>NC_041815.1:26967573-28213369 GCF_900964775.1 Scleropages formosus | reverse complement strand
TGTGATCTCGGCGGGAGTCCCGGTGGCGCGTGAGCGCGGGGGGCGGAGGGATCCGGGCGGGGGGTCCCCGCGCCTTCCCGCCCGTGTGATCCCAACAGAGACCCCCCGCTGCACCCCCGACTGCGGCGCCCCCCAAAGCACACGCTACGAGTCCGGGAATGAAAGCTGCGGCTCGCAGCGGGTGCTCGGAAAGTCCGATCCCTTTTCATCCTTCTGCTACGAGGAGTGCGGAGACCGTGAGTGCGGTCGCGGTCCCTCCGGCGTCTCCTCCTCTTCGCACTCATTAGACACCCTTTCAACCGACGCCTCCCCTCGGACCCATCGCTCCGATGGGCCCCTCCGTCGCGGAGTCGCCCCCTGCTGGCGGGGGTCAAGAGGTCCACTCTGAGAGAGAAACTTCAGACAGACACGGGCTCCGACCCCAAGCCTAACTGGGATGACGAGAGAACCGCAGACTCACATCTCTGACCGTGTCCTTGACTTTTCTTGTAAAGTGAAATCTCTCATGGGTAAATCTTGGGGGTATTACCGTGTTTCTTGTCCCCACCCCAACCGAGACCATACAGCTGGATCAAGATCAGTCTGGAAGAGTTTAAAACCCCACTTTCTGACCTTGACAAAGGAGGCACTTTCTGAACCAGTACCTGTCGCTTTCCCCGCCTGTGCTCCACTTCCTGTAGGTGGCGCTCTTTCTCCGCTCCTCCCTCCCGCCTCGAGGCCTCGGCCTCCACCAGTCGAACCCGCAGCTCGGTGAGGTCTGTGTCCAGACTCTGACCGCCGAGGTCATCTGGGATGACGTCCTAGAGGCAGACCGACCGCTACATACACTGGTACATTTATTCATTTAGCTCATGCAACTTACCATGTTAAGTTACACCGATTTAACCATTTATACAGCTGGGAAATTTCACTGGAGCAACTATTTAGGGTAAGTACCTAGCTCAAGGGGGGGTGCGGTGGCACAGTGGCGTAGTGGGTTGGTCCGGGTCCTGCTCTTCGGTGGGTCTGGGGTTCGAGTCCCGCTTGGGGTGCCTTGCGACGGACTGGCGTCCCGTCCTGGGTGTGTCCCCTCCCCCTCCGGCCTTACGCCCTGTGTTCCAGGTTAGGCTCCGGTTCCCCGTGACCCCGTCTGGGGCGAGCGGTTCGGACGGACCTAGCTCAAGGGTGCTAGCTGGAGGTGGGATTCAAACCTGTGACCTTTAGGGCCAAAAGTAGCAGCTCTAACCACTACAGCGCCAGCTGCCCCCAGACATGTGAATTTCCAAAGATACAAATATTTTCCCATTTGTTTATGTCGAATTTTGTCGCTTATATTTTCTGCCGAGCGAAAACGACCTGTGTTTCCACGAGCCGCCACTAGTTGGCAGCAAAACGCACCCAGATAGAATAGAAAGGGGACAGGAGTGCAGCACCGCCTTCGTTCTACACCCTCCTACCGTGTTTACCGTGTCACGTGGTGGTGTTCCTGTCGCGACCAGTAAGATGAGGAGTGCCGCACGTATTTCTGGGAAGAATCGGCCAATAATCTTCCTCGAACAGGGGTTTTCGCGGACGATGTATTTTTATTTCCAATTGTTCTTAAATCGGATTTAATTTTCATACAATGCAAAGTCAATGAAAAGTCTAACACAGTATTTATAATTTCTACAGCTATACCCGGGATATTTGCAGAGGTTTAAGTGTAAATAATTTGGCGGTAATCTACTTTATTAATATTTTATTAATTGCAAAGGTGATGAATAAAATCAGACGTATGTATAGGGTCGGTCAGCGGTTTGAACGGAAGCTTGTGGAGATGTTGCATTTTTATATTCAGTGCCTTAAAACAAGTTTCAATTTTAATGTAGTCTAAAAATTAATAAAAAAATAGAATTACAGTGTCGCACGATAATACAGTGGCTGCACACTGGGGTGAAAGCGACACGCCTCCTGTCTCGCACCCGGTTTCTGGGAGACGCTCTGGACACCATGGACAAGTAGTTTTGTCAATGAGTGGACATTAGTACTTTTTACTCATTACAGTTTTACCTTAGTTATACATAACCTAACCTGTTAAAAAAGTACTATTCGGTTTTTATTGATCGTGACACAAAACGAAATGCAAACAAATTGAGTTACGAACAGATTTCTGATGCCAACTGTGTTTGTAAGTTGAGGGCCAGGTGTAAATGTGGTAAATGTAGTAAATGTAAAAGTTTACCACTAGAATGCCGGATTATCTCCGGCCACTCAACTGCAGAAATAACCTCACTAGTGTAAAAAAATTGCTAAATAAATCTGTTTCAGAACTGGAACGGTACCCAGAGGCCAATTTATACCCAGCACCAAACACAGGCTTTTTGTGGTGGAAAATAAATGTTTTTTTGGATTTAAAAAAAAAATTCCCATAATAAGCTGACAATGACGTACCGTACACTCATACAGTAATTCAAAACTTTTACAAAATATAGATACCATATTAATTTCCTTAATGCTTCATTTGCTTAGCCATACATTTTTGCAAAATGCCGCCCCCCCGGTGCATTAAAAATAGACCCATTGATTTTATTTTTTTTTACGTGGGGGTGGACTCCCCCCCCCCTGCCCCCCGAGTCTTGAGATTGTCTTCTACGCCAGCAGTTCGCCGGGTTTCCGGGGAGACTCATGGACTCATCAACCAGTGACCTAACTCCCCCCTCCACGTGGCAATCAAGAAAAAAAACTGTACATAAGTCATATTAAGTACATTAATTCCTGGATGTGACATTAATGGGATGTTATGAATGCAGTGCTGAGTTTGAACATTAATTTTTTTTAAATCCCACAGAGAAGCACAATATTTCAGTGGCTTCGGCACCGAGCGGAATGCCCTGCTGGACAGAACCTTACGTGAAGCAAGCATATGATGTACTGTAAATCACGGAACGGCTAATAAAGGAGAGAGACCTGCGAACTGGAGCCTGAATATCACCTTGATATGGTAAGTGGTGGGCGGGATCTGCTGAGGACACGTCTCCTGTTTGCCGTTCTGGACCACAAGAGCAAAGACACAGATGTTAATCGTTATGAGGCAATTTCGTGATCATCACACCATGCAGACCCGCCTCCCGTGGGGCCCCTGACTCAGAACCGGCCGAAGTGGGTTCGACACCGACACCTACAGGACCCCATCGCTTCCTACAGCTCAGCGACAGTACTGTGCTCCACCACTTCTCGCTAGCTGTCTGAAATCAAAAGCCTGCAGATATTTGGCTTGGGCCCCGATGTGGTGGAATGAGCTCCCTCTACCCCTCAGAGCTGCTGAAGCCCTCCCACATTCCATAAGGGTCTCGAACCCGTCTCCTTGAGAGCCACTTCGCTCCCGGTCTCCCGACAGCTCCATAAATGAGTCCAACACCATCTGCTCTGATGTACTTTCCACTTCTACAGGAACTACACGAGGGATGTGAACCGGCAACATGCTGGTGTCCGACACACAATCCAGCGTGCGTGTCTAAAGCTCGTCTGTTGTCGACGCACTTTCGTTCACCTTTTTTGTTCACTCCCTGGACTTCCAGCGGGTCTCCCGGAAGAGAGGCGGAGCAGCGTTCACACACAGGAGGAGAGCAGGACCACCAAGGGTTAAAAGGCACCATGCCCCCTAAGGCGGGGGTGGATGTATGTGTGTCGGGGGGGGAGGGGGGTACACTATTTGTACCAAGCCTCTGAGTCATATAGAAAGAAAGAGCATCTCTGGGATGGGCCCTCAGCGCAAAGCGAGGCAGGATGACTCAGCCGACCGCAGGGATGAATATAAGAACTCAGTCATCTTTAGGGAAAAAAAGGCCAGAGTGGTACAAACAATTAAAATCATCAAGGTTGTTTTGTACACAGTCTTTAGAAACATCAACCGCACGTCATCTGCGAGGAGGACACTTAATCACGTCTCCGGTGATGACCATAATCGGTCGCGACGACCGCACCTTTGAACACCCCAGGCATTAATGGAACGCCGCTGAAGAAGCTTCGGGGGCCGCCTGGTTCCCCACATTATGTTAAGAAACAGAGTTATGGATTTTCGAAGGCAACGTTTGTTCTCCAGTTCTTTTAAGGTTATTTTAAATTGCTTTTCCATTTATTGTTTCGTAATATTTCAGCCCCCAGCAGGGAACCTGACCCGCGCTCTCCCGAGAACAGGAGTGCGGGAGCCGTCTTAATCCAACTCACTCCCACAGTGTTTACATCCCGTGTTTGGTGCTCCTGAGCGCCGGCGATCGGTAACAATACGAGGAACGACGCACACGTTTATGGGACGATTCAGTCAACGTTCAGCAATGGTGAACGAACAGAAGTTCAGGGAGACGGCATATTTTTATATTCTCTCAGTTTAAATTAGTTTTAAATTTAATGTAGTCTGAAGGAAACAAAAATATTAAGAGCATTTTATTATACGTTTTATGTTATTTTTATTATAGCGTTATCCCGAGACTTCCACACTCACTTTCGTTAACTGTTTGTTCCCAGTCAGGGTCATGGAGATCTGGACCCTATCCCAGAAGGATACGGTGCCAGGACACGGAAGGTACACCCTGGATGGGTCTCCAGTCCATTGCAAACGGACACTAACCCTTAACCGTCTTTATCATTCAGGGTTTATTCATCGTGACTTAGAGGATAACAGTGACGTCTGAGTTACAAACAACTTGAGTTAAGAACAGAATTCTAGTCCCAACTTTGTCTGTAAAATAGGGAGCCACTATACTTTAAGGTACTTACACTGATTTACCCATTTATACAGGAGGGCAATTTTTACTCTGTTAAATGATGGCAGCGTCAAGGGTACCACAGCAGGAGGTGGGATTCAAACCCATGATATCTTGATTGAAAGACAGCAGCGCTAATCACTGCGCCGCCTGCTGCCCAGGACCATCTGCAGCCTTTTTGATCTTTGCAGCTACACCTCCTGTTTTTTATTCATGATATTTTACGAATGTTGACAAGTTATAATCATAAAGTTTTCAAAATGTCGTGTAAGAAATTGTCAAAAAGTACAGTTGCCGAGTAATCTGATGCTGTGTGTGTGTGTGTGTGTGTGTGTGTGTGTGTTTCAAATCAATTCGACCCAGTGATGAAAATATCAATATCAGTTACACTTTGCTGACGTATCCCTGCACCTCCAGCTTCTCTTGTGCCGCCCTCTCCTACCTCTCCCTCGGGGTCTCCAGCTGCAGTGATGGTGGGAGTGGACTGGTACCGCGGTACAGGTGCTCACCTGGGGCTCCTGGGGGCTCCTGGGGGCTGCACAGCCCGGACCTGCAGGGGTCGCCCAATCAAAGGACAGCGGGATTATGGGAGTGGAACAGAAACGGTGCGGGGTCTGTACGCTCAGTTGATGCGGTAAAATTACCTTGCTGTATAAAAGGAGAAATCAGTGTAATCAGCTTAACATTGCAAGTCACTTTGTGGAAAAGTGTAAGACAAATTATTATAAATTATAATCACAATTATGTACAATAATAATAGTTTAATAAAATTATTATTGGCATTTAAATTATTATTTTATTACACACACGCAGACTGAAGCTGCCTGTCCCCAGTGGGGTCGCGGTAAACCGGAGCCTAACCCGGCAAGACAGGGTGTAAGGCTGGAGGGGGGAGGGGACGCACCCAGGATGGGACACCGGTCTGTCGCAAGGCACCCCAAGCGGGATTCGAACCCCAGACCCACCGGAGAGCAGGACCTGGTCAAACCCACTGCACCACTATGCCACCCTTTGATGATAATAATAATAAAAATAACTATTCTTAGTATTATTGTTGTTATTAGAGAGAGTGCTGAGAAATGGGTCATGTTCTCTGGTGTACTCGTCACAGTTAAGACACGCAATTATTCAAATGAGTCTGAGTGAGTGGAGAGTGACGGTGACAGTTCACCTGGAGACGCCGCACTCGGGGACGCCGCTGTCTGCCGGCGTCTCCACGTGGACCGTCCACCTGCGGGGAGGGCATGGAAGAAGAGAAGCCCTTAAATCCGCGCCGCAGAAGCAAATGAGGGACGCTGAGCACCAGGCTGCTTTAACACGCGTCCCTCTGTCGGTGTAACGAAGATTAATGAGCTGTGGGCCCAATGAATTATTTGTGCTCCATCGCGCTGCAGCTGCCTGCGTGCGCGAGAACAGGGACGGTGTACGCTGCGGTTTTGTAACCGGGCGGCGGGCGGCGCGGTGCTTGGATCCGTCACCTTGCGATCAAGAGACTGGGTTTGAATCCCACCTCCTGCTGCAGTGCCCTTGGTCACAGGACTTACTCTGCACTCACAGGGTAGAACTCGCCCTGCAGCATGAATCGGAATAAGTCGAGAGTGCATCCGCAACATGTCTTCGGGAGGAAACCAGAGCACCCAGAGGGGGCCTACAGCACATGGAAAGCACACGCAGACTCCGCACTGACCGAGCGAGATTCGAACCCATGTCCAGAGCCCCAGTCCGGACACCAGGGTGACCCGCTGAGCCACTGCGACGCCTGGAGGATGCACGCCGGTTTTGTACCATGGTAACACTCAGGGTGTTTGCCTCATCATCTCACCTTCAGTGTCTTCTTAGTGATGCTCATACATGGCAAGAAAATCAATCTTGATTTATGTTACTTAGTAAAACTAAGATTTCGTTCAACTTTAACCCAGAATTCTCACGGTTCTCAGTGTGTCGCGCGACGTCACACTGTAACTTACTGTCCTTTGTCGCTTATTCGCCGTCAGTCGGCGACGCGTAACACTCACTGCGCGTGCGCGACCGAACGGGAACGCGGCGACTCCGATTTACTGTGCTTGTGGCGCCCCCTGGCGTCCGAGCGCGGCATTGCAGCGGCCTCTCACTTCCACCTCGAGAGAAAATACCATAGGCGATAAGAAACGACTGAATGAATGAATGAATGAATGAATGAATGAATGAGCTTTATTGCCAAATATGTTCACACATACAAGGAATTCGTCTTGGTGACTTGGAAACTTCCACAGCACAGACAGAATGACAGTGACAAGACAGAGAATAAAAGTAGAGTGGGCTGATAAAAGATTAAGAAAAAATATATATGTATGTATGCATATATATATAATATATATATATAGAGAGAGTATAAAGTACCCAATATACAAAATAGACACTAGACATTATATGTTTGTAAAGGTATGTTATATACAATGCAAGGGAAAGTAAATAAGAGATGTGATGTGAAAAATAAATATAAATATAAATAGCGTTGTTTATTGCCCCAGTTTACTCCCTAGGGGGCATTTAGCTGTTCATGAGGTAGATGGCCTGACTGTACTGTACTCATATCAGCACAAAATAATTTGTGGATATTTTCCCTTCATTTAATTTACACTAAAACTGAGTTCAGCTTATTTCTCAAAAGGTTTCCTGCCGGAGCTCAACAGAGAACACAAAAAAGGAGAGAGACAAAAGAAACACAATAAAATTAAGGAACTTGTGTGTGTGTGTAACGGACTGGCGTCCCATCCAGGGTGTGTCCCCTCCCCCCTCCAGCCTTATGCCCTGTGTTGCCAGGTTGGGCTCTGGCTCCCTGCGACCCCATATGGGACAAGTGGTTTCAGACTCTGTGTGTGTGTGTGTGTGTGTGTGTGTGTGTGTGTGTGTAAGTAAGTGTGTGTGTAATGGACTAGCATCCTGTCCAGGGAGTACCCTGCCTCAGTCCATAGACGTGTGTGAGTATTATACTGCTATGTTGTGTGAGCAGATATCATATGTGTAAGTAGCTCTAAGAAAATAGTAATCAATAGTAATTTAATAACATTATACACTGCTCAAAAAAACTAAAGGAACACTTTGAAAACACATCAGATCTCAACGGGGAAAAAAATCATGCTGGATGTCTATACTGATATGGAGTGGGTAATGCGTTAGGAACGAAAGGATGCCACATCGTTTGACGGAAATGAAAATGATCAACCTACAGAGGGCTGAATTCAAGGACACCCCGAAAATCAAGGTGGAAAAAATGATGCGGCAGGCTAGTCCATTTTGCTGAAATTTCATTGCAGCAACTCAGGATGGTACTCAGTAGTTTGTATGGCCCCCACGTGCTTCTACGCATGCCTGACAACGTCGGGGCGTGCTCCTAATGAGACGACGGATGGCGTCCCGGGGTGTTCCCTCCCGGATCTGGACCAGGGCATCACCGAGCTCCTGGACGGTCCGAGGTGCAACCCGGCGGCGTCGGATGGACCGAAACATAACGTCCCAGAGGTGTTCTATTGGATTTAGGTCAGGCGAGCGTGGGGACCATTCAATGGTATCAATTCCTTCATCCTCCAGGAACCGCCTGCATGCTCTCGCCACATGAGGCCGGGCATTGTCGCGCACCAGGAGGAACCCAGGACCCACTGCACCAGCGCAGGGTCTGACAACGGGTCCAAGGATTTCATCCCGATACCTAATGGCAGTCAGGGTGCCATTGTCTAGCCTGTAGACGTCTTTGTGTCCCTCCATGGATATGCCTCCCCAGACCATCACTGACCCACCACCAAACCGGTCGTGCCGAACGATGTTACAGGCAGCATGACGTTTTCCACGGCTTCTCCGGACCCTTTCGCGTCCGTCACGTGTGCTCAGGGTGAACCTGCTCTCATCTGTGAGAAGCACAGGGCGCCAGTGGCGGACCTGCCGATTCTGGTGTTCTACGGCAAATGCCGATCGAGCTCCACGGTGCCGGGCAGCGAGCGCAGGGCCCACCGGAGGACGTCGGGCCCTCAGGGCACCCTCACGAAGTCTGTTTCTGATTGTTTGGTCAGAGACATTCACACCAGTGGCCTGCTGGAGGTCATTTTGTAGGGCTCTGGCAGCGCTCATCCTGTTCCTCCTTGCACAAAGGAGCAGACGCCGGTCCTGCCGATGGGTTAAGGACCTTCTACGGCCCTGTCCGGCTCTCCTAGAGTAACTGCCTGTCTCCTGGAATCTCCTCCATGCTCTTGAGACTGTGCTGGGAGGCACGGCAAACCTTCTGGCAATGGCACGTATTGATGTGCCACCCTGGAAGAGTTGGACTGCCTGTGCAACCTCTGTAGGGTCCAGGTATCGCCTCGTGCTACCAGTAGTGCCACTGACCTTAGCCAAATGCAAAACTAGTGAAAAAGAGTCAGAAAAGATGAGGAGGGAAAAAATGTCAGTGGCCTCCGCCTGTAAAACCATTCCTGTTTTGGGGGTCGTCTCATTGTTGCCCCTCTAGTGCACCTGTTGTTAATTTCATTAACACCAAAGCAGCTGAAACTGATGAACAACCCCCTCTGCTACTTAACTGACCAGATCAATATCCCAGGAGTTTAATTGACTTGATGCTATACTCTGATTAAAAAGTGTTCCTTTAATTTACTGAGCAGTGTATAATAATACATGTAAGTACCGACGGCTTTGTGCAAAACTGTCTGCGATTGTAAAAAATGTGCAAAAAAAAAGAAAAATAAATTGAATGTAAGGTGCAGACAGAGACAGCAGGTGGTGTTGCGGTTAAAGCTCCTTCCATCCACTCCAAGGTCCCGGGTTTGAATCCCCCCTCCTGCTGAGGTCTAAAGCCCCGATTGCAGTATTTACCCTGAACTGGTATAGCAAAATTACTCTGCTGTGTAAATGGGCAAAGCAGCTCAGTGCTGCATGTTGCTTTGGAGCAAACGGCGAGAAACGGAGCACACGTGACACGAGCTACAGGTATAACACGCAATTTCCGTGGCGGCGCACGTTGACGCGGCGGCTCGGTGCTCCCGTAAAAGTTCCCTGCTTTTCTGTTCTTTATTTTGGACGGTAAAGTTGCGGCACGCTCGGCGTATAGTCGTCTCGATCTTCTAAGTATCGGAACTACATGCAATCACCTGGAGCTCGGCCGTAAACCAATACCGGCGGAGGTCGACACGCCACCGGGATCAGCTTGGGCTACTGGTCCAGCGGTGGCGGCGGCGGCGAAGGGAACGGAAGCAGAAGCGAGGGGAGAGAGCGGGGCTACGAGCTTTCTCTCCTTGACCAGCGCCGTCGTCGCCACCTGCCTCGAAACTACAACGAAGGTGCCCGTTCTCGAACAGCAAACTGCGAGTTGCCCGAAGGACCGTCGATCGATTGCACTTACGCCCCTGGCATCCAAGTGCTTCGAGAAGCTGATTCCGTCACATATTAAAAACATCATCCCTGCCGCTCTGGATCAGAACGGCAGATGAACAGATGATGCAGTCGGCCTCGTCCTCCGCGCTGCCCCGGAGCACCCGGATGGGCTGAACGCATATCTCAAGATGCTCTTCGCTGACTCCAGTTGGGCCTTTAACACGGTCATCCCCAACATACCGCTGTCCAAACTCCAGAATCCAGGCCAAAGCGCGGCCGTCCGTAGGTGGACTCCGGACTTCCCGACCGACCGTCCCCAGAACGTTAGATTAGGGAAGCAAACATCCTCCACTCTCACCCTGAACGCCGGTGTTCCGCAAGGATGTGTGTTGAGTCCTCTGCTGTATGCACTCTCCGCCCATGACTGCCTACCTGCCCACGCGACAAACGCCGTCGCGAAGTTCGAAGATGATACGACAGCCGTCGGTTCGATCGCAAACAACGATGAGACCGCGTACAGGGTCGAGGTACGAAACCTGACAGCCTGGTGCTCCGCCAACAATCTCATTCTTGATGAGATCGTGGTGGACTTGAGGAAGAAAAGGAGAACTGTCCTCAGTCCTGTGCTCATACATAGCGAGGCTGTGGAGAGAGTCCCCAGTTTCAAATTCCTGGGCGTGAACATCACCCAAGACGTCTCTTGGGCCACACACATCTACTGTCATTGGAAAGGCACGACGACGCCTCTGTTTCCTGAGAAGACTGAGGAGAGCGACACCGCCCCGGGATCTTCTCAGCACGGTGCCACGGCGAGTACCGCTGCTGTCTCACAGCGCCTGGGTGGTGTGAGAGGACGTGGGTTCGATCCCTGCTCAGTCTGTGTGGAGTTTGCATGTTCTCCTGTGTCTGTGTGGGTTTCCTCCGGGTGCTCTGGTTTCCTCCCACACTCCAAAGACATGCTGTTGAAGTTCACCCATAGTGTGTGAGTGACAGAGAGAGTGTGTGTGTTCCACTGATGTATGGATGAGTGACCCAGTGTAAGCAGTGTATCTAGCAGTGTAAATCACCATGGTGAATAAGGTGTGTGGGCTGGTAACACTACATAGAGTTCATTGGAAGTCACTTTGGACAAAAGCATCTGATAAATAAAGAAATGTCAATGAATTTTTACCGCTGTAGAGTGTACTGACGTACTACATTACAGCACGGTATGCCAGCTGTACAAGAGAAGAGCAGAAGGCTTTGCAACGGCTCAGAACATCATCGGCGCACAGCTACTGGCAGTCGAGGACATTTATCTGTCCGGCTGTCAGAGCAGAGGCTCCAAAATGATGAGGGACTCCGCTCACCCTGCACACCACCTCTTCAAACTGCTCCCCTCTGCAAGGTGTTACAGGACAGTTCAGTCACACACCACGAGGATGAAAAACAGCTTCTTCCCCAGAGCTGTGAAACAGCTGAACACACACTGATTTTTATTGTATTATCTATTTATTTACTGTGTTACCTGTTTAAACAGTTTGATTTTAATACTTAAGTGTTGTGTTTTATATTGTCGAAAGAACTCAGGAAGTACCGCTATAATTTCGTTGTGTTGCACAGCAGTGCAATGACAGTAAATTCTTCAGTTCAATTCAATTCAATTCAATTCAATTCGATTACATTCAATAAGACAGTAATGTTTACTGTACACACACATCAGTAAACAGTGTATGTGTCTCCAGAGGGAAATATCAACCAAAGTCCAGCTTCTTCATCCCTCAGATCGGGACGGCAGCGTCTCAACGAGGACAGGTGACACACAGGTGACAGAGCTGCCTCTCACCACACACACACACACACACACACACACCCCTGTGTTAAGTAACAAGGGTAGCAATTATTCACAACTGAATACTATGGTAAGTGCTGCACGTGTAACTAATAACTGTATTAACGGTAAAATCCTGTAAAAACAGTCATTTCTAACCTTGACCCTCGAGACACCTGCGTGTCTAGTGCCACGGGACCGCGCTTTGGCGCATTGGGACCGCGCTTTGGTGCCACGTCCTTTTAACAGAGGAAAGAGCTGAACAAGGAAAAAATGAAAATGAAAGTGATTTTAAAAATCTCTAAAAAAACGCTGTAGGTGTAATGTAATAATTATAGCATTACATAATAATAATCCGGGGGGCGCGGTGGCGCAGCGGGTTGCACCGGGTCCTGCTCTCCGTTGGGCCTGGGGTTCGAGTCCCACTTGGGGTGCCTTGAGATGGACTGGCGTCCCGTCCTGGGTGTGTCCCCTCCCCTTGGCCCTATGCCCTGCGTTGCCGGGTTACGCTCTGGCTCCCCACGACCCTCTATGGGACAAGTGGTTCAGACACACACACACACACACACAATGTCCACAGCCGCTTGTCCTGAGCGGGGTCTCGGTGAGCCGGAGCCTAACCCGGCAACGCAGGGCGTAAGGCCGAAGGGGGGACCAGACCCATCGGCCAATAATAAATCATCATTATTATTATTTCACCCTTATCTGGCGATAACCTCATGTCCAGAACAGTATCCTGATGCTGTTTAACTTTAATTATTATTACTTTTTTAAAAAATCAGTTGTTTATTCAGAGTGTGAGCCATCTCTTCACCTGTTACCCGCTACCTGTGGACACACCGCACTCAGCTGCCGCGCTCAAAATGTGTCTCTTTTCCCCTCCCTCTCTTTGGTGAAATTTGCACAAAAGCACATGTTTCGTTTTATTATCGCGCTTCTTTTTAATTTCAACGTGAGAAAACAGCTGCCGCTGAGGACACTGCCTGTCCGCGGAATGTACGAGAAAATTGATTTTAATTAAATCAGGGACACGACAGCGCGGATCTTGCTCGATACTCTACTCTGGACACATTTATCGTACGGTCGGTAGGGGGCGCTGCGCGCGCAGCTTTACGCTCAGTGAGCGGCGCCACAAGCTCTGGAAGCTCCAATACATAATTAATATTTTATTGTTCGATTAACATTATATTTAATTAGATTAAAAAGGAATATTTTAGTGTTCAAAATCTCAGACTCTTATTCGTGTCCGAATGACAGCAGTGAGTGAGGATGAGGGGCGCTGCTTTGTGCTCCTTTTCCTTTCCCTGTTTGTTTTTCTTGTATTTTCTCTTCATCCTGCGATGGACTGGCGTCCAGTCCAGTGTGAAACTACCCCCCACCCCGGCTTTACGCTCAATGCTTCCAGAAGAGGCGACTGAAATTTGATTATTATTATTATTATTATTATTATTATTATTATTATTATTATTATTAGGGGGGGTGGGTTGGACCGCAGTCCTGCTCTCCGGTGGGTCTGGGGTTCGTGTCCCGCTTGGGGTGCCTTGCGATGGACTGGCGTCCTGTCCTGGGTGTGTCCCCTCCCCCTCCGGCCTTACGCCCTGTGTTACCGGGTAGGCTCCGGTTCCCCGTGACCCCGTATGGGACAAGCGGTTCTGAAAATGTGTGTGTGTGTGTGTATTATTATTAGGGGCAGCAACAGGCATATAGCTCTGAGCTGCCTTATTGCTTTCAAACGACACAGGTTCGAATATCACTTCCTGCTCTTGTACCCTTGATCATCATGGTACCCTGAAATAAGAGTATAAATTACCCTGCTGTATAAAAATTGTGTGGGTAAATCAGTGAAAGTAGCTCAACACCTGTAAATCGCTTTGGAGAAAAGCATCAGATGAATTAATGTATTTTGTTATATTAATTCATTTATTTGACACTTCTCTCCAAAGCTGCTTACAATTATTTACCCGTTTATGCAGCTGAGTTTTTTACTGGAGCAATTTAGGGTAAGTACCTTGCTCAAGGGTACTACAGCAATGGGCGGGATTCAAACCAACAACCTTCAGGAGCAAAGATAGCTGCTTCATACACGCTACCAGCTGCCAAGTTGCTGCTACAAATGTGTGTCCCCTGCCGACCTTTGTCACACGAAACATAGTGGCCTGGGACGGCTGGACCCAAGTGCAGCGTCGTTCGTCCGGAGACGAAGGATGAGGCAAGTTCTCGGTGTCGGGGAAAGGCGAAGGGTCGGTCGATCGGCGGTCGGGGTCAGGGTGAAGATCCATAGGCGAGGTCAGGGGACTTAGCGAAGGGTCGGTCAAACGGCGAACAGGATAGGAACAACAATCTGTGGACGTGGTCGGGAAACGAAGAGAAGAGTCAAAAACCGGAGGACGTGAACGAAGAGCTAAAGAGGCTTGTGAACGAAGAGTCACAAGGAAGGGCGGGTGTCCCTGACGAGATTCCGCAAAGGTCTGGGAGTTGCGGTGTGTCTTTTAAAGGGTAGGCGCTGAACTGGAGTCGGGTGCTGTCGATTGAGTTGCGGGCGTGGACGTGACAACCGTCACCGGGGTCAATAACTACTCATATTGTCAAAGAAGTTATAAAATTACCCATAAAAGCAATCCCACCGCCACTTCTACTCCATCACGTTGCTGCTCAGGGGCCTTCAGCAGGAAGGGTCTGGAACCCGCGCTCCATCAAGGGCTCTGAGGTCAAGATCAGAGGCCTCTCAGAAGACACTCATAATGAACGTTAGGAATAATGAACATAATCGCTCAAGCATTTTACAAAAGAGGGTCAAATCACTGGTATGAAAAGGGCAAAACTCCCCGGAGCCATTATGCTCCAGCTCAGCGGTGTAAAAATGAGCGGAAAAACATATCAGCTGTGAGAACCTGACGTGTCGACCGTCCCACTTGGGCACCACGTGCTCATATTTTTTAATACGATTTAGAAAAAAAAAAAAAAATCACTCATTTGTATGTGAGTTCAAATAAGAGTGTGACACTTTCCTCTGGGTAATTTAGCATCAGATTGTGCGTGTGTGGGTGTGTGAGGGGGGGACCGAGTGCCAGTTCCTCTACGAGTGTCACGGGTTCCACCCAGATCTGTGCGTCATCTGCTTCCAGGTATGGCGGCTTCCGCTTAACGTCACACACGAGTGGGCCAGAAGGTGGCGCAATGCTTAAGGAACCCTTCTTACAGGTTTCCGAAGGAGCTCTGCTGTTACACCACCAGGAAAAAGGTCTTACATCACACACTCCTACGCAGGGGCAGCAAGCGGTGCCGTGGTTGCAGCCATTTCCTTGCAATCATAAGGCCTTTGGTTCAAATCCCCATTTCTACTGCACTGCCATCCAGGTACTTACTTATCCTCAATTAGCGCAAAAAAATTACCCTGCTGTATTAATAGGTAAATCACTGCAAGTAGCTTCGGGTACAACCCTAACACTGCAGTTGTTTGATAGAAAAGTGTGAGATGAATAAAATAAATACATCATAAGTTTCACACCCAGCTGATACCTTTAGGACACAAACTGGCAACGATGTTACTGCGCGGCTCCTAACAAAGTGCGTGTCTGTAAAGTGGCGAAATAAACGAAATAAGAGAAATTCTACCAGCTGCACGAACGAGTCCGATTGCGAGAAGTTCTCCAAAAACGGGCAGGTTTCTGCATTTTCTAGAAAGCCTCCGATCTGCTGAGTTCAGCCCGAATTTTAAGCGCGTCTCTTCGGAGGCGGAAGTGCGCGCGCCGCCCCTCGTGGGAAAGCGGACCGAAGGGAGCGCTGTTAGTTAAGGGTCGCCCACGAGACACTCCTTTCCACGTCTCGGAATGAGGGCTACTTTTCGCTTTATTTGTTTATTTTATTTTATTTTATTATATTTTTTAAAAAAAAAAAAAAAAACATGTCATATGCAAAAGGTTCACCAGAAGTTTTTAGCTCGGAAAATTGCCTTTTGTGACTGCGCGCGTGCCGCTCCGTTCTTTTACAGTTTAATCTTCCCTTTGAAAGAAGGAATTTGCCGGATATTTTCACGAGCTGAATGGGAACTTGGCGGCAGCCTCATTCGGACTGATCAAAGAATGTTCTTTTTATTAATTTGAATGTTACTTTTTTCTTATATAGTATAATCATATCTAAAATAACCCTTCCAGGCGGAACCTTTGAAGGTAAACACCCCTCCTGCATCGGCGGCACCACGTTTCATTTGCTTTGAAGTAGAAATTAATGGATATTTCCGGGGAACGTGTCTCCCCCCCCCCCCCCCCCTTTTCCCCTCCCCACCTCCCATTGAAAATGCGAATAATTTACGCGGGTTGATGTTTCCCGCTCTGCAATATTCGCAGATCGCCTTGCGCGTGCATGGAGTTTAAAGCAAATCGCACTTCAAAGGGATCGCGCGGGCTCGCGTGGAACCGTGCGCGAGGGTTCGATGCCTTCCCGGCCTTCCCGGCCTTCCCTTACCCCCTGTTGCGGCCCCCTTTACCCAACCCCCCCCCCAACCTCCGGTCGTCCCGGAGAAACGCCGTTATCTTCACACCTCTTCAAAGGGCGCCGAATGAAAGAAGGCGACAATTACAGCAGCGCGCGGGCCGCCACGTGGGGTCCCCTGTGAGCCCTGTTCTGCGGGCGGCTTACATCTGTCCTGCTTACATTTACACTTACGTTGTACTCGTGTGTTCGTTCGTCTCCAAGCCGACATATAACTATGTACTGTGTACGGTCACTGTGTTGTACTGTGCTTGCAGAAGTGACGTGGAATACAGTTTTTTAGCAGTTAATGTAGTGCAGTTTTATGGAGCAGACAGGAGGTCAGGAGAGAAGTGGCTCCGAAAGAGGTTCGTTTCTAAAACCCTTCTTGAACGTTCACAAGGATTCAGCAGTTCTGAGGAACAGAGCAGGAAAGGACTCTCTGCCCAAGAGTAATTTGAGCAAATCAGCAGAAAAGGACTTGGTCTGAACACAACCTCTGAGGACCGTTCTAGACCCTGTCCCGGTTGGACCCAAGGAAACGCTGTCTCGTACCCGGGTTGCAGCTGGTTAGAGCTCAGTTAATCGCACTAAGATCTGTACATATACTGTACCGGTTAGACTCTTTTTCTTCGACAGTCCCTCTCACTTGTCTTCTGCTGAAAGCCGTGGCCAATAAACTCCAGCATGAGGAACCCGGGTTGAGCATCTCCTCGTGGACGATCCCACGTGGACCCGTCCGCTTGCGTCTTCTCTTCAGAACTTACAGACATTTATTCGTTTTGCAGACACTTTTCTCCAAAGCGACTCGCGGCAATCCACAGAAGCGCATCAACAGCAGATTCACATAGCAAATTCAGCAGCACGGAGGGATTCGGCAGCTCCGAGGAGCAGAGGGACTCGATTCCACGACACTTGCGAGAGGAACCGCCAAGCGGCCTCGAGTGGAGGGCCGCAGCACTCGTGCTGTTGTGTGTTGGGGGGGGGCTCGCTTTAGACAAATGCCAAAACCGCAGAAAAAAGCATCACATGACATCTCTCGAAACAAGTGTGAGCGCAAAACTCACTGAGGGAATCTGAGCCACTTTCTTCGGCTTAAGTAATAAAGACGAATAAGAGCGAAAACAAGTCATCTGTCATCTCGGGAGCCAATCTTTTCTCTTTCCGCCTTGAGCGGCTCTTCGTCGGAGACACGGCAGGACTGAGACACCAGCAAATGAAAAGCTCCGCAAAAGGGTCCCGACACCTTCAACTGTCTCATCTTATCCTGCTCCTGCAGGTTTTTTGTTTGTTACCCATTTCTTCATATTAAGTTTCGCCACTCATTTTCCGCGTGGAGACCCAATGGAGCACAAGAGATGAATGAGAAGTTTCATGAATTGTGATATAATGTCTCATTTTGTAATTTTGTAATCAATCACTTTAATTTGAAATGTACCGGGACTGGAGCCATTTATGAAAGACCGTTTCATTACCCTGTCGTTGAGTTTGGAGATTATAATTGTTAGTTTTAGTCGTAATGCACACATTCCATAATGTATTTTTATTCTTCTAAATATGTATGTGTATGAGAAATGCAATGTTTAATGTAAAATGAAATAGAAATAGGGCAACTTTTTAAAATATATCAGACGCTCAAATTGCGCACGGCAACACCTCTCCTCATAAATGAAAATTACCTCCACGTTGCCGACATGGAATATCACGCAGCTCTTTCATAAATGTTCACGTATGTTGGAGGACATGAGACACAGGTGTGTTCACAGGTGTCCAGGTGTGTTGAAGAATGTGTAAGAATGGTAACGCACCATTTATAACACACACTTTATTTAAAAAGGGGCACGGTGGCACAGCGAGTAGCGCTGGTGTCTCACAGCACCTGGGTGGTGCAAGAGGACGTGGGTCTGATCCCCACTCAGTCTGTGTGGAGTTCGCATGTTCTCCCCATGTCTGCATGGGCTTCCTCTTGGTGCTCTGGTTTCCTCCCACAGTCTAATGACATGCCGTTCAGGTTTCCCCATAGTGTGTGAGTGACACAGAGGGAGTGTGTGTTCCACTGATGTATGGATGAGTGACCCAGTGTAAGTAGTGTATCTAGCGGTGTAAGTCTTTGGGTGCTCTGGTTTCCTCCCACAGTCCAGAGACATGCTGTTCAGGTTTCCCCCATAGTGTGTGAGTGACAGAGAGAGTTTGTGTGTTCCACTGATGTATGGATGAGTGACCCATTGTAAATAGTGTATCTAGCAGTGTAAGTCACCAAGGGTACTGTGTACCATAGAACATGAGGGACTTTTTCAGAGTGTCCTTCTCTCGCTTCCGTGGTGCCCCTTGGTCACGATAACCCGTGGACAATTTGCCATAGAGTAGAATCTTGGACAGGCGCTGGTTATCCATCCTGGAGACAAACCCTGCCCTTCCCGGCTCTATCCTGAGGAGCATGTGGCCTCTATGCTAGTGCACTCTGCTCCTTGAAGGACTTCGATGTTGGTGACATGGTCCATCCAATGGATGTCGAGAATGGCGCGGAGACAGCGTTAGTGAAAGCGCTCAAGAAGTTGTAGGTGGCGACGGTAGGTGACCCAAGACTCGGCGCCGTACAAAAGGATGGTGAGAACGATGGCTTTGCACACCCTGACTTTCGTGTCTGCTTTCAGGTTTTTGTTGTTCCGGACACATCTGGAGAGTCGGCCAAAAGCACTGTTGGCTTTGGCCAATCTGTTGTCCACCTCTTTGTCGATTTTTGCATCAGAGGATATCACACACCACAGGTAGCAGTACTTTTGGGCTGATTTTAGCTCTGTCTGCCCGATGAAGATGCTGGGGGGCTTATACTCTTCTTTGGGTGCGGGCTGATGGAAAACGTCTGTCTTTCGAGGTTGACCTCCAGTCCGAAGAGCTGGGCAGCCTCTCGAAAGCAGCATGGTATTCGCTGCAAGGCTGGTTCGGCGTGAGCAACCAGGGCAGCGTCATCAGCAAACGGACGCTCCCGGATCAGCCGTTCCATAATGTAAATGCCATCATGGTCATTAAGGTCTTGGACGGCCTGCTGGAGCATCATGCTGAAGAATAGGAAAATAAATAAATAAATGTAATGTAAATGAAAAAAGAAGTTTGTAGTAGCAGTAACAGCTTTTTCCGGGAAGTGGATTTAGATGCTACTGGATGGGTGTAGATAACGGTCCAGGGGCCTGGAAGCCTGGAGGCCAGAGATGAGGAAGGGTAGGGGTTAGTGTTAGGGGTTACGGTTAGTGCTGGCTTAGGGTTAGGGTTGGGTGGACAGGAGGCAAAGCTTAAAATAGCATGTTGTGCACACTATATTTTTTGGCCTTTTTAACTTTTCCATGGAAACATCATCCGCACAAAATGTCTTAAACTTTGGACTTTGGATAAAGCAAAATGTGCTAGATAGCAGGTGGTCCAGTATCTGTCCTGGAAGCACTGGGTGTGAGGCAGGGTGCACCCTGTACAGGACCCCAGTCCATTGCAGGACATTCACACTCACTCACTCACTCACTCACTCACTCACTCACTCACTCACTCAACACTGACTGAGGGAGGAAACCAGAGCACCGCAGGGAAACCCGCACAGGAATGCACAGAACACTCAAACTCCACACAGACTCCCAAGAGCTGAGAGGCACCAGCGCTACCTGCTGTGCCGCCCTCCTCGAGTTGTATCAAAGCTTGGACTTCACACTCTGGAGTTGTATCCATGTAGTGTTAACTGGTGTCCAGGGTAGCGGGTCACCTTTTTCTCGCCCGTCCTTGAAAAGTAACTCATGAGCTCGTTAAGGCCTGACAAATTGGAAATAAATAGGAGGGGAAGGGGGCCGGTCCTGAATCTGGGGATGCCGACTCGGCGTTCAGAATTGTCTCCAGCGACGGTAATGCAATGAGTGCCATTTGGCCCATTGCAGTTTTAATTAAAGCTTATTTTAAGTTAATCAAAAATGAAATTCAATTTACACAGGTGTCTCCTAATAGTTCCTGCGCCACAGCGTGGCCCCGCTGCAGGAAACTCCCGTGAAATTTAATTCTCGGTTTTGACACTAATGAATATTCCTTTTCTCCCCTCCGCACTGAAACAGATCTGCTCCCTTACATTTACATTTATTTATTTATGAGACACTTTCTGCAAAGTGACTTCCAATGAACTCTATGTAGTGTTATCAGCCCACACACCTGCTTCACCGCAGTGACTTACACTGCTAGATACACTACTTACCCTGGGTCACTCATCCATTCATCAGTGGAAAACACACTCCGTCTGTGTCACTCACACACTATGGGGAAACCTGAACAGCATGTCTTTGGAGTGTGGGAGGAAACCAGAGCACCCAGGGAGAACCCACACAGACACAGGGAGAACATGCAAACTCCACACAGACTGACTGGGACTGAACCCACGTCCTTTTGCACCACCCAGGTGCTGTGAGATAGCCACTCAGTAGCAGTTTGGTTTGAATCCTTGAAGTGGTCTGACGGAGCTCCCGTTCTTCTCTTCTGCCTCTCTCAGCCGGTGTCCTGCAGGGCTCAGTATTGGGTCCTCTTCTCTTCTCGATCTACACCTCCTCCCTCGGTCTGGTCATAGGCTCCCATGGATTCAAATACCACTGCAACGCTGATGATATCCAGCTCTTTCTCTCCTTTCCACCTGGAGCATCAGACATCTCTGCGCACATCGCTGCCTGCCTGTTGGACATCTCTTCATGGATGTCTGATCGCCACCTCCAACTCAACCTCTCCAAAACAGAAATCCTGCACCTCCAGGCTGGCCGGTCCTCCTGTCACGATCAAACTGGACAACTCGCTTATTTTGCCGACCTCCTCGGCTAAGAGTCTGGGAGTGACGATTGACTCAAGTCTGTCTTTCTCTCGGCACATGGAAGCCACAACCCGGACCTGCAGCTACATCCTGCACGATATCCCCAAGATCCGTCCTAACCTCACAACTGACTCTTCCCAACTACCTGTCCAGGCCATGATGACATCCTGTCTGGATACTGCAACTCTCTCCTGTGTGGCCTTCCCGCTACTGCCATCAAACCTCTGCAGCCGATACAGAACGCTGCTGCTACAAGAGTTGTGTTTGACTTGCCGAAGCGTTCCCACGTATCTCCTCTACTCGTTTCTCTGCACTGGCTTCCTGTATCTGCCCGAATCAAATTCAAGACCCTGGTTACTGTCTACAGATGCATCAATAGAACTGCTCCCAGATATCTACAAGACTCGATCAACTGCTACACCCCAACCAGACTGCTACGCTCTTCCACATCTGCCCGCTTGGTGGTTCCACACACGAAAGGTAAAGCACGGAGGTTCTCGTTTCTGACTCCGTTCCACTCAGAACTGCGGAAACTCTGTCTACATTCAAGAAGGGTCTGAAAACTCACCTTTTCCAGACCCATTTCACCCAAGATCTCTCCAGCTCATGTACGGTGTAAATGTTCACGCACCATAACTTCATGAGCATCCGCAGATAAGCCTTTATTGCCGCCTACTGCGGCACTGTATGTAATTGTTTGTGTATCTTATAAAAAAAATTGGTAGGTGATCAGGATTCATCTGTCCTGCGTTTTACACACCTACTCGAGCGATGAACATCGGTGCATCAAGCGGAAGGTAACAAACTAGGTTTACTCAAGAGTCACATGTCTGCACC
Organism: Scleropages formosus; assembly: GCF_900964775.1. Classification (NCBI taxonomy): domain Eukaryota; kingdom Metazoa; phylum Chordata; class Actinopteri; order Osteoglossiformes; family Osteoglossidae; genus Scleropages; species Scleropages formosus. Next base: position 28,191,366 of record NC_041815.1, on the reverse strand, counting down.
CATGTCTCTTTCTCATAATGTAATGTACAAACTGTATTTTTGCTCAGATGTACGTCGCTTTGGAGAAAAGCGTCTGCTAAATGAATAAATGTAAATAAACGTAGAGGCAGAAAACTAATTCAAGTGGGCAGGGGTCAAAACGGCCCACAAAGAGCACCTTTGGAAACACACACACACACACTTGCTGTGTTTGCAAAGCAGAAGTAGAAACCGGTTCTGACTGAGGATCCTTATCTGGCACATTTGTTGGAGGTGCAGGAGTCATATGGATGTTAACTTTTTACTAAATCAAGACTAATACACGAGCTACGAGCTATTAAATCCGCAAAAGGGAAGGAGTGCAGTGCCCAAAAAACACAGTTAAACAATGATGAGCTGAGAATCCAACACAAAACAGAAGTGGAAATTTTTACTAGTTATTTTTATAATAAACTTGCTACTCGGAGGCCAAAATTAAGATATCTCATTTGCTGAATTATTGGCTCATTCATACACTTCAATCCGCACGAGTATAAAAACTGATGTTTTTCATGTCGAGATTAACACGCGGCGTCGCGCGAACGTGCGCACAATTGGGGCGCGTCTCCTTTAAGAGCGCGTGACGTCACCGTCGAACGTGTCCGCGCTGGAGAAACGAACCCGGGTCCTTCGCCTTGTAATCCGGGGAATTAGAAGCTCGCGCTTGATCCGGCCGGACAGACACGTTTCCACAAATGTGGTTTTAAAGTTTCAGTTTGTGGTCGTGAGCTTTGTAAGGGGAGATGATGATGATGATGATGATGATGATGATGTTGTTGATGTTGTGACGTTACATGATTGATGAGGTCGGAAGAGTGACCAGACCAGACCAGACCAGTACAGTAGTAGTAGAGGCGGATCTCGGTCGCTCGGCTCCGTCAGCAGAAGCAGGACCAGAAGCTGCAGGACAGGCAGGCAGGCAGACCAGCAGGACAGGAGTGGACGAGACACACGTCGTCCGTCCGGTACGGCGGTCCGATCCAGTGAGATCGATCGATCGATACACTGTGACTGTTACGTACCGTATCGATCAGCTGATCTGATCACTCCATAAAGATCAATTGTTACGATAGCTGTGAGTGACAGCTCGTGCCGAGCATGATCGAGATGATGATCGCAGCATCGAGACTACTGTGTGTGTATGTGTGTTCGTTCAAAGGACACAACGGTGTTGTGTGTTTGACACTCTGGACCTGGTTCATTTACCCTGTTCTAGTTACACTCTCATTTACTCTCTGTTCTATTTACCCTGTTTCATTTACTCTGTTCTATTTACCCTGTTTCATTCACCCTGTTCTCATTACATTACTGCAGTGAAACTACACTTGCAGTTACACTACAAAGTGTTCTTAAGTTGCGGTTACATTGTTACGCTCGGAGTGACTTTGTGACACTTGCTGAGATGGATCGCGTCCCGCCTGTAGGGCATCCCCTGCCTCTCCACCTGTTTCCAGGATGCGCTCCAGGGCGCTGTGATCCTGCACTAGACGTTATTAATAAGGGATGGACATGTGGACGCTACGGTCATACTGCGGTCACGTTTCTGGGCACCACGCACAGGACTGCTGATTGTTCCGAATGAGCTCAGTCGCCGAACGCCGTCTTACTTGTATCCTTGGAGAGCGTGTACCCTGCCTTGCCCCTGCACTTCTGGGATAGGCTGTGGACCACCTCAACCCTGTGCTGGACAAGCGGTTCTTGTTTGAAGTGAATGAATGTGACTGACCGACCCGTGGTCGTTTTCTTCTGTCGACAGCTGCCTGTGTTGCGTGGGCCGCTCCGACTCCAGAGCCGCGGATCTGGGCCGCGGGACCGAGGGGAGCCGCTCGGGAAAATGGGCTCGGCGGAGCACATAGGTACCTGCAGAACTCAGGGGCGATGCTTTAAATGTGGGGTAAAACTACAGTTTAAGAGACCAATAGAGTCGATAGGGACGCTTACGTTTAGAGACAGTCCCCGGATTACGAACGAGTTCCGTTCCTCAAGCTGTCTTTAAGTCGGATTTGTACGTAAGTCGGAACAGTTCGGTACAGTTCGTATCTGACATCCGTTAATCAAATGTTTGTCGCAGTATATAGTGTATCATGTACCTTTCTATGCATAAAAAACGTTGAAGAAACACTTCTGGATACACTAAAACATCTTTAATATAACAATACAGTAATAATAAGTGTAACTACAGTATTTATAACAGAGAGAGAGAGAGAGAGACATCGGGACGGAGCCTTTTACACCTTCCATTTTTTTCTCTTTGTCCTTTAAAATTGTCCCGATCGTTGAGTGACTGTAGCCGAACCTTTTTCCAACGTTCGTTGGCGTTTCACGTTTTTCCGGTCGCTTTATTATTTCCACTTTTTAGTTTCGATCGTGATCGTTTTCCTTTTCTTTGATGCGTCACCATCACTTGCATCACATTTACGCTTTGGTGCCATGGTTAGGAGGGAAAAAACAAAAAAGTGAAATCCAAATACAGTAACGCACGAGACGCGGTTAACAGCAACCTGGTTTGACTGAAAAGAACGAAGTCTTAGCCCTGCCTCGGGTTCACGATCCGACAAACTGCTTTAGACGCACAATGTTTGATGTGTGTTACAAAGTAGCGCCGTTTGTTATTCAGAACCATTGTACGTAACTGAATTTTTTAATATAATAGCCTTTAAGGGGAGCGGTTCGTAACTACGGGTTGTTCGTAAGTCAGACGTTCGTAACTCGGAAACTGCCCGTATTGCATTTATCAAATAATTTTTTCCAAAGTGACAAATGCAAAAGTGCATCAAGAACAGATGAAGAGCTTTACATACAAACACGTGATTATTAAAGCACAGCTTGAGCTCCTCCTGTACACGAAAAAAGCGGGCAAAGGGCACGAGTGCGGTACATTTCAGAAAATCGTCGTAATAAAATATGCGACGAACAGGCTCGCGCGTGATTTGTCTTAGTTGCGTTTTGAAAAGACGGGGAAGCGCAGTGAATCACACACACTTTGAAGATTTCGTTTAAAAAGTCAGCAGAAGCCTTAAGCTATACGCTGAAGTCAGATGTTTTTCCAAAACCTTTTTTTCGCTCTTCTGAACCCCTCATCCTGGATCCTGACCCACTGGTGATAGGAGACGATGTTCCAGCGGGAGGAATCTCGGGAGAGACCATGCCTGCTTCCCCGGGGTCCGTGCCCAGGCCTCGCTCATGTCTTGTCCTTGCAGATATGGAGGTGATGACTCCCCTCATGGAGGACTCGGGGCCTTGTTCCGAGGAGACCTCTGAGGAGGACCACGACCCCGAATTAGTTCCGGTACAGAGACATTATGAGCTGAGGAGCCTCCAGGGCATCACGTAAGTACCTCCGTTGACTTTGTGGTTAATTCTGCATGTTTGAAAAGAGGATTTCCAGCCTTTTTCATGGACTTGAGTTGGAAATAACCATCAAAACGTGGTCAACATGAGAGAACAAAGTCATCAGCGCATATCTAAATGTCAAATAACTTAAAAGACTGAAGGAGGTTAAGCAGAACTCATGAATAGGGGTCTGTTAAGATTACATTTGCATTTATTTGCTCGGCTGATGCTTTTCTGCAAAGCAGCTAAGAATGTTAAGCGACAGTTATTTACCCATTTATACAGCTGGTAATTTTACTGGAGTAATTTAGGATAAGTACCTTGCTCAACGGTTCTACAGCTGGAGGTGGGATTTGAACCTGCGACCTTTGGGTAGAAAGGCAGCTGCTCTAACCACTGGACTACCGTTTGCCCTTAAATGGTATGAAGATATAAATGAGATGCGAATGAAGGTGTAAATATGTGGTCGTGTGAGGGTAAAACAGAGTATTTTACCTGAAACATGTTCGTGTTCAAGGACCTGCATGTAAATGAAGTGCTCTTTTTGATTCAAAGTGCTTCATGGTTCACTTTCGGTGGTTGGCCACGTTTCGCTAGTGAGGGTACGAGGGCTGTGACATCCGAAGGGCCGTTTGCCCCCCCCCCCCCCGGCGCTCGAGTGAAATAAAAAGCAAAGAGATGTTTGTCCTGCGTTCTCTTTGCAGGTTTCCTCAAACCCTCATCCACTTGCTGAAGGGCAACATTGGGACGGGTCTCCTGGGCCTCCCGCTGGCTGTGAAGAACGCAGGCATCGTCGTAAGTGGAGCTCTGCTGCCGCCCTGTAGGCCGGTGACGGAAAATACCGCTCCGTCATGGTCCCCTGGGCTTATGAAAATATTAATAATAAACTTTATTTCCTATAGCTTCAGAAAACACTTTATAGTGAGGAGAAAGATATATAGGCTGTATCTCTCCACCCGTCCATTTATTGTCAATGAGGGTCATCGTGCCCTCAGGGCTGAATGTCCGTAGCGCAAAGATCACAATGAAGGCTGGACACTAGGTGTTGTAGTGGTTTGAACTCGGCTTGACACCTGGAGGTCTCAAGTTCGAATCCCACCCCCTGCTGTACCATGCTTGAGCAAGGTACTTAACCTGAATTGGTACGTAAAAATGGTATTGCAGTATAAATGGGTAAATAATGTAAAATAAATAGCTGAACATTGTAAATTATTAAGCGCACACACATTTTCAGAACCGCTCGTCCCATACAGGGTCACGGGGAACCGGAGCCTACCCGGTATCACAGGGCATAAGGCCGGAGGGGGAGGGGACACACCCAGGATGGGACGCCAGTCCGTCGCAAGGCACCCCAAGCGGGACTCGAACCCCAGACCCACCAGAGAGCAGGACCGTGGTCCAACCCACTGCGCCACCGCGCCCCCAATTATTAAGCATGTATTATCAATTTTTTACGGGTGGGTAATATTATATTTTATATGATACCAGTTGTGTTTTGTAGACACACCAACCTAGTATTATTCACTGCTTTGAATTTGTTCACCAGTTCATTATTGGACCCTTGTCTGAACTCAGCTGTGAGATGGTGGCACTACCATCTCTGCCACTGTGCCACCTTATTATAATAATAACAACAATAATAAATGTAGTAATAAAAGTGCAAAAAACTAATAATGTTTAAAAATGATATAACAAAATGTAATTTGACAGTTAAGTATATAATTAAACAGTTAAGTATTATTTTTAATGTAAAACTGCATTAAATGGTATCAGCAGAACTGTGTCAGTCCAGGAAATGAAATTCTTCATATCAACATCTTCTGTTTCGTGCTGCTAAAAAAAGTTTCGCTGCACTTTCATATTGAAAAAAAGAAGTGACGGCATGAAAAACGAAACACCTTGCGGGAAGGAGCCGCTCGTGGGGCGGAGCAATGCTCCGTGGGAGCGGGGCCCCGCGATCCTCCCGCACACAACGGCACCGGCGCTTTGTGTGTTTACACCCCTGTCAAAACAAAGTGTGCTGCTCGCGTGTGACTTGTAACGAGTCCTCTGTTTCAGAAAGCAGTCGGCGAGGAGCTGGATTCTACCTTCTGTACCGGTGTAAAGCGTGGATACGCTTGCAGGAAACCAGTTTCGGTCGCACAAGTTTCTTCAAGACGTGAAGCTGCGGGTCGTTCCAGCTCCTCTGCTCCGTCTCTCAGGGATGCAGGACACCTGTTGCCTTGTGTTTGCTCTCCTGTCCAGTTGAGGCCATGCAGGTGTCGTCCAGATGGACTCGCGCTTCCGCTCGTCCCGTGACCTGTACGGAGGACGCGGGCGCGGTGGCCTGTCCTTCGGACGGCTCTGTCCCCACTACAATGTCGGTTCCGTGCTTCTCTGTGCCGCTATAAGTGGCTTCCGTAGCTTAGACCCCTGGCTTTAGTGCATGTGGATCTGTGGTCGCGACCCTCATCGCTGTCAGTGTTGTTTTTTCCCCTTGGGCCGAGTTGACCTCCTATGTCGGTGACGTCCTTGAAACGCGGCGGCTTATGAAACGAAACAATTTGCGAACGGGATCGGGGTCGAGGACCTGAGCGCGCTAACCATTTTTGCGCGGTGTATATTGGCTGTAACCCGCCCTGACTCGCTGCGGGGCTGGGTGGCGCTCGCATCAGTCCTACAATAAAACGTTCCTCGTAAGCGGGCAGCCGGTGATTGTGTATTTTGGACAACGGGTGCTGTCCAAACAAAGAGCCTCTTGAGCGGCGAGTGTCCGGCGAGAGCTTCGGAATGGCTCTCGATGCCGTTTTTAACAGAGTGTGTGAAAAACGGTGGTGAATCACAGGGCGCGGGCGAGTGCCCGGGGGGCAATTTCACAAAGCTGTCGGAGCGTTCGGAACGGGTCGTTTGCGAAACGGATCTAGGGGAAAACGCGGATCGAACCAGCCCCGCTCCTCCTGCTACCAACAGTTGAATTGCACATTTTTTGAGGATGCAATTTTTTTCCATTTATTCATTTGCAGTTGCATCTCGTTAATTTATGCGCCTCCGAAAATCGTCATTCGTAGCGGAGCGAACGTGAGCCGCGCTTCCCCTCCGAACAGATAGGTGGCAGTAAAGAGCACAGAAACGGGACAGGAGTGTGGCACCGTCTTATTCAACTCACTTTTGCGGTGTTTACAGCTCATTTCTGTTCTTCGTGGACGTCGGTGATGAGGAACGTTACTCATTTATGGGGTGAACTGCTCCGCGAATTTCCGTTTTCGCTCATGTTACAGTTACAATTAGTTACATTACTTCTCAGTAATTTAACGTAACTCAAAAGTTGAGTTAAAATACATACAGCCTATTTTTTATTCATTATAAGTGTAGTTTTTTTTTTTGTACAGCAGCTAGGGTGGAAATGAATGGGGAAGCCACAGTATTCTTATGATTTCACATATTGTCACTTAGTAAAAGTGACTTTTGATTTCTGAACAAAACGAGGTACAAACAGAGTTTTCGCCCCAATTGTGTTTGTAAGCAGAGGAGTAAATTTGTTTAGCATTTATTAATTTTTCTGATGTTTTCTCCAAGCTGACTAACAAAGTGAGGTTTGTACATAGAATTACTTGCAATGATTTACCCATTTACACAGCAGGGTAATTTTTACACTGTCAACCCAGGGTAAGTATCTCGATCCAAGGTACTACAGCAGGAGCCGCGACTGAAGTCCTTTGAGTCTGTGTTGGTGGCACTAACCACTATGCCCCCTACTGCCTCTTTTTATATTCTCGTTTTGGTCAGTTTTTCTTCAACTTGGTTCGTCTTCGCAGAAGAAGCGCATTCAGTCCCCAGCAGCACCGTACCGTGCTTGTACTGTAGTAAACCACCTTTTTGAACACGGCATAAAACACAAACTTTTTTTTTTTTTTCTTTCCTGCGGAGTGAAACATGGTTTCTAGGAACCTTTAAATCTCGCCGACGTCTGAAATGTGTGCCGTGGTGCACATTTGAGAGGATCTTATATCTGCAGTCCGGGGGTCTGCAGGGAAAAATGGTATCAAAATTCAGCGAACCAGAATGCATCGTGGGTCGATACAAAGTCGATATTTCATTTTTAGAATACAACCAGACGGGGTTTGAGAACTGATGTTTTTCCAGGCTTTTGCTCATCACGTACCCTTGTTCTGTCCACGATTGTTTTAAAGGAGCACAGTTTCCCGGGTGTGGAAAGACCTGTCAGTCACGGCGACGGGGAGGCCCATGTGCCGCACGCGCCGACTCCAAGTGGCCCACTTGGGCCGAGTTCCTACACGCTCTCGCTAGGTTCTAAACTGTTGATACTGTGTAGTATCATACAATACACTTCTCTCCTATTATCTGGTCCTAAATTGTTCCTGAATGTGGACCGAATATTAATTAATAATTAAATTACAGTAATATATAGTAATAAATTGTTGTAGTAGTAAATAAAACAAATTTCCTGAATGTGGATCAAGTATTAATTAAAAATTAATAACTTGTTATAATAATATAACATAGTAGCAATAAATTGTTATAATAGTAAATAAAATAATACATTGTTCCTGTACGTGGAAAGAATATTAATGAACTGGACAATGAAATTACTTGTTTCATTTTTTCTAACAGGAAAAAATTCCAGTTAGTTCCAAGCCCTTCCCAGGTTCCTCTCCAAAATCACGCTAAAATAATGCCTTTTATTATAAGGAAAAGTTGTGTAACACAATCAAATGGAAAGAATAACCAGTAATAACATTATATATGAAATATATATGTAAAGAAGATGATTTAATAAAGTTAACTTACAGCGAGTGTGTGGTTGGGCTGATTTGCAAACACAAATACGCGACTACGGAAGGGAGGGCGCGGAGTGTCGGGACGCAGCCGAGAGCGTGGGTACGCAGTTCCCACAATGCAGTGCGTCTCAGTCTCTCTCGCGCTGGAAATTGGCGCAATTGTCTAGTCTCAGAATGTCGCAGGTTTGGACCAGGTGTCACGCATGGCATAAGGGTAAATCTGGAAAGATAAACAACCAATAAAAATCAGAAACTGTATAGGTGTAAAACTGGGTATCGGCAAACCAAATAACGCAGGATGAGTAAATGTATTTTACTATGGTAATTCAATCAAAAAAAAAAAAAAAAACCACACTGGTGGGCCCAGTTTACGGAAATGAAAATGGTCATGAAAAGTTCATACGATGCAACTGAAAGTAGAATAGTGTTACTTCCTCACTGATGAAGGGCACCTTTAGCGTGTGGGATCGCTGCATGTGATTGGCTGTATTGCAGCACTGGGTGTGTGGGTCTGACCGTCTGCTTTCTGTGTGTGTGTGCGTTTTCCAGGTGGGTCCCGTTTGCCTCATGCTGATGGGAGTGGTGTGTGTTCACTGCATGCACATCCTCGTCGCCTGCAGCCACCACCTTTCCGAAAGGTAAAGCCACACCCTCCGTTTATTTAAATGTTTTTAAAACTCGTTTATCTGGCGCTTCTGCAAGACAGTTTAACAGGGTTAACGGATTTTTACCCTGATTTATCCATTTATACAGCTGGGTAGTTTTTACTGTAGCAGTTCAGGGTAAGTACCCTTCATCAAGGGTACAGCAGCCCGAGATGGGATTCGAACCCCAGTCCTTAAGTGCAAGGCGGCAGCGCTAACCGCTACTCCACCTGCTGCCCGGTCTCAGTCAGAACGATTCCAAGAAAGACAAATTCGCCTGCGGTCCCACCGTTAGCTTCCATAGCATGGTGGCTGTGTGGACGCCGCGCCTCAAAGCGAGGGTGTAAATCTCACACTTAATGACCATGCAGTACGACATGTCAGGCGCACCGTGATTCACTACGGTACGGTGCGGCGTGATCCCCTTAGATGGGAGCTGGAGGAGGTGGACAAATCTCTTCTCTCGTAATAGGATGCTTATTAGGGGCATGTTATACATCACAGTGCAAATAAAACGTCGCCCAGCATCGGTTTGTCTTCACGGCACCTGTATGGACTGTGATTTATCCTCCCGCCTTCCTTCCGCGCCGTAAAGTGACGGAGCCACCCGAACGGGGTTAATTGTAGGGCTCGTAGACGGAGACTTTTCGTGCCCTAAAAGCACTTAACAAAACGAGATCTTCTGAGCTCTTGAGTGCTTTTCAGACCTTTTGTTTGAATCCCTGTTCAGAGAATTATGGGGGGGGGGGGCTGTGTTACACCAGTATAAAAACAAGGGCATGTCGGATGTTGTCAGACCTCATCGGACACGCCTTAATTCCAGCGTGCATGGTCAGAGACTCGGATGTGGTCAACTGACAGCAGGTGGCGTGGTGGCGATTGAGGGTCCCAGGTTCAAATCCCCCCTTGATTGAAGTATTTCCGCTACTGATACAGTAAATATTACCTAGCTGTATAAATGGGTAAATTGTTGTAAGTAATTTTGGAACATCTGGTAATTAAATAAATTGTGCTTAGAGTTCGTGCTTTTGCACCCAGAGGTCACAGGTTCAAATCCCACCTCCAACAACCGTACCTTTGAGCAAGGTGCTTAGCCTAAATTGCTCCAGTAAAATTACCCAGCTGTATAAAGGGGCAAATAATTGTAAGTTGCTTTGGAGAAAAGTGTCAGCTGAACGAATGAACGTAAATGTCTCTCTAGACATTTTTTGTTCTTTCTTTTTGCTCAGTCCTGCACAGCGATTGACCTACAGGAGGCGCTGTTTCCATTTCCCATGCAGGATTCCCCATCCCTTGGTGCCCCGAGTCCCTGTTTCGCCTCCTTTCGATTCATTGCGCACCGATAGAATTACTTTAAACGCTTCCTTGGCGGGGGGGCCCCCCCTCGAACCCGTCTCGCAGAGCCCCTGCGGGATTCTGAGGCGTCTCGTTTAATAAGATGACGCATTTTTTTAGTAATTTCCACAGGGGAACGGGACGTAAACACCCAGGCCTGAGACGTAAAACGTGGTTAAGGGCCTTCCCGAAACAGCGGGATCCAAACTCCACCCGTTCGCCGCTTCCGCCACACCTCCAAAAGCACCCCCCCCCCCACAACCCCCTTCGCAACGGCGGATTTATTTCTGCCGGCATATGAATATGTGAGCGCCGCGGTTTATTCCTCATTATTGCTTATTTACTTTGCATTGTGTCCAAGTCCATGTGATGCGCGTTGGCTCCCGCTGTGCCGCGAGCAGATAACATTGAGCGCAACCTATCACATTTACATCCTAATGGGCTCTTTCAGTGTGTTTGCCCATCACTGCAAACAGCAAACGGCACAGAAGGACACTGTATAATCACTTCATTTCTTTACATTTCCTCTCATCTGTAATCTCGTGCGAAAATGAAATAATGAATAATTCATCGTCGGTTCACGTCGAGGGCTGCGGCGGAAGCGGTTTGCGGTTCGTCTGCTTTCGTGCCCCCGCCGTACACGGCGCGCCGCGCACACCTGCCCGTTTGGGGTACCAGCTGGCGCCGTTCGGCTGCCCGTTTGTTGCATTATTAAAGTAATTTGTCATGGACTCCGGATGCAGAAATTTCGCAGTTCAGCGAAGCGGGTCGATCGTTGGAGTGGTTTATATTTACATTTATTATTTATTTAACGGACGCTTTTTTTCCAGAGCGACAAACATCTCATAGGAAATACAGTGTGTCCGTTATACGAGCAGGAGGAGACACTTAGATTCAGATGTGTGATTCTTAAGTGCAGTTAGTTTCTTTCCACCATATGAACCAACGTTCATCACACGAGCAGCGGCATAAAATTTTATCCGAATATCTTCGATTCCCGATCACCTCCCTAGTAATTTTTTTTTTTGAAAATACATATATACATTTACATTACGTTACTCGAGTAGGTGTGGGAAGGTTTATCCGGGCATGATCATAAAGTTATAGAGCATCGACATTTACACCTTACATGAACTTAAGAGATGATGGGCGAAGTGAGTGTGGAAGAGGTGACTTTTAAGACCCTTTTTAAGTGTGATCAGGGATTCAGCAGTTCTGAGTGAGAGGGGGAGGTCATTGCACCACAACGGATTCAAGGAAGCAGTTCATCTGCGGAAAACGAGTCACCGCTGTGTGTTCGGTGGGCGACCAGCAGCGGCTGGGGGGCAGAGGGGCAGAGGGGCGCGAGGGGGATGTAAATCAATGCCAGCTCTAACGGTTATTAATCCTGTGGCCTGCAGCACCTGTTCCTCAACCGCTGTCTCTTGCTCACGTGCTCCAGGTTGAAAAGACCCCCGATGGGGTACAGCGAGACGGTGGCCTTGGCCATGGAGAACAGCTCGCACAGGTGCGTCCGAAAGGGCGCCGCCTTCGGCAGGTGAGACGCCCGTCGGAGGGGTTCCGGGACAGAGTGAACGTAGTACTTGGGAATTCTCACCTGTCCCCGGAAAGGTCCAGGTTCATTTCCCAGGTGGGGTCCGGCTCTTGTACCTTTGAGAAAAGTTTTTATTACTTATTCGTACTTTGACGCTTTTCTCCTGAATCGTTTATGATGTCGCCTTTATCCACTTCATACTACATACAGTGATTCATCCATTTATGCAGCTGGGTAATTTTTACTGTATTAATTCAGGGTACGTACCTTGATCAGGAGCATTAGAGCAGGGGCACAGATTCAGATCCAGGGCTTTCGATCTCGAGGCAGCATTTTTAACCTGTACTACACCTGCTTTTCAAAGAAGCATTAATTAAACAGCAACAGAAGGGACAAGTTGTTCTTCTTATTATAGTAGTAATAATAATAAACAATAATACATTTACACTTAATTTATCAGATGCTTTTCTCCAAGGCAGAGTACAGTGATTATTAACTAAAAATAATAATATTAATAATCTCTTATTTCTTGCCTTACCCAGAGCCGGTGGACTTCTTGCGACGTCGTACCCATAAATCCGACGTATTAGAACAGATCGGTGGCGTATCCTCTAATGCGATCCTCCCTCGTTTTACCACGGTGCCCCCCGTCGGACTAATTCCATCTCCGTCTGTGCGCCTCTCCTCCAGAAACCTTGATGTATGAGGTGTTGCGTTGCTGCCGTTTCGCTCTCTCCCGCCGTTGCGCCGCACTGTTATCTCCACGGTGAATATCTGTTTGTACACGGTGTGTGTGTGTGTGTGTGTGTGTGTGTGTGTGTGTTTCTGCAGTCTATCACCATTTTATCGCTGCGCTCGAGAGCTGTTACATTTGCTCTGTTTGGACAGCAAATAAAAGAAGCTAGAAATAAATTATCTGCGTGCTGTGCCTCAAAACACACACACACACACACACACACACACACACACACACACACAATTGTTCATCAATCTGGAAGCACAACTGGAACCGGTAGTTAATTCGTAACTTATTCACCATCAGTAAAAAGTTAGTAATGCTGATGTCCCTCCATTTATTCCCTGGTTACGGTAGGTTAAAAACCTTCGATAAAGCCAAAATAAATAGACATTCTCCCTAAGGATTATTTAATTATTTACTTCAAACAACATTAAAATTAATTTAGAATTGCTGAAAAAAATGTCATCTCCGCAACCTCCTATTCGGTGCCGACCGATTCGTCCCTTAAGCATCCGCAGTGTTTGTCGGCTTCTGGTCGCTTTCAACTTCCTTTATTAACTGCACAATTTTCCCCACATAATCTGGTCCTAATAAGTTCCTGAAAATGGACGGAATATTGAAAAACCCAGTAACAGAATTGCTTATTCCATTAATTTCCAATTAGCTCCAAGTTCACCCCAAAATCACCCTAATGATGCGTAATATAGCAAAGAAAGTCCTTCTTTTACTCATTTGGTTTATAAAGTTATTATTGTTACCAATTTTATTTTAACAAATTAAAATGGGTATCAACTGGTAACGTCATACATGAATGAAATTTAAAATAATGATTTTATTAAATAAAAACGGGAAATGTTTTTTTAATTTATTTCCTTTATGGGCTTGTCAATTATCCACTTTATTTTAGGGTTGTAACATGTTAAAATGGATTAAAATGATAACTTCATATATAAAATTTAAAAAAAAAGATTTTGTGAAATAAAACAGGAATTTTAAATTTATTTCATATATGAAGTTGTCAATTACCCACTTTATTTTAATGTTGTAACACGTTAAAATGAATAAAAAATGATAACTTTATATAAAAAAAATGGTTTTGTAAAGCAATCTTACTGTGACAGTGTGTGCGACCTGGCTTGAGGAAGACAAAATCACATATGAATAAATGAATAATTTGAAAATTAAAGCACAGTGGTTCAGAACGGAGGATGCGACACAAACACGTGAGGGCCAGAATGCGGCCGACAGCGTGGGTACACCGTTCCCACAATGCAGTGCGGCTCAGTCTCTCGCGCAGCCGTCGCGCAAAAATTTTCCGTTGCGGTCAAAGTTCATCACGCCGGACTGAAAGTCTCAGACCAGGTAACTGGAAACGAAATAATAAATATAATATAAAAATAAATTAGATAATTGAAAATCCAGTTTGGTTAGCAATAAGCGATATTAATAACTGCAAACGGCATGAGTGAAAAGCTGCGTGTTGGGAGACCAAATAACGGCAATAAATGCATTTTTTCAGTCTGTTCTTTGCAGCGCTTTGCTTCAGTTTACAAGTTCAGAGCCGCGCTCGGCAGGTGATGGAGGAGGATGGAAGGGCGACGTTCCGAGGACCTCGTGGGCGCCTCCTGCCGCTCTGAAACGGCATCTCTTTGCCGTCCCTACAGGCACCTGGTCAGCTTCTTCCTCGTGTTGACGCAGCTGGGCTTCTGCAGCGTCTACTTCGTGTTCCTGGCGGAGAACGTGAAGCAGGTACCCTCCCGCTGGACCCGCGTGCCGGACAGGAAGGAAGTTCACTACAACGACCACGTCCGCAACTGCGTTTGATGTATTTTCGTAGCGTAGCGGTTGCAGCTGCAGCCTTTGGACGCAAAGGTCGCAGGCTCGAATCCCACCTCCAGCCGTAGTAGCCTCGAGCAAGGTACTTACCCTAAATTGCTCCAGTAAAATTACCCAGCCGTGTAAATGGATAAATAATTGTAAGCAGTTTAACACCGTATGTTGCTTTGGAGAAAAGCATCAGATAAATGTAACTGTTACTTTTTCGCGTTCACTTGTGCAGTTGTGCGCCTTTTTCCTCTGTTGTAATGACACGATGTGACCCCTAGGAGGTGCTGGTGGTTCTCTTTGGAATCCTCTCCCCTCGCCCTCGGGTTCGGGAAGCCGGCGCTCAGCTCGCTCCGCCAGCGCACGTTGACGTGAACTTCCTATCTCTCAGCACGTGATAAGCGTGAGATGCTGTATATCAACGCGCGGTATTTGGCCCGCGGCTGCGTGTGCGTGTGGCCGCAGCGCGTGAGTGCGCCACGTTCCCGCTGCGTTTCTGTGTTATGCTAATGACCTCTGTCCCACAGCGGTATTGATCAGGCCACGGCACACTATGGCTTTTATTTGTCAAAAGCCGATTAAAGCCTCTTATCGCTCACTGGTACCCAGAGTGCACCGGGGGAGCGGCGTACGACTGTTAAACGCACTGCTCAGTAATAACATTCTGCCCAGTTACTTATCGCGAATATGAACCGGCGGCGGAAAATCTGATGCTTTTGCGTTTGTCTTTAAAGTTTTTTCCATTAAGCAGCAGCGTTTCTGTTATGTTTCAATTTAATTAGGTTCCTTAATAAGGAACGTTGTGAAGAATGGGGTGGCACGGTGGCACAGCGCCTGGGTGGTGCGAGAGGACGTGGGTTCGATCCCCGCTCAGTCTGTGTGAAGTTTGCGTGTTCTGTGTCTGTGTGGGTTTCCTCCGGGTGCTCTGGTTTCCTCCCACACTCCAAAAACATGCTGTTCAGGTTCCCCCATAGTGTGCGAGTTACAGAGAGAGTGTGTTCCACTGATGTATGGATGAGTGACCCAGTGTAAGTAGTGTAAGTCACCACGGTGAATAAGGTGTGTGGGCTCATAACACTACATAGAGTTCATTGGAAGTCGCTTTGGAGAAAAGAGTGTGCTAAATAAATGTAAATGTAACAATAATAAAAGAACACAGCACGGTGTAACGGCGCTTTGATTATCCTGCTGGGTTCTGAACCCCGTGACTGAAGCGATGGCGCCTCGTCGCTCCAGCCGAAACGAGGAGCTCTCGCTGAGGTCCTCCGCAGAGTATTTGCTGTGACTTTTTAACAAGCTGCTCTTTCCTGTCTGACCGTGTCGGCTTTTTGATCCCCTGACGGGCCTAATTGGTTCTGTGGACCGTAGCGTGGGAGTAAAACGATCATTTCTCATGGGGGCAACAAACGTGTGTTGTGCTCACTGTTGAAAGTGGTCCAGAGTCTGTCTTGGAAAAGTAGGGCTTGAGCCTTGGTACACCTTGGAAGGGACTCCATCTATCTTAGGGCAATCTCTCTCTCTCTCTCTCACACACACACACACACACACACACACACACACACACACACACACACAACGGCCAATTTAGAGTCATCAGTCCACCCGACATACCCATCTTTAGAATGTGGGCGGAAACCAGAGCACCTTCAGAAAACCCACACAAACACAGAGGAAACAAACGACCTCTGCAGAGACTGTCGGATTCGAACCCACGGCACAAAAATTGTGAGTCTCGCTGGACGAACACCAGAATAAAACATAACAAGTAATAACATGATCACACCAGTGTATTTTGTCATAACTTTGATATTAACTATTGCTTAATACCCACTTACTGTATTTTTATTTCCAAACAGTACAGTTGAAGATTCAGACCTTCATGTGCTGAAGTCTCTTTCATGGTTTTTCATTACTATGTTATTAATTTCCAGCTGTTGTGCTGCTCACCGGGGGGGGCTGGGGCCGTGTGCCTATTAACACGGTAACAACCCCATGAAAACGCCGTGATGCCCATGATTCTGTGCAGAGTTTGCCGGAGTCCCTTGCGTCGGATGGTGACTGTGTGCCAAACCACAGCCTGCGACTGTTCCAGCCGGCACCGCATTTGGTCCTTGTGTTTTCCGCCAAATTCTCTCCATCCCTCAAGAAAGCGGTGTGTTTGTGAACGCAGCTCCATCCATCCATCCATCCATGGCAGCTGGTAGCATAGTGGCTGGAGCTGGTGGCTATGGGCTCACAGGTTGTTGGTTCAAATCTCACCTACTGCTATCGAATCCTTGAGCAAGGTGCTTACCATAAAATTCCCGGCTGTGTAAATGGGGTTGTAAACCATGAAAGACACTGGCGTACCCTACGTGTACATTACCTCATACCTTCTGGGGTCAACTCTGGACCTCCCAGTCTTGTAGTGGATAAACAGTTATTGACAACAAGTTGGGTTGATGCCTCGTAACCCTTTGAGGAGAAATCACATGAAAACGTTGCTGTGGTGAAAACCAGGTAATTGAGGCTGCGTTCTGACACCCACCCCCAAGAAAAATGGGTTAGAAACACAGATGTCCAGATTTTACCGCACCAGGAGATGAGTACCAGGGTTTTACTGCAGCGTCTCACCTGGCGCTCATCTCCTAACCTGAGGCCGTCCTGGAAGCGCGAGCGGCGGGAACCCGGAGCAGGTTCGACCACGTGGGGGAGGACCGTCCCCAACGCCGCCCCCCCCCCCCAAGATGAGATCATCAGCCCCTCCCCTCTCCATTGTATGTTCCTCACTGATAGTTATTTCTTTATGAAAAGTTTTGGGGAGCCGCTTATCGGCGACCGAACGACAAATCCGCCACGACTGCGCCTTCGCGATAAGCCACAAATTGCATTCTTCGGCGAGGAGTGACGCGGCGGCCGTTTAATTGCCGCCTGCCAAATCGGGACCTTTATTCTAGGTATTAATTCATCTGTTTGACACATTGATTTTGAAATGTTAAGTGGCAGTTTAATATTAGAGAGCAGTGCGTCGCGTGGCGAGGCGGTGCTCCGAACCCATACCCCCCTGTCCTCGCTCCCTGTCCTTCACTGTCCCTTTTGACTCGAACCTCCTTTTTTTTTATTGAAGAAACACTATTTTTTGTTCTAAGTCATCGCTGTATCTTCATATCTGCAGCGATGATCCCTTGGTGATGAGGGGATCTGTCCTGAATTAGCGCAGAAGTCCTCCTAATCAGAGGTGGGGTCCATTCCTTCGGTCGTGGATTAGTTTGCACGGTCGTCTCCCTGCAGCGGAGTCTTTCGTTCGACTTTCGCCGGATCCCCGTGACTTTGACGAAAGTTCAACCGGTTTAGAGCGAAAGGCACATCGTGCGTTCTCTACCCGTATTGTATGAAATCGGGGTGCAGATCCTTTCACCTATAGGACCCGATTGCTCAGTACATTACATTTACATTCATTCATGTAGCAGATGCTTTTCTCCAAAGCGATGTGCATCTCAGAGAAATACAATGTGTTCATTACATTAAGAGAAAGAGACATAGTTGCAGGCATGTGATTCTTAAGTAAACCCAGTTTGTTTCTTTCCACTTTATGCACCGATGTTCATCGCTCAAGTAGGTGCACGAAACTCAGGATAGACGATTCCCGATCACCTTCCTACAAAATTTTTGCAAAAATTTTTATTCAAAGGTACACAAACATTTACATGCAGTACAGGAGTGGCGGCCGTGTAAAGGCTTATCTGGGCATGATCATAAAGTCACAGTACATGAACATTTACACCTTCAAGGGCGCCGTTGGGGGTCCAGAATCAGAAGTCCGTCTGTTGTCGGTTTTCTCCCCGTTGCGATGGAACAAACTCCGTGTCCCTCAGAGCTGCTGAATCCCTCTCGGAATTCCAGAAGGGTCTCGAACCCATCTCTTTCAGAGCCACTTCTTTCCTGATTCCTTACAGTACATAAATGAGTCCAAAACCACCTGCTCCGATTATCGATGTATTTGCTATTTGAATGTCACTTCTATCGGAGCTACTGAAGAGATGTGAACCCGCAGTGTGGTGGTGTCAGACACACGATCTAGTGTCTGTGTCTAAAGCTCTTTGTCTGTTTTTGATGCTCTTTTGTTTACTCTCAGTTCTACGTATCTTTGGAAAAATCGTCTTCTGAATTAATAAATGTAAATGCATTCTCTTCCCATAGGGGTCTTTCTTGTTTTGCTGCGGCTCCGGGGGGCGCCGTCGAGCACCATAACTGCTTGGGATTGAGACCTCGAAGGGGGATGTGTGAGCTGTCAGTCATCCCCCCTCTCTCTCCCCCCCCAATCCCCCCCCTCCAATCTGAAGGTGGTCAAAGGCTACTGGGGGAACAGGACGGAGGCCCCCGGTGCTGCTGGCAACGTCACCGCAGAGATGAGCCCCGGGACCCCTGTGGAGAGTTGGGGTCTCGACCTGCGCCTCTACATGCTCTTCTTCCTACCCTTCCTCGTCCTGCTCGTCTTCATCAGGGACCTGAAGAACATGGCGGTGCTGTCTTTCTTGGCCAACCTGTGCATGGCTGTCAGCCTCGTCGTCATCTTCCAGTACATCCTGAGTGTAAGAGCGTCATGCCCTTCGCTTAGATTATCGTGCTTTTGTTTCCAGAACATTCTTTGTGTTCTGACAGCAGTTCCAGCCCTGAGGCCAGGATCCAGATGTCCTCAACCCAACACCCTCCCACGGGGAGGGATAAGAGCGCTAAGGGGCAGCAGGTGCCTTAGCGGTTAGAGCTGCCACCTTGCACTCGAAAGACACAGGTTCGAATCCCACCTCATGGTGCAGTACACTAGATCATGGTACTTACCCTGAACTAATACAGTAAAAGTTAACCTGCTGTCTAAAAGGGCAAATCAGTGTGAGTCACTTTGGAGAGAAGTGACAGATAATTGAAGCAATGTAAATGTAGGGTAATGTACTGTTTCTGTCACCTTCTCTGAGCTTACAGCCAGTGTGTCAGTGGAGCAGTTTGTAGCGTAATGGTTAGAGCCACTGGCTTTGGACCCAAATGTCACAGGGTCAAATCCCAAGCTGTTGTACCCTGTAATGAGATTCTTACTCTAAATTACACCAGTAAAATGACCAAGCTGTATAAATGGGTAAATCAGTGTAAATAGTTCAACATATTAAGTGCTTTGGAGAAAAGTGTCAGAGAAATAAATAAATATCTTCATGACATGATCACTAATTGTTCTTGAGTCAAAGTCCCACTTGCTTTTATATTCAGGACTCGTTTCCTTGCTCTTGCACCAGTTATGAGAGAGAAGATCAGATTTTTAACTTTTCACTCATTTTTTTTCCAGTGTCCTTTGCAATGCCACCCGTGATGTGCATTTACTTTTTTTTTTAAGTTATCTGGTGTTTTTCTCCAAATTGATGTATAGTAGCAGGTTAGTATACTAAGCAGTTTACCCATAAGTCCCTTGATCGAGAACATCACAGCAAACAGTGGGATTCGAACCCGAGTCCAAAGTCAGCGGCTCAAAATCACTACACCTTCTGCTTCCCCTTCACCAGTTATCAGAAACTAGCAGGGAGTTTTTATTATTAATTTCTTGCATTAATCGCCAAAGTCTTTTAGGTAGAAAATTTCATGGTGTTAACTGGGGGGCCCCTCATTGGGGGGTCTGGGGGGCCACTTTCTAAACCTTCCTTATCAGACTCATCAGTTGCATTTTAAAGGGATCGATTTGGCGATCAATCCCCCTTTGCGGACACAATTTTTACAATAAACCTTGAAAGGAGGGGAATGCTGGGGGGATTCAGCAGTTCTGAGGGACCGAGGGAGTTTATTCTGCCACTTTGGGGTTTTAGATCTGTGAGAGAGATGGGGAGATGGTGAGGACCCCTGCACCTTGCCCCCCTCCCTCTTCATTAGGGGCCCACTTGGGGGGGAATAACAATGTCCTTCCCTCGCTTTACAGAGTGCGTTGTTCGTGACGTCCATCGTCCTTCCTGAACCGTATCCTCCTCTCTCCATCTCTTCTGCAGGACGTGGGGTCGCCGCACAGACTCCCTTCGACAGCCAGCTGGAGGAAGTTCCCCTTCTTCTTCGGCACGGCCATATTCGCCTTCGAGGGGATTGGCGTGGTGAGTGCCGAGGGCTCGCCGCGACGATGGGGTCCGATTCGATCCGGGAGCCGCAGATAAGCCGCCGCCCTACCCCCCGGCCCCCGGACAGGATGATTTACGAGACGCCGCTTTAACGTATTGATTTAGAAGTACAGAAGTCTTCGCTCAGTGGCGCGGGACGATTAATCAGCGGGAGATTGAGGAGTCCCAGGGTGTCACGGCAGAGGACAGAGAGGAGGCGCGGTAAACCGCCAGAGGCAGATGGGCCTCCTCTCCGCCAACCAGCACCACTTGTTCTCCACTTACATTTACACTTTCATACGTGTGTGTCCTGTGTTTTTTTCCAAAGTCACATAAACTGTTAGCTGCTTACTCTGATTTACCCATTCATACCCATTCGTACAGGGTGGTAATTTCTACTGTATGAGTAAAAATGCTCTGATCAAGGGTACAGCAGTAGAAAGTGGGTGGGATTCGAACCCAGTTCAATGACTTCAAAAGCAGTGGCTCTAACCCCTACGCCACCTGCTGTCCCTTCCATGTTATCCATAAATACCCCGTCTTTGGACTGTAGGAAGAAACCAGAGCACCTGGAGGAAACCTACATGAACACAGGGTGAACTTCACACAAACTGGGCCTGATTCGAACCCATGTCTGAACCTACAGACTAGCAGAAGTGAGGCAACAGTGCTATTTATTATTATTATTATTATTATTATTATTATTATTATTATTATTATTATTTATGACTCATTTACAATGTTGGATATTCAGATGAACACAGATTTGCCCATGTGTACAGCAGGATAATCTGTAATGTACAGTCTTTACAGTTTGTCAGGAGTACCTTGATCAAGGGAACTGCAGCAGGAGGTGGGATTCAAACCTGGGACCGTCACGACCCACAGACTTCGCTACCCGTGTTTTATTCTTTATTTGTCAGCAGTCCCGAGGTGACTCAGACCGTTGGGTTTTTACGCCACCGTTCCTGTTGTCTTCCCCTGGGCATCAGCTGGAAGGGACAATAGAAAGTTCCGGATGGTCTTCAGCTCCAGTTCTCGCCGTTCCACGTTTACGCTCAGACGCCCCGCTGCCACATCCAGACAAAGACGCTTTCCGGAGCGGCGCTTCGCGCATCGCATCTGCGGGAGGCCCAAAACGGGCCTTTTTACCGCGGTAAAGCGATAAGTGCGGCGTGGGACGGCGGCTGGCGTTAGGCGCCGCTCTTATTTCCGAATCCATTGAGCACGTCTTACTTTTAATTGTCTAGAAGCAGCGTCGCCTTCCGAGCGGGAGGGAGGTGGAGACGGGAGCGGGAGGCAGACGGAGGCTGCGGTCGCCGCTGTTTGCCGTTCGCTTCCAATCCCTCTTTATCCCGAGACTCATTGTGCAACACATCTGAAGCCGTATTGATTCCCTCATTCAAATTGACGGCGCGATTATCCGCTATAGGAGGCGAGCGGATCCCTTTCTTTGGTCCCAGGAACAGATGTCTCGAGCTCAACCGATTTGCCGATGAGGACGGCGGCCCGCAGACCGAGGTGCGAAGGCGGTTAAAAAAACAAGACGACAGTATGGTTTGAAGGGAAGCTCCCGCTCGCTCACCTTCGGGTGCCGTGAGAGTGTTTACGGCTCTGCCGCGACCGTGAATATTCTCTCTGTGGTATTAATGACCGCAGGTGCAGGTCTTCTGTTACACTGGTATCCAGGTAAAGCACAGTATCTCCTCTCCAAAATTACGTACATTTATGTGAAGCTTTTTTCCAGTTTACTTATCCGTTTATAGAGTCAGGTAATTTTACTGGAGCAGTTTAGGGTAAGTACCTCGCTCAAGGGTACTATAGCTTGAGGTGGGATTCAAACCTGCAACCTTTGGGGCCAAAGGCAGTAGCTCTGATCGCTACACTACCAGCTGTACAACTCAGAGTGACTCCAAGTGCATCAGCAACAGATGAAGCCCTTTAGACACAAACACTGAATTAATGACACACAGGTTGTGTGTTTGACACCAACATGCTATGGGTTCACATCCCTCAAGTAGCTCCTGTAGAAGTGACATTTAAATAGCAAATACACAGGTAATCATAGCAGGTGGTGTTGGACTCATTTATGGAGCTGTCAGGAGAGAGATGGCTCTTGAAGGGATGGGTCTGAGAACCTTCTGGAATGTGGGAGGGATTCAGCAGCTCTGAGGGACACAGGAAGTGTTTTCACCACATCGGGGCCAAAAACCACAAACTGAAGGACATTTGATTTATTGGCCAAAGGTGGAGGAGCGCAGTGCTCTTCCTCAGGGGTATTAGCTGATCAGGTATGGAATCTCTTCGTAAAACGTATCAGGTCGTGCGTAACGTTCCCGGTTAGACGACAAACTCGGGCTGAGTCGGCTTTGCTAATGAGGGCAAATGGAACAAACCAGAAAAAAAAACGAAAAGGGGGCCGATCGGTCGCTCGGCGAGTCTCGTTGGCCGCTTGATTCCGCCGTATTTGAGTCCAGTTCTGCAACGAGTGTTTCTTTTCTGCCTTCGCTTCCCATCAAGGAATTTGCGGGGCCGTTTTGGCTCTAGGCGAGCAGCTTTCATGGCGAATTTGTTCACGTTTGCCCGCCGGCTGGGGGAGGAAGCGCTGCAGGAAGGGAAAGGTAGAGCAGTGCGAGGAACCTTTCATGTCACATTTTTTACTTTTTGCCGCGGTGCTCTTTGTGGAGCCGGGCAGCAATAAGGTTTGGCGCCTTTGAGCTCTGGCCCTAGCGCCACCTGCTGGCGTAGCGGAAAGGGCATCGGGAGCCGTTGCTCTCCAGCTTCCCGGCCCGCTAATGGGTCGGCGTCGCCTCCGGGGGGCGCAGTGGGGCCGACTCAAGAGGGGTAATGCGAACGCAGCGGTCAGCATCGAACGCAATCTTTAAGAAGCAAAAAGATAAAAGATCTTTTATTATATTTGGGATTTATGTGATTTTTGGGCGACCTTGAGTCCTGCTTGGAATGAGTTTGATAACGGTGGTGTTTATCACCTTGATTTACCAATTTTTTGCCTGACAAACACATTTCCAAGAGTGTGTAATATAGGTTCTGTGCGTGTGAGTGTGAGAGAGATGCTGTTTCTCTTTATGTTGATGTAACTGGTTACTACAAGCCCAAAGTGAAAAGGGAAAGATACCCTTTTCATTTTTTCCACCTTTACCCTTTACCGCGTTACTGCTGCCGGGATGTTCCCAGAGAGGCAAGCAGCGCTGTGAAGGGGGTTCTGGTCTCACTGAGAGCAGGAGACACGTCTCCCTCCGTTCCTGTATGGCGAAGGTGCGTCTGGATATGGTGTGTGTGTGTGTGTGTGTGTGTGTGTGTGTGTGTGTGTGTGTGTGTGTGTGTGTGTGAGAGAGAGAGAGAGATTTGTTCCTCCACTGCTGTGCATTCCTGTTGTACTGGGACTAAACGGCCACAGTGAACTCAGGTGGAGGAGACATTAAATTGACAGATGAACACTTTAACCACCAGCTCAGCTCCCGGCTCTCCCAGACGTCCTGGCCTCAGGTTCCCCCGGAGGCCTGCGGCAGATGCGCTCGTATCCTCGCTCGTATTCCATATCCTGTAGTCAGCCGCTCGGGTTCGACACAGGGGACCGTGCTCTTGAAGAGCTGATTTTGGTCACTCGTTAGGGGACTTGGACCCACCTCTGCTGCAGGCTGATTGGCTGAAAGGTAAAAGCCCCGCCTCCACTTCTTTGGAGGCGGGGCTTTTACCTCTCAGCTAATAGATGTTGTATAGGTGTTCTGTCTCCATCTACTCGCAAGCTATACTATACAACAATTTGTGTGGGCGACAAATTTCACAGCGATCCCCAGTGTGGACTTCAGTCTTCTGAGATGCACAGAACGTGGCAGTTTCAATATTCCTCCATACGTCATCCATGAGATGGAAAATCCCTTCAAATCAGTCTCTCTGGGGTCCGCCATCCGGCCTGATGTCACCGTTGTTATGTTTTCTGTCCGTCCCCGACCTGACCGCTGCCCCTCCTGGCCCATCATCTTAGCGGAGTCACTGTATTCTCTGTGGCAGTGCCAGCGCCATTCAGAACATTGACCACGTTACTTAATTATGCATTCGCTCGCTCGCTCGCATGCGTAATGACCCCCCGGCTGCTCCGGCTTCCGTTGCTCCTCAAGCGAGTTTTAATGTAATATCCGGCACGTGTACGCATGTGTTCCAGACATAGTGTGTTTTGCAGCCCTTTTTTCAGCAGATGCTAATAAACGCTCGTGATTTTTCCCCAAGTTTAGCTCCACCCCCTGAGAACACAAGGTGAGGGATTGGTCAGACGGCATAGGTCGCCCTCGAATCTAAAGGCATGTTTCTTCTTCCGTCCACAGCCCTGTGCTCTGGATCATTCCGTCGCATTGCTTGTTAAATTGCCATCAATTAACCTTTAATTGAGGACAATTTAACCTAATAGATGAGTGAATGGGCCGGATAGAAGCGATGTAATTACAGGCATCGAAATTCTGCCTGGAACTATGAGTTAAGGCTTAATCTCTTGCCCTATTCAGGCACTCCACTAAAAGGTTGTCGGGGGCTCGGGCGCTCTGCTCTCAGTCACGGTGAAAGGGTGACGTTCCGCTCCGAAACCCGCTGCTTCTAAAAAGAGATTTAGGGACCGCTTTATAAACCAGAAAACCCTAAGCAGCTTTAAAATGGCACTTGTAATTTGTGTTTCCTCTCATGTTCTGGTCCCTTTTGAAAAATGTTTTCCTTAATGAAGAATAGATGTGTCTCTGTCTATGGATTCATTTCTCACTTTCTTGACACTGAATGGTGATTGTCATTTATTTTACTCTTTTGGTGCTTCTGCATGTGAGATTTTCTAAGGCTCGCTTTGCTGCCTGGTGGCAGAACGGTGCCACAGCAAGTAGCGCTGCTGTCTCACAGCGTCTGGGTGGTACAGGAGGACGTGGGTTCGATCCCCGCTCAGTCTGTGTGGAGTTTGCATGTTCTCCTCGTGTCTGCGTGGGTTTCCTCTGGGTGCTCTGGTTTCCTCCCACACTCCAAAGACATGCTGTTGAGGTTCCCCCATAGTTTGTGAGTGACAGAGAGAGTGTGTGTGTTTCACTGATGTATGGATGAGTGACCCATTGGAAGTAGTGTATGTAGCAGTGTAAGTCACCGCGGTGAATAAGGTGTGCTGGCTGATGACACTACATAGAGTTCATTGGAAGTTGCTTTGGAGAAATGCATCTGCTAAATAAATAAATGTTAACGTAATGCCTAAATGCACCAAGATTTTCTGTCCGAAATACAAGTGTAAACGTAAGGGTAGATTTCAAATTGCCTTCTGTCTGAGTTAATAGTCAGTATGTGGAAGTATTCATTATTTATGTTGGATGCGTTTTGTGCAATAGTAAAATATTAAAGGTATTTTTTTCGTGGAACATGACGGCGAAGTTCTGAATCTCTCAGTATGGTTGGATTCACTGCACATTCATGATCTGAAAAAACAGATAGAGCGTCAAAACTGGATTGCTGAATAATATTTTCATATTCATTCTAACCAAGGGCCATACTAACACTTATTTTAAGTGTGATAAAATAGCTGCACAATTATGTCCCACATAGTTGTCCAACCTTCTTGATAAATCTCATTAAGTCTTAATTTGCATTACAACCTCCCAGATTTTCCTGGGTCGTTGTCAAAACGCCCACCATTACATATGTATTAAGGTTATTTACATATACATGAAGGCCTTGCTGAAGATCCTCTCTTCTCTGGCACTTAATGCATGCAAATGCCATTGCGCATGTTACTAAATATCCTCCCACTCGTCATTGCTATTCCTCAGCGGAATAAGGAGCGCTCAACACAGTTGCAACGACTTCAAGAGTGAGAAACCGGTGCCATATGTCTTAAAATTTCAAACTTTTGACAGTCTTCAAACTGCAGCGTCGAAATGGAATCGGTTATCGGCAGGATGCTGTCTTTTGTTTGGGGGGGGGGGGGGGGTCCTTGCGTGGCCCTCGCCCACCGTTTTCAGAGACGACGTCATTTCCGACACGGCTGACGAGGCGTGGCCCCGGGGGCTCCTTTGCGTAGTCAAGGCCGCTGCAGAAGAACCTATGAATATTCATACCACTTCAGTCGCTTCTATTAAATATATTGAAAAGAAAATATTGTTTACTGACGCTAGAGAGCCCCCGTATTTATCGAGGTAAGAAACGGAGTCGGCGCCCGTTGGGCCCTCATCGCGGTGCTGTGGCTGATGAATGACGATCATTAAAGGCTCCTCATGGGCTCGCGTGGCGGCGTCGTGCTTTTGGACTGAGAAACAGCGGTGGTCTGGGAGCTTTACTTAGTACCTATGGCATCTGCCGGCCCCCTCCTTTATCTCCGAATGTGACAGCAGTGCGGTACGTCCTCCTGCTTACTGAGGCCTCTGGGAAATTAAACAAATAGCGTCACCCTTCGCTCCCTTAAAGCACTTTCAGAAAAGTGAGAAGGAAGCAAGAACATTGTCCCATGTCTGAGGGAGATTGATAAAAAAAAAAAAAAAAAAATCTAGGAAGTTAGTTGCTTCTTTCTACGCCGAGACCCGAGTGCATCCGACTGCAGAATGTTTTAAGTGGGCTACGTGCAGCCCTGGCGGCAGAACCATGACCCAGCGGTCCGTCACGCTGCCCCTCTGTCCCGACGCACGACTATCTTAATGGCTTTGCTGAAAGTCCCGTGTCTGCAGTCAGTCAGCAAAAAAGGGTGCGATACAATGACTCGGTGAATGGGAGGTTTCGAGGGCGGCGCTCGTTCCTTTAACAAGTCGCCACGATGTCATGCAGCCGCAGAGACCTGCCGGATTGGATTTGATGTGTAATTCTCTGTGCTGTTTCCCGGCATCTCCTCGGGGTGTGCGAGGGCTGCGCCGAGCACTCATCCAACTCCACGCTAATTAAATGCTGCGCAGCTGATGGTGAAACCTGCAGATTTAGGGGTGGGGGGAGGGATTCGGTGCCTGTCTTTAACTTGCAGTTATCCCTGTAGACCCAGCATGTTTGGCAGATGGTTTTAGTTCAGCTAAAGTAGCTGTGGTAATGAAAGCTGCAGGAATGGAAACTTTTACAAATCATCCAAATGCCAACGTTATATTTTCCTGAATTTCCCCCGACCATATGCTTCCTGTTCTTTCTCATTAAGCCACTTTGTATTTTGACAGGTCCATCAAATGTTATTGGCCATGGTGCATGTCTGAACGTGTTATGAAAATCCTTCCGAGTTCACTATATTCTCTGCTGTTTTGTTTGTGTGTGTGTGTGTGTATTATATAACACATTTTCTCTTTTTTTGTGTGTGGGATATATAGGTGCTCCCATTAGAGAACCAGATGAAGGAGCCAAAGAGATTCCCCCAAGCGCTCAACATCGGCATGGGCATCATCATCGTCCTCTATGTGGCTTTGGCGACACTGGGTTACCTCCACTTTGGCGATAACATTAAAGGCAGCATCACCCTCAACCTCCCTCAGAATGCATGGTAAGTTGGTGAGTCTGCAATGCGATTGCAATGCAATTTGATTCTGGAAAATCAATAAAATTATAGGGCAGACACAGGATCTCAGATAGGCCTGGCAAATCAGAAAGTCCATAGTGGAGATACAGGAAAGTAAACAGTCCTGGAGAATCGGCAAGTCCATAGTGTATAATCATGAATTGAAACTGGCCTGGAGAATCGGCAAGTCCATAGTGCATACGCGTGAATTGAAACTGGCCTGGAGAATCGGCAAGTCCATAGTGTATAATCATGAATTGAAACTGGCCTGGAGAATCGGCAAGTCCATAGTGCATACGCGTGAATTGAAACTGGCCTGGAGAATCGGCAAGTCGATAATGCAGACACGGGAACTGAAACTGGCTTTGTAAATCACCATATCCACCGCGCAGAAATGGAACCTCAAAGACATACTGTCAGGTGTCTCTGATCTTCAGTGCACTCAATAACTGTTTCTGAAGTTCATCGTTGTGGGAAGCAATGTCTTCCTTCGATTGTTTTTGAATGTATGGCATGACCTGGTTTCCTGTGGTGACTCATTTCTTGAACTACAAAGGCTTGCAACTCCATTAGAAAAGAGATTGAGGATCCTTGGTAGTTGCGATGGACCCAGTCTGCTAGCTTATTCTTTTTCCACGGTGCTCATACAGAGACTTTCTGGTCCAAGTCCAATAACCGTAGAGTAACTAGGTTTGCCGTTGAAGCTTTTTGTGGACATCTGATGACCCCCGGACGCTTGATATCAAAAGATGGTAGACCTGGAGAACGTTCTTGTCTTCTTCCTCCTATCGATGGGGTGGGGGAAGATTTCGATCCCAATGTGCAATCCTCACTTTGTTTTTCTTGAGTGACAGAGAAAGTAAAAATTCGTAGTGATCTTTTTTTAATACTGTTATACCGCTTTGGCTTTTTCTACAACTCAGATTCTGTGGGTTTAATAACCTGAGTTTCTTTGTAGAGCAATCAATTGTTAATCAAACAAGTACTACATTGTGTGTTCTTTCCCGGGGGAGCGCTGCAGAATTTTTTTGTATAAAAGTGCAAAATGCAGCAAAATCTCTTTTTGCAGTGCACTTGTGAAAATAATTCTGTGTAAAGTAGCAGGGCAACACGTTGCAGGAAATGGTCACTGACTATTTGAAACGCGGTCTCTGTGCTTCTTAAGAATGGTTCGTTCTTCAGCCAAAAGAACTAACTAGTGGGACTTTCTCTTGGATAAATGGGTCTTAGGGTTTATGCATTAAAAATTTCATTTTTTTGTTTCAGACTTTAGGAAAAAACCAAAGGTTTGAATAATGGCACTCACTTTTATGAACTTATTTTTTGGTGGAAAATGTCCAAACACAGAAAAAAACAAATAGATTTTATTGGACCTGCAAGACCTGCTGAGAGGCAGTGGGCTTTTTGCCATTGTAATTCACACATCGTTCCCCATCATTCCCCTGGTTCGAAACGCCCTGGATCAGGTTGGAATCAAAAGGTTGCAGAAGTGGGAGGTTTTTGATTTATGGCACCTGGACTGGCGTTCCGTGCCGGTAAATGGGAGTATCAGGGACAACATGTGTGTTGGAGAGCGGTTTCTGAATCCCATTATGACTGATTTGTGGACCTCTGTAGGGCTCCAGCGGACAGAGCGTGAGGGAGCAAAGGCAATCTGTTTCCATAATGCATCTGGCCCCTTGTGCGTGTCACCGAACGTGCGTTAGATAGCGCGGTTAAAGCGGCATCTTGTTTCGGTACACAAGAAACCAATTGCCCTCTTCTTGCTCTTTTAAAGATGGAATACAAACAAGTTGTTATGTCCCGGGTGATAATCTGAGCCCCAGGGGATGGCTCGGCACGTGCATGCGTGTGCAAGCGCAAGATTTTTTAGCAGCGTGTGCTTATGTTCCCATATTTTCTCACCCTTTTAACAGAAGGGCATGGAAATCACACACAAAAAAATATCTTTTAGAAAAAGAAAAGGTCATCTGAAAGGCTCATGTGTGCATCTGGAGCGGTGAGGTTCCTGGGGACAGGGAAATGTGGTAAAATAAGTGTGTGCAGAGTTCTGAACCCATGAGGATTCTTGTTCTATAGCCCAAATGGACCAGCACCCCTTTGAGCGTTTGGATGAGCAGGAAAGACAGCGGCAGTAGGGCAGTAGGTACCGTAATGATCACAGTAGCCTTTTGCATCCTGAAGGTTGTCAGATTGAGTCCCGCTCCTGCTCTAATACCCTTGATAACAATACATTTATTCATTTTATTCATTACCTTAGTAATGCTAAGCTGCTTACAGTGATTTACCCATTTATACAGCTGTGCAAATTTTTACTGAAGCAATGTTGGCTAAATACCTGGCTCAGGCGTTTAACAGCAGGAGGTGGGATTTAAACCTGTGCCCTCTGAGTACCTGTAAATTGTGCACCTTCCTCCTCAGAACAGGTGTTGGAGCAGCTCCGTTCCGTCCCGGATGAGGAAGACCGCAGTTTTATTCCCGCGTGTCCTAGATGCGCAGCGTAAAAGCGGGTCCGCCTTTCTTCCGCCTCTCGCTGGAACATCGTTTCCAGCTCGATCGAGGCTGTTAGAATTTCTGGGCCACTTTGACAAAACGCCGCTTTTCCCCGTTCCGTTTTCAGCAACGGGACAAGATAAATCTGTGCCCCCCCCCGGCAGAGCTTCGGGTTGTAAACATTTATTTGTTCGGTGGAATGGAAAAGAGAAGCACGGTCCATGCATCACGCCCACGGCCGCCAGCGGTGTCGTGGGGTGCGCTGCAACTGGGCGAGCGAGGGTTGGCCGGTCGTCCCTTCCGGACCCCTCGGGGTTCAGTCCCCCATCCCCCCCACCAACGAAGGGGTTCAGTCCCACTCATCTTTGTATGTCAGTGGTGCTGCTTGTCGTGTTGGACCGAGTGCTCTCGGAGAGGGACGGCTTCTTGCAGAGGCGCTCTCTCCCGGTGGAGGTTATGAACTTAATTTGGTTTCGTATTTTATTGTGTTTTGCAGATTTGTGTCCCTGAGCACTTCGCAGCGAGGTGTGTTGTACGGAACGGTCCGTCCGAGACACTTAAGTGCTGTAAAGCGAGTTAATTTTTTCGTGACTGTGGAGCACCTGGCACAGAAGAGTGGAAACGACAACCCAACAAGTCCAGTTGGTTCGAATCCCCACCAGGCAGTGAGTCAGCAGTTTGGTTTGTAGTGACCGCAGTCCAGTCCGGACCGCGTGGTTACGTTTGTATTGACCACGGTCCGATCTGGGCTCTGTGTTTCTGTTTGGAATGACTTGGGCCGGTTCAGCGGTGTGGCACTTGGCTTTCTCATCACTGTGTATTACTGGTGATCCTTGGATGTTTACTTTTATTTACCCTCCAAATGCCCCCGGCACGCCTTTCCACCCTTCCTGTAGCTATCTGTAAGGTACTCCAGGTGCGTGAGGTACGAGCCCCTCCCGCCGAGCCCCGTCAGCATCGGCAATGTTCAGCGGAGCCCGGCTGCGCAGGATCTAAGATGTACCGCGCTGTACGTCACGCACGGGTGCCGCCTGTTCTACCCACAATGCCGTGCACGTGCCTTGGCCCCATGAGGTCGCCGTGCGCCCCCGTCGGTCGGATCATTAAAATGCGACCGATCCCGAGCGTTCATCCCGGCCGCGTTATCGGGCCTCGTTAGAGCCGCGCTCGCGTCACTTTCCGTCGCCGTGACAAATCCCCTCTGTCGCCGAAAGCTTGTTCCCGGTGGCGCTGATGAGCCGCGCGTCCCGCAGAACACGGTAAACTCCAGAGGTCGTCTCGTTCCTCACCGTGTGTCGCGTGTTCTTCTGCGCAGGACCAACCAGATGGTGAAGATCCTCTACTCCTTTGGCATCTTCATCAGCTACGCCCTGCAGTTCTTCGTACCGGCAGAGATCCTGCTGCCCCCGCTGAGGGCCCGGCTGCCGGAGCGCTGGAGGGGCCCCTGTGAGCTCGTCGTCCGCACCCTGCTCGTCTCCCTCACCTGTGAGTAACTGCCGTACCTGGTTACCTTACCTGTGAGTGTGTGCCCCTACTTGTGCGCCTCCAGCCCGCCCCGGTCTAACCCCTAAGTAACTCTCAGCTGAAGTGTATTTACCGCGGTACGCAAGGCCCTCCTCGTTCTGCTTCCTGCTGCCAGGAGGAGTGAGACGGGTCTCAGCTGTGTTTGTAAACAGCTAAATGAGTTGTGGGCACGAAGGAAGCAGAGCCGGTCAAACACAATTGATCAAAATCCCACTTCCAGGATCTTCTGCGGAACAGGGATGACGGCGGCGTCACGTCACGTCACGAGCCCCGACGTTCGGTCGTAACCCCAAACCCTGACCGCTCCATCTGCTGTACCGTACTGTCGACAGGGGTCGCGCTGCCATAAGGAACCACGTTTCACCATGTTTCTTATGGACTCCGTCAGTCTTTCAATGAGCGACTGCGTTTTAATGACAAAAATGTTGTTTTATTTCCATTGAAGTTACTTTTTGTTTACAATGACCAGAAAGGGAATAACTGAGTGTGCTGGCGGTGCAGAAAAGGAAAAGCAAAAGAAAACAGATTTAGAAATGAAAGTGAAAAATATAGTGGGGCATAAAAATACTATACAGTGCTGTGTATTGTTATATTAATATTAACATGAATAATGTGTGAAGATAGTGAAATGTAAAAAGTATAAAAAAGTCCGATTATATAATGCTGCATTCCTCTGTGTTATTTATTTATCCCTATTGTTCATGTAATACAGTATAAGGGGGTTTGCGACTGTCGACAAAGTTGGCTCACATTAAGGTCAATGGGACAGAACACTGTTGTAAGTCGACAGCCCCCCTGTCTAATGAACACACACACACACACACACAGGCTTCTTTGGGGCTGTAGTGGGTTTGTAGTGACAGGTCAAGATTTTAGCGATGGGGTGTATAAAGTGTCCTTTCTATGAGTTTGTGTTTGTATGTGGGTGTGTGTGCGTGTGCCGTTTGGCATTTTGGCCTAATGGGAGGATTTAACCGCCCCAGGGTTGGTGTGATGTTCTTTCTCTGTCGCCCCCTACTGGCTGGTGCAACAATGGCACAGACCCCTCTTTGACAGTCACCGCAGTGAACCTTGCTGACCGCCGTACTTTGGTTGTTATGGAAACCACCAAACAAATTTGCTCAATGCTCAAATGCATTTCATTAGGCACCCCTCGCGAGACATTCATCTGTGAGCTGTATTCGTATATTTTTATTCCATGGGTGTTGAAATTCGCAGAACTTTATTAAATGAAGTGTTTTCAAATTAACAGAAGTGATGAATGGTGAGATTGTCAGTGGTCTTTTTTTGGACGGGTTGTGATACCACACGCTTCTGCTGTCCTCGCAGTCCGGTGTGATCCGAAACCTTTCGTTTGCACGTTACCGCGGTAAATGGGCGGCTGCCCAGAACCGCTCGAGCGGGTCCCGATGTGACGGAGCGCAGCACCGTCCTCCTCCTCCTCCTGCCTCCCTCAGGGCTGCTGCTCCTCTCGCTCCCACATCTTTTTTTCTCTCATCAGTACCAATCAATTTACCGCGTTCCCTTCATTTTAATGCAGGGGAATTTATCTGCTCTGTAATATTGATGTGAAGTTCATAAAACAGCTTTTTTTTAAACATGTATATAGATATTTCTCTGAAAGGCATTTTATCTTTGGATGAATTGAATCAGGTACTGAAGTGTCATGTTCTCCTTGGGCGGTAATAAATATTTTCTTTGTGGCAGTTGTCAATACGTGATATTATTTATGAGATCGATGCCGTTTGGTACGACAGGTGCTCCCGAGTTCCCTTAATTCGTCTCGGAGCCGAAACGGGAAAAGCGGGCGATTACGGGGTCCGACCCTGTGGGGCTGGGGGGGAGGGGCGTCCGTTGAGCCCGGGGTCCTGCTGTTGGACCTGCGGTGAGAAGTCAGGATGGACTTTGTTTCCTCTTCTGTTGCAGGAGCAGGTGGCACAGTGGTTAGAGTCGCCGCCTTGCAATCGAAGGACTTGGGTTTGAATCCCACTCACTCAAACCTGCATGTTTTAAAGGCGAGATAGTAGCTCTGACCGCTACTCCCCCTGCTGCCCCCAGCAGGAAGTAACAGTAGTTACATTTGGGAACATTCCTCCTCTTCTTCATCCCCACGGAACAAAAACGGCCTCTGAGAAGGACAAGGTCAAGGCGGCAGCGTGTTATTAAAGGCTGCTTCTTAATTGTTTTTTCAAAATTGCAGAGGGTTTGAAACCAATTTGTTGTCTCCGTTAAAGTAGCCGATAAATATGGTTTTAATTAGAAAAAAAAATGGAATAATTGCACTACATGTATCATATTTAACGGGATAATTAGCTTTCGTGATTCTTGGTGACCTGGTGGCTTTTTGGTCTGTAGACAGTCGGCGCGCTCACACACACACACACACACACACACCCACCCCCCCACCCACCTACCTGTAAAACCATAATGGCTGTGATTGGCTTTTTTTTACGGTGCCGCTCTCCTTTCAAACCCGTGTTTCCAGGAACCTCAGCGGCGCGATTCTCAGAACGACTTTGAGGGAAAGGAGCGGCTTTTTACACGTCTGGTGCGAAGCGCAGTTAAAGGTTGTTTTTTTTTTTTTTTTTTTTTTTTTCTCCTCTCTCCCCCCTCTGGCACTAAAGGGTAAAGTTAGTCGAGTCTGAGCGAAAAACTCTCTGGTCCTTGAAAAGGCCTGTTCAGCCAACCTCTTATAATTAAACTTAATTTACTTAATCGAGCTTTAAAAAAAGATCAATGCGACATCTATTAATAATAAAGTCTTCATTCCCATTACATGTAAAAGGTGTGGTTTTATTCATTTTTTAATCCTAACTTTGGCTTTAATTTTTATCCCCCCCCCTTCTGTTCATTTGTGACCTTCGGAAAAGTACTTTTTCAGGGATATGAAATATTAAGTAATAATTTGGTAATGTTTTTTTTAAAAGTTTAATTATTCATTTAAGAGGTGCACATAAAAAGAAAATAAAAAGCCGTTTTATCTTTTAATCAGTACAAACACACAGCGGGGAATCGAGGAAGAGCTCAGAAATGTCAAGATGTGTCAAAAATTTCACAGCTTGATCCGCAGCTTGAGGAAGCCGGTTTAATGAGACAATATTTTAGTAAAAGTAAAAATAATAATAATAACAGTAGAAAAAAAATCTGAACGCACAGGGATCCCAGGAGTCAGGATCAGTTATACGGCACGGTAAATTTTACTGCATCAATTTAGGGTAAGTACCTTGATCAAGGCTACTACAGCAGGAGTGGCATTCGAACCCGGGTCCTCTGATTGCAAAGGGACAGCGCTATCCACTGCCCCACCTGCGGTCGGTGTTGGAGAAGATGCACATGGAGGATGGGTTTCCATCTCGGCCGACACGGGACCCACGGTCACCCCCCCATCCCTCGGTCACGCGTGCGGAGCGTGTGCCGTGTAACATGCGGCACATTATGATCTCGCCGGGTGATGAACCGCACCATAGCTGCAAGCGCCAGCTGTTGCAAAGCCTTATAATGAATGGCTTTAATTTGGCTTTTTATATCTGGCCTCATCAACTGTAATAAATTTAATTAAGTTAATTTAATTAAAGACTAGAATCTTGGATTTTTTTCCCGAGAATGATGCAAAATAATTGTAACGATGCCACTTTGGATACAGACTAAATCTCGCGCATCGTGTCGGCAGGCCGCGGAGATCTCTGCTCGTCCGCTGATGATCGCGGGTTCAAATCCCACGTCAAGAT
Organism: Scleropages formosus; assembly: GCF_900964775.1. Taxonomy (NCBI): domain Eukaryota; kingdom Metazoa; phylum Chordata; class Actinopteri; order Osteoglossiformes; family Osteoglossidae; genus Scleropages; species Scleropages formosus. The sequence continues at coordinate 28,155,811 of NC_041815.1, read as the reverse complement.
GTGCAGTTTTGTCCTTGAGCGAGAAAAGCGGTAAATAACATTGCGGAAAAGGCTGTCGTTCATCTAATGCTTTTTAATAAACATGTTTTCTTTTATCTGGAGAAACTATACGATGGAACATTGCTTATGGGAGGAATTAATCAACAGTCTCATTGAATAGGAGTTTGCAGAGACAATATTATGTTTAGTGAATAAAATGGATTCAATTTTAAAAAATTTCAATTTAATTAGTTAAAGTTTTAAAGTTTTTTTTTTTTTTTAAATTTATTGTACCTGAAGTTTTTTAAAAAAAAGTAACAAACTATAAAATTGATTTAGGGACCTCTTTATTCATGAATTTTTATTGACTGACTTATTGGTCAGAGTGGCTTTGGAGTTATGAACAAAGCAAGTTATGAACAAACTTTTGGTTCAAGTATACACGACTGGAAGAGCTGATGTTTTTACTGTATTTTTACTGAACGGTAAAACATCGGGTGATGATTTGTAAGGGTACATTTGTCTTGTAACCTTTGTTAGCGTGGGGGGAGTGGGGGGGGTCCCATTAGAGGAAAGTGCAGCTGTTTTGTCCTCTAACACAACACACCACTCAGCACAGTTTGAGCCTGGTGCCAAATTCGGACGGTGGGTAATTAAATGTAATTAAAAAGAGCGCGTTTTGAGTGTCTAATTTGTGGTACGAATAAGCGTCAGTCTTTAAATGCTCTTTCTAACTTTGTGTTATTTCCTGTGTGGATTAATATTTATGACTGAAGCGCCGAACAGCGGGATCCTCAGTGACACCGTTACGAAACAGCGATGACTGTGTCTCTCACTTCATTTCCCGTGGTTATGAATGACCCGTGATCTCTGCGAATAGGCGTTGCGTGGACCCCGCACTCGAAAGGCGTTCCGGTGCTCCGATGACTTTACCCTGGGGCGTGTGGGCCTTCAGCAGCGGGTGGACGTGTTTTCTAATCCCGCAGGGCCGAGTGGCCAGGACCTTCTAGAGATGTATAATAACATGGTAGACTGTTGAACTTTCCAACACCAGTCTGTCCCTCCTTTTCCACCTTTGCAGTGGTATTGCTGAGTTCTGAGCATAATGATAATAATAATATTGGACCCAGTTATGGAGATGAGCCGTATTTCCTATGGCAATCCGGAGGCTTAATGGGGTCTGTGGCCCTGGCTCCTCTCCTGCTGGCTGGCTTTTTACCGCGGTTGCAGGGTGGCGACCTCGGCTGTTGCTTGTCACATTTACATTTATTTATCAGATGCTTTTGTCCAAAGGAACTTCCAATGAACTCTATGTAGTGTTATGAGCCCGCACACCTTATTCACCGCGGTGACTTACACTGCTAGATACACTACTTACAATGGGTCACTCATCCATACATCAGTGGAACACACACACACACACACACACACTCACACTCCCTGTCACTCACACACTATGGATGAACCTGAACAGCATGTCTTTGGAGTGTGGGAGGAAACCAGAGCACCCAGAGGAAACCCACACAGACACGAGGAGAACATGCAAACTGCACACAGACTGAGCGGGGATCGAACCCATGTCCACTTTCACCACCCACGTGCTGTGAGACAGCAACGCTGTTCGCTGTGTCATCACACCGCCCACATGCCAGGTCACGCTCTCCCAACGTTCCATCATGCCTAATTTGTTCGGAGACCCTGTTAACGCTGCTGATGGTTAAGAGTTAGTCGGTGGGGCCCTTCCTTCAGAAGAGGGGTTTGTGAACACCTCTTAGATGGCGGTTCTACTCCGATGGATGGACACTTTGAGACAGGGCAAGGTGCACATCATTGTCAGGTCAGCACATGGGGCAGAGGAGCTCACAGGTGTCATGAACCCAGTTGTTCACACATGACAGCCCACCGACATTCATTGACCCATTAGTGCTCGGGGGGGGGGGATCTTAAAAATGGGTGCCTCAAACTTGTTCTGATGTAAGTTGAATTTTCCCTGCAGACAGGTTTTTGTCTCATAATTGTAAAGTCAATTAAAACAGATTGTGATGTAGAATGTTAAATTTTCTTTAAAAAAAAAAAAAAAACCTTACCATAGTCAGTACAGCTTGGAACAATCAGGGTAAATATTAGTAAAGTAAAAAATGTACTATTACAATTATTCATTTAGTTGACACTTTTCTCCAAAGCGTCGTAAAACTCAGGTAAAACAATGTAAAAGAGTGTACAAAAGTGTTTTTCACAACAGACCAAAATATGTAATAATTTAAACTTCAAATGGGAGGTGTGTGTCACACAATTAGTGTCTTTGCATAATATGTCACAAATAGGGTCTTGTGGTCTGGAATGTGCGCTTACTAAACTGTGTAAATTGGGGAAAAAAAAAAAAAAAAAACTTTTTTTTGTTTAAAAAGTTGAAATTAGAATAAAATGAAAATTTTAAATGAAATAAAAATGTCACTAGTAAATGAACGGACAGATACGTACGTGGTGGTGCAGTGTTCAGAGCTGTCGCTTGGCCTCCGACGGACCAAGGTTTGAATCTCACCTCCTGCTGTCGTACCCTTGATCTGGTCACTCACCTGGACCTGGTACAGTAAAAATGGGTAAATCAGTGAAGCATCTGTTTAAAAAAAAAAAAAAAAAAAAAAAAAAAAAAAAAAAAAAGAAAGTGTCCGTGAAATCAGAAAGCAGTTCCTGCTCCTTTCTGTTCTAACACAGCTTCGGGAAACGCAAGGGTGTGTGTTCAGGTTCCGTTTTCATCCCTTCCGTGACTTTCACGTCGTTCACGTGCCTCTCGGACGGCAGCGGCGCTTTGTCCCATCTCCCTCTTTACTCGGAGCCATAAGCTATAACCGTTTATTCTCGATGATTTAATTAGGCGCAGAGGATCCACGCGCGCTGCCGTGCGTGTGCGTGCGCGCGTCCCGCGTCAGTTGGGTTCGGGCCTCGAGCGTCAGCACGATTTTCCGTTTTGACGTTGACTGCAGTGCGGTCCGGCCTGTTGGAGGCAATTTAAGCTGGTTAGTCCCTATTAGTGCCGTTTCTCCCACTCACCTCCCCCCCCCACATCTCATGCGCTGCAAACCCCATCTGCCTCTTGTCTGCCAAGGAAATAAATGGCAAGAAAGTAAGAACACGGCGGAAGTCGGGGAACGCAAGCAGACGTCGTTGAGGGACAACCTCTAGTCCCGTTGTCCCTGAATTGTTGTATTTGTCTGTGCGAGATGCGCCGGGACGACCCGCTCGCTCTCACACGAACGCAGAGGGACGCTTCGATACGCGGGGGGCTGCTCTACAGCACCTTCGACGAAAATATAAACGGGGGAAAAGTTTCTCGGAACACGATGCGGGACTTGGAGGCGAAATCGGAGTCTTTTTTCCCAGCTTTAGTGTTCGAGGAGCCGGTGCTGGAAAATCAGCTTTACGCTGATTTACCCTTTTATATAGCGGGATAAGTTTTACTGTATCAGTTCAAGGTAAGTACCACGATCAAGGGCACAGCAGCCGGAGGTGGGATTCGAACCCGAGTCCTTCAGATCAAAAGGCTACAGCTGTACAGTTACACGTCTAACTAATGAATAGCAGTAAATTATAATATAAACAGTGTTTATTACCCACCTTCTGCCCCCTACAGGTTAATTACCCTCCGTCTTTATCCAAGGCTCCCGGTGTTAGATGATCTACTTGAAATGAAGTTACTCATTTATAAAGCAAGGTGATTTTTGCAGTATCGGTTCAGGGTAAGTATCTTGACCAAGAGTCCTACAGCAGAAGATGAGATTTAAATGTGGGTTTTTCGGGCTCGGAGACAGTGGCTCTAACCGCTGCGCCACCTGCTGCCCTGTCCTCGCACCGGCATGGACGCGAATGGTTCAAACCTGCATGAAAGGGTCTGGCGTTTAGCAGAAGCTGCTTTTCTTCCACCTTTGAGCATCTGGAGGCTTTTTACGCGAGTGGAAACGCTCCGGGGGTGGATTTCGTGAACCTCCGTAGCGTAGCGACAGCTGGAACAGGTGTAGTTCTTAACCGAGGCCAGGTTAGCTCGGCAATTTGTACGCCGCCCGCCCCCCGGCGACCTCGCCGCGCCAGAGAGCGACGGGGGCCGTCGGGGTCTCCGTCAGCACAGGGCCGAGACGCCGTCTCGCATTAGAGCGGGCCGGTCGGCGTGACCCGCTAACGGCTCCGCTGGTTCCGTGCACACAAAGCGGGCACGCAAAAGGAAGAGGTCCGTCCGCACAACATCCCGCCGGGGTAGCTGGCAGATGGCGGGAGCAGGTGTCGCGGGGCCGGACACTTCAGATCTGCTTGGCTTCAGCGTGTAACGATCTGCCGCCTCCACGCTGCCAAAAAGGGGCTTTTAAAGGTGTCCCGAGTCCTGCTGAGATGGACTCTAAGGATCCATCACGAGCAGAGGCTCCTAAACTATACCTAGACATAAAATATACATTCATACTGTACGATTTCTCCATCTGTCCAAGTGCGCGTACACCTACCTCTCGCCCAACCGCGGTAATTCTTTACGTGAAGTCGTCACATTAGATGTGATTTGAGGGGGTCGAATTACCATTATTTCTAATGGAAAAAATAATTGTTTCCTAGATGAAAAAAATTGTCTTCTAAATTAAAAAAAAAAAATTAAGAATGTATCTTAATGCAGAGCAAGAGTTACAGCATATTTTATTTGTGACACCTTTATGGAATCCTATCACTTTTTATCCAAATTATGTTAAACTGGTACCGCAAATTGTGCGGGAGAGTGAATCATATTTGGGCCATTAGTGTCACATTTGGGCTGGAACTCATGAACCGCAAGAGAAACACTTTATTTATAATGCGCTCCTGTTGTAAAATGTTTTTTTTAAGGCTGAAATACTTGAGGTAGTGCTTACACTCTTTGTTTCTACAAGTTGGTGTTGAATGTGCGTTTGAGTGAATTAGGTTTACCGTCATCGATCATGTGATTGGTTGAGAGCGTCAATGTGACAGGAAGTAGGAAGCAGGAAGCAGGTTTTGGGCATGGCGTCGGCATTTTTTTCCGAGTGAAACACACAGTAGGCAGTGAATGAAATACCTGTTGTGGGTGTGAAATTACCATGTTACTGGGAAAAAAATGCCCTTGTACTGAATAATACACCTGTTGTATAAAAAAATGGGCAGCATGCTGATACAGCAAGTAGCGTTGCTGTCTCATGGCACCTGGGTGGTGCGAGAGGACATGGGTTCGATCCCCAGTCTGTGTGGAGTTTGCATGTTCTCCCTGTGTCTGTGTGGGTTTTCTTCGGGTGCTCTGGTTTCCTCCCACACTCCAAAGACATGCTGTTCAGGTTCACCCATAGTGTGTGAGTGACAGAGAGAGAGTGTGTGTGTGTTCCACTGATGTATGGATGAGTGACCCAGTGTAAGTAGTGTAAGTCACCGCGGTGAATAAGGTGTGTGGGCTCATAACACTACGTGGAGATCATCGGAAGTCGCGTTGGAGAAAAGTGTCCGATAAATATGTAAAAATGGTGTTTATCTCCATGAGCTGTGTTCAGTTGCACTTTTCCCCGTTTCCATGGATACCATCTTGTGAGGGAAGAGCGCGTGTTAGTCCCGTAAGTGTTGATTTGTGGGTTGATGACCGAGGCACCGAGGCTCCTCCTGCGCCCCCGACATGCGAGGTGCCACGGAGCCGTGGGACGTCCCACTCTTGGAAGCAGGTTCTGACCGGGCCAGCTGCCGTTTTAACTCTGTTTCATTCAATATTGATGTGCTGGGGTGCCGATGGCCCTTCTCCCAGACGCGCCAGGGCACTTCCCTGGCCCATTACATGGCTCTTGCACGTTTGACGTTGCACCCGGGGCCGGAACCGAGCCATCGAGGCTCTCGTTTGTCGGGAAATCGCACTTGGGTCCGTGCCTTTCCGCAAGCGACCGTCCTTCTTCCGAAGGCGCAGCTGTTAGGGGCGGGAGTCGCGGGCGACGCGGACCCAGCGCTGGGATCTCTAACGGCACCGGAACTGTTTCGACGAGCTTCACCGGGAAATCGCGCGACCCGCTCCGTCTCGGTTCGAGGAGCTCCGTCCCATCGCCGTGCCGTCCGATCTCGCGAGCGGGACCCGGGATGCGGTCCTGTCACGCTTCCCGAATGCAATTCGCATCTGCATTGTCTCCCTATTCTGTGTATTGAGCATGTAACCCAATTTAAGTGGCATTCAAATTGGGAGCAACTTAAATTATTAATTTGCTGAGCAGACACTTTTGTCCACTGCAATAAACCGCAAGTTGCCCTGCCCCCCGTTTTGCACCCTGTTCAAGTGTGCAGGGGCTCAGCCCCCTCCCTTTTACTCAGCAATTTACAACTTGCATTTATTCATTTAGCAAGGTCCAAAGTGAGGTATAACTCAGAGTAAATGAGATCTCCAGCAACAGATGAAAAGCTTTAGACGCGGACGCTGGATTATGGACACAGCTCGTCTGTCTGACACCGCCATGTTGCTGGTTCACATCCCTACAGTAGCTACAGTGCTGTGCAAAAGTCTTAGGCGCTTAGATGTTTCACAGAAATATTTGTTTTAGACGGTTATTTAATGTATGCACGCACAGTCTGAGACCGCTTGTCCCGAGTGGGGTCGCAGTGAACCGGACACCCCAGTCCAACGCAAGGCACCCCAAGCGGGACTCGAACCCCAGACCTGCCGGAGAGTGGGACCGAGCCAAGCCTGCCGCGACCCCGCTCGGGAAAGGCGGTTGTTGACGACGGATGGTGACTAGGCTTTGTAGGAAGTTTATTAATTAAGAGTGTTATTTCTGGAAGCATTCTCACTTTATAGCTGTTTTTTCCTCAACCAGGTGCCGAAAACTTTTGCACAGTACTGTATAAGTGACGTTCGGATATCACTAACGTACGTAATCACAGCAGATGGTTTTGGACTCATTTATGTAGCTATCAGGAGATGGGTGTAGAAGTGGCTTTCCAAGAGATGGGTTTGAGACCCTTTTGGAATGTAGGAGGGATTCAGCAGCTCCGAGGGCCAAAACCAAGAATTTAAAGACTTTTGGATTTGAACCTTTCGGGTATGAGACCATCAAGCAGCCAGATGTGGGGGAGCACGACAGTCTCGCTGGGGTGTAGGGAGTGATCGGCACCTGTAGGAATCAGGGTGCGGATCCCCTGGCTGCTTTATAGGATGTAATCCAGATGACATTTTTCAGCCTTTAAAAGCATTTTTAATGCAGATGCTTATATGTCTACTCATCTCCAACTATTTATATGTATACAGATTGAGGTGTGAGTCTTTTCCGCTGCCTCATCTTCAGTAAACAAGCATGGCCTCTCCACTGGAACCCCAACGCCCATTTATGAACGTAATAATAACTCTGATTATGATAGTTGAGATCATAGTGATTTTTAATCTGTTGGTAAATCTGTTGCATAACTCAATTTCTTCCTTTGGTCTCCAAGTTTATAAAGAAAGTCTTTGTTTCCGGGGGGGCGCAGTGGGTTGGCCCTCATCCTGCTCTCCGGTGGGTCTGGGGTTCGAGTCCCGCTTGGGGTGCCTTGCGACGAACTGGCGTCCCATTCTGGGTGTGTCCTCTCCCCCTCCAGCCTTACGCCCTGTGTTGCCGGGTTAGGCTCTGGCTCACCGTGACCCCGCATGGGACAGGTGGTTCAGATCGTGTGTGTGTGTGTGTGTGTGTGTGTGTGTGTGTGTGTGTGTGATGATGTCTTTGTTTCTGGGTAAGAATGGCGTCCTTTGTTTGGGATGCAAACCTATGACCCCAACCCCAAGTAGGCGCGTGAATGCCTTTCAAGGGCTTCGGAAAGCGTGCTATCGCTGTCCTCTCCAACAATCCTCCGCTCGTTCTCACCTCTACAGCGTGTTTAAATGTCACATGGTCACTCCATTAATATTTGCAGAAACCAAATTCATGTGGTGGTTTAGGTATTAAAAAAAAAAAAACCGAGCTGTGGACTAAAGCAATGTTAAAGAAATGCATAGTGACAGCTTCCTTTTTAACATTCTTTTCGCGTAATATTTAATTAAAGGTTGAAAATGCTTCTCATTGCTGTCAGAATTATTTTAATTTAAATGCAAATTTCTGCCATTCGCTAAATTTTGGGAAAGGTACCGTAAATACACCTCGGCGGGCGTCCGGTGTTTTGCTAAAGCGGCCGTATCCTTTCTGTTCGCTCGTGGAAAATACATATTATTTTTTGGCGGTAAAAGTGATGCTGAAAATACAACATCAATTTAATCTCTCGGAAGTCGTAGCGCGTAATTTTTTCCCTTCCATTTGCCGGGAGTTTCTGGAGTTGTTGCGCGGCCTGAGGTCAACATTTGCGCCGTAAACTCGTGTTATTACCGCGCTGCCAAGGTAAACACTGTTCCCCGATGTAAGAAGCGCCACTGCGGAGAGACAATGATGGCCTTTCTTCTGCGGAGCCTCAAACGGGGTCGTTACGTCTCGGCTGTGCGACGTTTTCCCGGCATCGTTGATCTTTTCAAAAATTGCACATTTACAAAGTGGTTTTCTTTTCCTTTCTTTCCCTCCTATTTTTTTTCCAAGCCCTCCCCTCGTTTCCCCTCAAGTTCGGCCGAGTTTTGTGAACAACGGCGGCTTGACGAGCGGCGAGGTCGCTGCCTCGAGACACGGCGCCGTTCGCTCGGAGTCGAGTCTTCGAAAAGGAGGGAAAGTAACGGCGTCGAGGTCGTTTGCCGAGATGAGCTTCTCCCCCCTAGCAAGGCAGGGCCCGTTTAATAATTTACCTGTCCTGTCGGCACGGTGACACGGCGAGTAGCCTGGAGAAAACCCACGCAGACACGGGGAGAACATGCAAACTCCTCCGGGTGCTCTGGTTTCCTCCCACACTCCAGACATGCTGTTCAGGTTCACCCACAGTGTGTGAGTGATAGAGAGAGAGAGAGAGAGAGAGTGTGTTCCATTCTTGTGTGGATGAGTGACCCAGTGTAAGTAGTGTATCTAGCAGTGTAAGTCTTTGGGTGCTCTGGTTTCCTCCCATACTCCAGACATGCTGTTCAGGTTCACCCATAGTGTGTGAGTGATAGAGAGAGAGAGAGAGTGTGTGTGTGTGTGTGTGTGTGTGTGTGTTCCACTGATGTATGGATGAGTGACCCAGTGTAAGTAGTGTAAATCACCGCGGTGAATAAGGTGTGCGGGCTCATAACACTACATAGAGTTCATCGGAAGTCGCTTTGGAGAAAAGCGTCTGCTAAATAAATAAATGTGCTGTCAAATTTTGGAAAATATCGGAAAAAGGCAAAAAACGAGTGACTGTCCAAGTTTAAAAGTGTCGTTTAATGGGCAGGAACTGAACACAAACATTTGTTGTTCACATGTTTTTAATGGTATTGAAATCGAGGTGGTCGGGGCCTCCCGGGAGAGGAAGCGCTCTTACCGAAGGGCTTCAGCATAGAGAAATCGCCCAAAATAGTAAAAATACTTGATGAATCCCTGCCGGGAAATTCACACACAGCAGCTCGATACGACAGCAGATACGACAGAAAACAACAAAGCAGTCGGTTAAACCGCGAAAAAAATCGATAACGGTATAAAGAACAGAATCGGCATTTACGAGTTAGTTATGCTGGAATAAAAACAGTGAACTGCTGCAACAGCTGGCGCTTTATTTTTGACCATTGCGAGAAAATGATTTTGAAATGAAAATGGAGATGATTTGGCAATTCATATATACGATTAGCAATAATTGGTGGCAATTAGTAACGTCACAGTTTATTACGACCGTCATCATTTCACATTGACTTTAACATTTTACCTTAATTTACCGTGCACCTATGTGTCAGAAGGACTGTACCTGTTCGGCTACAAATATATGCGGGGCCGTCAGGCTGCTCTTAATTCGGTGCCCTGCCGTAAGGTTAAGTACGGCGTAACCATGGAAACTGTCCCCTGAGGAGCAGCCCGACTTGGCTTTAACGCCAGCAAGGCGCCGAGCGCGCGTTTGATTTCCGAACAGCTGCCGGTCGGGATGCGAACGTTGGGCTTTGCCGTTCGCCGCTCTGGCGTTTTCCTTTCTCATGGAAATGGAGAAGTTTGTAGAGGCGCTCTTCTCCAACTTAAATCGTTCTCCATCGGGTTTTGTGAATTGCGGGGACTCAAACAAGGTCCAGATGTATGCGGGACCGCGGTATGTGACCCGTATCGTAATCCTTCCCCGCCGTGCGGAACAATGTCTCCCTTATGCTGCCGCTTTTGGGTTCGAGAAGAAGGGAAAGTCAGCCGAACGTATGCCGTCGCCTCCCGGTTCCCGCTCTTTGTGTTGGCACCGAGGGCCCCTCCCCCGCCCGACCTTTGGGGGCGCGCGTCGAGTAGGCGAACGGCGGAGGTGAAGAGCAAGGCGAGGCTGAGCGGAGGTGGCAGCGTGGTACGCTCCGCTCGGGGCGAACGGGTCGCGCTGTGTTCGGAGTTGCGTAGGAGTCCCTTTTGAGGGCGACACCCGACGGTACGGCAGGCGGGAGGGCGGAGGCGCACGCGCGCTTGACGCCGGAGTAGGCCGTCTGCCGCGCACTAGCGGGGGGGCGCCCGCGCTGTTCACGCTGCGGCGAAGGACAACCACGCGGCCGTGTTCGCTCAGCTGGACCGTGGTTTGCAGCGCCGCGGTCACCTCGTTTACGCTCACATTTATCCGTTTAGCGGTGCCGTTCCTCCAAAACCGCACGCGGCTGAGAGTGAACTCGAGCGTGTTTGGCGGGAGACAAAGCTTTGATACAGACGGATGATTCTGGAAGCTGTCGGTTTGTCCGGCACCTCTGTTTTTACCGGTGTACATTACACAATGTAGGATAGAAATACACGGTTCCCCCGCTGTATAAACGGGTAATTTTTACTTTATTAATTTATCGTTAGTACCTAGGAAACACAGAGCTGATCGTGGCAGATGCTGCGATGCTGTTTCACCACCTGTCAGGAGATCAGGAAATGCTTGAATAATGACAGGGATTCAGCAGCTCTGAGGGACACGGGGAGCTCCATCCACCACATCAGAGTCAAAACTGAGAACCTGGGACCACCAAGAGGCCACAGGTAGAGGAGCACAGTGCTCCTACTGGGGCGTAGGGAGGGGGCAGGTCTTTTGGCTGTCTTGTGGGCGGTAACCACAGTGCGTTCGTGGTGTATGAGGCCATCATATGTGGGAGACCGTGTTGGGGACAGCGGTCATGTGACCACAGGTAGAGCTGAAAAGGTGGTGGGGAAAGTCGGACAAAGTGCGTTGTGTTAATTACAACCTCCTGCTGCAGTACCCTTGATCAAGGTACTTACCCTGAATTGATACAGTAAAAATGACCTCACTGTATAAATAGGTAAATGAGTGTAAATAGCTTAGTGTAGAAACCTCATGCTGTAAGTCACCTTGGTGGAAAGTGTGAGATAAATGAAAAATTGTGATAGTAATTCCAGCCTCGCAGTGAATTAATTGGCAAAAAGGTTTCAGCCATGGTGCCCACCGAAGGGAACGCGGTCCACTCCGTGGTCCCTGGACTCTACCGAAGGAAACCACTCTGTGGTCCCTGGACTCCACCGAAGGGAATGCGGTCCAGCCTGTGGTCCCTGGTCTCCCCCCAACAGATGGTCAGCATAGTGAGGGGTTTGAACCTGGATCGGCGCCGTGCTCAAATTCACCTGGACCTCCACCGTGTTCAAAACGCCATCCCCGAGCGTGTGCTAATTTACCCAAACGCCACCCCAGGGAGCGTGTATCATTTTTAATAACCGCTGGACTCCCTCTGCCAAAACAGAACGGTGCGAATTGTTGGCGGTAAAGAACGAAACAATCGCAGCTTTAATTGTGGGAAATTTCCGCTGCTAAAGTGGACTCCTGTTTTTTTTCACTCGATGGGAATGATACGGTGTCGCGCCAGGGAGCGATCGGGGCCCGGTTTCCTCATTCGCGCCACGCGGCACGCGGTGCAAACCGATGTAAGGAAGGTCTTCGCTTCACTTTGAGTTTAAACACAAACACCTTTTCGGCCTGGGAAACAAAGGGGTGCTTTACTGCGGTAGAAACAGTCCGACAAGATGCCCCCGCGCGTGCGGATGCCACGTAATCGCCCGCAGCTGGCGGCGATTAGCATGAAGAGGCCACACTCGTGCCGCTCGTGTGCGCACGCCGGGTGATGTAACCGCTTTCCGCGTTCGCCCCGGGCGTTTGGACGGCGCGCGGACGCACCGTGCCCAAGTCGGAGGACCGAACCCGGGCGCGGAGCTCCAGATGGAACGCGGAGGGCGCCGTGCCACTCATACTCGGCTTTCCTCGGCAGAGGAACCCAGCTGGAACGCGGTCTGGCCGCGGCGCTTAAGTTCCTGGGCTGCGGTTCAACAGCCTGGGCGCCGCAGGGAAAGGGTCGAGCGGATGGCGTCGCGAGAGGAGCGCAGGCATGAGGCAGCGGGTTGTCACACCCGGTGGGACTTTGCCCTGCGGCGGGGATGGATCTGCACCGGGGGACGTCTCTGCCTCTGTGGGGGCTCCATTTACACCTACATTTGGTCGTTTAGCTGACTTGCGATGTTAAGGTTACTATTATTTACCCATTTAAACAGCTGGGTAATTTGGGGTAAGTACCTTGCTCAAGGGTACTACAGCAGAGGTGGGAATCGAACCTGCGACCTTTGGATCCGAAGGCAGCGGCTCTAACCACTCCCCGTTTGTTTATTAATTTATTTGTTAATTTAACTAATTAATAACACTTCACTATACATCGTTAGGCTACTTACAATGATTATAACGACCCGTAACATATAAATGACCCATTTATACAGCGGGGTAATTTTTACTTTTTCGTTTTGGAGTTAGTATCTTGAACACGGGTCCTACAGCAGGAGGTGGCAGTTGAACCCAAGTCTTTTGAGCGCAAGGAGGTGCTGTAACCACCGAAAACCCCACTATTGTACGTTTACTTTGTCCGTACGACGCCGATTGTGTCGGCCAATCGCAACCGTTGATTGCGGTAAATATAAACCCAAATTTAAATACCAGGTTTACATATTTATACAGCTGGGAAATTTTTTTTCTGTATCACTTTACAGTCATTACCTGGCTCAAGGATACTACAGCAGGAGGGGGGATTTGAACCCAAGTCCTTGAAGTACAAGGCAGCGGTTCTAACCACTACGCCACCTGCTGGCCATCATGGTTTTACCTGTGCAGGTTTGCGTTATGTTTTTTCAATGGCAAGGTGCGTTTAAATGTTAATGTTACTTCCCGAGCCTCTACTGAGCACTTTGCCCGAACGCTCGGTTCCTCGTTCTCCTCATTATATCACGCCGGTCGTGAAAAATTAATCTCAATAAAAAATGACCGCGACACGTCGTTAACAGCCTGCGTACATGTGTCGGAGGCGATGCCTCCGCTCGCTCCGCCTGGGGCGCAAGTGACTTTGAGGCCGCGCCGGAGGTCGGCATCCCGAATAGAGGTCGAACGGACGTAGCCCCGCCCCCCCGGCGCTCTCCTTCTCGGCGTCCTCGTGCCATTTAGCACGATCCCTGCGCTTGCGGGCAGGGAATTTGGTGGTTCACGGAGATCGACTATAGGCAAATGTGCCAAAGCGCCGAGACGGCCTCACGTTTCCGGGTTCGACCCTCCTGACCTTTCAGAGTTCCTGTTAGTTTTCTTGGCAGATGCTCTTCTTCAGAACCGTTTTGATAATCTGGCCGCTGGATGTTCGATGAAGACCGTGCCGTTTCGATGCGTCCTCTGCTCTGCGCCGCTGTCCGCCTTGGGTTCGAACCGGCAGTGCCGCGATGCCGCTGCCGCCGATGGGCCTTTTCACACTCTCGCAGCGCTGCGTCCCTGAAGGAATCAGCTGGAACCCGGTCACGTCACGGGGATATCGACCACAGCGCTTTTTATTTTCTATTCATGTTTTATATTATTATTCTATTGATCCAACTGTATAAATGGGTAAATCATGTCATTTCGGAGAAACGTCTCCCGTAAATAAATAAAAAATATAAAAAATATTTATTACTGATGATTTTCTCCAGGATGCCTTGCAATGTTTAGCTGCTTGTCTGAGATTTACCTTTTTGTACTGCAAGTATTGATCTTTCCTGGCCGTCTTGCGTGTTTTATTTCTTTCCGAAATAAGAATATCACATGTAAATAGCTTGGCATTAAAAAAAAAGTGTCCTGCTTTGATTTTATGGTGTGACCGACAGTTGGGTGGAACGTTACATGGAGCCACATTCCCCCCGAGGGCGTTTCCATAATAGCGGACGGGTCTGAAATGACACTGACGCTTTCGCTTTTCTACACCCACAATGTTTGTACTCACTTTCGTGGTAAAGTGCAGGTGAACAGACGCTGCTGTGGGACAAGGAGCCTGGTGTTACGTTGACATCAATTCATTTAAATTACAGTTATTTACCCATTTATACAGAGAGGGGGGGCCTGTGGTGGCACAGTGGGTTGGACCAGGTCCTGCTCTCTGGTGGGTCTGGGGTTCGAGTCCCATTTGGGGTGCCTTGCGATGGTCTGGCGTCCCGTCCTGGGTGTGTCCCCTCCCCCTCCGGCCTTACACCCTGTGTTGCCAGGTTAGGCTGCAGCTCCCCGCGACCCCATATGGGACAAGCGGTTTCAGGCAATGTGTGTGTGTGTGTGTACAGAGAGGTAATTTTGGTGGTAAGTACCTTGTTCAAGGGTACGACAGCTGGAGGTGGGATTCAAACCTGCAACCTTCAGGTCCAAAAACAGCAGCTGTAACCACCACAGTACCAGCTGCGCCTGGGTTAGGGTCGCTCTGGCGGGCCGTCTAAGACCTCGTGGTCTCACACACCTTCTGCGCACGTGAATAAATCAAAGAAATGGTCCAAGCGGTGAAGCTGAGCGCCTCATTGCCAGAATCCCTCCTCCCTGCCCTCATGGGATGAGAGTTGAGGAGTTGAAGACGATCGCGTTCCACCGAGGCGCTGCATCGGCACCTGGGTAACGGTCTCCGTGGGCTGCGGTTCACACGTTGTTCTTTGTGTTGGGACTCGCGATTCTGATGTTGGACACGTCGTCATTATGCAGCACGAGGGGGACCGAAACCCTATGAATATTCACCGTTCAGCCCTGGGTTCAACTCTCCAATGGCACAGAAATGGAAATAAACATTTGTTTTGATACTTGGGTGGTCGCCATCAGAACGACCGCTGTCAACAAACCCGTTGGGCAGCAAAACGTGACCGTTTTTCTGTCTTTTTTAGCACTTTCTGAATAAACATCTTTTAATATATGTCATTTATTCAAGTATATATTCCATCCTGGGGATGCGGTGGTGCAGTGGGTTGGACGGGGGTCCTGCTCTCTGAGGGGTCTGGGGTTCGAGTCCCGCTTGGGGTGCCTTGCGACGGACTGGCGTCCCGTCCTGGGTGTGTCCCCTCCCCCTCTGGCCCTGGGTTGCCGGGTTGGGCTCCGGTTCCCTGTGACCCCGTATGGGACAAGCGGTTCCAAAAATGTGTGTGTGTGTGCGTTTATTCCATCCTTGGGACAAGCGGTTTCAGACTTGGCATGTGTGTTTGTTCTCCATTTAAGTCTTATTCTGTTCTCTATTTAAGTCCTTTTATTGTATCAATTCAGGGTAAGTACCTTGACCGTAGGTACTATAGTAGAAGGTGGGATTCGAACCTGTGACCTTGAGTGCCAGGTCACAGCTCGAGGCACTGTTGGTACCACGAGTGCATGAAGGACCCATGGCTTCTTAGACTTGAGTTGGTTTTGGTGTGACGGTTCCTTCTGGGATGATATGAGGAGTGAAAATTAATGTGTAAAAACTGACTCTGTATTGTTTTTGGAGCCCAAGAAGGTTAGAGATGATCCACAGCTGGCAGGAAACGTGGACCCGTCCCCTCCGTGCGCCGCATCATTTTACATTATTCATGGTTTTCTAACGCTGCTTCACTGGCCCTGTTTCAGAGGCTGCCTCATGGCATTCAGTGGTGAGAAAACGATGAATTATTTGCCGATACTTTGCTGAAAATCGATAGGTGTGCGGGATTACAGGTGTGTAGGGTCTGCTGGGGACTGCTGGAACGAAGTGACGCACACTGACTGCACAGCCTGGAAGAAGTTGATGAAAAGAACCTTCTTTTCAAAGGTCTCCCGGCATCTTAGATGCTTCTACTCAGGTCCTTTGGTTTTGACTTTTGGAGACACCATGCACAGGAAAGGCAAAAGATGGACGTCGGATCAAATCGGGTTGGAGCTCTAATTGAAGGAACGATGAGAACGAGGTTGACGCGCTTTGGCGTGTCTTGAGGAGACTGGGTTCTCTGGAAAAGAAGGGGATGATTGGAGAAGCTGGAGGAACTAGAAGAAGAAGAGCAGCGACCGGACGGATGGACTCAAACGCTTCCGACGCAGTGTGGAGGACGCAGCATTTTGGAGGAACTCTGCATATCTGGCCCATGAGAGTCGTCATGGACTTGAAGGCACTGAAATGTTGTGAAGCTTCCCTTTCTACTCCATTCATTGAGACACTGGAGACACCGGACATGGAGATATAATGGACAAAATAGCCGAATAAAGCGACGTGTGTAACCGTACGCTCTCTACATAGAGCCATCATCTGCTCAAATGATCATCCCGATTTGCCGAAACTAACCGCGGTAACGTACAGCACGCATCAGGTGGTAAATTTACACGTACAAACCACGTTAATGGGTGTCATGGATTGGGGAACCCTGGGAAGGAGAACGTTAATGCAATGTGGCGCACGCTCACTCGTTCGAATAACAGGCAACCGTTAAGCTTATAAACGTGCGTGTTGCTCAAAGGTTGTAACGAGTATAATTTGGAAAACATTTTAACCGACTAACGCTGAGGCGTACATGGCTTTTCCCCCCTCGTGTTCGGTGGGTGTAAGCGAAGAAAAAGTGTGGGAAGGAAGAATGAAAATAGAATTTATGCTTTATTTGTAGATATTTATAAGATATTGTGCAGGGTTTGGTATCGTTGTGGTTCTTTTACGGTTACGTTTACATGTGTTCATTTACCAGACGATTTTCCCCAAAGCGACGTACATCTCATAGAAAATACAAGGTGTTCGTTACATTAACAGGAAGAGACACTCAGATGCAGACGCGTGATTCTCAAGTGCGGTTAGTTTCTTTCCACCGTATGAACCAACGTTCATCACACGAGTAGCTGCATGGAACTCAAAATATCTACGATTCCTGATCACCTTCCTAGTAGCTTTTTTTTCGAGATACATATTAACATTTGTGTTACGTTACAGGAGTAGCTGTGTAAAGGATCGATCCGGGGATGATCTTAAACGTATGGTCCATGAGCATTTATACCTTACGTGAACTTAAGAGATGATGGGCGAAGTGGGTCTGGAAGAGGTGAGTTTTCAGACCCTTTTTAAATGTGGATGGAGATTCAGCAGTTCTGAGTGAGAGGGGGAGGTCGTTCCACCGCAGTTGAGCCAGAACCGAGAACCTCCATTCTTTACCTTTCGTGGGTGGGACCACCAAGCGGGCAGATGTGGAAGAGCGTAGCAGTCTGGTTGGGGTGTAGCGGATGATCTCGTCTTGTAGATATCTCGGAGCTGTTCTATCGATGTATTTGTAGGCCGTTTTTAGGCCGGTTGTCGGGAGGCTGATGTTTCGAACATCCCGACCCACGTAGGTTGTTTCCGCACGAGGACTTCGGGTGCGATCCGATCGATCGTCGCTGTCCCGAAGCGGGACGGCAAAGAGCCGTTGGTTCTCGGGATGTTGACTCGGCTCCTGTGACTGTACAATGAGAATTAAAGTTTTATGTATAATTCTCTTTAACTCAAATATGTTCACTATGCAGATGTATGCGGTCCAAAGACGACTAATTAGCGAGACCGGGATTGTAGCGAGCCCCGGGGGTTCTTGTAAATGAGCTTTAATGAAGATTTTAATGAGGTTTGGCAATATTTGAGGTATTCTTTGAGAATGGAGGCTATTTGTTTTTAATATTCCGCACGTATTCCAAAAAAAGGATGTTTTGCAGATTGCATATAATTTGGACTTTATTGTAGCGAAAAGTCAGCTGCTTTTGGCTTTTGCCGTTGTCTTGAGTTTGTCTCTGAAGTTCCAGCTTTATTTAAAACGATGGCCATCCGGGTCGCTGTTCCCGCCTCATTCCCGGTTTCCTCTCTTGTGCTGCTGCTGCTTCTCCTGCAGGTGGCGCTCTATTAGAGGAGCCGTTTTGGCCTGTGACGGTGGAGCTGCGTCACAAAGGTTGGAGCTTGTTTCCTTCATGCGCTCAAGCTGAAAAGAGCTCCTTTGTCCATCAGTTTCCGTCTTCCAAAAAATGAGCTGTTATTGGCTAATTGGTTAATTGGTTAATTGGCTTGGGAGGCTCCGCCCCCATCGTGACTCGGTCTGTCGCAGTTCGGCAGCTCCGGCATCTCCAGCTCAGACTCCACTTTCACGCGTATTAACTGAGCCAAAAACACCTCAGTTGCTTTTCTAGCATCTATTACTGCTGCTTTTCTCTCCCCAATTTGTCCGGTTTGCGGTCCGGTTGGCTGATTGCGCAATCAGGACAAAAAAGATTACGCTTGAGGAACTAAACGATGCTGAATTACATTTACAGTTATATATTCATCTGACACGTTTTTTTCCTCCAAAACTTGAATAACTTATTTATAGAGCAGGGTAATTTTTACCATACACCTTGAATAACCTATTTGTACAGCAGTGTAACTTTTATTGTACCATACAGCACCAGGGCCCGCTGGACCCCCCCTGAGTCCACACTGAGTGCTTTAGTAATGTGTCTAATTGTTATCACCCAACAGCTAATGGTTTGGGCCATAAGGACCACGGTACCGTTGGTGCACGCAGTTGGTTCGATTATATAAAGTAGATATTTTGGTGCTTAAATGTACAGAACTCTGGGCCTCTTAAAACATTTTAAAAAAGCATAATAGTGTTAATTGTGTAATACAAGGAGCAGTGGGTAGGATAGTGGTTCGAGCCATCATGAAGGTCCTGGCTTCAGCTCCCAGTGATGCTGCAGTAACCTGGATGAAGGTACTCAGCCTGAATTGATGCAATAAAAATTACCCTGCTGTATAACGGGGTAAATCGGGAACACGGTGGGTGGTGTGAGAAGACGTGGGTTTGATCCCCTTAGTCTGTGTGGAATTTGCATGTTCTCCCCGTGTCTGTGTGGGTTTCCTCCAGGTGCTCTGGTTTCCTCCCACAGTCCGAATACATGCTGTTCAGGTTCACTTATAGTGTGTGAGTGACAGAGAGAGTGTTTGTGTTCCACTGATGTATGGATGAGTGACCCAGTATAAGTAGTGTATCTAGCAGTGTAAGTCACCGCGGTGAATAAGGTGTGTGGGCTGATAACACTATACAGAGTTCATTGAAAGTCGCTTTTTAGAAAAGTGTCTGCTAAATAAATACATGTAAATCATTGTTAAAATTTTAAGTCACCTTGGATAAAGGAGTCACATGAATAAAAAGTGATACATAATAAAAATAATAATGAAGCTGTTTAGCATTTTGGTGAAAACTTGAAATGCAATTTTGAAATACCTTCCATGTCTATCTGGGTATGTATTTGCAAAAATATTCTTGACAAAAAAGGAATAGCAATAATATCAAAGAAATAATAATATTATCTAAATATAACATAAATGAATAACACAAAGCAAGAAAAGTTTGCAAACTTCTTATATAGGTTTTTGTGTTGATTATGATTAGTTAAAGTTTATTAATGAAAGAAACAGCACTAGTTGTTCTAGAGTGTCAGTTTTAGTTTGCTGCTTTACAGCCATTGGAAGATTCTAGAATGAAGGGGAACATGCTAGAAAGAACCAGAATGTTCTAGAAAGCATCAGCTCCTAAAAGGTACTGGAATATTCTGTGCTTGGAACAAGAATGTGGAATATTTTTCTGAAAACGGACATATAGTACGAAATAACGCCAGAAGTATGTTTAACAAAACTGAACGGAAAATGCAAAAAAAAAAAATCGACATAATAAAATTTGTGTCATAATGTATAACTAGTAAAGAATAATAAAAGTAAAAAAACTCTGAAATAAATGAAGGAAAACTCCAGCGTCGGTAGACAGTGCGAGTGTAAAGAAATAAGACCCCCCCCCCCCACCTGCAGGAAGGGCCTTTTGCGCGTCCCTCTCTGCTGCATTATTTAAGTTGGCATTTAAAAATAGTTTGTATTTCCTCCGTTTGTTTCCTCGGCGCTGCCAACGCGCTCGTCTCCTGATACGGCCCGCGGTGAGACATTCACCTCCACAAATAGTTCCTTTGGATGCTGTTTCCCTGCCCCCCCCACCCACCTTGTCTCGCACCCGTTCCCAGCATGTGCCGCTTCATCATGAAAAGAGGCGCCCTGGTCGCTGTCACCCCACTCCATTCATAAATCTGCGAAACGGATGGCGCCACACTGTCATTATCTCGCCGACCTGTTTGGAGGGGCTCCAGATAGCGATCTTGCAAATTTACATCGCAAGTGGCCGTATCTTCATTTCCCTCACTTTCTCGGGCCGTGCGCGCAAGGACGGCGCCGTATCGGTGGTGTCGGAGCGGCGCCGGCGTGTGTCGCGATAAGGACGGGCCTTGGGTATCACACACCCGCCGACACACCCCTCCCGCACCTTTAGCGACTTTGGGCCCCGCTGTGATGAACGGCGCTGCGGGACCTCGGTCGGCCGCACAGAACGGCTCGGAAAATTCACGCTTATGGAAAAATTAGTTTTGCGCATTTGATGCAGTGATTTTTTTTTTTTTTTTTTTTTTCTTTTTGTTTGTTTATTCCAAAGAGGGATGAGGCTGGGCGAGTCGCACTGGGGAATAAGGATGAACTCTTACTGCTACCCAACATTGGTGTGTGTGTGTGGAGGGGGGACATCCGGAAAGTTTAATATTTGTTATTTACATGTATTTGTTTAGCAGATGCTTTTGTCCAAAGCAACTTCCAATGAACTCTATGTAGTGTTATCAGCCCACACGCCTTATTCACCGCGGTGACTTACACTGCTAGATACACTACTTACACTGGGTCACTCATCCATACATCAGTGGAACACACACACACTCTCTCTGTCACTCAACCTGAACAGCATGTCTTTGGAGTGTGGGAGGAAACCAGAGCACCCACACAGGGAGAACACGCAAACTCCACACAGACTGAGTGGGGATCAAACCCACGTCCTCTCGCACCACCCACGCGCCGTGAGACAGCAGCGCTACTTGCTGCGTCACTGTGCCGCCCCATTATGTAGAGGATGCGGAGGAGAAACTAATCATCGTCAAAAATTTTGTGATAAGTCGCTGAAAGTTCGTATTCTTTGACCCGGAAGTGTGTGGCCGAGAGACAATGTTTGCTGTTGGACAGTCTGTCCAGCGGGGAGCGCTGCGGTACCAGACAGGTCAAGGACATCTAAAGGAATGCGTTGTGATGTGTGGCTGAAAGACTGTGTATGTCAGGTGTGTGTGTGTGTGTGTCATTACATTATATTACATTAAATTCATTTATTTAGTTGACACTTTAGGTGAGTTGCAATGTTAATTTATTTAAGTTATTTACCCATTTATACAGCCGGGTAATTTTACTGGAGTAATTTAGGGTAAGTACCTTGCCCGAGGGTACTGAAGCTGCAGGTTGTGTGTTAACACACGTTACTACTCACCAGGACAGATAAACCAGCACCGCACCGCTGTTAAGCCAAAATCGCAACCGTCGGCCCGCAAGTGGCAGAGTTCCGGAAAGTTCTGCCGAGACGTGACTTTAACAGACCGATTCCGGCGGTCGCGAGTTTGTGAACGCCGGCGCGAGTCGGAGTGTAAAGACGGATGGCGCTTTACCGTTTTATTAATGAGCTGCTGCTTGGTGTTTGTCAGTTTTCAAGCCCCCCCAGTCCCCGCGTGTGCATCCCTTCGGCACACCCTGTGTGTGTGTTGGTGGCCGCTGCAACGTGCTGCTGTGGGCACCGTTCCGTTTGTGCGTCGCTGCCTCCTGCGCCGCTTCCTCCGGCTGTCCCCCCCCGGGCTAATCCGCCCGAGCTTCATTCGCCTAAAAGGAAGTGACATTATCAGAACTCTCCGGTTCTTTCCGGAAGGATTCCGCTCGGAGGGGTGCGCAGGCCAAGCCGCTTTTCGGGGAACGAAAAGCTGTTTCCTGTTTTTCGGAACAACGTCTCGGGCCTGCCCACCTACAGCACTTTGCGCCTTCGGGAAGATGACCGGGTCCAGGGGTGAACGTGAGCACCCCCAGGTGGGCTCTGCGGAGCAAGGTGTCGGACCCCTGCGGTCACATCATCCCTCCTCCTCCTCCTCCAGGAACCAATCATCCGCGGAGCAGCCCTGAGGGCGACGCCCACTTTCCCGCCTAGGATAAATACATGTTTATATTCAGGATTTGCCGATATTGCTCCACGCCTGCGGGCTGGGGGAGGAGCTTCGCCGATCGCTCCGCCCTTTATCCGCAACGCTTCTCCAAACGGGAGCAATATCCTTCGAGAGTCGCAGGCCTCGGGTCTCGGTCCGGCGTGGAAACCTCACGAGGAAAATCGAGATGAAACGCAGTGAAAGAGGAGGTGCCGATGGACAACGTTCTGTGAGCTAAGCTCTCTTCTCAAACTGTTCACCTCCCGAAAACGAAAAGGCGGCTCCCGGTTTGCTTTCGGTTCCTCGCGTTAAATCATCGTGCAGCAGCGCAGACGATGATAAAATAAGCCTTTTGATCCAGCAGCTTCGTCTTTATTTGACGTTCTGCTCGACATCTGAGTTTGGCGCTTTAAAGGTTCCTCGTGTGTGATGCATTGTAGGGGCAGCAGGTGGCGCGGTGGCGAGAGCAGTCGCCGAGCGCTGCGAGGACCCGGGTTGGAATCCCACCTCCTGCTGCAGTCCCCTTGATCGCGGTATTTACCCTGAACGAAAGAGTAAAAATTACCCAGCTGTATAGAAGTATTGTACATGTGGAACCTTGCGGAGTGGGTAACTTTACCTGGATTTTTGTAGAGCCAGAAGTCCTAATGAAGAAACAGTGGAAGTTTCAGCAGAGTTTACATGTAGCAGCTGAAATATCGTGTCCTGTTACCGTATCACTGTTTTATGAATAACGATGTTTGACTGAAAAAAATAACATACTGTGTGTTGGATAATAATTAAAGTCAGCATCGATTTTTTTCTTTTTTTTTTCTCTACCCACTTCTTAAAAATTAAGTTACCTTTTTATGATGATTTTGAAGCGCTCCAGAACTTGGCCGACTTTGCGCCCATCAAACCCCCCCCAACCCACCGCCGCCGCACACCGTCCCGGAGGGGCTGAACTTGAAGGGTAAATTCTGAACTTTCTGGAGGTTCTTTTTCCATTTTACCCCTTGGTGGTGTAAGAGGGACTGCTATTCATACCGCGGTATGCTCTCTGTGCAGTAGCTTTCCTCGGTCCCGGAATGTCGGGGGTCGGTAGCGTGAGGCGCGTTGATGGGTGTTGGGTTATTATGGATAATCCGTTTAACGTGCCGGCGGCAGCTGAAGCGGTCCGGTTATTACTTGTCAGCTCCGAACGGAGAAGAAGCTGCTCTATGAGCTGATCTGACAAGAAAAGGTCTGTAAGTCGCACTTGACCCCTTGATCCGTTCGGCTTTCCTCCGTCGAACCCGGGATCCGGGATGCCTCCACCCCCCCATGCGTGTAGCCACGCGTGTAACGGCACCGGTTCCCATACGCTGCCGTGTGCGTTTCTGCGCTCGAGTTCTCAACCTACAGCAGTGGAATTGTTACCTCGTTCTGTCCTCCATCACTGTCCGTACGCCATTTGTACCTCATTCTGTCCTATGTCACTATACTTACTCCATTTTACCTCATTCTACCCTTCATTCGTACCTCATTTTGTCCTCCTTCACAATCCTTACTCCATTTCTACCTCATTCTGTCCTTCGTCACTATCCTTACTCAGTTTGTACCTCATTCTGTCCCACGTCACTATCCTTACTCCATTTTACCTCATTCTGTCCTTCGTCACTATCCTTACTCAGTTTGTACCTCATTCTGTCCCACGTCACTATCCTTACTCCATTTGTACCTCATTCTGTCCTTCATTTGTACCTCATTCTGTCCCATGTCACTATCCTTACTCCATTTTACCTCATTCTGTCCTTCATTTGTACCTCATTCTGTCCCACGTCACTATCCTTACTCCATTTTACCTCATTCTGTCCCATGTCACTATCCTTACTCCATTTGTACCTCATTCTGTCCTCCATTTGTACCTCATTCTGTGCTCTGTCACTATCTGTACTCCATTCCAGTGAAAGGTGACCTCTCTAGTCACAGCACCACCTGCTGCCCAACTTTCCACTGCAAGGACCCAGGTTCAAATCCCACTCCTGCTGTAGTACCCTTGATGGAAGTACCCCCTCTGAACTGATGCAGTAAAAATTACCCTGTTGCTTAAATGGGTAGATCAGCGTTTAACACTAATTTGCTTTGGAGAAAAGCTATAAGAACAAATGTAAATTTGCACCGGACTCTTTGCACCGTAGCAGGTTGATTTTTTTTTTTTTTTTTTTTTTTTTTTAAATTCTTTTTTTTGCAAATTTTGTTTGCTGTGTTTTTTCTCCCACTCTTGGAGAGTGTGTTTGTGAGGAAGGCATTTCCGTCAGCTAATGGCTGTCAAGTGTCCCGTGAGGATGTGATGATCGGTGCTCGGTGTTCGATGTTCGGCCAACGCAAATTCCATCGCAGCCACTCCAAGCGAATCGCTCGCTCTATCTGCGGTTGTCGAGAGCCAATTGACACGTGGCGAGCCGTAACCCTTAGGAACGTGCCGGAAAGCGCAGATGCGCAGTGCTAAAGCAGCACATGGGCCCAGTTGGAGAAACTTTTCATTTAGCTTCTTCGGAGGTAAAAACTGTTGTGGCGAGGAGTTTCATGACCTGGTCGGGAACGAGGGCGATCCTGTGCGATTCGTGGCCGACCACGGCAGTGCCGTCCGCTCCCGATCCGCTCGATAACTCGTCCGCCATCCTGACACGGTGTTATTTTGTGTTTTTAATGACTCCAGATGGGCCTAAAACCTGAATTCTCATCAGATGCCGGAGCCCATTGGACTGATCCGCTAATCCCGACAGTCACGCTGACGCCGTGGCGGGATTTTTTCCACTTCAGTAGACACAGGTGAAATTCGGAAACGGGTGATTACGATTTTTTTCTCCGCTTTCTCGCCGGATGCAGAAATTGGGCAGCCGAGGGCCGTGGAAAATCAAAGGCGACGTAACGTGCGCTGCTCTCTCTACGCTGAGGTCTTAGTCTCCGAAGACCTTTGGAACTGACCTGCGTAGACGTCGATTTTTCTATTAACGTTTTCTTTTTTCGATGGCGCTCATCGCGTAAAGCTGCGATGATGGGATGTTTGTTTTTGCCGGCAGTCACAATTGTATTTATCCTCAAGTACGCAGAGCTACTTATAGTGATTTACCCATTTATACAGTACATCAGGGCAATTTTTACTGTATATATATTCAGATCAAGTGCCTTCCTCAAGGGTATTATACCAGGACTTGGAGGTCGAACCTGGGTACTTCAGTTTAGTGGTGATGGCATTAACCCTAATTCTACCCGTCCCAAGTCTTGTATCAGTAGGAATAATAATACGGGGCGGCACGATGACGCAGCGAGTAGTGCTGCTGTCTCACAGCTCCTGGGTGCCAGCCTGGTTGATCATGTGGATACCTCAATAATCATAATCGCAGGTGTCAACGCTCAGAAAGTGACTCTGGTTTCCTTCTAACGTCCAAAATGTTATATCCTAACCAGGTGTCACGTGATTGGTTCATTTCAACACACTCACTCTCTCTCTCTCTCACTCACTCACTCACTCACTCACTCCTTACCCAAGTTGTGGCTGTTAGATCCAATCTCGGAAACACCGAAGGAGAGTACACACTGCACAGGATGCCAGTGCTTCTTAGTGTTCGGGTCTTCGAAATATTCCTCGGTTATGGTACAGGTGGGGTTAAGTATGGTAAACCCTCGTGTCCCTTAGTTTTACCACAAAATGCATATTTAATGAGCATCAGTGTTTCTCATGTGACATAATCGCTGTGTAATGAGCAATTCCATGTGTTGCTTTAGATGAAATCGTGTGTGCAGTAGAAAGGGTGTAAAAATAAGTGAAGCCCAAGTTGAACTGGTGAAACCAAGTAGGTAAGTAGAATCAGGGGTGTAAATCATGGTCATTTATTCATTTTATATTTTTATTTTAATATTTCATACAACAATAATGACCATCCCTCTCGGGTTCACACACTTTCAAGCAGCTCTGTAAGTGGTGTACAACCCACCAGTATCGGTACAGATAACATATGCAGCCGACTGGGTTGGAAATAGACAGAAACACTCCCAAACTTTAGGGTTATGGCTTATAATTAGGAAAATCTCTGTAATTACCCTGCGGCGCTGAAATTTCTGGGCGCCAAACTTTGCAGCTAAAATTGAACAGTCAACTCTAATGTTGGAAAAATTAGTAAACTTTGTTTAATAATAAATAGTCTTGTGTTAGAAAATTGGATATCTGCTCCCTTATATAGTGTGTAAACATGATCATATGACGCATCGGTGCCCCGTGTTTGAAATGTTGCAACATTGTTGGTGAAATTTTCGATGAGAAAACTCTGGTCTGCGTTATAAGTAGTTTATATCTATTTGTTCCCTTAACCAACTTCAGGCTGTAAAATAATTTTAAATTTCAACGTGTTTTCAGTTATCAAAGTTTGTATTCTATGTATACGTTGAAATACGTATAAATTATTACATATAAATAAATTATGAATTCCATGTTTATTTTCCCGTCTTCATGATTTATTTGTAAAATAAAAATACTTTCACATCCTAAAGGTGGGACGGTAACCTTCATTAATTTCGAGATCCAAGGGTGTCGGATCGATTCCTGCCTCGGGGCGCCAGCTCTGCTTAATAGGCCGTGTTGTGAACAAATTGCGGTTACGGTGCCTTCGACCGGACAAACACGACCGTGTTTCACTCGGTACAAATACTTTTCAACCTCTTCACTTTTTGGTGGGGGGAGAGTGGCTCTTAAAGGTGCCACTTATTGAGCGAGGTGCGGAGCGCCGGAGACACATTCGTAGCCAAGCTCCTTCTTGTCGCTCTTCCCGAAGTCCGAGCGCGATAACTTCTATTACAGCTCGCTCCACCTGTCCTGCTTTTCCGCTTTTACCTTCATCATCGTTGTCGTCCGGTCGAAGCGGCGCAAGGGCCGGGGCCGAGTCCCTCTCGTGCCCATTAGAGTGTAACCGATACGACAAGTGACGGCGATGCCCCCTGACATATTGAACCCGTGTATTTCCTAATGCGCCCTGACGGGGGCCTTTGCCGGCCAGCAGGGGAACGTGGAGCTTATGAAGGGGCTGCGCTTAAAATAAATAAATATTACATTTGATCATAAACTCTAAACGTGTGCGTGTCTGGCCATTGGAGATGTGCTTTTCTCCAAAGCGACTTCCAATGAACTCTATGTAGTGTCATCAGCCCACACAACTTATTCACTGCGGTGACTTACACTGCTAGATACACTACTTAGACTGGGTCACTCAGTCATACATCAGTGGAACACACACATACACACACACATACATACACACACACACACTCTTTGTGTCACTCACAGACTATGGGGAACCTGAACAGCATGTCTTTCGAGTGTGGGAGGAAACCAGAGCACCTGGAAGAAACCCCTGCAGACACAGGGAGAACATACAAACTCCACACAGACTGAGCAGGGATCGAACCCACATCCTCTCACACCACCCAGGCACTGTGAGACAGCAGAACTACTCGCTGCGCCACGAAAGCTCTTTGTTTCAGGTGTTTTTCACCAGCTTCGATGGAGGTTGTTCGTCTTTGGAGCGCAGATGGTGAAAACGAGAACGAGGGAGGCGATACTCTCTAGAGTCACAGATTTTGCATCGTTTCCTGTCCTGTCTACAGTGGAGGTGTTCAAAGCGTGGAGCAGATGCTCCATGAAGATGCTCTTGTGAAAGTGGACGCAGCCTGGTGTCCACGATGAGTTCGTAAGGTCCTCCTGAATCAAATGTTTCATCCTCGTATTGGACTCTGGAGGGGGGGAACGGACATGCAATTCACCGCTCATTCCGATGTGCCTGAGCCGATCAAATCCTTTCGGCACGACGGCAATCCCGTTACGCGCAAAAAATGCGGGTGCTCTGGTTTCCTCCCACAGTCCAAAGACATGCCGTGGCACGTGTGATTCCAAATTCAGAGACGGGCGTAGCTTTCGGCAAAGCGTCAAATTCGGCCGAGCACCTGCAATGGGAGGGCGAGGAGGTGGAAAAAACCCGAGCGCCTGCGCCGGACGGGCCGCGCGGCAGGGCCGACAGGTGTTTCCGACTGCGCCCGAGAGGCCAGGGAGGTCCTGTCACAATCCTTCCGAATCCTGACACCGGCGGTAAGCATCGCGGACAGATTTGCCGGAGTCTCTCCGCTCTTTAATTGCATCCATGAATTAAACATGAGGCTATTTGTAGCCTTTCTATTTTTCGCTTACCAGTGGCCACGCTTCTTAAATATAGAATATGAAAGTTGACTTGTGCTCAAAAATAGAATGCTGTTGGGTGTTTTTTTAAACCTGAAAGCACCGTGCGCCGCATTAAAAATAGGCCTCTGAGCTCCGAGGAGAAGGTCGTGAGCGTGACAGTCTAATGGCTGCGGTTCCGGGCCCCTCGGAGACTTTGGGGTTGTTTGAGGGGAGATGTTAGATGTGATTTGCTTTCGGCGCGCGAGTAGTTTCACTGCGAATCATCTCACGAGAGCACGGTAATTCCGTAGGCCTCTGCTGAGCCCACACTAAATCAGGGTCACGGTGGTGTGGGGTCTATCCTGGAAGCATAGGGCGTGAGGCAGGGTACATCCTGGATGGGACATCAGTCCATCGCAGTGCAGTCTCACACACACACACACACACACACACACACACAGTTGAGGGTTACCAGTTCACCTGAAACACGTCTTTGGACTGTGTGAGGAAACCAGAGCACCCGATCACAGGGAGAACATGTAAACTGCGCACAGAGTGAGCCGGATTCGAACCCGCAGCCCAGCAGTGGCGAGGCACCAGGTGCAGGTTCTGTCTGCAGCCATGTGGCAGACAATGTGTGGAAGAACCCTGACTGAACCGGAGAGGCTTTCGGTCGCTCCAGTGCTCCTCGACCAAAGGAAACTCTGGAGAGGGGGCCTGCTGTTTAGGAAAGTGTGGTGTTCCAGTGCATGGTGACTGCAACCGTTCCCTAAATTGTCAGTCTGTGCAGAAAAATACCCAGAATTCAGTGTGTTTGACCCTCAAAGGTCCAGACCTTATGTAGAGGCTCCTTTGACCTCAGATGACCTCCCTTTCCCGTCCTGTTTAGGTAACCCTCGGAGACACGGTGGTCGCCGCCCCAGTTTGCAGGCTCCCTGGAGCGCTGGAACTTACCTCCCAGCGAACGAAATTACAACGTTGCAAATAAAGTCGTGGGATGTTTTCTTTTTTCCCTCTTTTGTTAGGCTTCAAAACATTTCACAAACACAAGAAAGACTCTAGAAAATCCAGTGCAGTGTTCCATGAAAGGGGTCCGAAACCCAAACCCTGAAGATTCTTGTGTTTGGCACGTGTGGTGGAATACCCACCCTCTGTCCCTCAGAGCTGCTGAATCCTTTTCAAAGTTCAATAGATATCTCAAACCCATTTCTTTTAGACCCGCTTCTCTCCTGATCGCCGGCATAAATTTGCATCTTTCCATGTGTCATGATCCCAATTCCATGTACGGCTACGCGTGTAACATGCACACAAGCATGTCCTGAATGGGGAAAAAAAAAATTACAACATTTACAGCTACTTGCACCTCTTTCCAAGGGCTTTTTTGGGGAGGTGCCAGCGGACGCACCGGTCAGCATCTTCCCGATGCGTTCGGCATCATCGCAGCTCACCGCGTTTGGAGAGCCGTCGAGGAATATAATATTTACAGGAGGGCGTAGACCAAACGGTCTCGCGGTGCCGCGTGTCCCTCGACCGCGAGCGCCGACTCCGTTCGGATGGAGGCCCGACTGTGTAAACATCTCTGCTGCAGGAGGAAGGAGGGAATTTACCTCTTAGGAGAAGCATCACAACAACCACCCCCTCGCCCCCAGTCTTAGCGCCGGGCTGCCGGAGGAGGCGGAGGCGAAGGGATCGAGTTCCACTCCGTCTCGTCGATGTCAGCCGGGAGCGCGGATGAAGTGGCGCCGTTGTGTAAGCGGCCCTCATTTGCATGCGCTCTTGATTACGAGCTCTCCGGGTTCGGAACCGCACTCCTAATCATGCGGATCAGCGATCCCCGGGCCCGGCGCCAGTCGCTGTCAGGTCCATATGTTTCGGACCAGATGTTCGTCCCCGCGGCCGGGGCGCGCGTGCCGTCCGAGCCTCGCGGACAATCTTTTTTTAATTTCCTTCCTCCGCGAGCATAATCCCAAGAACCCCCCCGAGGAAACCGGAAATAATCCGTCGCGAGAAACGGCGGCGCTCGTCTCTTTCGCCACGCCGGCGTTGTCGGCACGCGCCGGGCCGCATCGTCCCGGAGGGCCTCCTCTCTCCCGGGTCGACGGGCACCGCGGCCGCCGCCCCCGGCAAGATGAAGCATCTCTCTCTCTGTGATCCAGCGGCTCGTAAATGTAGAAAACGTACACGCTTGAGAAATGTCTGTGCTTTCCCCTTGCGGTCAGTCCGCTCGTGACCGCGGCTCTTTCCTTTAGGCCAAACTCGATGCCGTCATCAAATTAAACGGCCTTTTGGCCGCTGGAGCATCGCAGGAGGATTTGGAAGTTCTGCTCAAACCCTGAACGCGTGAAAGGTCCTCTTGCCGTCGTCCTCACTGCTGTCTACGGGCATCTGAGAAGATAAAATGCAGCGAACATCCTTGAACCGCTTCCTTTCACAATTGTGCGTTACTTTTTTTATTATGTACACTACATAAGTGTACCTGGGGGGCAGCTGGTAGTGTTGTGTTTTAGAGATTCTGTCTTTGGACCCCAAGGTCACAGGTTCGAATCCCATCTCCAGTTGTAGTACCCTCGAGCAGGACGCTAACCCTAAATTGCTCCAGTAAAATTATCCAGCTTTATAAATAGGTAAAAAATATTCAGTAGTTTAATGCTGTAAATCATTTTGGAGAAAAGCATCAAGTAAATAAATAAATGTAAAGTACACATACCGTGGGGGGTGCGGTGGCGCAGTGGGTTGGACCACGGTCCTGCTCTCCGGTAGGTCTGGGGTTAAAGTCCCGCTTGGGGTGCCTTGCGATGGACTGGCGTCCCGTCCTGGGTGTGTCCCATCCCCCTCTGACCTTACGCTCTGTGTTACTGGGTAGGCTCCGGTTCCCTGCGACCCCGTATGGGACAAGCGGTTCTGAGAGTGTGTGTGTGTGTGTGTGTGTGTGTGTGTGTGTGTGTGTAACGTATATAAACATATATGTTCTGATAGGATAAATGTATGTCCATATACGTTCTGTCCGTAGTCAATAACCGCTTGGCATGGTGGGTTTGGCCGGGTTCCGCTCTCTGGTGGGTTTGGGGTTCGAGTCCCGCTTGGGGTGCCTCGTGACGGATTGGTGTCCCGTCCCGGGTGTGTCCCCTCCCCTCCAGCCTTGCGCCCTGCGTTGCCGGGTTAGGTTCCGGTTCGCTGCGACCCCACTTGGGACAAGCGGTCTCAGACTGTGTGGGTGTACTTTTTTCTTTAACGACATACAAAACTCTTACTGTAATACTGTAACTTTTTGCAAAAGGAATGCATGGAAATGTAAAATATGCTCTTTCACACTGACACTAATGCAGAAGACATTAAATAACCATCTAAAACAAATATTTTTGTGAAACATCTAAGCGCCTAAGACTTTTGCACAGTACTGTATATTGTGAGACTAAACACAGTTTCGGTAATGAACCATGTTTGTCCTTGTCAGGGTCGTGGCGGTCTGGAGCCTATCCCAGAGCCATTGTCACGATGAGTCCATCACAGAGTAGCCCCACACACCTATTCAGTCACACGCACACACTAAGGGCAGTTTAAGGTCAACAGTTCACCTGAAACACGTCGTTGTAGTGTGGGAGGAAACCAGAGCGCCTGAAGGAGGCCCACATGAACACAGGGAGAATATGCAAACTCCACACAGACTGAGCAGGATTTGAACCTACTAAAGAGCAGCAGTGCTGCCCAGATGTGCATACCGATAAATATATACCCGATAATACTGTAATAGAGATATTCTGATTTTATTGATTTTTTAAGATTTACATTTATTAATTTATGCAACACTTTTCTCTGTCGGCTTCAAATGTGAGGTTTGTACACTGTGTACTAATTACACTGATTTACCCAGTTGTGCAGCTGGGTGAATTCAGGGTAAGTACCTCGTCAAGAGTACTAAAGGAGGAGGTGGGATTCGAACCTGGGACCTTACAGTAAATGGCAATGTGTGTAACCACTTTTTCCACCTGTAATGTGTTCGGTGTGTATGCAGTAATAGATAAAATCAGTTATGTGGCTCATACTGTTTCAGGGAAAGCAGACAGTGCTCAGAAACTTCAGTGTGGCTGGTTGTTGGTTTGACTCCCATTAGGCCCCTCTGAACACGTCAATATTTAGACCTGTTTAAATAGTATAATGTATAAACAGTATACCGTATAAATAGGGGCAGCTGCTAGTGTAGTAGTTAGAGCTGCTGCCTTCAGACCCAAAAGTCACAGGTTCCAAACCCACGTCTAGCTGTAGTAAATACTCTGAATCAAGATACTTACCATAAGTGACCCAGCTGTAAAAATGGGTAAATAGTTCTAAGTTGCCTTAGAGAACACGAACACACGCACAGAGTCTGAAGCCGCTTATCCCGAGCGGGGTCACGGCAAGCCAGAGTCTAACCCGGCAATACAGCACACAAGCCTGGAGGGGGAGGGGAAACACCCAGGACGGGACGCCACTCCATTGCAGAGCACCCCAAGCGGGGCTCGAACCCCAGACCCACCGGAGAGCAGGACCCGGCCAAAGCCGCCGCGCCCCACGCCCCCTGCTTTAGAGAACAGTGCCATGTAAATGCAGGAAAACGGCGTTTTGCCGATCAAAGCAGAGACCATTGTCAAATATATTTTGAAATCTATTTTTAGCAAAAATGTATTTAATAGGAAAAGTCTGCAGAAAAACAGATACCCCGCGCGTTCCGAGCAGGGAGAGCGGCAGGCCGCATTAAGGGCTCGCTGTCTGGATGCGCCGCGACGGGCCCGGCCCGGCCCGCCGAGCGACGTGACGTGATTTCCGCCGTCTGGCTCCGTGACCGTCGTACCGCGGCGCTCTCGATAAAGCTAATCCCTGACAATATTACTGTCTGACATGCGCGCGCTCACAAAGCTTTTAATCTTTTACAAGTTCACATGTTTCAAATAAAATCGGTCCCAGAAATTATTAAAAAAAAAAAGCCTCACACTGTAAGATTTGGTCACGGAGGAGTCTCTCGGTTTTCACTAATAGATATTTGATGCCTGCTTCGGTGATGAATATTAATGCAGAAACAGGACGTGCTGATTGGCCGACGCCGCCTTAGCGCACGCTTGGCTTTCCGGGCGCCGCGTTCCCGCTGTCGGGCTCGAGGTGATTAATCGATCGTCCCCATTTTAATGAGCGACCCGCGTGCGGACCGCCTGTTGGCTCAGAAGAGCTCCTCATTGCTCATTCGCCCGACGAGCCCATTTACCTCATTAATACCACATTAATGGGGGAAACACACTTAAACTGCTTGCGAAATTAATAATCAATACTTTGGAATCACCGGTGGGTTGGAGAGACATCTCTTGTTACACACAGGTATTGTATCGTCTTATCGATACTGGACAGGTTATTATTACTGTACTTTTCAATCTGCCCAAATATAGGTGCAAACTGCAATGTGGCGGAACGATATCTGTACCACGGTATTTATCTCCTTTCTGCAGAAATAGCTTTTCTTTCCCTCCAATATCATTTACTTTGCTTCTGGGTGTCCTGATCCGTCTCAACGTAGTGCGGGGACAAGGGGGAGGCTCAGCGCTCACTTTTTCATTTATTTTGAAAACAGGGTCCGGTATCGTGGCGGTTAAAGGTAACTGCTGCCGCAGTGCATTGTGGGAAATGGCGGCAACCCCCTGTTAAGAGGCGCTGGTGTCGGAGTAGGAGGCGTCGGGTACGAGTCGCTGCGCTGTTGGTCACACAGCTTCAGAGCGCTGGCCTTTATGAGATGACGTCCAGGAAGACGGCACCTTGCGGTTACCGCGGTGACGACTTAACCTCCCATCGGTCGGAAGCCTTCAACATGTTCAGCCCCAGTGCATTGTGGGTACAGGGGGATCGGAGCTGTAATGTGGCTGGTTCAAATTCTACCGTGGGTTGTAGTGGCTTTGGTCAAGGTTCTTATTCTCAGTTAGGGTAGTAAAAATTACCCTGTAGTAAAAACAATTAGATTGCTGTGAGTTGCTTTGGAGAAAAGTGTAAATATGTAAATTTAACAAATCCTGAGTTCTTAAGTTTGCTTTGGTGTTGAAATTCATTAATATCCATCCCCTCTTGGGTTTGGCTTCTCATCACAAGGGATCAAGTTAGAGGCTTTTGGCCCACGGTGGGGGGGTGGGGGACACGTGGACGTGATTTCTTTGTTCTCATTTCCGTGATTCAAAGCTCCAGGTGAGCATGTGCTGCGCTTTCGCTGCGGACATGTGAGGAATGCGATGTGAACGCGGCGCCGCGCTGGAGATGCTTCACCTTCGGCAAACCGCTGCCTTGTTGACTTGCTGCTTGCCTCGCAGAGCTGCGCAGGTGATCTGCCGGGCGGGGTGTGTTTGGGGGGGTGGGGGGTGCAGGCAAGCATAACGGGGAATCGGGACCGACAGCGAACTGGAGGGGGGGGGGGGGCTCACTCGGTGGGGAGGACCAGTCACATGGAACAGGGAGCTGCCGCCCTTTGGACCTGCACATACGTGCTGATACACACACACACACACGCACACGCAAGGCAGGCTGGTAAACGCTAATCCGCCGAGGCAGTTCTGCGGGAAAGGAAAAACAAATCGAATGAAAAAAAGAGGTAACTTATAAAGGGGTAAAAATAACTGCAGTTTGGGCAAACATGTTCCGCATGAGTGGACAGTTACTCGTCCACCTCCTGGAGCGGGGTGGGGGGTGGCTTTACGGCGCTTGCGTACCGCTCGCGGTCATTAGCGATGGGGACGAGGTTGGGTGGGGTCGCCGGTGCCCCTGACCCCGACTCCTTGGAGAACTTCAACACCCGGTCACCTGTCCCCTTTTGGGGGCGGAGACTCTCCCACCTCACGTGAGGAGCTGCCCCTCCCCCGCTTCTCAAGGAGCACTGACGTGGTATAAGGTGCTTCACCACAAATCATACACCCATTTCCCACTCTGTATTTCCCGTGAGCTGTACTTGGCTTTGGCCAAAAGATCCCGCGATCCAGAGATGCCAGTTTTCATCTCCACCTCCAGCTGTAGAGCCCCTGAGCCAGTTATTCCCTCTAAAATTGCTCCAGTAAAATTACCCAGCTGTATAAATGGATAAATAACTGTAGGTAGATTAACATTGTAACTTCCTATTATTGATTTATTATTAATAAATGACTGTTATTCACTATGACCAATAATAAATTGATGATTTCTAATCATTTAAAGTGTTTTATATAATTGTTAGAGACATCTGCCAAAGTTAGTTGGGGATTCTGGGATGTGCTGGGAACCGACTATAATTTTCTGCACAAGGAATAATGGGAGACGGGCTCCGTTATCCGCCTTTTCGTTATCCGCACCATTTTCAAGAATGGACTAAGGGCGAATACCGCGGTACTCCTGTATTTATCTTCATTTGGGCACCACAATGGTAATGCGAGTATCAGTGCTACTGATACTCATAGCACTTGGGTGGTGCGAGAGGACGTGGGTTCGATTCCCACTCAGTCTGTGTAGAGTTTGCATGTTCTCCCTGTGTGGGTTTCCTCTGGGTGCTCTGGTTTCCTCCCACACTCCAAATACATTCTGCTCAGATTCACCCATAGTGTGTGAGTGACAGAGAGAGTGTGTTGCACTGATGTATGGATGAGTGACCCAGTCTAAGTAGTGTATCTAGCAGTGTAAGTCATCATGGTGAATAAGCTGTGTGGGCTGATAACACCACATAGAGTTCATTGGAAGTTGCTTTGGACAAAAGTGTCTGCTAAATTAATAAATGTAAATGTATTAATTTATCAGACCCTTTTCTCCACAGCGATGTCCATCTCAGAGTGAAAAAAGTACAAGTTCTCTCGGTTAAAGCAGTAGCTGCACGTGGAACTGGTGGGAAACACATCGCCTCCAGGGGGTGTGGAGGTGTGGAGGTAGAGGGCTGCAGGCTAGTTGAGCAGGTATCACGGACACGTTGCACCTTTCAACTCCTCTTCTCGCTTATCCCTCGTCGTCCTCGATGTCCCTTTTGAATTTTTAATCCTCGTCTATTAAGCGCCCTTTCGTGGGCTGTGGCCCTCACTTGTTAGCGGGGACTTCTGCCCTCGTGTTCCATCCCTAACAGGTTGTAAATTAGTCATGGCTGCCAATGTCCTTCATTAACGGCAGGTCAAGCAAGTGCGCGTTGCTGCCCCGATAAACGCTCCTCTCCGCCGTGTACCCTGTCTCTCCCCGTCTCCGGCCGTTCGGCTCAGCGCCCTACGGTTGCGTGCTGCGCTTTTCCGGACGTCCAGGGGGCCGTGATCCGCGGTGCGGGACCGTTGGCACGTCCCACCGTCACGATCGCGCCCGAGGTGCACCCTTCTCTCAGAGTGCAGAACGCTGTTCGGGGTCTCACAGGGACGGGGCGCGTCTTACGGCGGACGGTTTACAGCCCGCTCGTCCTCCGCGTGACCTCGGGGTCCTTCATGGCGAATTGATTACGAGTCGGCGCCCGTGGGTTCCCGCGCCCTCTCCCGCTTCCCGCGGCGCTCGAATGGGTTCCGGCTCGGCACTTTTCAGGACCCCTAAGTGAACAGGGACAAGTTTCGAGTGCCACCAGAGGTACCGGAGACGTGACTCTCTCTTCGGATCCGATTGCGGCACGAACCCCGCGTTCTGCTGAATTCTGGCGGTTTTGGTTCTCGGCACTTAGAAACTCACAAAACGGCGGGAGGTTCCGGAACGTGCTTTCAAGGCCGGGACGGTCGTTGAAGAATAAAGAATGTAATCGGCGCCTCTCTTTCTCGAGGGTTCTGAGGATTTGGGTTGGGGGGGGGCGCGCTGTTGAGGAGCCTCCCTGCTGTTTCCCAGCCCGGGGCGATTGTTTTGAGCTCGGCCTTTTAAAATCTCTTCTTTTACGGGCTTGGCTCCTCCAGCCGCATCGGCGAAGCGGCGTCCCGCAGCTCGGGTGCCCCGGAAGCCGCGTTACACGGGGCGAGCGAGAAGAAAGCGAGTTAACGGGCCAATGTTCCCGTTGACGGCGGAGTCGGGGCACGTAGCCGGACGCCGAGAGAGGAGGCGGAAGACCCTTCGGCTACGATACGATTTGATCCCGCCTCCTGTTGTGCCCTCCGCCGTCCAAACAAAACGCCGTCCTCGTTAATGCAAATGAGATGGATGTTGGGTTGTGGTTGATGTCCCTGCCAGTGAACTCGCCTCCGAGTTTCTTTGTCTCTGCGTTTCCACCCACCCCTATCTGTCACCCCCCCCCACGGGTGACACAGCGAATCCAGCCCGCTGTTGTCGGCACGGTCGCCAGTCGCCGTGCCCTCCGCTCGCTGTCAGATCACAGACGCACCGGAGCTTGAACACAGCACCTCGGCGCCTGTCAGTAGGAGTGTGTGCGGGGCAGGTGCCACCTCCTCTGTGCCCGTGTGTGTGTGTGTGTGTGTGCGTGCGTGCGTGCGTGCTGAAGAGAGCTCAGTCAGGGCTCCTAATAGAGGAGCTCAAGCTTTCAATCCTAGCTGCGCCGTCTCCTTCCATTTATTCCTTTAGCAAACACATTTCTCCAAATCCACCTACGATAATTAATATTTAATACGTAATATTTATGACACCTTCATCCGAGGTGGTTACAGTGGAAGATACTCTGCGATGAACTCCCTACAGTCATTCTATACAGAAGTGTAACACACACACACTATTGGCAATTTAGAGTCACCAATCCACCTGAAGCACATCTTTGGACTGTGGGAGGAAACCAGAGCACCTGGAGGAAACCCCTGCGAGCGTTGGAAGAACATGCAAACTCCATACAGACTGAGCAGGGATCAAACCCACGTTCATTCGTCCAGGCTCTGCACCGGTGCCGTCAGCTGGACCGCCGCGTGACTCCTCAGATGTCGTCGGCTCCTGAAAATACGCGCCGCGGCCACAGTATCGGCTTCTCGCATCTCGTAAACAAACATCCCTCGGTCCTGGCTCTGACCTGCGCCTCCTTCCACGGACCTTGTCAGCGTTTCAACCGTTTTGCACCCGTGCTCACTTCTGCTGCCCGTGTCCGCCGGGATCCCTCCTCGCTCATCCCCGGGCATCCATCTGCACAGGCTGATGAGCCGTTTGCACGATCGGCGCCCCCACCTATCAATATGGGAGACTTTTTCCTTTTTTTTGCGGCAGGCAGTCCGGATATCGACAAGCAGCTCACGCCGGCAACTGCCGTACAACGGTCTCGTTAACACTAATAACTACTGATCGATGATTGATCCCACTGCCAAAATGGACTGACCTGTTCCTCATAAAGGAAACTGTCATTAATAATTTCCTATTTACATTTATCCGATGCTCTTCTCTAAAGCAACTTGGCATTAGGCTCCTTACCATTTATACAGCTGGGTAATTTAGAATAAGTGCCTTGCTCAAGGGTCCTGCAGATGGAGGTGGATTTTGAACCTGCAACACACACACACACACACACACACACACACACACACACACACACACACACACACCTTCAGAACCGCTTGTCCCATACGGGGTCACGGGGAACCGGAGCCAACCCAGCAACACAGGGTGTAAGGCCAGGGGGGGAGGGGACACACCCAGGACGGGACGCCAGTCCATCGCAAGGCACCCCAAGCGGGACTTGAACCCCAGACCCACCGGAGAGCAGGACTGTGGTCCAACCCACTGCGCCACCGCACCCCCTTGAACCTGCAACCTTTGGGTCCAAAGGCAGTAGTTCTAACCACTGTATGTCGAAGTGTCTAGAGATGGAAGAGGTGGTGGAAACAAGGAAAGCAGAGAAAGCACCGTGAAAGCGCATTAATATTGTAGTAGAACAAACTGTCGTTTTGTATTCTTTGTAAGGTGACACGCTCGAGTTAAAGTTTGCACAGTTAGGGTTTGCAAAAACTGCTTTGGAATCACAATGAAACATTTCAAGAAACACCTATTTCTTTTATTGCTCCTCAAGCATCTCGCTGCATGGCACCATCACACAGCTGCACGCCCAGGACTGAAACCAAGCGCCCATCACACACACCTGCACTGAGATGCTTGAGGAGCAGTCTTCCTACACCGGAACCCTGGAAACGGTACCTCCGTTCCACCCAAACTCACCAAGCCCAGAGTACCAGCGGGGCAGCACCTGTTGTAGTGCTTCGGCCTCTCGCCTCGTGATCTGCAGGTCCTCGGTTTGAATCCCACCTCCTACTCTAGCACCCTTGATCATGGCACTTACGCTGAACTGATACCGTAAAAATGACCCAGCTGATTTACAGATACGCACATCAATGTAAACTTGATTATGTAACATAGTAAGTTGTATTAGAATAAAACGATTAGTGTGAGGGATCCGAAGGAGGAGAAGCCTTTCTGTCGGGTGGAGTCGAGACTCATCGAGGAGGAGGTGTGTTGCATTCATGAGGCGTGCATAAATACTTGCACGCCTGGGTTGTTTGCTTACGTTTTTCTTCGGTAACTTCCCGTAGTAAATTACCTTCGCACAGGAACAAATGCAAATTGGAGGCGTTTTTGCACAGATAAGAGGGCCTGCGTTTGCGAATGAGTAATGCGGCGCGGCGGAGCGGGCGGCAGCCGTGCGGCAGCCGTGCGAACGTGTCCGCGGTGGATCTCGAAGCGCTGGGTCGTGCGC
Source organism: Scleropages formosus (assembly GCF_900964775.1). Lineage (NCBI taxonomy): Eukaryota > Metazoa > Chordata > Actinopteri > Osteoglossiformes > Osteoglossidae > Scleropages > Scleropages formosus. The sequence goes on along the minus strand of NC_041815.1, from coordinate 28,115,729 downwards.
GTTCTTCTAAACGGCGAAGAGCTCAAAAGGAGCAGCAAGTTGCCCGCGAATCGCGCCGCGCCGCAATCTCGCACGTGGCGTGAGAATGATGGGATATTCATCACGTTCTCCTCCTGAACCTGATTTGCAGTCGGCACGGCTCCGCCATCCTCCGCTCGCTATGAGCTGTTATTCTTAACGTGCGCGAGTGCATTAATCATGTGGTAAATGCCAGGTAGCTTGCTTGTGCCTCGCCGCAGTGATCAAGGCATCGGTTATTCATTATTAAAGTTCTGTCGAGTCCCGGAACCACTTCGAGAGCAGGAGGGAATGTCGCTCTTCAAAAACCTCGGCGGCAGAACCGGCGCGTACGATAAGTGGGTCTTCCTTCGAACGGAGCTAAATCACTTCGTATAGAATAAAAGTCTGGGGTTTGGGCTCTGTCTCCCAGCCGAATCTTTCGTTTTTGTCCTCCAACGAGAACCTCCCCGCTGTTGGGTCAGCTCTCCTTTTCTTGGCCGTGCGCGTTGTGGCCGCCTGGTGCATCGACGTCCGGTCAAGAGCGGGGCGGTTAGACGGGAGATCTCCCTCCTCTCGTGCGACCAGAAACAGCAGCTGGGAGTGCCGGTGCGGAGATCGGATGGGGTAGGACTCTCTCAACGAGCAGGCTGCGTTATCGGCGAACGACATCCTCGCTCGTGTCATTCGGGGCCACAGATGAGTCCATCATCTAAACCGTATGTTTTCTGAGAGATTGGTGCGATGCCTCTGGGCGGGAACCAGATGAAGCGCCGCACTCAAGAGTACAACGGGAGCTACCTGGGGGATTTTAACCTGCAGTCTTTTTGTCTTAAGCCCTGTCCGGCCTTCCTTCTTGCCACGGTCCTCTGAGTCCCCCCGTCCCCCCGCATCCTCTCGCATCCCCCATTACCCTTCCATGTTGGCCGGAAGCTCTCGACTTTTCGTTGTCCTTGAAGCAGCATTTGACGGTTAACCACTGCTTTTTAAGGGGCCTCGGGGGGCAGCCGCAGTTAATATTCATCGGCACCCGGAGGGCACGTTTTTGGGTTATGTCCAGCTTTCCAGTGGATTGTCCGTATCGATCGGGATCTCATTATTTTCTGCCCTTGAGGAAGTTGTATGAAGCAGCTCTGGTTCAGGGTTAAATGTACACAATCAGCACATGGACTTGGAGGCTTTCGGGGGGGTGAACAGTACGGGGCCACTCCGTACGAGGCGTGTGTGATCACTGTCGGTGATGGAAACACTGCGAGTCCAAACTGAATTATGAATTTTTCCCCTGTCGAGTCTCATTAAGCGGTAAGTATACCGTACGGAACGACACATTCCCCAGAGGAGAAGGAAGCCGGGACCACTCTTGGGACTGATGGATCTCTGTGGACATGAGTCCACGTCGTGTCGATGTGTAACAGCCTTTATTTTCGGCAAGTTCGAAATGTGAGAAAAGTGTACGAGACGGGGAGCAAAGGACTTCGATGGGATGAAACGCGTGCCTTTGGGGCGGTCATGTTTTGCCGGCTGCCCCGAGCTGTCCGTCTCGCAGCCGTTTGAGGGCTTGAGAAGCTCAAGTTGCTTTATTGACTCATTCTAGTGGGACTGCTGCAGGTTTGACTACCATCTCACCGTTTGCCATTTGAGAGTCCTGGCTCCGATGAGGTGTTAATTAAACTGGAAGGAGCACACAACCGAAATGAAAAAGTGTCTGAGTTCCAGTTTAATGTACACGTAAAAAGCCATGAAACTCCGGAAGACGCTTTCAGTCGTGGTGCTGGTGGTGGTCTTCAGCTGGCGTTTCTGATGAGATGAGATAGTTGCTTAAAAGGATTTCTCAGATCATAATTTGAAATTGCAGATGCCAGACAGGAAATGCAGCCCGTTTCCTCCAGAAAGATGAGAAATACGTGAACGCCAGAGCTGCGGTACAGGAAGATTGTCCAGCTGGGCAGCTCAGATAGTAGGAGCAGAACGTGCATCCAGGAGGCAGCTGTCAGTCTGGAAGCCAACATGAAAGACCGGGAGGCAGGAATTAGCTATCCCAGATTAGTACGGTTGTCCAGCTTAAACTAAACACTTGCAAGACTCTGTATTCGCTGCAAAAAGCTGCAGAGGGTGGGAGAAGAGCGGACGAGCAGCCAGAAGGGTGCAGGTTCGAGTCTCAGCAGGAGCTTGTACTGTTGTACCAACCAGAAAGGAATTGCTTTAATGCAAAGTCAAAATCTCAGGTTGTTCACACAGTAAATGTTTGAAGTTCAGAACTTTAGTAAAGAGAAACCAAATGAAACAAAGTAATAATGATAACCTTGGTAAATAATGTCATTAATACATCATCTTGTTAACAGTAATCTATCATCCTCATTATCATCTTCTTCGCAGAGGAGTGTCCTCCTGTGACCTTGTTTGGTCTTGAGACCTGTGTTTAGAAGGTTTGCGTGGAGGGCTGGAGCTGGCACCTGCCACCCTTGGGGCACCTTGAGGAATCGACTGCCGCCCCCCGGCGATGTCTTGACCCTCAGGGTGCATGCGTGATACACCCTGAAAAACCAGAACGCCTGGAGCTGTGGACTTGTATGGAATCGGGGGAAGATCACGCCACACGGGCCGGCATTCTCCGACTGTACATCTAACATTCCAGCTCCAAATTGACTTTATTTTTAATTCTCTTTAAGCGCACTCGCCGTCATTAACAATCCAGGCCACCACTAGGAATCAATGGGCGCCGATGAACACAACTCCTTCATTAGAGTCTCAGATTACCAATTGAGTGTTCGAGAAGCTCCCGCTGAGTGTTTCAGGCCGAGCGGCACCGGATCATCCGCAGTACAGCCAATTAAATTCAATTTATTTTTATATGGCACTCTTCTCGCTGGGTTCACGAGGAGTGCTGAACAAACTTCTAAAGGATGCAGCAACAGGATCGGTAATGATACACTAAGAAATAACTGCTATTAAGTGGGCCAACAGCTATAAAGTGAGCCAACTGGCAACAGAGGAAAAGACAACAAAAAAATTCCCAAGGAGGAAAAAGGGGGGGAAATAAACCTCTCGGGGTCCAAATATGTGGCTGCCCACTCATCCTGGGCATTCTGTGTGGTGACAGAAGACCTGTGCATATGATGTGTGTGTGTGTGTACATGTACACAATATGTATTTACTGTTAGTCTAAGCCCAGGTCTGTGGACACCGATCCATTTGGTTGCCGTTGAGACTCCTCACGGCAGCTCACAGTGGTCACGGCATTATTTGACCGGGGGCACCAGCACTGGGATCTAGTTGTTCTGGTCACCAGAGCATCTTAAAGAGAGAAGGAAAAGAGTGGACGACTTGTGAGTACATCAGGTAGGATCCTCTACTAAAACACAACGTTATACAGATGGGTTTTTAATCTGGTTTAACAGAGGGATCGTTCTTTACTGCGGTAGGGAGAGCATTCTACAGTAAGGGGCATGATGGCTAAACTCTGAGCCGCCCACAGTTTTCAAACGGACATCTGAAATCCCAAGCCGGTCAGTGTCCTGTGAATGCAGAGCATGATGAGGCTAGTAGTTTGTGAGGAGATCGGCGATGCAGGCTGGATGCGGGCCTCTGAGTACTTTGGAGGTTAGAAGGAGTATGTTCAAGTCAAATCTATAAGCAACAAGTGGCCAGCAGAGGAATCTGAGGACTCGACTGATTTATCGAAGAGTCGGCGACAATCCTGGCTCCAGCAGCCATACGGTAAGGGGTTGCAATAATAAACCCTGCTGGATACGAGGGCATGAACCAGCTTTTCGATATACGGTCGCGAGAGGTAGCGCTTTAACTTGGCAGTATCTCTCAGTTGTGAGACATAAATCTTCACAACTGAGTTCATGTAGGGTTTGTACCATAATTCTGGATCAAATATGACTCCAATATTCCTAGCTGAAGACGCAGCGCTGAACTTCACATCTACAAGATTCAGCTGAGAGAGTCCGATCCGTGAGATTTTTGGTCCAAAGAGCAAGATCTCCATTTTATCCAGGTTCAGGGCAAGATACTTGGTGCCCTCCCAGGCCTTGGTGTCATACAGACAATGGATAGGTGCTTGGTTGCATGACTGTCAGGTGGCTTTATGGACAAGTAAAGCAGCGTGTCGTCAACATAGGAGCAGAAATTAATATTGTTTTTTCAGATATTACCTAATTGTAACGAGTAGTGAGAAGAGCAATGGTCCCAGCACAGAACCCTGAGGTATTCCTTATCGGACCGGTAATGGAGACGAGCTTTCATTAAGGTTCTGACATCTCTTCGTAATATAGGACTCGAACCGCTTATGGACAGTTCCTGCCAGTCCCAAGTGCGTCTTGAACCCGTGCAGCAGAACGCTTCGGTTGATGGAATTGAAGGCTTAAGTGAGATCCAGAAAGATGAGCACTTTTGGGAAGCCTAAATCCGTTCACAGAAGGATGTCGGGTGAACTTGGACTACAGTTGACTGGTGTGCACTGCAAGATGTTGTTTTGCATAAGCAGATGACCCGCTGTCTGAACTGATGGACAGTGACAGAGGACCAGGTACATTCTCTTCCATGCCCCACATAGACGTTCAGCTAAGAGAAGAAAGCTGATACATCTGGTCTCTGAGACAAAGGCTTAGCATTTGAACATAACTGAAGAGAAGCAACCATGGTAACCTCCTTCTAATTCTCCCCAACTTGCTTATCAGTGAGACCAATGAAGGTAGGTTCTTTGATGGCTTCTAGGGATGCTAATTTGGAGGGAAATGATGCCTGTGTTTGGGGTTTGTCAGAATGCAAGAGGCACTCAATGGCATGGATTGGTGAGGTTTGTGTTCTTTTGGCTGCTTTTGAGTGACAGTTGCTTGTGTCAGAAGGAGCACCATGGACCTCCATCACCAATGAAGAGGGGAGGTGTCCATGGTGGCGCTGGGAGAAGTTGTGAGATGGATCGCGTAAATGCTGGGCTTCTCTTGGGGTCTATGAAGACCATGCTTGGCACAACTGCTCGCCTGCTGTCAGAGGCCACCCTGACAGAACTCAGAAGAGATAGTCGGTCCAGAAGGTGGAATTTTCTTTGGCTTGTCAGGAATGCTGAGCTTTTTCCAGCTCTGCTTCAAAGTGGTCTCCTCCTGAAACTTGACTCCTATGGATTTGAAGTCAGTCAAACTATCCTGGTCCCTTCCGTTTGTCTGCTTATTTTCTACATTTACTGAGAACGGCTGAGGCTAAATCTAAATTTCCAGAATTTGTTTTAAATTTTATCTGAAAGGGTCTGCATTGCTGGCCAGTTAGCTGAACGTTCACGTTCGCCTTCCGTTGTTTGATTTCGACTCCTCGGGGGACTTGAATGTCGCCTCCTTCGAAGCGCGCCATGTCCGTTTCTATTTATATCCCCCAGGTCCGAGTGCGCTCCATTGGTCCCGTGTTCCTGGTTTAATGCCTCGCCTGTCTCCTCACCCCACGCGCTCAAGAGATTCCAGTGACCTGGCTTGTGTCTCCTGCCCCGTGTGCAGCCTGACCTTCGCAGTGCTCAGTCCACGCCTCTCGGAATCTCTGTTTTGTGGAGATAACGGTCGACAGGCCGGTACAAACACCTGGCGCACACAACCCCGTTTTGTAAAGCAGGTGAAAGAGCGTGACCCCAGAGGTCCTTTAACACACAGCATTTGTCACTCTCTCCATTATCCGCATTGTTTATGTGGATGTGGCGGCGGTTTCACACGAGGGAGTCTTCTCCATTCACATTTCACACTCTGGATCCATTCCCACATGTGCAGTTTGACCAGTCTTAGAACAGCACTGCCTTTGACGTGTGTTTGGGATGCGGTCTGCTTTCGGTCAGAGTTGTAAATGCCCTGCTAGGATGTGTGAAAGGGGAAAAAGGAGTTTGGGGGGTATGTATCTCACATTATGTGAGATGTGTGTCGGAAGCATGTGGTTGGTGCCAAAGCCATGAAGTTTGATAGTTGTGGTCATGTTGGAGGTGTAGTTGCGTGTGCTTTGGGGGGTCGTTGCATGATAATCCTGGTTGCAGTGTGAATGACAGGTGTAATGCTTCTGTATTGTGGTTGTGATGGAGTCAGGACACGGTTGGAGTGTGGCTGTTGCGGAGCGATATTGAGTAATAAAGTAACGGTGCTCTTGTCAGTGGCTCTGCAGGAACGTGCCAGATGCTGAAGAGCTCCTGCTTCTTCACTGTGAGGAATGAAAAACTCGAGTGAGGTGGCTACAAGCCAGAAAGGTACATTTAAATCAATGTTGAGTCCAGCTGCGATCCAAAAAGACTTTGATTAAAGATCTAGAGGACCACGCCAGGATCTGGTTAACCTGCATTCTGCAAATCCTCCAGGCTTGTGGTTACTGTGATGCAAGACTTGGATTGGATGCGACATCTTGTCATGGTACTTTGTGCTTTTCGCTGACTGTGATCCTCATTTAGTCATGGTTACGATTTGTGGTTAAGGTGTTTTGGTCATGCCGTGCATTGCCTTAGATGCTCTGTCACTTGAATCACCTTTAGTTGATTCCACAGGTTCTCCTTGTCACCGGACCCCTTCTTTAGACCTGAATTCCTATCTGGTGTTGTGTAACACAACAATTAAAGCGTGTCATGCATGTACCACGCCACACCGTGTGTTGGAACAGTTGCATAATGGAACTCAAACATGTATGTTTGGAGCTGGTTATTCTGGCTCCTCTGTGGCCTTTAACTTTTGTTGCATCGTTTCTGTGGTTTTTTCCTTTTTGTAAAAAAATTCTCTCCAAAGTTTTTATGAAGTGATGCTGGAGAAGCACACTTTTCAAGGAAGCTGCTGGAGATCCTCCCTAGAGCTGAGCCTCCGGTCCCCTGTCCGCATGTCCCGCCCTCAGGTCTCGACCCCTGCCCTGGCATGCTGTTTGCTTGCTCTCCTAGGGGTAGGCAAGAGTTGGGATGTTTGGGAGCACATCCCACAGAGACATAAGTGGGTGGGGAATGGGTTCTGCCCCCTTGACCCAAAGCGAAATCACATGGACCACAGCGGTCAACCGTTAAATAAATTGAGGCCCCCTTGGGGGATGTGATGGACTTTCCGAACACCGCACAGCAGGACGAACGAGAGGAGCAGGGCCCCGAAAGAGTATAAATATTAACCACAAGGTGACCTTAGTTCCACTTTCCTACTCCACCCTTTTAATGAGGAGGTCCAGCTTTCGTATTGGGTGATCTCCGCGATAAAATGCAAAGCATCTAGCGAATATACAGGCAGCCGATGATTATTGACACATCCAACAGGATGAGAGCATGCGTGATTAATTAGGTGGTTTACGGTTAGTCCTGTTTAATGTGATCTAGGAGAAGGGTTGCCCCAGCAAGCAAACATCCCTCAACAGTCGAGTAGCTGTGATTGAATTTTAAGGTGTTAGCATTTGACTAAGAGCTGAAGTTAAAAGCCTCTGCTTTTAGTGTCAGAAAATCATTGGGTGTTTAGTGAGTTTGTCCTTGCGTTTGTACCATTGTGTTGTTACCATTGTGTTGTTTGTGTGTTTGTGTGTGTGTGAGAGTGAGTTCAGCTAAACTCGAAGGCTTTCAATGCACCGACGCAAGTCCCCCAACTCCAGAGCGTCTCCTCCATCTTCCGATTCGGCATGCCGAACACGTTCCCTCAAAGACCAGCTACTTGCTGGAGTGACTCGGGCCTCCTTGTAACCAATCAATCACACATCTGTGGAACAAAAAAAAAAAAAACAAGAAAACAATGCATCCTTGAAATATCATTGCCGTATTTCTCCTGGAGACAAACAAAATATTTAGCGTTTTCCCGTTCCTCTGTTGCGTTTTGTCTCATACATTTTTTGAAAGCTAGAGGGGGGAAAGTGCAAAGTCAGTTATGTGAAAAGTTGGGAAATTTTGACACTTATCCAGGTGTGATGCAATTAAGTAGTAATTTTGTTTTCCTGAGGACAGTGTTGTTCAGTGCCATGGAGTCAATGTTGACTCTGCTTGACCATGTATAGAGTTTTCCAAGTAAGTTTTGTCCTCCACTTGTGTCCTTAGCCTCGAAAGAGCTCTTACCATTGTCACTGAGATTGAGTCCATCCATCTGGTTGCTGCTCGTCCTTCTTGCTTCTTCTTTTTCCTCCAGCTTTTCCAGTCTTCACTGTCTTTTCAAGAGAATCCAATCTTCTCATGAAGTGTCCAAAGTACGATAACCTCGGTCTCATCGTTTGCGCTTCCACTGAGAGTTCTGGTTTGATTTGATCCAACATCTATCTGCTTTCCTGGCTGCCTATAGTGTCTTTAAAAGTCCCCTCCAGCACTACAGTTCAAAGCAGTCCATACTTTTCCTCTCCTGCTTCTTCACTGTCCAGGTTCCTCACCCATACAGTATCAGATGATAAATCCCATAAAAAGACACTACTGGCAAAACAATGATTAAATAAAAATTGTCCTGTTACAGAGAGCAAGTTTTCTGCCTTTGATTATGTAATGAGTGAATATAAAATAAGGAACCTGAAGACAGAATTTGACCCATCTCAAGGACACGGTTTATGAAAGTGTTCTTTTAGCGTTGTCACTTAGCGGTTTCAGTCTACACACACTTTTTTGCTAATGGCTCTTGCTTTTGTTTCAGAAGCGATTGCATCTTGTGTGTGAAATTGAGCGAGATTTCGCCGGAAAGTGTTCTGTTATTCGACGAAGGGGGCGGTTTGGGAGCTACGCTGCAACGTAATGAACTTGTAGGTCACGTTGACAGATCAGGTTGAGATTTTGCCGTTGTGTCTTTAGATGAGGGATTTCAGCTGAATGGCGTCACCCCTTTCCAAACTGTGTAATCTGCTCTACATAAAGAATTGAATATGCTAAGCTTGTAAATATTGTAGTGTTCTTTGAGTTCATATAGCAAGGAGTCCATTGGGATTTCGTGACATCATTGCGCTTCGGTCAGCCATATGGCACCTTTTGATGGGAGTCTGTGGTGTATAGTTGTTTTTGCCTTAACACAGTGTCCATATAACATCCAACCTCCTCTAGGGTCACAGAGGATGGAACCATACACGCAAACCACTCATTGCAGCCCAGTCGTTAATATTAATACTTCCCTTTAAGCAACTTTTAGTGTAATTTATGCAACCGGCATGGAAGTTGACAGGACGAATATCTCCGTTGAGGATAGGACGGTGTCTGATGCCGTCTTCCAGTACGCACAGGAGGAGCCAGGGCTTTCCGTGTAAGATCTGGGCGAAGAGGGGATACACGTGGAAGGTACCCGATGATTAAGGTGTGTCCGGAACTCGTCCCCGTGGAAACACCACGCTGGTACACAGGGAGCTGGGTGCTAGGGAGGTACTGAGAAAGTGCATGAAATTTTCATCGCCCTGCGCTCGTCTGGCTCCAGTGCTGTGCATTAAGAGGATGTAAAATTAATTCAGAGCCAGAAAGGGAGAGAGAGATAAAATAAGACACGTTTTGAAAAGTGTAACTGGGATTTGTCCTTTGGATGAGTGTAGAATGCATGCTCCAGCCAATTAGTGACAGATTTCTCATTTCATAATTCATTATTTAAGCAATTGTAACCATGCTGTTCCATCCACTGAAATGAGTCCACGAATTTGCATTTAAACTTTAATTGTCTGCTGCTGTGTTCTGTGCATCCAGCCCAGTGTGAAAACCTAATAGAATCGTCCTTATGTACTAAATCGGAGGAAAGTCGGCAATCAGAAAGCCGATAAATAAAACAATTCCAGGAAAGAGGAGCACGCAAGGAGGTGTCCCTGTGTTGCAGAAAAGCCTGTTGATACTGCTGGCATGTGAGGGTAGACGTTAAGCTTGCCGGCTTCTCCCGACCTGACAGTGTTGGGGTTTTGATTGACACCTGCAAAGTCCTGTGCAGTGGTAACCCCCCCCAAGGCTGCATTTACCCCATCTCGGCCTTGGCGATTTGCTGTCGATTCGAGATGCCTCCGTGATGCTGCTTAAATTCGGCTCCGCCCGACGGCCATTAACCCCAACACGACGCGAACTTGTGCTCTCGGTGTTACAGATGTCCCGATCCCTGCACAAGCTCAGAATGCACACCAAGGGTTAAAGGGTACAAAGATAAATTCATGACCTTCAAAGGACACATAGGACAGTTCATGTTAAACACAGCAGCTGAGATGCTAAACCAAAGCGACCGCTGATAAATTCTCCTTCTTGTTAGAGGAATTGCTGGGAAACAAAGGACGCAAAAATTGTCTAGTGTACAGTAACAGCAACAAAGGCTCAACGAAGGTTTTATTCACACTTGAAAGAAAGTTAGCAGGAAACATAGGGGAAGATGAAACGCAACAGTACGCACACTGATGGTGGGCAGCCAAATATTTCTGGTCTTCCTTTTCTTTTTTCTGCCCACACATGCATGCAACAAGACATCCTGGGAACCCAGCAATCATCGCCACTAAAATCATTAACATCATACAACAGTTCTGAACATAATTAAAATAAAGAAAGCACTATGCAGCAAGGCATGATGGGAAGGCTCCCTTGCCCAACTGCCACAGTGTTAACTGAGTACAAGGCAATGAGTTTCAATGCAGGAGAAACATAAAAGATTTAATTGCGCTCAGACAATAACACAAAATTATTCCTATAATCTGACACCGACATATTTTTTCAATGCTTTCTGTTGTTTTGAAGTGTTAATTGAAGCTGCAATGGAAATTAGAGCCAGAAAGGTATGGTGACATTGCCACTGCCAGGAAAAGAGTGTGCTCACTGGGAGTGTGTTTCTATGTTCCTGCAGCAACGGGCCGGAGTTCTGTCATTCCTCAACAATGTCCTTTTGATCAGCCAGACTTCGTTTCCCTCTTGATCCCCTCAAGGGCGCACGGGTTTCCTACGCGTCATCAGAAACGTTGGCGTGACCCAACTAAAGCCTTCGTTTTAATTGCACCTCTCTCCTCACATCGTGCTCGTGGAACGGGTTGCAAATTCAGCCAAACTCAGAAATATTTTTTATATTCATGGAGCCTGGGGGATTCGAGCCGCGTTGCTGACTTGGATGGAGCGAGTTGGGTTTAGATTCCCTCAGATGTTGGCTGTAAACAGTGAGATGATGAAGGTCGTGGTTTTAGTTTTATTTTTTATTTTGTCTGAGAGTTTTAAGATGCCCTTCTTCAGGTTGAAAAACTTGTGTCGTCTATGGAAATGTAAGTGAATGTGAGCGGAACAATTTTACCGTGCCAGTTCAGCCGTGCAGGTTTAAAATATAATAAACACAAGTGGATTCTGGGATGCAGGAGGTTGGCGGTGGTGCTCTTTCCTGCTCCATCTCAGGCATCGCGTGCAGATAAGACCCTCGTGGGAGGACCAGTGTGTGTTGCTGTTATGTTTTAACATTTTGTGCGGACATCCAGACTGAGCAGGCAGATGGAAGCGAAGGTTTTTATTTTTATTATTATTTATTAATTTAGCTGCTGTCTTTCCCCTCACCGCTGGGATGGCTGGTAGTGTAGTGGTTAGAGCTGCTGTCTTTGGATCCAAAGGTTGCAGATTTGATCCCTGTCTGTAAATGGGTAAATAATTGTAATAAATAATTAATAGCAGTAAATTAATTGTAATAAATGGGTAAATAACTGTAAGGTGCCTAACAGTGTAAGTCTCTTTGGAGAAAAGCATCAGTTAAATAAGTAAATTTACAGTATGAGGTTTGTGCACTAAGCTTCTTATACTGATTTACCCATTTTTACTGCAGGGTAATTTTTACGATATCAGTTCAAGGTAAGTAGGACAGGAGGAAAAGGGATTTGACCCTGGATCCTTTAATTGCGGTTGGCTTCAGCAGCTACGCCACCTTCTGCCAGGACTTGATGGGTTTATTATAATTTCAGACGAAGGCTGAGCTTCACTGGCCTGCATTTTGGGCTGTGTTACAGAGTACCAGGTGTGCTCTGGTTCCTGCCCTTAACCTGGTTTCTGGATGTAACCTTAGCAGCCTCGACCCACCACTAATTGAGCCACAAGATTTCTTAGCAGAGCAACGATTACGGCTCCCTCTCGAGCACTGTAGCGGGTATCAATGAGCAGTTTGGCTGGAGCCGTGTGGCCAACCCAGCTTTCTGCCCTTTGGGCTTATTGGATTTGCTCCTTCCTCCAAAATCCCCACTTCAATTAGCCCATGTAGCGTTTCGTTCCGGTCGGCACGCTATGAGGAGCCTCTTCCTAGCAGCTTGATCGCATCAATAAATCATCCCTTAGACTCTTGTCAGGTTGTTTCACATATACATTTACTTTTGGATTAAATACATTCTTATGTACATTTCTGGTTTGGGTATTGTGCATGTGGGCTCAACTCGGTTATGAATATAGAATACGCTGGAGAATAATGTATATGTCTTCTGCGCTGCTGTGCGACTGTGTACCCTCAATGATGTATGCCATCCAGAGTACCAGCACACACACACACGCACACACACACAAGCCATAGACAGCAGCGCTCTCCTCTTGAGTGCAGGGGGATCTTGGTGCAGCTCCGTCTTTGTCTCCTTCTGGAGGAGCTGTATTCCCACCACCATCACCGCAGCCCGTCAGTTCTGGCTCTCGGTGCTCACCGCCTCCAGTACATTACTTTCACAGGCAGCAGGGGGTTCTCCTTTTTTTTTTTTTTGTCTCAAAATTCGGATGCCTTGGCTCACAGAGTCCTTGGAGTGTGCTGCTTTTGGATTGTAATGCGTTTCTGAGATGTTTCCTGGAAGAAGAAATGTCTCCCTCCCACTGCCAGCCTGTGAGCCCCCCAGTCTCAGACGGGGGTGCTTGTGTTTGTACGCACTCCAGGACTACTAATGCCCTCCCCTCCTCTGCAGGCCCTGGTAGCCCTCATTGACCGTGTGTCTCTGTCAATTTCACGGCCTGAACAATTTGTATTTCCCTCCTGACTGCATCCAAGGGTAACGAGAAATACGCGTGCCCTAACCACCCCCCTTCTGCCTTCCCCCTACCTTCGACATCTTCTTCTATCAGCTTAAGGTCTCATGTTGTGAATGAGGCAGAAAACACCTCTATAAATTCCATTTTCTTTTTCCAGTCTTTTCCCTCTTTTTAAATGTAGGGTAAAAGTCTTGAGGATGGCTTTCTAAAGTACTCGTCTCAGGGGGCTGATACTTATTAAGTAGTCAATAAAGGACCCCTGGGCTTGTAGGGTTCAGGCTGTTGCTGTAAGGCCTTGAGATGTTCCTGCAGATCTCAGCATGCCACTACACACCTCTGGAGGTTGCCATAGGCCTCAAGACGTTACTTTATGTTTCAGGGTGTTGCTATGGGCTTGGGATAATGTTGTACATCTTGGGATCATGCTTTAGGCCTCAGGATGCTGCTGCGTGTCTCAGGAGGTTTCCATAGTTCTCGAGATGTTGCTATAAGAGTTTGTGTGTTGCTAAAGGCCTCTAGATGTTGCTGTAGGCCTTGGGATCATGCGGTACCTCGTGGGATGATGCTGTATGCTTCAGAATGTTGCTATAGGCCTGTAGATGTTGCTGTAGATGTCGAGATATTCCCGCAGGCCTCATGGTCATTTAGTCCCATGGCAGTTACACTATCAAACCCAACATGAGAAGGAAGTATGTTTCTTAAGACAAAAGTGACCCTTTTTTTGGTTTCATGAGCCATTCAACAGAACGTAAGCTGTTGTTAAGGTCACCTGTATGTAAAGATGTCACCGTTCTCCTCCTAATATATTATTATTTGTAAATGCTGTATTTTTTTTTGGAACTTTCAGTGATCTGTTGTCTCTGTGTCTTCCAGGAAGGAGGTATTAGCAAGGAACAAGGTGCTCATGCTTAGAAAGGCTGAATGAGAAACGCTGTACAGGAACAACCAAGGGTGTCCTCCTCGTCTCTTTCCAGACTTGCTGACGGGATCATTAGCAAAACCGGGCCTGGTGACAAAGGCTTGAAGTGAAGGGCTGCCAAGACTGAGTTTTGAAGAGCTGATTTGTCTAAAAAGGCCAAGACTTGTTTATGACCTGCTGGGCGTGCAGCTGGGAAATTCTTCTCTCTTTAGACACAGCATTGAAGTGCAATGACAACAGGGACTGTCAAGTTACTGAGAATCCCTTTGAATTTCGATGCGCAACTCGATTTCCCTCAGTACAACACTCACAATCACCGCACAAGCTCAGTGCGTTTGTGTGTTTTGCTGTATGAGTGATGATGCTTCACTTGTTCAGGAGGTTTGAGGTTTGATTTCTTGTTCGAGTCCAAAAATACAGTTGTGTGGCGGAGGACTGATAAGTCAAAGTGCACACTGTCAGACCAAGTGGAATGTATGCTTTCTCTCCTGTGTATTGATTCTGATGTTAAATCGGGAATTAGCTTTGCTGGAGCACAGCAAAGATTAGCCAGATGAGTTGCTGCCTCCAACCATGACTGTCTGCATCTGCTGCTGGGAAATATCTTATTCTCCGTGGTGCCCTGCTAAAAATTTGGGGACCTTTTAGCTTGGCATGGTGTCTCCAGCTGTCTCTGGCTGATAGGGTAAAAAGCTGCTCTGCGTTGGGTCTTGGTTGACCTGTGCTCGTGAGCAACTCTACTCAACATGTCCTTGATCCTGCTAAGCTGAGCTCCAGTGACCCCGAGAGGCAGAATCTTAGAATGTAAAGAAGAACCAGAGGACTGACCACAGATGTCGACGTGTTGGGAACATGTCTTGGGCAGCTGATAAATGCAGTAGTCCTGAGAATTTATGCTTGCTTAAAAAAACTGGATCAGTCAGGGAGTGTTTCTCCCTGTGAGATCGACGTTATGAAGAGCAGACAATCTCAATGTTTCGCTGAGTATGAGAACCAGTAGCCAAATCAATCATCCTTTCTATTTTAGTTCCTGGCTTCTCTGTGCTTGAGTGTGATGGGTCGTCTCCGGGCACTGGAGCCTGGGAGGGCATTACTCACGATTTTCTCCGCATGTGAACAGCCAGAACATTTTACATGAGGGAGCAAGCGGGCCAGGATGTGCCTTCAGAAAAGACATTTTGAGTGTGAAGAGTAACACTTAAGAGCCACAGCCTGTTGGGCATTTTAGCTATTGGCTATTTTAAGAGGCAAATGGAAAAAAAAAAAAAAAAAAACCTTTACAAATAAGAAATAACTTTGCAGTGCCGATCTTCTGAGCTTGCCATCTGAAATAGGCGGAAAGGTCGTTTCACATTGACCTTGACTGGAGCAGGGCAGTGTCGTAAGGTACTCAACTGCACTGAGGGGCGCCGTCCGGTCGTGTGGCATACATTGCGATAGCGCAAGACCTTGATGCTGCCCTGTTTGCCCCGAATACAAGGGGAGATAAGATTTCCCATTCTTTTTTTACTATACACATAAATCAAGTAGATACACTTTTGTCTTAGGGTAGGATCAGATAAAATGCTATCATTATTCTCCAGGGGATGTTATCACATGGAA
This sequence comes from Scleropages formosus, assembly GCF_900964775.1. Classification (NCBI taxonomy): domain Eukaryota; kingdom Metazoa; phylum Chordata; class Actinopteri; order Osteoglossiformes; family Osteoglossidae; genus Scleropages; species Scleropages formosus. The sequence continues at coordinate 28,100,346 of NC_041815.1, read as the reverse complement.
GTTCTGTACCGCACCCCTCATTGTGTTGAGATATTGTGTGGCGTGTGGTTCTGGATGGACTGTGAGGGGTGATTCATCTGGTTGAGGCCCGTAAGCTATGATCCAGTTATGATCCATATTGTAAGTGGGGAACATTGTGCATGAACTTCTATGAGTTCACATCCCTTGGACGTGGGATGGATTTTATATCATGAATTGGGTCCAAGACACTTCCCTCCCACTCTCGTTCCTGGGGCCAGTCAGAGAGGGTTAAATACAAGTTCAGGACCCCAACAGTAGCTGCCATAGGCTGGAACAATCTTTGTTCTCAGGTTGAGAAGATGTTACCTTAGTTTTACCAAACATAAATCCAGCCACATCCAAAGGGTAGTATCCTGGGACGTTTCCATACAAAGTGACTTTTATCAGGGACCTTCAGAATTGACCCCAACAGGAGCACGAATTTTTTTGTTTTCCTTCGTTCAAATGCCTTCACTGTGTATGAGATCTTTCTTCATCGAATGGCATCGGCAGTCAAGTGCTTCGTTACACCGGTACGTTGGGGTTGTTGGGATGGTTTCTGTAATGGGGGCTGCTGATCACCTACGGGACTCCACATGTGATCCAGCAGAATGGGGTGCAGATACGAAGACCTCTTGGACTTATGATTGGCCCCTAACGGTCACCCCGACTTGACGCCCTGCAGCTGCAAACTCTTATGTGTCATCACACAGTGCATCACAACAAGGTGGAGTCATTAACCAGAGTCTGTTATTGATAATCGCTCGATACAACTCTGGGAATTGATGCAGCTCTCGCCCGAGTTGCTGAAGATTGTATTTGTCCTGCTTGGGGCGGAATTGGATTAGAATCTATTAAAATGTAACAGCATCAAACCTAAGGAAAGGGGGGGACACTTTTTAAGGACTTAGAAGTCCCTTAATGAGCATGGTCTGGGAAAGCGAGCCTCGGCAATATGTGGTTCTGTTTGTTTCTTTGCAGGCAAACTTTTAGTTCCTGGTGCTCAGAGTCTTAGTCGTGTCCCAGTCCTCTGATAGGGGTTTGGGTGAGTGTGGTGTGGCAATGGCTTGTGGTTCTGTTGAATAAATAAATCAAATAAGTAGACAGATGAATGAATGAAGTGTTTAAAGATGTGCAAGTATGACCTACATCGCGGGAGTCCTGAGCCAGTCCCCGAACTGAGATTGGGGAGCCTGTGTGCTCAATGTCGGATTACAGCTGATAAGAGACAACCGGCTGATGGGGGAGCTGAGAAATGCCACTTCCTATTTCAGCTTCTATGCTGTGTGTGTGTGTGTGTGTGTGTGTGTGTGTGTGTGTGTGTGTGTGTATATATTATATATATATATATATACCTGCTGTGGAAGTGGGGTGGAATGAGCTCCCTCCATCAAGCGGCTGTTTGTTTGGAAGGCACCTGCTAAACCATCGAGTGCTATCCACGGTCAAGGCCTGGTTTAGGAGGATGGGATCTGCGGCAGAGAGTTATCCCATTGATGTTTGTATGCTGCACGTCCATTTTTCTATCCCTGGGAGCTGTCTTTGTATTGAACAGGGTGCAACAGCAGAATGCGATCCGTGCTATACAGACTCAATTAAATGATGTAGGAGCTTATTTGCTGATATGCTGCCATTCTGTGCGGTTTCACCGTTGGCCCCAGCGCAGGCTGGCAAGGACCCCCCAGCCATGGACCAGGTGTTACAACCCGCTGCATCACCATCACCCACCGCATCCCCCTCCCTACTTCCCCCTAGAGGTGGGTGGAGGCAATAACTCGAACCAGGCCCCACCTTCGTCGCCGTGCACCGTGTCCTCAACTCGGCCGAGAGCCGAACTCTGAATTCAGCTGGGAAGCTGCTGCGTGTTTTCCTTGAGACTCCATGGGCGCAATATTCAACACTAAGCATAAACATATATTTATGATGAGTTATTTAGGTCTTCGAGGCCTAAATTAATTTACTAATGGATGAAAAACACTCATCTAATATGATTTTTTAAATTTAAACAGTTGCCCTTTCCCCGTTATCATGTTGGTAAGTCTATTTAGGAGACCTGCGTGTCTCTAATAGGCTGTTTATTTACCCATAGAGGGTATTGTTAATATTACATAACGCGCTGCTGTATTTGCATTGCAGATTTGAGCTGTTTGCGTTGGATCTATGAGACGGTTCTCTAACGCATTAATAAGTGGAGCAGCACCTCAGAACGTAAAGCTCTCCTCTTACCTCAAACCCCAGATGGCCGAGTCTCTTCCCTCCCCGCGAGAAGGAGCTCTGCTTTCTGCAGCCGCCACTCGTTCTTGTTTTGTTTGGGCGTGACGTGAGGTGGGGTGACTCCGTGGCGGGTGGAGATGCTCCTGTTTGGATCGACCTCCCGTTTGTGAGCTGGCAGCCTTGTTTATCACCAACTTGATCCTGATCCTGAAACTTGAGGGGGGGAGGCTTAACTCCAGTGGAAAGGTGGTAGTTAAGAATATCAATTAGGGAGGGTTCCCAGATGATGCACTGCGATACATAAGGTACGACCTGCTCTTTGTCCCTTTCTCATCATGGGCTGGAGAGCTCTGACTTTGGGCACCACCTTGGGCACCATGGGGGGTGACTTCTGGACGCCTACTGGATGATGCTTTCTAATCTTGCCAAGTCTACCCCATCCCACCTCTGGAGGGGGCAGCAGAGAGCTCTGGTGCTGGAGTCCCTCGGTCTGGTGTCCTTTTTTCCTGAGAGATCGGCTGAAGGCCAACAGGAGACAGACACAGAGAGCCTGGTTTCGGCGAAGGAGCTGTTTAATTAGACAGCAGCAGAATCTGCAAGGGGGTTGGAGATGGGTGGGAGTGGCCTGGGGCAGACCCTGTTTGGAGGAAAGGGTGCTGGGTACATGAGGAGGTGGGGAATAGATGGAGGGCTTTCATCATCATCATCATCATTTCCCTGGCAGTGTGTTCACAACCCCCTTATCATTGCACTGCCTAGTTATTATCTTTCAACATTTTTTCTGTGGTTTCATCGTGCGGTTCAGGGGTTTGTGGGGGGAGGGGGGCACCTCTTTGCTGGAATTCCTGGGCAGACATTTCCAACGATCACCTTACTCAAAAGATTAAATAAACCCAATCATCATCATCATCATCATCATCATCATCATCATCATCATCATCATCATTATTATTATTATTATTATTTTGCGCAGCACGGTGGCACAGCGAGTAGCACTGCTGTTTCACAGCGCCTGGGTGGTGCAAGAGGACATGGGTTCGATCCCCGCTCAGTCTGTGTGGAGTTTGCATGTTCACCCTGTGTCTGTGTGGGTTTCCTTTGGGTGCTCTGGTTTCCTCCCACCCTCCAAAGACATGCTGTTGAGGTTCACCCATATTGTGTGAGTGACAGAGAGAGAGAGAGAGAGAGAGAGAGTGTGTGTGTGTGTGTGTGTGTTCCACTGATATATGGATGAGTGACCCAGTGTAAGTAGTGTATCCAGCAGTGTAAGTCACCGCGGTGAATAAGGAGTGTGGGCTGATAACACTACATAGAGTCCATTGGAAGTCACTTTGGAGAAAAATGTCTGCTAAATAAATGTAAATTATTATGACTATTAGTAGTAGTATTATTTATTGTTCAGCTGACACCCTTTTCCAAGGTGACTTACAATTTAGTGTGAGGGCAAGTACCTTAGTGAAATGTACCGAGAAGATTCGCACCCAGGACCTTCTCACAGCAAGACGTCGTCTCTAATCGTTACACACCTCCTCCGTGATCTTTTCTTCTCGAGGTTCGGGAATTTACCATCATGGGCTGTGCCCAGAAAGGGGGGGGGGGGGGGGACTACGGGGCTCAGCGACATCAAACTCCGTTTTCCTTCAGCCAGGCAGGGAAGAGACAGCCGCCTGACACGGGACATAGAGGAGCAAGGCAGTGAAATATGAGGTCTGCTGCCTGCCTTCAGCAGAAGACCCCTCTGGTCACGGTTGCACGGTGCTAAGTGATTCACCGCAGCGCTCGGCGGCCCGGCGCCCCAACACTGCTGGCATTACGAGGGTTTGTCTGGCTGCGTGCGTGGAGGAGCCGCTGATCTGGCGCACTTGAGTGACAGCGAATGGAGCTTAGTGGCGTGTCGGCTGTTCGAGGCCAGCGGAACAACTTTAGATGGAAATAATTTATTATTTTATGTAACTGGAAGCAGAAATTCTGCGAGTGAGAAATGTACGGTCTGTTTGTGGAATGACTTACTGTTTCATGTCGTGTGTTAATTGAAGGTAACTTACAATATTGGGTTTGTACACTAAGCTGCTCACAGCTACTTACCCATTTATACAGCTGGCTAATTTTTACCAGATCAGTTTAGGGTAATTACCTTGATCGAGGGTACTACAGCGGGAGGTGGGATTCAAACCGGCACTTAGATGTGGAAGGCATGAGTCAGCAGGTGTGAAGGGAGGTGAGCAGAGAGATGAAGCTGCTGAGGAGGGAGGCACAGAGGATGCCGCGCGAGTGACACATCCTAGGCTGGAGGGTTCGAGAATTGTGCTTTAAGGGAGGGGCGAAGACAGGAGTTCCATCCCAGGTCTAATTCCAGCGCTGTGGAAGTGAGATGGATCCTTCCGGAACGTGGCAGCGTGCGGTCGTCGCTGGGGTTTTCGCACCCCGGCATCGTTTGAGCTCCGACAGGGTTTTGGCAGCAGAGCAGCCCAGTTCTCAGCCGCGGTGCTTCCGTTTCAGAGAGAAAAAAAGCTTTTAGTCAGATTCGTGTTCTCTTTGTAGGTTTGCTGAAGGATGTTGGGCTGCATTTATCCCTTTTCACTATGCAGTGTTAACTAACATTTGAATAAACGTGGCACTTTTATCATAAAATATTACTGAGAAAATAACAGTGGTTCTGGAGTGGGGCTCTGAGTGGTTCGTCGGTGTTGGTTCCCACTTGCGTTAGCGGTGCGTTTCCTGCTCGGCCAATCACGGGCTGGAGTTGCTGGATGGGGGGGATTTTTACCCTTGGGTGGCGGGTGGTCAAATGGTCCTGTTTGAGTTGGCTGGGAACCAGCGAGGTCGTGGGGATGCTGCCCTGGTCGCCTGTTTTTCATCTCAGCTGAACGTCAAGCTGGGATAATGTGCGAGTAGGGATAAAGTGCACCTTTGCCGCATTAAAAAATTAATAAAGCCCACTGGTCATTATTGATAAAATTCAAACATAACTTAGAGTCCTTGTGTTTTAATAGGAGCTCGAAGGAGACCAGCGTGGCACGTTCAGGTAGGCATTAAATAAGCAGAAATGGTGGATCTGCAGAAGGCCACTCAGCATCTCCCTGTTAATCTTGTATGGATCATTTTTAGTTTCCTTGAAGATAAGAGGGCAGAAGCAATCCTGGTTTATGGATCTTTGTTCAGAAAGCCAGCATGATGCTTGGTTGTAGAATCACGTTTTATGTTCAAAAGGAAAGTTTTGAGGCCGCACTGGGACGGAGGTGTGCTCCTGCAGATGGACGCGGGGGATGGAGACTTTTGGTGAGGTTTAAAACATGCATATGAAGATCAAGGGAGAAGATAAGTTTCGAGTGTTGGGTTTTGATACTGACAAAGATGCACGGTTAACATGGAAGTGGAGCACGTGTGAGATGATGAATGAAGAGACACCTGGCTGCTGTGATCTGTTTGATAGGAGCGGGTGCCACTACCAGGGATGGATCTGCACCTCCTCTGTCATATTATTAATCCCCATATCGCAGGGAACAACAGATGTTATGTCAAGAAACTCACGACTTCTTAAAACACTTTAGAAAGTTTGGTGTTTTTTTTTTTTTTAATTAGAGGAAAACTGAGAATGTGACTCGCCACACGAATGCATTAGAAAGACCGAAAGCAATAAGTGACTCACACAGAAAACATGAGAAACATAAAAAAAGGAAAAAAAAAAACTATTTATTTGAAGTACAAAGAAAAACTTTGTTCCTTTTGAGGTTATGACTTCTGCAAAATGTCTGAGAACAAGAAATTATCTTAATCGTGTCACGATTCGCAGATTAGCCGCGCTATCGCTGGTAGCTTGAAAGGGAAAAATGGTCATAAAAAGGGATTTTACATTTAAATCACAAAAAAAAAAAAAAGAAAAAAAAAATGGAGCAAATCCGTTGAATTGAGTTGATGAATTGATGATCCTTTCATGGAGAAGCGGATGAGCAGGACGGGGTGGAAAACCACATGGAGGGACTGATTATTGTATCAAAAAGGACAAGTTCCTCAAAGAAATTTTTTCGATACTTTGAGCGAAAAAGAGAATAAAAGGCGAGCATTGGCCGAGTGTCACGTCCACGCCCACAACACAAGTAACAACACCTGACTCCGCACTAGCTCCTGAGTAATCGCTCACCCTATAAAGACCCTCTTCAGCTCCCGTACCGTTGCGGAATCTCATTTGGGACAACCGCCCTTCCTCGCATTACTTCGCACACACACTTGCTCTATTCTCTGTTCACGATCTCCGGTTGTGTTGATTCCTTGCTTCGTTTTCCGACCACGTCCATGGATCCTCGTTCCCGTCCCGTTCGCCGATCGACCGACCCTTCGCCTGTCCCTGGTTTCGACTCGCCTCTTCCCTCAACTTCGGATGAACAATGCTGCACTTGGCTTCAGCCATCCCGGCTCCCCGTGTTCCGCGCGACACTGAGTTTTGGTCCACAGGTGCGTAGCGGACCATCTCTGTCGGATTCACTCTTACCGTTGCAGGCTTTGATAATGAGCCGAGACTCATCCCTACCTCCTCGTGCTGGACTCTGGACCGGTCGGGAGTCCAGCACGAGGAGGTAGGGATGAGTCCGTAGTGTCCGGTTTCCAAACCGAGGGATAGAATGGTGGGCATTTTTGCGTCGGAGGCTGGAGGATGAAGCCTAAATGGAGGTCAGCGATGACTCTCGATGGTACAGACACCGAAGATAAACAGCCAGCAGGCAGGTTTTGTCGCTCGAGGTACCAAATGGATTATGCTTTTCCACTCGGTATCAATACTTCACAGATGAACCTCTTTAATCTTCCACAGTATCTAATCTCACCCAGTAAACTGTGAACACGGGGACCTAAATATAGCTCTGCCTCCAACAGGCGGATTTCAAATGTCTCTATGGCATTGATAGCGCTGCAGTCACCCCATCTTAACAAGACTGAGGAAATCCAGCATCCAGTCTATAGGATTTGTCAACGGAGCTCACAAATGAGGATGAGACATTTTAAACACAAAAACAGAGCATTTTTTTAAAATTAAATGTAACTTCTTTTTTTTTTTTTTTTTGTATTTTACGGAGAAAAAGAAAAGGAGCAAAAAGCAATGCTCTTAAAGTGCCGGAGCCATTTCTTTTGAGAATACAAATGGCGTAAAGGGTCATTATCAGGTTGGAAGAGTGCTGAAAAAAGTCCATTACTTTAGTAGTGGGGCTTTTGAAGACTCTTGCATCACACTGATCCTCAGGGATGTACCTGCTGATCAACGAGAAAAGTCTTTGGCAGACAGTGGAGAGAGTCTCAAAGCTGAGTCGGGCTCAGAAGGTAGTGCCGAACCCAGGATCCAACAACTGGCCGTTCCCTGGTATAGACTGAGCCGGTCGGTGTCTTGTTAACTGAAGATGTGTTTGGAAGTCGAATTTTCGGTGACCATTCCTGACCTAGTTTTATACTAGTAGACAGGCTTAGATCTGCTTCATCTGTTTTGGAAAGCATCCCCATATTTCTTACCCTTCCAGGTGGACGTGATAATGTTGAATTCTCTTGCTGAGCCGATGCGACGTACATAACGGAGGGAAACGGGATCTCGGTAACCACAGCTGTCAGACAGCCAGCCAATATTATCCGGTGTCTGCGTGCAAAGCAGTGTACAGGTGCCTATCCTTAGTCTTATACCCATCGCTCTAATGTAAAATGTCCCAAATGTTTTGTTTTCTTTTGTCGATGTCGAATGGCTTCAGTTGATGGTTGGTCTCTCTCCAGAGGTTCGGCAGAGTATGAATGAATGGCAGATACACTGCGTTTTGCCCCTGTAAAACAGAGTTACATATCTCACGGTGGAAACGGGTGTAGCCGTAAAGCTGTCATTCACAGTGCATTTCAGTAGCGTTCATGTGAGCTCTTCTTGTCTAAACATCCCTTTGGTTGCCATTAAGGCAACGCGGTTTAGAGAAGGCAGTGTGTTCTCAGCTTTGATAGCCCCCCAGGGACTCACAGAGGGATCCAAGTGGTGCTATTGGGTCGCACCCAATACTATCCAATACAGTCACCTGCGGTCCGTACGAATTCCTGCTTTGCCTTCGAGACCCTTCGGGTTGCACGCTGCACCATAAACTTTCCGGTTGGCTTTGGCAGAGTTGCAGGGTTTCTTGGGCTAACGAGGAGGCCATTAGGACTAATGATCTGACCTTCCAGGCAGGGGTCTTGCCGAGAATCACTCGGTCCTTCTTGAGGACTGCAGTCAGGGCTTCTGGAAATTCACTCAGTTCAACCCTGTGCCCGTTTTGCCACGAGTCCCAGAAGCAGTGTGGAGCGAAGCCTCATTAGCAGTCCTCACTCGCCAGCCGCCGTTTTCCCCTGCCGAAAGGCGGCTTTTTGCAGAGTCATGGTTTCAAATCTGCACTTGTGTGTGCCGGGCCTGTCCCGAAGTCCGGATTATGGATTAATCTTGTGGCTCTATTGTTTTGTTCCCTTGCTATTTAAACCTGTATTTAAGCCTTTTAGAACTACTTTAAAGCCCTTTAGAGTCATTATATTTGTTTTACATAATTTGAAAAATCCGTGGATGATTCATCCACCTTGTCACTACATAATTTCTCGAGCAGCTCTGCTAGTAGTGCAGTGTGCCAAGCGTCTCGGCCAATTTTTGCTCTGGGTTCTTTGGACTTTGTTTAAATAAATCATGCTTCAGAAATCATTATTATTCTCTCTGTGACCTTCTTGGACATAAAATTTCAGGCAGAAAGTGCCTTTGGTTCAAAGTGTGACCTGAAACATTGGTGACATGTACTATTAGCTGGCTTCAGTAGAGCCTTTTTTCAGTATTTAGTACCAAATGAAATACCGACGCGCATGTATACAAAGTGATACAAAACCACATGGGTAATACATAAATATATGTATAAGGGTGCCAATGAAATCAAAATCTCAGATTTGCTTCTCATCCCTCCACAGTGTTCCTTCTGATACAGTATTTTGCCAGTTAAAATATTGTTACGGTACAGTTATGTTTACCATTTGCTCATAGCATGTGAAATTTTGTTACTTTTATTCTTTTTCAAGTTTCCATTGTTCTAAAAGGGAATCATGCATGAAAGCATGACATTTATTTATCGGACACTTTCATCCAAAGCAACTTCCAATGAACCCTGTGTAGTGTTATCAGCCCACACACCTTATTCACCACAGTGACTTACACTGCTAGATACACTACTTACACTGGGTCACTCATCCATATATCAGTGGAACACACACACACTCTCTCTCTGTCACTCACTCGCTATGGTTGAACCTGAACAGTATGTCTTTAGACTGTGGGAGGAAACCAGAGGCCCTGGAAGAAACCCATGCAGAGAACATGCAAACTCCACAGCTGGAGGTGAGGCTCGAACCTGCAACCTTTGGGTCCAAAGGCACCAGCTGTAACTACTACACTACCAGTTGCATATCTGGTTATCAAACGCTCGGTCACTCAACAAGATGTCATGGTACTTGATCTCCTAATTCAAACATTGTAGTATTTCACAACGTTCATGAACACGTGTCGTATAAGAAGTATTTTACTTGCACACGGTCGGTGCGAGGAACATTATCAGGGTACTAGTGGCCCTGCCGAAAAGCAAGTACAAAGTCCTGTCAAAACGCCTAACAAATTAAATTTCATACTCACGGAATTCAGGAAATTTCGTACGGCCATGACATTGGTAGCAGGCGAGGTACTTGAAACAATTTACAAGTTTTAAGGAATTTTCTGTTTTACTGTGAAATTGCTGACAACAAGGAACAACCGAAGAAGAGCAGAAGTTTTCTCAGAATAACGACATACTCTAAATAAGTAAGAAGAACTGGTATGTTTCGCCAAAAGTCGGTTCTGCAGGATTCATAGTTATTTATTTTGAATTAATAGATGTGGGTGTTAATTAAAGAATTATTTACTATTGAGCAGCCAGAAGACATTTAAATATTTCGTAGAGAAAATATCCAGTTGATCTTTATGTCAAAAGGAAAGAAATCAGCATGCAAGACCTGCAAAATGTTAAGCTTTAGTTTTTACCATACTGCACCTTTCATTTGCACCCTAGTATGATCTGTCTGGTTTTGTATGAGCTCTGCACATGAACAAGCAGAATTTTTCAGTAGTTTCACTAACACTGCTTGGATGTTTAGACGGAGGTTATACTTTGGACACATGTTCAGAAGACTGAATATTTTCGAGAAGATGGTGATGATTGGAAAAGTCAGAGGAACATGGAGAAGAGGGGTAGCAGCAACTGGACGGATGGACTCAATCACAGTAGCAGTGGACACAACCCTTTACCCCGTAAGGACACAAGTGGAGGACAGAACGTTCTAGAGACACTCGGTATATGACGTCAACAAGACTCAAGGTCAACTCAACACCACCTAACAATGGCGATGTCATCAGTTCTGTAGCTAACCTGCTTTGTTATTTGTTCTACTCAGAAGAAGTGAGGAACCCATCAGTGATCTTCAGCACCAGCTCACATTGAGGCGAAATCAGTCAAATAATATTTTAAGCTATTTTTTTTAGCTGCCACAAGTTTTTATCTTCCGCCTTCTTTCATCTCCTTCTTCAGACCATTTTTTTTTTTTTGATTCCCCTGAGTATCTTTCTCCCTGGGGGTCCGGCCCAAGTTCTGACAGCTTCTGGTTGCCTTCATTAAGTGTTAGTGGGAGTTCTCTAACCGGGGATAAGCAGACGGATGGACTGCTGAATCACCATGTTCTTCCAGACTCCTGCTGGAGATCCTGTTACCAACCTCTCGGCAAGTTTAATGGGGGAGCTGGTGAGCACGGGAGACGGAGCCCGCAATTTCTTGTCAGTCCAAACTTTGTTTTAAACTCTGCCTCGATGGTCACATTTACGCTTTAAGTTTTCGCCGGTGACCTGGCTGACCAATAAATCACGGGTATCACCTCTGGATCTCCTCTCTTGTTCGTCAATCTAAATATCACCCTGGGCCACTCATTCTCATGCCTTCAGACAGATCGAAGGATCGAGCATCTCTCCAAGCTCAAATGAAGAGCACATTAGTGCTCAAAGAGCTCTGCTTTTCTCTCATAGAGATTTAGCTCCTGTTTACAGAGTGGGGTCTCATCTGATGGGATGATTGGGGGGGATAAAGGAAGATGGATGCGGGAAACATTATCAGCAGCACGCAAGAATGACTTCCTTATTACAGGAACTTAGACTGTAATGCTGGCCTTAAATGACCTTCAAATACATTCTGAAGGGTTTCATACTTTGCCAAGGGGGGCCGATGGAGGAAGGAAATCAGAACAGTTTGGCTTCTTGGAGAAATAACGTGGAGCCGAGGGCGCGCTTGTCCACTTCCTGTTGTTGGCTTGTGCTTCACCATCCCGGTGGGTTGGATGGGGACTTGCAGTCCGTTCGCACTCGGGTTGTATTTCCCTCATCTTCCCTGTCACTGTGTATAGTGGTTTGCTGGGAACGTTGACCCCCCCATGAGGCCGCCGTAAACAAAGCATCAGCGGGTAAGAGCTGGCGTGTTTTTCCATGTTGGCGTCTCGTGATGCTCTGCTCAGATGGAGATGAGGGACCGAAACCACAGAGGCAGGCAGTGCCACTGGGAGGGAACTGGGCTCCCCTTGTCACAGTCCTCCCAATGTCCCCCAGGGCTGGACTTCGAACACAGTCTGTGTTGCGCTTGTCCCATATCCCTGCTGGTATGAGATGATACATATACACATTTACATTTATTTATTTAGCAGACACTTTTCTCCAAACCAACTTCCAATGAACTCTGTGTAATGTTTTGAGCCCGCACACCTTCTTCACTGCAGTGACTTACACTGCTAGATACACTACTTACACTGGGTCACTCATCCGTACATCAGTGGAACACACCATGGGTGAACCCAAACAGCATGTCTTTGGACTGTGGGAGGAAACCAGAGCACCCAGAGGAAACCCATACAGACAGGGGGAGAACATGCAAGCTCCATACAGACTGGCCAGGGATCAAACCCACATCCTCTTGCACCCCCCAGGCACTATGAGACAGCAATGCTACCGACTGTGCTACTGTGCCACCCACATGTGTATTGAAAGTCATACTTTTATTCATCAAGGTAAATTTAGGTAAAAGTTAGAACTCCGTACTTTTGAATGCTACTGTATATATTTACTTTTTTCAAGGTAATTTATGATTCTGGGAACTCCTTATCCATCAAACGCAACGCGTCGCTCACATGGACAAAATGACAAGGAACAGAATGGGATCAAATGGAACAGCAAACAGTAAAAAAAAAAAAAAACCCCACAGTACATTGCAACCAACTCTTAATTTTTACAGCAACGTACAGATTTCAGAGAAAATATGTATATAATATATTTACGCTTTCCTCCAAGGTCTTCTACCTCTTTTTACCATACCAGTTCAGTATAGGATTGCACCTGGGTCTTTAGAGGCCAAGGCAGTTGATTTAACTACTATGCCACCCGTTGCACCAATAGTACCATGTTTTTTGGATATTCTTTATCTTAATTACAAGTGACAAATTTAGAAAAATTTTCCTAATATTTATTCTTACCTAAAGTCACTAGTTTATGTAAGTATGAATTTTTTTTGCTAGTTTTCAAATGAGGGGTGCGGTGGCGCAGTGGGTTGGACCGCAGTCCTGCTCTCCGGTGGGTCTGGGGTTCGAGTCCTGCTTGGGGTGCCTTGCGACGGCCTGGCGTCCCGTCCTGGGTGTGTCCCCTCCCCCTCTGGCCTTACGCCCTGTGTTGCCGGGTAGGCTCCGGTTCCCCGTGACCCCGTAAGGGACAAGCGGTTCTGAAAATGTGTGTGTGTGTGTGTGTGTGTGTGTGTGTGTGTGTGTGTGTGTGTGTAGTTTTCAAATGCAGTTACTGATGAATTTGACCATTTCAGAAATACAGGGTAAAATTGATCATGAACACCCGGTGGTCTTGTTGCCTCCTAAAATGTTGAGGGGTAGCTCTGATTTGCAGGGTGGTTATTAGCGGTTGATCGCCCCCCCCCATGACAAACTGTTTGCGTCAGGCGTAAATTGGTGGTGAAAATCCTTTCAGCAGCAAATGTGCCTCATTTTCCCACCAATAGAGCAGTCCTGCTTCTTTTTTTTTCTCCAGCAACAACTTTTTAATGAGTTTCTGTTTTGATAAAAACGGTATGTTAATCATAACAGCACAATAATAGATAGCGCCCAAATGTTTAATTTAGGATGTGACACTCACTCTGCCATAATTACAAAGAGACCCTCCAGCAAGGAGTGCGAACGAAACGCCGGTCCCTTTGAAATGTGACCGCAAACTATAAACAGCCCATTTAGCAGGTGCTGCCCGCCCTCTCATCCCCGTGTTCCTGTCCCTGCGCTCTAGTGCCCACCCTCTCGTCCCCACCCTCTCATCTCCACCCTCTCGACCCCGTCCTCTTGTTTCCGCCCTCTTGTCCCCGCCCTTTAGTCCCCTCCATCTCATCTCCGCCCTCTCCTCCCCTCGCTCTCATCTCCACTCTCTCGTCCCCGCCCTCTCGTTTCCACCCTCTTGTCCCTGCCCTTTAGTTCCCGCCCTCTCATCCCCATGTTCCTGTCCCTGCGCTCTAGTGCCCACCCTCTCGTCCCCACCCTGATGTCCCCGCCCTCTCATCCCCGCGTTCCTGTCCCCACCCTCTCGTTCCCGCCCTGATGTCCCCGCCCCCTCGTCCCCGCCCCCTCGTCTCCACCCTCTCGTCCCCACTCTCTTCTCCCACCCTGATGTCCCCGCGCTCTAGTCCCCGCCATCTCATCTCCGCCCTCTTCTCCCCTCGCTCTCATCCCCGCCCTCTCATCTCCACCCTCTCGTCTCCGCCCTCTTGTCTCCGCCCTCTTGTCCCTGCCCTTTAGTCCCCGCCATCTCATCCCCGCCCTCTCCTCCCCGCGTTCCTGTCCCTGCCCTCTCGTCTCACCCTGACGTCCCCACCCTCTAGTCCCCGCCATCTCATCCCCGCCCTCTCCTCCCCTCGCTCTCATCCCCGCCATCTCATCCCCGCCCTCTCATCCCCGCGTTCCTGTCCCTGCCCTCTCGTCTCACCCTGACGTCCCCACCCTCTAGTCCCCGCCATCTCATACCCTCGCTCTTGAACCCCGTGCTCTTCTGGGCTCCCGTTAACGGCGCCGCACCACATTTGCTGGCTCTCTTGCTTCTCGGCAGTCGGTCGCGCAGAACCTTTCTTACTCGCTCACCTGAAAGCTGTCAAAGGCTTATTCAAATTCCCCCCGTCAAGTCCCCCCCCCGCCCCAAAGTGAGGATCTCGCAGAAGGCAAAACCATAGAAGGTCTTTAATCCTACTCTCCTTTATTTTGCGACTCAAAAGGAACTATTTTGGTCTGATTTATATATATTTAAATATTTTCCGCGTGTCGATGAAGACTCTTAAGGTTCTCTACTCTTCCAGCGACTAGGGGCCCCGTTTATTCTTCCCATGGTGCGAACATTAATAAATATAAGGCAGGCCGGTGAGAATTTACACGCAGGAAAGGACATCCAGTCTTTAGCACTGGGGTTGTTAAATGGAGATGCATTTCGGAGCATTACAGTGCAGCCCAGAGGCCCGCGGGACTATAATTAGGCTTGAAATGTATTTGTGTGTGTGTTTCTGTGTGTCTCTCCATACACACCCACACACACACACACTCTCTGGAGGTCATGGAAATCAGCGCTCGTGGAAATGAAATGACAGGATGACAGGACTTTTTATTGCTCTGCCGCGCAGGCGTCTCCTTTGCCTGTTAAACGGGACTTTATCCCTGTACGGCTTGTTTGCGAGCGAGTCCCCGGGTGACGGGTCCTTCCGAGAGGGGCAGAGAGATTAGTTTGGCAGCAAAATATCCAGATTCATGAATCGTTTCCAGGTTCTGATCTCATAAACAGATGAAGAAATCACTAAGTGTAGTAACTGTTGCAGTAAATTATACTTTTTGACGCGTTCCAAGGTTTGGGAGCCGGCGTCTCCGTGCCTGCGTGTGCTGGGGGTGTGCAACAAATGTGACGGGTGCCGACGGCTCGCGAGCGGAGCGTCCTCCGCGGGAGGCCCGGGTCTCCGCCGCTCCCCTTCGGAAGCAGGGGCGCAGGAGACGTCCGCTGCCGTCCTTCGCCGTCCATCGCTGTCCATCGCCAAGGACCTCAACGGAAATTCCTTTTTTTTGGCACAGCTACACCTTCGCGCCGCCCTCCTTACGTGCGCCCGGCCCGCTGTGAATTTTTCGTCCCCGTCGTCCTGGCGTCGGGACCCCGGTGTCCTGCTCTCAGCAACAACTCCTAACATTGTTCGCTTCCTCTCCGGCCGAAACCCTCGCCGAGCGAGATGAGCGCCGCGGAGGGGGAGAATCGTGGTAAAGACGGGTAAGAATCAGAGAGGTTTTATAGGTGCCGGACAGAGAATGAGAGTGATGTAAGGAAGTGGAAATTGTGAATGAGGGAGGTGGGGTGGAAAGGGATGAGAAGAAGGGCAATATGATGGGGGGGATGAGAGGGACATGGTGAAGGAAGGGATGGAATGAGATGTAAATAATGGAGGGGGGGATGGGGGATGGAGAGAGAAGCGGGATGGGGGAGAGAGGGATGAAAATGACGGGGGGTGGGGAGACAGAACGGGCTCACGTGCCGCTCTCGGCCTCCCCGACCCCCTACTCTCCCCATCGGAACGGCGCAGTCAGCGTCGAGCGAGGCTATTTTGAGAAACGTGCATTTGCGGTTTGCCAGGCCTGCCTGGTCCGCTCAGCCGCGCGGCCCGTGATGGGCTTCTCCGCGCCTCAGTTCACACACGTCCGCCGGCCCCACCCCGCCCCGCACTGTCCGTCGCTCCTCCGCGCTCGTGAAGAAAAGGGCCGGGAAGCGCTGCCGTCTTTGATCTGTCCTACCGTTTCCTTTTTGGCTCTCCCCTCGGAGGCTTTTTGTTTTTTTTATTTAAATTTTTTTTTACCGCGCTCATTTTCCGCTCCTTCCTTTTGTCCTGCCGATGTCCAACGGCTTTGCTGTGATTTATGTCACCCTGGATGGACGGAAAGTTGCGTAAGCCGTACTAATCCCGTTCTTTAAAGGAACGGAACGTGTACGTGCGAAGTGGGACGAAGCTGTGATTTTTACTATAGGTTGACGGGGGTGTTTTTTTGATCCAGGGTAATTTTCAGTTTCAAATGTTTTATGCGGGGATTAAATAATCGTCTAGAAGTGCTTGTCTGAGCTGGGTGAGGGTTTGTTTTTTGGGGGCGGTTCAAAGTAGCGGAGTGCAGCCAGGTGTAAGCTCACAAATGTGGACATCATCAGGTCACTGCTTCTTTATTCAAATTATTTGCTCCTCTGAAATTTTTCCATTACATTTTTTTATCACACGCTTTTCTCCAGAGCAACTTCCAATGAACTCTCTGTAATGTTATCAGCCCACACACCTTATTCACTGCAGTGACTTACACTGCTAGATACATTACTTACACTGGGTCACTCCTCCATACATCAGTGGAACACACACACTCTCTGAGTGAACCTCAACAGCATGTCTTTGGATTGTGGGAGGAAACCAGAGCACCCAGAGGAAACCCACACAGACACAGGGAGAACATGCAAACTCCACACAGACTGAGTGGAGATCGAACCCACGTCCTCTTGCACCACCCAGGCTCTGTGAGACATCAGCACTACTTTGTGTACCACCGTGCTGCCCATTTACATGCTGCCTTCCTCTCTGTGTTGCTTCCCGTGTCAAAAGCAGCTTTCCCCCTTTCCTTCCAGATGTGTGTTAAAGGCAGGAGGCCACCGAACCCAGCGTATTGGGCTCATAGTCTTACGTGCAGCGACTCGTTGGAAAAGGTAACGGTATCCATGGTAACGTGACAGCTCAGTGCGCAACGGCGGCCACTGCTAGGGTAGCGCCCCCCCGAGACAGTAACCTTGTGACACAAGGTCATTGGTGAAAGGATGATGGAGACCAGGGGCTAGAAGAGTAATGTATCCACACTGCTCAGTCTGTACCGCAATTTGATAAGTATGTTGACACGTACTACCTCCCTTGGGTCATGTATACATTTACATTTATTTATTTTGCTAATGTTTTTCTACAAAGTGACTTATAATTATTTACCCAGGTATACAGCTGGGTAATTTTACTGGAGAAATTCAGGGTAAATACCTTGCTGAAGGGTACTACAGCCAGACATGGGATCAATTCAGTGACCCCTAGATCCCAAGGCAGTAACTCTAACCACTACGCTACCAGCTGTCCCAAGTATTCGTAATCATGGGGTTTTAGGATGTGTGGACACACCTTGCGCTCAGCAGTTGACCCTTGATGTGCTTGAGCACGTGTTTACGATCAGATTTACATTCATTCACTGAGCCGAAGCTTTTCGTCCAAAGTGCCGTGCAATAAAAGCGCATCACGTAGCATTTGGGGCCCTTCTTGAGTGGTGGGAGGGGTTCGGCAGCTCAGAGGGAGTTTATCCCACGGAAGTGTTCGGAACTGAGAAAATGCAGACTTTCAGCTTCAGACACCTTTGAGACCACCGAGCAGCCAGAGGTGGAGGATTATAGCGCTCTTGCTGGGACGTGGTGAGCGATCAGATCCTATTGGTATCGGGGTGCAGATCCTGTGATCATCTTGTGGGCTATGACCCAACATCTTGAATCCAAGAACGCCGGAGGAGGTAAACTGAACCACTGTCGGTTATCGAGGGACGTGATCCCAGAGAGCTGATCCTTCTGCAATCTTCTCCTTAAGTCCCAGAGAGACTCCTTTTCCCTCTTCTCTCCTTTCAGTCCCCCAGGGGTTTCCAGCTCAGGCGAGGATGTCATTAAAGCACCTGCCTGGGCCCAAGGAAACGCGTTCCTGACGATGCGCTAATTCATCACTGACTAATTAGCTCGATTGAGTCGATATTAGAGGATGAGCAGATGGGGTTTATCAAAGAGCACAGGTCGTTTTGTGGTCCTCCCACCCCCTGGGGGCAGTGTGCTTCATGACAGAGACCTGGATGCAAGAGCAGTGGGAATTTTCACTAAGAACGTCCCTCCGGTTAATGTGTCAACAGTAATACTCTGGTTTTGGGGTGTTTGCTCCTTTTGTCTTTCTGGGTAAAGGAATTTGCGTTCCGGAGTTCATGACGGGACCGTGACATTGTACTGCTGTCAGCCGAAATCGCCGTTTTCTTTTAGCACCTCAGTTGCGTGGCTACGGATCCATCTAAATTGGAAATTGAAAAGTGCGCGGGGGCGTCCGCTGTTTGTACAAATCCAGTTTGTATTGATATTTTTTCATGCAAACGTCTGATTTCCAGCATTGGATCAGAACATTGATACCCACCCACCTTCCGTTAGCATCCTTCTTAAAAATTCGGCTTAGCATGACTTAAACATGACGGATTGTATGCATTTCTGCTGGGGGGTTCATTCTATCTCTCTATTGTATGCATGAACACAGAATTTATTTTGCTTTCCTGTGAAACACTGTTATTTAAGAATAATCCCGGAATGCTTTTAACGTGTATGCATTGATTGTCAATATTTGAATAAGAAGATTACTTCGGTGTTTTTTTCCATATGAGCAAATATAAATAGAATTTTAGGCTCTCCGTCCCTGTGTATAGTACATATTAACTTGCAGTTTGTTATCGGTTCATTGAATATTTCTTTTTCATGTGTCCTGAACCAGCTGCATAAAATTTCAGTTATTAGTCAAAAAAAAAAAAAAAAACAACCCGCAAGTGTGGTTATTCATAATTTATACGTGAAAGTGGAGAACTTGGTAGAGGTCTTGCTTTGAACCGGTCGAAAAGATCCACGGAGCTTTGATTCAGCCGGATGACTGTCAGCCTGGCTGCCTTCCCGTCTGCTACAGCGAGGAGGTTCATGGCTTCGGGGATCTTATCGCGATCTGGTCCAAATAGCAGCGCAATTATAAAAGTGCCAGTGGCCGTGGACAGCAGCCATGGGAAGAATGAGGCTGCTAAAGTAGTGGTGGAGAGCGCTGGGCGAGAGCTCTCTCTATGTGCACAAAGGCCTTATTGTGCTTCACGGACGAGTGTTGGAGGCCAAATGGACTTCTGGTCGCTCAGATGGAGGAAGGATGCTCCAGTTCGACAGTGCATCCACTTAGGCGTTGCGCTGCTGTGTGTGTGTGAGGGCTCCGCGTTTTGCCCGATACCGAACTAGCGGACCCTCTCCCCCTCGTCGCAACCCCGCCTTCCTCGGCCTCCCCGCTGCTGATGTCCCGCTGCCCTTTGGGAAAGGCGAGCAAGACAGCTGCTTCCTACAAGACTGCTAAAAATGTTCACTCCCCGTCCAGGGCGTTAGGGCGCTAAGAGATTTTGGGAATGAACTTGCGGCAGGGTCACGCCGCACGTGCCGATCGTAAGAGGTATTTTTGGTTACCGCCAGGGGGTCTTATCTGGTTGTCAAGGCCCCTACGTTGAGCGAGGCCCACCTGCCTGAAAGAGGCGTTGAGAGCGTCTGTATTGGCCTGCAGGAGACACCATGACAAGATCTGCAAGAGGCAGTCCTTTCTGGACACACACACACACACACGTGAACTGTCTTTAGATTGTGGGAGGAAACCAGAGCACCTGCAGAAAGCCCACACAGACAGGGAAAGCATGAAAACCCACACACACACACCTGAACTGATTGTGGGCGGAAACCAGAGCACCTGCAGGAATCCCACACAGACAGGGAAAGCATGCAAACCCACACACACACACCTGAACTGACTTTAGATTGTGGGCGGAAACCAGAGCACCTGCAGGAATCCCACACAGACAGGGAAAGCATACAAACACACACACATAGACTCTGGCACAGACTCTGGCACAGACTCTGGCACATGCTCCACGCGCAAAGCAGGTGTTACTTTCTGCCGAGGTTGTTTCCGAGCTGGAGGGATGAGGAGGAACGGAGGGTGGGGGCTCGTTTTGGATTTCGTTTCGCAAATTAGATTGTCCAGGTAGGAGCTTCTGCTGGTCGTCCCACACATACAGAGGCAACGAAACGCACGGGATGTGTACGCGAGATAGCCCAAGAGTTATAAATACCTGCGTGTGAAATCTCAGCAGAAAAAGGCTGCATTGTACACACGTTAATCTGTTTCACTGTGACAGAATTAGCCTCTTAAGCAAAGCAATTAGCAAATCAATTTGCGCTACACACCCAAGCAAGCGCATGGCAATAAATTATGAAATATCCAGATGCAGTGGAGGGGGGGGCACAAGGAAATGTAGGCGATCAGATTAGCCTACGGAAAACATGAGGGGCTGAATTAAACTCGGTTTTATTATTTATGTGCCATGCCTTGTGTTTGCTCCTACTCCATTAGTAAGTCTTGTATTGCCACCGCAAGACATTAATCCTGTATTCAAATTTCCCGTCAATCTCCACAGCTACCGAACCCGTAGCAATCGCCGCGCCCTGCTCTAACTCCCTTGGGCGTGGCCTGCTGGAGCAGCGTGCTCTTAAAGCCCCTTGAAGCGGCTGCCGTGTCCACCCCCGTGTGCCGACAAAGTCACGAACGACTCAAGGAAAGCCCTTTCTGAGGGGCTCCGCTCCCGGGAAGCGTCCGATCCGACCTCCCCTGCCGCTCACGTCGACCGCTCCTTTCCGCTCTTCGAAGTTCTCCCCTGCCGGCTGGCGCCGGCATGTTCTACGGCTCGCGTGAAATCGTTCGTCCACGTGCACGCAAACTCGCGGATCCTTGTTACGCAGCTTTTAACTCGATAGATCGGCATCTCTGCCGTGATTAAACTGTGTTATATGGTCCCCCAGCAGGCTGTAAAGCTATTTTGATTTGGTCACCCAAATGTTAAGCTGTGGATGCGAGATTAAAGGCCTCCTTTTTCCTGGGCGAACTGATAACGTTGGGTTTTGCACAGCGTTTTGGGTTAATTGCCAACAGTTCTGTGCGGGTAGGTTTCCGTAGAGGAGGAGCTTTAATTCAGCCCTTGCAGAGCCATCACTAATGTAACTCCTAATACATTTTTCATTGCGCCGCACCGTCCTGTCTGGCAGGGCGTAATTACCCATGCTGCACCGTGCTCTCAGAGTAGCTCTTGTTCGAAAGTTTATTTAAGGGATTGTTTACTGCTCAGTCATGGAAGAGAACCGTTGCTTGGGTCAGGGCACCGGTTTCTCCTGCTTATTAAGAGTCCAGGGGTGAAATAGTCAGGAAGTGGTAGATAGATTCGTCAAACAAGTAGTAAGTGGAGAATGTTAAAAATGAGACCCCAGGACAAAAATCAGAAAGTCAAGAATGCTTGTGTTACTACATCTTTGATAAGTTGTTGAGAAACCGACGGTACGTAGTTACATAATATATAATGATAATTATTGGCACGTTGTGTACACACTGTTACATTGTCGATACTTTACTGATACATTGTGGACACCATCGTTACGTTGGTACGCTATCGATGCATTGTGGACACCGTTGGTACGCTATCGATACATTGTGGACACCATCGTTACATTATTCATATGTTCTATAGACCATTGTTATGTTCTTGATACATTGTTCATACGTTGTGTATGTCACTGTTACATTGTTCATAATCTTTTGTACATTGTTGTTACATTGTTACAGTGTTGATACTTGGTCACACTGCTGATAAGCTCTATATATATCATTAGGAGCGATCCCCTTTTTGGAGACAGTTATTTTCAGTCATCGCTCCAATGTATATCTCAGCCAGCTTGGCAGGGGTGTGTACCGGTGGGATGTAGTCATACCACCTTCAAAGGGTGAAAATGGAGTTGAAACCAAGGAAGAATTAGACAAAAAAATGACCAAATCTGATTAGTGTATCCGAAGAGATCGGTGGAAAGAGCCCAGCTTTTTGCTTTTCCCTGAGATCGACACCAGCTGCCCTGGTGCCTCTGTTTTCCCAGAGAGAGAGAGAGAGAGAGAGAGACTTGGCTTTCAGAAAGAGTGCGTCTCCCTCCGCCGCCCAAGATGAAACGAAAGCGGATGAGAGAGGCCTAACTCACGGCCCTGAACACACAGAGAGAATTAGCTCAGCCTCTGACGCTCCCTCACATTGTCCTCACGTTGCTTCTGAGAAGATCTTGCAAACGGCACTCGGTGCTCCGCACCCTTGTCCGACCCGGAACCTCTTCTTCTTTACATCGATCATTTCCGCTAATTTGGTTGTGCTAGTTCAGTGTTTCTCTCCACGTTGTTCTGCCGCACCCATGGAACAACGAGGAACAATTAGTCCGATAGATGCAGAGCCGTGTAGTGACACCAAATGTCTCTCCAGACATCTACAGGTAGACGTGGATTAGCTCTTGCTTCAGGCTCCCCGTAATGTGTTTGTTTATCTAATCCAAACACATTCATCTTATTCTTCGGCTCACAAAGTGCAGTTTCTGCGCGTGGATATTTTCAGCGACGCGTGCGCAGCGACTCCGCAGAGACCACCTGCAACAGCTGTGCAGAACATTCAAACAGAAGTGCTGTGAATTGGGGCTTCGAGAAATGAAGACCAGATTCCGGAGCTTCCGTTCTCGTCGTTCCTCCAGCGGTCCTTCCTTCCGACGCCGCTCCCGATTCGCCGAACCGTGTTTCGTCCGTTTGTGGAGCGGGTGCCGCGTTACGCCAAGTCGCCAAGTCACAAACTCACGCGCATCTGAGTCAAGTCATGCTTTTGCGCTCTCTGAGCTGTGGGGATGATAGGAAGTGCCGAATTGCGATTTATACTCCTCCTCCGGACGCCTGTAATGAAACCCCAAGACTTTCTTCTACGCGAGTTCTGATTTGGAAGCTGGAGTAATGAGAAAAAAAGGCCCATCAACGACGCGGGCTGGATCTAGGTCAGTTCTTCCGAGTTCGCTCATGAGCCAAAAAGTACAATTATTCCGCGTGACCGTTACTCCCGCTCCTGCCCGAGCCGGGGGAAAGGTCTCGGCGAGTTCACGAGGATCTCTCTTAATCTGCTCGCTTTGCTGTGAAACAGAGGCGCTCCGCCAAGCGGATTTGCGAGTTCTCTACACCTACGGCTATTACGCTTCTCCGCTTGCAAAGTATCCCGAATCGGAGCCCGCATGAGGCGCGCGTACCCCTCTCTCCCGGGGGCGCGTCGAGCACTTTGGCGTTTTGTGCTAAATCCGACACCCTTCTGAAGACGCGAGTCGTATTCAAATCTCCGAGGGACGCGTGGAGGCAAACAAATCGTCGAGCTTCAGGTTCAACCGCAGTTTGGTAACCATCAGTGGAACCCGCGGTTACCCTCCCTAATAGCGGATTTAGGAAACTTGCAGAAGATGAGTCAGTCGTTTCAGATCCATAAACATGCATCTGTTTTGAATGTTCTTTGCGCTCCCCGATCTCTGTAGCGTATTTCCGGCATCTCTCCCCTTCCCGTCCTCCTCCTCTACTCTTTCCTTTACGCTTCTTTGTTTAACAGACAGAGAGATACAGGCGCAGACTCGTGATTGTCAAAGTACAGTTAGTTTGTGCGATGACATCGTTGAAACCGCGATACATTGTAAGAGCAGCATGTAGACCCGATAGGAAGACGAATTTATAGAGTAGGTAGAAGATCCAGAAAGTGGGGTGCCTGAAAGACGTGCTTTAAGATTCTTCTTGAACGTTGAGAGGGATTCGGCAGTTTTGAGCGAGAGAGGGAGAGAATCCCTCCACGTTGAACCGGAGCCGAGAACGTTGGGCTTTTGATGTTCGACCTCTTGTGAGCGGGACGGCCAAACGTTTGGCCAGAGGCGGAGGAGTGGAACAGTCTGGCTACGGCGGGCTGAGCGATCGGGACCTGTAGGTTTCGTAGAGTCGATCCTTCCGTGGTTTTGCAGGCCGGAACCGGAGCGTTGAACTTGATGCGGGAAGCTGCAGGCAGCCGACGGAGGGAGACGAGGAGGGGAGATACATGGAAATGTAACGGGAATATAGTGTGAATTCCCCTTCTGGTCCAAAGTTCCCTCCCTCTGATCTTCTCCTGCTCCAGTCCTGCTCTCCTTCCTTCCCCGACCTTTGGCATGTTCCTCTGTGCTTTTTCTCCTCTCCTCTCCTCTCCACTCCCCCGTCTTCACCCTTTAAGGCCCAGGGTCTCGCTAAACTGGCTGTTTGTGTAAACACAAGGCTGCTCCATCTGTCTGCTTTGGTCTCTGCAGCTGGAGTGGTTGGAGATGCTGGAGCTACAGGCCTTTTCGCTCAGAAGAACTATTTGTCAGCGATTCCAACTGCGGGTTGGGGGTGCGGCAGACCGAAGAGCGTTCTCTATGGGGCGATCGCCTTTAAAGGGGACGTCAAGAGCCCTGGAACGATCTTCTCTATTACTCCCCGTCTTCAAAGGGCTCCTTCGCTGTGATGCGTACCTGTGCAGACCCCACGACTCGGCTCAGAGTCGATGCCGGGAGCCTGTTGAAAACCTGCTGCGGTACCCTTGCGCGGTTAATCGAGTCGAGCCGAGCTCTTCTCGCATCTTGGTGTTCGTAGTTAATACGGCGATGAAACGGTCTGCACCCCACTACTCGCTTTCGCAGCTCAGTGGTACGGCGAGTAGCGCCGGTGGCTCACGGCTCTCGAGCTGCTTGAATCTGCATGTTCTCCCCGTGTTCGCGACCCAAAGACAAGAGTAAAAGGAGGGAACGGTAAACCACTTTCACACATTTTGTCACCGAGAAAACCGTGCAGGGGGTTGCCGTGAGTCCAGTACGACTCAATGACACGTTCTCTTAATTGACCTCATCCCCTAGTGACGTGGGTTCTACAGTTATTAATTTATTTGACGCTTCTCTCCAAAGTGCCTTAGAGTGGGAAGGTGCTAATGAGTGTGGCTGGTAGTGCAGTGGTTTGAGCCGTTCTCTTTGGACCCAAAGGTTGCTGGTTTGAATCCCACTCCCAACTGTAGTACCTTTCAATGAGGTATGTACCCTAAATTGCTCCAGTAAAATTACCCTACTGGATAAATTATTGTAGGTGATGTAACATTGCAAGTTGCTTTGGAGGGAAGTGTCAGGTAAGTGCAAGTTTACCTACTTGTACAGCAGTGGAGGCACTGTATCAATTTAGGGTTGGTACTACAGAAGGAGAGGGGACTTGAACCCATGACCTTCGATTTGAAGGCGACAGCGGTAACCACACATCCTCCTGCTGTCTTGCACACTGTTTTCTGTTTGCTTACCGTAAGTGATCCGTGGATGATTGATCGTGTTTCCTTGGTCATTCATAGTGTCCCGGTGTCGTTCACAAAGTAGGGATACTTTCCTCATCTCTGAGGAGTGTGAAGGCCTACTTTATGAATGAGCCTCATAAACTTTATGAATGACCTGCGAAACGTTATCGGTCGTGTTGCCGGGCTCGAAGAACGAGGCTGAGCTGGGTTCGAGTGACGGCCCCACAAGCAGCTGAGCTCCAGCCCGGCCGCCGAAGAGCACTTTCTGTGACGGATAATAATGGGATCACGGTCCGGAGCCTTCGAGTCGAGTCCTGAAAGGTGGAGCTGGGTGAGGGAGTGGGTGGGGGGTGGGGGGTGGGGGCAGTGAATGTGCAAGCATTAGAAATTTAACCTCGCGCTACAAACGGTATTTCTTATTTCACAGGTGCCCTTAAAATCGTATGGCTGAATTGGCCGAGTTTCTCATTTTCATCCCATGAAATTGACGTTGACCTGAACAGCAGAGCCAAAGACGTTACTTCCGACTCGTGGCGTCGAAGACAAAGTACAAACTGGCACCGCGAGCTGGGGTTCGAATCAGGTCATCTCAGCTGATGGGACTTAACGCCAAAGCTTGTTTATTGCTTTTACATTCATTTAGCTGAGACTGGGGGGGGGGGGTGCGGTGACGCGGTGACACGGTGGTGCAGCAGGTGTGGCCGGGTCCTGCTCTCTGGTGGGTCTGGGGTTCGAGTCCCGCTTGGGGTGCCTTGTGATCGACTGGCATCCCGTCCTGGGTGTGTCCCCTCCCCCTCCAGTCTTGCTCCCCGTGTTTCCGGGTTAGGCTCCGGCTTGCAGCCACCCCACCTGGGACAAGCGGTGTCAGACTGCGGGTGTGTGTGTGTTCTCCAAAGCAACTTACAATGCTGAGCTACTTACACTGATTTACCCCTTTATACAGCTGTGTAATTTTACCGGAACAATTTAGGGCGAGAACCTTGCTCGAGGGTACTAGAGCTTGAGGTGGGATTCAAACCTGCAACCTTTTGGGGTCCAAAGGCAGCAGTCCTAACCGCTACGGTACCAGCTGTCCCTCAATTTGAATTTTATTGGTTTTATTCAATCGTCTCTTGACTGATTAATTCAATTTATTGTTGTGGCGTCACCCCATATGTACGTCTAGTACGTCAGTCGGGCTTCACCTGTTTCCTTGAGACTATGTGGTATTTTCTTTCATTTTTGAGGTGGAGTTTTTGGGTTCCGGCGTGAAACTTATTATCGACGGTTTGCGGAGGGATCGGAAAGTTCGCTCGAACCTTGCAACCCGGAGCCGGGAGCGAGGCCCTCGGGAAACGATGAGTCGAGACGTCCGATTTTGGCGAAAACATTTCGAAAACCGCTGTCGATAAAAGCGAGGGGCGGCGGCCCCGAGGAGCGCGACGATTCGCCGAGCCGAGAACGGGGCCTGGGGCGCGAGCGGGAAATCGCGGCGCGGCCGCAGAAAGAGCTCGGCGCTTTTTTGTCAGCAGCTATGAAAACGGGGGGAAAAAAGGACCGTAATTGAGCATCAAAATGCAAAATTAGCTTCGCGCCCTTTTAAGTGCGGCTCTGCAGTATCGGACAGAGGGAGGAAAGCTGCTGCTCTGCACTTTGTGCTTCGCCTCGGCCCTTTAATTGGGCCTCTAATTATCGGCGTGTCGGCAGCTGCCCGCCATCGGGCCGCTCGGCTCGTTTTGATCGGCCCGTTCGAGGCCGCGCCGACGCTCCTCTCTCTCCGCCGAGCCGTCCTTCCCGGCCGCGTTCGTCTCCGAGAGCTTATTGGGCCAAATCCAATCGGGCTTTGTTTGCGCTCGCCCGCTTTTTCGTTCGGGATTTTGTTTGTTTGCTTTCAAAATCGAACGAGTCGGAGCAGCCGCTCGACACTCCGCGGACTTAATCTCCTGTCAAAGCTGCTCAGATTATACAGCAAGATAAACGGTTTAGGTGTTTAAACACAATATTTTACTTTTTATTAATAGCGCGCCGTTGCCGTTGCATATTTATAACATGAAAAGGCCTTTTTTTCCCCCCTGCCGGTCCTGGAGAGAAGTGAGGCTGCGATTCGCTTTTTGGCAAATTCTTTTTTTAAAAATAATCTCAGCGCATGATTTTGGAGAAGTAAGTGGCTGTGTTGTTAACAATGACAACAGCAGCAGTTGTTGAATGACAGTGTCTGTAATTCTGTTTTTATTCCACCCCCACATTTGTCATATACTCATTTTTAGTTTTGGAGCAGATTTGTTTTGATTTTTTTTTTTTTTTTTCTTTTCTCGACTCGTGAAACCGAACGTTGTGAAAACACGGCGCCGTCTAAAAGAAACTTCCCTTTCGTGAGCTCGCGTTTTTTTTTTTTTTTTTTTTTTTTTTTTTTTTTGGCTTTTGCCGTTTCTTCTGATGATTTCGCAGCTCACTGAGGGCGCGAAGAAGGAGCCTCTTCATGAAAAAAAAAAAGAAAAAAGGAAGAAAAAGGGCATCAATCACAGATCACCTAGTGCAGCGGAACCTGTTTTGTTAGCAGGACGCCGTTCCGCCTGGAACCAGAGCGCGACGGGGCCCCTATAAATAGTCTCGCAACGGGACAAGTGTGCGGATCGGCTCTTTGTTTGATTTCCATTACTACTTTTATGGGCACGAATGTCATTTTTCGCTGCTGATGAAGCTGGTAAATGTACCGTCCGGATGCGATCCACGTGTCCCCGCATTGGGGCTTTTCGGTGGCCTGGGGCAAGAGTCAGTCCAGCACCTCTCCGTCTGTCTCCAAACAAATAAAGGCCCTCATACATATCTATACTATATAAATACACACACACGTACGGTATTTACGTATGTGTATACGTGTGTGTGTGTGTCACAAAACTATTTCGGTTCTAGATATAGATTTGTAAAGGTCGCGAAGAAAAGAAAATCGGAATCCATAAATAAACTGGCGTTTATGTTCAATTCATCGTAACACACGTGTGAACATTTTATTTGCGCAGAACACAAATTTTTAGTCTAGTGCCTGAAAACGGACCGAAAAGCGAATTTGTTTTCAAGACTGATGTTGGTTTGGGGCGGGGGAGCGCGGTGGTGTGGTGGTGCGGTGGTGCGGTGGGTTGGACCGGGTCCTGCTCTCCAGTGGGTCTGGGGGTTGAGTCCCGCTTGGGGTGTCTTGCGATGGACTGGCGTCCCGTCCTGGGTGTGTCCCTTCCTCCTCCAGCCTTATGCCCTGAGTTGCCGGGTCAGGCTCCGGTTCCCCGCGACCCCGTATGGGACAAGCGGTTCAGAAAATGCATGTGTGTGTTGGTTTAGGGGAAAAGTGGATGCGAACTATTTAGAGCGTTGACCTACGGTTCATAGAAAACTACAAACATTTCACAGGCGAGGCGACGATGCGTCATACCGCGTTTACGTCGTATACGGTATAAGGCGGCAGATACTTGGTTTTGTAGTAAAACTATTTCTTTATTGTTAAGGAAAGTTAAAAAATTTTTTTCTAAGGTTACGATCTGATATTTTGATTTCGCTGGCGAAATCTGGTGCCCCCAAATATCGGCACCCCGGAGGCTCGGGTTCGCCTAATTACGAAACTGGCTCCGCCCCCGGCCGTACTCCAGGTGCGCGGCCCTCCGCTCTTGGGACGGCTCGGGGACCGATGCCGTGGCGCGGAGTCGGCGTCTGCGGATCTCGGCACTTCCCTCGGCGCCGGAGAAGTTTGCCGACGCTCGCGGGAGCGCAACGACGTCGACGGAGTCGCTCGACATCGCCTCCGACGAGTTAAAGCTCCGCGCTGACTCACGCTTCCGTTCCACACCTACGGATCGGTACGCGTAACAGGATTGGATAGCGGAGCCGGACGTGCGGAAGACAGGGCCTCGGAGGATACGCCCACCTCGGAGAGACGGGCCTTGGGGGGGCGAGCGCTCCGCCGCCGCCACACACCCAGCGGTTGCCGTGCATTAAGAAGCCGGTCGTGGTCGCTTGCGGTCTTCCGCTGGTGGAAACACTCCAGCAATCATGACTAATAACGGGATGCTCCATCCCCCAGTAACTCGTTATTTTTGGCGTGCAAATTGTTTCGCTTTATAATGTATCTGAGATCTTATATCTGACATTTTCACCCGCCAGCCTTTCCCCAGACGAAACTTCTGCCTCCTCGACCCGAGTCTCTGAACTCTGAACTCGGGTTCAACTCAGGGCCCCTGCAGATGTTTCAAGTTTGGCGCGATATCGTCTCGCAAGGGCACCTTATCGAACGGTTTGACGGCTCCTTGGACGAATTTGCTTCGCGCTCATCGCCGAGCGCCCGATAGCGCTTCTTTGCGAAACGTTACTCATTTGTAATGACCCATTTATTCCCGCATTTTCGCACCGTGCTGCGGAACATTCCGGAAAGGTGCCAGGCGCCGATGAATTTTATGTCGTTTTGCATCACATTCTAGGCCATTTAGTGGTCATGTTTATACGTTGCATGTAAGAAGTCAACGTAATTTTCTGTATTTAGTAAATAAATATATTTATGGCAGTTTGGTGTTCTGTAGCGCTTTTCTCTTCACGCTGGAACAGGGCCTCCCATTCTGTTTATTGGCAATATGTTCCGAAAAAGCGCGACTTCTAAATGGAACAACGTACGGCATGGTTAGTTTTCTCCTTAAGAAATAATGGAAAAGGTTGCTAATGTGGACCGATGCGATGCTGTTTAACGACTCAAAGACACGAGGACGTTTCTGTTGGGTCCCACTGAATAAATCGAAAAAAACGAACAAGACAAAAAAATGCTTCATCAACGGCATTTAGTATTTATCTTTCCTTCTCATCTACTTACTGTATTTGATGATGTTCCATCTTTATTCTCAGTTAATTTACTGATGTAATCATAAGTAAGAGTTACTGTATTTGGGTCATTTTTAGGGTGGTTCATGTACATTATGACAGCCCAACAAATGAAGCACAGCGGTAGCAGGAGGCAACAAACACATATCTGCGCTGTAGAAAACATTTAATGTGCCATACTGTGAAAGATATGAACCTGTGACACCCCCTGCCAAAATTCACTATTTTTGGAAAGTGACCTTTTGATGGGTTTTTGTATTTTTTGCATTTGATATTAGGGGTGTTCTGTCACTTTAAGGGAGTCGCGCTCTCTCTTTCACTTAGTGGGTGGGAAACACGTGCGCATCATCTGAACCGCTTGTCCCAGACGGGGTCGCAGGGAGCCAGAGCCTAACCTGGCAACACAGGGCACAAGGATGGAGGGGACGCACCCAGGATGGGACGCCAGTCCATCGCAAGGCACCCCAAGCGGGACTTGAACCCCAGACCCACCGGAGCGCAAGACTCAGTCCAACCTGCTGCACTGCTGCGCCACCACGCCCCCCTGCTGTTCATATAGTACCGTGCTATTTACTCTGTGTGTGTGTTTAGTAGTCATAGAAGGCAACGATTTTTAAATAAAATTTGAAAACACAATAGGGGGCGTGGTGGCGTGCTGGTGCTGGTAGGTCTGGGGTTCGAGTCCCACTTGGGGTGCTTTCTTAGAGACTGGCGTCCCGTCCCGGGTGTGTCCCTTCCAGCCTTGCGCCCCGTGTTGGCGGGTTAGGCTCTGGTTCGCCGCGACCCCCACTTGGGACAAGCAGTTTCAGTCAACGTGTGTGATTTCATAAGTTTATTCTAATATTTTATAGACTAATAATGACCGTCTCTGTAGGGTTCACACATTTTCAAGCAGCTCTGTGTCTGTGAAACACTGTGTAGCAGCACCAAGTAAAACAGTGTAAAGAAGCCTGAAGCTGAGCACGAATACTAGCGTGGCGAAGCATTTATACACACTTCTTATTGGGGGTCATTCATTCAATGGAATGACCCCCCCGGGCGGAACCCAGATCAACGGTTCACCTCTCGATTCCCATAGTCCAGCTCAAAGGTTTCCTGCATTAGCCATTAATGTGGAGTATTTTAACTCTCAGAAGTGTGTTTTCACCCTGCTGGGGCCGGTTACTCCGCTTCGGGGCGGCTGTTTCTTCCCGAGTAAGCGAGCTTCCCTCAAGTTATTAGCGTCTCTTACCGGAGGCGGCCGAATACGCGCTATAAAAGGTTAATGAAGGCCTGGAGCGGCGCATCTCTCTCCCGGTGCGGAGGGGCCCGCTCAGCCACTTACCGCTCTTCTTCGGGGGTCTGAGATCGGGGGGATGTTGTATTTTTACCGCGCGCCGTCCCACGGCACGGTTCGCGTCGGGCAAACTTCCCCGTTACCGCCGGGCCGCCGAGGGTTCGTTCCGTCGCGCCTTTCGGTTTCTTCTCCTTCCGCTTCGATTCCTCGGCGTCGTCTCCGTGCGCGGGATAATTTTCGGATTTCGGAGGGAGGCAGTTCCACGTCGATTCCCGAAAACGCTGCGATCGTGCCGGACCGCGCGGGGTTTGAGAGCGGTAAATCGTCACGTTTGTCTTTTGTCGGCTGGTTTACGGGATCGTCTCGCAATCGCGAGTTTTCCCGCTCGCGTCGCGAAGCTCGGACCCCCCCGTCCCCCGAACCCCGTTGACATCCGGCACGAGCAAAGCGCATTGCCCCCCGAACCCGCCCCCTGCAGGTTCTCCCTCACGTTCGGATGGCCCAGTTTCCGCCCAGAGAGAGGTGGATTCTGGGACACCGCATCCTCAGCCAGCGGCCGGGAATCGACAGGGACAACGGCATTACGTAACGCGCCATTGTGCCACATGATGTATGTCGCAGCTAGCTTCGCTTGGCCGCTCTGCTCCCTTGCCAAGAAAGAGACAACTTTCGGTGACAAACAAACGATTTTTTGCGCCGGGGGACGCAGATGATGCAGACTTCCCGATTGCCGACTCCCATTTTTTCCTTTTTTTTGCGCTTTGAAGGGTTCATTTGAAATTGCTGTATTCAGATGTCCTTCATCCCTCATAATCTTGTGCGGAAATCATCTGGGGGTGGCGATGCCTTCTGTTTTTTCCATCGCGCAAAGCCACGGTGGAGCGGAACCATCTACTGTTGCCGGGAAGGACGTGTCCTCTTGCGCTTCCCTTAATGTTTCCCAACGCCGTCGTTTCCTCGTCTTCCTCCCCACCCGCCCTCGCCGCAGGCCTCCGTTCGCGGATCCCGCTCCTACATTTGTAACCGATCGCGGTCGAATGTAGGGTCGTCCGCACCGCTGAGCGATTACCCCCCAAAGAGTAGGAGAAAGGCTATGCGTCATTTCCTTTTTATTCCAATACCTTGTTAGGTGGGTCTTCAAAATCTCAAGGTTGCAGGCTATATATAATAAGAACTTTTTCTCCTCGTCGTTGCCGCTCCCCGAGCCCGCTGTTTCCGGAACCTTCCATCACGCTTGCTTTTCCCCCCTTGGAGGATGCACTTTTGCGCTGATCGCGGATGCGGCCTGCGGTCCAACGGAAGGTGCCCCACCTTTTTGTTTCGGAGCGGTTCCGTAGCGTCTCGGCATCCGTCCGGGGTGGGGTCTTCGAGCGGCTCCGTGTCGCGAATTCGGAGAAGGTTCACGCTTCCATGATGGTATTTAGCTCTCGTTACGCGCAACGCAACGGCTTTAGCCCCCCTGCCGCACGGCTACACGCTCCCTTTGTTGCGTCGCACTGCGGGGCAGTCGCGTTGAAAGTCGAAGCCTGAGCCACAGCCTCCACCCTCGGTGATTTTGGATAATCCTTTTAAAATATGGACGAAATTTGCATCAAAGCAGCTTCTGAAGTCTGACAAAGCAGGCCGCGTTTTGTCAACCCGGCTGCTTTCCTCGCTCTTATGTAACGTCCTCTTCCGATGGGTGGGGCTGGCGAGAGCGCCAGAAAAATCCTTTCGTTTCCTTCTCTCTTCAAAGAGGAGCCGGATCGCCGCCGCCAAGGTCGAGGCAGGAGTCAGACGGCGGGCAGCGCTCCGGTCACGCTCCTGGTTTCGTGCTGGATGGATCCCGACGTTTTCGATCCCGAGGTCCGCCGGGAACGGCGACCTGTCCGCCGCTACTCCGTCTGATGCCGAATCCTCGGCAGCCGCTTGTTCTGGAGTTAAGGAGCGGGGGCAGAGATGGGCGCCGTTCGGATTCCGAAGTAGGTTGTTCTACCGAAAGATTTAATTAGGTATCTGACACCTTCCTGCAAGGTGACTTGCGGTGTGAGGTTTGTACGCTGAGTAACACGCACTTCTACACAGCGGAGTACATTTTTACTGTGTCCGTTGAGGGCGAGTATCTCGATCAGGGGAGCTACAGCAGGAAGCAGGATTCGAACCCAGGTCCTACAAGTCCAGAGGTTGCAGCACTAACCACTGTGTCACCTTCTGCCCTTGTGGAGTTTAGTTCCTTACGCTGATTTACCCGTTATAGAGCAGGGTAATTTTTATCGTGTCACTTCGGGGTTAAGTACCGTGATCTGGGGAACTACAACGAGAAGTGGGGTTCAAACCCAGGTCCTACAAACGGAAAGGCAGCTGCACTGACCGCCATGTTTCTTCACACTTGCAATGTGAGGCCACTTACCCTGATTTACCCACTTATATACCTTGATCTGGGGCACGGCAGCAGGAGGTGGGGTCCTCACTCTACGTGTATTTGGTTTCGGTTTTATCGCGGCTCTTTAAAGATGTAATTATTGATCAGGGTACGTGGAGTAAACCGAAGGTGAACTTGTTCTTCTGGGCTTCCGGGCCCAGTGTCGCGTGTCTCGCTCTCCATCCCTCACGCTGATGCTCCACCTCTGAACTTCTTCCCCATCCCGACCTCCGAGTCCCACAACGGCCTTCGTTTTCCCGTTTGCGCAAAGACAGTGACAATCGGCCCGCGAGATACAGGGAAAAATATGTATTTAAATCTATGTGAAACCTGCTCACTTGATTTGGTTCGAGAGGAAATTAATTTCAACGCGGTAAGATAAAGGCTTTGATCCGAATGAGATCTTTGCTCTCCCGGCGTTCGGGGTCTTTTTCTCTGGCAAACTCCCCCTGGAGATGACTGATAATCCGTGTTTTGTTTACTGTAAATAGTAAGACTGACGGCGGAAAAGAAATATTCATATTCCTACCGTCTTTTCCTGCGATTTTATATGCGTCAGCAGGATGAGTAGGATGATTAAGGACCGGTGTCAGGAAAATGGTTTAATTCCATGGCAGCATCATCGAAGATGCTTTATTTGAGTTGTACTACCTGAATGAACACAGTGTGTATGTGTGTGTAGATACACTCAAGTGTGACACGCCGTTGCCGTGCCTCGGGTTCCAGAGAGCGTGTTGGAACAGACCGACATGAGGTCCTGATCCAGCCATTCACGCTAGCGGAGGGGCAGGTGGTGTGATGCTTCGAGCAGCACCTTCAACTCAAAGGCTGCGGGTTTGGATCCCGCCTCCTGCTGTAGTGCCCTTAATCAAGGCATTTACCCTGAACTGCCACGGCAAAAAAAAAAAATACCCAGCGGGTGAAATGGAGAAATATTTCTCATTTGCTTTGGATAGAAGCATCAGATAAATGAATAAATGTAAACCTGGCCTCGTTCTCAGACAGTTTTAGGACTGATGATGAGCCGAACCTCTCCCGGGGCCCCGGCCGGGTCCCGGTGGGCCGTAATTCCTGAAAATGCAGGGGGGGGGGGAGGTGATTGCGGTGCCATTCATCATTGTGATTTTAAAACTTATTGTGTCAGGTATAAAAAAGAAAAACGTTCCAATGCATGCGCCCTAGAAAAAAGACACACAGTGTGTGTCGCAATAAGGCTTAAGAGTGGCCACACGCAGACTAGGGGTTACTTAATATTGAAAATCACTCTGGATTCTGGGTTTTTCTGCAAGGGGGCAAGAGCTGTGATCGTGGGGTTGGAGCTGTGATCGTGGGGTTGGAGCTGTGATTGTGGGGTTGGAGCTGTGATCGTGGGGTTGGAGCTGTGATCGTGGGGCAAACACAGCACCTGAGGACCCACGAAGGCTGTGTGCTGGTGTGTTGTGTGTCGCACTCGCTGAGCTTTGCTACGGAAGCTGAGGAAAGAGGCCTGTTACTCATTAGTGTTACATTAGTAACAGGGGTTGGGGGGTGTCTGGCAGGAGGACGGAGGGACATGAGAGCGATGTCCTTTTCTCCGTTTTTTTCGCATGATCGCGGTATTTTCTCAGCCCTCCCCATCGAAGAAACCTCGATCGCTTCCCGCCACTAACCGCACAGTCAGAACTCCGACCAGACGGCGCCGCCGCCCGCAGATTGCCGTTTCCCACAAGTTGTGTCACCGTCGCCGCTGCCGTCCCGCTCCCCTGGCAGTTGTCCCCGGGACGGCCGCTCACACACGGCTCGTTTAAGACAGCGCTGCATTGTTAATCACCGACGTCCCGTAAACTTTGTTTGCTTCTGTCGGTAATAAACGATAAGGCCCCAATTACATCCGAACACACTTGATACAGCCCACGTGCACAATGCAGGCATTTGATATTGAAATAAATGATACACTGTATTAAATAGAAATACACTGTATTAAAAGAGAAAGGGGGTGCAGCGGGTTTGACCGGGTCCTGCTCTCCGGTGGGTCTGGGGTTCGAGTCCCACTCGGGGTCCCTTTCGATGGACCGGCGTCCCGTCCTGGGTGTGTCGCCTCCCTCTCCAGCATTGCGCCCTGTGTTGCCGGATTAGGCTCCAGTGGTTTCATACAATGTGTGTGTGTGTGTGTGTGTGTGTATTAAAAGAGTCAAAACACCCTTTCGCCCTTCTGATTGTGGTGTGTTTTCATGAACTTGGTGTCACCGAGTGCCATGAGACAAATTGGGTTACAATGTGGCACCTGAATCCCCAAAATCAACTTTGAATATTTATGCGATGAATAATATTCATACTCTGGTTTGCAAGGCCAGGCGAAGTGTAATCTTTTCTACAGTGTGTGTACAGGATGAGGGGGGAGTTCGGCGTCGATGCCGTCAACCCCTTTCCTCAACACGATCAGCGCTGCATTTTAATGTGTCTCAAATTTTTGTTTTCGTTTTTTTCTGCATATAAAGGGGCCCCTTGTGTTGCGTGTTGTTGGAATGTGTGCTCAGAAAATGTGCATTTATGCATTTGTCTGACGCTTCTCTCCAAAGCAACTTAAAATGTTACTTACAGTTATTTACTCGTTTATACAGCTGGGTAATTTTACTGGAGCAATTTACATTTATTTATTTAGCAGACACAAATTATGTGCTCCCCTGAAATCTTTCCATTACATTCGCTACGGGTGAACCTGAACAGCATGTCTTTGGAGTGTGGGAGGAAACCAGAGCACCCAGCGGAAACCCAGACAGACACAGGGAGAACATGCAAACTCCGCACACACTGAGCGGGGATCGAACCCACGTCCTCTTGCACCACCCAGGTCCTGTGAGACAGCAGCGCTACTCGCTGTGACACCGTTTTAGGGTAATTACCTTGCTCAAGGGTACTGCAGCTTTAAGAGGGACTTGAACCTGTGACCTTTGGGTCCAAAGGCAGCGGCTCCAATTACTACACGACCGGCATGTTACAATTCGTATAACGTTTCTCAGGCACGAACTCTGTTCGTAAAACAGGCAACGCCGGGACGTTCTCCAGGTTGAGCGCTCATCGTTACGCGCCATCAAGTTCTCGACTTCTCGGAAACATTTCTGCTCCCCCCGTCCGAACGCTCCATGGAAACTTGAGCGGGACGTCCGTTCCAAATTCCTACAGCTTGATGACACATTAGTCTTCCCCACTC
This sequence comes from Scleropages formosus, assembly GCF_900964775.1. Taxonomy (NCBI): domain Eukaryota; kingdom Metazoa; phylum Chordata; class Actinopteri; order Osteoglossiformes; family Osteoglossidae; genus Scleropages; species Scleropages formosus. The sequence continues at coordinate 28,063,302 of NC_041815.1, read as the reverse complement.
TTTATTATGTCTGTCTTTTCCTCTCTCGAAGGCATAAATCTTTCCTTTTTCCGTACCTGTATCGCTCTTGCCCGCGGGCTTAAGTGGTGCCGAAGCAACGGCTGTTATGCAAAATTGGGGTGAATTATCACCTTTTTTCAGAGAACACCTTCAAATCCTGATTAATGCAGCTTGGCTGTTGGAGTGGGATTATCAACACGGCGCTATAATGTTCTCGCTGCGCCGAACGCCACTCACGGAATTGTTAACAAGTCTCTCCTCTGTGTTCTTTATTATTATTATTATTATTATTTTTCCTTCAGCTCCTCAACACCAGGTGACCCAGTTCTGGCTCCTACCGATGGGCTTCGTGTTCGAATTGCACAAACCAAGGAGAGAAAGCGAGAAGTTTATGGCCGGGCCGTAGTGGAAAAGTACACCGAGGGCACAGAAGGTGATGGAATTAAAGCGGCAAAGGCCTTTTAATCCTTGTTTTTACAGGGCTGCTCCGTCTCGTGAAAAGCGGTGGCATAATCCCGGCCGGAATTACCGAGGGATTGGCGGCCGGCGGAGCGACGCGCCACTTTCCGCAGGTTTTTCTCCCTTCGCGAACGCGCTTACCTCACGGACGGGGAGGAAAAGAACGCTGCGGTCAGTAATTTCGAACAAAACGGCCACGGTCGACGGAGGGAAGCCTCCTGGGAGTTTTGCGGCCGACGCGTTAACCGGATCCACGCGCGGAATCGTTTCCTCGAGCGGAGCAGGACGGTGCTTATCGTGGGGAGGAACCCCCCGCTCGTTTGCACAGAGCCCTACGCTCAATAAACGTGTGTGACGAATCACCTGGAGTCGGTCAAGCAGGAGACGCCAGGAGACGACAGGGCGACTCGTGGCACCGATTCGCCGTGGGACGAGCCGGCGTCCGCCTGGCATCTTTACAGCGAAACATTTTAATTAAGGACATTTTTCCCTGCCATCACCGTTTACTTAATGAGCATTTTGTTGATATAATTTTGTTAGCGCGTAATTTTTGTTGGCTTTACGTTAATTAGCCTCCCCTGTTTCTTCTCAGTTTTACATTCAGATTGAGGATTTGCAGTCCAAATCGTTTCTGGCAAAGGTTGCGCCGATTTATTGCCTTTTTCCAAATTAATTGAGTTGAGAGGGAGGGAGGGAGAGAGGCGATGCTGAGAGGGATGGAAGGAAAAATGGAACGAGAGAGACGGGCAATGAGAAGGGGATGAGATGGAGAAAGCGACAGCTAGATGAGCGTGGAAAGGAGGCTGATATTAATGCTGACGTGCGGAGATCTGCGTTCTTGACCTACGATGGGACCTTCATTCCGGAATTGGACACGACTGTCATGTCCTTATTTATGGGGCTGTAACACACCTGCCATAGTCGGAGTCCATTTCTGTCAGTTGCTGGGAATGTATCTGCTGCGATGTTGAGCGGGGTTGTGGGAATCGCTGTCCGCTAAAGGTAGTTCGCCAACAGTTCATTAACCCTAAACCATAACTTTGAGTGACACGTGTTCATTTTGTGTGTTTGTGGACCTCCGCACCTGTAGGGGGAGCCGATGAAGCGGGGACGAAAGTACCAAATCAGTCCTCTAAGGGAACTTCTCCAGATTTCTTTGCTGCTCTACTTCCAACTGACATAATAAAGGGCTAATTGCATAAGCTGGTCATTTTGAAAAAAACACCAGAGTTCTTTTACATTTAATTATTTATCAGACCCTTTTGTCCAAAGCAACTTCCAGTGAACTCTCACACACACACACACACACACACACACACCTTATTCACTGCAGTGACTTACACTGCTAGATACGCTACTTACAATGAGTCACTCATCCATACATCAGTGAAACACACTATGGGTGAACCTGAAGAGCATGTCTTTGGAATGTGGGAGGAAACCAGAGCACCTAGAGGAAACCCACACGGACATGAGGCGAACATACAAACTCCACACAGACTGAGCGGGGATCGAACCCACGTCTCTCGCACCACCCAGCTGCTGTGAGACAGCAGCACTACCTGCTGTGCCACCCTGCTGCCCCCAGTATTTATTAAAGTATGTTCACAATTAGAAGAAAAGTCCCAGTTTCTTGACACTTGGGTTGAACTCCGTCTCATACCAACGACTGTCTCTCACTTTATTTCGGGCCTCGGATAATGCATTTCTGCATCAGAAAGTCGGCACCAAACCTTTCATCCCCATTCTTACCAAGTTTTGCCCAACTGCTGCCAAAAGATCTGAGACTAGACTTAAAGATACTCATTTTTCATGCTAAACTGTGTTAACTCCTTTATCATATGCACTCAGCGGACGGTTTCGGTAGTTTCTGCGAGTTGCTGCTGGGCGCCAGATTCTTGAATCTGACATGGTGGAGCATCTCGAGAATCCGCTCACAATTTATACTCTTACTTATACATACTGACAACCAGCTGTAGTCTTTGCCCTTTGGATTTAATGCCTTCTATTTATTTCCATCGAAGAGGCCAGTAAATCGCCCAGCGAGGGCAGTCCCGCTCGGCACATTAATAATTGTCACGTTGCGGTGTCTGTATGGTAAGAGGACTGGATTTTACGGACCGCTTTGTGCCGTGCGTGTCACGGAGCCTTAACCGTTCCGTAATTCAGAAAGGCAGCAGCAGGTGGTGTAGTGGTTACAGCTGCGTGCACTCAAAAGGACCTGGGTTCAGATCCCACCTCCTGCTGTAGTACCCTTTGATAAAGGTTCCCACCCTGAGCTGATGCAATAAAAATTACCTGCTATATAAAGGGGTAAATCAGGGTAAGTAGCGTAAGAGTACCAACATCACGTTGTCAGTCACTTTGGAGAAGATACTTATTCAGGATGAGTCGTTGTTGCGGTTGCTAAACTTTGTTCTCAGCTCTTGTGCTCATGGCTGAAATCACCCCGAGATCAATAAACACACACACACACACACACACACACACATTGGCTGAAACCACTAGTCTCAAGCAGGGTCATGGTGAACCGGAGCCTAACTCGGCAACACGGGGCGTAAGGCCGGAAGGGGAGGGGACACACCCAGGGCGGGACGCCAGTCCATCACAAGACACCCCAACCGGGACTCAAACCCCAGACCCGCCAGAAAGCAGGACCCGGCCAAACCCACTGCACCACTGCACCCCCAAATCATTAAATATCTATTGTTATTTGTTCTTACAGTAATTGCTTTCATTCACCTTAGAAATCGGCACGGTGGCACAGCGAGTAGCGCTGCTGTCTCATAGTGCCTGGGTGGTGCGAGAGGATGTCGGTTTGATCCAAACTCAGTCTGTGTGGAGTTTTCATGTTCTCCTTGTGTCTGTGTGGGTTTCTTCTAGGTGCTCTGGTTTCCTCCCACAGTCCAAAGACATGCTGTTCAGGTTCACCCATAGAGAGAGGGTGTGTGTTCCGCTGATGTATGGATGAGTGACTCAGTGTAAATAGTGTATCTAGCAGTGTAAGTCACCATGGTGAATAAGGTGTGTGGGCTGATAACACCACATAGAGTTCATTGGAAGTTGCTTTGGAGAAAAGCATCTGCTAAGTGAATAAATGTAAATGCAAACATGCATCCAAGGAGTAAATGTAAATCCCATGAGCCTCCACAGCAAAGTGTACATACAGGCAGTGGTCCCAAGAATCAGCCAGATATAGCTGAGTCCATGCAAGACTACATATATTATATAATATATATATTATATATACAGAAGCTCCTGGACTAACGGTGGGGTTACGTTCCCATAAATTGAGAAATCGTAAGTGGAAAAAGAACACAGCTCCACACCTACCAAATGTTATAGTCTGGCCTACCCTACCTTAACTGTGCCCAGAACACTGACCATAACCCACAGCTGGGCAAAGTTCATCAGGACACACACACGGGCATTCAGTAGACCTGATGGGATGCGAAAACACAATAAAAAAATGCTTTCGGTGTCGGGTATCGGTTGTTTACACTTGCGGTCGCTTACACTCGTTGGTGTGATCGCTACGGAGACCGCGAGCGTGGATGATGCGGATCGCTGCCGTCGCCCAGCATCGGGAGAGAGTATCGTACCGCGCTGCAAGCGGGGACGGATCGAATTGCAAAATTCGAAGCATGGACTCTACCGAATGTGTAACGCTATCGTGCCATCGTAACTTCGAAAAATAGTAAGAAACGGTCGTAAGTGCGGAGCATCCGTGCGGTGCACCAGGTGAAAGTGTATGGGGTGAACTGGACAGGAGGGTGAAAGCCAGACAACACACAGGTGTCCTACATCTCCGGTACCTGCTGGAGAGGAGCTGGAGCTTCATTTCCCCATCGGGTTTGTTCTCCCAAAACCTCATGAAATAAAAAGTAACTTCCAGCAAGTGCGGTAAAAGTTCACACTGGTGCTGCATGCATCACCACCCGGATTCGACCGGACGGCGCCTGTAGTGTAACCGTAGGCTGGATCGTGGTCAAAGGGAGGGATTCGTCATTATCTCCGCCAGGATGTGATAGTTGGGTCACGTCTGACAGGTTCTGCGGTAAAACTGACGTGTTGCATCCAACCAGCAGTTTAATGATATGTTGCTGTAGTTCCGATAACAACGTTCGCACAAATCTCGACTTTCCTTCAATTCTTTTGCATTTAAATACATTTGCATGCAAAATCAGCTCCCTGTGTGGCAGCTTTGGCCCCCCCCCCCAACCCCCAGGACGAAAATGCACGTTTCAACGCCCTACGAAAACAAGACACCGAAAACAAGCTTAACATATTTCCTGAACAATTTTTCAAGATTGCCTCTAGATTATAGGACAGGTGTGTTTTCCCATCCCATCTTCGTTAAATGGGCTGCGGTAAAACGGCGCGTGTCGTGTATTCAGATGCGGTGAAGTAGCGTTCGGGCTGTGGGCGAGTCTCAGAAAGTACGATCGAGGCCTGTTTGAGCGCCGCTACCCAGAGCCTCTGCTGTTTTATGGCGAAATGCGGAGCAGCCCAACATATAAAAGATGAATGCATGAATTCAAGGAGGCCCCGTAAACGCTTTGTGCTGAAGGACCGGAGCCATTGCAGTGAGGTCTCTCTTAATGCAGCTCCCTATATGACTCCTTGAATAAAGCAGGACACCCTGACTTACAGCTGAGGACAAAGTTATTGTTGTTATAAAAGCAGCCCTTAACCTAAACAGCACTCCACCACCTGTCCTTCTACCCAACCAGCTCACGATTTTTCATTTCATCCATCTCTAAAGCTGGATATTTCGTTTTATAAAGCTTCTTTCTCTGGAGTTTTACAACAAGGTTCATCTTGGGACTTGAACCAGCACTTTTGTACTTACATGCCAAGTTCCATGGCCTTCCTCATGTTATTATTATTATTATTATTATTATTATTAGTAGTAGTAGTAGTAGTAGTGTCACCAACCTTTATTAATCTGACCTCTATCTAATAATATATAATCAACTTTACAATGATTTACCCATTTATACAGAAGGGTAATTTCTGCCGTATCAGTTCAGAGTAAATAACGTGGTTAAGAGCAATACAGCAGAATCAGAGAATTTGAAACCAGAATTTTATGGTAGAAGGAGATGACCCTAACTACTCTGCTGCCCCCTCCACCCCCCCCAAAAAAAGTAAATGAGACTATTGATATTATTTAATATATGCATTGGGGAAAATATTATATTTCATATGTTTTATACTTTGTGTAATATATTTATTAAAGCATCACCAAGTACACCTTATGTTTTGCTGCTCTTTCCACCTCTATGCCTGTATTATTAAGATACGCTCACATGCACCCCCGTAAGCACTTAGTACTATTTGTATAGTGTACATTTATTGGATTTTTCTTCAAACTCGGCTGCTGTGCGGTTGCTCTGTCTTCGATGTTGCTGTTTCGCTGATCGTGTCTCAACCGTCATCCTCCAAGTCAAACTGCTTGCAATTACTATTAGGTACAAATAAAATAATAGGAACAGAAGCAAACACATAGATTATAATTAAATACTTCAAAAAGTATGTTTTGTTTATAATGTCCTTTGTGATGGATAAGTGGTTCATGATGCTTTATGATGTAGAAGAAATAGCAAAATCGAGGGGCACGTGGTCCGATGACAGATGGGTTTGCCGGTCTTTCCTGAGCGAGTGCCTCCTTGGCCGAGACCTTCTCTATACTTCACCTCTGAGCATCCGTGTGTGTGTGTGTGTGTGTGTGTGTGTGTGTGTGTGTGTGTGTGTGTGTGTGTGTGTGTGTGTGGTCGGGGGGTCGCTGAGTCCGCTGTTGCAGCAGAGCCATCCGTCGATTAATTTTTTTGTGTGGAAATGCAGAACATCTCAGTCCTCCACGTGAAACATCGATGCTCCCCAGAATGTACTTTGTTACCGTCTCTGTGTTCTTGGGAACGGCCGTACCCCCCATGGTGATCTAAACGGGTTTGACGTTTGTACATGTTCACTCATCGACTTCCCACTTTCCTTTCGCTGTCTGGACCTTCCCACCCTCTGGTCTCAAACTGCTTGAAGAAAATCCAGGTGAGGCTCTAGAGGTTCACTAGATGTCCTACCAGGTGGTGTGGTCATTAGAGCTTTCAGCTTGCAGTCAGGGGACCCAGGTTTGAATCCCACTTCCTGTAGTACTCTTGGTCAAAGTGCTTATCATGAATTGATGCGGTAAAAATGACAAAGCTCTATAAAAGGATTCTTAGTAACTCTGGAGAAAAGGCTCTGCTAAATAATGTAATGTCCTTGGTCACGGTTTGATGACCCTCTAGTGGAGTTGGAGGACATTTGTTACAGTGAACTGGGACATTTTCCTTAGAAAACAAAATATATTTTCCAATTCGCTCGCTTTTTTAGCAAAAAAAAAAAAAGGAGGCAGATTTCACAGATTAAATAATGGTTTTAACTGTCCATATCCACTACTGCTGCAAGCGAGGCTGACACCACTTTGGGAAAAATGGAATTAGTGGAGATTTCCGCAGTCAAGTTTCTAGCTACCAAGGTGTGACGTCAAAAAAAAAAAAAAAAATCTACCAAGGGGTGTTGAAATAGAAGCCTTTTTTGGAAAATTGCTCAATTTCTGGTGATGGAGATTTGGTAGAAATTAACTTTTGTAATGAAATGAACAACACGAGTGGAACGGTCACGTGCTGTGGACGCGGTGGGGGGTGGAGTCGTTCCCCAAGGTAATTGCTTGGTTTCCCGCCAGAAATCCACTTTGTCTTTGTGTGTCTTCTGCGCTTTCGCCATGGGCTGTAATGGATTTCTCCTCTAACCTTGCTTTCGGAGGAGTAAGTGGGACTTAAAGCCCTGCCCGCTAATTCCGTGCCGCTAAATACCTGCCATTTCACCTCGGTTCTCTGGCGGGGCGTTTCTGGCAGTAATGTGCCATGATTGTAAGAAGGATTAATGTCACTCTGAGCCACAGTTTGTTTTTTTTCGTTCTCTGTATTTCTCGAGATCTTCAATAAGTCACGTTAACACTAAATAAGAGCGATTTTATGTGAGGTTTATTTCCTATCATTTTTCCCCCCATTTTCTCAATTTCCCTCCATTTTTCTCCCTGTCATGTGGTGAGATGTTTTTTGAAAGTGTTGCGTAATTGTTGTTTTCATCTTTCTCTTGTTCTTGTTCTTGTTCTTACATTTCAGGCTTTGTGGCGGTGCTGATCCCTCGCTTGGACCTGGTTATCTCCTTTGTAGGAGCGGTGAGCAGCAGTGCTTTGGCCCTGGTGTTCCCACCACTGGTGGAGGTCATCGTTTTCACTGACAGGAAGTCCCGCGCAGCCATGCTCCTGAAAGACATCCTCATTGCCATGTTTGGCTTCGTTGGCTTCCTGGCGGGGACCTACGTCACTGTGGAGGAGATTGTTTACCCGGAGATGGGCGCCCTGGTCCTGGATGCCCAGACCTCCGAGAACATCTATAATACCTCAGGCCTCTTGGACCAGAACTTCACTGCGCCGAGTTCGGCAATCCCGATGTAACGGCACCTGGAAACCTGGTGCCCTTCGCCAGCAAAACATCGAATTTCATGCATTCCTAAAACATAATATCAAAGCTCTGTTTTCCATCTTTACAGCACTGAATCCCAGCTTTCTGGGCCTGTGATCTATATGCACTGGATCAATGGAGAGAAAAGCATTCCGCTACCTAGGCCTAATTTTACATCCATCTCAATCTGCACTTTGCATGGAGGCATTTTCAAAGGTTGTAATCTGTTCGGGTGAAAACTGGTGCACGGCACATGCAGACTTGCAAAAGTGTTAGCTGCAGCGCCGCATGAGGTGCACAGCTGAGATGATCCATTGTGTTGTTGGACAATCCGTAGGCTCCGAAATTGCCACACCGTTTGGGGGCTGGTGTGGACGAGCGCTCCTTTGCTGCATGCCTGAGACCACTCCTTTTGGTTTCTCCTCAGCCGTGGGTAGGGGGGAGTCAGATAGAGAGTCGAACCTCCAAGATCAGAAGGTTAGGATGGCATAGCGAGTCCTACCATAGTATCTTTGACACATCCTCATGTGCTCCGTTAGAAGTGTCCACCTGTACGGCTGGATAGAATTAAGTTTCTTGGAATCTGCCTTTGCTTCTTGGAATAAGAAAATCGATAAGCGTGGAAATGATTACTACCAAGGGCCAAGGCAGGGAGCAGTAGGTAGAGAGAGGTCTTCCCTCATCCTCCAACCATGATTGTCATTGTCTCATGTCCCAGCGCCTCCTGGCCTGGTGTACTCAGTCTGAGAGCCAATTCCTTTCTGTGCAGGTGACAGATAAGAACGTGAACCGGTGGTTCAACCCCGGATTCATTGTGTGGATGATATTTGCCGAGTCTCTGTCTGCAAGGAACAAAACCCCAGCGGGCCGAGTTAATGACATAAACAGGTGTTTGTCGACGCGCTGTACTAGAGCTCCCGCTTCGCTGTCGCACACTAAAGGCGCTACAGCTTCCAAATGTAAATCATCGCATAAATTAGGGAACCGCCACTCGAGCGGGTTTAATTAGACTGAAGCTCCGAGTCGATGCTCGCAGCAGCGACGTGGTGAGACTGGGACCGACTGACAATGAGGGTTTGGAGAAGAGAGGCCCAGACATCCGTGCGGCTGCGACAACGAGCCTCGGAAACCATCTCTTCCTCTCCAGGCCGTTTTCACACACACACGGATAAAACTGGTGAAGTTTGGTCGTGCAGAACTGATCAAATTTTTCCACTCTGTAGTCATTCTCAATTGCCAGCACACTGTAACACTTCTTTTTTTAAATTTAAATTAAGCAGTGTACATTGTATTATATATAGGTATATACATATGTCTGTATATGTAAATATGTATGTATGTATTTATATGTATGTATTCAGGTTGTCCCTGATATACAGTGCTGCATATATCAAAATAACAAAGTGTGTATATTTTTCCAACACGAAGTAATGAAAAATGCCATTAATGTGAATTATATGACATAATTAAACAGCTGTAAAGCAAGGAGACTTATTTAGCTTTTTTCCAAGGGTGCCATAGATTGTTTAGTCTCTTTTTGATGATCATAATTTTTCTGTCCTCTCTACTTTCCGTCCTTATTCTTAGTTATTTCACTGATGTGATAAAAAGCAACCGTTATTGTGTTTGTGATTTTTTTTTTTTCGGTGTTCATTACCGTAGCATGGTGAATCGAACGCAGTGGTAGCAGAAGGTATCAACGCAAGTGTCTCATTACTGTCTAAAATACATACAGTACTGTACTGTAAAAGATGTGTACCTGTAACCACTCACAAACACCCCAGTTTGTGGAAAGAGAGTCTTCTATATTTTGAAGGATTTTAATTTTTCCATTCCTTGATATTGTGTACTGTCACTTTAAGTAAGCTGGTCGCTCTCACTTGATAGGTGGGAATCATGTGCTGGCTTGTATGGCAGTGCAGTGTTTTCTTAAAAACATAATTTTTCCTCATAACTGACAGTAGTTTTTAAAATGCAAAAAGAAACTTTCTCCTTTGGGTGTCCAGCTCACAAATAAGAAACAAGAATTATACGGAAAAAACCTATCGCAGGAACTCTCTGTTTGTGTGTCAGTGAGCGTTTTGTCGGGGAGGTGTTTCGGGCCACGTTGCCATGACGCAAAAATGTTTTGCTGTTTTTATGATGCTACTGGATCCATCTGTTAAGTCAATCATACAAATAATAGGACCTGATTTATCGAGAGACCGTTCTGCGGCGACCAAATTGGTTCAAACGGCGAGAACAGAAAATAGGACCACATTTGATTTCTGTTCCTGAGAGAAATCATTCTGCATTTGTTTTGACTGTGTGAAAAAATTCTCAGTTGCACTGACATTACAGGTACTTTCCCTTTTTTTTTTGCAAATGACCAAAGTTTCAGAAATTACTTTAATACACAGTTTAATCAGATGTGTTTGCATGCATTGAGATTTACGAGCTGCTGCTGTTGACTTTTAACCCGAAATGGATTCGTCTCAACAAATTAAACTGTACTTTCGAGATGAAAAAATCCACAAAATGCACCTTTTTGTACTGCTGAGCAGCGCTTTTTCTTATCTTCTGTGTTTTTCCAACTACCAGACTTAAGGAGTCTTTTTATATTCCGCTCCAGAACATTTTCATCGAAGGACAATGAATTTTGACGAATGAATGAATTCTGATGGTGAATTTTACTTCTCTGGGACATTTGTGTCAGGTGATATTGCATAGTCCATCAGTAAGAAATCAAAGTAAATCCAAAACAGCACGGTAAAATGTAAGGTATAATTCCATCTTAAAATGGTAGCATTTGGATAATGGACCCCCCCACTATTTAATAATCTTTTTTCATCGCTATGTGTTTTACTGCGACCTGCATACAATAGCTCACTGCAGGGCTTGTTTTATGGCGTAATATAACCTAAATAAATAGGTAATATATTTAATAGTTGCACTATGAGGAACAATTATGTCTGAAATGTCTTTTGCTGCCATCCCATTGAGCAAAACATTAACACTTTTTAGTAAATTTGGCTTGTTTAACAATTTCAGATATGCTGCTTTCTGCAAAATTGTGGAATTTTATTTTCTGTTCAGTGTGAAACAAATGTCAAAGTGTAGACGGATGATCTTTTAGTAGGGGAAGCAGACGGTGTCCTGGTTTCAGCCGTTGTTTTGTAATTTAAAGGTACTGGGTTCAAATCCCCTTCCTGCTGTGGTGCCCTTGATAAAGGTACTTGTACGGAATTGATAAAGTAAATACTTACCCTGCTGCTGTATACATGGGTGAACACTTTCAAAGTTGGCTATCTCACATTGAAAGTCTTGATGATGTCAGGTAACTAAAAGGTAGTAATTACCTTGTCCAAGAGCAGAAGTCAGGAATGTTTCCATATTTTTTGTGCCTTGAAGTCAGATGCACACTTGTTTGTTGGTAAATGTCATAATTCAGGATAAACCCCTTAGTTGGTGACAGAAACATGAATAAATTGGTGACTCATTTCAGTGTTTGGGATGGAAACGGTAAAAACACTAGTCAACTGTCATGTATTTGCAGTTTTTTTCTGCAATAAAATATTTTCATACAACACTGTCATGGTACTGTACCACTGTATAAGGTACAATAGTGTGCATTTCTCCAGGTTCAGTGGGAGATGGTTAATGTCTGATCTGGAAGGGCTTCGACAGGCGGAGATACAGTGGAACGGTGCCCATTGTTCCATTTCCATAATAAAAGCCTATAAAACCAAGAATGAAGCTCATCTCTTCCTTCCTTCCTTCGGAAACATCGACATAAGATGTTCAGCTTGTATGATCACCCTCTCACATGATCTTTTATGGTTTGATGCCCTGAGCTGGAAAAGAGGGATCAGTGATTTTGAGAGTTGCATCTAAATGAGTTTGCATCTCATGGACCGGGGATCTTCCGCTCGCTCCTCGATATCCCCTCTTCTACGCAAGGAGGCCAATAACGTGCGCGGAGTATCGGTCTCGGCAGAGAGGAGCCGTATTCCAGCTCAAGGAAAGACAGCTAAATCGTTTAATGATAATGGTGCTCCAGAAACACGAGGACCTGCAGTCCTCTCGAGTCGGCTGAGTGTTGACGCAAGTCGTCGTTGGAGGGGATGTGAAGGAGAGCGAAGGCAACATAGAGCCCAGACTCGGTCAAAGCGCCCGACCTTCAGGCTCTTCTGGCCATTCGAATGCCGCAGATGATGTCAGAGAGTTCGGATGGCGACCGGCGGTCGGCTTTGCGTCGGCAGTCTGGCGAGTCTCCACCGATCGTCTTACCACTTTCACGGGCGAAGACGGTTCACCATACAGGGTGTCGCATTACCGGTGTTTGATTGTGATGGCATGCAGCTGGAAGGGCTTCCTCTTTTCATACTGATACCGGCCACGTCACACTAATTTTCTTTTTCGACTCTTCCGAGGTAGATGATATGAGGACCTTCTTCCCATGAAAATGATTGGGTGCATGTATGATATGGATAGGAATCGTTGAACATGGCTGCTAGTCATGGGGCATTGGGTGGCGTAGCAGCTCAAGCACCCTTGCAATCAGAAGGTCCCTGGTTTGAACCCCGCTCTTGCTGCAACAGCCCTGGTCAAGGTCCTTACCCTGAATTGGTACTGCAAAAATGATCCTGCTATATAAATGAGTAAATTATAAGTAGCTTAGCATACAAACCTCACACTGTAAGTTGCCTTGGGGAAAAGCAGGCTAATGGATGAATAGTAATGTAGGAGCAAGCAGGAAGTCCAGCCTCATCTGAGGTAGAGCTGAGAGCTTTTTCCACACACCAGGAGTGTGTAACCACTGACCTTTTAACTGCTTGCAATTCAGAGAGGATAATGGCATATGAGATTAGTGGTATCGACATTGCGGTAGAACAATAGATGGTTTGCATCAGCTGTGAAACAAGCAGAGACCTTGCGACTGTCATTCTTCACTCTCGCTGGTGGTCGGGGCCACGGCGAGACGGATCGATTGTGTGAGACAGCGGGAGTGCCACTGGTTCCCCTGTACTCTTAATGCCCTATAATGTCTGTTAGCCTTCTTCTTCCACCCACTTCATAGCATTATAGCATCTTTAAACTTCCTCTCAGGTCTCAGTTTTGGTTCCACTGTGTTAGAATGAGCTCCCTAGAAAGATCTCAGACCCATCTCTTCCAGAGCTATTTCTCTCCATAAATGAGTCTAACACCATCTGCTATGATTATCTACTTGGCATTTGAATGTCACTTCTATACGGAGCTGTTGGAGGGATGTGAATCAGCAACCTGGTGGTATTAGACATACAATCCAGCATCTGTGTCTGAACCTTTTCATCTATTATTGATGCACTGTTGTCCACTGAGCTGTAGGTCTTTTGGAGGAATGTGTGTCATGAATGAATTAATGTAAATTCCGAAGAAACGTGAACAGTCCATATGCAGAGCAACTAAAAATACATATTTTTTTTCCACCTGTGAGGTCAGTGGAGGTGGTCGACCACAGCTGACAGCACTAATGGAAACTCATTTCTGCAACTGTAAGCAGAACTCAGGACGACGCGTGTGGAATGTGCTCATATGCTTACGGTGCTCATTCCTTTGAATGCCTTTATTTCACTTTCATTAAAATAATTCGTTTCATTTTTTTTTTTTAATTATATGGTATGTGGAGTCGATAGATGTAAATGGCAATTTTTCCTCATTTAAAGAGCGTAGAGTCAATACGGTTCTCCATTGACTCTTTCTGTGGATGTTGTACCATAATTCTCTGCCGTTTGACGCCTTTTTACCAGGTTTACTGTTGCATGAAGAATTTATTCATCTGTAGATGCATATTGATTGTAACCGCTGTTAAATTTCCTCTTAACTTTTCATGACGCCGAGGCGAGCGATGGCTGAAGTGGGCCTCCGCGGGGCCTTTACCGTGATTTAGCCCAAACGCACGTGAAGATTCTGCTCCGGCTGCCATCCACTTTGCTTGTGAGCGAAACTACTCATTGATTGTGTGCTTTTCTCTCTCTTTTCTGACCCCACCCTCCCCATAGCACAAATGTTTCATTCTTGGCTTGTTGCTGAGATTTTCCTCTCTCTCACAGAGCGCCGGAATTGCAAATTGATGATGTTGCAGTTACGGGCAGTCCCCAGGTTATGAACGTCTGACTTAAGTACAACCCGTAGTTACAAACCACCCCCCGTAAACCCTACTATATTAAAAATCTGAGTTACATACAATGATTCATAAGAACAAACGACGCTACTTTGCTATGCACATCAAACATTGCACGTCTAAAGTGGTTCGTCGGATCGTGAACCCGAGGTAGGACTAACGCTTCCTTCTTTTCAGTGGGACCAGGTTGCTGTTAACAGTGTATCATGTGTCACTGTATTTGGAGTTAATTTTTTTGTTTTTACCCTCCTAACCATGGCACCAAAGTGTAAATGTGACGCAGGTGATGGTGACGCATCAAAGAAAAGGAAAACGATCACGACTGGAACTAAAGTGAAAATAATGAAGCATGTAAAAGACTCCGTCCCCATGAAATCTACAATCATCTGACCTACGTACAAATTTGATTTAGAGACAGACTTAGAAACAGAACTCGTTCGTAATCCGTGGACAGCCTCTATTATTATTATTATGATTATGATTATTATTTCCTGCACTGGTGTATGAGTTTTACAAAAAAAAACTTGTCATCTACTTCCACGTTGACGAGGGGAGCCCTGCAAAGCGAAGACGTGCATCACCTGCGTGTGAGCGCCCCCCCGACGGGCTCCCTCCCTCTCTCCGGCGGCCCTCAGTGTCGGCCGATGCGCCGTGCGCTGTCAGGCCCCCGTTCCGTTAGCGACCGCGCTTGACAGCCCTGCGCCGAGAGCTTCCGCGCGAGGGCGGGGGAGGAGGGGGACGGCTTCCTCCACCGCTGTGACGTCCCTCTGCTCCGTCTGGAAACGGAGCGCCCCTCCCCCACTCCTGCGGCTCGGGATCATATTTAATTCTATAAGTCACCTCCCTGGATCTTCTTAGACAGCGCTTGAGGTAGCGCAGCGGTTTCAGCTGTCGCCTTCAGACTTGAAGGAACCAGGTTTGAATCCCATGTCCTGCTGCGGTACCCCTGATCAAGGCACTAACCCTGAATGGATACAGTAAAAATTACCCAGGTGTTTACATTAGTAAATCACTGTTACTAAGTTCAGTTTTTCCGTTGCTTTGGGGAGAAGTGCCAGATAAATGAATAAATGTGTCAGTGTCACTGTTGTGGGGGTGCAGGGGCTCAGTGGGTTTGACTAGGTCCTTGTCTCCGGTGGGTCTGTGGTTCAAGTCCCGCTTGGGGTGCCTTGTGACGGATCGGCGTCCCATCCTGGATGCGTCCCCTTTCCCTCCAGCCTTGTACCCTGTGGTGCCGGGTTAAGCTCCGGCTCCCTGTGACCCTGCATGGGGCAAGCGGTTTCAGGCTGCGTGTGTCTGTTTGTCTGTCGCTGTTGTGCTCTATGAGCAGCTGTTGAACATTGTGATCCATTGCCACTGAGGAGTAATTGTATGTATCTGCATCCTCTCAGTGTTCTGACTGTCTCGATGCTGTTATGACCCTGTTCTGTTCTTTAGCAGAAAAAAAAAACAAATCTGTAGGCTTTATGTTATGAAACGGGTTATTCATCTTAATAAACATGTCTGCTATACAGCATTACATCATCGTTCTTTATCATTATGTTTTTTTGTACAAAGGCTTTAGGGTGACCACACAGCAGGAATTTTCATTTTCATGCAGTTGTTTAAAACTGTACGGCGGTATTTCATGGTAAATCCCAAAAATAGACGTCAGATCCCCACTTTAAGCAGATTACATCATCGTGTGGTGCGGCGACTGACCTCACCTTGTTCTCCACCCTTTGTCTTTGTTCGTTCGCCTCGCGGCGGCGGAAGGGGGACGGGAGCGAAGGCTACGCAACGCGACTCTTTGTTCTGAGCGCGACAGTTCTTGCATTTGCATTTGTTCATTTAGCAGATGCTTTTCTCCAGAGTGATGTACAAATCAGAGTAAACAAACGTGCATTTCAACAGCAGATGAAGAGATAAGAGGTACAGGCATGACCGTCAAAGCAAAGTCAATAAGTCCAGTGCCTACAGTGTTGCCTGCACACATCACATGAATAGATATATGGTATTTACTGGGAATTCCATGGATTTTGACAGATAATATGGTGCGAAGGTATGGAGGAGGCTGGAGGTCAGGACAGACGTGAGTCTGAAAGGGTTGAGTTTGAGACACTTCCTGGCTGTTGAAAGGGATTCAGCAGCTCTGAGGAACAGAGGGAGTTTGTTCCAACACATCAGGGACAAAATGGAGAATCGATGGGCCACCAATTTTAGACCCCTTGTGAGAGAGACCACCGAGCGGTCAGAGGTGGAGGGACGTAGCGGTCTGTTGTAGGGAGCGATCAGGTCCAGAAAGCAGATCCATCGGTGGTCTGGTAGGCCGTGACTAGAATGTTGAACTTGATACGAGCAGCTCCGGGAAGCCATTTTTAGAAAATAAATGTCACGCTGTGTCGCCCTGGCTGGTCAGTAGATTAATTTTCTTGCAGCATTAATTAACAAAATTCAGCCTATTAATAAAAAGCGAACGGCGTACAGCCACAGTGGCGCCACAACGTCCTCCTCCCCTCGGAATAAAACGTGTGCATGAGCCCCAATTCGTTATCCTCTTTTGTCAGGCAGGCATTGCGATGCATCGAACCCCTCTATTAATATTTTGTTATCACACCTGGCGGCAGCCCAGGCGGCCGAGCGCAGCCCATATCGAACTTCCTCTCTATTCGCACCTTCCCGCTCCGTTGCCGGCGTGATTCCTCCTGCCGCCTGCACCCGGGTTCGGTGTTTCCTCATCTCCGATTGGCTGGGTGACACCGGAGTGCAGGAGTATACCAGCAGGGAGCCGATCAGAGGAGGATCCGCGTATCGCTCCGGGAGGGAGGTGTGGGCCTACCGGCGCCGATATTTTGTGGGGTTCACCATTATCAGGAGCTCCGATGCCCTGGACTTCGAGGCTTCTGCTAAAGGCTGGAGAGGTGGAAGGAAAAGTCCCCAGCAGCATACCAGAGGAGGCCTGTCGCAGACAGCAGGTGGCGTAGTGGTTAGAGGTTCAAATCCCACTCCTCCTGTAGTACCCTTGATCAAGGCACTTACCTTTAAATTACACAATAAAAACTAGAAATGTGTAAATTGTTGTAAGTCACTTTGGCGAAAAGCATCAGGTAAATAACAATTAATTATACCTTTCGAGGAGCAGGTGAGGGTGACAGACTGGATACCTTCCAGCTGCGTGATGCTATAAAGGGGGACAGCTGCTGGTGTAGTGGTTAGCGCTGCTGCCTTTCAATCCAAAAGTCAGATGTTCAATCTCCTCCTCTGGCTGTGGTACCCTTGAGTAAGGTACCAACCCTAAATTGCTCCAGTAAAATTACCCAACCATGTAAATGATTGTAATTTGCTTTGGAGAGAAGCATCACCTAAATGAGTGAATGTAAAGGGCCCCGTTTTCCACGGCGACGGGATGCTGGCCTGTATCACTCCAGGGGGCTTCCTCAAACACAGGTGCCGCTTCAGGACACATCGGGAGGCTCGAGTATCTGGTGGTGAGAGACGAGGTGAGCCTCACGTTTAGGAACACTCCAGACACATGCATTTGCTTATTTATTCACTCATTCCAGAATCAAGGGTGTGTTTGTGATCAGCTGGACAACCCTCCGCCTGAAGACTTTCCACGTGGACGCGGAGCATCGGCACTATTGGAGCTGGAAGCTTGGCAGCCGAAATGGGCAGAGCTTCACCGCAGAGGTCGATTAATTTCCACGTTCAGGATGTCCTGCGATCGGGTGCAGGTCAGATCCAGCGTGGATCGGAACCGTACGTGTCCTTGGCAGGTACCGAATGACTTCACAGTTTATGAATGGGCTCACTGTACGTTTCTTTGCTTTGGAACTTGGATTCTTACTCATTTCGCCGCTCACCAAAAAGCCTCGGTGATGGTTTTGAACACCCGTGCTAACGGGCATTTACCGTGTTCAAGGAGAGCGGTGAACCCTTGACTAATTTATACGGAAACCATCTGTGATTCATATTTGTGTGTCTTTTTAGTAGTAGATGAATTACACGTTGATGCAACCACTTCTAGGCTCCATCACCCCCTCCGCACCGATCGGGATCGACGCAGAGGTTCTGCTCACCTCCAGTACCTGAGCACCGGCGATAAGGGGATCTGCGAGCCACCTGTCCGCCGGAAAAAATGTGCCGAGCCTCATAAATACAGAGAGGAAGTTTATCTCTCCGCGTCCCCGTAGAGGGTGCGACCTCCTAAGGGTACAGACCTCCAATAACCCTGCCCGTCACGCCACCCCAACGAAACAGGGCGAGACCCACCACGTGGAGGTTTTGCAGAGGTAAGAAGTACCTTATTGAGGTCTTACAGGGATGAGCCGAATCATATTGCAGTGTTGGGCTCGGTGTCAGACGGCATGTCTGGTATTACAGAAATCTCCAGCGGAGCCCCCAAGGTCGGTGTCCAGAGTGACACTGCTCACCAAATCTTCCTTTTATCTTGTGTCCAGAAAACAGAGTAAATATTACGTACTCATCTCATACCTGTAGGATATAAGCAGCTGGACATTTACAGGTGAATATGGGGATGTGCACAGGTTACATTTATTCATTTGGCAGATACTTTTCTTCAAAGTGGAGTGCAGCTCAGAGTAAAACTGAACCGTGAATTGCAAACGTTATTTGTTCCCATCTCCTGCTCCAGCAAATTCGAACCCCTAGATGCTACGTGCCGTGAGCTTCCAGTACCCTCCAGACTTGTGCTCCTCCGCTGAGGGAAGCACCCACTGCTTGGTCCTGGGGGGACGGGAGTCAAACTGGATCTAGAACCCTTACCCCCTCTAAAACACACGCTGTAAGATTTTACCGCGGTAGAGCACAACACGGGCTGAAGTATAGACGGCGGAATGGCTCCAGGCCCCGGTGAGCGTTCACAAGATCTCTGAAGGTTAGCGGCTCATTAATCGGTCAGCAGATTTTCATGTGCAGATTTCCCTCTTGAGCAGCTTTAACAAGGTGGGGGATGGGTTTATGGGGTATCTCCTGGTCCAGCCTGCCAGCAAAAGACCCAAACGTCTCGCAAAAGAGGAAGTGTGGGCGGGGGATTATGCAGAAGCATCGGCTTCCTGCGCCAAGATTCTCTCTACTTGAGTCCAAAATGTGCCTGCGAACGATTTTATTTCTCACCAGCCGTTTATTTACCCAGCAACATCACTGCGATGGCCCATTTGGGAGACTCTCTGCTCACCGTGCCGCTCACCATATGCTAACACGGTTAGCGCTTCGCGCTCGGCCCCAGCTGCGGGCGCTCCGGGGCTGCCAGGCTGCCATTCTGGTGCCTCTTGTTTACCGTGGGTGTCAATCTTCTCAATTACCCTCCTCGTTTCCCTTATTAACACCGTCCCGACGGGGCGGCTTCTCTTCGGCGAGGCTCCGAGGGTGTCGGAGGTCAAACGATGATCCTATTCCACCCCACAGCTGGGACATATGGACGCTGGTCCACAGGGCTCTCACCTGCATGGTACACTTATGGCGGGGTTCTGTTCCAACAACCACGGTGTAAGTCGGCATGGTCGCCGGTCAAAAATCCCCTTCGACGATATTATATGAACCATAAGCACATGTGAAGAATCAGCATGCTTGAATGCTACACTGTACGTATCGCGCCCTCCTCGGCGCAACGAGGATCACCTGCGGCGGATCAGGGGACGACCGCATAAAAGGGTGGTCCAGATCTCATTCACACGCGGAACCTTGTCCAGCCTTGACCTTGGCTCTAGTGTGCGCTTCCTGATTACCTACCTCGCCTGTTACTCCCGTCCTCGACCCTGTTCTCCCTTCTCCATTCCCTTCCTTCTCTCGACTCCACAGCTTCCACGATCTCCTGCTTGTCTCACGGTTTACGGCTTTCGGATTGTCCCTCTGGTTACGTTCGTACGTCCGAGACCCTTGGATTGTTTTTTGACCACGGTTTTTGGATTCCCCTTCTGAACCCCAACGCTCCGCCCTTGGGTCCGATGGCTTCCTTCCGGCGCGCCAGCATGACAGTTTGACATGTTTTAAATAATTTCACACTTTATTCAAGCTAAAATAATAATACTATTGAGTTATAATATAACTACAGTGCAGCAATTATAAGCAACACAGTACCAGTAATTATCTCACACACACATCATCTGAAACTGCTTATCCCATGCAGGGTCATGGGGAGCCAGAGCCTAACTTGGCAGAACAGGGAGTAAGGCTGGAGGGGAGGGGACACACCCAGGACAGGACGCCAGTCCGCCGCAAGGCACCCCAAGTGGGACTCGAACACCAGACACACTGGAGAGCAAGACCCGGTCAAACCCACTGCGTCACCACACCCCCTCACCAGTAATTGTTTATTAATAATATAGTTAACTGAGTATATTAATGAATAATGAATACTTACGTTTTGCTTGCGAGCCACACTGAAGCAAAAGTAACCCGAAGGGACACAAACTACAGGTTTCATGAACAAAGCGCAGTTGCTGGTCGAGTCCCCAACACCGGCTGTGACCCAAACAACAGGGAATGCGGTCCCTCGCAGCAGCGCGGCCGGTTGATGTCGGCATTAGGACTTGTGGTCACGAGGCGCGTGAGTCGTAATTCGAGGACTAGCTCCAGAAAGCTCTTTTCCGGAACCTTCCGTCGGTACATCGCTATCCCGCAGAATGAAGAGGGGGCCGGCGAAGGCGCTGCCCACACGTACGGCTTCTGGCTGAGACGAGAGAAATTGGTCGCGACCGAGGCACTTAGCGGCTCCGCAAGGCGCTGCGAGGCGGATGGACGGACGTCAAATCAAAGCGAACTGCATCAATTTTCTCTCACGTGCTCTAAATGCTCTTTCCTGTCCTGCACATCAGACAGACTCTGGCTAGTTTTTAAGTTTAAAAAAGCATTTATATTCCAGCCGTGATCTGCGCTATACGCTTTTCCGGCATGGGGATTGCATAATTGATGCGCTACTTTGGGGCTAATCCTGTATTTGTAATTTCGATGCGGCTGGGGCCTCGTTCTAAACGGCCGCTGTATGAAACGGAGGGAAGACAAATCGAGGGCCTCTCGGAGATCGGCGGCAAGGGGGAGGTTATTTCCTCTTGGGTCACGGCACCGGAGCGGGGCGTCGGTTCGGTTCGGTCCCCCGGTGGAAGGAGCACGGAAGGGTGGCCTTTGAGGTAGAGGGGATGAAGGGTCTTTGAGTTGCCATCTTGAGGTCAGTTCAGGTCACAGCAGAAGATTAAGCCAACGATGGAACGCAGCTTGAGTGCACTAAATCCCTGCTCCTGCTTCAGCCCCATGAAAACCCCCAGCTGAGCACTGCAGTCGGTACATTGGCTCCTGAACTTATGAACACAATGTGAGCCGGAAGGCTATTCATAACTCACTATACTCATAACTCCAACTCACTTTTAGCCCAGAGTCACGATTAATAAAAGCATTTTAATATAGACATCCTTTCGCTGGGTTAGGTTCTGTAAAAATCTCGCATGTAGCTGTAACAAACAAACATACTTTAGTAGCAATTGAACTATTAGTAAAATTCAAATCCTTAGTCTGCGTAAACACCTGTTCAATTCTGATTTCTGACCGATTAGTCCCACAAGCGTGTACAACGTCCTCGATCTTGTCCCCGATCACCGACACTCAGGGACACCGGACACGAGCTGCAAACACTGTGGAAGTGAGTGGAATCAAAGTGACCCTACACTCTTACCCTGTTTTGGTGCCCTTAACTGCCATGTTGCGGCTCGGAGGGTAAACGCAGGTCATGTTTGCTGTTACAGACATAAATATAAGAAAAATGTGGGGACATGGGTTCGATTCCCTGCTCATTCTGTGTGGAGTTTGTATGTTCTCCCTGTGTCTGTGTAGGATTCTTCTGGGTGCTCTGGTTTCCTCTCGCAGCCCAGAGACATGCACCGATACTGTGTGAGTGACAGAGAAAGTGTGTGTGTTCCACTGATGTATGGATGAGTGACCCAGTGTAAATAGTGTATCTAGCAGTGTAAGTCACTGCGGTGAATAAGGTGTGTGGGCTGATAACACTACATAGAGCTCATTGGAAGTCGCTTTGGACAAAAGCGTCTGCTAAGTGAATATATGAAAATATCTTTCAAAATTCATAACATAAAGAGCAAAAGGCAACTTTTATCCTAGAATCCCTGGATTGAGTTGTTGAACCACCACAGGGCAGGAACTACCCCAGTGATACACTGATATACTGTATTTGTCGCATTTCTCAAACCCATTTCTGAGATCCATCGCCTTAGAAGTTCCTCGGTCCCCAGAGGCCCCCTTATCAGCACACAGCTCATTAAGCGACTCAGTGTGATGGACACACTCACCGCTTCATCCAGACGCTCGCCCTTCCGTCGGGCCCGTACCGCGACGGCCCCATTAGGCCCGCGCCCCCGATCTGAATCTCCATCAGGGCTAAATGATCCGAGGGGACCGTTGTTCCGAGCGGTCCCGGAGCGGTCGGCATTCTCACGGTTACTCAGTGCAACTTGTTCGGAAATACAGCAAACGTATCGATTTGGTGAAATTCCTTTGTGTTTAAACTGGGCTGTGTGTTAGAACAAAGGGTGTCGAACCTAAAAGATTTTCTGACAGATGGCGGGGGAGGGGGGGGATTTCACGGCATCGATCATTGATTTCGCGAGTTTAAATAAAGGACGTCGGGACTTTATTGCCTGCGTGATTGAACTTGCGGGTTTCGCGGTGCACAGGGCTCTGGTTTTCCCGCTTCTCGTTCACCGCTGTTGGAGCAGCCTTATTTTTTCACAGTTACACTATTAAATACTCCTTATTATATCATAGTGATTTAATTATTCTCTACTTACTCTATTATATTATTCACCATATGGTATTCACTTTCCTCTTTTATTTTTTACTCCACTGTTTCTTACTTGTTCGCCATTGTTATCCTTGGTGTGTTCCTTCTTCGTCGTGTGCTGCGGAAATTTCTGGAACACCAAGAAGTCGAATTCATCGTCAGTCGCAAAATGCTTATAGATAGATAATCAATCATCGTGCACGAATGCTACATTGTATAATATGGCTTTTTATATATTTTCTCAATTTTTTTTACATATTGAAGACATTAAAATTATAGAATAATAATAGAGTATGGGGGGGGGGGGGGTTTGGCTGGGTCCTGCTCTCTGGTGGGTCTGGGGTTCGAGTCCTGCTTGGGGTGCCCTGCGACAGAATGTGTGTGTCGCTATTTCCACTTTTATTTCTAAATCTGTTTTCTTTCTCCGTTTCTTTTCTGCGCCACAGAACAGCTGTCATAAATCTGACCGGTCGTAATTCGCAGACGTATCGCAAGTTGAGCACCACCCGTATGCCCTTTTAAAGCTAATTTGTGCTTATTTGTCAAGACTCCGAAGAACGTAGAATTGCCCGAAAATTCGAGCTGGGGCTCCACTTCCCGCCATCGTCCACCCAAGGTGTACGGTTCCCCATCGCGGGGTGGCAGGGATCCTAGATATGAAACACTCTCACTCTCAGACAACTCAGTCCCTCCTTTTGCATCGTTACACTTTATTGTAAACAAATGTAATTTGTGACGCACCCAAGGTGCACATTCCGAAATTACGTGCACATATGTTTAAGAGCCGGCTTCCTGATAGCGGTACGAAGTGTTTGTGCGAGAGCATAACCAGCGTCCTTGGTAAGGGCCGTCGGTGTGGCGCGCGTTTGCGTTTCGTTAGCGACTCCAGTGTGACACAAATGACCGTACCCAGTGAGAGTGTGTCGCCTCGCTACGGCGTCATGACCTCCGCACTAAATCCGACCCCCGCAGAATGTCCCCCGATTGGTCTGCGGATGTAAACCTCATAAAATACCATCACTTCTCTCCAGCTTCTTATTTTGCGCTTTACCCACTTTACCACGCTTTGCATTTAGCTGGATGCTTTATTTCTGTGTGAACTACATTGCTCGAGGGTACAATTGTGGCACCCATTTACATTTATTTAACACTTTTCCCCAAAGTGACTGACGGTATTAAGCCACTTAGAAGATTTACCCATTTATTCAGCTCCGTAATTTTTACTGTATCAGTTCAGGGTAAAGACCTCGATTAGGGGTACTACAGCAGGAGATGGGGTTCAAAAACGGGTCCTTTGAGTGGAAGGCAACAGCTCCGACCACCACACACGCACACAGTCTGAATCCGCTTGTCCCATGCAGGGTCATGGCAAGCCAGAGCCTAACCTGGCAACACAGGGCACAAGGCTGGAGGGGGAGGGGACACACCCAGGACGGGACGCCGGTCCATCGCAAGGCACCCCAAGCGGGATTCGAACCCTAGACCCACCGGATAGCAGGACCCGGTCCAACCCGCCGCCTGCTGCCCATATTTTGGTAGCACAACTGTGTAATGTTTATATGGAATTTATATTGGATAATATGTCAAAATATAATTTGCATAAATTTCACATATGGAAACACAAGCTTACTGACAATTCAAAAGGGCACTACAGCAGGAAAGGGGATTCAAACTTGATTTCCGAACGGCAGCTCTAACCACTGCAAACTCCACCGACCCCCCCACGACATGTTGTACCACATGTCGTACATTCACATTTCAACCTGAACCTTTTGTCTCCACAGTCCCGTGGAAGTGGAAGTGGAATGGAAGTCCTGCTTTATGGGTCATTTTATGGGTCTATCCTTCCTCTCTATCCAGCGCCTAATGAAACCGTTACCGTGCAGGACTTGCGGTCAAAGAGTCCCAGGGGTGGCCAGAAATGAAACAGCTGCAGTAAAAGGCCCATTTGTATAAATTAGGTACATGTGCAAACGGAGCATACATTGACTACGCTGGAAAAAAGCACAGGATAAGCTAATAAATAATATAAGATATTATTTTCCTTATTATTATTATTGATATTATTATTACTATTAGTGCCGTTATTGTTTGACAAGTGTTTCCATTTGGCTCTGACCCATCAGGACTCAAGTCAGCTTGCAGGGGAAGGGGTGGTTTCGACCCCACAACCCTCTTTCTACTTTCTAGAATGTGACCCAAAGGAGGTCAGACGGAAACAAGTGCATTTTTACCACATGCTGCTGTATTATGAACGGACACATTGTACCACTCTTTCGTCACTTTACACAACTATACGCAGCATGAAAATACCGTATTTTCTAAGCATCTGCCATGTTTGGATATTAGCAGCAGGTGGCGCAGTGGTTAGAGCTGTCATTCTGCAGTCAAAGGATGCAGGTTTGAATCCCAGTTTCAGCTGTAGTACCCTTGATAAAGGTACTTACCCTGAACTGATACAGTAAAAATTACCCAGCTGTATAAATCAGTGCATCAGTGTAACCGAAAATTATAAGTCACTTTGGTGAAAAGTGTCAGATTAATATCAATTGTTAGTATAAAGATAAAGATTAATACCCATGCAACCGTCAGAAGGAGGGGGTGGGTTAAGGTATTTCAGGAGGAGCTTGGAGCAAAAGCAGCCCAATATCAGGTGTGTCACTTGCACTGTTGAGAGTGCAGATTTACATTAGCTCCGCCTCTTGCTCCTCCCATCCCTTAGCGCCTGTCAATCACCAGTTAATACACTTATTGAGTGTATCGGTGATGCATTTCTTGATGTTAGTACAGCCCCCACCTCACACCCCCCTCCCCCGGCCCATGATACCTTTCACGATACCTCATGAATCCAAAATGTGTTTGAGGCCCGCGCTCCACCACGCTCCGCTCCGACCTGGCGGGGCTACCAGAGGAAGCACTTCTCATTTTTATTCGCAGTTGGACATGACTACTCGAGAAGAGCAGTCATTAGGGTCCTAATCCTCTGCTCGTGGAATCATATATTTATTATATTAGCTTCCCTGTTGCCCTGTAGAGCAGCTCTCATTAAAACACCCCCTCCGAGTGGGTGTGTGAATAATATTAATAGTGTTTAAAAGTTTTTATGAGTGCAGGTGTATGTGTGTGTCAGAGGGGGGCTGTGAATTGCTTTGATGCGGTGTGATGGAAGCCAGCGGCCATCGCACATCAGCAGAGGAGGGGATGATTTTGACCCCACAACCCTCTTTCTACTTTCTTCAACACACCCATCAGGTCTGGTCCCAGTTCTGGCCCCAAATCTGGCCCCTGTCACATGGGTTAAGAGAGACACTCCTCTCCGAGCTGCAGAGATACCAGCCATTCAAAGTTGGGATGTTCATGGTTACTATTCTGATTGTTAGGAGAATTATTTTTGATATTATCAAGCATTATTTAGCTGGCAATTTGTTGTCATGGCAACTTACCGTGTTGGGTTGTACACAAAACTACTTACCCTGATTTATTCATTTACAGTGCAGGGTAATTTTTACTGTGTCACCTCACTGGAGGTATGGTACCTTGATCAGAGGAGCTACAGCTGCAGGTGGGACTTGAACCTACATCCTTCAATCTGAAAGCGACAGCTCTAACCACCGTGCGAGCTGCAGGCCTGTTGCACATCCCTCTGGCAGCTGGTATGGCGACGAGGTAAAGTACTTGCTTGCTTGTCACAAATGCAGCACACGTGTTACGCCGTCGCCTTCGACACGTGTCAGCGAGATGCGGCGGCGAACAGCGAGACGCTCTGCCGCGCCTGAGTTTCTTTTCAATAATCCCACATTTTCGCCGAAGCCGCGCTGACATCACCTTGCCGTCACGCTGATCCCCCACGTTCTGCAGGGCCGGGCCGCTCCGCCTC
Source organism: Scleropages formosus (assembly GCF_900964775.1). Taxonomy (NCBI): domain Eukaryota; kingdom Metazoa; phylum Chordata; class Actinopteri; order Osteoglossiformes; family Osteoglossidae; genus Scleropages; species Scleropages formosus. The sequence continues at coordinate 28,036,525 of NC_041815.1, read as the reverse complement.
CCATCATGCAGCGGGAGGGGATTATAATATCAGCGGCTCCGCGGGAGCGGGATCGCGCACGCCCTTAATGAGGTCGGTGCCGCTGACCTCACTGGAGGGGCTTGTGGTGGGGGCTGCTGGGAAAACACAGCGCTCGGGTTCGGTTTCATCAACCGTCGAGTTAATTAATATTGACAAACACGGGTCAACGGCGCCGTCTGCACGAGCCCCACCCCCCTCCCTTGGGTCACAGCGTGCGGTGTCATACTTAAGTGTGGCCAGGAAATCATTTTATGCAGTACGGGAAGATTATAGCTTTTTAATAGAGGATTTCAGCTCAAGGGCAATATGTGAAGTTAATTTGCTGCTGAAAGTCACGCGTGTGTGTAGAGTTGCGAGGAAAAGTTTGTGAACCCTTTGCAATCATCTCGATTTCTGCATGAATGGCTCCTAAAATGTGGTCCGATCTTCATTTCTTAGTATTGAGGACAGTCTTATGTGACACACGACGTTACACTGGCACAAATTTGTCGAACAAACGTTTGGAACAGCGAAGGTCACCGATGGAAGAGGAACGTGAACCTCAGTATGTTGGGAAAGAGCTCGTTGGACTCATTGGTTTTTTGATTAAACAGCCAAAAATTACTAACGATTATGATGCCGTGTTGGACAATGAACACATTTAGAACATTCCCTTACCAGATCTGCATGTTTCCTAAAATAATTGTAGCAGCTGGTAGCCTACTGGTTAGAGTTGTTACTTTTTGGACCCAAAGGGCCCAGGTTTGAATCCCACATCCAGCTGTAGTACCCTTGAGCAAGGTACTTACCCTAAATTACTCCAGTGAAATTACCCAGCTGTATAAATGGGTAAATAATTGTAAGCATCTTTGGAGAAAAGTGTCAGCTAAATGTATGTAAACATTTTATGCAAAGAAGTCACTCAAATATTGAAAATATTTTAAATACTGATTAAAAATTTTCTTTTTTTTTTTAGAAATGTTTAAATACATATATCAACACGACACACCTTGCCGTGGACTGGTGACTCTGGGATGAGCTCCGGACCACCGCGACCCTGACAAGGACAGATGAATGAATGAATGATGAGCGAGCGAATTATAGTGCGGTGCACTTGACTGTCCGGTCACGGCGCCAATATCCGGTCATTCGCGGTCGACCTGTACAGTACGAAGGGCTGCCGTTCGAACCCGGACCGTGCGCGCGACGCACGTGTTGCCACCGCGCCTCATTAATGCGGCCTTGTTTTCGCGCCGGCGATCGGCACGCGCGCGAACCTCCCCCGCTCCCCTGCGCGCGACGGGCACGCGCCTCGCAGCTCTGTCTGGAACGTGACGCTAAAAATAGCCTCGCGGAGCTAAAGTTGGCAGAGCGCGCTTTTAAAACGGTTCGAGACTGGCGGCTGTCAGGCGAGGCAGAGGCAGAGCTCTCTCTCACACACACACACACACACACACGCACACAAAAACACACCGTGCGGAGAGCCAGAGGAAGACGTGAAAACAGAAATGGGATCTCTTCAAGCCCTTCTTCTCCCTCAGACTCACGGGACCGCGGTTCGGCCTCGGGTGTTTCGACCCATTAAAGAAGCGGCCATTTCGGTGTTAATATCTTTCGCTTTTTTACTCGACCCCGTTCTTTATTACATAAACCCTCGTGGGGAAGCGCGTTTCGCTGCTGAGGCCGAAGCGGAGCCTCGCGCGAAATTCGCGCCATTTACGAGCAGCAGGGCGCGAGGCTCGGCGCGAGGCGCGGCCCGGGAACGGGCGCCGCTGCAAACGACGCGTTTCTCGTCCGGAAAGCGACCTTAAAACTTGGTTGCACCTGTAAGCGGAGCACGAGGGCTGGGTGGCACGTGGGAGCGGCTCACTTCCACCTGGGGCGGCGGAACCGTCCTGAGCCACTCAACATGGTAAATCACACACACACACACACACACACATTTTCAGAACCGCTTGTCCCATACAGGGTCACGGGGAACCGGAGCCTACCCGGTAACACAGGGCGTAAGGCCAGAGGGGGAGGGGACACACCCAGGACGGGACGCCAGTCCGTCGCAAGGCACCCCAAGCGAGACTCGAACCCCAGACCCACTGGAGAGCAGGACTGTGGTCCAACCCACTGCGCCACCACGCCCCCCTCATGGTAAATCACTGAGGAGCAAAGTATCAGCTGAATGAGTGTATAAAAATATGAATTTTATGTAATTGGAACTGCTCTTTTTAGTCACTTCCCATGGAAAATGTCCATGAAACGCTGCAGTGTGTGTTGCATTAACACCCTCAGTTCCATGTTCAATAAGTTGACTTTAGTACATTTACATTTATTCATTTAGCAGACGCTTTCGTCCAAAGCGACGTACGTCTCAGCAAAAGTATAATTTATGCATTACGTTAAGAGAAGGAGACATAGCTGCAGACATGAAAGTCTCAAGCAAACCTTGTTCGTTCCTTAGCACTTGCTGCACCGAGGTTCATCGTTCGAGTAGGTGCGTAAGACACAGGATGGACAAATCCCGATACCCACACCAATTTTATTTATTTAAATTAAATATTATAAGATACACAAATGGTAGAAAGCAACAAATGTTCAAAGTTTTTTTTCTTGAGAACTTTTTTTTTTTTTTTTTTTAGTCAGAGATAGTTTACTAAGAGCTCATCCATCAGGCCTCGGCGAGACGGTCGCCTCTCGGGTTCCGGTATCTGGTTCCGGACGACAATGGATGAGTGGGGCGGAACTGCCACGATAGACTGGCAGGGGCCCCCGATCCGGGGCCCCATTCAATCCCTCGGCCTTCCGGCCTCATCAGAAACCCGAAAGGCTCCTCTGATAAGAGGCAAGTGACAGGTTGGGCTATTACCCAGAATGCCTCTCGCCTTGAGCGGAGCGATGCGGGGCTGTGAGCGGCGAGACCATCGGCTCAAAATAAAACAAATCTGCGGAGTGTGTCACCGGCCGAGAAAAAACACGGGCTGTGTGAGAGTAAGAGTTTGGCTCTTGGGCCTTTTGGCTAAGACCAAAGTGTCGTTCCTGTTGTGCGGAAAGGGCCTTTTCTTCTCGGTCATTTTAAATGAGGTTCAATATTTTTGTAGCTTGCATTAAAGAAAATTAGCATGGGAAAAAACCTTCATTATAGGAATAACACAGATTGATATAGACCCCAACCAGCGAATAAATTGAGGAACATCTGTAGTTCATGCTTTTACTGATTGCTACTTAGTATTAAAAGTGAGTTTTTGAGTTATGAACAAAACGAATTATGAACAGATCCAGTTGTGTTTCTAGGACGAGGACGGTGCATCCTGAAATAAGCGAGCCGTCGGCTTAAGGACGCCGTCTCCGTCCGAACGCAGCGGCAGCTCGGCGTCTCTCCACGTGGACTGTTTTGTCAGTGGCAGCGGCGCGTAATACCTGCTGCGGCAGCACCGCGGCTTCGCGGTTTACATCAGTCGTCAGCGAACCCACAACCCCTGGATCACCTCGTGCCTTTCTCAGCGTTCATAAATTGAAGTCATTTTTGTGAGATTGCTGAACATCACTGCTGTTGCAACCTTCAGCAACTTTGAGGTCTTCCAGAAAAAAAAAAATAAAAACGGTCTGAAAGATGTACCGGGCCCGAGAGCGAGCGCTCTGCAGCGAGAGAATCCGTGCCATGAGAATTGATAAGGCCTCTGATACAATCGTGTTTATTAACTTTAAACCGGCGACCCAAAAATATTGCCGCGATGATGTGCTATTTGTCCTCCCAGAGCGGGCAGACCGATAATGATCAACTGTGGCAATAATGAGTCAAACTACTGTCTCTTTTATATAGAAAGTGGCATTAATGAGTCGAACCGGCGTCCAACAACGAGGAGTGTTCACAGACCAAGACCCCGGGAGGTTAAATATTAATTGAGCTCTGTTGTTTGACCTTGCAGAACAGACAGCGCATCATTACGGGATCGTCACCTGCGTCCTCTGGAGGGACAATAAAAACAGGAAAGTACGAACCCTGCCTTCAAATTTCAACGCTGAGCGTTGTACGTAAATACCTTTTTTTTTTTTTGTTTCCCCCCAAAACAATTCACTTTTTTTGACCCGAGAGCAGATGTGACATCATCGTTCATGACAGCTCAGACTCAGTGTGGTTAAATTTACTACTGCGGCACTTTTCATGTAAACATATATGCGCATAAGTTACATCTGAGTCCCTGAACTTTTACTGTTATTTTAATACGTACCCCCCCCCCCAGAAAAAACCAAAATAGTGCATTCAGGATGAGAATGACGAATGTTCAAAAGCTTAACATCTTTTATTTAAAACAGATAAATAAAGAAGTGTCTCCAAAGCGAAGGGAGGCGGTGTTTGAAACACCTGTGCCTCCAGGCAACCTGTGCTTAGAGGAGTCACCGTCATGCATCTCAAACGGCGACGAACCCTGCCGATCTCCACAAAGGCGCATCATGTGAGACCCTTTTCTTTTATAAAGGTTCTTTTCATTTGTGAAGGTTCCTTTTTCTAAAATATATATATATATATTACATACATACAGATACCCTTATATACCATGTGTATAATATGCTATTGAATTATGTTATGAATTTTCTCATGTATTTTTAGTAAAATTTTTTGAGAAATATTCCAGAGTGTTATGAGGAACACCAGCAGCAGTGTGACACCAAGGTGTTAATGGCTGTAAAAGGTGGTATATAATGGAGTCTTATATTCTAAACAAATGCTGACACCTGATTGGCTGTCGCCTTTATTCCCCGAACGTCGGCTCCCGCTTCCCTGTCACTGGGGTGGGGGGGTGTGATCCGTGATCAGTACTGAAAGCGGGGATCCATCCTCCATCTGTCTCTCCCTCCTGCGTGTGTGCAAATGCACATGACAAGGACACGCGTGCTCATAATCACACACGTGTGTATGTACTCGCTCCCACACACACACACACACACACACACACAGTTTTACTACCCATCCGATCCTCTTCTGGCTTCCCTGGTTGCTTGTCTCCTCCTCACAGGCTTGTTGGGCAGCCCCAGCCTTGCGTGGACACGGGTTCGAGGCAGGGCCAGTATCGGGCCTTCGCGGGCAGCGTGAGCCGAGGGGACGCCGGCTGTGATGCGGCGATGCTTGTTTGGAAGTGGCGCGACGTTTGGAAGTCGTTCAGACGGCTTTAAACGGCTTTGAACAAGAGCTCCAAGGACTGGTGTGGAACAAGTGCTCTTGAGCTTATCGGCCGCCGCAGCGGAGCCCTTCTACATGGAGCAGACGGTGGGAAAACGGCACCGTGACCAACGCCTCCGCCGCGCTGCCAGTTCTTGCCGCTTCCCTTTCACATCAGAACAAGCAAACTGTTCATGGCGAAGCAGGATGTACGTGACGTGGGTTTCGTTTAGCAAAAATTGGTAGTTTTGCTCCAGACAAAGCCTAGATTTTAATAAAATAAGCTCAGCCATTGGGATCAGGTTAGGGTGTAGTTCTAAAGCGCATCTTTTTCATATCAGCATTTCTGTAGTATTGATGATGTAACAAAATCGTGTTGGCACTGGTTAGAGCCATTGTTTTGTGGTCAAAAGGTCACGATTTCGAGTCCCCGCCCGAGTACCCATAATCACAGTACTCATTTACATATATTTATTTAGCTGATCCTTTTCTTCAAAGCAACTTAGTGTTAAGCTATATGCAATTACAGTGCTGATCGAAAGTATGGTAAACCCTTGTGTCCCTTATTTTTACCACAGAATGGTTTTTTTTTTTTAATGAGAATCACTGTTTTTCATGTGACAAAATAGGTGTGTAATGATCGATTCCATATGTTGTTTTAGAGGAAATCGTGTGTAGTAGAAACACACAGGTATTGCAGGTGTAAAAATAAGTGAAGCGCAGTTCTATTGGTTAAACCGAGTAGCTAAGTAGAGTCGGGTGTGTAAATCATAGTAATGTATTAATTGTATGGCTTTGCTTTAAGATTTAATATTTAGAATTTGTTTACTTTAATATTTTATTCAAGAATACTCACCATCCCTGTAGGGGTCTTACACTTTCAAGGAGCTCTGTACTTCTCAACTTATACAACTGGGTAATTTTACTGGAGATATTTATGGCAAGTGCTCATATAAGACCTTGCTCAAGGGTACTACAACAGTTAGTTACAACAGGTGAGATTCGAACCTGCGACCTTTGGATGCACCAGCTGTGACCACTGCACTGTCAGATGCCACCAAAAAAATTACTCAGCTGTGTAAATGGTTAGATAGTTAAGTGGATTATTCAACATCGTAAGGAAGATGAATAAAGATAATAATCTTCAGTAATAATAACAGCAATAACAATTAAAAATGTATTGGAAGTTGACGCATCCTATTTCCAGTATTTTTTCGGTCCTGATGTAAAGAGCACATTTTTTCTGCTCTGTTTTCGAAAGCCATTAGATGCCACAAACGGGGAGCTCCGAAGCCATTCGAACCGTTACCTCATGAAAGGTTGGTTTGTATGTTTTTCTGTTGTACAGTGGAGTTCAACATCATTACAGTTATTTTAATATTCAGATTGCAGATGTAATTATAATTCACAGTGTGGACAAGCCTATAGATGAGTTCAGCCCAGTTTTTTTCCCATTTTACAGAACTCCAGGAGGGACGTATAACTTTGGTGAAAGTGGGAAAGTTTCAAGAGCTGTTTGTTTATGCATTCATACCTATCCATCATGCAAAAAGCATAATTAAATATTTCTATCTGCAATTAATTTCTTGGCAATGCTTTGTGTTTCGGCAACGAGTCGGAACTGGGGAGTTGAACGGCGTACGCGATGGACGAGGTTAAGAGTGCAGTGAAAGTTAATTATTGTTTTACATTGAGGCAACAAGAAATAATTTTTGGTAAAAACAGCATTTAAAGACATGATACCTAGCAAAAAAAAAAACAGTGAGTTGTTAACAGGTAATACAGTCATTTTTGAGTAGGCGTAGTGAGAGGAACACACTCCCCAAGCGCTGCAGGTGTGTGCAAACAGCAGCAGATGGCCGAGTGCTGGCAGAAGACCGGGGAGTGCGGAGGATGCGGAAGCGCGAACCTGGGCGCGGGAGTCGAACCCAGGCCTGGCTGGCAGTGGGGAGGGACAGATGGTGGGTTGGGCCTCGGCGCTCGCATCGGTTTCCACGGCGGGCCTGTTCCCCGGGGGAACGGTGGTCAGCCAGCCTTCGCCGTCTGGACCAGGATGTGGACGGGAGCAGGGGAGGCTGTCGATTTGGTCCTCGGTCCACAGGCGGCGGGGGGTGGGGTGGGGGGGGGGTCGTGTCCCACCTGCTTCCCTAATCGTCCGCTTTCCACCAGACTAGCTGCCATTTATTTTTATAACAAATGAAAATCAAAGTTTGACCAAGCTTCATACACACTGGCTCTTTGTGCTAGGAATGTTCGAATTGTGAATTTTTCCGACAAAAATTTTCCACTGCCTTTTTAATCGATTTCCTTACTTGTTCTGGCAGTTTTGGCTGTAGTGCAACAAACACAACCTGTATTTACTGGCCAAACCTATAGATGGCAGTAAAGAGAGCAGAACAATAAATGTGCAACTGCTTTTATTCAACTCATTTCCACAGTGCTTACAGGTTAGAAACAGCTGGTGTGAGTGCTGGTGATCGATAACAAGAGGAGGAACGTCGCTCGTGTTTGTGGCGTGAATCCGTCAACGCTCGTTGAATAGGAGTTTGTGAAAATATCATTTTTATTCTCTATCAATTTTTTACTTTTATTTTGTTCTCACACTCACTCTCGTTGTCCTTGTCAGGGTCCTTGTCCAGAGCCTGTCTTGAAATTACTGGGTACTAGGAGATGCATGGAAGGGCGGCCACACACACACATTCATTCGCAGACACACACTACACACAATTTGGAGTCGAAGATTAATGTGGCTTGAAGTTAATGAAAACATTAAAATAAAGGGTTCCAAAGTATTTTTTTTATTATAGCTGTGTCCTAGAGATTTTTCCAGAACCTATAAATAGAGGGACGTTTTATATTATTAATCTTTTATTCATTGTGACCTAGCAGGGAAAGCGATCTTGGAGTTACCGAAAGATCAAATAAGGAACAGACGGTGTTTGTAGCTTGAGTTTTCCGTAACTCCAAAGTAACTTTTGCTAACAAGTCAAGAAAACGTAACGTAGCCAGGGGTCGCCACGACACTCCTGCTCACACCACCACCTTGCTGTAGAAAAAATGCACAAAACCAGGGCTCATATCTCCAGCAAACACCTGAGGCTCATACCTGTTGGCTGTGCTGCAGAACCACAGCCCCACATGTTTGTATTTGCACTTTATTCCAGCCTCGCCGGTGTCACCCCTTCACGTCTTCATTTCCATAGAACAACCGCCTCGGCTTGGAGCCCCGGGGCCCTTTTGTTGACACTTCTCCTCGGGACTGTCGACACTTTCCTGTCCTGTCAAAACGGCGTCATCGGCTCCATCCATTGGCTGGATCCTCTGTGCTTCGCCAGCTCTCTTTCTTAGCGCTTAATGTGAGCCAAAGTCATCGGTCTGACTCAACCTCGTGCAACTGAGATCAGCGACTCTCCCCGACGTGGCTTCGACGAACACTTTTTTAAAAAAAAAAAAAAGGAAAATATCGGCTGAGAGATCCGATCACGGGCCACGTCAATGAGCCGGCGCGGCTCATGAAGTTTCGGCAGAGGCTTTTGCTTCTTGTTTGTTTTAATCTCGCCCGTCCGTTTGAACCCTTCCGTTATTATTATGCATTCAAACCTCACGGGCGTCTGTTTTATTACAGGCTTCAAACTTCATTCAAAAGTGAAGTCCCTCCTGCGGGATTCGGAACGCTTCCCACCGGCGCCGCACCGCTCCGCTCACAATGTTTCCCGCCACCTAATGAGAGCAGCAGTCTTCCCGCTGAGATGTTTAACACGTCCAAATGGTGCTTTCCAGGTGGGTTTAATTGTCTGGATTGAAGAGGAAGCCCTGGAGTGAGAAGCACATGGTGTCCTAATCTTCTTCCTCCTCCTCCTCCTCCTGTTGAGTGTGTTATTGAGTAGTTTTACGCCGCCGTCCGCAGATGGGGTAACTGGCGATGTTCACGTAACAGCAAATAGTTTGAGCACAACTCAGCAACCAGAGCCCATCTCTCCACGTCCATCCTCACCCTGATTTGCATCAAAAATTCACTTATTGTCTTTATTATTATTTATCCATTTATTTTCACGCAGAAGACTTGCAATAAGAGCTACTTACTGAAACCCCACAGTTATGCTGCCGCTATAGGTTAATTTTCTGAAATGAAATTTGAAAATGGGCAGTTGTGGTTTTTCTCTGCTTTTTCACCGGGTGGATAAAGTGAGGGATGGGTGTGTGGGGGGGAAACAGAAAATGACACCAGTTTTTTTCGCTCTGTCGCTCTTGAGGCCCTTGGAATTTACCTACCGAGACCTCGATTTTCCTCAACATTTTCTGTCTTGGATGAAGCTGGGTTGGTGGGATATTTGTTTTTATCTCAGACTTTTTTTATCTCACTTAATGTATGTTTACATGTGCTCATTTGTCTGATGCTTTTATCCAAATCAAATTACAATGTTAGTTTTGTACAATAAGCTACTTATATTTATTGACCCGTTTATACACACGGTCATTTTTACTGGACCAAATCAGGCACACACAGCCCTCCACTCATGAAAATTTGACTTACATCAATCCGGATTTCCGTAGAAAATTCCCGGCATACACAATATTTACTGATAGCGCTTTTATTTTACGCAAAATATCTGAAATGCATTAAATGCAAGTCGGTGTAACCAGACAAGGCAGGAAACTGTATATTCCCAGTTCTCGCAAGTTTTGAGTTGTGAACACATCACCTCTCGTTAGCGTAGTGCTTTTTTCCCAATTTTTTACCCTTTTCACAATGCCTGGTGGTAAACATGCACTCGAGGGAAAACGAGAACCGTCTCGCAAGCGTACAGCAATCGATTTGGAGATGAAATTGAACATAATAAGGAGGTATGAAGGTGGACAAAGATTAGGGTCTATAACACGGGAACCAGGTTTAGCCGTATTGACTGTGAATTCGATAGTGAAGGAAGCTGCACATATAAAGGAGCACATGATGATGTTGAATGGTGGGAGGGGAGGGGGAATCTGACATGTAACTTTTGACTTACAAAAGGGGTTGAAGAACGGTCTATTTGCGTAAGTCAAGGGGTGTCTGTACCTTGTTCAAGGGTACTACAGCAGGAGGTGGGATTCGAACCCAGGTTCTTCAGCTCTATAGTTTATCAGAATTATTTGGATCTCGTTTTCTGAAGGCACATCTCAAGAGGTCAAGGTTTCATTCTCTCTGTTACCCACTGTGGGCGAGCGACTCGATGTGCCGGATCAAAGGAGCATCATGTGACCGCACAGAGTCAAAAGTTTTGATTTTCCTGTCTGTTTAGTATTAAAAAAATGTTTTAGCCTTCCAAGTAGAAAAATAAAATAATGCCTGTCCGAGCGGATATTATTAGAAGTTTTCATAGGAGTTGAGAACTGAGAAAGCTGTGAGCACAACTGCAGCGAAAAGCGTTCTGAGGCTGGAGATAATTTGTAACAGGGGCTGCGACAGCGCAGAAGGGAAGGATGCGATCGCTTGAGGAAGTGATAAACTTCCCCGTTTAACTGCATTAAAGAGCAGTTATTGAGGAGAATCTACTTCCTTCCTTTTGTGCGAGCAGACTGAACAATTGGGAGACAATCGCGGATAAAGATCCCCACCGTGGAGACGCGGTGGGCGGCATTTTGAAGGCAGCGACACTTCTCGCCATCGTCGTCTGTACGCGCCTGTTTCTCGCCTCGTTTTGTGCCTCTCTGGAAAAGCAAGAGATACATTTTCATACATAACACACACTGCTGCCGTGCTCTTCTGGCCTGTTTGCACTTTATCAGGCCGGCGCGGGACCGATATGTTCTGGTCACCTGTCCTCCGACTGGACAGATGTAAGTTCCATACCCAAATTAGACGGGTCTCTGAGATTGATCCTTCCTCTCGTCCTGCTTTGCGTCTGGCTTCGCCATTATGGACTGGAGCGATTATTGCCCTGCAATGCTCTGGTGCTCAGCAAAAGTGCATCCTTCAAAATGTGAATTAACTCTGAATCTACAGGCAACCCTAGCTTGGCTCTGGTTCCCCATACCGCGGTAAGGAATGGCAAAGGTAATTTCTGAATCCACAGGTGTCCCACTTGGGCATCAATCTGCACCCTCATCTGCTCCTTCCCTTGGAGTCTAGGGCCCTAGAGACACTTTCTTCAAGGCCCAGTGAATCCCAGGCTTGACCCAATACCCAGCCCACATGATGGAGTGAGATTTAAGGTGTTAGATTTATGACAGCGCAGGAGAGCGGATGTGGCAGAATGCTAATGAGGCCAGGAAGAGGAGCCAGGAGCAGAAGTGACATGCAGGAAAAAGCGGATGTGATTTATGGCCACGAGCCCGAGTCGGAGCAGCTCCGGAGGGGTTGGATGGGGCCCCATGGACGGTTGACCACCTTCATCTCCACCTCTTCCCATTGCTTTCTCAGGTCATGCTAAGGCTTTTAGCAAAGCAGTGCCTATGGCTTGTGAGCCATTTTTACTTGTCAACATTTATTTTTATACCTCTTTCCCTTCCATAAGGCTTTAAACTGAATGATATATGGCACCAATATACCGAGTCATATATATATAGTCGTATAATATGTCAGTCACGATAAAATATTCCATTTTGCTGTAATAAATGTTGAGGAATCATCGATAAAAAATGGTCTGTTTACTTAGTCTTTAACATACTGAACACTGGAGTATCTTGTAATGCACTAGGCTGTCATATTTTAATGAACATAATGTTTACAGAGTAATATGATGATGACGGTGATCGTTTTTTTAAAAAAAAATGTAATTAGAGTTTTACTCACTGTGTCTTCATCTGGCATGCATGTGTGAAGTCTGTGTGTCAAAGGGGTCTTGTTCAATGAATACATTACTGGAAGGGATGGAAAATAAAGTCGGTCTCAGCTGAGCTTCAATGCATTTTATTACTCCGGTCGCATTTTTCTGTGAAATATTTTCTTTTGGTTTATATACCGCATGTCTCCGAATGGTTTGTTAGCTCAGTGAAGCGTGGTACAATTACTTGTAGGTTTACCAGGTGCATTTAGAGCTCAGATGGAGAAGATGAGGTGAGCGGAGGGGAGTCGATAGTTTTGTTGAGCGTGTGTTGCTCTTTGCTTTCCCGTGCGTCTGTTGGAACGGTCGGCGTGTCGAAAACGCGCTCAGCTGTGGCGTCGGAGCGCAGTCGCGTGGCAGCTGACACGGGAGCGGGGGCTGTTATCCCATACAGGAGCACGTGCTCCTAAAGCTCATGTAGACGTCTTTCCTCCCTCTGCTATATACGCCTCTGGACTTGTAGTCCTTGTAGTGTTTCTGCTTTGTTAGCTGGAGCGGTTCTTGTGCTCCTCTCAGAAAAGTATGTAGAAGGTCTCTGGCCTCCAGCTCTCCCTTAACTGGTCTTCTTCCCTCCAGCCTTTTTCGCACTTCAGCCTTCTGGGGGGAAATCTTTCCGCTTCTGGTTTTCCAAGGTCTGGCGTTTCTGTTTCCTCCCTTAATGTCTGCATCATTTCCCGCCTTTGCGCCCTTCCCAAATCCAGTCTATCCTACTGGCATCCTTTCCGATTCCAGACTTTCCCAAGCTTAGCTTTCCCAACACTAGTCTTTCCCAAGGTTGCCCTTTTCATTTAGATTTACACCTACATATATTTATTTGGCAGAAGCTTTTCTCCAAAGTGACACACATCTCATGTTCATTACATTAGAAGGAGACACAGATACAGGCGTGTGATTCTAAAGTGCAGTTAGCTTCTTTCCACCATATCAACCAATGTTCATCACGCAAGTAGTTGCATAGAACTCAGAATATCCACAATTCCTGATCAACCTCCTACTGTTTTTTTTAAGATACGCAAACATTTATGTTACATTACAGGAGTAGCTGTGTAAAGGTTTATCCGGGACTGATCTTAAAGTTATGGCTCATGAACATTTACACCTTACATGAACTTCAGAGATGATGGGTGAGGTGAGTCTGGAAGAGATGAGTTTAAAAACCCTTTTCAAATGTGGAGAGAGATTCAGCAGCTCTGAGTGAGAGGGGGAGGTCATTCCACCACAATGGAGCCAGAACTGAGAACCTCCGTGCTTCACCTTTCATGCATGGGACCACCGAGCAGGCAGATGTTGATGAGTGAAGCAGTCTGGTTGGGGTGTAGTGGTTGATCAAGTCTTGTAGATATTTAAATTTACATTTACATTGATTCATTTAGCAGACGCTTTCTTCCAAAGTGACATACATCTCAGTGAAAATACAATTTGTGCATTAGATTAGGAGAAAGAGACATAGCTGGTATCCCGGAGCACTTCTACTGATGCATTTGGAGGCCACAACCAGGGTCTTAAATTTGATCTGGGCAGCTATAGGAAGCCAGTGCAGAGAACTCCAGACTTTTTCAACTCCAGACTTTCCTCCTGTCATCCATCCCAACTACAGCCTTTCCCAGTTCTGGCCTTCTTATCTCCAGTCTTTCCTATATCCATCTTTCCTAACTCCAACCATTCCCACAATATGCTTTCCTGGTTCCAGCCTCTCCCACCTTTACCCTTCCCAGCTCACCCTTTCCCATTGTCAATCTGTCCAAATCCAGCCTTTCTCACCATCATCCTTCTGAGCTCCAGCCTTTCTCGCCTCCATTGTTTCCCTCTCTTCACCTTCCTGACTCAAACTTCTCACGCCTCCAGCCTGCCTGCAGCCCATTGTCCCCCTATGAACCTATGTTCACCCTGGTTAGCGTTCCAGTCACTGCCATCCCTGTCCAGGTTTTCAAAACGGTGCACAAACATGACCTCCTGAACCCCTTCCTGAGTGAATGTCCAGTTAGTCCATTAATAAATTACCCTTTTTAGCAGCATAATTTGCAGCTACGAGAGCTATCGGCAGCTCTCAGGCAGCAGACATAATGGAGAATGCAGTTTGCTCATCAATAAGGATGGCGGCCGTGTAGTCATCACGGTGACTGCAAATCGGTGCTTAACTCCTGATTAGGTCATAGGTCGGACTTTGGAGCCCACATCTGAAAACTCATGTGACTGTTGGTTCAAGTGCCGAATGTTTCAGTCTTCGAAAGTTCTAACACTCGTCCGACACTTGAATAAATAGCAGTGACAGCAAGAGTAGCATAATTCTTCGAATAAAAACTGTCGTTTGTATGTAACATTAATGAGGTTTTGCTCGTATTTTATCACAACCGCTCGGAGTCATTCTGGAGTCTGACAGGCAGCCGGTACATCAGAAATCAGGTTTACGTCAGTGGGATCTGCAATTGAGATTAATTATACAGAAATGAAGACGATTTTGTGATTGTAGCCCTCGAGAAATCTGTGTATTTGTATTCTGTTGATAGAAAAAAGTAGTGAGCAGAGATGTAAAATAGATATCAGTACAGATATATCTCATCAAATCACATACTACGTATATAATGAATTGCAACAATAGGAATAGAGTGTAGTTAAGGTTCTCGATGAGTTTTGTTGATCAGTCCTTTCCATCAGTGTCATCTGTCCTCAATATCTAATTAATGAAACATCTCGCTGTTAAAACTTGCCCCTTTTTTTGACAACTCACTTCCCAATTCTCCCTTCCTGCAGCAACCGCTATGGATATGCAAATTTCAGTTTGATCAACGAGTCCCCTAAAGCTCGGGGCTGGAGGTGTACAAGCTTCTACCCATTTATGGTGGTTTTGGTGACATTGTGCTGCCACGGGGCTTCCTAGTGCATCAGTTCCAGGCTTCATCAGCAATGTGATACACAGCTGGATGCAACATGGGGCAACAGGTGGCGTCGATGTTACAGCTCTTGCTTTGAAAATTGAAAGACCTTGCTTTGAATCCCACCTCCTGCAGTAGTACCCTACATCAAGGTACTTATCCTTACCTGATACAGTAAAAATTACCCTGCTGTATAAATGGGTAAATCAGTGTAAGTGGTTTAAGTGTCGGGTAAATGATGGATAATAATAAACAATATGCCAGATACTGTTAGCTGAAGATCTTGAAGGAGGTGGTCTTGCTAAGGTGGCTCTGAAGGCTCTGCATTCCCATCATACCTGGATCCCTGGATCGATCTGTCCATCAGCTGTTGTTCAGACGGCGCCGATCACAATACGCTCTCCATTCGTCCCTTCTCTTTGCTTTTCTCCTTCACGTACGGCCTTCCCATCTGACGAGATCGTCTTCCCACCTCCTTGGGGGTCGTCCAAGTGATCGTTTTCGTTGTCTTGGGTACCGCTCAGCTAGGAACGTGGTCCATCAGTTGTCCACTATCTGCGCTGTGTATTCTGCCCATCTCATCTCATTCCACCTGTATTCTGCCACAACGTCCATTACTCCGCTGCTTTCCCTCAGCGCTTCAGTGGTTACGTGGTCTAAGCGTGTCACGCCGACCATTCTGCGTTCCATCACCCTTTCAGCGACTGACAACCTTTCCTCCTCTTTTTTTGTTAATGCCCGTGTTTCGCCGCCGTACAGCATGGCTGGTAGGACCGTGGAATTAAAGAGGTTTGCGCGTGTTGCCTTGTCGACACCTGCTGTGAGAACTCCTTTGATGGAGTTGAATGCGCACCACCCGGCTCTGATTCTCCTTCCGTGTTCGCCTCCCAATTCTTGGCGCATATTCATTTCCTGTCCCAGAGAGACATAGCAGTCCACCTCTTCGATCTCACCTGAAGCGACTGTTACTCACACCTTAACGGTCCCATGATAGAGGGTCATAACCACCGTACAAGAAGGTGGTTTAAATCATCATGAGCCAAGGTTCCCATTCAAGGTATTCAAAGGGTTATAACTACCAGTTTCGACCAGCTAAAGACAAATAGCTTTTGCGTTCATGATGTGGTCGCTCCTCTTGATCAGTGGCAGGAGGTCAACGGAGGAAGGTGAGTGCTTCACGACCAGTTCTGTCGTTACAGTCCACCTTATCCGGCGGATGAGGGAATCTGCTACTCCTGACACCTTCTGAATGACGAGGACAGAACATGCATTTGTCGCTGTTAAAGATGTTTGAGGGTCACCGCCCAGCGGGGGCACTTAAGGACTTGAGTAAATAAATTCAACGTTACCGTAGCTACCAGACTGCGTGCGATTCGGATGCACGTCAGCTTTGAGCTCCGAGTCGCCGATTTGGCTTTGTGACGTTGCGATGTCCCTCCAGGCCCGTTCGGTGGAGATGATTAGGCGGGCGGGGGACATTTTCACTTGTCACATTTACATACTGAGCCCCAGACGTCAAGCGCCCCCGACCGAGCGGGAGATGATGATCGCAATCATAATCAGAGGCGTGAGAAGCAAAGACGAGGCATGACATACAAATATTATTGTTTGCGTGTGTGCGTGCGTGCGTGTGTGTGTGGGGTTGCGATTGTGTTCGCAGCCAGTGCTTCTGTCATACCTCGATTGTGATGGATTTATTGTTTATGTAAAAACTGATTTCTCTATAATATCACATTATAAGATGTAAATGCAATTTTCGGGGCTAATTAAAAGAGGCGATGTCTCCAGTGACTTGGTGACGGGCCCCAACGCATCCCTCCCGTGACTAATGTCATCCTTCGAGCCTTTTTGGATCTCGTCTTCATAAAATCAGATTTGGGACCTGGGACCTGGTGGAACATGTGCTTATCCGTGACCTTGTACGGCGTCGAAGGTCGTGTGCGATAAGACGAGCAAAACCGCGGCGCTCGTGGTGTCCCGACGCGCCGCTCGCTCTGCGGCGAGAAAACGGGAAAGGTCGAACCACTATTGTGGCTACAGTTTATCGTGCTGCTGGCTAAATTAGGGGAGAAATTGCTTTCTGGAGGCTTTTGAACTGCATGATCCCACAGGGAGCCCCGTGCTGGTCTCCGAAGGACTCGGGTGTCAGAGCCGAACCTGCAGATCCCAAACCTTTAGTACTGCTTTCAGTGGCGCCGATTACCTCGTATTAGGGTACATTTTGGTACAGAATAGATTTAAGATCCTCAGCGGAAAAAAAATACTCCTATGTCATATCCGGAAAGTATTGCTGTAGTGTGCAAATGGACTGGAAAACATGTTATTGTTCTGTATTATTTATCGAGAATTATTGATCAAAAAGTCGTGTTCACACTCTTCTCGTGGACGTGATCGAAGACAGTGCTTAAGGCTTTGCCTTGCAACAGAAAACTCAGGTTCGAATCCCACCTCCTATTGTAGCACCCTTGATCAAAGTATTTACCCTGAATTGATACAGTAAAAATTGCCCTACTGTGTAAAAGAACAAATTGTCAAGTGTGAGATAAATAAGTTAGTATAATGTAGTATAAATGGGTAAATCACTGTATGTAGTGTCGTGTACAAACCAAAGATTGTTAGTGGCCTTGGAGAGAAGCACATGCTAGATTAATTTACTATGTCTTTTCTGTGTTCTTTTCTATGTCACATGCTTTATCTGAGCAGTTAATTTGTCAAAAAGAGTAAGTACAGGTACATCCTGAATGCAAAATTTTTGTGTAAATTTTCTCATGTTTAGTTACAACCAGTAGTGAAATTATTCCATTAGCCCCGCCTCCCTATATTTGAAATGTTTATTAATGCATCGGCGGTCTTTTTGGAAATCATGAACCTTTCGTACAAGCGATCCTTTCCCACGGATGCAAATTTTGCTGCTGCATTATAATTACTATTTATTACTCCAGAGAAATCAATATTACGAGGCAACCCAAGTGTGGAGGGAAGCGATTCATTTTCGATTTAGGCCTCTCTTTAGCATGTGCTCTTCGAATCCAGAGTACTCAAATGATTTTAAAGTTCTGCACGCTTGCTGGCAGGCGCCTCTACTTCTCGCCACGGATCAGCGGCCTTCACGAAAGATCACAAATGAAAGGCGGGAGCACAAAAGACGATGGACGGATGGCAGTCTGGGCCGTCTGCCGGGGGTGATGACGTGCGGCACCATGCTGTCGCTGGACGGTTGGACGGCACTTCGCTCCACTGCAGGGAGCCCCTTTAATTAGGTAATTTGAATAGGAGGTGGTGACGTAGAACCACGTGGCTGGATCCATCCTCACGGCCCGTGGCAGGGCTTCCTTCTGCGAGGACACATCAAGTTGGCTGGGTTTTCCAAAATGGTCAAGCCCGAGTCCTCGGTCAGCGCGGTAACCCTGGAAACAGGAATGACGTGGCCTATCTTTGGCCTGGATTGAGGCGCACTGGGACTGTGTAGCCTCCTGGACTGTGATTTTGGATCTGGGGTTCGATCCTTGCCGGGGTCTTGTATTTCAGCCTTCCCGACTGCAGCCTTTCCTACCTCGTAGTGTTTGTATGGGTTTCTTCTCACAGTCCAAAGACGTGAGCCAAAGAAGGCTGTGGGATACCACCTCCGTACCTTCCCTTACCTGGGAAGCCATGTAAACGAACGCGGTGAGTCGAGTTCCCTTAAGTGATGGTCCACATGGAAACCAGGAGTAACGGCTTGTTACTGGTCACGCAGACATGGACCAGTAGCGGCATCCTCGCAATTACATATTCATAATCTTCCATTAAAATATTTGTGCAAACTGCACTCTGAAACAGAGGGAGGGATGGGGGTTCATGAAAAATGACTACAATACAAACTCGTGTCATTTGCCAAAAGACAAAAGTAGGATGGATTCTTGTCAGGATGCATCGTTCTTGTAAAGTAAGGCCCTTACCAGAAAATCGGGGCTGGAAAATGTCCCGGGATAATCGGCACCCTGCGGCCGAGCGGAGCTCTCTCGACAAGCTAACTTTGCATGATGAACCATGCGGTTGACACGCGGTACTTACAGCGCGGATTAGAAAGAGCCCGAGTAGGAGTTTGTTCTGGGAAACGGATTTGCACAAAGTTGGTGTCACGCGGAGTGGAGCCGGCACTGCGTAGGCTTCTTCGGTGAAAGCAGCCGGAATGGTAGGCGGCGGGCGCCCGATGAAGCGTGCCAAATTAGCTTCATGGTGCCACAGTGTTTCAAAAGAGCCGATTTTGACTGAATTGCGCTTTGAAACAAATTTTTGAGAAACATCCTTATCCGACGTAATTTCCTCCACTGATGTTTTTGTTCGCTAATCCGGGTGTTTTTTTCGGTCGGGTAGCGCGCTCAGCCAGTTCAGGCTGGGTCTACATGATTGAAAGGCGGTTGCAGAGCTCCCAGCCTCGCAGACTCCCGTACCCGGGGCCGGGTTTTCGTTCTGGGTGCTCTGTGGGGGGTGAGATGCAATTAAACCAATTTGTCTGACGTTCAAGTACCTTGCTGTGTTCCTCCCAGCACCTTCGGTGAAATCCTCTCAAGCTCATCCACCCCTCCCCGAGTGTGTGAACTGCCCTCCGGAGCTAAACTTGCGATTGGGCTTGTGATCTCCGAACATACATCCTACCGAGGCGCCGACAGAAAACTCTGTTCTAGGGGCTTTAATCATTTTCACACGAGGGGGTCTTAGACAGCCAAAGGAGACTCTTCTGCAGGTCACACTGAGCCTTTGCGTCTCTCTCAGGGATGGGCGTTGGACACCGTGTCGCCACGTCCCAATTCATCTGAGGTCCCTGTGCATGCTGATACGTGCCCTTCGGACTCACACACGCCACCGATGCTGCATTTTCGACCACTCTGCCGACTGTTAAAGACCAGAAATCATCCATCGGTGTAAATGACCCCGGTGTGCGGTTTCTTTAGGCAGTGGGCTGCGACGGGGGATCGTTCAGGTGACGTCAAAAGGCATTTTCAACAGTGTCACGAAGCGTCCTGTTTCACCAAGGTTTTTTGGCCATTTCTGCGGTTCGAGGCTGAAAAAATAGACTCTCGTTCAGGTTCGCAGTCGGATCTGAAATGGGGTCGGCGCCGCGCTCGATGTGGACTCTCCGTGCGGTCAAAAATTCAGATGCACCAAACGCGCCCCGAAATCCACTGCCATACATTATTAAGCTGGAGATATATGACGCCATGTCGCTCGCCATCCCTCCTCCGTTCCCGCGGGCCCCTTCCTGACCCCACAATAAGACGAGATAAATAAACATAAAGAATGAGAGCGGCGGCTCCCTGCGGCTCTGTCCACGGTTGCGGTCACTGGGTTCAACTCTGTGGGGGAATGTTATGCACTCATGCTGTTTGCAGATGCAGCAGTTCATTTGCGGTTACGGTTGGGTCACGGCTGTGTTTCTGGGGTCCAGAGGACCCCTGTGCTGCCTGGTACCACAGCATTTAATTATCTCACACACTTCCAGTAAAATATACAAGAGGGGCTCTCTTAAAATGAACCGTTTTCTTATATGTGCCCTTATCATGTTTTATGGTCATGACCTTTAATTGTGGTCTGCATAGGACCACCATGAACTTCCTGTTGCGGTTAGGACAAACTAATAAATTGGTTTATGTAATAATGTATCTACAGGGGCAGCACGCAGTATTGCATTTACGTCCATGTATTTGTGACCTCAGGGTTGTTGGTTTGTACCCCACTCCTGCTCCTGCTGTAGTGCCCTTGGTAAAGTTATTTAGCATGAACTGATAAAGAATATAAACAGGCAGGTCACTATCGTTTATTATCTCTCACTGTACATAACTGTGGGTAAAGCACGTCAGATATTGTAATTAAATTGTTATTAATTAGGGGGGGAGGTGCGGTAGCACAGTGGGTTGGACCGGGTCCTGCTCTCTGGTGGGTCTGGGGTTCGAGTCCTGCTTGGGGTGCCTTGCGATGGACTGGCGTCCCGTCCTTGGTGCGTCCCCTCCCCCCCCCGGCCCTACGCCCTGAGTTGCCGGGTTCGGCTCCGGTTCCCCGTGACCCTGTATTGGACAAGCGGTTCTGAAAGTGTGTGTTATTAATTAAAAATTAATAGTGTATTGAGTGTACCCAAGTACAATTGTACAAAACACACACTGTGTGTATTTAAGGTGAAAATATGTCATGAATGTAGCCCTGGACTCCGTAGGGATATTGTGTATTGTGTGTGTGTGTCTTGTTTCCTAAAACAGTTCCGTTCGATCGGTGCCGCTTTGAAACATAGCGTACCGGAGTGTTTTCCGGAGTGTTCCGGAACGTCCACTCACCCACTCGCGAGCTTCCGTTGTGGTGATAAACAGCTGAAAGAAGCAGAGAGGGGCAGAGACTCTGAATGAGACGGAATCAAACTGATGCTCATTGAATTTTTCAGAGGGAAAATATGACACAGCTTTGATTGTCCTCAGATGCCCCCCCTCCCATTGTTTTGGCCGGCCCCGCCTCTCAAAGACAGCGTGACCAATCAAATGTGGTCCTTAGGAAGCCCCGCCCATGGGGCTTTGTCTGCCACCCCGCGGTTGCCGCTTCCACTCTGTGGAGGGTCGCCTCGCTCCAAGGGGGGTTAGTTGCTGGCTGGGCAGGTAGGGGAGTAAATGAGTTTTTAACCTTTGCAACTCAGTCGCTTCAAATCTTTTTTTTTTTAAAAAAAAAAACCCTTTCCTACAAACAAGCCACTCTTGTTACACATGTAACGTGGCCATGAGTTCACTTCGTCCTTGTTCCCCCGATATGTTCATTGATCGTATCACCAGATCACCTTGATACCGTGTCACACGCTCTGGCTAATTTCATTATGGTAAGCTCAGTTCAAAGAGGCACCTGGCGGACCGTGTTGCTTGAACCGCTCTACATGGACTTTACATGTCTGCCTTTGATCTTAATGATGCAGCGACCAGGAGGCGCCGCTCACTTCTCTGGATGACCCCCCGCACATTCAAATGTGGGATCTACCTTTAAAAGTGGAATTTTATCACAGAGTTGATGAAACGCCTGAGTTCGCTTTTGAAACACTGACACCCTTCTGCCGCCCTCTTCGCTCACGGACTGACAAGTTTTCCCTGTGTCACAGTCGAAACACGGTCTACGGATGGATGGATAGTTCAACGGATGTCTCGATGGAACAATGGATTATTTTGTGTTTACTTTTGCTTTAATCATAGAAGACTCTCTTGTTGGCTTTGGTGCCCAGTTGTTACTTTTTATTTTTCTTTTCGAGGGGCCACATTTCCATTTTTGAGTCAATAAAATTCATATTTGTACCTTAGCTTCAACTCCACTCATATGGACACCACTGCCACAACCAGTCACACCCCTAACTGGCAGCTTGACCCCATCAAGGTTGGTAAATTGACCTAGAGCTCTGCAGTATGAGCTTGGATGTTGGTTACCTGCAGCATGTGTACCTCCACCAGTTGGTGCAGTTTTAGGTACCTTTGAGTGACCTTCAAGTTACCAGGGTTACTCGTGGGTTACCTATGAGGTTCCTGTGTTCTAACCAACATTACATTTGAATTACGTGTGAATTACCACTGTTACCCTTGAGTTACCTGTGAGTCACGTAAGAGTTAACGGTGTTGGCTTTGAGTTACCAGTGAATTACCAGAGTTACCAAGGAATTACCTGTAAATTGATGTGGTTACCAGTGAGTAAATGTGTAAGTTACCTGTGATTTATCGGTGTTACGTGTGAGTCGCCTGTGCCCTGTGTGATGTGACATGTCCCTCATCTCCGACTGGTTCTCTGTCTGGGGCCGTTCAGTTCCCAGTGTGACCATAACCCCAGGACCGCACCATTGACCAAACCCAATGCATGAGAGGAAATTAATAAACGGAGGATAATTCTGGTCAAAAAACCCAAATATTAATTAAAAAGAAATGTTAAGGTTTATTCACCGTCCTTTGCAAAGATACCTGTTCTGAGTCCTAACCGGAGCGGTGGTCCGTCTCACACTGGGCAGAGTTAATATTTAAGGCAATTTGTAGAGGCAGTAATCACATCCGTCAGCTTCACCTTGCCCAGGAGCTGCGGATGAAAAAATAATTCTGAGCTCAGCCCCAAGCCCTCGACCGCACACCTTCTGTCTGGAGCGCCGACACTGATGAGGCGACCGTCTCCCGTCGCCGGCGTCTGTGTCCGCAGGCGATCCTTCACACCAGACCGAAGGCGAAGAGACGCGCTTCCAGGGCGTGGGAGGGAAAGCCACATCGATTGCCTCCCAGACATCGCTAATGTGAGATATGACCCGCCGCAAAGTCTCCAAAGATGCCCTCAATTTATTGGGCCCTCATTAGCATCACAGTCACGGCGCCGATGAGACACTTGAACGGATACCTGGTTTTCATACAGAAAACGGTCGTCTTTCTTCGAAGGGCCAGTGATCGCCGTGTGGATCCCATCCGCTTTGTACTGGAAACTTTTTGATGTTTTAATTTAAAGACGCTGCACTGAAAAGTTGTTGCGCTCACATGTGCACGTTTACATACGCCTGCCTTGAAAATGACCGAAGACGTTATATAATGTATTACATAGGGCTGAGTAAGTTTTACTGCATTATTCCAGGGTGAAAACCTTGATCAGGAGATACTTACAGCGCGAGGTGGGAGTCAAACCTGCGACCTTTGAGTGGAAGGTAGCAGCTCTAATCACTGCGCCACCTGCTGCCCTGTTTGGGTATTGCGTTGTAGGAATTCGGGGCTCGGAGGACTGAATCTAGGTGCCATTCCTACCACGAGAAAAGCTTCTCTTGTCAATCACACATTGAAAGTGAGTCGGGATGGAAACTGACCTCAACCGGGAGTTCCAGATATACTTGGACTCTAATTACCATCTTTCCACTGCGGAGTTTCTCTTTTGCTAAACTTCCTCTTTTGTCTTTCAAAAAATGATAAAAGTGTTTTCCTGCGGCAGCTGTACAAATGAGATTTTCAGAAGTGTCAAAACACCAAAGTTTTTTCCTCCGCAGATAAAATATGACAGGATCAGGGCGTCCCCTCAAATTCGTCACTCATAAATTCTATTAAGTATAAATATAACTACAAAATATAATTATTAATATTTGCGAGGACTTCGTGCCTTTTTGAGTTGGACAGATGTCTGGGTCCTGACCGCCTTCCCATATGAGGGGTGTCCCCAGGAGCGGTTGAGAGCAGAGGGTGATCCCCCCCCTCCCCGTGCATGTAAAATCAGAGCTAAGCGGTTAAGGCACCCCAAGTGATGTAAGGAACCTTTTGTCTTGGCATATCAGACTAACCTGGGTGTCACTTAGTGTTGTCTGGGTGGAAGTGAGAAGAGTGGAGGGTTTGAACTGAATTGCACCTGATGGCAGATCAAAGAGAGGCGCGCGGCACCGTGTGGGACGCGGGCGGGGAAGTCTCCTCTGCTTTCGTTTGCTGCTTAACAGTTTCCGCGACGACGCTGAAAACAAAGAAGAAAGACAAATGAAAGGAATGAAAGGGAAGGGGTGTGTGATGGGCAAAGGACCGCACCGTTGCATCAATGAGTCTGGGTTCCGCCGGTGGTCAATCGTGGAGTGGTGGTCGACGATGGTCTGGCGTTAGTTTGTGGTCTTGTGGTCAATGGTCCGGTGTTCCCTTGTTACCTTCGACTGCCTGGTCTTGCGGTCCATGGTTCTCCGGGTCATTTTGTGGCCTGGTGGGGGATGCAGTCATCCTCAGGATTTATTCCTCTCCAGTGATGCTTTTCCTCCCAACATCTTACCCGAGTGAAAGGTTCTTTGACAGTCAGCAAGCTATTATGCGAACATTAAATTAATTGAGGAACCGCTGGACCGTACTTCACCCTGTGAGATAACGCAGAACAATGGCTGCTCCCCTAAAAAGGATCTATGTGCCTCAGTGGATATACACATAACCCATGGAAAATGAGCTCTAATTTGTGGGTTTTAACAGTCTCATCTCATTCATCAGCGTCTCCATCTGTCTAACAGAAACGCTCACAATTCATATAATTGCAAAAAGGTGCCCTAGTAAAATGTGTGAATATTTTTACGAGAATCTCAGACCTATTACACTTTTGTCTTTGTTTTTTTTCCACCTGTGGTATCCACATTTACTTATCAGACACTTTTCTCCAAAGCAACTTCCAATGAACTCTATGTAGTGTTATCAGCCCACACACCTTATTCACCATGGTGACTTACACTGCTAGATACACAACTTACACTGGGTCACTCATCCATACATCAGTGGAACACACACACTCTCTCTTTCACTCACACACTATGGGTGAACTTGAACAGCATGTCTTTGGAGTGTGGGAGGAAACCAGAGCACCCAAAGGAAACCCATGTAGAGATGGGAGAACAGGGGTGGCCCAGTGAGTAATACTGCTGTCTTACGGTACCTGGGTAGTGTGAGAGAACATGGGTCCTATCCCCCCTTGTTCTGTGTGGAAACAGACAAAAAGAAATGACTTTCTGCTTCGTTTTCTTTGTGCTTTTTTTCCCGTTTGTGGGTGAGAAGCAAACAAAACGAGGCAGACAGATCAAATATAAACAGTTGTTTGGCCTTTTTACTGAAGAAAAAGACAAAAGCAAAATATTTTACCCTGACTATGTGAAAAAAAGAGGTATGTAGTGGCACAGTGGGTTTGGCTGGGGTCCGCTTTCTAGTAGGTCTTGGGTTCGAGTCCTGCTTGGGGTGCCTTGCGATAGACTGACATTTTGTCCTGGGTGCGTCCCCCCTGTTGCTGGGTTAAGCTCCGGTTTGCCGCAACCATGCCTGGGACAAGCGGTTACAGACTGTGTGTGTATAAAAAGCAAACAAAATAAACATTTTCCTTCTGCTTGTTTGTTGATTTGACAAACAAAACCAGTCGATTCCTTTTTGTTTGTATGTTTATCGGTTGGTTTCAGCCAGCCTGCTAAGTGGATTCGGCTCGCCGTCGTCCTGCTGCGAGACGACGGGCCCAGCCGTGGCCGCAGCCCTCCAGGGACCCGAAGGAGTGGTGGGTTCCCCTAGCCGGCGTGTCTCAACACAGCGGGGGGGGGAGGAGGAGGAGGGTACGCTCAGCCACCACGTCCGCACGACAGTGCTGCCGTTTTGATGGAAACGAAAGCTGACAAGATCGCCGGTGCTGCGGATGTTGACCTTACAGGAAAGGGCGGGAGGCGGCTATGATTCGACCAGCCAGAGGGGAACGCGGTCGCGGTCTTCTACTCAGAACGCGTGCATGACGACACGGCGGCGGTTCCCCGAGCAGCCGAGCACCCACCCGAACGAAGACCTCGGTTGGGTCCACGATGCCCACAGCCGCTACGTGCATCTGAAACGTTCAGCTTCCCCTAAATTGATTCGTATTCCAATTACCGGCTAATTACACGTATCTGATGACCAGCGTTGCGGCTGCTCCGCTCCTCCGACGAAACGCACCCGGAGCATTTATTGACTTTAATACGTTGCCGTCGTGTTGCTTTAGATAAAAATCTCGACATCAGTGAAGTGTTTCCTATTGAGAGCGCCCGCTTGCTTTTCACACGCTCGCACCCGTGTCTTCTGCGTTCTCAGGTTATCGCGCAAATTATGTATGCAAATTGACTGGATGTTACAGGACGGCCCTGGTTTGCACTCCGCCCGCATCGCGCCGAGTTCGACGCGCGTGGCCGTGACTCCCGTTATCCGGGACGGATGAGCTGCGCGTGCTATGATCTGCCGCTGGGGCACACGCTAAATGGAAAGGGTGCGAGCGAGAGGAGTCGCCATGACGCCCTCCTCAGATACACTAGCATCCCATATAATTGGATGTCCACCTCGGACTGAGCCAAATGGACCCCTCTCGTTATTTCTCTCTCTATGTCTCTCACACACGCACACACACACACACACATGCACACACTAAGATCCTATCCCTCTCTCCCTGGTGTACTCACCACCCCGGGGACCTCAGTCTCCCGTACAAGTAGAGCCAGGATCGATGATGCCGCATGCTTCCAGCCCTGTGCTGAGAAGAGGGATCACACACGGCACACGGGCCGCACGCGCCCCACACACACAAAGCGATGAAATATAGAGCACAACACCAGTCATTCAGACATTCATAACAAGTGCGCAGACGTCTGACTGCAGCGTTCGGATCCAGACCGACCGGGGTGCGAGCGCGAGACACGGGGGCCCCTGAGATCACCGATCAGAGACAAATTCATATTAATTATAAGTGCGGGCAGATTCGTACCGCGAAATCACCATTGACGCATCGCTCGGCGCCTGATTGCATTGTGTTTTATAAGGGAAAACATGCTCTCTTTGATTGTCTTTTTTCATTCCATACAAAACAAATCCCCCCTTTTCTCTCCCCTGGAAGGAATTCTTATTTTACATATATTGTCATTTGCATTTATATCACAAATTCTATTCCTATCCTCTGGAAGGAATGTATATAAACAGTGTGCTTTCCCGCTGTTGTCGTTGTTGTTTTTATTTTTTTTTTTTTTCAGATGTGAC
The DNA here is from genome assembly GCF_900964775.1 of Scleropages formosus. Lineage (NCBI taxonomy): Eukaryota > Metazoa > Chordata > Actinopteri > Osteoglossiformes > Osteoglossidae > Scleropages > Scleropages formosus. The sequence goes on along the minus strand of NC_041815.1, from coordinate 28,009,200 downwards.
TTTAATGTGATTGCATAAGAAGCGTCTTCGGGAAACTCGGCATCATTAAGTTGAGAACTTGGAGCCCCAGTTTGTGCGCTCCAAGGCCGCGTTGTGTTATCTCAAGGTGAACGCCTGATTGAACCCAAGAAATTTCCACGCCGGCACACAGACAATCTCTTAATTTCTCTCCCCCTATTTGTTTGGCCCCGCGTCTCCTATATCCCATTTTATTTGGGAGATTTCTTCTGTATTTCCGGCCGATTTTTCTTCTAGAAGCATCCGCTTTGGAAATGCAATCAAGGGCCGATTCGAGCAGTTGGGTTCCTATTATAGATAGGAATATATCATATTATCTTCCGAATATTGTTGTGAGCTAAGGGCACACGGTGATAATTGCTTTCTAAATGGGGAAACACTTAAATGTCAAAGTTTGAAAATGTTTCATCTTAGTGATGAATAAAACATTAGATATTTAACTTAACTTAATTAATAAGTGCAATTAATAAGTGTAAGATGCATCAGGCCACATTCACCCCAGACCCAGTCATTCAGACATGTCCACTGTAGAGGACACATTCTTAAATGTATCTGCCAAACCTCACAAGCTGCAATGCTGAGTCCTGATGTATGTTATAGAGGGCGTTCTAAACGATACCAGAATTTTGGGGTGGGGCGAGGACATCTTCCTCAAAATCCTGGATATATTTCCAAAACTTTTTTTTGCGAGGTCTCGGAGCTATGTATTTAAGAATGCTTGCGCGCAAATTTAGATATATTTATATATTAACCAGGAACAGGGTTTTAGATTTCTGCATCTCCGAGGGAGTATTTTCCCATTTGCTCCATCCGAGTGCACACTTCCTGAAGCGGTTTTCTAAAATACCACTCCATGTGCTTATTCAACACCTTTGGCTTGTTGAACGGACAGCCGCGGAACTGCTTTGAGTTAATCCCATTATGTCTGAAGGAGGTCTTTAATTTAGTTTCATGCAGTTTCTTAACCGTTTCTAGGCCACGGACCCCTTTAAGAACGTAGCAAAATTAAGGACCCCTCATCGAAGAAAGTTCACAAATAAAACTATTCAGCTCACTTTATCTCACGGAAAGGTCATAACTTTCCGATACAATTAAATCACGGATAATAATACCTTAATAATGTTTTTATTTTATTTTCAAAGCAAGCCTATGCTTGAAGTCCGTCCATGGACCAATAACGGGTACACGGACTTCACGTCAAGAACCTCTGATTTAATAGAACTTCAAGCCCTACTGTACTAGCAGCATAAACGCACTGCTATCAACACAGATAGTAGTTGGAATGCAAACCTGTCCATGGTGCCGAAGGGTACCAGTAATGATGTGGATCTGTCCATGGTGTGGGGGGGGCGCGGTGGCGCAGCAGGTTTGGCCTGTACCTGCTCTCTGGTGGGTCTGGGGTTTGAGTCCCATTTGGGGTGCCTTGTGATGGACTGGCGTCCTGCCCTGTGCGTGTCCCCTCCAGCCTTGAACCCTGTGTTGCTGGGATAGGCTCTGGCTCTCCGTGACCCCGCTTGGAACAAGCGGTTTCAGTCAATGTGTGTGTGTGTCCGTGATGTCAATGGTCAACAGGGGAAATGTAGACCTGTCTATGGTGCCGAAGGGTACCAGTGATGATGCGGATCTGTCTGTGGTGTTGATGGTTAACAGGGGAAGTGTAGACCTGTCCATGGTGCTGAAGAGAAACAGCAATATTGAATATCTATCTGTGGAGCTGATGGGTACCAGTTATGTAGCAGATCCACCCATAGAGCTAATGGGGCAAAAGCGGTTATGTAGACCTGTCCGTGGTTCTGATGGGTACCAGTTATGATGTAGATCTGTCCGTTGGGCAACAGGGGTCATATGGATATGTCTCTGGTGGTGATGGGTAACACTGCTCATGTGGCTCTGCCCACAATGTTAATGGGTAACAGTAGTCATGTGGATCCATTACCATGTGTCTGTTTGGTTTTAGATGTTAAGGTGCTCATGTGAAGTAATTGTGAAATCTCTTTAGTAATGACTCTAAGCAGTGTGATAAATGTGCCATTTCAGATCCATTACTTTAATTTTTTTCTGCTTCTCATCATATGGATGTCTGGGCTTTTCTAGACTGAAATGACTTTCCAGCTGATGTTAATGCCGACTCCTGTAATTACAGCCCCGAATGAAGCTGAAGACATTTCAAAGTATGTTTGCATTCACATGGAAATTGGTAATGTTTATGTCTTCACACAAGATGTTGCTCAGGGTTATTTTTAGCATGAAATTCAATTAACCAGATGGCAAAATGAAATTGCAGAAAAGGCTCTCCAGAGGAGGGGGCTCACCCACCGCTGGCACAGCAGGCCGTCCCTGTCCCGCTTCCCATGAGTTAATGCTCAGAAAAGTGCAGAGACCTTTCGCGCCACTGTTTTAAACAAAACGGCAAAGGAAAGAGCGAGGTTCGAGATCCAAAGGGTCATGGGTTCGATGGAAGGATCTTGGTCGTGGTTCGAAGACCAGGAGTCGAGATCGGAGAGGTCGTGGCTTCGATCCGAAGGTCTTGGTTCAAAGAACTGCGGTCGTGGTTCGAAGGGCGGGGGTCGAGGTCTGGAGGTCGAACAAGATGCGAGGAGCAGAGCAAAGCGATGCGTGAGGGAAAGGGGAGGTTTCTCACAGAGATTCTGCAATCACTGTGGGTCGGTCTCCTTCTTTGAAAGAGTGGTTTCATTAGGTGAAGGGGTTTGTCCTGCGCCTGGAATTACCTGATTACCTTCCCCTGTGGTCCCCTGGGGCATTTTCCCCAGAGGTCGTGACAGTCCCTGCACCACATACGCTATGAGGGAAAAAACATGGTAATAACTGTCATCCCATCGCAGTTTCGGGCTCGTTTCGTTCTCCCTGCAGTTTTGATCAGATCCAATTCTAGCTTGACTCATACATATTTGATGAAATTCAAATTGCCTTAACTTTGTATTATCAGCTGAGGGAGAATTTTTTTAATGTTAAAATGTAAAACCGTTGCAAAATCTTTTCCTTCTCAGAACTTCCTTTGAGAGCCGTACCACGAGCTCTGTCCCATGGCGTCGGCGATACGTGCGAATGAGCAGATCATTAATGGCTTATATGGCCAAAAAGCCTCAAACCGGGTTTATTAAAGAATTAGAATTAATTAGCACTCCAAGTGGCTGGTGAGAAAATCAACCCCAGAGATGGTTGTCGGATGTTCATTAAAGCAAATGTCATCAAAATCTGCTTTTCATTTGGAACACCTGGAGTTTATAAGGAATGGTCTTCACACGATTTTATCGAGTTTTTCAACGATGTGAGTGCGGTACAGATCAGCATTTGTTATTCTGGTCGTATCTCTGGTCGATGTTGTTTACTGCCGCTGAGTTGATGTGGACCATGGTCAACCACATAAATAGTGCACTTCTGGAAAGTTCTTTTCTTAACAGGGATGTGTTGATTGTCTCTGTGATTGAGTCCATCCATAGTTGCTGCTTCCAACGTTTTCAGTCATTGCTGTCTCTATGAGAGAATCCAGTCCTCTCATGGCATTTACAAAGTACGATAACCTCACCGTCATCATTTGTGCTCATCATGAGAGTTCTGGATAGATTTGGTCCAAATGAAATGTGTATATATTTATTCTTGCTGTCACAGCATCCCCAAGGCGCTCTGCTCCAGTCATCCCAAGAAGAGTCATCGGCATGCCCAGCTTGCAACACACAGGGAAGGTGGATTCAGTCTGGGAAGCTTCTGACAAGCATTTTTACCTTTCTACGTGCCCGCTGGCACTCTCCTCGACATTGGTAAGGATGATGTTGCTTATAGCAACGTTGGAAAGGTACTGAAATGAATCAGTGTAGCGTGCGTTTGTGTGTGTGTGTCCGTGTATTGGTCCCGTCAGCTCCAAAGGGAATTCTGATCCATCCGAAAGTGTCTGTTATATTTCTACATAAAATGTGCACCTGCCAGTGATGCAGCCTAGCGATATATAGGCTGTGTCCACCGTATATAGACGCCCCACTAATGGCTCATCTAGAAGCCTCCCAGCGTTCATTTAACTATAACGCATGAATGCTCACAAGTTGTAAAGAGGCAAAACGCTGTTTTCTCTTTGCTTTTCCCAAGAGAAGGGGTCGGGTGCGAGCGACACACACGTATGAATCTCCCGTGATCCGAAAGCACGCTAGGGACACGTTGGGGACATGTGGGGGAGCACGGATGTGGAATGACTACCATGAAGTGAAGGTCACTCATGCTTGGCAGGTACAGGACGAGAACCAGGAGGTCAGATGGGACAAGTCGTCCCCTTTATGGTGGGACCCAGGGATCCAGACTGGACCCTCCTCAACGCACAGCTGCATGAATTTGTTTAGAGGCCACGAAACTCAGGAGGAGAGGCAAAGGGGTCAGGGGAGGGGGTTGTTCTTGTGTTAGGACTTTCACAGGAGGTCACGACATAACCCTAACCTACAACCTCCATCTGGAGCAGAAGTTCACCCAGACACCTTCAGATACTGACTGGTTCATTTCACTCACCGGTTCCTCCAAAACATTGTACTTAAAGCTACATTTTTTAGAAATTTCCAGCATCGACAAAGTCTTTCATCCTTACCTTGACTTTTTGTGGAAGCTGGTTTCGCATTTTCACTTCCTATCTCTAGGGTTAGTGGTTTACCACGATTGTACTGCGAAGTCACCGGTGTCCTCGACTCTCGATATTCTTTGAGCCCATTGTTATAAGCTATTGTTGCCTTGGTAACAAAAGCAAATGTGTTTAAATTTTAGCAAGGAAGCATCCTTTTTTTTCATTGGTGGATGTGTTACATAGAAGAGAAGGCGCAATGACATCGTAACCATGATATGCAGCCGTCACATCAGTGATGTGCCGCACATGTGGCAGAGCTCAACGTTTTAATGGCGAGAAACAGCTCCTTCCTCAGTAATAATTCAGATATGCCGTCTGATGGTGAGTAAAGGGAGGGTGTAAAGCTTTACTGGTTTTACTGGTTTTCCTGCTAGTTGTTCAGAAGCAGCAGATTCACACTGTTTTCCTGGGGGTAAATTTCCTGAAGCTGCTGCACAGCTGGAATGAAAGTCGAGTCAAAGCCACAGCAATCGTTGCTGTAAATATTATTAACCATCATTTGCGTGGCGCTTCTCTCCAAAGTGATTTACACTTGCAGTGATTTGCCAGCTTTTGTACAGCTGGGCAATTTCCCCTGGAGGATTTCCAGGTAAATACCTTGATCAAGGGGAGAGTCCAACCGCTACGCCACCTGTTGGCCAAATCGTTATTGGTGATGTGACCACATAGAAAATACTGAATTTTTGTGATGCCATAACGTTGATTTTCTCCCCCCTCCCCCCCACAGGCTCCGAAATGAAAACACAAAAAAACCCTCATGATGGTAAAATGTGGTAACAACAGAATTTCACAACGTTGTGCTTCCATTACTTTATTTAAACCTTTGAAACGTTTTAATAAAATAGCTTCCAAAGTTCACCAGTGATACTGGGTTTCCGGTCACAACAGACAACGGACATAGGAAATCACACGGAACGAGGAAACCGTTTTCTTGCATTGGATTGTTGGTCCTGGAGGCCCAGGCTCACATTGCCATGTAGAGTAGAACCGAGTGCATATAGGTCATGACCGTTTCCTTTAAAAATCGTATAAAATTTAAAAATAAACGTTTTATTGACAATAAAATGCCAGCCGTAGAACTCGTACAGTTTCATTACATTCTGAATGAAGGACCTCAGTCTCGTTCGCGCGTTTTAAAGTTTTTTGTTTGTTTTTTTACATGCATACATTCTGTAAAAGCAGACAACAGGATTCCCTTTATAATTCAAATCCCTTTTGTACGCTTTTGTTCGCCAGATCACATTAATATATCTCCATCTTCCAGAAACGGAAAAACCAACAAACGAGAAAAAGCAAAGAAGTCATGCACGTCATTCGTTATTAGAAATATCACATGTTTGGGATTTGCAGTGATTTTTCCTTATTTCAAGAAAAGAACCCAACGATGTCAAGGTTTGACCTGAAGAAAACAACTTCAAAGTTCTGCACAGTTCAATACAACTGTATTGAAAATCCACCGAATGTATATTCATTTCAGTTCATATATACGTATATAGATTTTTTTCTTTTTAATATAAAGTGTACAATGCATAGACAGAGTCGTAGGACTAACCTGCCAATCAGAAAGAATCCCATTTACACAAAACTGCATGGGAGCACTTTGAAAAAAGTGCTCCGTTGTGCTTTTCAAAAAAACAAAGGAGGGAAAATACCCCCTTCTTGACAAAAACACGTACAGGGTGTGGATTGAATATTATTGATTATATCTTTTTTAAAAAAAACCTTTAAATCAGTTCTCATAAATTTTAGAGTTCTAACAAAAGTGCTGGTATGAAGAAAATGACAAAAATATTTTTTGGCAAATTTCGGATTTTTGGATTACCAGAGGCAAAAAAGAAAAAAAAAAAAAAACACCACCTCCGAGTTGAGAAAATGAAATTAAGTAAACGTGAGCACGTTGGAGAGAGCTGTGTGTTGGCGTGAGGAGGGGTGAGGCGCCGCCGCTGCGTTTGCAACAGATTCACACGCGCAGGATGGCCTTTGAACAGTGAGTTCCGAATACCAAATCCGATGGTTCGTCGCTACATACCAATGTACAAAAAAATAAAGAAACATTTTAAACTGGCATTAAGTCTATACAAACAGTGGTTTAAACAATAAGGCTGAGCCTTATAATTTAACTGTACATTACAGCGTTTAAAAAAATCTTAGGAGACCAAATATATTTGAACAAAAGCTCTTTTAGAGGAACTTGTGAAGCAATAGATGATTTCATTAAATATATCTTTTTTTATGTATCAATGTAAAAAATAAATAAAGGTTTTGGTGCTTCCACTTTGAGATGCATATTGCTACAGCAGCAGAAAAATACAGGCAACCTGAGGTGTATGCAAAGATATGATACATAAGTTTGATTGTATGGTTCATGAATGGCACTCTGATATTTAGAGAACACAGTCAATTGGCCGCTGTGGGCCCCGCCCCCCCTTGTCTCCGCCCACAGCCTTTCTGGAACCTTCCGTAGAAGTTCGGGACCAGGGGAGACGGAGCCCCGCGGGCGGCCGGGGTGCGGGGGAGGTGGGAACACGTCACAGAGTCTCGCCCTTGACCTGCTCGTTGTTGTTGAGCCCCGGGGAGGGCTTGCTCTTCATGGCTTCCGTCCCTCCTCTGGACGTCTCCTGGAAGAAGAGGCGGGGCATCCACACGGACATCACTATCCGTTTGTACTCCTTGCGGAAGTTCTGGTTCAGCAGGCCGTAGATGATGGCGTTAAGGCAGCTGTTGAAGTAGGCCATGAAGTAGCTTACGACGAAGAGCCACTCGGGAATCCGCGGCGCCACCACCTGGGGGTCGATGGCCACGGCCAGGCCGATGAAGTTGAGCGGTCCCCAGCAGATGGCGAAGAGAACGAAGACTACGAACATGGTGATGAAGTTCCTCAGGTCGCTGGGCTTGAGGCGAGGGCGCACCTCGCTCTTCACCTTGCGTCGCACCTGGATGACCAGGATCCAGATGCGCAGGTAGCAGAAGGTGACCACGGTAATGGGCACGATGAAGTGGATGACCACGACGGCGATGGTGTACGAGCTGCTGACGGTCTGCGCGAACGTGCAGGAGTAGATGCGTGGGTCGTACTGTAGCGAGCCCACAAAGAGGTTGGGCACGATGGCGACCACGGTGAGCAGCCAGATGAGCGCCACGAAGAGCAGCGTGTTGCGGTAGCTGTAGAGTTTGTCGTAGGCGAAGCTGTGGCAGATGTAGCAGTAGCGGTTGACCGCGATGCCCGTGATGTTGAAGATGGAGCCGATGACGCTGAGGCCCATGAGGAAGCCGCTCACTTTGCACTGCGTGTCGCCGAGAGACCAGCCGTCGTGGAAGATGGCGTACAGCACCAGCGGATAGGGGTAGAACGCCACCACCAGATCGGCGAACGCCAAGCTCACCACGAACACGTTGCCTGAGGGAGAGATCAGAGCACGGTCAACAAAAGGGAAGCCTCAGCAGCAAGGGATGCGGTCAACAAAGCGGGAACCCGGTCGGCCATGAGGGCATGGTCAAAAAAGATGGACACGGACAAGAAGGAGGAATGCAAACAGCAACAAGGGACCTGGTCGATAAGGAGATACATGGTAAAGAAGGAGGGATGTGGACAACAAAGACTCTATCGAGAACGAGGGAGACAGTCAACAAAGGAACGTGGTTGACCAGAAGGGGTGTGGTTAACAAAGATGGACATGGACAAAAGGGATGCAGACAGCAAAGAACAAGGGACACGCTCATCTATGAGGGATGCAGCCAACAACAAGGACTACGGTTAACCAGAAGGGATGTGGTCACCAAAAAGGGATATGATCAACACGGAAGAACATGGAAACCAAGACAAACATGGACGAGGAGGGACATGTACTAGAACAATGAACCCGGTCAACAAGGAGAGACACGGTCAACTATGAGGGACACAGCGAACAACAAGGGACCCGATTAACAAAAATGGATGTTATTGGCGTAGACGAATATGGTAAAGAAGGAGGAACGTAGACCACAAAGAGGAACCCGGTCAAGAAGGTTAACACATGGTCAACAACAAGAGAACGGTCACTGCATGCAGGGCTGCAGGTAGACAATCCTCAGTCATTCTTCTTTCTGTGCTTCACTCTCACACCTCATCAGTTTTTTTGCGGCTTTTCCCGGCAGTTTTCAACCATTATTGTATTAATTATTATGTATATATTTGACTGATTGGTCTATTAATTGATCGATTCGGTCTTGCCCAGTACACACACATCTTACATATTCCTTATACTTTAGAAAATACCACACAGAAGGTAAAATGAGTTCCCGCTGCTGTAGACCCGTCAGGCATAAATGACACCCCCCGCCACCCATCAGCGGATCAATGGTGTCGTCTCCATTTGCAGGCACACATTCAACTGACCGATCGTCTGGAATAAATCCACATCGAAAGGCTTCGATCGCAGGCACGCACACTCACACACACACACACACACACACACACACACACACACACACACACACAAACACACATACCCAGTCACATTACAGAAGCAGGAGGCGTTCTGCCCGGGTTCGACAGACGGGACCCGGCCCGGCGCCGCTCGCAGACACCCACCCCTCCCCCCCGATTTGCTGGGAGACCGACTGGGACGCGGCTGCAGCCAATCCGCCCGCTGTGACACTAATTGGACGCGAAGTGACACACACATTGTAATCGCCCGCCAAAAATGATCACCTTGCCAAAAAAAAATGTTTGTGTACATTTCACATAAATTCTACCGACGGGTACATGGCTGACTGCTACATTTTCATTTACGCTTTTTATTTTTCCCTCTCTGGCAGAGGGTCTGTTCCAGGAATATGAGGTTTTTTTTTTTTTTCACCTTGACATTTCAAAACAGCCAGACTGTCCAGGTTGCTCAATGAAGTTATTAATACACAGAAATATACCATCTTTTTACCGAAGCGATTCAAGTCAAGCACCAGACTCTGACTGGGCTCAATTTTGCTTACAAGTCGATCCCAGTAACCAGGAGGCAACCGGCCCTGTACCAAGTTCTGTATCAAACTCCTTTTACCCCCAAGTCACAAGCAATAAAAGTTTAATAATCCAGACGACTCAATTTGCGTACCGGGCGCATTGAAGAAACGAAATGTTCTGAATAAAAACATTCAGTCTCCACAAACTCCTATTAACATCTGTTCACTCATTCATCCCATGAACATCTTGTTACTGATCACCGACAGCGAGGAAGAGCAGACGTGACCTGTAAACACTGTGGAAATGAGTTGAATTAAGGTGACCCCACACCCTCATTCTACTCTTTACTGCCACCTGTCTGCTCAGAGGGTAAAGACAGGTCACGTTCCAACGTCTATGTGTTAAAAATGTTTCATTCCACCATTCACACCGTTCATAAAGCAAGCAGCCAGTGTACTTCTGACTGTTGTCAGCCGAGCCGCCCGATTCATGACCTTATTACTAACCCCGCGACACCCGTGACCTTTGACTGAGAGGCAGGACGGTTAAGGGACTGTGACAGATTATCATGTGCAAGATGATCCCCTGGGGATGATCCTCTACCGGTTTTGAGCCATCAGTGAAGCTTTGCCTCGCCGACATTCTCCACCCCCATGTAGTACCTGTGGCTCCCAGGTTCAAGGTAAATAGCATACAACTTACATTGTTTTTTAAATGGTATTTATATATTTATTTATGGGGGGGTGCGGTGGCGCAGTGGGTTGGACCACAGTCCTGCTCTCCAGTGGGTCTGGGGTTCGAGTCCCGCTTGGGGTGCCTTGCGATGGATTGGCGTCCCGTCCTGGGTGTGTCCCCTCCCCCTCTGGCCTTCCGCTCTGTGTTGCCGGGTAGGCTCCGGTTCCCCGCGACCCTGTACGGGACAAGCGGTTCTGAAAATGTGTGTGTGTGTATTTATTTATTCATATGAAAAAAATGATAGATAGATAGATAGAATTATCTCTTATTATTATATTTAATTTCACATCATTCATTTAATTGCTTTTACTTCCTATTATTATGTTTGTGTGAATATTAGTGAATTTCAATGTGTGGGGTTAAGGAATGGATCCCGGAGCTGCAGACGAACACAAACACCCTGGTGTCACTCTGAGCCGCGGTTTTTATTGCGCTTTCTTATTTACCACATGCCGTAAATACCTCTGCCAGGGCACCCAGAACACCGAGACGCGTGCATGAGCCTCCCTGGCTCACCAGAGAGAGGGACTGGAAGAGAGAGTCACTCTGCTGTGCTGCTCTTTTCCGTACTTGTTAAAGCTGCAATACAAGAAGGACCCAGGTTCGAATCCCATCTCTTGCTGAAGTACCTTGATCTTTACCCTGAATTGATATAGTAACAATAACCAGGCTGTATAAACATCTCAGCACTTTGTTTGAATGCACAAAGCCAAAAGGAAGTGAGTGCACCTGGAATTCCTGGGGGTCCTTCGCTCTTCCACGTCCCCGTGTGTGTGTGTGTGTGTGTGTGTGTGTGTGTGTGTGTGTGTGTGTGTGTGTGTGCGCGCGCACTCAAAAGCCACACATCTTCACATCCACCTTTTCAAGGCTGGATTTAAAAAAAGGTGTAAAATATAGATTTTTGACACTGGGCACTGTCTGGAATTTGCCCAAAGAGATTAAGGAGTAATTATTTACCATGTAAGTACAGTAGATCACTTCCTGCACGCGGCAGCTCCATATGGCACCAAAACACACACACACACACACACACACACACACATACACGAGCTGGAGTGAAGAGTCACACAGATATGCTGTCGAATGGAAAAGACACGTCTGACACACAGGTCCCAGTAGACAGTGTGTGAATCACACTCGCCGTCTACAGGGGACTCCTGATACTGTCTCCGGTACGTACTGTACATGAAGTCACTTTCGCTGTGTACTCTGTGTGTGTGTGTGTGTGTGTGTGTGTGTGTGTGTGTTACATCTGTAGTCTGAATATGGAGCAGATTCAAGGATCTCAACACAGGCTCCTTACACATCTCACTGTGACCTAAACCACCCTTCTTCAGGAACTGAGTACTCTTATAATAATAATAATAATAATAATAATAATAATAATAATAATAATAATGGTAAGTGCATAGCAGGTAGCACTGGTGCCTCACACTTTCTTGGATATAGGTTCTGACATGGGTTCAAATTTGGCTCAATCTCTCTGTGTGTTTGCACGGTTTCCTCCAGGTGCTCTGGTTTCCTCCCACAGTCCAAAGACGTGGTGGACGGATTACTCTAAATTCCCCTTGTGTGTGTGTGTGTGTGTGTGTGTGTGAGATTGCAGTATGACAGACTGGTGTCCATTCAGGGTGCTCCGTGACTTACAACCTGTGTTTCCAGGACAGAGTGTAGACCACCGTGACCTTATATTGAACAAGCGGTTATCGACAGCGGTTGGATTTAATAATAATAATAATAATAATAATAATAATAATACAGCTCACCAGACACCTTCTTCAGATATATTTATGAAGGTACAAAGCATGATATTTTGCTAGGACTTGTACAGGTTCTGAGGGATGTTCGTGGGCAGGACAGCATATGGAGCAATGATCAGTGGTAACTTGAAGGTAGTTGGTTCAAACCCCATCCCACAATCCTGCTGTAACATCCTTCATTAGAGTGTCAACCACGAATTACTCCTGTAGAAAAGCCTGGCTGTGTAAATAGGTAAAAAAGTAAGTCCTTTCGTGCCGTTTGTTAGGACTGTAACTTACAATGTGAGGGTCCTGGGTTTGAGTCCCACTGCCGCTGTAGTACCCATAAAGCACTTACCTTGAACTGATACAGTAAAAAGCACCCAACTGTAGAGCTGAAAGGGTAAATCTGTGTGAAGTTGGTCATCTAATGCTGCAGGACACTTTGGACAAAGGTGTCCACTAAAAGAATAAATATAAATGGGTACAACAACAGGTCACACACTTAGACTTGAACCACCAACCTTCAGGGTAGAAGTCAAGATGACTGAATGAACTCATCCCGCAGCAGGTGCGAACTTCCCAGCAAACGCCAGTGCAGTCTCCTGCAGCTGTTGTCACAACATCATCTCTTGTAAATATTACAAAGATTGAAATATTTCAATATTTTAATATCTCATTTAAATATTAAATATTAAAAATATTAAACCTGTAACATAATAGAAAATGGCCAGCAGGTGGCAAAGTGCTTAGAGGCTCCACCTTGCGTTCAGGAGACCCAGGTTGAAATCAGACTCTCCTGCTGCAGTACCCTTGATCAAGGCACTTACCTAAACCGATGCAGTAAAAATTACCCTGTTGTATAAATGGGTAAATTAGTGTAAGTAGCTTGACATTGTAAGTCACTTTGGAGGAAAGGATCAGCTGAAAAACAATTGTAAATGTAGTGATAGAGAGTTGGAGGTACTGTCTGATGACCTAGAGTAAAAATTACCCTGCTATATAAACAGGTAAATCACTGTAAGTAGCTTGGGGTACTAAAATAAAACATCTAAAGTTATGAGCTGAAGAAATTTTAAATGTTTTCTTGCATGATTTTTTTCACTGTCAACTAATTTTTTCAGGCAGTTAAGTTGCAAAAAAGAGTAAATCTGGGTACGTTCTGGATGCGGAAATTTTCTATAAATTTGTTCATGTTCGTCCCCTCCCCCTCCAGCCTTACGCCCTGAGTTGCCGGGTTAGGCTCCGGTTCCCCGCGACCCCGTATGGGACAAGCGGTTCAGCAAATGTGTGTGTGTGTGTGTGTGTGTGTGTGTTGTTCATGTTCCGTTATATCCAGGAGTGGAATAATTATTTTAGCTCCACCTCCATGTTTCAGGTAGTAATATACCCGTGAACTATTAAGATACACACACACACACACACACAGCCGTGACCAATTCAGTGGTTGGCGGCACACAGTTTTGCGTTTAAAATGATAAAACATGCATTAGACTTTGCAGTCCAGCAATCTCTGCCGTGAGCATCTAAGACCAGAAGGGTGTAGGTTCACAACCCAGGAGACTGCCGGCTGTCTGCTGGGACGTGAACCTGCGGTACGGTACTGTGCAATACAGTAAAGTCAAGTTTAAACACCGCAACCTCTGCAAGCAGCTCTGGGTGAAGCATGTGGTTTGCTGTCCGGTGATTCACCGTGGGCGAATCCAGTACATCTCATTAGAATATCATGAATATTCATCAGAATTAACTGAACTGGTTTGCATACAGAGAGAAGACGCTTAGTCCTGTAAGGTGGCAAAAGAGTCAAACGCGGAGAAGTGGAGGGCACAGCGGCACGGAGAAATAACACATGGATGTCAAGGTCAACCTACTCCTCAAGGTCAACGATGCGGTTCAGGTTCGACCAGCAACGACAATGTATATTTCATGTGACTCCCATGTATAATACGTGCGGCCCTGCGTTTCATATTTCATATTTATTCTTAAAATTTGTATTAGAAATTGAGCTGTTTGGGAAGCGTTTGCAAACAATAAATAAACTATGGAGGGGCAGAATTGGACAGCCCCCCTCCACCACGGTTCCTGTATAATAAACACGCAGTGATGAACATTAATTACCCTGAATTGCTTCATGAAAAGAGGGGGGTGCGGTGGCGCAGTGGGTTGAACCACCGTCCTACTCTCCGGTGGGTCTGGGGTTCGAGTCCCGCTTGGGGTGCCTTGCGACGGACTGGCGTCCCGTCCTGGGTGTGTCCCCTCCCCCTTCGGCCTTACGCCTTGTGTTGCCGGGTAGGCTCCGGTTCCCCGTGACCCCGTATGGGACAAGCGGTTCTGAAAATGTGTGTGTGTGTGTGTGTGTGCTTCATGAAAAAAATTACCCTGCTGTAAAAATGGGTAAATAATTGTAGGTACCATAACACCGTAAGTCGCTTTAGAGAAAAGCATCAGTTAAATCACAAGGTTGCAGGTTTAAATCCCTCTTAAAGGACCCTTGCTCAAAGCATCTGAACTGATATGATAAAAATTACCCAGCTGTATAAATGGGCGTGAGTCAGTTAATGTACAAACCTAATACTGTAATTTGCCTTGGAGAAAACAATCAGAAATATGAATAATAATAATTCTGGATCAATCTCCACATATTGCAGATAACACAACCAAATTTTAACAAAGATGCGGAACACACGTTGATCCTTCTTATTTATTTGGCGCATAAAATGTATCTTCTTGCTGCGATCAGAAGCTCCTTCACAAACATCTTTGACTCCGCTGTCTCATTGTTTTTATTTAATTTGACCTGCATCATAATTTTAATTAATTCTGCAGGGTCTGATCACCTTTCCGGAACCTTTTCGACGGCGCCACATGAGCGCTTGGATAAATATTATAACCTTTTGCTCTTGCGCTCTGTTTACTTGTATCTGTTTATTTGCTTTTTTTAAAATTTTTCATTCACTCTGTCTTATTATTTGCATTTACTTTAATGATGTAATCTCAAGTTCTGCTCTTTTTTTTTTAATTAACAGAACAGAAGTGGGTCACGACAGTAGAGACAGAACCAGCACACAGAGAAAATGCAAATAGAGATTTGAGAAAAGAAATGACGAATAACGGACATCGCGCCTTCGTCAAACAGTCTGGGCCGCGGTTTTGTGGAAATCTAGAGGAGCATAAAACTGTTTTTGTGTTCAAGGTCTTTCGAGTGGTTCAGTGAACATTGTTCCAGAAATAAATCATACTGATCCTATACAATCATGTACAGTCCTGACTGAAAGTACGGTAACACCTTGTGTCCCTAAGTTTTACCACGATATGGTTATTAAATGAAAATCAGTGTCTGTCATGTGACACAATAGGTGCGTAATGATCAATTCCATATGTTGCTTTAGAGGAAATCGTGTGTGTAGTAGAAAGGGTGTAAATATAAGTGAAGCCCAAGTTGAACTGGTTAAACCAAGTAGGTAAGTAGAGTCAGGGGTGTAAATCATGGTCATTTATTCATTTTATACCCTAACTTTAAGATTTTATACTAGAATGATGACCATCCCTATAAGGTTCACACACTTTCAAGCAGCACTGTGTGATCACAATAGAGTCAAGTCACAGCATCGCAAACGGCCTCGAATTTAAAACACAGACGAGAGGTGTGCGGGAACATCCCGTGGAGACGAACCGCAGGGACGCAGAGTGTGTGAAAGCTCTTCAAAGTGTGTGCGAATCCTAAAATGAACGCAGGCGGTGACAATTTCGGCGCGTCCGGAAAGCCGGGCTTTATCGCTGAAGGTCAAGCGAAGGTCGTTTCGCAGACGTCGCCGTCGGTGCATCATGAGAACAAGCGCCAATGTTTTAAAATGAAAAAAAAAAATGCACAAAAATAATATTTTGCCTTATTAAAAATTGTAATAAAATAATACAATGCTGCAATTCAAGGGGTGGCACAGCGGATAGCAGCTTCTGGAATGTGGGTTCGAATGCAGCTCAGTCTGCGCGGAGTCTGCGTGTTCTTTGTATTTTCGTGTGGCTTTCTTCCAGGTGCTCTGGTTTCCTCCCACGGTCCAGAAACGTGTGATTCGGGTGGTGAGTAGCATTACAGCCCAACAGCGCCTGGGCGGTGCAAGAGGCGGAGAGTTCGATCTCCGCTCAGCCTGCGTGGTGTTTGCATGCTCTTCCTGTCTGTATGGGCTTCCTGCAGATGCTCTGGTTTCCTTCCACAGGCTAAAGACAGTTCAGGTGAACGAGTAACTCTAAATTGCGTGTGTGTGTGTGTGTGTGTGTGTGTGTGTGTGTGTGTTTCTGGCTACTCTGCAATGGCCCGGCATCCCATCCTGGGTGTACCCCCCCAGCCTTATGCCCAATGTTTCTGGAATAGGCTCATGACCACCGCAACCCTGATCAGGACAAAGGAGTTATTGCAATTACATGGATGGATTACTGATATTTATTAATAGTATTGATATTAATGAGATGGAAGGACCCAGCTGAAGATGCACTCTTTTGTAAGCCCAGGTGTGTCACGTAGTAGCCAGAACGGAACATCAAGGCCCATTTCAACGCGTCGCCAATTTACGCCCAAAGCATTATACCCCCTTATTTAACACGGTAATTGAGTTCAGACTTCTCTACTTGCTAAACTTTTCCCCCTGGAGCCCCAATCTGGGCGGCCAGACTGTAGCTTCACGAGGCCTGTTGTTTTGCACAACACAGCATCAGCGGCCAAACATGTCCGACCCCAAAATCAGCGCCCGACAGCGATGGCGTTAGCAGCTGTTCAGAGCCCTGCTCAGGGATGTGCGTGAATGTGGACCGATTTGACAAAAATCACCAATAACAGCAGGAGTGACACCGAAACGTCTTAAATAAGCCGAACACATCTGAAATGCCATCTGACTAATTTATTCACATCCATTCCAGGAAAATGTTGCGCAATGCTTCTTTGTTTTTTTTTTTTTTCGGAATTGGGATAACCGCGGGTCGGGCTTCCATCCAGCGGCGCAAGCCCGCCGTAATAATCGCAACAGATGTTTTTCGGTCGTTCCGCATCTTCCGTGTCAAAATAAAGGGAATATTCAGCGGTGCGCGGCGGGCACAGAGCCGGGTGCAGATTTACAGCAAATAAATCGAAGCTGGGTGGAAAAACACGACTCGGAACAGGAAAAAAATTGCCCAGAATCACCTCTGGTGTTGAGAATTCTATTAAAGACATTAAAAACACAGAAATGACCTATTAAATGTAGGAGCCCCTTACATCAATTCACCTATTGCCCAGGTAATTTTACTGTACCAATCCATGGTAAGTACCTTGATCAAGGGTAATGAAGCAGGAGGTGGGATTCAAACCCAGGTCCTTCCCGATGCAAAGCAGCAGCACTAATCGCTACGCCACCTACTGTCCCACACAATATTCGATCAAACGGACAAATAATATGTAGATATAAATACTATAGTAATTGTTAACGTGTTTAACTGCACATCGAGCCATTTGAATGTAACCAGGAAACAGCTGTTTGTCAAACACGTCTCCAGCAGGTGTGGTCACATCCCACAAATTTTCCTCCCCAGTCCTGCACCTCCACCATCTGTTGCCAGATCCACACCAGAATCATGTATCAGTGCCCTCAAAAGGGTAAAAGGGCGTTAAGAAGAAGCCCGGCACACGTGACACCGATGCTCCCCACGGACACACGCCAATGAGAGCCCGGCATTCCTCTTACAGCATGAAATTTACTTTTACATTTACTTGAAATAGGTTAAAATATTAATGGTAAAAAGAAAAACTATTTTCTTTACACTCAAGGTGAACAAGGCATCTAACGGGGCCTTGATCCAAAGCCCTGCTTTTACAGGACGGCATTTACTTACGTCTTTTTAACTGGGGGACACAGTCAGTAGCACTGCTGTCTCACAGCACCTGGGTGGTGCGAGAGGATGTGGGTTTTATCCCCGCTCTGGGTGCTCTGGTTTCCTCCCACACTCCAAAGACATGCTGTTCAGGTTCACCCATAGAGAGAGGGTGTGTGTTCCATTCATGTATGGATGAGTGACCCAGTGTAAGTAGTGTATCTAGCAGTGTAAGTCACCGCGGTAAATAAGGTGTGCGGGCTGATAACACTACACAGAGTTCACTGGAAGTCGCTTCGGAGAAAAAAAAGCATCTGCTAAATAAATAAATGTAACTGTCTTTATATAAACTGCACCCCCTCTGCGTTTGTCACATGTTCTGGAAGGAATGCTACTAGGGGGTTTGAAGCGGTTCTGCTCACTCGGGTTCGAGCTTGTCATCGGTGCCCACATCTGAAATGCAGAAGGTTGTTGGAATGGAAGATGGGAGCACAAGAGATGCCCTTGGGTGAGAGGTGGTGTAGTAAGTACTGCTGTTACCTTAGAACCAGAAGGATCCGGGTCCAAACCCATCTCCTTATGCCTAGACCTTTAACTGAGGGACTTACCCTGAAGAGACACATTAAAATAGCAGTGATTTACCTGTTCAGACAGCAGCGTGGCTTAGTGTCAGCATTGGCACCTCTTAGACTTCTATCTCAAAATTAATAAATATATGTGTATAAATATATGTCCATCCTTCCAGTTTCAATAACTGCATGTCCTGTGCAGGGTTTATATATATAGATTTTTTTTGTTTGTTTTAGAAATCTTTTTTATTTTAGATAGAGATGCAAAGAGGCCAAGAAAAAAGTGAAAATAAAAACGGACTTTTTTTTATGTAATTATGATAACACGTGCAACATTATATATGCACAGAACAGTAATTTAAACGATGCGTCGTACCATGTTTACATCACACACAAGGTGACAGATCCTCGTCACCTTCGCGACAATGCTGATCCTTTACTCTTAACTATTCAGCAAGATTTTTAACTCATTTTTCCATAATTTATTCCACGTCTGTCCACAACTTATTTCCTGATTTCTGATTTCATGGTGCCACAAAATTTTGGGGCTCCTAGTTGAGGCTCCCCTAATTATAAAAACTGTCCTGCTTCGTTTACAAACTTAGCATAATACATCTATTTCAGACAAAAGCATCAAATATAATAATAAAAACAGTACCTTTACGGGAGTAACGCTACTGCAGTGCTTAGAGCTGCTGCTTTTGTACCCAAAGGTCAGAGGTTCGAATCTCACCTCTGGCTCTAGTACCTTCCGTAAGGTATTTACCCTAAAATTGCTGTAGTAAAAATGACCCAGTTGTATAAATGAATTAAAAATTATAGGTAGGTTAACACTAAGTTGCTTTGGTGAAAAGTGTCATGTAAATGATGATGTCATTCCGGGCCAAAAATCACCGCTTTGCTGTTCACCACTGACTCAATGGACTCAAAACCCTGTTTTCATTATGCAAAGTGTTTCCATAACAAATAACAGCTGTAATGACAATAACGGCAATGAGCACTACTCCAATTAGCAGGTGATTTTACAGCGAATGTCGGCTGCAGTTTGCAGCTGCACAGCGAGGCCACCTACGTTTTTCAAAGTACGGCGCTTTATTGGCAAGTGCAAATTGGCTGGGACAGTCAGCCGCGGCGGCAGCTCGAACCCGAACGCGCAACTCCCTGTTGATTTCCTCAGCACATCGAGAACAAAAATAAAAGAAAAAATTAAAAATTCCGAGCGTCACTGCGTTTACCCTCCTCCACCTGTGTGGGTTCAAATCCCCCCGGTAGCTGCACCTTTGATCAGCGAGTGCAGACGTGTGTATTTCCTTGTTAAATTTCCATCGTTTCCAGATGACGGCCACGCCGGTCACTGTGGACGGCGGCGCCTCTGACGTCCGTGTTTTAAAAACTGCGAGTGAACTTTGATTGATTGATTGATCAGACCTACCGTGGACCCCACCCAAGGTCATCAGACAGTACCTCCAACTCACTGTCAATACATCGAGTTATTTTTTTTACCCGATGCTTTCCTCTAAAGCAGCTTACAATGTTAAGTTACACTGATTTACCCATTTGTACAGCTTGACAATTATTGTATCAGTTTAGAGCAGGAGCCTTGAACAAGGGCACCGCAACAGGAGGTGGTATTCAAACCTCAGCCCTCCGACTACAAGGTGATGGCTCTAACCACTGCGCCACCTGCTGTCCCTAATCAGCATGAGCAGTAATAACTAAAGCTGCTTATGTTATCGTCATGTTAACAGCTGCCGATAACACAAGCAGGAGAATCCGAAGGGCTTATTTCCGCCCCTCTGCCCGTGAGATGTGGGGAGGCCTGCGCTCGTGCTCAGTCGTCTTCGCCGCGTCCCGCCGAACGCATTAGAGACGGAACATTAATCGGAGCGCACGCCGAGGAGGCCGTGAAGGTGACTCGCCGCTGCTGCAAATTGATCAATTACTTGTTATTAAGAATTAATAGTAATTCAATCACGGTTCAGCATGTGATTAAACTGTCGCTCTTAGGTGTTTATCTTAACATGTTGGGCGTCATGTCGAGACGTGCCGCCGATTGCAGCGTAATTAGCTAACTGGCAGGTCTCGCAATTAGGTAGGTGGCGGGTGTGTATTTAAAATGTTTTTTTATAGTCTGCCGGGCAGGCGATGGTCCATGGTGACGAAGACTAGCTGGTGATGGTTTAAAGACAATCAAGATGGACATTTATGGCAGCTGGGCAGAGTGAGAGTGGAGGAGTCGGACTAAATAACGTTTCTTGTGGGTTATAGCTAGTTGGTGGATGAGAGTCAACACGGTTAGGGTTATACACTGAGCTACTTACAGTGATTTATGCATATATATTTATCTGATACTTTTCTCCAATGTGATTAACAATGTTAGTTATTATTACAAACTTACAATTATTTACACAGCAGGGTAATTTTTACTGGAGCAATTTAGGGTAACTACCTGCGTTGCCAGGTTAGGCTCTGGTTTGCTGTGACCCTGCTTGGGATGAGCAGTTGTAGACTGTGTCTGTGTGTGCTTTGCTTAAGGGTACCCTAGCCAGAAGTGGGGGATTGAACCCGCAACCTTTAGCTCCAGGTGCAGTAGCTCTAACCACTACACAAGCTGCTGTCCCCGCATAGCTGCTTCATTTGATCAATGAAACGACAGCAGGAGGTGGAATTTGAACCTGGTCTCTTGACTGCGATACCATGACTCTAAATTCTAAAGCCTACCTTTAAAGGGACCATGTCCCTATTTCTGATTGGCAGGTGGAACAAGCTACCTGCGGCCCTCAAAACTGCTGAAGAATTTTCAACATTCAAGAAAGGTCTCAAAATGCATCTCTTTAAAATTAATTTCCCTCCCGAACCCCTGTAAGTTAGTTCATCACCGCCAGCTACTCTTTAATCTACCTATTATCACTTCCACAGGCAGCTACCGGAGTACGTGCACCATGACAACGGAGGTATCGAACAAACAAGCTGTGCTTCAATAACCGTCTGTGTCTATAATCCCTTTGTCTGTTATTGATGCCCTTCTCCACTCTCATCTGTATGTTGCTTTGGGGAAAAGGGTTTGATGATGCATAAACTTCTGAAAACGCATTGAAGTGCAATATTCTGTGTGGGAGACTTGCTGTCTGTTGCTTCCGTCCTGCCCCACAGTCGTCCATCAACGGCTACTAATTTTTTTTTTTTTTTTGGACCTGGGACCAGACTAAAAATAATATTTGCTCCCACTTTGAAATGAAGTCATTCGTTGTCCTTTTCATCTCTTATCGCTCCTGGGTGGCTGTTGCCTTCTTTGAGCCACCAGCTGTCATTTGAGGACAATGATGGTGACATTCAGATGGGGAATAATGTGCCTCATTGTTGGTTTGGCTTAGTCGGAGCACAGCTGTAGGGGGGCAGCAGGTGGTGCAGCAGTTAGACCTGTTTCTTTTGGCCTTCAAGGACCCGGGTTCAAATCCCAGCTCCTGCCGCAGCACCCCTTATCAAGGTACTCAGAGCTGTTTTTAGTGCTGACATTCTAGCACATGTAGTACTATGCGTGACAGGTGAGGTTTCCCATTGGTATTCACCTGCGCTGGGCTGCTTAACGCCCTGTTTTGCCCTGTCGAAGACACTTAAAATCCCATCAAGGCACCGAGGTGGTGCGGCACGCGCGAGGGATGGCGACGGTGTAGAAGACGGGAGGTAATTGTGTGGGATGTGACCGCACCTGCTGGAGAAGTGTTTCGCAAACAGCTGTTTACGGGTCACATTTAAACGCCTCAATAAGCAGTGAAATATACTGCATTACATTAACTTTTACTACGATATTTGGGTATACATCGTACCTGATGTACCATTAAATATCACAGGGCGCAGCCGTTCAACCTGCATCCTCTGCCGTTACCGGACCCAGCTTTGCTTCCTCCCACCGCTGTAGTACCTTTGACCAAGGTATTTATGCTGCCCTGACATAAAAATCACCGTGCGCTGTACATGGGGTAAATCAGTGTAACTAGCGTAACGCTGCAATTGAATCTGGAGGAAAGTGTCGGATAAGTAAACAAACATCAGCAGCATTTCAGAAGTGCTGTTTGGAGGACCCGAAGGTAAATGGTACAGCGTGAAGCAGGCTGGGAAGAAGCTGCTTGCCCCCCCCGGCCCCGCCAGGCGAAACGGGGACAGCGGCAGAGACTTGGGGTGGGACGGCGTCCCGCGTCGACGCTGCCAAGGTTACCCCTGTCCTCCCGCTCGGATTCTTAATTAATGAACGAGGCCACTCAGGTATGCGGATGAGCCCCACCTCGGCGCGGTGACGGCGCGAGGAGGCGGCGCCGCTGCTGGGGCGCGAACCAGCGAGAGAGCGGCAGCACCATGAGCACATTACACAGTTGTTACATCAGGTCGCCCCAGTTATAAATAACGGAGTAAACAAGGAAACATCTGAGGGAGCGTTCGCCGATTGATTTGCTGCGTTATACAAAAACAATGAGCTGAAACCATCTGCTTTCGCGTCTCGATCGGGACCCGCCGGAGCTGCCGCGGCGGCCTAAGGTGAGGGACGCTTCCCGGAACGGTGGCGTTCGAGCTATAGGTTTTACCCGTGGTGGCCTGCGGAGTGCCGACCCACCGTGAACTTGCTCAGCAGCAGGTAGCGTAACGGTTAGAGGACAGAGATTCAAACCCCACCTCCTGCTGTTGTACTCTTGATCAAGGTACTGACCCTGATACAGTAAAATTACCCAGCTGCATAAGTGGGTAAATCAGTGTAAGTTGCCTTGGAGAAAAGAGTCTGAGAGATAATTATAATAGTAATAATTGAGAAATGAAGATGTCACCCTAAACTCTTTTGGCCACCAGATTATTTGGATACAGAGCGCAAAGTCTTTTTTTTTTTTTTTTTTTTTTTGGAGGGGGGGGTCTAACATCAATCCAGCTCTGTAATGACATTTGGGGACCTGTTAACATTTTACTTGTTCATTTTCTCTAGTGTAAGAGTAATTTATATAAGCTGATTTTGTTGCATTTACATGTATTTATTTATCAGACACTTTTCTCCAAAGCAACTTCCAATGAACTCTATGTAGCGTTACCAGCCCACACACCTTATTCACCACGGTGACTTACACTGCTAGATACACTACTTACACTGGGTCACTCATCCATACATCAGTGGAACACACACTCTCTCTCTCTCTCTCTCTGTCACTCACACACTATGGGTGAACCTAAACAGCATGTCTTTGGACTGTGGGAGGAAACCAGAGCACCTGGAAGAAACCCACACAGACACAGGGAGAACATACAAACTCCACACAGACTTTTCCCATGTGATAAGTTGCCCTGCAGGAATTAAGTACCATCCTACTGTAATAAAAAAAAAAGTAGCCTAACATTGTTATTTCCGAGAGAAGCGTCAAATAAATTAATACGCTCTGCAGGTTACCATCAAGTTGCAAAGGTTTGAACTGTTACCCATTTATGCAAAATAAGTTGAAAATCAAATTTAGCCATATGGATCTTCAATGTGTTCCCTCTGAAAATGAGATGATGTTCCGAACGTTCCACAGTATGATCCAGGAAGGGATCGGACCGAAGCCCGACACTTTACCACAATTTACCGCACCACCAACATGCCCCGGCCTATAGTGGAAGCATCAGAATTATTATAATACATTAAAGGCCAACCCAAGGAAGACAAACTCTCTCTCTGGACCTTGAACACATCTCTGCTGTGGAAGATAAACATGTCGTAGCGTCTTTCCATTTGCAAAATCGTGAGCGTTGCACTTTGGGTCAGTTCGTGCACCGCCCCCATCCTTGCAACCGTGGACGGAAACCAGACAACGGGAGGTTTATTCGGATATCCGGGGAATTAAAACGGGTTTACTCATCTGTCAGAGCTGGATGGCGTGCATTATCTACCCTTCGGAAGAGATAATGAGCTGAATGTTCTGCAGATCACAGGCGCGCTCTTAGCCACTCTTCTGAGAGCGCGGCTTAATCTCGCATCGTAAGAAGCAGTCCATTAGAAGAGCTCTAGTCAATTTGGTCCTATTAATCCCTTCTCTTTTGAAGAGGTATGGTGTCACAGTGTCGGGAAGAAACACTGAAGGAGTGAGGGGAAAAAAAAAAAAAAATTTTCACGGGTAACATTTTGAGTGAATGATGTTGTTTGTTATTTTCATTCGCTTCATCTGGACGGGCTGGCATCCCTTCGAGTTGTATTTATCTTATTTTACCTTTCTTAAGAAAAGAAGCGATTCTACGCAATCGACTTGAACAAACTGTACAGCGATGGGCCCACCGCTCACTTGAAACTGCTGGGACACCAGGTGGTGCAGGGTTATGGGGTTAGGACCACACAATCAAAGGGCCCAGGTTGGAAACCCCCCCCCCCCCCCACCGCTGCGGTACTCTTGATCACGGTACTCGCCCTGAATTGATACAGTGAAAATTGCCGTGCCGTGCAAATGGGCCGATAGTAAAAGTGGCCAAAACCCTAATGTCATGAGCTGCCTTGAAGGAAAGCATCTGCTAAAGGAATTAACTGAATTTTCTTTGCACTTTATTTCCCCTGTAACTTGCTTTATCTCGGCAATTACGTTGCAAATGGAATAAATGTGGGTGCACAAATGTAGAATAAATATAGGTGTTGAGTTTTCTGCTGGGCGGCACGGTGGCACAGCAAGTGGCACTGCTGTCTCAGAGCGCCCGGGTGGTGCGATAGGACATGGGTTTGATCCCTGCTTTGTCTGTGTGGAGTTTGCATGTTCTCCCCATGTCTGCGTGGAGTTCCTCTGGCTGCTCTGGTTTCCTCCCACACTCCAAAGACATGCTGTTCAGGTTCACCCATAGTGTGTGAGTGACGGAGAGAGTGTGTGTGTGTTGCACTGATGTATGGATGAGTGACCCAGTGTAAGTAGTGTATCTAGCAGTGTAAGTCACCGCGGTGAATAAGGTGTGTGGGCTGATAACACTACAGAGAGTTCATTGGAAGTCGCTTTGGAGAAAAAAGCATCTGCTACATAAGTAAATAAATTGAATTCGATCACAGCTAGTAGTGGAATAACCGTTTCAGCCACACCCTGTATTTCAAACAACATTGTCTGTCTGTTTAGAAATCATGACCCAGAAGTCATAACTGAGAAATGTGTCAGACAAATAAGTGCAGGGGGATTAATTATCTGTCCTCTTTCGCCCTGCTTGGTGGTCCCAACGTTTCCCCTCAAGAAGACAAAAGGTGCTGTTAAAGTGTTTTTAAGTGCTGTACCAGCAAGAGGACCCAAGACTGGGAATATGTTCCAAATTAGGGAAATGGGAGGTTTTGAAAGGTCTGAAACTGCTCACAGCATCCCATCCACTTTGATCACGCGCGTTTGCATTTTTGAAACGAAAAGATTTGTACAAAACATTTTATTTCCCCCCTCACACCAGCTGGTTTTTCAATTAAAAATCAAAATGCAGCCACTAAGATACGGCGCACGGTGTAAATTAATGTCCCCCAGAGTAAGGTGGCGTGCAGGAGCGATTGGGTCGGACCGTAACCTGAGCCGGTTCCTGCACCGGGGCTCCGTTTCGGTACACTTTGATGCTCTTAGCCTGTGAAAACATTAACAAGTGCTTCTCTTGCTGTTACAGAATGGATTCTTTTCTTTGATATTCACCAACACTCCAGAGGCACGCTTTAAATAATGCAAGATAGATGTTCTACTTCTGTCTTTTTCATCATCAGAATGTCAGTCAAGCATAGCAGAACACAACAGACGAAATTATACGGTTGGGGATAAAGGAGGGCTGAATCTGCAATCGAACAAACACATGCGACCCCTCAAACGTTGGACCCTGGTGCCGCTGCCCAAAACCCCGACTGTTCTGTATCGCCGGGAGCTCTACGTACGCTCCTCGAGTTTTGGATGTTGGAGTTATGAATATTCGAACATGCAAATGTTTTGCAGTTAATTTTTTTTTTAATTGCAATTTTTTCACTTGCTTGTTGCAGGAATAACGCAACCTGCACTTTTACAGCCTGCCCATAGAGGCAGTATAGAGCACCGAAACTGAACTCACTTCCAGTGTTTACGGCTCACGTCTGTTGTTCTTGAGCGTCGGTGATCGATAACAAGACGACGAAAATCACAAGTGTTTATGGGATGAACTGCCAACAACTGGCATCAAAAAAATTTGTGGAGGCAACATTTTCATTTTCAGCTCAATAAAATTATCTGCAATTGGAATGTACATTGTGAAGTTAATAAAAAACATATATAAAAGACGCCCAAAGTGTTTTTATTATAGCAGAATGTGAGACCTTTTACAGAGCCAAGCCCCTAAATAAACTGACGGACGTCCTTGTAATTGAACTTTTCCGATTGTGACTTGGGGGTTTGAGCGCTTTGGGACTTACAAACAGAACAAATTACAAACAGACTTCCGGTCCCAGCTGCGATCGTGAACTGAGGAGTGTGTGGAGTGCTCACGAGTATAGGATGAAACACCTCTCCCACCGCACTCGCTGCCCAACACCTCTGCACCTGCTAATGCCACGACCGGCTTCAAAAACAACAGACTCCACTCCTCCAGGCATTAATAAAAAAGGAACTTTTGCGGCACTTTATATAACCACGGCGGTCCCCGGTACGAATCAACTAACGACCAGAAACATCACGATATTCCCAGTTATTGCATAAAGCAGCCAGAGTGATTCACACATCTATGATGACGCAAAAAAAAAAATGCCATCAATTTGCTACGAAGAGGGAACGGGCTCTCGAGATGTAACACCTTCTTCCTGGATGGCCCTCGAGCCTCGAACCCACAGCGACGGCACAACGTTGGCACAGCGTTAAACGAGCCGGAGCGGATTAATGCTGCCTGAAAGAGCGGTGTGTCGCCGAGAGTAGAGGCGCCGGACCCTCAACTTTGTTAGCGAGTCACCAGCTGACTGCAGAAACAAATAAAAGAAATGTCATAAGGTTTGGGGGGTGGGTTTTGCTGGAATAACAGTGTAAACTCCACACACACACACATACGCACACACACACACAATCACAAACACTCACAGTGTTTGAGCAGAGCAGCTGACCCTTCTCTGCTCACTAATGAAAATCCAATGCAAATCAACTGAAGGGACAAATTGACTCTGGCAGCTCATATCATTGACCAAGTTCGGCGATTACTGGCGAAAGTCATCAGGGGAACGAAGCGCACGCTGAGCCTGGCTCCTCTCACATCCTGTTGTCTCTCTTCGATGGAACCCCGTAGCTGCCCTCATCAGCTCAACGCTGCGCTTACGACAAACAAGACAGTCCAAGGATCCGCACCGAAATACCTTGAGGACCTGATCGCTTCCTACACCCCAGGAAGAGCGCTGGGCTCCACCACCTCCGTCTGCCTCGTGGTCCCACTCAGGAGGAGCCCAAAACCGAAAGTCTGTCAATTCTCAGATTCGGCTTCAATGTGGCGGAATGGGCTCCCTCTGCCCCTCGGAGCTGCTGAATCCCCCTCGGCATTCAAGAAAGGTCTCAAGCTCATCTCTTTCATAGCCACTTCTTTCTTGATCTCCCAACAGCTTCATAAATGAGTCCAACACCATCTGCTATGATTATCTATGTATTTGATATCTGAATGTCACTTCTGCAGGAGCTACTGGAGGGATGTGCACCAGCAACATGGTGGTATCAGGCAAGCAATCCCGTGTCTGTGTCTAAAGCCCTTTGTCTGTTGTTGATGCATGGCCGGACAACACCTACTCGGCACATGCGGACCCTGGACAACATCGGAGCTGCGAGGAACTCCCTCGCAGACAATAAAAGAGGCGATATGGAAGCAAGGAGGTCACCGTGTCAAGTCTATGCATTAAACGGGCCCTTTATCAGCCCGCATTCATTTCCTCGGCAGCTGAACCGCCTGAACCGCCGCAGAAGCCCTCGTTAAAAGAAGAAAAAAAAAAACACGTTTTTGCGAGTTTCCCAGCAAGAACAACTCGCTTTGCCCGTCTCCACGTCTTCGCACAGACGGCGGGAGAACGTCGCCGCAAAGCAATCAGCCGAGCGCTTCCGCACGGGTCGGACGCAGCCCCATATTCCACCACCCGAAAGCAAACGCATTTGTCGCTCCTTCTCTTCCTTGAGCTGCTGGTCCTTGAAGGCAGCGCGGGTTCGATGTCCTTTCAAAGAGCGCCGGCCTTGGCCGCCGGACGTCTCAGCGATGGTCTTCTAGGAACGGCTCCTCTAACACATCACCAAAGTCCAGTTCCAGGAAAACCGTTACGACAGATGGCATCATATCAGCACGGAGCGCCCAGGGACGTTTGCTCGACTCGCGGTGATTCAAAATGCATCTCAGACCCCCCCCCCCCCGGTGGGCTTCGGTCGATGTCTATTCGGGCTCCACGCGCAGCAGGCAAATCTCCATCGCCGCGCTCACACAGAATACACCACGAGATGCTCTTTTAATCAATACCTGATTTGTTTACACACATCCCCGTCCTCTATAAATATGTCATCAATGTCGTTCTCCCCGAGGTTTTTGCACTTCCTCACCCCCCGCCGCGCAAGCGAAATGCCCTTCCCCCAGACAGCCTGTTTAACAGGGTCATTTTAGTCCAAATTTTCTCCATTTCTCTCGAGAGCGACGCCGAGAGCCTGTCGGCGGGTGTCTGATTTTCCCGTGGTCCTTCACACTCATCAAGACAGATTGAAAACTTCTCTCCACAATCATAACTTAGTGCCTAAGCAGTTCAAAATTGGCTTTCCTGAAATTGCAATGACAAAAACACACACACACACACACACAGACAAAATACCTTGTCTCTGCGGTTATTTATTATCTGTTTGAAGTCTCCCATGGCGGCACAGCAGGTAGCGCTGGTGCCTCATGTGTTTCAGATGAATTGGTGACTGTGTCACTCTGTGTGAATGTCTAAGTGAATGAGTGTGTGTGATTTCCCTGTGTTGGACTGGCGTCCCAACCAGGGTGTACCCCGCCTCGCACCCCGTGCTTCCAGGATAAACTCTAAATCACTGTATCCCATGATGGTCATTGATGATGGACTAAAACGCGGTAGTCTTTGCCCGGATTTACGGAAGCAAAGAGCTTATAGAAACATTATTACACAGAATGCCAACCTGAGAAGCCCTACAAATTATTACCGTGATTCTTGTGTGTTTTTCTCCATATGTATATGTTTAAGACTAGGTTAGTTTATTGTTTGCATGTGTCTGTTTCTCAATTATTTATTTATTAATTGTTTTGTGTAATCTGCAATGGACAGGGTGTCCCATCCAGGATGTACCCCTCTACCCCTCTTAGTCTCGGGCCCAGGGATTGCAGAATACACTCCGGACCGCTACGATCCTGACAAGGACGAGCACTTAAAGTCTAGTATGTTTAAATTGTTTAAAAATATATTTAAAATTTTCTTATATGTTTTATGTCACAATATATTAATAGAGGAATGACGTGAGCAAAGAAAGACCCAGAAAAGAGGAGGTAAGGTTACCGGCAGCATCTCGCCCTGAGAACAGGCCAAGGGATTGTCCGTTTTGAGTGGCAGAGCTACTGCAGTAAATTTCCCTCCTAATCTGGTGTTATAGAGCTTAGAGCAGCGCGGCATCATTTTTAATTTGCTCTTCAGTATCCATCATGTGAAATTTGTTTGTTGCTTTCACTTACTGAGTTTTTATTGTATGAGTTTTAAAATTTACACCACAGTTTGAAGGACAGGTAGGTTTCAGATTATAGCGAGGTTCCATTCTGATGATGCCGTTATAAATCAGAAACCCCCTTATAATAGTTTTTATTATGGGAACCATAAGGATACATAAATTATTAACATGCATGAATGCTGGCTGTATAATTGAACATTGTATTTTTTCTCTAATTTAATGTATTATTCATGTTAAAGTATTAACATATAATAATGTATTGTATTATTGTTACGGGGGTACGGTGGCGCAGCGGGTTTGGCCGGGTCCTGCTCTCTGTCGAGTCTGGGGTTTGAGTCCTGCTCGGGGTGCCTTGCAATGGACTGGTGCCCCGTCCTGGCTGTGTCTCCTCATGCCCTTTGTTGCCGGGTGAGGCTCTGGTTCACCGTGACCCCACTTGGGACAAGTGGTTTCAGACAGCGTGTCTGATCGAAACACTGACTGAGTCCACAAGAAACATGGTGAAACATGGTTCCTTATGGAAGAGTGATCTGTCGACGGTATGGTACAGAAGATGGAGCGGTCGGGGTTACGACCGAACGTCGGAGCTCGACAATAATATAATAAGGTCGGTGGGATGACTGTCATAAGTCCCAGTGGCCATAAGCCACATACCTCTTGTGTTTATTAAATAAACACTTCTTAAATTGAAATGGAAATGAATGGAGAGATAGTAATAATAATCTTGTCATCTTAGTGCATCCATTCTGGTCCATGAAGGTTAAAAAAAAACACTTCAGTGCCAATGAGTCTTGTTCCCAGATGAATGGGCTTCAACACAAAAGGCCGAAGGTTCAGGTAGATGGGTGCGTTAACCGCCTTAATTCATCCATCAGGGTCGCGAGAGTGCGCCGGCAAACATTTCTAATTGAATCACACACCACCGGCCACAAATGGGATTTCCAGCACATGAGGCGTCGTTCGAGACCAGGACTCGGCAAAGAGTGACATTTACGTCGCCGTGGGTGACGCAGAGCCGGGTCCACGGGCGGAGCGGGCCGCCGTTTTGAAATGTCAGCAGTTACATCCCTATCAAGGTCAGGGCACGGAGAAAAAATTAATAATAACTCACAGTGGCAGCTGTCAATCAGGGACACTTCTGATTGAGACACATCTTAGCAGGAGCGTTTATCTCAGACGGGGTGCCAAACGCCGAGCGGCGAGCTCCGCAGCGCCAGGCGGCACTTAATGAACGGACCGGGCGGGTCAAGGGAGACCGCTGTGATCGCAACGGCACATTTCCCCCACCCCCAAACCCCCCCACCCGCAATGTTCCGGAATACCGGCGGAGCCCCGGTGCCCTCGGCTCCTGCATATGCAAAGTGGCTGTTTTAATTAACGAAGCCGGGCCTCCAAACAGTTCATCCCTGCAGCGGGGGGAGGGGGGGGGTCCGGAGTTAATGCTTCCTCTTCGAACCCTCCTTCAAAGAGCAACAGTTACTTAACTCCTCCCGGCCCGTGGCCTGAGCAGCGCAGCGGGACATCCAGCTCGAGCCTTGTGTCGTAATGATGGAGACGGAGCTCCGCCGCCGAGCCGCCTGCGGCTCCATTAGTGTCCGTCCCCGGTGCGACCGGGAGGGAGGGAGGAAGAATGGCATGATGGGAGGAAGGAAGGGAGGAGGGAGGCGCCAGGTGTTCTGCACGGGAAAAGCAGCCCTGCCCATGTGGGTTATGATTTAGCAGGCAGGTTACGGAGGTTTCAGTGCAGCTGGGAGACCTTCACACACGCTCCCTGGAAGCAGAGGCGCTCCGAAGGGCCGTCCTCTTGAAGGCTGCAGGGCGGAGCAGCGCCACTTCTGAGCCCTCTGACAAACCGGCACCTCGACCAAAACAAACAAACACAAACACAGAGTACAGCTGGGAAATTTTACCAGCGCAATTTAGGGTAAGTACCTTGCACAAGGATACCATCGCGGGAGGTGAGATTCAAACCCAACCCCTTTAGGTCCAAAGGTAGAAGCACAAACCACTACCCAACCAGCTGCCTCCTACACAGCTGCTTGGGTTCATGATCATCAACTGAGCATAACATCATCCATCTATATTCATCTTCACGTGACCAGACTAGTGTGGCGGTGCAGTCAGATAACTGAGCGTCATTCCAATGTATCATATACATGATTTTTAGAAATCAATCTGAATTTTCTCTAAGTAAAATGTTTTAAGGAAATGCAGAGCAATACGACAAAAAAGGCAAGAGGCCGACACACACTGTCTGCGACACTTCCTCACCAAATCTCTATTTAAAATGAAACGGTTTTTGAAAGTTTTATGCAAGCAAATCACATCAGATATTGAAATAAAGTGATTCTGAATCCCTCTGTCCTTATAAATCACTGCTTGTGATTCCAGTGCAGAGTCACAGTGCTCCAGGTTTTGAGGGTCAGGAGCCCAGTCCATCACAGGGTAAACACACACACACACACACACACACACACACACACACACACACACACACACACTCCCTCACTCATTCACTCGTGCTACGTCCCTTTACAGGACCCCAGTCCATCACAGACACAAACACACACAGGGCAAATTAGAGTAACCAGCTGAAGTCGCTGTCAGATGAGAGTTAAAAGCCCTCTCCAGATGCCCCCCCACACAAAGTCCGGGTCACACAGGTGGTCATGGGACAGAATGTCAGAGAAAAGAAAGCTGAATTGCCACCTGTCTCTGCCCCCTTCACGTGCCACACGTTCAGGTCGAGACCCAACAACCACCCTGACATTCTGCAGGCATTTGACAGGGGCCCTCGATTAATCAAGCGGTTGTCGTGGAAATGGTGTCGCTCTGAACACTTTCCCCCCCACACTTCTACAGCCTTCTGGAGCTGCGTAAGCAGGGCTCTCCTGCCCCACCATCGCACCCAGGCCGAGCACTTCCCAAGCCTCACATACGGGAGAAAGAATCCAGAGTGTTTTCTTGGGATGCGAAATACACCTGGTCGCCACGGTCGTCCTGCTGTTGACCAGCTCCAATCTCAGTTCTGAACGGAGCCCCGTCAACAGGAAGACGGACCAGGATTTCGTTCCCTGAGAACATCCTCCAGGTTTTCTGCCAGCTGCACCACTTCTCCAGGAGGGGGGGGGGCAGCGTACACCCCCATGTTCCCGACACACTCCTCACACCAGGCGCTCCGCGTTCGCTTTATCTCCACGCCTTCGCCTCGACAGCCAAACAGGTCATTGCAGATAAGAGCGTTCGCTAGTTGAATAATTCAAAGGCGAACGCGGCGCCGCTTCCGATCGGTATTAAGACCGACGGCCAAAACAGGCCGAGACTGTGGTGGAACTGGCATTCGAACGCGGCCCAGCATCCCCAGGGCTGGGACTGTGAGCGGTTGCACCGCGGTGTCGCTTTAAAAGCTCCGATTGCCTCATTGCTGACATGGACCACCTTCTGCTTGAGTCTTTAACCACTTTGCAGTCATATGCGGTTCACTTTAATGAGTGACCGTCGGCGGTCGCCCTGCGGCTCGAGGGGGGGACTCGAACCTGCGCTCTTTCGGGTAAATAGGGGAATTCCACCAAGAAAAACCGGATGAATCGCGTTAGGTCGGTGACGGGGTCCACGAACAGAGCGCTTCCGGAAGGTTCTCTTGTTGATCAGGCTGGATGCCTGCAGCAGGCGATGGTTCTCCATGACTCTGTTTTACCACGTTGGGAGGGGTGGATGCGACGCAGACACTCGAGACTCAAGAGACGGTTTGGCCACCGTGGCGCCGCCCCTCTCCATCTCTCCCCCGGGGGTCCTTCAGAGGAGTAACCCAGCGGGGGGAGGGCTCTCATCACCAGCCTGCAGGGCCCACGCTACACCTGCACCCAGGTTTACCTTGTGCTCCGGTAAAGTATTAAAGGTCTTAAAGCGGAGCCAAACTCCAAAAACAAAATGCGGTGAAAAGCTCCTTAAATTATGCAAGCGCTGCGCATGAAAAGGAAATTAATTCGTCGGGATTCTTTGAAACTGCGAGAGCGTTTTGACAACGTGACGGGCGCTTTAAGATTACAGAGGTGTTTTGTATAATGTGCGCCGCCGCCGCATAAATATGGAGGAACACGGCGGCAGCGGCGGCTGAAAGGAGCACCAGGCCCCGGAGCTTCTGAACTTCCCTCTTGCTTCCCTCCCGTTACCTCCTTCTTACTCTCCTGCAACATGGAGTCCGGATGAGCTTCCTCTGAAGCCCCCACACACACACACACACACAGCGTGCGCGCGTGTGTATGTGTGTGTGTGTGTGTGTGTGTGTGTGTGCGAACACCCTTTTCATGTTCTCTCTCCAGCAGTAGGACTTAACCCAACGCATGAGGCTGGATTTTGAGGGCCAATTAGATGAAGGCCGTAAGACGGCAGGATGTCAGTCATCACGTTCGTGATGCGGCGGGAGGGATGCTGGGTTCCTGGATGACTGATCTGTCCTTCCTCTCCTTCCCTGTTAGGATTTTAGTCCGCAGTTCTGGATTTCAACGTGGATTTGGATTCTGGAATCGGGCCCAACGAGCTTGTTCTGCGTTTCACATGGTGGTGCAGATGAGGAGCAGAAGCTTCGCTCGAACCCCTCCCCCCCCTCGGCTTTCTGGGTAACGCCAACTGGCTTAAACTGCGAGAAGATTCCGTGGGCTCGTCAAACCTGCAGGTCTCCGATTCCTCACACAGGAAGACTGCGTCTAAATCCTAGTACCAGTCAGTGTGGGTCCACCTGGGTAACAGCTACGTGAGACAAACTGGACAGGGGTGCGAGAGCGAGAGCAAAACAACGCACACGTGTCCCCGCTGCATAAGATCTGGGAAGACCTGGTGCCCCAAGAGCTCATCAAACTTGCTTACCGAACACCTCTTTAAAAATAAAAAATTCTCATCTCCATAAAGTGGTGTCACACTTTTCACTATTACTGTCCATATGTACAGCATTAGTACAGTCCCCGGATTATGAACGAGTTCCGTTCCTAAATCTGTCTTTAATTCGGATTTGTACCTAAGTCCGAACAGTTCAATACAGTTTGTATCTAACGTCAGTTAGTCAAATGTTTGTCTTAGTATATAGTATATTGTGTACCTTCCTTTCTATGCATAAAAAACATTAAAGAAACACTTCTGGATACACTAAAATATCTTTAGTATAACAATACAATAATAATAATAATAATAATAATAATAATAATAATACGATGTAATGATAATACATGTAACTATAGTATACTAGAGAAAGAGAGAGGAGGAGGAGAGAGAGAGAGGGAGAGAGAGAGAGAGAGAGAGAGAGAGAAAGTGTGTGTGTGTGTGTGTGTGTGTGTGTGTGTGTGTGTGGGTATAAAAAACATTGAAGAAACTTATGTTTGCTTTTCCAATGTTCATTGGCGTTTCACCTTTTGCTTTACTATTTCCACTTTAGTTTCAATCATGATCGTTTTCCTTTTCTTTGATGCATCACCATCACTTCCATCACATTTACACTTTGGTGCCATGGTTAGGAGGGTAAAAACGAAAAAATGAAAGCCAAATACAGTAACACACGAGACACTTAACAGCAACGCGGTCGGTCCGACTAAAAAGAAGGAAGTCTTAGTTCTACCTCGGGCTCACGAGCCGACGAACCGCTGTAGACGCGCAACGTTCTGATGTGCGTTGCAAAGTAGCGCCGTTTCTTATTACAAATCATTGTATGTAACTCGAATTTTTAATACAATAGCATTTACAGGGGGGTGGTTCATAACTACAGGTTGTACTTAAGTCAGACGTTCGTAACCCAGGGACTGCTTGTAGTCGAAAGCCTCAAGGGGAAACAAAAAAACTGTGCGAATACATTTGGCGAACCCATACACACAAAGACGGTAGGCGTCCGTTCTGGGGCGATGCGCGGCCTCTCCGTCGAACCCCTTGGGGTGTGTATTATTTTGTCAGTGTGAATTACATGAGAAAATAAACAAATCTTAATTAGAATTTCTAGGAAGCGGAGGCACCGCGTACAAATAACCAGCAAAGAAATGAGGCGCGACGTTCGCGTCCGGTCGCCGTAACCGCTGAGGACACTGCTGATGGAGCAACAGGAATGGAAGGAAGACACAAACAAGGCAAACAAAATAAAGGGTTTTTCGTTCTCAGGCCGACCCAAGACGGCTGGCGAGAAACTGCGCCGCAGCGGCAATACATTACACTCAAAAATCATATTTTTAATATGTTGTCTCAAGGAGTCATTTTTACAGCCTCCACTATCAATAACTTCTGTCCGGTATCAGTGGTCCAGAGCCTATCCTGGCAGCGTAGGGTGTGAGGTGGGACACACAATGCACTGGACCTGAGCATTCATAGGAAAATCTCACTCACTCACGCGCGCGCGCGCATGCGCGCGCGCACACACAGACACACACACACAGGGGGCAATTCAGAGCCACCGATTCACTTAAAACACAAGCCTTTAGTGTGTGGGAGGAAACCAGAGCGCCTGGAAGAAAGCCACGCAAAACACAGGGAGGACAAGCAAACGCCATATGGACTGAACCAGATTTGAAGCCACAGATCAGGAGCTGTGAGGCACCAGTGCTACCCGCTGTGCCGCCCACTCATTTTTACAGCATGATGATTTTTTTTTTTCCAATGGAACAGGCTGGAAAAGCCTCCCTGAGGATATCTTATGGAGGCAGAACCCAGCGGGGTTTTAGGCGATTGCCGGAGGGGGTCGGGGGGTGGGGGTCCAGAAATGGCCACAATTTAATTACCCACTTGAAACAAATATTGTCCCACTGCTCAGCTATCGGACTCCTTCAGGGCACCCTTCCCGGGCCTTCTTGGATCCGACCTCACGCTCCTGCCGAGTTCCTCCACGGCAGATCCAGCCTGCAATAGACGAGGCGAGACGGCCGTCGGACCCGTCACCCAGAACCCGCCCCTCGGGAGGGGGGAGGCGGGGGCAGAGGGAGCGGGCCGCAGTGGATCCGCCTTCAAAGCCATCCCCGAATCCCCGCCAAGCGGAGCTCGATTTTAAAGAGGTCTCTCACCCGGGGCCCCCGGCTTGCCTCTGTGCCTCTCACTAATTGGTACCCTTATCGTTATACACTGGAAGCGTTGTGGGGGGATGGGGTGGGGGGGAGGCGGCTCCAGGGGGCTGTGCCGCCTCGGAAAGACATGCATATAAATGACAGAGTCGCCGGGTGACGCGATGCCACATAGCAGCGAACACGGTCGCTTGCAGCGCTGCCCCCTTCTGGCCTGGGTGTTATGCAATCGAGGTCCATGGGGGGTGAGGGGGGGTCTGCTGGGGGCCCCTGGTGGGTTCGCCATCCAGCTGTCGCCATATCTTCCTTCGGTGTTAATACTGGACACCGAAGAGAGCCCTGTGCTGACAGTGCAGTCGGCTCAACGCTGCCCTGCACACACTTCGCTGACGCCCACAAATCAATGACACGCCAGAGCACGACACAGCGTTTCGGGCCCCCCGTGACCTTGACACACACACACACACACACACATATGTATTGATGGATTAATAAGCAGCTGATTGATGGGAAACTCCAGTGTGGCTGTGTCTAAAAAAACCGAAACAGCTCAGAGTCTAGAGTGCCATTTATATTGAGTGTGTGACAGGTGTGTAGGCTTCCAGAGGACCTGCAAAGACTCGAACCCTATCACACACACACATACACACACACACACACATTCACACTCACGCACACACAGAGAAAGAGAAAGACAACCATGTCCCTTGTGCCTTGATTCCCTAAAAGTAACTACATACTCAGTCTGATAAACAGGAACAAGCTAAGAAACATTGATGATGATGATGATGATTATTATTATTATTATTATTGTTGTTGTTATTATTATATGATGTATGAATATTACTGCTGCAAGAGCCCTTGATGTTCATGAGCCGAAGAGAGCGGCAAAGGTGTGTGTGCATCCGCAGGTCTGCTCGGCAATTCATTTCCTAGCCTGGGATTAATTTTTATGTGAAGTGACAGACAGGGCGCGAGCAGCGTGCCGTTCTCACACACGCGCGAGCAGCGTGGAATTCTCAGGGGTCCAACGTCCACGGTGCGCATGGATGTCTGAGAAGACCCCCAGCCCCCCCCCAGCCCCAGCTGTTCTAATCTGCTGCATTCCCACACAAGAACATCTGTCACCTGCCCAGAGTGTGTGAGCAGCCTGCTTTTGTGAATGGAAGTGTGTGTTTTCAGAGCACTGACAGTGTGTCTGTGTGTGTGTGTGTGTGTGTGTGTATGTGTGCAAGGGGTGGGGGGGGTCTTCACCTCACCTGGAGATAGGAAAGGAGGTTACTGGGGGTCTACACATTTCATTTCAAGTAATTCTAAAAATTTTTGATACCCCAGAAGCAAAACCCTTCAGTTGTGTGGTAAAACGTGGTAAGGTAAAAGACCACAGTGAGGTAAAGGAATATTAAAATCAAAACATGGTATAAGGCATTGTGGGAAGGAAACACAGTAAGGTAGAGGACCACAGTACAGTTAAGGAACACACTGTAAAGAAACAGTGAAAAAAACATGGTATAGCACAGTAAGCTAAAGGAACACAGTGAAGTAAGTGACCACAGCTGAGTAAAGGACCACAGTGGCAAACAGCAACTGTAAATAAGAAGGTTCCCATGATGATGTCTGCACCTTTCATCAAAACAAGAATTTACGAAAATACTGTATTTTCTTTACCCTGAATATCAACAGCAGAGTGTTTCGAAAAACTGCGTCAAGAGCAACTGTTAGAAAGGATAACAATGAAGAAGTTTGAAGGTGAGTTTTCAGCCCTCCGGAGAGACAGGTACACACACGCGCACACACACACACGCACACACACAGACACAGAGAGCCCAAAACACTGGGACCCCTAGGGAGACACACTCCACAGCCCTAGGACCCCCAAGAGGGAGACACAAACACATGATACACACACTCTCCAAACAGCAGGACACCCAAGAGAAAAAGAAAAACACACTCCTCAGTCTCGGGGACCCGCACACACAACATGATGATTCCACCTCTAAAACATGGTTTCGATCACCCTGGAAAGTTGTGTGTCGTGTAAATAAACACTTAAACCAGATGGGGGGGGTCTATTTACAGGCACACGCACAGTTACTAACGCCGGTGCCGTATTCCATCCTACTAATTATCATGTCTAATAATAATATTAATAATCCACCCAAGTCGCAGGTTCGAAATTCCTCACATGTAAAATTGGCCACTGACCACATGGGACCAAATTCCACAAACACTGTGTGGGAGGATTTTACTGTATGACCGTGGTAAAAATGATTCATCACAAAGTACATTCAACTCTCGGGCTCTTTCACAAATCTGGGCAGCGGCACGTGGGATTATTAAAACAATTACAGACTCCGCAGCCCAGATGGAACTTTGACAAGTGCGCGAGGAGCGGAGCGCGGCGCCGCCGCGCGTCGGAACGTTTGCGCGAAGTGGATACAATGTAGCACAGCGGCGCGCGCGAGGAGCGCCATTCACACACAGAGTCGCGACACGGTGTCTCGCGGCGCAGCGGCGCATTATGAAACCTCATGCAATGGTTACATTAATCACAAGAACAATGTAGTTCCAAAATTTCTTTTCTTTTTTTTTAAATTGAAACACGCGCAGCGCTCCCGTGCGCTCCGTCATTCATCCATTCATGGATTCATTGGCCTTCATTCATGTTCTGATCCCAACACGTGAATGAATGAGCCCGAGCGGGACGTTTCCAGCCGGAGTTCATCTCCTCCGTGACCCACATCGATGCCTCATTCATATATATTTTTCATTGATTGCCAGGAATCGTCATTAAATCACATAATGAGACGATTCATATCGTTCGCTTTGCGTTGCGGGTCAAGCAGAGAACTTCCGCGAAACATTGTGTTGTTTTCCCCTTATTTTGCTCATTTCTGCGTTTTCCCTTTTTGCCGTTTATCCGACAGGAGCAGACACACACACACACACACACACACACATACATACACACGCACGCACGCCCGCCCGCACCTGCCCGAACACAAACACACTCGCGCGCGCGCGCGCATGGGCAGGCGCGCGGCACTCACCCGCGTTCCTAAGTTTGCGATTCCTGAGCACCGAGATGATGACCAGGAAATTGCCCAGCACGTCCACGACGGTGGTGAAGATGAGCACGCTGGCGAGCACCGTGACCGCCCAGGCGGGGCGCGTCCCCGCGCCGAACGCGCGCCCGTGCCCCAGCTCCGTGCGGTTCCTGAGCGACGAGACATTGTGTGGCATGTCGACAGCGTCGGGTCCGAGTCATTCACACCCCGGTGCCATGGTCATGGTGGAGAGTCGGAGCTGCGCGCGCGCGGAGGGACTCGGCGATGAG
This sequence comes from Scleropages formosus, assembly GCF_900964775.1. Classification (NCBI taxonomy): domain Eukaryota; kingdom Metazoa; phylum Chordata; class Actinopteri; order Osteoglossiformes; family Osteoglossidae; genus Scleropages; species Scleropages formosus. The sequence goes on along the minus strand of NC_041815.1, from coordinate 27,968,731 downwards.
GGTGATGATGAAGGTGATGATTGTGATGAAGAGGAGGCGGCGGGTCTGATGGGGCTCAGAGTTGCGTCTCCTCCTGTCTAGTCCCCGTCCAGCGCCATGGACGAAGTGCTGGACTGTGGACCTCGGTTCGGCTCACTTGGGCTCACTTGGGTCCCCCCGGTGCGCGCGAGCGCCCTCCGCCGTGTCTCTGTCCGCCTCCGACTGGCTGTGAGTGACTGAGACCACAGAGCGCGCATCACCTCACCGGCAGCGCAGCCACACGGGTGGCTCCCACTCCCACTGAGGACATGGGAGGAAGAGCCCAGCTACTACTGAGCATCAGTCCGGGGGGTGGGGTGGGGTGGGGTGGGAGGAGGGGGAAAAAGAGGAGGGAATCGGAGTGACTGACTGTACGCGCGCGCACACAGACACACACACACACACACACACACACACACAAGGCACACACACATACACGTGTTATTATTACTAGATGAGGGATTTGCTTCTCAGGCTCTTTATTTGTTTATTTGGTTTTCTACTGTACTTGCGTATTATGTGCATTATTTTTCCTTATTTTTTCAAAATTATCTTGACCATACAACTGCTCCACCATTGCTTTGACAACACAAGTGCACCAAAATTTGTCACAGAAGTTTAAATTGTCACAAAGAGAGCAGGACACGCAAACACTCGCTCCCCTCACTGCACTTTGACCTCCAGTTTGCCGCGGTACAGCGAAGGGACACCTGCAGACGAAGGCATTAAAAGGACACTCTTACAGCTGGACACAAGAGCACAGGTGGTGCTTTTACCCAAGTGTGGTAAAGAGGAGAAAGAGCAGTGGGGGAGGGGGAGGGGACACAGACAGGACTCTGGGTCACACTTGGGGTCATTGGCACAGCAATCAGGGTTCATAGACATTATTCTAGTGAAGGAGAAGGGCTGAGTTCTTAAGTTCCTGAGTCCCAAATTGGTTTGTGGTTCTTTTCCCTTTAGAGGTCATCAGAGATACCGAGGTTCGCCCATAAGAACCACTTTACCTTTATTACCGACGACAATTTTATTGCTTTCTGTTCATCAGAAGTCCGGTCACTTTTGTCTCCCTTTATTCTGAATGTCTCTGCAGTAATTCACAGGGAAACACAGTACAAACCGAATGTGAATGTGATCCAAAGTGCACAATCAGCAAACAAATATTGTGTGCAGGTTGTTTTCTGCATTTATTTTAAATTTGCAAAACTTTGTGATGTAATGTGAGAAGGTGGAGGGGAGGGAGGGGTCCTTACACTACCTATCCCTGTAAATTCCAAACCTTCAACATCTGAAGACTCTGACTGGGGAATCAAACCTCCTGTCCTCCGCTGGTCCACGATGGTCATTTTTTCAGTTTCACCTTCTGCTGTTTCATTGATATTTTCTTACCATTAATAAAGAAAATTTGAATGTGTTATTTTGATGTTACAATTAATATCCAGATGCATTGGCTGTCTTATGTACATTCTGATCTGTAAAAATGGGGGGTATTTTATTGAGTTGATGTGACACTTGTGAATAAGGTGTGTAAGCTGATGACACTACATAGAGTTCATTGGAAGTCGCTTTGGAGGAAAGTGTCTGATAAATAAATAAATGTAAATGTAAATATAGTGACAGGATCAAGATACTGACCGGGGGGGAAAAGTCTCAGGCCTGTCTGCAGGTGGGATTCCCTGGTGCCTGGTAGGAATAGAGATCAGCGTGTCGCCCCCCCTCATCCCAGGCCCCACCATCTTCGGCGATATCTTGGCGAGAGCGTAGCCCCCGGGATTCATGTCACTGTGGTGAAGACGCAACTAGCGGGGATCAGAAACTCTCCGGGATGCGAACCCATGTTTGCAGGCTGGGCTGGAAGCGCCATTTGCCGCAGATGGTGATGTGATCCATCTAAACACACTGATAGCCCGTTAACCCAAGACACACAGCTGGGGGGGGTGTGATTGACAGGGATGAGCAGCGCCTTGCTGAGATGAGTTTTGTCACAAGAAGTTTACTCTGGATTACTCCAAAGCCTCTTCCCTGAAAATGGGCATGCCTTTGGGGGGGGAGACGCTCTTTATCTGCCCTGTAGTTTTGTGATCTGAACTGCGAGCCTCGCAGTTTCAAAACTGTCACTAAATAAATCATTCATATCAAAGCTGTGTCTCCCTGTCTAATAGCAGGTAATACATGTCACACTCCGCGATCTGGGGAGTGGGGGAGTGGCCTTGGACAGGAAGCCATGAACGGGTTGAAATGGCTCTGTGTGTGTGTGTGTGTGTGTGTGTGTGTGTGTGTGTGTGTGTGTGAGTGAATGAACCGTTCCTTCCAGCCTGCGTGAATTATAACACAGCAGCTCCTTTCTGATGTCTCGATGCATGGCTGAGCTGGGGACCCTTTGAGTCCCCCCCGAGGACTGCAGGGGGACGTGTCCAAAGGGAGCCACTCCCACCACAAGAGGAATGGAGGCAGTCGGTGCTGTGTGAAAGCTTTGGGTCGGTTGGTTTGTTTCTGTGCTCCGCTCAGGACCTGCTTATGTAACGCTTTGGCTGTGCTCTCTGGAGGGTTCGCCTTTGATGTGCGGGACGGATTCGCAGTGGGGGCCACAGTGGGTGGGGGAGGGGGGTTCAGGAGCGGCAGTGTTGAGGATTACATCCTGCCGGTTGCTCCCTGACTCCCCAGGAAGCTCTTCTATGCCCCTTGTCCCTGTCAGACTCCCCCCTAAGAGCACCCACTGACAACCTCTGGTTTATCTCACAGACAGCACCGAGTGTTTGCAACATGAGTCCTTACGAATGTGTGTGTGTATGTGTGTGTGTGAGAGAGAGAGAGCGCGAGAAAAAGAAAGCTCCACTCAACTCTTAAAAAAAAAAGAGGCCCTGCTGTATTGAGGGTAGCACAGGATAGGGTAAAGTAGAGCGTGAACAAGCAGAGTGCAGAAGTGTAAAACAGGGTAGTGTAGGGTAGGGTTAAGCTAGGGAAGGGCAGAGTAAAGAAGAGCAGCGTGGGGTACAGGTACGGTAGGGTAGGGTAAAGGATGGTAGAGTGGAGTGCAGAGTTGGGTAGGGTTGGTTTGGATAGAGCAGGAAAGACTAGGGTAGGATAGAGCAGAGTACAGTAAAGTAGACAAGGGCAGAGTAGAGTAGGGTAGAATAGAATACAATAGAGTAGTGCAGACAAGGGTAGAGAAGGGTAGGGTTAAGCTAGGGTAGAGTACAGTAGCTTGAAGAAGAGTACAGTAGAGTACACAAGGGTAGAGTACAGTAGAGTAGTGTAGACAAGGGTAGAGAAAGGTAGAGTAGTGTAGGGTAGAGTAGGGTAGAGTACAGTAGAATACAGTAGACAAGGGTAGAGTAGAATAGAATACAGTAGAGTAGTGTACACAAGGGTAGAGTAGGGTAGAGTAGAGTAGACTAGAGTAGTGTAGACTATGGTAGAGTAGTGTAGGGTAGCGTAGGGTAGAGTACAGTAGAGTACAGTAGACAAGGGTAGAGTAGAGTACAGTAGAGTAGTGTAGACAAGGGTAGAGTAGGGTAGGGTTAAGCTAGGGTAGGATAGAGTACAGTAGACTGGAGAAGAATACAGTAGAGTACAGTAGAGTAGGGTGGGGGAGCTCTTCAGTGCTGCCTGCCCCCACTGCCCCCCCCACCCACTGACAACCCCTGGTTTATTTCATAACCACTGAGTGCTTACAGCTCCACTTCCACTTCACTCTTTGTGGGAATGTCTACACACACACACACACACACACACACACACACACACACACACACACACACAGAGCACGGAAAGCTCCGCCCACCTCCATACAACAGAAGCCCCGTTTCATACGTGCGTCATTGACTGATGAAGACGCCACAGGCAGAAGTTTCTGTGTAAAAGAGGTCCATTTCCAGCTCTTTTCCCTGCTGGAGTGTGTCCTCTGGGCCTTTCCCTTCACACACACCGGAAGAGCTGCTGACGCGGCCAGAAATAACCCAGCGTCCCGCATATGAGCTCCCGCTCAGAACGCCCCCCCCGTCCCCATCCCCGTCCTCGTCCCCGTCCCCGTCCCGCACTGCGCTCTGCCTTCAAACCCTGAAAAATGGCAAACTGCAGCGCGATACATTAAGGGGAGGAGCTCTGAGTCAAACTGGCCCCCTTTCAAGGTGGGGGGTGGGGGGTTTGGGGGTGGAAGCCATCAGTCAAATTCAGGGTTCGGCGAAGAACGACGTGTCGGGCCGAGACGAATGGTACTGCGGTGGCCAATGGGCCGGTCCAGATGGCACAGCGCACGGACACCATCCGGAAGATTCCTGCAAGTGATTATAACTATTATTAAAAGTGACATATTTACATTTATTCATTGAGCACATTCTTTTCTCCAAAGAGACATATAATGATTTTTAATTATACTGACTGATTATTAATTTCGCCAGCACCCTTAACTAAGGCGACTTACGGTGCCGGATACACTGCATTAAACTCCGACAGTCGTTCCCCATTTATACAGCACACACACACACACACACACACACACACACGCACACACAGGTACTCACACCGGGTAAATCGCTGTAAGTACCTCAATACACAACCCTGTAAGTCACCTTGGACAAGGGCACCAGATAAATCACATAATCTTTTGGAATTCAAATTGTTATTTTAGAGCCATATCCTATTTATCAAATAATCTCATCTACTCGATTATGTAACGCATTCATGAAGTAATTGTTCATCTGTTCAGACAAACAAACAAACACACACACAGCAATCTGGCATCACCGTTCCACCAGAGAAGGGTGAAGAACATGCAAGCGTCGCACAGCCTGAGCCAAAATCGAACCTGCAGTCCGGGGTCGTTGCGCCACCCACGCTACCCGCTGAGCCACCGTGCCACTGAGATCCTTCGGAATGTTTGCCCTGAAGATGCCCGCTACCGGCACAGCGAATAAACGCAAACATAAAAGACCTGATGAGGGTTAGGTCAGAACCATCACTTTTGAAAAGCTCTTTATAAGTCCCTTAAATTTGATTCACTCCCTCTCGTTTAATTAGACGCGGTCATTCTCCGAAAAACAGCCGCCAGCGTTTATAGCCGCATTACGGCGCGGTCGTAAAGGGGACGGACGCAGGCCTGACGTACGCAGTTCTGCTGTCGGAGGCCGGACGCTCCGGCTGGCGGCGTACAGTCACGGCGGCTCCAGATGGGCCGCGAACCCTGCGAGGACACAGCAGAGCGACGCCCGACCTGACGTCCGTCCGCATTCCGCTGGTGCACAGCCACACGGCCCGGTGTGTGAACACACACACTGTTTCTCACAGATGCCGAACATCGTGCCCTGGTGAGCAGCTTCTGATACCGCGACAGACTGCGGGCCGATGTGTGAAGTCGGGGCCTCGATGCGCGCGTGTGTATGTGTACAATACGAGTGTATGTGGGGATGGCAGTCATTTTCGCATATGTTGGTAAAAGGAATTAAAGGGCTTTGAGTTTATCTGTGATGAGAAATGATTTTCCACACACATGTCCTCACAAGCAGTTCAGTTATGGATTTTCATATTTCTGTATGTAACTGCACTGTAAAATTTATATTCACAGCAAAGCAAATGCAAATTTTTGTTGTATGCCCAGCCAGTAGGTGGCAGTCAGGAGCCGCCAAGCAGAACCTGAGTGTGGGACCGCCTTGATTCAATTCACTTCCACAGTGTTTACAGCGGCATTTCTGGGTACAGTGATCAATAACATGACAAACAACACGTTAATCAATCGAACGAGTCAACTGGCACAGACGTTTGTGCAGATGATGTATGTTTATTTTTAGTGAAATCAGTTTTAATTTTAATGACTGATGTTAATTAAAATATTAAAGTCTTTCAAATAAGTTTATAGTATGTTTACTATATATATTACATAACATCATATCATATATTATTAATTATATCTATATCAAAGACTTTTACAGAACCCAACTGGTAAATCAAGGCACATCTGTATTATTAAGCTTTCAATTTTGCATTTAAGTCACAGCCAGTAACTTTAGAGTTACGAACAAAACGAGTTATAAACAGGTGGAGGTGCGATTGCAAGTTGAGAACACAGGATATTGTGAATGTACCTCGCCTGGACCTTCTCTGGCACCAGTTGCCAAATCACGAACTGCCTGTCAGACTCCCTGCAAACTGCGTGAAAAGGAAAGCACATTTAACAGAACTCATCGTCTGAGTGGTACTCGGACCCCCACCCCCACGGTCCTCAGAATCAATTCCTACCAGCATTTTCACGGAGACACACCCTAACCGAAAGCTGCAGTCATCTGCAAACATTACTAGGGGGTGAGAATTAACTGAGCACACAATGCGGGAGATGGATCCGGCGCACGGTGGGATCACCTGTCAGCGGGCGGTGCCAAGAGAAGGTTCCTGTCGCCGTGTTTAAATCCCATTTGACGGATGCTCTCGGGGCTCGTCTTCAGTCATCGGAGGACAGGATGGAGTCGGTTCTCTCCCACATGAGTGAAATGATGCAAGGAAAAAGGGCGCCGGGCCCTTTAGGAGATGGACCCAAACACTCCTGCAGGTTCTGGTGCTGGGAAGCAGAACATCTCAACTCAGACATACAATGAAGGGTCCGAGAAGTGGAGCGCTGGACCCCCCCCCCCCCCGACGGGTCAGACCGAGCTGCACCCCTCAGCTGCTCAAATTCTGAGCCACCTTCCACCCACATCTCATGAGGATTTGACCCAATACCCTACAGAAATAGACAGAGCTTACTTTGCCATGTGAGACAGCAGGTGGCATAGTGCTTAGTGGTTGATCAAGGTATTTAGTGTGACTGATGCAGTAAAAACTATTGTAAAAATCCCCCAGATGCAAATGGGTAAATGATTGCAAGTAGTTTAGTAAACAAACTTCACATTTTCTTGTTGCCTTGGTGATAATACATAAATAGTAAATATGAAGAGTGATTAATAATAAGGAATGAAACAACAGTAAAAATTATTATTATTATCCATCACTGTGTTTTAGCAACACAAACAGCAGCAGGTGGCATAGTGGTCTGAGTTGTAACTATGCAGTCAAAGGACATGGGTTCAAATCCCACCCCCTCGACCCCTTTTGCACCTTTGATCAAAATTGTACCATGCGAGGTGAGGGTCTTACGCTGTTGTCATGGAAACAGATGTTATGCCTTTCTCCGAGCGCCACGCCGATTGTGTTATTGTCTGGACCTCCCTGCCAGCGCAACACAGGAAGCGCGCTGTTGTTGCCTAACTGCAATAATCAGCAGTATTGGAAGTAACGATTTTTTTCTTGAACCCAAGATCACCGTGTCTCTTGCCGGAGCTGCGGAATCAAATGCAATGTTGTCCGGTTATTCATTTGTGGATGAAGAACCTTCCAGAGCTTAAATAACTTGATGTGTATAAATGGGCGCCGGAGTTTCCCGGGGATCCTCGAACGCAGCTGGGTCAGCAGGGCCAGCAGATGGCGCAGTGGCTAGAGCTGCTACCTTGCAATGAAAGGAGCCAGGCTCGAAACCCCTGATGAAGCTGCTTAAACATGTATTAATATGGTAAAATTACCCAGCTGTATGATCAGTGTAAATAGCGCTGTTAGTTTTTTCGGAGAAAAGCGTCAGATAAACAAATGTAAATGTGTCTCATTCCCACATAGTTCATACGTACAGATTACATCAATTATAAGCACAACCGTGTCGGTCTTTTTGCTCCAAAATAGGGCTTTTTTTTTTTTACCCCATTTGAAGTCGTTCTGGATACGAACATCTACTAAATAAATGAATAAAAGATGACGATAAATATTGGTTCCGTTTAGCGGAGCAGGAATTGGAAATGACGACTCCGCTGGATTTAAGTGTGTTTTTCGGGTAGCGTCGCGCAGATGTGTCGATGACACGCAGATCGCAGCAATGAGTTAAAAGGCGCGGGGTCGGGGGGAGGTGGTGTCGTGGGGAAATTCTTCAGGGTGTTTTTATTTTTTCTCAATTAAAAATAAACATTTCCTCTGGAAGTGGTGTCACCTGGGAAGGTGACGTCAGGGGGCCCCTTGGAGACCCGCTGCGTTCCTTTCTGCAGCACATGGCCCCCATTTCAATGCCCACCCCCCCATCCACAGATGGGATATAGCTCCCTGACTGGGCAATATGACATATTTAAATGCCATTATTAATTTAATGCTTAGCTTTTTCAAACGCCACATACTGTATTTGACCCATTTTCTGTCTACAGCAGGGTATTTGCTGAAGTAATTCAGGGTAAGTACCTTGATCGAGGGTAGGGCAGCCGGGGCAGGCAGTGAGGCCTGAACCAACAACCTACAGGCGACAAGCCCGCATATGTATCTGCTGCCCCCCTGAACAAACCCGTCTCACACACACACACACACACACTCTCTCTCTCCATGGGATCTGGCTGACATTCCCAAAGTCATTGGCATATGTGATACGAGCGCATCTGATCACCTGGCTCAGGTGACCATCTCAGGACCTTCACGTCGACGGCCCGTCCAGAAACGCGACACTCCAAACCCGTTTCTAGAAAGCTACAAACACAGATTCTCTCCGGCTCACACATATCCCCTCCTTAAAACCGTAATGCTCCATAACCTTCGACCCCTAACATCACCACGTGGAGACCACCAGAGATGACGCCGTGGTAACATGTACACACAACTGAGACACGTTACGCAACGGTTCTGCTTTACATAGCGGAGCAACGAGTCGCGTCCAGGAAACACTTTGAGTCCCTGGCTGTGTAACGCGGCCCACCCCCCACCATGGCGGGCATACCGGCTGCTGTGCCCTACTTGGGTGTCAGCTGACGAGGACGCTGCGGCGGGAAGTGCGATCATGTGCCTGGAAAGAATGTTTCTCCAAGCAGCCGGTGGCTGTCATGCGCCACGGTGATGCCCACCGAGGTCAGGCTGAGCACTTCGGCATTTGCACGTCAGATGTGGATGAATATGACCCCCCTCTTCCCGAACATCTGCACCGGGGCCAGAGTTCTCGTATGGAAAGCGGAGGGGCTGCATACTGTGGAGAACTTCACTTCAAAGAAAACAAAAGCAAAGCAAAAGACAACAGTACAGAACACCTGGAGGGAACAGGAATGTGGGACCACCTTCATTCAACACACTTTCACAATGTTCACAGCTCACTGTCTTCAAGATGTGTTTCTTCCAGAATTACTAAACAATTAGTCCTCATGAAAAATGCCAAAATAGTTGAGCAGTCATCTCAAGGACCAAGGTGTCCCTTTGGGGGGGGGGGGGGGGGCAGTATGGTTTTCTAACAGGATGTGTGACACGAAGCCCCTCCCCCCAACTAAGCAGAGAAGCAGGTTTTCACCAAACGTCTCCCCAAGAGACTCTGCTAATTCCCGTATTAGTGCAAGGCACCTACTGTGAGGCAGGATGGAAATCTTTAACATCTCCAGCAGGGGGTTCGAGTCCTGCTGCTTAATTCACTCTTCCTCACAGCGGCTTCAGGCTTCAGCCACTGGTACGAGACCCCGCTCTCCCCGTTAATTGTACCAAAATGCGTCTTAAAATAAACACGAATATGTGAAACTCATGGTCCTCCTCCTTTCTAAAGTTGTGATCTGTTTGCAGTAAACACACACACACTCTTCTGGGATTTTTGTAATCCAGATTAGCACTGATATTTACATGTATTTATTTAACAGACACTTTTAATATAGGGTTATAGCTTATATAGGCTGATATAAATGAGCTGCAGATCTGGTTCTCTTCAGTGTTTAAGGACTCAGACCAGAAACTGAGGACAGCGGAATGGTTTATGGACCTTACTGATAGTTTGGGTTGCAGCTAATGTGAAAAAGTAATTTTACGTTACTTTATTGTGGCAAAGTATCAGTTAACTCAACATGCTCTGCCTTCTCAATTTACGAACACCCTTGGGATCAAAGGTCTGTTCATGAGTTGCTTAGTTTGAAACTCCGTTAATTCATACCAGTAAATCAAAGCTGATAAAAGTTCAATAATAAAGATTCCACAAGCCTTTCTCGCTGGTTGGGTTCTGTAATTCTTTGATATAGAGTTGTAAAATAGATTTTAAGAACTTATTTTAAAGTTTTATTACCTTTGAGCTACATTAAAACTTGAAATGCATATAAATGATGTCCACAAAGGGGGGCGCAGTGGGTTGGACCACAGTCCTGCTCTCCGGTGGGTCTGGGGTTCGAGTCCCCCTTGGGGTGCCTTGCGACGGACTGGCGTCCCATCCTGGGTGTGTCCCCTCCCCCTCCGGCCTTTTGCCCTGTGTTGCCGGATAGGCTCCGGTTCCCCGTGACCCCGTATGGGACAAGCGGTTCTGAAAATGTGTGTGTGTGATGTTCATCAGCTTGCCTTCTTCCCATAGTGCATCCTGCAGCCATCTCTTCCCCAGGTAAATGACGCACACGCACCCGGCCGTCCGCATGATCTAAAAGAAAACATGATTCATCAGAGGGGGTGTGGTGGTGCAGTGGGTTTGACTGGGTCCTGCTCTCTGGTGGGTCTGGGGTTTGAGTCCCGCTTGGGGTGCCTTGCGACAGACTGGTGTCCTGTCCTGGGTGTGTCCCCTCCCCCTCTGGCCTTACGCCCTGTGTTACTGGGTAGGCTCCCATGACCCCGTATGGAACAAGTGGCACAGAAAGTGTGTGTGTGTGATTCATCATACCAGGCCACTTTCTTCCATTGCTCCATGGTCCAGTTCTGATGCTCACATGCCCATTGTAGGTGCTTTCAGCAGTGGACAGGGGTCAGCATGGACACATGACCCCGTCACCGGTTGTCCAAGGAAGGACCACTTCTGGTAGGTACTAACTACTGCATACTGGGAACACCCCACAAGACCTGTCATTTTGGAGAAGCTCTGACCCAGTTGTCCGGCCATCACAATTTAGCCCTTATCAAAGTCGCTCAGATCCTTACACTTTCCCATTTTTCCTGCTTCCAACACATCAAATTCAAGAACTGACTGTTCACTTGCTGTCTGATATATCCCACCCCCGACACGTGCCATTGTAATGAGATGAACAATGTTATTCACTTCACCTCTCAGTGGTTTTAATGTTGTGACTGATTGGTGTACATGGTGGTAGAGTAGGTTTAGATAGGGTGTGGTAGATAGAGTAGAGCAGAGAAGGATAAACTAGGGAAGAGTAGATTCGGATAGGATAGCATAGACCATGGTAGAGTAGGTTTAGATAGGGGTGGGTAGACTAGAGAAGAGTAGAGTAGAGAAAGGTAGGGTAGAGTAGAGTAAGGTAGGGTAGAGAAGGGTAGGGTAGAGTAGAGTAGAGAAGGGTAGGGTACAGTAGAAAAAGGTAAAGTAGAGTAGAGTAGGGTACACCAGAGTGCTGTTGATTGTTTTGCTTGTCTTTAGACCCTTTTAAACTCTCTGGTTCTAGGTTGTTCACACCTGGAAGCGGAGCACTGGATGCTTCTCTGGCAATAAACTACTTTGGGTCCACGCTTCTTTGTATCTCCACCTCTGTGCACAACCAACCTCGTCACACTGCAGCAATATTTAAAACCCACAGATGTTGGCATGAAAGCTTTTTTTAAGCGGTTCTGGGACAACTTAATGCCGCTTGCATTTAAAGTACACGTTTGCTTATTTGGCAAGCGCACAAGGCAGAATAAGTTGGCAATTAAAGTCCTTTCTCCCCCTTTGGCTAAATAAGCCAAATGAAGCTAAATATTATGCTGTTCAGGCGTTCCTACAATCAACAAAAAAGGGAGAGACAGAAACGTGCCGTGTGAAGTCGCATCTGTGTCCGATTATCACTCGGTGCAGCTCGGCGCTATTATCACTTCAAAGCAGCAGGCCTGGTGCACCACGTTCACACGTTCGCGTCTCGGTCTCCGGTGGGCGTGGGCTGCCAGACATTCTGTGCCTTTAATTAACAATGATTAAGAGGCGTGTGGCAGCGCGAGTCCCCCGTCTGCGAGGAGAGGGTCTTTTGACCGCTTCCGCTCGGCCCGGAGAGCCTTCGTTCGCCGAAGTCCCGGCTTGATTCCGGGGGTGGAAAAGAAAAAGCCATTTGGTGTTTCCCAAAGTGCTTTGCTTTGTGTGTGTCACTTAGAAATGATTTAGTCAAATAACCCAGAGGTGGGAGCTTCGCAAGGACACTGTAATCCTAAATGTGGGGCTTCCAGTTCCAGAAGAATAACCTACAGACAGTCACGGGATTACGAATGAGTTCCGTTCCTCAGTCGTTCTTTAAGTCGAATTTGTATGTAAGTCGGAACAGTTCAGTATGGTGGGTATTTAACGTCACTTAGTCAAATCTTTGTCTTAGTATATTGTATATCGTGTACCTTTCTAAGCATAGAAACATTAAAGAAACACTTCTGGATACACTAAAACATCTTTAATATAACAATACAGTAGTAGTAATAATAATAATAATACGATGTAATGATAATAAATGTAACTACAGTATTTATAATAGAGAGGAGGAGATAGAGAATGTGTGTAGGAATAAAAAACAAGGAAACTTTAATGTTCGCTTTTCCAGTGTTCGTTGGCGTTTCACCTTTTGCTTTATTATTTCCACTTTGGTTCCAATCGTGATCGCTTTCCTTTTTTTTGATGCATCACCATCACTTGCATCACATTTACACTTTGGTGCCATGGTTAGGAGGGAAAAATAAAAAGATTAAAGCCAAATACTAACATACAAGACACTGTTAACAGCAACCTGGTCTGGTTGAAAAGAAGGAAGTCCTAGTCCTACCTTGGGCTCACGAGCCGATGAACCGCTGTAGACGTGCAACGTTTTGATGTGCATCACAAAGTAGCGCCATTTGTTATTATGAGTCATTGTATGTAACTCGAATTTTAAATACAATAGGCTTCACAGGGGTGGTTTGTAACTACGGGTTGTACATAAGTGGGATGTTCGTAACTCAAGGACTGTCTGCAGTTAAAAAAAAAAAAAAAAAATTACATTTAGCTGATGCTTTTTTCCAAAGTGACTTACAATGTTTAGGTAGTAAAATTATTCACCCATTTATACAGCTGGGTGTTTTTTTTTTTACTGGAGCAATTTTAGGGTAAGTACCTTCCTCAAGGGTCCTACAACTGGAGGTGGGATTCAAACCTGCAAACCACTACGCTACCAAATGTCCCATTAGAACACATCAAAAATAATTTGTAGAGATAACATAATATGACAGGGATTGTTTGAATATGTGTGGTTTTACTGCTTGGCAAATGAGAGATGAAGTCTGTGTTTTTTTTTCCCTCTCTCACTGTTAAACTGACCCAACCAGTTGCAGGACTGACCCAAACCAGTACGCCAGTGGGTGGCGTACTGGTTGCAGCTGCTCGCCCAGAAATTCTCCATAGTTAATGTATCTAACGACACGCTTTGGAGTAAAAGATTAAATCATAAATGATGAATAAATATAACACTAAAATTACCTTTATTACTAACATTTATTCAGTTCCTTCTTTTGATAACGTACCCCTTCATACAACAGGGTAATTTTTACCCATCACTTTAATTTTTACTGCATCTATTCAGGTTTGCCTTGACTAATGGTGCTACACAAAGAATCTACAAGACAATTTTTAGACTTCATCCACGAAAACAGGCGGATGTTTCTGGAATCTTCCTCCCAGTTTTACAGCAATAGGACTTGTAGCAGCACCGTTACACTTCCAAGTGAAGTTCCTTGGGTCACCGCATTTATTAGTAATTCATATTAATTTTTATTTAGATTTATTTAAATCCTTAGTTAAAATGTTAGCCAAGTAACTTCACACTAATTCACCCATTTAAATAGGAGGGTAAGTTTTACAGTATCAGTACATTTACATTTATTCACTGGGCAGATGCTTTTCTCCAAAGAGACATTTGGCTCAGAGTGAACAAAAGAGCATCACTAACAGATGGAGAGACATAGATGTGATTCCCAAAGTACAGTTAATTAGTCCAATACCATCATTTTTGCCAGCGGGCATTACACAAATATCTATGTAAAATTAATACAGGACAAGTTTTTATTTTTTTTGTGAAGGTTTATGGAGCAGATCAAGATAGAAGTGGGTCCAAAACACATGGCTTTAAGACACATCGGGTATGTTGAGAGGGATTCAGCAGTTCTGAGGGGCAGTGGGAGGTCACTCTATGACATTAGAACCGAGAACTTTTGGGCTTTATAGTTTAGACCCTTTTGAGTGGGACCAGCAACAAGCCAGTGGTGGAGACCCCCTGCGGGAGTCCAGCTGGGATATCACCAGGACCTCGACCAGAAGATGTGTCGAGTTTGCAGTGAGATAAGAGCGGAAAATACGGACGTGTTCGGGGAAACAAAGTAACATTTACATTTATTCACTTAGCAGACGCTTTTGTCCAAAGCGACTTACAACGGATACTATTTAGTGTTACTAGTCCACACACCTTACTCACCAAGGTGATTTACACTGCTAGATACACTACTTACAAGGGGTTACTCACCCATGCATCAGTGAAACATACTTACTCCATGACACTCACATACTATGGGGGAACCTGAACAGCATGTCTTTGGACTGTGGGAGGAAACCAGAGCACCTGGAGGAAACCACACAGACACGGGGAAAACATGCAAACTCCACACAGACTGAGCGGGGATCGAACCCACATTCTCTCGCACCACCCAGGTGCTGTGAGAGAGCAGCGCTACTCGCTGTGCGACCACGCTGCCCCCAGACCCATCCTCACCAATGAAGCAGGTGAGATGAGTGCGTCATCCACTTCGATAGAGTCCCCGTCAGGTGGACGGTCCTGCTGGGAGGGGAAGGACCTCAGTCTTGGAGAGGTTGAGCTGTAGATGTTGACCGATCAGGGTAAAACAGGGTAAGAACCTCGATCGACGGTGTTAGAGCAGGAGCAGGGAGCAAAACTGGGGACCTTCAGACTGCAAGGTGACAACTTTAACTGCCACGCAACTCGCTTCCCCTAATTACACGAGAAAGCAGCGTGGTCACGGTAACCGCTTTGCGTACGCTACCCATCTGTCAGAGGAGAGAATGGAAAATGCACTTCGCACCTATGGCACAGAAAGAGGCATTAATATTCACTCCATAGTGCTGGATGTTAATGGGATGCATGTGAATCACAAGCTTTTAGCACTCAGAAATATTGGAGTGGCTCAGAAGTTATAGCAAAATCCCACAAACTATTCAACATGTACATATTTTATATATATATATTTTACTTATTGCAGCTAAGCAGTTGGGGGCAGGACCCAACACTCAATCGACAAGTTCATCCTTTATGCTTCTTAATTTCATATTTTTCATTCTGCTTTCTCTTCCAGCTGGAATGAGGCTGTGTGTGTGTGTGTGTGTGTGTGGGATGGGGGGGCTGCCTAAAGCAGAAGGCAGGGACTCGAACCAACACGCTGACGTCTGCATCCAAATCAATCACGTGCATTTTGAAGGTGTCTCCGGCGAGAGAATTTAACCAACATTTCTATGTTTACCTTACAAAAAACACTTGACAATCAATGTGACACACACACACACACACACACACACACACACACACACACACACACACACACACAGAGAAGGGCCCTTCCTGGCACGCTCCCAGTTTAATACATCTGCCGCACAGCTGGTCTTTTGCCAAGAGAGGGAAGTAAACGTCACCGGGGGGTTTAATTCGCTGACTCGGCACGGTGGTGCCAACAGAGGTTTGTTGGATCTCACACAAAGTTCCTGGGACAGTTCAACTCCCCTGGCGACATTGAGTAATGAGCCACCCCCTCCACCCTACAGGTTGAGTAAATGCATCCGTCAAGGTGACGTCACCTTGACGGATGCATTTACTCAACCTTTAGGTGTGTACAGGTGTGCGTGAAACCCGAGGCGGCAGGTGGCGGAATAAATCCGCTGCACGTCCACGTTACTCTTACTACCATTGTTTGTTTTTGGGTTCTTTACCATCCACTCGTTACTGCAATTATTCAGCGGCAACAATGACAACAATTGCAACGGATCAAAATCGTGATCGTCGGAACGTCTCGGCGACGATCCACCAGAGTAAACAGGACGCCTTTGGACGGGAGGGGAGGGGTCCCCTGGCCTGTTCCCAGGGTGTTACCACACCTACCTGCCTTGGATAACACGTCTCCCCTATTGACATTTTAGCACAAGAGGTGAATGATACAAATACATTTTGACCAAGTATACAAACACAAGAAGCAAGTAGTGTATCTAGCAGTGTAAGTCACCGCGGTGAATAAGGTGCGTGGGCTGATAACACTACAGAGTTCATTGGAAGTCGTTTTGGAGAAAAGTGTCTGCTAAGTAAATAAATGTACATGTAAGAAAATTAATACACCCGCACACAGTAAACTAAGCTACATTAAACCATTAAATAAAGTAAATACATAAATAACAACAGACATGAACTTAAGAGATGATTGGTGAAGTGAATCTTGAAGAGGTGAGTTTTACCATTTTTAAACGTGGACAGAGATTGAGCAGTTCTGAGTGAGAGAGAGAAGTCGTTCCACTACAATGCCACAACTTTGTTACAAAGTATCAAGAATCTCGATACAAAGAAGCGCGAACTACGAAGCGGAAGGGAGACGCACGACCGGTAGCAGCGATTCAAACGGATCCGGCGGAAGCGACGTGCGCGAGACCCTCGTGAGGAGTGCAGCGTCTACATTCGGAGATGAATAACGTGTTTCCGGTGAGCGGGTCCGGGAGGCGGAAGCGGAAGTTGCGCTTAATCGTGCGCGCGCGTCGAATGATCCGTTGTTCGTGTCATTATTCGGCCCGTTTCGCCGTAATTATGCTTGTAAAAACAAGACAAGAGGGGCCGGAAGTAGCGAATCAAACTTAAAAATCATAAAAATGTGAAATCACGAGAAACAAAATTGTACAAAAGTGTTGAATGTATTGTTTTAAAAGAGCTGACGTGATTAATATACTGTACGTGTTCATCTTTTCCCACCTTCTGCCGATGCGGACTTGTTGGATTTCTTTTTGCGGAAAGTGACATATTTCATATTTCAATGGTTTGAGAAAGCTGAGCTAAGTGTGAAATATTAACTGGAGTTTTAAAAAACCAACAGAATTGTGTTTCTATCCAGTGTAGTGGTGCTTCAGCTCAGTTACGTCCAACGAGTCGTGAATGTGAGGGGTGGCGGGGGATGGAAGCTTTGCAATGCTCTTACCGCGGTACAGACACGGGGGGGGGGGGCTTTAATTAGGGCAGCACTCTCGCGAGCTGGAGGCCCGAGCTGCTGATGCTCAGTGTAAATGTCAGGGAGATTTTCTACATCTCCGTTTATTAGCACTCGCTACGGTCGGCCTACGATCGGCCTTCGGCGCGAGCAGCAGGTCCTGTCGTCGGTCCGGCTTTGGCCGTCACGGCCCTCGGTTCTGACCCAACGACACGGAGGCTTGTGCGTCGTTTTCCCCCATTTTGCTAGCGGTGGAAAAACTGAAAGTGCGGCAAGAGTAAAGGTCACGTCAAGGTCACCGAAGACGGCGCGCGAAAAAGAACAAATCGACACATCGACGGCTCCGGCAGGTGGTGTGACGCTGAGAGCTGCTGCCTGGAACTCAAAAGATGTGGCTTCATGTAGTACCTTCACGAGTTCTAGCCTTGATCAAAGTACTTTACCTTGGAGATGGGAAACGAAACCCAGAACCTTGCAATGCGACAGCCCTAACCACTACGCCACCTGCTGGCTGACTTCAGACAGTGGTATACACACACACACACACACACACACACACACACACACACACATTTTCAGAACCGCTTGTCCCATATGGGGTCACGGGGAACCGGAGCCTACCCGGCAACACAGGGCGTAAGGCTGGAGGGGGAGGGGACACACCCAGGACGGGACGCCAGTCCGTCGCAAGGCACCCCAAGCGGGACTCGAACCTCAGACCCACCGGAGAGCAGGACTGTAGTCCAACCCACTGCGCCACCGCACCCCCTACTCCAGACAGTGGTAGTAGACATGATATGTAAAAGGAGGCAAAAGGGGTCAGCAAAGTGTTAATGAGTGATGGGTGGTTAGGGGGGCAGAACCCCGGATTTAGGACAGTTTTCGCTGCTCTCTGCTTGGGCGAAAAGATTGTTCATCTTGAATGCCAAACATACCGATGTACAGTATTGATTGAAAATATGGTAACCCCTTGTGCCCCTTAGTTTTACCACGAAATGGGTATTTAATGAGGATCAGTATTTCTCATGTGACATAACAGGTGTGTAATGATCAATTCCATATTTTGCTTAAGAGGAAATCGTGTGTAGTAGAAACACACAAGTAGTGCAGGTGTAAAAATAAGTGAACTTCAAGTTGGTAAGGAGAGTCAGGGGTGTAAATCATAGCCATTTATTACTTTTATAAGTTTATTTTAATATTTTATATGAGAGTAATAACAGCCCCTATAGGATTCATAAACTTTAAAGGTGTGTAAAGTCAAATGAGACAAAAGCCTTTGGTGCCTTGAAATAATGCTGGGGGGGTTCATCTCTTTTCTTCAGGCTGTTTCGCTTCCAGCATTTCGTTACTGGAGCCCAAGAACAGCAGGGACATGGGGTTGAACTCGTTTAACAGGGAGCTCTTTTTCTTTACGGTTATTTATTCCGAACATAAACCTTCTTTATGAGCGATGGGACATGAAAGGTTCTCCTCTGGAGAAAGTCACCTCTGGGTCACGGAGACATGCGGTAACACGGGCCGAAGATGTATGGAGCCGTGCTGTAAATATGTGAATCGTGCAGCGGCTGGTTGGCAGGCAGGGATGGGGGATCGGGGGGGCGCTCCGAAATGCCGCTTACGGCCGCAACCGGGACTCATCCGTCTCCATCTGAAGCTGTTCACCCCTATTGCGGCGTTTAACCTCGAATCGGAGATGCTATCGAGGTGGACGACCTGCCTGGGTGAAGCTGCACTTTTTATCACCTGCTATACGACACGTTGGAGGGGGTTTAAAAATAATGGCGCAGGAACCGGACACCGCTGGGGGGGCTTCCGCTGAGATTACCTCCAAGCCCCCCCGATGCCGGCGGCCTCACGAACCCGGGTTGTTAAAGGCTCCGGATGCCATAAAGCGGTGGGGGTGGGACCACAGGCTGTGCTGAGGGACTCGAGCTCATATCCGGTAATAAACCGAGTCAGGTTATGAGCCGCCCCCGATTGTTCGCCAAGAAAAGTGTTATGATGCGTGAGCGATCTTTGCGTGAGCGTTTAAAAATGCATTTCCGTTCTCATTGGTGCCTTACACTATAAAAGCAATATTAAAATGAAATATTGACACAGCGTCCCCGTTGACAGAGGTAATAGGAGCAAAGTCTTCAGACCGCAGCCGCGTCCGAGATGCGGAACCGGGGCTCAGAACCCAATCCTGTGACGGCGGCAGACCGAAATCGCACACTATTCTCATCTCACACTCCTTTCCCTGCCTTTTGCCATCTCCGTCTCTTGCACGCACGCACGCACGCATGCACACACAACACAGAGCTGGGCGAAATGGATTGGTTCTACCTGGGGTGCGAGATTGAAGGTGCACGGATTCATAGCGCGGTTGTATGAGGGGGTAATGAAAATGTCAGTGCCTTATTTTACACTCTTATTCCTGCATTCCTGCGCTCGTCGCAGCTGAACACGTGACGTGGGAAACACAGCACAGCGGCTTTGGGCCACAAGCGGCATTTCATTCCCCTTGTGACAATCGTAGCTACATATTTGTGATCGTATGCGTAGAGCGTCTGCTGGCCGTTCAAACCATCGGGTTACAAATTTTCGACATTTCTAATTGCCTCTTCTTCACTTATTTTCAAAAACTGGTGTTTTCGGAGGACCTAACAAGACCCTTGTTTACCCACCGAGCCAGCAGATGGCAGTAAAGAGCACCCAAACTGTGAAACCGCCTTAATTCAACTCCTTTCCACGGTGTTTACAGCTTGGGTCTGGCATCCCTGAGAGTTGTTGATCAGTAGCAAGATGGCGATGAATCTGACAACTGATGCTGAAATTCTTAATTGAGAAAAGGTATTTTTATTCTCCGAAAATATAAAATTTGTTTTCCTTTTAATTCAGCTCAAAGTTAATTATTACTAAGGTATCACTAATGTATCTTACTTGCTAGCGCTTTATCTGAGATTTTTACAGAACCCGCACTGCAAATAAATCATCTCCATTAAGCTTTTACTGACTGTGTAGGTAACAGGGAGCTGAAAGTGGACACAGACAGGCAGACAGACCACTAAATATCAGACATCACTAGCAGTTGTATTATTGATCAAGGTTCTTTATTGACTGCATTGATTTATAAAACAAAACAGCAGTTATAAAAGAAATCAGTTTTGTACACTCAATTGCCGTGATGTGAAGAGACACAATTTAATACTGCCTAAAAGGTGGAAGAGGAACAGAAGACGTGAGACAAGTAAAAGCGTCCACTTCCTGAGAGCACGTGGCGAAGAGCGTTCCCTTTCTCCAGCTGCTGTGACTCCATGAATATGCAAAAAAAAAAAAAAAAACCGAACGTAGGAGAGTCAATATGTTTTGTGCATTAGGCAGTGTGCAAAAATCCATCTATTCTACCAAAGGATACTTAGGAAGCGTTACGTTAATACAAAATAAAATCTAAACCTCGAGTTAACAAAAAGGAAACGTGGGGAAATTATGTCCGATTCCACGCGGCCGCCGTACAGCCCACATTCACGAGAAGAACACCATAAAAATGAAAAATAATAATAAAAAAAAGAAAAAAGAAGAAGAAAAAGGCAGTCGGGATTGGAATTAAATATCTACAAAATCTTGCATTTTAACAACCTAGCTATATACACTTTGTACAAAGGTCTGGACACAAACTTACATCTTTTACAAAACGGCCTGCTAATGTCAGGCATATTATATTACAACGCCATGATTCTCATCAAACGGTACATATTTCATTTCTCCTCTTTTCCTATTATTTGCTGTATGAAAAAATGCTAAATGAAGACGACCGTGTGCGGTTTCGTTACATTTCGACCGACGATCCAAAATGTGACTCTCTTCCCACTTTTTGGCCCGAAATGCCAGAATTTTCCAGAATTCTGTTCCCCTTTCCCAAAAAACGCGCCACGGAATCCAGCCCCACGCCGCTGCGTTATTATGGCTTTAAAATACTGGCGTCGCTTTTGATGAAATATTCAGTGCAAAACAGGAAAACGGAGAAAAAGACGGGAAAAAAAGTGAAACTGCAGATAGAAAAACTGCCGTGGAAAAGGCAGACAAACGTGGTTTTGAATGGAGAGGAAATATCCGTCAATACTGCTTCGTGGCCCCACCTATGACCCCCCCCTCACCTGTGACCCTCAAGGTGGTGCCGTCCATGAAAGCGACCGCTCCTCCACAGCAGCCCTGTAGCCCTGATTTTCCTCCATGGCTCATGTGGATTCAGATCCAGACCCCCTTCTGCTGCTTTATCAGTCAATGGGACTAAAACCAATAACACATTGGGTTGGGGGGGGTCAATGGGCTAAAAATGTCCTTTGCTGCTGTGACCTTATTGCCCCCCTCCAGCAGACTGCCACCATTCAGGATGGGACGTGTCGAGCCTCTATCCCTCCACCATCACTCCCCCGAGGAGTCGCTGACAAACCTGCCCGAGGAGGGGCAGTGAACGTTATTCCTCACTGCCCCCCCCCCCCCCCGCGGCTCCACCATCTACATGTATATTAGTTGGAAACTGGAAGTGCGGCGTCAGGTTTTGACCTTTCCGCACACCACTGGCCGAGATTACAGGCACGTAATTAGTTTAGAAAGTTTCCACTTCGTCTTCCTGCAGAAAGTGAAACGGTGCCAACGCTGGGCACCGGAGGGGAGGTGGGATTCGACCTGCTCACCTTTTCAGACCCTCTACGGTGCAACGGGGCGCAGTGAGGCTCCTGGGGTCTATCACCACGGAAACGCATCCTCTCATCTCCACGGTGTTCAGAAGCCAAGGTTGAAAGGGGCAACGGCAGGATGAGGCAGCGGCTGGGGTTTGGTTCTAGACCCAAAAGGGCACATCGGTCCACTAAACATACCTTGGCAGTGGTTGAACTCGCAAGGACACATTCACACACACTATTAAGTGTGTTTCGTTGCTCTGGATAGCGATGCTAATGGCTGGACACATCTCGCTGTGCTTTTCCCGTTATTATTTTTAAATTAGTGCCAGCAGAGCGCTGGGAAGGGCGCTACAAAGAAACAAACCAAAATTAATAAAAATACACAAAAAGAACGTGCTCACATCATCTTAACGGCAAAGAAACACTCATCCCCCTTTTTCAGTGTGTCCCAGGGGATTTAGCTCAATGCAATTTGTACATTTTTTTGGGTTAAAAAAATAATTAAAAATGTATAATATTAATAACAATTATTATTATTATAATTACTGTCGGGTCAGTCAGCATCTGATATGATTAATGTGTGCGTATAAAATAAGGAAACACTGGAAAACAAATGGGTGATTCCGGCTGTGAAGGGATGTCGAGGTGTCAGCGGGTCTCGAACACGTGCGCGCACCGGATTGCAGGCACAGACGCTGGAAAAATGGGTTGTGGCGGTTCGTGGTGTGATGTAGAAAAGGGGCGTGGCCGTGTGCTCTCTGGTCGCCGGGTGCTTCTTCCCGCGCAGCGATTCGCCGGGGCGTCCCAAGAACTTTCCCCACCCCCACCGGGCGCCACATTCACACCTCAGTCTGCTGCTGGGTCTCGGTGAAGTGGGTGCGCGGCCCCTCAAACCGCAGCCCGTCGACGCTCTCGAAGTCGCTGGCGCCCCCCTCCGAGTCGTCGAAGCCGCACACGGCGGACACGTCCGAGGAGGAGGCGTTGGCCGAGAGGCGCGTGCTCAGCGACACGCCGTCCAGCCCTTCCGGCTCCGCCTCGTGGCCCGCCCTAAAAGTGCTCAGCTCCCCGCCCTGTCCGCCCTGCCCCTCCCCCGGAAACGGGTGCGGGGGCAGGTACTGGCTGGGGTGAAAGTGTGGGCGGGGCCGACTGCCGCCGCCACCGCTGCTCAGGGTGCTCTCCACGGAGACGGGCTGGGGGGCGGGCAGAGTGCCGTAGTGCTCCGGGAACTCTTCCGGGAGGGGCAGCGGCAGCTGGTCTTGGCTCAGGAACTCGTCGTCGTGCGGCGGCGGGAAGTCGCTGTCGATGTCGTAGCCGCCCAGGTAGTAGTCCGTCTCCAGCTCTCGGCTGCTGCCCGCCAGACGCGCCGAGGAGCCGTCGCCCGCCTCGTACCCGGGCACCTCCTCGATGTCCGGCAACCGCGAGCTGGGCATCCAGTCGGACGTGTCCCAGTGATAGGCTGGGTGGGGGTGGCAGAAAGTGTGAGAAACGGTCACCTGCAGTGCAGTCCCCTCCTGTCCCATCGACACCGGTTTCCACACACTGGGGCTTCGGCGGGTCCAATTCGACACGTGAGGAGCGTTTTACCCATAATTCATGTCTGCTGGTTTGTGAAGAAGCCCCGGTGCGTGGAAACTCACCTACCCCCTTTGCGCGCCGGGAGTGTGCGGCGTTCGCCGCCGCTGTTCATGCAGGGCGGGTGGGGGGGACGGCGGCGGTCACGCAGCGTGCTGGTGAGTGGGGGGGCGCAGGCCGGGATGTGGCATTGTGGTGGAAACACACACGTTGGCACAATGCGAAGCGCTTCCGGGCGTCACGACACAATGTCACGGACGCGGGGACACCAGGGGGGTGGGGGCGCATGCTCGGCGTGCATACACAGGAGGACCAGGGGAGGGCGCTGGTCACGAGCACGAGGACACAATCTCATCGAAACACCCAACGGTCTCCAGACTTCTTTGCCTCCAATTCGTCCTCTTAATTTAACACTGGGACGTGAACCAATGACCATAAGACTGACGAAATTAGACAAGTCTTACGGAGTCGACGCAAGACTGGCGGAGGAAATGGAAAAAGAGAAAACAACGTAACGAGTGAAGCGCAATGAGACAAACAAACAAAAACAAATGCAGGCAGTGGAAAGAAGCAAAACAGGAGCAGTGAGAACGAGGAGGAACGTGGGGTGGGGGGCCAAACACTCACCATGCATGGAGGGTACCACACACACACACACACACACACACACACACACACACACACACACTGAGAGGAAAGCGAGCAGGAAAACGAGACGGATCACCTCTGTTGTAGCTCTGTCCCTGGTCCAGGACCGACACTGACAGGTGGAAGAGCAGATACAGTTTAGGGTTTATCGGGCGAGGTGGGAGTCGGGGGGGTGATCAGGGTCTCGCACGGCAGGTACGGCACGCGGGGGGGGCACCAGTTCGGCCGCTCGCTTTCCGGTTACAGGGAGGCACAACAGAAATGCCACTTGCAGCCTCAGCTTACAAACCGTTAACCATTTAAAGCTACGGTACGTGTTTTTTTTTTTTTTTAACCCCGCCCCCTCCGGTGTGGTCTTACACGCGTGTCTGTCTACAAATGCAGTGCGTCTCACCTTCTGAGGGTGACTAGTCATGACAGGGTGGGGGTGGCTCTCCAGGACCACCGACACTTCTGTACTGGGGGAGTAATGGGGTATGGGTATGGGTATGCGTATGTGTATGTGTGTGTGTTTGTATGCACACAAGTGGACTGTACACAGTAATAGTGCAGTGACCGGGTGCCAGTGTCAATGTCAGGCCAATGCGGGCCGCTGGCGTCCGGCCAGAGGCGGGCACATCTCTCCTCGAGTGTGTGTGAAGGACACACAGGCGCTGCGGCCCATCCACCTCCCCCCCCCCCCCCCCTTTCGGTTTTTTCTAACAGAACAAAATCATTAAGTTAAACGGTTTTTAAAAATATAGTTTCATCACGGGACAGCTGTTACTGGAACTGTGTGAAAACATAAATCTATACATAATTATTATGACAATACAACCTCGGGAATATCAATGACCCTTACACACAATAATATATAAATAAAGGACCAGATGGGAATATTACCCGCAATTAAAGTCTAATTACCGCAGTAACGGCGCCGCGACACCACAACGTGGTACAAATTGCTGTAACACGTAAATAACGCGCAATATTTTTAAACGGATGGTCTGTAAGGAGACTAGATCCTATCCTAACCCCTATTTTCGGACTCCCGCGTAAGGTCCGCGGCCGGGGGGGCGGGGCTTCGCGGTGTCACTCACAGCGGAGCGGACCAATAGCGGGAGGGCGGGGCTCCCGCTGCCAAGTCGGGGCTTGAGCGGAGAGCGCCGCCCCTTTCTGTCGGCCTTCGGTGTAGAGGCGCGTGTGAGGGGCACGTGACGCCGCCGCGTGTCAACCCGTCCCGCGGCTACGCGCCCACGAGTGCAACGCGCTCTCCTACCGAAGGGGTTGACGCCCGGAGAGCCCGTTTTAAGCGAGATAGAGGTCCGGGAAGGTAAAGGGGGTCAGAGCAGCGCGGTCCTCGCTGGAAGTAGTGTGTGTGTTGAGGAGGCCATGCAGGACGCCCCCGTTCCGGGGCTCATGCATGCGGTGAGGCGTCGCGCGGGAGGCAGCGGAGGGTTAGTCAAGGCTGCTCGCAGGCTGAAGCGCCTTCGTTCCTGCTTCTGCGGGGTGTGACGTGTGTGTACGTGAGAAAACTTTCATTTAATACCAGTAAATATCGCAGCACTTGCCATCTGCTCCACAAGTGTGTGTATGCATATGGTGTCATGTTTAAGACAAAAACCCCAAAAAAAAAAAAATAAAAAAAAAAAATAAAAAATAAGAATAAAGGAGATGAACCGAAGAGAAGACAGGAGTACCTTCGTTTTCGATTGTGTCGACCGCATCATTGACCAGTCGAATGACGGTCACTATGGAAGCTTGTGGAGGGGAGAAAAGCAGGAGAAGGAGGAATAAGATAAAAGGGTGGAGACATGGCTGTAGACACATTCATCATAACCAGGGGGGCGGGACCCATGCGTGATTGGCCTGCCCCGCCCACCAATCAGCAAGCACAAACGCAAAAGTCACGCCCCTTACCTGGGCGAGTCGCTTTATGAATGAAGCAACGGTTCCCGCGCAGCGGTTTGTGGTCAACCTGTTTTAGCTTGGGGGCCCGAGCAAGGTGACACACACACGCACACAGTGGTCGCAAGGATTCACTTTTCGGCTTCAACCCCCTGCAGAGTGCAGTTCACTGCAAACATGTTAGCCCCTCCCCTAATGGCTGATTGGCACACGGTTCATCACCAAGGGCTGTGATTGGCTCGTTTGTTCTTGTAGGGTAGGGCATGGCATGGGTGGTCTCGAGATGAGACTGATGACCTCATGATGACAACAATGATGATGATGATGATGATGATGATGAT
Source organism: Scleropages formosus (assembly GCF_900964775.1). NCBI lineage: Eukaryota > Metazoa > Chordata > Actinopteri > Osteoglossiformes > Osteoglossidae > Scleropages > Scleropages formosus. The sequence goes on along the minus strand of NC_041815.1, from coordinate 27,942,426 downwards.
TATTATGTCAGGGAAGGAAAAGCTCCGGTGATTTTTCTGATTTAGAGAAACACTTTTGACAGTGAAAGTCTTTGGTTCCACTTGTTTCCAGTGACCTGTGTGACCTTTGTGTGACCTCAGATCACATGAGTACAATCAGCTGCAGCGATACTGTGGTTTTCCCACATCTCACATGAGAGATACCGTGATCTCCTTAACTTAACTGGAGTAAAGCGCCAAGGCCATACGGTGTTGTACCATGCTTAACCGTACTACACTGTGATGTACCATGCTGTACTGCAGCGTACTGTGCTGTGCATTACCATGTTGTACCACACTGTACTGTTACAGTGCTGTACTTTACTGTGGCATACAGTGTCACAGTGCTTGTGATGTACTATTCTCTACCATACAGCACTGTTATACCGTGCCATATTATACCATGCTGTACTGTGCCATAATGCGCTGTGCCTTACTGTGATACTCTATTGTACCTTCCTATGCTGTACCCCACTGTGATGTACTCTACCGTACCATTCTGTACTGTGCCATACTACACTGTACTGTGCTGTACCGTGCTGTACCAGGCTTCTTCATTCAGGTGTGTGAGAAGGACACGTGTGGCACGGGAAAGGCCTCTCCTGGGTGTGTTCCCTCTCACTCTAGCCTTATGCCCTGCATTGCCGGATTAGGCTCTGGTTTGCCGCAACCCTACTTGGGACAAGCAGTTTCAGACAGTGTGTGTGTGTGTGTGTGTGTGTGTGATTCACGGTAAGTACCTTGATCAAGGGTCCCACAGCAGGAGTGGGATTCAAACCCAGAACCAATGACTGCAAGGTGCCTGCTACTCCAACCTGCTGGCCTAACAACAAATAGCTCAGAGGTGTGTGATGTGGTGAGATGGTTAAAGCACCTCAGCAGTGAACAGAAGATAATGGGTTCAAATCCCAGCAGGAATTAATAAAGCACCGTCCTGTTCTCTCCGACTTGAACCAAAGGAGGAGCTGATCAGTGTGTGTCGGCAAGAGGTGGAGAAATGTCGTTTCCATGGCGATAAGGACACGTGACTCAGCGACAATGCCCTTGGTGCACAAACACAGAAGTGATGCTTGAACCGCAAACCTGTCGATACGTTACAAATATGCTTTATGGACTCCCTTGGGGGGTTGAAGAAACCCAAGCTGAGCAAGTGTCCACTGAAGGTGGTTAGATGAACCCCCAACTGTTTTTAGAGAGGGAGGTCACACACGCACGCACACACACACGCTCGTTCCCGGTCCAAGCCGTGCGATCACAGGTCACGCGTGTGAGAGTCGGTCCCTGAATACGCGTCACCGGGTCTCATCGGTGACTCATGGCCCACAGAGCGAGTCGGGTGCGAGAGCGGGACGTCCCGTCCGGGATTCTTACCGTTGTCATCGCACGAGTCCGACTGGAAGGAGCTCAGGGACTGGACCTCTGAGTTGCTGCCCTTGTTGCTGCCCGAGAAACAGGTAACTTCCTCCACCATGTCGACCACTTTACCTGGAGAGATGGGGGGGGTCACGACCCAAACACCTGTTTTCTGCCAGATTTAGTAATCCATCCCCCCATCCATTATCAATAACCACTTGTCCCCAGCAGGGTGTAAAACAGAGTAAACTGCGGACGGGACGCCACTCCATCCGAGGGCAAATTTACAAATTAAAAATTCAGGCGGTGCGCAGAAGCTGTAGCGAAGGACATTTTCCTGCAAAGTCGGGGGGGTCGTCAGATGAGGTGTAGGACTCAAGAGGGCTGGAGCAGAGGACCATGAAAGGAGGCCTGTCTCCTCCAACAAGAGCTAAGGGCGCCACCTAGTGGTCAATGTGAGACACTGCAAGCAGGAACACAACTGCTAGCGGGGGCCTTCACCTTCTGGCACCTAGGTGACAATTTAATTTAATTTAATCGCTTGATTATTTATTCATTATTGCATTTTGGCTCGTGCCTTTTTCCAAGGTGCTTCCGAAGATGCCTCTAAGTTTATATTTACCGCAGTATAAACCTTTCGAATCAGTATTCACTGTAATATCCACCTGTCTCCAAGGTGCCTTCCAACTTCACCACGATTTACCCATCGTTACGGCTGGGTAATGTGTAACGTGTCAATTGAGGGTACGCACCTCAACGAAGGGTGCTACGGCAGGAGGTGGGATCTGAACCGACGACCTGCAGATCCCAAGGTGGCGATGCTTAATTGTTGGCGAGGAGGGCGGAGCCACTCACCCTCGTCGCTGTCCCACGGGCTCTTGCGCAGGGAGTCGCAGTCGGAGCGGCAGGGCGACACGGGGGGCAGGTTGGGCGCCACGCTGCACACGACGACGCCGCGCCGGGCCGTCAGGATGCGCGGCGACTCCGGGTGGAAGGTGCTCATCTCCGTGTGCTCGGCGCCCCCCAGGCCGTCGGCCATCTTGTCCAGCGTGCCGCGCTGGTCGCCCTGGAAACAGGGCGTGTACGCCATGGGGCGCACGGGCACCTGGGGGGGGCCGCCCACGTCGGCGTAGAGGGCGCAGGGTTCGCCGCCCCGCAGCGCCTTGAACTGGACGCCGTTGGCCTTGTGCAGCAGCGCCGCCGTGGCCGGGTCCTGCACCAGCGCCATGTTGTTGCGCGAGTAGCTCTTGTGGAAGACCTTCTTGCGGAAGGCGACGAAGAGGACGACGAGGACGAAGATGACGAAGAGCACCACGGCGATGCCGATCAGCTCCTCCTTGCCCACGTACGAGTGGCCCGCCTGCATGTTGGGCACGACCACGGGCCGCAGGCCGCACGACTGCCCCACGAAGCCCGCCGTGCAGTTGCAGTAGAAGGAACCGAACGTGTTGACGCACACGCCGCCGTTCTCGCACTCCTCCCGCTCGCACTCGTTCACGTCCTCGCCGCACCTGCACGGGGGGCGGGGCCACGCACGGGGTTACCTCGGCCGCGACCCCCCGCGGGGGCCTCCTTTTCTACGCTGCATTTCGCATAAAAATTCTGCAACTGGTCGCCAAGCCTGCACTGCTTTCATCCATAAGTGTGTATGTATCATATATATATAGATATAGGAAAAATATTTTGTTTATAGGAAAAGTTAACCTGGAAGAAAAGTAAATCACTGCTAAGCAGAAATTCTCACTGACAACTACTGACTGATCTATTTATAAGATCTATGTATTTACATGTGTGTAAATATATATACCTTTATGGATTTATATATACATATTAGTACACACACATATATATATATATATATATATATACTGTGTATGTATACATACACATACATATTTACCATATATATTTATTTACCTTATTTTATATATCACTGTTACATATTAACAAAAATGAGCTACTCCTCTATTCAGCTCTCCTTTCGCTTTTATTAATACTTTTTCTTTTCTTATTTTTCAATACACTGTTATTCATACTTTGAAAAATAAGCTTTGTCTTGATTCTATTACTGTGGTACGAACCCTGTTAGTCCCAGTTTGTCATTTAATACCATATTATGTGCTAAAAATTCATAATGAGAGTAAATGTTGATATTACTCCTGCATGAAATGTTTTTGTTCTTAATTAAAAAAGAAAAGACTTCTATAAATGACACGTGGGATAATTTAAATACTTTAGCTATAAACAAGCTGCTAGTATTCAACTGTAATACTGTTAAAACTGAACATCACAAACGTGTATAAATGAATTAAATAAATGTAATGAAATAAATAAATGAAATGTATGTATGAATGAAATAAAGCAAATGCAAGTAGTGCTGCTATTTCACAGCGCCTGAGTGGTGCGGGAGGACGTGGGTTCGATCCCCGCTCAGTGTGTGTGGAGTTTGCATTTTCTCCCTGTGTCTGTGTGGGTTTCGTCCAGGTGCTCTGGTTTCTTCCCACAGTCCAAAGACATGGTGTTCAGGTTCACCCATAGTGTGTGAGTGACGGAGAGAGAGTGTGTGTGTTGCACTGATGTATGGAGGAGTGACCCATTGTAAGTAGAGTATCTAGCAGTGTAAATCACCGCGGTGAATAAGGTGTTTGCACTGATAACACTGCATAGAGTTCACTGGAAGTCGCTTTGGAGAAAAGCGTCTGCTAAATAAATAAATGTAAATGAAATGAAGTAATGAAATAAATTAAATGTATATATGAATTAAATAAATGTAATATTATTTTCTATCACTAGTGCTGAACAGCAGGTCTCGATCACACGAGACGATACTGCCATCTACTGGTCACTATTTGTACTGCGACCACCGACAATCTTTATCCAGCTGCCAAATTTGAGAGCAGAGACTAAAGTGGTGTTTGGGTTCAGTGTTGGGCAGTATATGATAGAAAAATATCTTTCCTGTCTTTTATTTGATATATTGTGTATATTTTGCGTCTATACACATATGGAGGCATTACTGCATCTCGCAGACACATTTATTACAAAGTGAATTTCTACTTGATGTACCTGTTTACACAGCAGGTTTATTTTTAGTGTATCAATTCAGCGTATGTAGCGTCACCAAGGGCACTACAGGAGGAGGTGTGGGGATTTTACCCTGTGACCTTCCAATCGTCTCTAACCTCTCATTACCTCTAGCCACTGCGCCACCTGCTGCCCAAATAAAAGTACTGGCCGAGTTGTACCTTCTCGAGGTCCCTGGGGGTCCCTTGCATTACGTGCGTGTGCGTGAAAGACAGACTCACGTGAGGCCGGAGAAGCCCCTCCTGCAGCTGCAGAGGAACGCGTTGCCGATGGCCTTGCAGACGCCGCCGTTCTGACACGGGTTTGGGACGCAGGCTGTGATCTCGGTCTCACAGCGCCCCCCGGTGAACTGCGGCATGCAGCTGCACTCGAACCCTGGACATTTAAAGAGCAGGAAACAAAAAGGAGGCTTTCACACTCTGAGGCCGGACGGTTTCAATATATTTCCGTACCCGTTAAGATGCAGAGTTCAAATATTCTCAAAAAAGGTTACGGGTCAGTTGGTTGAGGCCAAGAAGGAAAGAAACTCTGATTTGATGAGAAATTTGAAATATGAAATTTGTTCAAATGCATCCGAAGCCGTCGGCAAAACGGTCATTTTCAGGCCAGCTACTTAAATTGGTTTTGACAGCTGCAATCTGGGGAGTGTTTTATTGGGCATCAGAGGTCACAGCACAGCTTTATGCGCACACACACACACACACACACACACACAAACACACGGATAAACAGAGAGAACATCTCCGCTTTGTTTCCACCATCCCGGCAAACTGGAGCTGTGTTTGTCCACAGATTTGTGCTGCTTCTGTGTACCGGACGGTTGCCAGCGCCGGTGGGGCGTTGCCAACGACAACAAACTGGGAAGCGAACAGTCAGATGGCTGTAGGTGGACAGCAGGGGGCGCAGCGGTTGCTGCCATCGCTTTGCACTGAAAGGACTTGGGTTCAAACCCCACATGAGCTACATAGATATAACTGGGCAATTTTTGCTGTATCAATTCAGGGTAACTATACTGATCAAGGGTCCTAGAGCAAGAGAGGGGTCTTGAACCCAGTCCTTCAAGTGTAAGGTGGTAGCTGTAACCACTACACCCCCCCTACTGCCCATCATAATAACAGCAATTCATCACGTGAATGAATATAAAGAGTATGAGTACCTGACTGGAAAAGGGGACCAGAGATTGTTGATTAGTTGTCATGGTTACATGGGGGGGTTGTTGAGATACCTGCAAAAATCGCATCCCTGAGACCACATTGGTAAAGGATGGATGGCTGCACTGTGCTGTCTAGCCGGACAGGAGACATGAGGCCCGTTCCGAGTCATGATGATGACGTTGATGTCGATGACCACCATCATCATCATCGCTCTCAGCTGCGAGCAAACTTGGCCATTCATAGCATTTTAAACAAGGGTGTGTTGTTTTTTTCTCTCCCTCTGTTTTCCGCACATCCACATGTGCCAATCGGGTGGTTCCCAGCATGCTGCATGAATAATTGAGTAGCGAATGAAATATAGAGGAAGGCACCTGCTGATTTCCCCTCGTTATCGTTCCCCAGAAGCTGCCATTTCCCCCCGAAACACATCTGATCATCTGGCGAGGCGCTCTGTATCGCTGTCATAAATTAACTACGTGTGGAAAAACATCGCGACCCCAAGAAGATCGGCGTCCGCTGCGTTGCTTTGTTTTAATTAATCTCGCACGCACGCGCACACACACACACACACACACAAACACACGGAGGCACACAGACACACATTGTTTGAGGCGCTACAACTACAGCAAAATCGCGATCGCGTGGCATCAGCCGCAGTTCCCCGACTCACCACCGGATGGCAGGCTGGCGCAGCTGCCGCCGTTCAGGCAGGGCGCCCTCTCGCAGGCGTCGGGGTAGAGCACGCAGCCCAGCTTGAGCTCGGTGAGGCCGACCACCTCGGCGTAGCGGCTGCGCTTGTTCTGCAGCGGCAGCTCGTTGCTGTTGAGCGTCACCGAGTCCAGGCAGCCCTGGAAGCCGTCCAGCACTCGCGGAGGGCCCTTCTTGTCGGTGAGGCTGCGCGCGTTGGCCGGCTGCACCTGCGCGCCGAAGTAAATGGCGCTGTCGGGCCCGAGCAGCTGGAAGGGGACGGGCGCTCGCCGGCGCTCCACGTAGCTGTCGTCCAGCGAGAGGCTCGTGAAGTTGCGGTTGAGCTCCAGCGACACCGTGTGCCAGCTGCCGTCGTTGATGGGCCTCCCCGAGATCCCCAGAATTCCCGGGCTGTTGCCGCAGTCCAGCTGGAACCACAGCTTGCCCTCCTCGATCTGCCGGCGGCGGCGGCGGGAAAGACGAGGAGGCCGTCAGAGCAGAGCGGCTCGTCGACACAGAAACGACACAAAACCCTTTTCATCTATCGCTCGCTCGTTTTAGCAAATATTAAATTAAAGAAAATTTTATTTCGACGTACGCCTCCCATGTGTCACGTCGTTACGTCGACAAGCGTTTAAATGCATGGTAAAACGGTGCAATGTGTAAATAACAACCGAGCCCGAGGTGTACATATTTTATGTATATGCAGAATACTTTTTTTCAAGAATTTAACCATTTTCATAACGTGGCTTTGATCGCTCGGCACTTGACTCTCTGCGCAGGTCCGTTTATCTATTTAACTTTTATTTCCCCGTCAATGTGTCCTAAATGCGGATCTGATCATTATTTCAGCATATAGGCACGTGTAAAACACGTGTGGTCAATGTCCGGCCCCTGTGCATCTGCCTGGACCGAGAGCTGCATGTGCAGCGGTTTTGTTTGGAGGAAACGAGTACCAGGTGCGGCCAACTCCGCAGGACGAGGACTTTTGAACTGGAAACTGGACTCGAGAGGGAAGTTTTGTCCCTTTTTTTGGGGACGCAGTGAGTAGCGGTGCTGTCTCATAGCACCTGGGTGGTGTGAATGGACGTGGGTTCGATCCCCACTCAGTCTGTGTGGAGTTTGCATGTCTGCATGGGTTTCCTCTGGGTGCTCGGGTTTCCTCCCACACTCCAAAGACATGCTGTTTGGGTTCCCCCATAGCATATGAGTGACAGTGTGTGTGTGTTCCACTGATGTATGGATGAGTGACCCAGTGTAAGTAGTGTATCTAGCAGTGTAAGTCACCGTGGTGAAAAAGTTGTGTGGGCTGATGACACTACGTAGAGTTCATTGGAAGTCGCTTTGGAGAAAAGTGTCTACTAAATAAATAAATGTAAATTTGTTTGCTGCTGTAAAAGAATTATGGGAAGACAAAAGAAAACGCCCCGCTGCTCCCCACCTGGTCACTCCTTGACCCCAACGTTACACTTTGAAACACGTCGGTCGGTTTGCATGTATGTACAATGAAGACAGTGCATTTGTTTTTATGATACACATGGAATAACTGATTTGGTTTATTGAAGCAAATGCACCACCCCGTTTGTAGAGCAAAAACTGGCGCGGTCGAAAGAGGACCTCTGATTTTTGACCGCGCTACATTGTTTCAAGGGAGGTCAATGAACTTGGTTGCTCGATGGATGGAGACACAATGCGGAAGCCGAGTCCGGATGGCCTTGGGAAACAGGACAAGGACCGGCTACACCGGCGTGGTGTTGAACGGTGACCTCTGGTCACAAAACGTACAGACGGCGCCCTCCACCTCGACTTGCGGTCAAACCGAAACGGTTGTACACAGACTTGCGGTCGGAGGCATAAAGGAGTTTACGCTGAATGAGACCCCGTCAAAGGATGCCGGCGCCTCCAGCAGGATCACACCGATCAAGCGGTTATATAGGGTCGAACCCGAAGTGGTTTCTTATTTGACCTAAACGAAAGGGACGACATTTAGAGGAGCTCAGCAAAGAGGAAAACCTCATTAATTCAATTAAGAAATGGGCCTTTCCTTCTGTTCACATGTCGAGCGCCGTGTTGAAATGTCAGGTCTCCGACGACCCGTCTTAGAACAGTCCGAATTAAACTGAAATGCATCTGTCAAACTGACGTTTATTCCACAGTAGCTCATCTAACAGTTAAGTTTTTTTTTAAATAACACAGTGGCCCCCCTTATCCACGGGTTCGCTTTCCACGGTTTCAGTTACCGCGGTCCGAAAATATTAAACGGAAAATTCCAGAAATAAACAATTCATGCTTCAAATCGCGTACCGTTCTGAGCAGCGTGATGAAATCTCACACCGTCCCGCTGGGGACGTGAATCATCCTTTTGTCCAGCGTATCCACGCTGTATCCGCTACCTGCCCATTAGTCACTCAGTAGCGCCTTGGTAGTCAGATCCACTGTCGCGGTATCACAGCGCTTGTGTTCAAGTAACCCCCCTTTTTTTTTAACAAAGAAAAATGAAAAACTCAATAGATATGAGGACCTGGGCATTGGTCCTTAGTTTTCTTTCTTCTTCTTGAGTATAGGGAAAAACGTATATATAGAGAATGTTTGGTACCAGCCGTGATTTCAGGCATCCGCTGGGGTTCTGGTTTCAAGAGTAAATAACAGTAAGGATTAACTGCACGTCCTTCTCGACCCCGTGAAAACGATGCGCGTTTAAACGTCATTTCAGAACAAGCAATTATTTAAGTGTTGCATTTAAATCCCGTGAAAAGTGTGATTCCGTTCAGTTACAAACAGCTCTGACGCTGTTCTTCCACTCCAGCTTGAATGAAGCAGACAGTCTGAATAAATCCAATTAACGCCTTTGAAACGTGTGAAAAAGACAAACACTTTCAATTCTTTTAAGATGATAATGATAGAGTTGATGGCAAAAAAAAACAGCTTGTAGCAGCTATAATCAGTCTGCATTTCATCTGAATTGTTTGTTAGGAGCTCAGAGAATGTTTGTTTGTCGCAGAACAAACTCTGAACGTATTTGCCCTCCGAGCCACTAGATGGCAGTAAAGAGAGAGGCGTGCGGGATCGCCTTAATTCGACTTTCTGGGACGAATCGTTTTAAGTTGCACTGAACAGGAGTTCGCGGAGACACATTTTTCATCGGTTCTCTTAGTTTTAATCTGGATGCAGCATAAACTTATTGTTACAGGCAACTGGTAATGTGGCGGTTAAAGCTGCTGTCTTTGAATCCTGAGATCACAGGTTCGAATCCCAGCTGCAGTACCATTAAGTAAAAAGTACTTACCCTCAGTCACTCTGGTAAAATTACCCAGCTATATAGTAAGTGGGTAAATAACTGGAAGTAGCTCAATACTGTAAGTTGCTTTGGTGAAAAGCATCAACTGAAGATACACACACACACACACACACACACACACACATTTTCAGAACCGCTTGTCCCATATGGGGTCATGGGGAACCGGAGCCTACCCGGCAACACAGGGCGTAAGGCCAGAGGAGGAGGGGACACACCCAGGACGGGATGCCAGTCCATTGCAAGGCACCCCAAGCGGGACTCGAACCCCAGACCCACTGGAGAGCAGGACTGTGGTCCAACCCACTGCGCCACCGTGCCACCGCGCCCCCCTTTTCAACTAAAGATAAATATTGCTTTTTGGTTATAGTGGGAAAAGTGTTTAGAGCTGTTGCTTCTGGATCGATAAGTTGCAGGTTTGAATCCCACCTCCACTACTAACCCTAAATCCATCCATCCTTTAGCAATAACTGCTTCTCCCAAGCGGGGTCGCGGAGAGCCAGAGCCTAACCCGGCAACACAGGGCACAAGGCCAAAGGGGGAGGGGTCACACCCAGGACGGGACACCAGTCCGATGCAAGGCACCCGAAGGAGGACTCGAACCCCAGACGCACCACACAGCGGATACTGGCTGAACACGCCACACCACACCACACCATCCCCTCACCCTAAATCCCTCCAGTAAAATTACCCAGCAGTATAAATGAGGTAAATAAGTGTCGGTAAATTAACACCGTGTGGTGTTTTACACCAAGAACGAATCCTCAAGAGTTTTGTAAAAGAAAGGTTCCTGCCGGCCTGTAGGGTGTAAGTTGACAAAGGATAATTGTCATTGGTTCTTTCCTAAGAGAAGCGGGAACCGTTATTGGGGGCACTATATATAACGGGGGTGTTTTTCGTGCGAACGCAGATGAGGTTCCGCGGTGTGAAGTGAGTCTGTGACACGAGCTACCGTTCTTAATAAACTCTTTATTTTGCACACTTCAAGTGTTCCAGTGCTTTGCTTCAGGGAAACCTCCAAAGAACGGTGTACCTTCCTTTTCGGACACCGCACGCTGCAAGTCGCTTCTGAGAGAAGTGTCAGATAAATGAACAAATGTCAACATGTTTCTAGAAAGTCATCCAAGCTGCTCCCCCCCAAAAACGTGAGATCATTTAAAAGCGGAGAATGTCCTCTGTAAAGTACATCAGTGCTCAGTACTGCAGCTCGTGGAGTTTGGGAGATGCTCTTAATGAAATGCGTCCTCTGCGGCGGACAACGGCGGTTGGCCGAGTCTCGGGAGGATAATGAGACGCCTGGAATATTACTATTATAATACTGTATTAACGAAGTGTGTTTTGCCGGTTAGCGAGAGAGAACGAGCGGCATTCCGACTTCCCGACTTCACCTTGAGGATGGTGCACGGCTCGGCACGCGTGTACATGATGATCCCTCGGCTCTGCAGCGTCCTGATGCGCATCCCCAGCTTCATCTCGCCGCTGCGGCTGCCGTCCGACACGCGGTACTTTATGTAGCTGTTCCCCGAGAAGCTCAGAGAGGTGTGACCTTAAACACACACACACACACACACACACACACACACACACACACACAAGATCACACAGGGGTCGGTCACCAGCATTCGATCAAATCCAAACCACTTTATTATTGTGTCAGGAAAGGCACCTGCACACATGTACCCAAATATCATATATGGATTTTTTAATTCACATACTATACTGTAATGTCAAAGTAATTATTAAAAAAAGTATGAAACATTGAGCCCCCCCCCCCCCCCCCCCCCCCCCCCCCCCCCCGCCCATTAGTCTGGTCATGTGATTGACCAGTCATTCCAATGTCTCATATTGACTGTGATTCCTATACATTTTGACATGATATTAATATTTCTTTCTTATAAAAGCTTTATTTAACATGTTAAGAGCTGATATGTTTGTAAGCCGCTGTAAAAATAGATATTTTAATTGAAATATTTAACAGCTTGACCGAGGGTCCGGTCATGTGGAAGCAGATTTAACTCTAACCGAAAAGAGTGTTTTTCACCCTCGGGACTCAGGTGACCCGATGTTTGTATCTTGAGCTGCCAAATGAACGAATTTTAACGAGAAGATCCACTCGGTGGACGACGCCGCCTAACCCGTTGGCTGAGATGCCGACGCTCGAGCGCCGACTGGGTGTTGCCGGGTCAGAACCCAGAGAGCGGCCCACTCACCTGCACACTCCCCCAGCTTCCCCGGAGGGCACTGGCACATGTAGGGTCCCCAGGTGGCCCCCGTGCCCACACACTGCATGTCTCCCGGGCAGGGCTGGTCCTCACACAGCTCCGGGGACGAGGGGCAGCTGGCACCTGGTTGACAGATTAGTAAGTGTGTAACACCATCAGATTTATTATTATTATTGTTATTGGTCACATTTATTTATCTGATTTTTCTATTCTTCAATCTAAGGTGTCTTACAGTGATTTACCCATTTATATAGCTGGGTAATTTTTATTCTGCTAGTTGAAGTACTTTGATCAAGGGTACTAGAGTACAGGAGTGGGATTTGAACCAGTAACCTTCTGAGGACACAACGCAGTTCACTGTACATTTGATTATAAGTTGTGTAACTGCCTTCATCTGCTTGCCCACATTTCCCACTTTATGAAACCAGAATGAAGCGTGCGTGTGTGTCAGAATAATGTGTGTGTGTGCGTCTGTGTGTGCGTAGGTGAGAGATGCGCTTCCTGTTAACCCCTCTATGACCTCCTCCGCCCTCCATTCTCCCTCGTCAGGGAAGCTTCCCGTTGCCACGACAACTTTCCTTAAACTAAAATCAGCAAGATGGCAGCACAGATACTCGAGATGAATCGAGTCGTGAACCCGGTGCCTTCCGGGTCTCTTCGTTGAATGGCCCTTCGGTGCGAGGAATCCCTGGGCGCCAGCGAATGCCACAGCGGGCCAGGAGAAGACGGAGGAAGGAGTGATTGGTTGGTCCAGACAAGGCACACAGATCACGGTCACACACATGGGAGACCTCATCTCTCAGAATTGTGATGTGTGGTTGACCGGGGAGTGACCGTGAGCGAGTCATGTAAATAAAGAGCCCTGCAGCTGACAGCGAACGTGAGCAAGAACGGTTGCTGCCCGCTGGGATTCCCTCGCAGACGTGTTTTTGCACACATGCTAAAAGAGAACTCGACCAAAAGCTGCGCGGTGCCCCCTGGATTTGCAGCGGTCGTCCTGCAACAGGGCCGACGTTCTGCTCCATCAGCGCGGGGATGAGAACGGCAACGGGGCAACCGGTTTGAAGGTGGCAATAAAATTAGTCTACGGTTGAACCGGGATACTGGTTTGAGGTTAAGAAGGAAACTTTGTGGTTTAGGGCGGAGGAGGGATTTTGTGGTCGAGAAGAGCAACCGGTATGGTTGAGACAAAACTGGCCCACGGTTGAGAGGGGTTTAAGGTCAAGCTGGGCAACTGGACTGTTGTCAAGAGGGGAAAATCTGTGTTTGAGAGGGGAAACTGGTCTACGGTCGATACAGGAAACAGGCCTATGGTCAAGAGCGGAAAATTCCCCGCGGTCAAGCGGCACTGTACCGCCCCACCAACAGGCACATTCTCCCACATGTGCCACTCGGGAACTGCATGAAAGCGCTGAACAAGAAAGGTGCCCCTCCCTCTGCGGTGGTCTCGGCCGATGGGTTTCATTGCGACCCGAAGGCCCGCGGCATGCTGGGAGTCACAGCTCTGACTGTTCTTGACCTTACAGCTTGAGTCACGTACTGTGGTAAACAAACACGGCCACCGTTTAGTTAGTATTTTTAGTTAACTTTTCTTAACGTCAGGCTTTAATCGACTCTCAGGAAGACCAGACACGAGCTGTAAACACCGTGGAAGTGAGTTGAATTAAGGCGGCCCCACATTCCCGTTTGGTGTCGGTGCTCTTTACTGCCACCTCTTGGCTCGGGGGCGAAACGCAGGTCACATCCAAGCCAAAGCAAATAGAAATTTTAGATAGTAGATAAATAAACAGGAAAACGGTCACATCTTTTGAAAATTCCGAACGCATCTGTTTGTAATATGAAAAGCCAGTGTACGACAAAGACAACTGATGTATTACCCAGTGACCAAAATAACCAATGAATAATTAGCTGCTCCGAGTCGTGACAATAAAGGGTGAATTTTAATAACTGCATACCTGAAAAAAGATTTTTTTTTTAAACATCATACTCATCGCAAGCACTCCCAGGGTCAGTCAAATGACCTCACTGACAGCGAACCGCAGTGAAACGCAAAGAGGCAAGGATAACAGCAGGTGGCGTAATGGTTCGTGCCACTGCCTTACATTCAAAGGACAAAGGTTCAAATCCCACCTTCTGCTCTAGTACTCTTGAGTAAGGTACTTACCCTGAAGTGATATAATCAAACTCACCCTGCTTTATAAATGGGTAAATCAGTGTAATTGGCTTAGTGTCCTGACCTCACATTGTAAGTTGCCTTGAAAAATCATCAGCATGCAGTGGACATGAGGGGGTCTTGTGTTCATGATTGATCCCAAAGTGGCTCGAACCCCTACGCAACCCCCAGGCCACCTCGCTCTTTATAATGAAAGAACCTTTTCGTCCTGAGTGATTTGATCACAAACCAACTTGCCTTGCGCAGCCCCCCCAGAGAGCTTTAACCATCCCCCCCCCCCCCGCAAGCCGCCACTCCGCACCCTGGTGATGAATCGATCAATACCCTTCCCTGCGATCGATCGCTCTCACACTTCATAGCCCATCTGAAACGGACACCACCGCTAAAATGGTCGAAGCCAAAATTTTGGGCAGTATAATCAGGAGCGGAAAAATACAGCTGCCAGTAATGGAAGGCGGCAAATGTACGGTTTAAAAATCTGCATAAGCAACGGGAATTTGCATACTTAATATGCACGCAAACACCGACGTGCAAATATTTGGCCGCATGGCTGTGGGGTTGGGCTTAAATACTAATCCCAACTCGGTTTAATGTGCACGGGAGTGCGTTTTTGAGTGAAGCCCACCTCCCCCTGCAGCTGAGGGGCCAGAGCATCACCACGAGTGCAGGGCCAGCAACATAAATTCTGGAGATAATACCCCCCATTTGGTACAGCAGTAGCGCGACCATCTGGGGGTCTGGATCCGCGTTGCTGGGACCACTGTTAAGTAGGTAATCTGGAGCGAAACGATCCCGCCCCCCATCTTCAAATGACCAGAGTGATGACTTGGGAAGGCGACGGCGGGGGAGCCTCTAATCCCACGAAAATGTGCAAATCGATCAGGGGAAGGTAATTAACCTTGGAGAGCGCTCGCGCCCAGCACTTTAGATGGTGGGAAGGAAAAGTGAGCAAGGCGACCATCTGATTCGGGCTGCAGGTGCGTCCAGGTGCCCAACACACCCACAGGGGGTGCCGAGGAGCAGCCGAAAGGATGAGGACCCCATGCCTACAGGACCTGATCGCTCCTATTCCCCAGCAAGAGCGCTGTTCTTCTCCTCCTCTGGTCCCTTAGTGGTCCCACCACAAGGGGTCCAACAATGAAAGCCCATCGGTTCTCAGTTTCGGGCCCCATGTGATAGAATGAACTCCCTCTGTCCCTCAGAGCTGCTGAATCCCTCCTGACATTCAAGCAGGGTCTCAAATCCATCTCTTTCAGAACATCTCTCCATAAACTTGTATGGCACCATACGACACCATCACCTCATTATTTCCTATCAATTCTATGTGCAGCTACGTGTGTAACGTGCGCCGGCAAAAACTGTTCTGTTCCACAACCTGTGTCGGCATCTACAGCTCATCATCTACAGCTCGTCATTTGTAACTCACTATCTCCTCATCTATATCTTCTCATCTACGTCTCATGATCTATAGCTCAGCATCTATATCTCATCTTCTGATGCTGATGCACTTTAGTTTACTCGGAAGTGTTCATCACTTTGGAGGAAACATCCACATTTTGGTGACTAGGGTCATGGCGGTCCAGAGCCTATCCTCGAATCCCTGGGTGCTGTGCCAGGAGGGGTTACGCTCGGGATGGGACGTCAGTCCAACTTTGGAGAACAGAGCATCAGGTAAATGAAGAGACGTAAAAGTAAATGTCTGAAGGGGGGGAGACTACCAGTGATGAGCGACACCACCGTGTCGCCAGTGGACAGACAACAGTTCTCCATCGCTAGGTGTGACAGGTGGGGGCGCCGGTTTTGTGGAGCATGTGTGTACCTCACAGGTCCTGGGCAGTGGGTTCCAGCGTGGGGTTCGAATCCGGCTCACCCTGCATGTGGCGTTCGCACGTTTTCTCCGCGTTCCTGCCCGGTGCTCTGGTTTCCTCCCACAGCGCAGTGACGCATGTTCGACCGACGAACCCAAAACCGCCCTTTGCGTGTGTTTGCATGCGTGCGGGTGCGCCACTCACCGTTGCACGTGCAGCGCGTGTTCCGGTGGAAGCGCGGCGACACGAAGCTGATCTTGGCCGTGCTGTAGGTGGCGAGCGTGTGAGAGTCCAGCACGATGTTCTGCTCGCACTGCTGCTCCTGGCACTCGAGACCCGAGCAGTTCTTGTCCAGCACGGCCGAGATGCGCAGCACGCTCTCCAGCTGCCTGCGGGAGGCGCTCAGCTTCTGCGTCAGGTAGGCGGCCTTGTAGAAGCCCCCGCCGGGCGCCTGCACGGCGAAGAGCAGGTCCAGCTGCGGGGTTCCTGGCACGGGCTGGACGCTGAGCACACGCAGGGCGTCCTGCTTCTGGGCCGCCACCGCAGCGCGCAGCACGCGCGTGAAGGAGCGCAGGTGCAGGCCCACGAAGTCCTCGGGCGCGACGCTCTCGAAGCGCACGGTGACGGCGTTGGCCAGCATCTCGCCCGTCGCCTGCTCCACGTGCACCACGACGTCCACGGGCACCGAGAAGCGCCCGTCGCTCACCGTCACGTTGAGCTGGTAGGTGCCAGCGTCCAGACCGCCCAGCGCGATGATCTTGCCGTCCTGCCGGCCGATTTTGAAGAGGCTCTTCTGCTGGTACTTGTGGCTGAAAGAGAGCACGTCGTACACGTCCTGGTCGGTGGCGTGGATGCGGCCGATGACGCCGCCGGGGAACTCGTCCTCCATGGTGACGATGTAGACCTCCAGGGGGAAGACCACCGGCTTGTGCAGGCTCTCCTCGATGACGCGGACGAAGACGAAGCACGTGGACGCCAGGCGCGGCTTCCCCGAGTCCTTGGCCTTCGGAGGAGCGGCAAACGCAGCATGTGAGGAGGAGGAGACGAGGGGTAACCATGGCAACATCTAGATGCATCGTCCCAAGGACTCAGGTGCCAGTAAAAATGGGAGTGTCTCACAACAGGAAGCAGAGGCCTTATTAATAACGTACGTATTAACTGTACTGTTTCGCTGTGCACCTCTTCTTTATTTTGTTGATGTTTTGCAGATGCAATTTTTGCAATTTTTGTTTATCCTCATTTTTCTTATTATTGTACCCACATGCATGTCTTTTTACTGTAAAGTGCTTGAGAAGCTACTTTTAAATGCACTGTATATGTAAAAATAATTCTAATATATAAAAATAATCTAATAATCAAAGATTAGATTTGGAATATAGCATTTTTATACATGGAAACTATCGGTATTATTAATAGTAGTAATAAATTTTGCACATATATTCGATTATTGTATCCCATATATATATATATATATATATATTTATATGTATATGTAAATTGCTACTTTTAAAGGCACTATATCCTTAAAAACATGATAAGCCACTGCCTTTAGACCCAAAAAACACAGGTTTAAATCCCACCTCCAGCTGTAGTGCCCTTGAGCAAGGTACTTACCCTAAATCGCTCCACTTAAATTACCCAACTGTATAAACGGGTAAATAATTGTAAGTAACTTAACAGTGTAAGTTGCTTTGGAGAAAAGCATCATGTATAAATGAATAAATGTAAATGTATATATAGAGATGGAATTTTTAATTCTGTTACAATAACAATAACAGCAATAAATTATTTTCCTGTTTTTTGTCAATTTGTTATTATTGCACCATAAATGTCATTCTTTTTAATGTAAAGTGCTTTGAGAGGATGCTGTAAAGACACTACATGAAATTACTTCTTATTATTATTATCATTATTATTACTACTATTATGATTATTACTACAAAAACCACGGATATGAATAAGCCCAGAGGCGACTGCTGCCGATCCCCATGGAGGCGTAGAGGCCCAGGCCCAAAAGCGCCTCCCGCTCTTTACATTCCCACAACAGCTGAAATAATCCTTCACAAACTACCCATCCATTCTTCTCTAATCTCCTGGCGTGTTTGTAAACCCCGCCCCCCCAGATCTCCGCAGGGTTTCGTCCTCGACGTTGTGCTGCGTTCCAAACTCCGCAGCGCCGCCACCTCCTTATCGTTCGCTCCCGAAGACACGAGCGCATAAAGTGAGTTGTAAACAACGTGAATTTTAATTACGCCCATTTAATACTTTAATAGCAATTACACGGCGTTCCCAATTACTAAGAATTGTTTGTAATTACAGGAGACAGCTGAATGGCATCAGCAGTGCGGATGACACTGTGACTGATCTGCCTGTGCCGTAAGCTGCCGTAAGTGCTTTTTTTGGGGCTCCTGCACGCTAGGGGGCGCCGACTGCGTCACTCAGCAGGCCAGGGTGCGCCCGACAGAGCTCAGCCGGGGGACTTGTCCCGTCGTGACGCTGCCGGGCGAGCCGTGGGGTGGGGGAGCAGCGGAACGGGACGGGGCCTCACCTGCACCTGGACCACATACTCCGTGACAAGGTCCTTCCGGAACACCTGGTTCGAGGTGAGCAGGCCCGTCTGGTCCAGAGCAAACTCGCTTCCCTCGTTGCCCGACACGATGCTGAATTCGAAGGGGGCGCCGTTGTGGGAGGCGTCCTTGTCCGTGACGGACAGCAGCAGGATGCTGGTTCCCACCGGCTTGTTCTCCTGTGACGGAAACACCAAGACAGAGTGTCGTAGCAGCGACCAAATAACCTCCGGAGCAAAGCATGAGCTCCTCCGTGCAACTTCCACATACCATTAGAGGGTTACACTGGCTTCTCAAGCTATCAACCATCGACTTATGAATTTTTTAAACACACAAACCTATGACACATGGCAGAGAAGATCACCCAAACACTATAGGAGTGAGTCACCGCCTTAATTCAACTCTCTTCCACAGTGTTTACAGCTCAAGGCTACTGTTCGTGAGTGTCACTGATTCTAATGCGTACTGTTACCATGGATACCACAGTGGAAACACTATGGGAAGCTGAAAGTGGCGACAAACAGAAAGTGTATGTGAGCGATCGGTCAACGACTAACAAGGAGTAGGAGTTAGTGAGGACAAACAGTTTTCACTGAGTAATTTTAAATTAGTTTTAACTTTAATGTAACTTGAGCAAAATAATAGCCAAGTAAAGTATTCTTTTTTATTTTATTTAATCTTTTTCAATGGGGGTACGGTGGCACAGTGGGTTTGACTGGGTCCCACTCTCTGGAGGGTCTGGGATTCCAGTCCCGCTTGGGGTGCCTTGCGACGGACTGGCGTCCCATCCTGGGTGTGTCCCCTCCCCCTCCGGCCTTACGCCCTGTGTTGCCGAGTTAGGCTCAGGTTTGCCGTGACCCCGCTTGGGACAAGCGGCTTCAGCAAATGTGTGTGTGTGTGTGTGTGTGTGTGTAATCTTTTATTTCTATTTAAGGTGTGCCTAAGATAATAATCAGAGATCAGTATTAATAATCTTTAACCAACTGTGAATTAAAAGTGACTGGAGTTATGAACAAAATCAGTTACGAACAGTGTTCTGGTCCTAGTTGTTTTTCGAAGTTTGAGGAGCCACTGTTTTATTTTTGTATAATTCTTCAGGCCGTCTCCTCTCGTACCATATGGGAGGAACCACATGGAGCCATTTATTCTGGGCTCGCTTTACTACGGGGGGGCCAAGACGAACGTATGTTTTTCCGCACAAAGGAACGCGTGCCTTTCTCATTCAGCACCACCCCCCAAAATCTGCTCCAGAGCACAAGCTATAATATTTCTGTTGCTGTTTGCCCAAAGGCTCGTCTTATAAAAATACCTCCCCTGCCTATTAAGTCACCCCGATAGCTTGTAAACACGAAACGCGGCTTCTGAATCTGCAGCCATACAGCCTCCGGTCCCGAATAAGTGCTGCCTTACCGCACCCGCACAAGTGAGCAGTAAAAGGCCCATAAAAGCCATAACACAGCCGAACGCACACGGTCGCGCACACGGTCGGCCAACGGCGGCATCACTCTGCCAAATAACAGCACAGGTTATTTAAAGATAACAGGGTAATTAACAGCAAAACACATGCAAGTATGGGACAATCCTGCTCTCATCTTTTTCGAAAACATCTAAAACACATATGGCTGCATTTTTTTCCCTTATTCTGACAACCTTGCGAATTAAAAATTTTTCGGAATTTGTTTCTCGCAGACCGGGCCGGGCTGGAACGGTGCTTAATGACTGGCGTGCTAATTCTTTGCCTGCGGAACTGTACCGATGTATTTTCTTGTATTACTTCTCTGCTGCGCCGTCTGTGTGCGTTACACATATATTTACACTGCAGCAGCTTATCTGCAGAGCGCGTTTCACGTTGCTGTTGCCTCCGTGTGCGCCGTGTTTAATTCAGCCTTTTCATTATGCGACATGACAGTTAACTGCGCTTCTCGTGTCGATTATGAGGTTTTCGACACCCTGCTGGAAGACAAATTAACTTCCCTTACCCCCCACATTGTTAAAGCTCTGACATGTACACGCCTGGCCCGTGAATAGCTGTTGAACCGCAGGGAGGTGAATACCTTTGAGCGCAGCGGGCTTCAAAGACACACAGAGTAGGCAGAGTCGAGTGCGATTGGATGAAAATACAGTGAGGAGGCGGAGCATGCAGCTGATTGGACGTAAATAGATTCAAGAGGCGGAGCACGCAGGTTATTGGGTAGAAATATAGTGAGGAGGTGGAGCATAAAGATGATTGGATGCACATTTACATTTATTCATTTAGCTAAAGCTTTTCTCCAAAGCAACTATACAATTATTTACCCACTTAAACAGCTGGAAAATTTTACTGGAGCCATTTAAAGTAAGTACCTTGCTCAAGGGAAAAATGTTTCAAGGCAGGATTTGAACCTGTGACCTTTGAGTCCAAAGACAACTGCTATTACCAGCTGCCCTCTAAAACCTGATGTAAAAACATCAAGGAGAGGGAATGTGCAGATGATTGGATGAATATACAGTGAGGAGGTGGAGCATGCAAATGATTGGATGAATATTCAGTGAGGGGGTGGAGCATGCAAATGATTGGATGAATATTCAGCGAGGAGGTGGATCAAGCGGATGACTGGATGTAAAGACAGAATCGAGACAAAGCATAGAGATGAACTGATGTAATGACACAGAAGAAATGCAGCCTGCAAGTGACTGGATATTTTGACCATATCTTAAGTGGAGGAGACATTCACAGACATATTGAGGAGGCGGAGCATATGCACATGACTGGACATAAAGGAGCAAACAGGAAGTGGAGACTGCATACAACCAGAAGTAAAAGAACAGTCCAGATGAGGAGCCTGTGTGAGACTGGATGTAAAAGCAATGTGGAAGCGAAGCCTGCGTGTGACTGGATATAAAAGTTCAGCACAGAGACAGAGCTTCCAAGCCACTGGATGTAAATGAAGTGTGAGGAGGCGGAGCCTCTGCCGATTGGTCATTGACGCAGCGGACTGACCTGGATGACGGCAGTGTAATTCCCTGGGGTGAAGGTGGGCGGGTTGTCGTTGATGTCAGAGACGTCGATGTTGACCATCACCGTGGATGACATGGCGGGCGACCCGCTGTCCAGCGCTCTCACGGCCAATGAGTAGCTGGACACCTTTCCGGAAAGAACGGGAAGGACGATCGGCCCAGAGGCAAAAACTGCAGTGGTCTGACAGGCATTCGGACTAATTTAATCCAGCAAACCGGCAGCAAAATTCTTTGAATCAATCAGAATGGATTTCAGCACTGCCGGCTGTTTGATATTATAGTTGTGTCGTCTCATGGGAGATTTTGTCCATCAATCTTCCCGTTCTTAATTGCAGTGTCCGGACACACGTGCGACACGTTCTCTTTGTGCTCGGCACGGTGCTCTGACTGAAAGAACAGCTTCCTTAATACCACTTCAGGGCTATTGTTCCCATTCACAGCTATAATTAGTTCTTGGCGATTTTACAAAGTCACCGATACAATGGCGCTCAGTGATATGAATGGTCAAGGTACGATTTTCAGAGATAGAAACGTTCCCCAGTTTATTTATTGCTTTTTAAATTGGCCTGTCGCAGAGCAAACGTGACCTGCATTTACCCTCCGAGCCACAAGATGGCAGTAAAGAGAAAAACAGAAATGTCAGATGGCTCAATCCAACTCATTTCCACGTTTTTTACATCCGGTGTCTCGTGTTCCTAGGTGTTGGTGATGAGTAACGAGATGAAGGACATTACACGTGTTCATGGGATAACTGATTCCACAATTGGATTTACTAGGGGTTCGCATAGACAACGGATCCTTATTTTCAGCCATTTTTATTTTAATTTCAGCGTAGATTAAAGTTCATAAAAGTATCAGAAAGTCGTAAAAAGTATTTTTTTTTTTACTCGTCACAACTATATCTGAGATTTTTACAGAACATAACGTAAAAAAAGAGGGGTGTCTATTATAAAGCTTTGATTCAGTTACAAACAGGCCAGTTGTGTCCCAGTTGTGTTTGCAAGTGGAGCAGCGAGTGCATATCCAAACAAAGTGCTTCTGTTCACGTTTAACAATTATTTTAAATTACGGGAAAGTACACAAATTGGTGCATACTGAAAGCGCGCTTTAAAAAATGATTAGAAGGATACATAAATAACCTTACATCAAAATAAGCCTCTGTGCAAATAAGCTGCTCTCTGTTGATAAGTACAGCGCTTCTACTGCGAGGCCTTTGATTCTTCACACCCAGCTTTACACTCTGACTTTAACTCCAGAAATAAAGAGGCCTCGGATGTGGATCGGGTCCCGAGTGGCCGCACGGGCGAATCTGTAGGACGGCGAACCGAGCGAAGAGCGGGAGCGCGGCGGGCGCCACAGTCGCATTGTTGCCAGGCTCCGCAAGGTGGGTGTCTGAGCGTTCGACGAGAGGGGCGGGGCTCGTACCGTCTCTCTGTCCAGCTCCTTATTGACCTTCATCAGTCCCGTGATCGGATCAATGAAGAACTGGTTCTCGCGATCTCCGCTCACGATGGAAAACAGAATCTGCCCGTTCACCTGGCTGTCCACGTCTTCCGCCATCACCTGCAGAAAGAGCCGCGGAGACGACAAGAAATGAACCACTTTTCAACAGAAAATGACAGTAAAGAGGTTTGTAATGTGAACCAGCGAGGACGAGTTCTTGAGAATTATTTCTCTGTCTTTTCTCCAAAGCGGCTACACAGTCATTTACCCCTTTATAGAGCAGAGTAATTTTTACTGTGTCTGCTCACAGTACCCTGATCAAGGGCACTACAGCAGGGGCAGGGATTCAAACCCAGGACCTTCTGAGAAAGTGTCTGCTAAATGAATAAATGTATATGTAAATGTACTGACTCTGCTACGCCACCTGCTGTCCCTAGATCTTAATTAGGCCGTGAGATATGAACACAAAACAATATTTCCACTATATTCCAAAATTTAAAAAAAAGGAAAAAAGTTGGTGGGGCATCATAAAAATGAAACCACAATTCGTTTAAAAAAAAAACCTATTTTAATATTAGCGGGGTGCCATGGCGCAGCGGGTTTAACCGGGTCCTGCTCTCCGGTGGGTCTGGGGTTTGAGTCCCGCTTGGGGTGCCTTGCAGCAGACTGGCATCCTGTCCTGGGTGTGTCCCCTCCCCCTCCGGCCTTGCGCCCTGTGTTGCTGGGACGGGCTCTGGCTCCCCGTGACCCGCCCCCCGTATGGGACAAGCGGTTTCAGATGATATGTATTATAATATTTCAAGTGAATTGCAAACATGCAACTCTGACTAAAATCATTATTAAAAATGGTGAACTATTAAAAAAAAAAATTGTTGAAATGAAACTTACTACATATAACAAGATTCCATATAATGTAGAATGATTTTTACAAAAACAAGTATATGATACAGTGGATCAACCGATCAATGGTATGAGGTAGCATCCCTCCTTGGTAATTTGGTCATGAAGCGCAACGGCTGTTCGAAAGCTGCCCCTGGACCACATAATCACATGACTGCTGGTCAAACGATGAGGCCACCTGGACGACAGACTCCCCGATGGTGGCGTCCTCGCTGGTAATGGCAGCGTACACGTCTCGGCTGAACATCGGCGCGTTGTCGTTGACGTCCGTCAAGTTGATGTTCACCGTGGTAACGGCACTGAGGGGCGGAGTCCCCCCGTCCCTTGCCTCCACTGTCAGGAAGTAGTCTCTGCACGTCTCAAAGTCCAGCGCCTTGGAGACGGTGATGACGCCTGCGAAGGAATTCACGCCAGACAGTTTCGGAGCAGTTGTGTAACGACTCAGTGGGAGAATATAGAACTAGAGATGAAAGCCGCAGCTATTTCCTGGTTACTTACTAATAATTAATAACACCGTCAAGCCCGATGAGTTTGGTAAGACGGCGGGGCTCACCTGTCAGCGGGTGGATGTGGAACTTTCCGTGCTCGTTGCCCGAGCGGATGCTGTACGAGATCTCGGCGTTGGTGCCGATGTCCTTGCTGGCGGCGTAGACGCGCAGCACCTCCGTTCCCAGGAGCACGTCCTCCGGCACGGTGGCCAGGTAGTCGCGCCGCTCGAACACGGGCGGGTTGTCGTTCATGTCCAGCACCGTGATTGTGACGTGCGCCAGAGAGGACAGCTTGACCCGCTCGCCCTGGTCCGAGGCGCGCACCGTGATGTTGTAGGACGACTGCAGCTCTCGGTCCAGGACGTGCTCCAAGACCACGATCCCGGAGGACTTGTCGATGGAGAAGAAGCCGTTGGCCGAGTCCACGAGGGAGTAGAGAACCTTCCGGTTCACACCTGAAGGAGACGAACAAAAGCAAACTGTGAAAAGACGCACTAAATAATACCCTGACGATTCGCTGTTTACCGGTGAGAGGATGGTAAACACTGTAAACACCACAGCAACTTACAGTGTTAGGTTTGTACGCTAACCTACTGACGAGAATTTGCGCATTTAAACAGCAGGGAAATATTAACTGTATCAAATCAGGATAAGTACCTTGATCAAGGGTTCCAATAATCGGGTGTGGTATTCAAACCCCAGACCTTCCGAGTGCAAGTGGCTCGAACCACTGCTCCACCCGGTGTGTTTCAACGTAACGTATTTCCCGCCGACACCTTTCTTAGGACGGTACTTTTCAGGAATGACGGCTATACTGTGCTTCCCAATGTAAGGCAGAGCTCTGGGGTTTTACCCACTGCAACCCTTGCTGCCCAATTCATACCAGCCAACGGTGACTTGTCCCTGAGTCGCGCGCGATTTCTTTCTCCTTTTTACTGAAAGAACGAGGCAACGTTTCGTTCCCTGCTCAGAGTGGCATCGCGGCTTCGGTTTGAAATTAGACTTTTAAAACTGGGATGCGGCGCTTTCCCCCTGCCTCCCAGGAACCCCGTCTCCGGCAGCAGCTACATCAATGTCATTAGCTGTAGGGGAACATTTTCATGAGGAAACTACTGACTTGTGAAATGTGTGTCACCGCACTTTTAAATTGCGCCGGGGGCTCCGAGGAGTACCGGATGCATTCTTTTTTCTCCCTTTCTTTCCCCCTATTTAAAACGAAGGCGAGTGGAGAGACGACGGATGCCGCGGTAATGGAATACCTTGCGGCGGAGGAACGTGGCCCAGGTGCCGACGGGACGGCGGCGCATGACTTGGCAGCCGTTCGCCTCATCGCGGTGTAATAACCCCGAAGACGCTAAGCTCTATTTAATTGCGTCCACAAGTTCTTCAGTGTCCGAAGCACTCGGCCTTGAACCCGTGTGCTTCTCCTTTAAGTAGCGGTTTGGATCACGTTCAAAGTGCTGCTGCGTTTCGAGAGGCCAGCGCTGGAAATGCGCTCTGCCACACAACGCAATTATTGGCAAATCAATGTTATGGGGTGGACTGTCCAGGGTGCTCTATATTTCAGTCTGAACCGCAACCATTGCCAAGATAAACCGGATGCCTCAGTGATTGATGGGAATTTCTTATGATGCAGCCACATATTTATGGTCCTTTACTATCCAGGTGAAACATGTTTTTCAAGTAAAATTATGTCAGCGATATCACAGAGCATTCCTAGGGATGACAAATCCATTTAAAAGATGTCGGACTGGCCGCATTCTTCCAGACGGTTCCGCGTCTGTGTCCGTCACCTCGCAGACGTATGTATGACAAATGAAAAGTGAAACTTGCTCTCTTCTCCTTCTCTCTTCCCCCAAGACACAGATTTTCGAAATGTGGCTGGTTCATTTACCCACGTGCCCGAGATCGAGCTGCTGTGGTGCGAAAGTTAGCCAGCGTTGGGATTCCAGAGTTGACCACCCACCTTCGTCCGGGTCGATGGCTTGTAGCCGGGTCAGCAGGGCCTTGGTGGCCGTGTTCTCGTACACGCTGGCTGTGTAGCGGTGGGTCGAGAATGCCGGCGGGTTATCGTTGACATCCAGGAGCTCCAGGGCGATCTCCATCCGGCAGAAGAGCCCACCCCCATCTGTTGCCTGGGCAACCAGCTTGTACCTGGGGGTCTTCTCTCGATCCAAGGGCGAGGCTGTCTTGAGCTCACCTGGGAGGTGGGGAAAACGGCAACGGTTTGGCTCAGCACACGGCAGATGCGCTCCGTGTGGGTGTATGAGCCCCAGGTCCCCCAACGAAAGAACAATGAAAGAATAGCTGGTGCCACAATTCATTGAGGCCCAGCATCCCTTAGTCGCAGCAGCAGCATCCAGCTGGTCTCCTCCGCCGCTCCCACATAAAGAGCAGATAAACACCCTTTACATCATCATCTTAGTAGGACTTCCATTAACACCTCCATTACTGCATTATTCAAGACCTTCAGAGTGACATTCATAAATAGCAGCAATACTGCATTTCAAAAACCCTTTACATGCTCTTTGGATCCAGATACCATAAAACTTGCAAATGAGGTGCTACATGCCCTTCATGATCCAATTTAGAACCAAGTCCACATCGCTTATTCACTGCACTGTGCAAGACTCGATATTGGGGCGGCAGAACCTTTGCTTGAAACAGAGAATATACAAACTTACAGAGAATATATAAACTTACTCTATAAAATCCACAGAGCAGTTTCACAAAAGCAGTTCAAACAACAGGGATTGAAAAAATTAATTTGAATTTTAGACAAATAGGGACGTTGCCCTTGGGAAGGTGGTACTTTTTTACTGACTAGACCTTTTTGTGATGGTGCACTTGATAATAAAATTTTTATACTCAGACTG
Organism: Scleropages formosus; assembly: GCF_900964775.1. Lineage (NCBI taxonomy): Eukaryota > Metazoa > Chordata > Actinopteri > Osteoglossiformes > Osteoglossidae > Scleropages > Scleropages formosus. The sequence goes on along the minus strand of NC_041815.1, from coordinate 27,915,361 downwards.
AAAAATCTAGACAGTCCCATCCACGAACTTTTCATTGAACGACCATCTATTAAACAAGCAGAATATCTGCAAACAGGATGGTTTTTTTTTTCCTTTCTCATCTAACCTTCCTCAAGCAAATTATGGGGTCCCACAAGGCTCTGTTCTTGGAACTTTAAATTTCTCTCTGTACAAGTTGCCCCACTGAGAAATCATCAAAAGGTTATGCAGTGAGATCCACACTAATAAGCTGATGGTTTCTAGACACTGAGAGCTCAGTACATACCACTGTCTTCATCCATATAAAAGTCGTCAATTCCAGGGCCTGACAGCGAATACCGAATCTCTGCATTGGACCCAATGTCCACATCAGTGGCTCCAACTGTCAGAATAACCTTGTTCTGAGGAATGTCTTCGGGGAATGATGCTGTGTATAGAGCCTGTTTCAAAACAAAAAAAAAAAAAAAAACAAACACCAAGAGCTAGCAGTCAGATGCTGATTTGGGTAGAAATAAAAATGGACAAAGGCAATCCAGACCCAGGAAGCAAGGGTGTCGCAAAGGTTGGAAGGTGAATGGACTGCTGACCTGGTCGCACACGGGGCTGTTGTCGTTGGTGTCTGTCACGGTCACCTCAACCACTGCCGTGGTCACAAAAAGCCCATCGCTGGCCGTGATGTTGAGGAGGTACAGGTCCTGCTCCTCGCGATCCAGAGGCCGCTTTACGTACATCTTCCATTCTCCCTGCACCAGTCCGAGGGCGAACGCTCCCTTCGGGTTTCCTCCTGGTGGGGAAGGTTAGCAAATGTATGTGGAAATTAGACTCTCGCACACACACGGCCACCTTAGTGTGGATTTCCATTCAGCGCGGGTCCTTCTGATAACACCGAACATGCCGAGAGTGAAAACACACACAGCTTACACACACAATACGGAGAACGTCCAATATTTATCACAGCAACTTCTTGACTTTTGCGAGATCTGACAGAGCCTGGGCGTGACAACAAAAGGTCATTAGAGTGAAATATTGTAAACTAAGTTCTGTTTGGAGCTGGTGTTGAAATTAACAGCTGAACCATCAATTAAGGTTGTTCGCATAATGAACACAATGATTTATCAGCTGCTGTAAAACTGCCCAACTCGGCACTGCTCCTTGGTAATTAGCCATTGCCGTTATTTATGTCGTGTTGCTCAATGAAACCACTGTCAACAAACATGTAGCTTAGTGCAAGAGCAGACCGCAGCTGGAAAGGAGAGAGCGGGGCCTCTCTGCCCGCTTTAGCGCTCCTCTCCCAGTGGTATTGTACAAGAGAATTGGGGTACTTGCCCCATATTTGTCATCCTGAGCATTTTACTCTCCTTCTAGTCATGTGTCTACACTGCTGCTTCAGCCCCGGTTTGAAACACATTCCCAGCACCATAAAAAAGTGTTTTCACTTCAACTACCGAGCCATTTCAAACCAGCAGGAACGGGTGTTGAAAAAGCAGCAATAACTTTGCTACAGCTGACCAAATCAACACAACCGCGGTGCAGCTAAATGCTCCTCCCTGGAAAGGACGCAACTGAAGAAAACTCGATCCAAAACCAACTTTAACTTAAGATAACCGTGATTAATCAAAGGGAGTAAGTGTTGACGTGGGACTCGGACCAGAAGTTGCCCCTTTCTGTTTTCCCAGGGAAGCGAGAAAATGAGTCGCACTCATGAAGCCCTTGGGGACATTTCGTGTTTGCCCTGGCCACGGCCGTAGCGTAATTGGCGCCGTCAAACTATTAAGTGCGTAGCTGTCATCTCTGAGCCCTTCCGATTCTAACGGCTGCAGTTACACCCCTGAGGACCTCGCTTTTTGCAGCACTTCCCCACAATAATGAACCTTAGGGAGAACTGCGGTGGAGCGAGCGCAACGGCTTTTAAATAGCGCCCATGTACACTTCCCGCCCAGTGCGCGCAGCGGGGTAGGAAACACTCCGACACATTTCCTCTTGTTCCAGGGCTTTCAAGAGCCGAGTGATGCAAGACTCTCCGGGAGGCAGCCAGGAAAAAAATCTTAAAAATAATAATGTTAGTGTAACAGTGTTGGCTGTAAACCTTGTTCCAGAATGTTTCTGAACTTTAGCCCCAAATTTGTCCCAGTGATTAAAAATCTAAGTAGCACCTGTTCTCCCGTATGATTAATTTTCACCGATTCAGTAACAATATGATTTGAATTATGCGTGCGTTTAAAAAGCGCCACGCTCTCCCTCAACGCCAACCACACGTTGAACCGATTTCATGATAATTTAACAGGTTGCGGAGGCCGGGCGGACGTCGGGAACCATATGTTTCGCTTTGCTCTCTCCTGTGGGACCACGATTCGCCACAAGCCGCTCTGCCAAGACAATTTCATTAGTCCCGGACGGCTCCGGTGAGAGATTATGGGGACCTGTGGGCAGCACTAGCGCTGCACGCACCCTGTCCTGGAGGAAAGAGATCCGACCTGTCAGGTGCTGATGCTGGCACCTCGCTCCCTTAAAAGGCGAAGCGTTCAGAGATAAGCGCCGCTATTAACCACAGAGGGGATAAGAGGAAGGTGGATGAGGGACGCTGTTTGGAAATGCCACCGCCCTCGCCTTTTTGTGTCATTCATCGGACCACCAGACAGATGGTCTGAGGTGAAGGGAAGGTGGGGCACACGTTACGCACCTGTCATCTCCCCCTCTCCCGCTACGGATGTCGCACCTGCTTGGTAATGTCAAAATGCTTGGACCTCAGTGCCATCAATGGATGCGGGGCTTTCGAAAACAACGGGAAAAACGTACACAGCGGTGTCGCGGGGTGACATTTCGGCCCGCCTGGCTTAGAGGAAAGCAACGAAAATGCCAGCAGTTTACATTCCACACAGCCCCAGATGAGGGTCAGGCAGGTCGCTGCCACATAAGTCCACTGTTTAACCGGAGGCTTATTTCTCACGTTACCAGTAATCCTGCTCATATGGTACCTCGCACAACTTGGGTAAACAGGTATGGATCAGATACTGATAATGTCATGTGGAGATAAAGACGTTCACTCATTTTTAGGGTTACTGTCCTGGAAGCACAAACTTTTACATTATTATTTCTTATTTAGCCAAGGCCTCTTTCCAAGATGAATTGATGAACTGTAAGGTACTACTTACCCCAGTCTACCCATTTCATTTTAACTGTATCAGTTTTGGGTAAATACCTTGATCAAGGGTATGACAGCACAAGTTGGGACTGGAACTCAGGACCTTCAGATTTCAAGGCAGTGGCACTAACACCTACACTAGCTGCTGCCTCCCAATAACAACTGATTTATACACACAGTTATTTAAAGGTTCTATGTAAATAACAACGCAACAAAATTTTTCAAAGTTCCTATGCACTGTTAGTTAAAGTTTATTAGTACAGAAACACCACTAGTTCTTCGAGAGTGTCAGTTTAAGTTTGGTACTTTACATCCATTGGAAGATTCTAGAAGACAATAGAATGTCTTAGAAAGTACCAAAACATTCTAGAAAGTATCAGATCCTAAAGGATACTGGAATATCCTGTGCTTGGAACCCGGTTACAAAATTTGCCAAAATCTGCTAAATTCAAAAATGTGGAATATTTTTCTAAAAACCGACATAAGTACAAACTAACGCCAAAAGTATGTTTAATCTAAAAAAACAGAATGGAGAATGTAAAAGAACTGACATAAAATTTCTGTGATGTTGCGTAATTAATGTTACGGAGAGATTGTGATGCGGCACGGGTACGATCCCACGGGCCTTTGAGCTCAACCGAGGAAGCGGAAGCGCAGAGGCCCCCTTTCCCACTGACCGCTTCAAAACCCCTCACTCGGTCAACGGCCTCATCGCCCCTGCGTCCGCTGCCACGGAGAATGAAAAGGATGTGTGATTACACAACAGCGGCAACGGAGACGGGTTTTCAAAAGAATGAAACGGGGTCGCGGGGGGTCGTTACTCCAGAGAGGCGGCTAAAGAGAAAGAGGGAAATGAAGGGTGTAGCGACTAGAACAGACGAGCTGTCTACGTCCATGACTCGGCAAGCGAGATGGGTTTAGAGAAAACAGAAACCCTCGGGGGGTTGGGGGGGCAGCCAGCCTCCGAGAGCTTTATCCCGGGTGAACGCCATCGCAAAATCCGCCGCCGGGGGTCCGTACTACACAGAGGCCCACTCTTCAGAGCCACGCCACCCTAAGAGCAGCTAGGAGTGTCCGTCGCAGATTATTCCAGAACCCTAGCCCCTTCCTCCACCTCAACCCTAACCTCTCCCTATCACAGGAGCCGCCGATACAGAGAAGGAGCCAGGAAGTAATCCGCACGCACCTGTCACAGGTAGGCCACCCGCGGCATGTCCCACAGGAGATTAGCGCTCTGCGGTGTCAAGTTCCATTCAAGGCGGAATAAGACCCAGGTGCCACTACCGGCATCTGTAAGGGATTAGCGACCGAGCGCTATACGTTCTCCGAGGCCTGTTCCGCGCAGCTGTTAGGGTGGGTCAGGAGGAACGTTTTTATTGTCAAATTACTTTCCCTCCCCAGAAAGGCACACGCAGGGGAAATCAGCGAGAATTTATAAACTGTTACGTACGGCAACCGCGCGGCCTAATTGTTTTCCCTCCCTCCAGAAGTGTGCGCGCAGGGCACATTCATCTCAATACTTAATTTTCTTTTTTTTTGTGTAATTGAAATCAGTCAGTGGTTAATATGTAACGTATCGATGCGATATGCTGCGAAGCAAACCGAGCGGATCTAAAAAGGCTTCCGCCACCGCCGTCGGATCCTGCTCCTTCTGCGCTCAGCCACAATGGTTCTAAAAATCCCTGAATCATTTATGGGTGTCTCAAGTTGTTTGTTTTTCCCGTTTATCAATTTTGCATGCCAAGTGCGGTAGCGAAACCGTAGCTAGCTAGAGGACGCTTTGAAATCTCTCGAAATTAGTGAAAAATCGAGATCGTCTGATTTTTGTCTTCAAACTCCATTAATGCATAAAGAGGTTTTTTTCATCCTCTCAGCAGATAACAGGAAAGCAGTAAAGAGACGCTCTCTTCGATTTAAAATCGGGGGATATCAGTTCAGATAGAGCTTCCGGAAAAACTGGCGGTAAACGTAGAGGAAGCCGAGTTCTTTCTATTTTGTTCTCCCTTGGTTGTTTTTGCGCCACAGTCTGATCTCCACGCATCAGATGCTCTCAAGCTGTGAACTGGATCAAGGGTGTTCGGATCGGTGCGTCTTCACACTACAGCTATTTCAGACGTGACAATTGGTAAACATGTGGCTAGGAACACATTAAATCAGCTATTTGAAATAAATAAGGCTTCTTTTTGTTCATTCTGCCTACTTTTACTTTTGCTCAAACTTCTCTTTCCTTATTAGTGAGACAAGTTTAGTACTCATTAGGCAGTTTAAGACATCGGAGCTCTGCCCCTTATACCAGTAGGAGTTCTACCCATAATCCTTGGCATTTTGTATTTGAAAGTCTGCTCATTAGCAGCACGTACTACAAAAAAATTTATTTTTTTCCCTTAAATTTTTAATGCGACAGTTGTTTCAACATCCTCAGAATACTCTCTTGGTTATTTCTTTTTATCTCCTTCTGTCTTCCTAACAGGTTATTGGCACACCGAAGCACTCGTGACACATTCTGGCAGCTCCCCAGTCATCGTTCCGTGACTCGCTGTCAAATCGCGAGGCCGGGAGTCTCTGAAACAATGCAGGTGGAGCAGCCGGGACGAGCCATAAATCTCTGTCTGCTCACGGCAACAGTAATGAAGAGTGCGATGCATATCCAGTACAGCTGGAGCGAACCGTAACTGGGCTGGCTGGAGAATCGCAGGTCCCGGAGACCCCAAGGAAGGCTGGGAAACTCTCGGTCCGGATGCCTGCAATTTGCTTTTGTGACCGAGTACTTTACAAAAATTCGAACCCGAGTGCTTCAAAAAGAAGGCGAGGGATCTGTGTCTCCTGCCACCGTGGATACCTAATGTGCGGTAGCATAACAACCATATAACCCGGCAGCCCAGCCTTCCACTACCGCCACGCAACCCTAAAATGATGCCTTTTCCCATTTCCCGACAGTCCTTCTTTCCACGTCCACACACATCCCCATTTCCTACGAATTTATCAAAGCCCTAATTTAAAGTTTCTGCACTTGTGAAGTTAGTAAAATTATGACCAAGACTCATCGGTTATGCATCAGATTTTTCACAGCGTCAGCATCCACCTTTCCAGCTCCTGTGACTCACATGTTAAATGAGCTTTATGAGGAATATTTATGAAAACCCGTAGGAGAAAAAAAAAAAAAACACTTATCATTTGTGACAGCTTTCATAAAATGCAGAGCGTTGACTTGTGTTTTAAAAGGTTCCGGAAAATATTCCCTATCTACGGGTCTGCAGCTCTACGTTTTTAATAACTGTCAAGGATGCTATGTTTTGAAAAATGCTTACCTTGCATGGTAAAAAATGTGTCAGCAGTTTAAAGTCATTGCAACCGTACAAAGTGTTTCTTAATCACTTTTGCGTGATGTGCGCAATATACCAAACCATTACACACGTTCATAAATTATTAATGAGTCCTTGTCCTCGACTTACAGTTTTTAGTTAAATCTCTTATTTCATATGCATATTGTTTATTTATTCATCCGTCTCCCAGCAATGCCTCGCTCGTGTCTCAGGAGTAGCTATTCTCCTTGAAGTCTTGCTAAGGAAAATACACACTATGCGCAGAATGCGTACACAACGCACACACACACACACACAAAAAAAACGCATATACAGTATGAATAAAAATTTGAATCCTCCCGCAATAAAGACATACAATCAGGTCCTGACACAGATAACCCCCACCCCCCCCCCCAGTCTGCTTAAATGTGTTTGATGCCCATCTGCTGGGATTTTTCTGAATAGATAGAAAAAGGAGGTAAATTACCACCCTGCCCACAGTGAACCAGCAAGAGGCAGCACAGCAAATACAGCAGATTTAACAGAAAAGAGAGCAGTGTCAGTTAACTATCAGAAAATAGGCTCTCCATCATCCCTCAGAACATGTACTAAGCCTTTCACCCCATCTCTCAATCCGTTTCCAAATAATCCAGAACGATCTGAGCTTGGGCTGTACCTCATGTACCGTAACCAGAAATATAAGGAATGCTATCCCTACAATAACAGCAATTGCAACAGCATTCAAATTGCATCCAAAAATGTATCTTTTGGCTATAAGAATAATACTGGGACCCGTGATCTTTCAGCAGATAAATAAATAAAATTATTATTTTTTCCAAATCCGAAAGATCTCCTGTCGCAGGCTCAATAGTTTTCAACCTTGTAACAAAAAAATTTGTATTAAGCTTTTATTGTTTTTTTGTTTCCATTATTATTTGCACTGAAGGATTTCTGATGCATGAATCAATATTGTGGGTTTGAAGCGCGAAGAAAAATTATTTCATTTATTTATACATCCCCCAGGCGTTGACTTTACTGCTTTCAGGCCAGAGCACAACACGTTTCTTTTATTAAGCATCTAAGCAGCAATAAAGGGGACCCAAACAGCTCCTACCTGTGATGTGGTAGCTCACTTGGCGATTGGTTTCGGAGCTGTCGACGTCTCGCGTGTGCAGCACTGCCACCACTTCTCCAGGGGGGTCGCTCTCCCTCACCTGGCCCCTGTAGTAGTCCTCCACGAAGGCAGGCGGGTTATCGTTGACATCTCTGATGACTACAGACACTGTGGTGGTGGAGGACAGCGACAGCGCCTCACCCAGGTCCAAAGCCACCACGACGAAGCTGTACGATGGGTGCGCTTCATGGTCGAGCTCTTTGAGGGTGGAGATCCAGCCCGTGTTGCTGTCAATGGTGAATGTCTCTGCGGATCGCTCAGCTTCCGTGGTCAGGGGGGGTGCCACGCCGTACGTCACTTGGCCGTTGGCGCCCCAGTCGGGATCTGAAGCTCTCACTTGTATAATTCTCGTGCCGATGGGCATCCCTTCCATAACAGTTGCCTCGTAAGAGTTTGTTTCAAATGAAGGCCTGTTGTCATTAAGATCCAGGACCTTCACCTCAACGTCCACAATGGAAACAGAGTCTATTTGTGCTTGCTTCATTATAGCAGACACCTTGAAGCGGTAGGTGTCAATGGCTTCGTGATCCAGGGGCTTGTCCAGCTTGATTACTCCAGTCTCCTTTTCCACCACAAAGACAGCATCCTGGTTGTTCTCCCCTGTCTCTCCACTGATGATGCTGAACATAGCAGAGTGACCGGATGCCAGGTGGACGGAGCCCAACGCTGCCCCAATGGGAGTGTCTTCTGGGATGGTGAAGGAGAACTGGGGCTGGGTGAAGGAGGGGATGGGGTTCTCAGGGGACAAGACATGGATGTACACCGACACCAAGGAGTGCTTCATCGGAATCCCACCATCGACGGCCTTCACAAAAAAGGACAAGATGGTATTCTTAAGGTGGTTGAAGCTCCCCTTTGTGACCATCCAGCCATTGTCCGGATCAATCTCTAGGATGTCCACCACGGGGACATGGGCCTCGCTGTAAAGAGAGTATGTCACCCTGGCATTGGCCCCATCATCTGAGTCGTAGGCCTGAATTTGGGTGACCAAAAATCCTTTGCCAACATCAGATTTAACACTCGCCCTGTACTCCACTGCTCTGAACCGAGGAGCATTGTCATTCTCGTCCACCAGAATCACCCTTACCGTGCAATAGGAAGCCCTACCACCACCATCCAGGGCCATAACGGTCAGAACAATGTCCTTATTTGCCGGATTCTCACGGTCCAGCTTCTCCAAAGTCGTGATCTGACCATTGCTGTCAATGCTGAACTGGTCCTTTCCAAGGTCATTTACAAACGAGTAGGCAATGCGGCCAAAAGGTCCCGAGTCCACATCCGTCGCTTTCACCTGGACTACCTTGGAGCCCACAGCAGCGTTTTCCCGAACTTCTGCGACGTAAACATTCTGACTAAAGACAGGGCTGTAGAGGTTAGCACCCAGGATTCTGATGTGAACCTGAGCAGTGCTGGTGAACACGCCGTCCGAAACGGACACGTTGAGGCTGTACACAGGCTCCATCCTGTGCTTCCGGTGATTGGAAAGGGTGATGATCCCTGTTTTTCCATCCATGACAAAGTTCATCTTCTCATTTCCAGACAGTATGCTGTATTCAAGCTTGTCAAAATCAGAACTGTCTGCATCCGATGCCTGGACGCAGGTCACAAAGTGTCCTTTGGGTGCGAGTTCACTTACGTAGGACTCATAGAGCAGCTGGTTGAATACCGGGGAGTTGTCGTTCATGTCATTCACAATAACTGTAACAGACACCTGACTGCTTAACGGGGGGAAACCATTATCGGTCGCCCTGACAATGAAATTGTACTCCTGAATGAGTTCATGGTCGAGTAGGCGAGCTGTCAAAATGAGCCCGCTGCTGCTGTCTATGTGAAAATAATCTGTGCTGTTGTATACGCTGGAGAAAATCTGGTACCGCACAATGTTGTTTTTCTCTGAATCCTTGTCCCTTGCCACCACCTGCAGAGCCGGGGTGCCGATCATGGATGTTTCCGACAGGGTGGCTTTGTAGAACATCTTCTCGAACATGGGAGGGTTGTCGTTCACATCCACGACTGTTATGTCAACGTCGACCTCTGCTCGTGCTCCTGTGAGGTAGTCCGTCGCTCTCACAATCAGCCTAAACGATGAGGTGATTTCATAGTCTAACGAGTTAATGACGCTGATGATGCCTGTGTCGAACCCAATGCTAAACTGCGAGGACGGATCCCCGTCCACAATGGTGTATATAATGGCTTGTCCCTCAGGGCTGGTGGCGTTTATGCCCAGAATTGGAGTATGGACCGCAACATCTTCGTTGACCGATGTTGCGTAGAAGGACTTGTCAAAAACAGGCATAGCTTTGTTCACCACAGTGATGGGAAACCGAACCGCGGTCGAGAGGGGCGGATAGCCGCCGTCTGTAGCATACACAACAACCTCGTACTCTACGTTGGATAAGTCGGACTCGAAAGCTTTTTTCAGATGGAGTTCGCCGGTGAGTCGGTTGATCTCAAAATGTCTGTAATCATCTTTTAAAAAGTAGGCCACCTCCCCGTTGATGCCTTTGTCTCGATCCACGGCTAAGACTCGGAAAATGGAAGACCCAGGCTCGGCCTCTACTTGGACGGCAGCGTAGTACGGGAGATTGACAAACACCGGGGCGTTGTCGTTGATGTCCTCCACCTGGACCTTCACGACCACTCTCGCCACTCTCAAGCGGTCGTGCTCTCGACTCGCTTCCACAACCAGCTCATAAAACTCCTGCTCTTCCCTGTCAAATGGGACCCCAGTGGTTTCTATAACTCCAGAGGTAGATTTGATTTTGAACTTTGTCCCAGCATTCAACAGACTGTACTTTAATGGCTCATTGAGGCGGTGCCCCACAGCGTTGACTACTGCTACCTTGGTGATGTTTTTGATGTTCTCCTCAATGGAGGTGGAATACAGGTTGTGTGTGAAATATAGGCCACTGTCCATGGCCTCTTTGACCACCACGGTGATCAGTGCCATGCTGGAAAATTTACCATCAGAGACCTTCACGTTAAATCTGAAACGGTCTTTGGAGAAGTTGTTGCTCTTCACGGTCAGGATGCCACTGGAGGAGTCTATGGTGAAGTGCTCCAAGTTCCCGTCCACAAGTGAGTAGGTCAGTTCCGTGGGAACATTAAGGTCAGGATCTGTGGCTGTAACTTTGAGGACCTCGACTCCAACGTAGGTAGGGAGCAGCAGGATGGCTTCATAAGGATCCTGGGAAAACCTGGGAGGGGAGTCGTTGGTGTCAATCACCTGGATGGACACCTCAGTGGGGCTTTCAGCGGTCAGCTGGGGTTTTCCGCTGTCTCTCACATGCACGTGGAACTTAAAATGAGCAATAGTTTCATGGTCTAGACTGGCGATAGTCCGTATGGACCCTGTGCTGGAGTCGATGGTAAAAAACATTTTGGCAGTGTCCTCCACGATCTGGTACACCAAGAGGGCATTCTGATTCCGGTCAGCATCCGTCGCTTTTATAACCAGGGGGCTATTGTCAGCACTTAGAACCACACTGTTCACAGGTACAGCCTCGCTGATGCTCCCAGTGTAATGAAGCTGCTGAAAAACAGGAGGATTGTCATTCTCGTCCACCACCTGGACGTTGATGGTGACGTTGGAGGCCATTCCCGCCATGTTAGACGCCTGGACGATCAAGATGTATGAGGGCGTGCTTTCGTAGTCCAGGGTTTTCTGAGTTGTTATAACCCCTGTGTACTGGTTGATTCGGAACCTCCTCTCAGCATTGCCCTGCTTTATGTCATAAATCAAGGTGGACTGGCTGACAGCACTCACTGTGGTGATGGAGGTGCCCACCGCCACGTTCTCGTTGACCTCCGCCTGGTACTCCTTCTGCAGGAACTTGGGGCTCGAGTTGTCGGACAGGGTGACGGTGATGCGCACCATGGTGGTCGCAGCCAAGGGAGGGGAGCCGTTGTCCATTACTCTCACTGTGATGACGTAGTGACCGATGGTTGTGATGTCCAGTTCTCGTGCGACGGAGATGATGCCCAAAACTGGTTCTATTCTGAAAGTGTTCCCAGTGTTTCCTAAAGGGAAAAAAAAGAACACAGACATTTAATAAGTAAGAAGTACTTAGTAGAACATTGTTGGAGTCAGGCATGCTCTGGCTATAGTTGATATCTGTGGCAGCTGTGGTTAGAGCTGCTGCCTTGCATCTGGAAGCCCTAGGTTTGAATCCCACCTCCTACTGTACCCTACATGGATACAGTAAAAAATACCCTGGTATAAAAGTGAGTAAATCACTGTAAGTAGCTTAGTGTAAGTTGCTTTGGAGAAAAGCGACAGATGAACGAATAAATGATAACAACTTGGTAATATTCACAGAGTATTTCTTTTTATTAGAAATATAAACATGCGCCGCCTCCCAGGCTTCACTTTCCATCTCACCTGCCTCGATGGAGTAAAGGAGCTCTGCGTTCTCGCCCTTGTCCTTGTCCAGAGCCGTGACCTGGAGCACAGCGGAGCCCACCGCTGCGGACTCGAACACGGAGCCCTCGTACAGTGTGCTGGTGAAGTAAGGAGCGTGGTCGTTGGAATCCTCCACATCGAGCAGAACGCGTGCCAGGTTCCTGCGGTAGGGGAACTCCTGGTCCTTCACCTGGTCATCGGAGGGAGGGGAGGAGAGGGGAGGAGAGGGGAGGGCGTGGTGTCAAACCTGGACGTACGGGACGAGCTGCCACCTTGAACAGGCCGCTCTTCTCCAGGCAGCGATTCGCTCCCTCACTAAGCAGATGAATACGGGAGCCTATTAACATAGATATTTACGCCCCCACGTGAGGCTTTGAAAAACAACTTAATGAAATGCTTCGCCGAACGAAAAGCCATAAAGGAGGGGGAAAAAAGCGATTATGTGCTGCATAATGTGAAAAGTTTGCACGAAAATAGCTGCGCATTTCCATAATGGCTTGAGTGGAGGTCTTCTAGATCACTTCATAAAACTGTCGCCAACATCTGCGTATATAAATATTTTACTACAGTACTCCTTACCCCGGTATTAAAAAATAAAGTATCGGGGGTATAAAATGATTTGGTCAACTGCTCTATTAATTCCAACTTCATGACACAAACAGGGGGGAAAAAAAAAAAAAAAAAAAAATCACACTATTCTTTATATACGTCTGGAGTTTTAAGAAGTCTTTCATTGAAACAGAAAGTACAATTTTTTTCTTTTTTTTTGCAACTGACTCACTGTTTACTCCCTGCAAAATCAATTAGATGAACAGCAAAGCCATTTGCACAACCACATTTCACATGTAATTGTTTTTTCGTTCCCGTCTCGGCGAGACGCTAATCAGCCAGAAGTTGGTCCAAACTCGACAAATACGAGCTTTTCTCATTTTTTCCAATATAAGATGCTAATCACTGCAGATTCTATCATACTTATTACTGTCCCCATCGGCTATGGAACAAAAAGTCTGACAGACCCCTCTTGTTGGAGCACAGAATTTAATGAGCTAACAGTTTTTTCCACTGCGTGCCTGGTATAAGGGTAATAAAACAAGTCGGGTGACATGTGGATACGCCAGGCTTCTGTGATCGAGTACAAATGATCCAGGGAAACTGGAATGATATTAATGTGAAAACTCATTATCGGGGTCTAATTTATACTGCATAATTTTTAAAAGGATTAGTAATCGTTTACCTGTAGCTAGGAGGTAGGCACAGATAAGCCAGTTGGTGCTGGTGTGGTACCAGCTGTTGACGCTGACGAAGGCATGGGGCCGAAACACATCCGTCACATTACAAGAACTATCACTACAGGTAGTCCCCGGATTACGAACGAGCTCCGTTCCTCAGTCTGTCCTTAAGTCGGATTTGTACGTAAGTCGGAACAGTTCGGTATGATGGGTATTTAACATCAGTTAGTCAAATGTTTGTCTTAGTATGTAGTATATTGTGTACCTTTTTATGCATAAAAAAACATTAAAAAAAAAAAACACTTCTGGATACACTAAAACATCTTTAATCTAACAATACAGTAACAATAATAATAATACAATGTAATGATGTAAGGGGGGGCGCAGTGGGTTGGACCGGGTCCTACTTTCTGGTGGGTTGTGGGGTTCAAGTCCCACTTGGGGTGCCTTGTGATGGACTGGCGTCCTGTCCTGGGTGTGTCCCCTCCCCCTCTGTCCTTACGCCCTGTGTTGCCGGGTAGGCTCCCGTTCCCCGTGACCCCGTATGGGACAAGCGGTTCTGAAAATGTGTGTGTGTGTGTGTAACTGCAGTATTTAGAATTGAGAAACATAGAAAGAGATAATAAATGTAACTGCAGTATTTATAATAGAGAGGAAGAGGAGAGAGAGAGAGAGAGAATATGTGTGTGTGTGTGAGTGTAGGTATAAAAACCATTAAAGAAACTTTAATGTTCCCTTTTCCAATGTTCGTTGGCGTTTCACCTTTTTCTGGTCACTTTATTATTTCCACTTTAGTTTCAATCATGATCATTTTCCTTTTCTTTCATGCATCACGATCACTTGCATCACATTTACAATTTCGTGCCATGGTTATGAGGGTAAAACAAAAAAATTAAAGCCAAATACAGTAACACACGAGATACTTAACAGCAACGCAGTCCGACTGAAAAGAAGGAAGTCTTAGTCCTACCCCTGGTTCACGAGCCGATGAACTGCTGTAGACGCGCAACGTTTTGATGCACGTAGGAAAGTAGCGCCGTTTGTTATTACAAACCATTGTACGTAACTCAGATTTCTAATATAGTAGGCTTTACGGGGGATGGTTCGTAATTATGGGTTGTACATAAGTCGGACGTTCATAACTCGAGGACTGCCTGTATTTTGGTAACCTCACATGCGCTCTCCCATCTTTGCTCCAGTGCACATATGTACCAGGGGGTTCTGAGCTCCCTTATCAGGATTCTTATGCTAGTTGAACGTGTCTACCATTCTTTCAATATACGAGCTGCCGCCTTACATTTACATTTTTTTATTTAGCAGACATTTTTCTCCAAAGTGACTTCCAATGGATACTATGTAGTGTTAACAGCCCACACACCTTATTCACCAATCCTCCTTGCAATGAGAAGGTCCAAAGTTTGAATCCCGTTGACCAAAGCACTTACCCTAAATGATACCCTGCGGTATAAATGGGCAAATCCCTGTAAAATTAATCATCTAACATTGCAAGTCTCCTGATCAATAGTGTCAGATATCGGTTAGTGATAGATCAAGTGTCAGATGAAGGTTAGTAATAATTTGTATTTTATTAAATCAAGATGGGGCTGCATTGTGGAAAAGGAAGGTCTGTGATTTAACACTAGCTTGAAACCAGACTGTTGGCAAGTCGAATTCCAAGAACCTGCTGTCAAACCCTTGAAAAGGTGCGAAACCCCTCTGGTTCTGAAGTCAAGATATAGAGAAAATACAAATATATACTGATACTATGCTGGTAAATACAGCACAAAGACAAAAAGTTCTGGTATTAAGCAGGGATGGTCATGCAGCACCGTGCAACACATTTCAAAAACGTGACCAGACCTTTGAAAATGCAAGAATTATGACGTTAACTTTTTCTAGTTGAGGAAAGGCAGACACTTGGATCAGCCACATATCTGTAGGCGGAGCTTCTGGTTTGGAGAAGAGCATTAAAATACATTGCATGTTCAAACTCTTAGAATAATCAACTTGCAGTATGTAACTTTGTAAAAAAAAGTAAATTTTGGTTGTTAATTGAACAGATAAGGTGTATAGAAGGGGAACATACCAAAATTTATAATGAAATATTCAAGCAAACTGCATAAGGCCTGCAGGATATTTCTACAGTTTGGTCTGACATAATAATAATAATAATAATAAAAATAATAATAATAATAATAATAATAAACTTTATATAGCACCTTTCATACAAACTGTGCAGCTCAAAGTCCTTCACAAAAAGAGAAAATAAATTGTAATACAAAATAAACTATTATAACGACAGTGATTCTCCATTGTAAGTTGACCCCATGGTGCACACTAACCATGACCGTGATGATGTGCTGCGTCCGTGCCTCGTGGTCCAGCCTCTCGGTGGTGAAGATGGTTCCGGTGGCCGGGTCCATGCGGAACTTGCGCATGCTGGCCGGGTCGATCGTGCTGTGGATCGAGTAGCTGAGGCGGTGCTTCTCGTCCCGGTCCGTGGCCACCACCTGGACCACCTCGGTATCGGGCGGAGTGTCCTCTGAGATGGTGACGTCATACGTGGACTGCGAGAAGACGGGCCCGTTGTCGTTGTTGTCCAGCACCGTGATGTACACCTGGAGGGGATCACAATGGGGGGGGGTGTGCTTGGTTAGAAGGTAATAAATACCCTGCTGAGGAGCAAAACATTCTTCAGTGGATGAGGAAGAGCTTGTGAGGGCATCTGGTGCTATTCACACCTCCTGCGGAATATTCCAGAACACGTCTGTGGGCGTCTGGATCTGCAAATTTATCATTCATGATTTTTACATAACTGAGCTGCATCCTGGAGATGGGAGGCAAGACCGAGTGGCTGAGTAGACTGACTGGTTCAGGGAAAAAGAAATAATGACAAACGAAGTAAGGAATGAAGACATACGACCTCCCAACGCCCATCACAAGAGCGGCTCCACTGGATATGGAGCGGGGTCTGACCGTTGGCGTGTCGCGCCAGGCTAAATTTATGACCAAAACAGCGGTCATCTTCTGCTTTTGGAAACGTTGGATTTCCCACAACGAGGACGTGCAGGGCTTCCATCTGCAAGCGCTTTGGCTCCAAGCTGGAAGCTGCTGAAAACAGGGCAACGGTGCCAACATGCCCATTCGCCGGGCACAAACACACTTGGCCGCCATGAAACGGAGATGTACAATGGCCACCGACCGGGTGATTCATGTCCGCAGACAATGGCGCCACATCTCTTTTGTTTCAGACGAAATGAGGCGGGTCCAATTAAGCGCGAAATCGGGAACGGAGTCGCCTCTGCACCGCTCCAAAATGATGATTCACCCACTGTTTCACCCATTGCCACGTGTGATCACATGCCAAGTCTGGACACTGTGTGTGTGTGGCTCCTTGTGTGTGTTTGAGGGATTGACCGTCAGTGAACCCAAGAGTTTCTGGGCAAGGCCCGGCAAAAGGGTAACTAGGCTTGTTAACCAGCTGGTGCAGATGGACAGTGGTGCAAATGGTAGGAAGTTTGGACAGAAGGTGGTGCTGGTGGAAGGAGATGAAGATGGAAACTTGTGAAGATGGAAAGTGGAGCAGAGGTGAAGATGAAAGGTGAAACTGGAGGAAGGTGATGATAAAAAGTCATGAAGATTGAAGGAGATGGAGGAGAGGGAAACGTGTGAGGGTGGAACGACATGCAGATACAAGTAGGTGTAGATGGAAACATGAAGATGGAAGGTGGTGCAGATGGAAAGTGGGGAAGACGGAAAGCAAAGATGGAAGAAGAAGAAGGAGAAGAGCAAAATTTGCGAAGATGGAAGGATGTGCAGGTGGAAAGTGGGGCACACGGAAGGAAGCTGGTGAAGCTGGAAGGAGATGAAGAACGATGGGAATTTCTGAAGCTGGTAAAGGAGGGAAACGATGCAGATGGAAAAGGGTGAAGGTGGAAGATGAAGGTAGAGGAACAAGAAGATGAAAAGCCATGAGGATGGAAGGAGAAGAGGTAAGTTTGTCCAGATCAAAGTAAAGATGGAAAGATCTGCAGATGGAAGCCAGCAGAGATGGAAGGAGGAGAAACAGGATAGAGGAGCAGACAGCGGACCACGAGGACCCGTGCTGTGGTCTCAAGTCGGACGATGGCTCCACCCAAACCACCAACAGTGCTGGGGGCAGGACTACCTTCCTGTGTAATTCCAGAAAGTACCGACACCCTTCCCCATGACGTCAAACACGGATCACGGGAGACGTTTTCAGATCTCATTAGAATAATCGCGATCGTTTGCCGTGTAGCTGCCGACATTAATAACGACTCATTATTTCTATTAGCAATGTTTACTTAAAAATAACCCGAAATGAGCTGATAAGTATGTATCTTTAGAAATAAAAGTGCGCCGCAATCCAAGGTAATTATTGCAGCTTATTAATAGGCTCGGCGGCCGAGGGAGGACAAGGAGAGCTAATGAAGCGCCGTTGTGTCCGACGCAGGTCCGCGGAGCATTAATTAGTCGTGGAGCGCGGCGTGAGGGATGGGTGGCGAGGCGCACGTCTCCGGTTCCTCGGTACACACCTTCACCTGCGGGGCCTCGAGGAGGAGCAGCTCCTCTTTCATGGGGGACGAGTGACGTCGCTCGGATTTGGGCCCTGCCGACTTTCGGTGGGGGGCGGGTGGAGATGGGGGGTGGAGAAAAAGAGAGAGAGAGAGAGATGGGGAAAAGGAGGGAGAGTGAGAGAGACTGGGAAACGAGAGAAAGAGAGAGAGAGAATGGGGAAGGAGAGAAAAAATGGAGAAAAGGGAAGAGAAAGAGAGATTAGGGGAACAAGACAAAGAAAGAGAGATGGAGGAAAGAAAGAGAGATGGGAAAATGAGGAGAGAGAGATGAAGGAGAGAGAAACATTGGGGGGAATGAAAAAGAAAAAGAGAGATGGAGGAAAGTGAGAGAGAGATGGGGAAGAGAAAGACGGGAAAGAGAGAGAAAGGGAGAGAGATGGTGGAGGGAGAGAGAAAGAAGCAGAGATGAGGAAAAGGGGGGTGGCGGAAAGAGAGAGAGAGAAATGGGGAAAATTGGGGGGGTGAGAAAGTGAAAGGGGTGGAGGAGAGAGGAGGAAAGAGGAGAAAAGAGGGGACGAAATAAAGAGCGGAAATGAAGTGGAGAAGCGAAGGGGCTCGGACCCGGTCCGGCTCGGTTGCGCCCCCCATTAAAAAGTTTCATATTTATGCTGAATTACAGCGGCAGTGTGACGGTTCCAGAATGACTCCTTCACTCTACCGCTCCGAGTTTCTTTTCTCTTCACATTTTGTTTCCTCCTGGTTCGAGATCAAAAAGTGCCTTCTTTAATTGGACCGACTGCAGGGCGCAGAGCGGCTGCCGGGAGGGACCGCGCCGCCGGGGGTCTCGAACCCAATCGGTTGGCGTCCAGCACTGCGGCAGGCGGTAGGAGGACGGCCGCAGAGCCGGACCGCGACCGCATCCTGTTGAGCGTCCGTCCACCGGTCAGCGCCGCTCCAGGAGACGGAGCCTTTGGTGGAACTTCTGAGCATCTGAAGGCCCCACATTTCCACAGGAGGCCTTATCTTCCGGAAGCCTCTTCTCAGCATCCAGCCTGTGTTCGCTTCCTGTTCAGAGGGTTTATCTGCCTGCACGGCCAGGGGGTGGGGGGTGCGTCTGCTTGCTGCTCGCACCCTGTCTCGACTGCACAGAGGAGTGTGACGCATTTTCTCGGGGATTCACGAGGTCTTGAGCTCAAGCAGTCGAGGAGGGAGAAGGAATGACGTGATGATCACAGTCGATAACCAATCTGGAATTGGGGCGGCACAGCGGGTAGCCATGGTGCCTCACAGCTCCTGATCTGTGGGTTCATACATGGATTGAAATCCAGCTCAGTCTGTGTGAAAATTGCGTGTTCTCCCCATGTTCGTGTGGATTTTTCCAGGTGCTCTGGTTTCCTCTCACAGTCCAAAGACATGTGTTTAAGGTGAACTGTTGACTTTAAATTGTCCATTGTGTGTGCATGTGTGTGTGTGTGTGTGTGTGTGTGTGTGAGTGTGACTGCCCTGTGATTGACTGCTGTCCTCATGGATGCGGAATCAAAGCAAAAACCAGCCAGAGCCTCAAGCAGAACGTCCCTCAAATGTTGACCATCGTCCGTGACCGCAGATGGACCTGACAGGTGTAAAGGAAGAAAAAGGAAGGATGTCCATGCTGCGATTCGCCCTCCCCCGCATGTTAAGGTGCTGGACGTGTTCAGTGATAAAAGCCAGCGACCGCATGCATCGCACACATTGAACGTTTGCTCTGAGATCTGAGGCACCGGGGGGGTCGTCCAGAAAGGCCATTTCTTAAAGGCGTCTTGTGTTCCTGTAAGAGCTTCCGGATCTTTCTTCCATCAACAGGGCCGCATTCATTTAGACAAATTACAGGGTATGGAGCACAATGCTGGCATTTAAGAGGACAAACGCGGTGAGAAATGCGGCAGGAGGTGGGGGGTTTGGTCGGGGACACAGGACAGCTGCCAGTAGGGAACAGCAGGTGGCGTAGTGGTTAGAGAAGCTGCTTTACAAGAAAAGGAACCAGGTTCGAATCCCTCTCCTGCTGTCGTGCCACCCTAAAAATTACCCTACTGTATAAGTGGGTAAATCACTGCAAGTAGTTCAGTGTAGAAACCTAACACTGTAAGTCAGTCTGGACACAAATAAATGAATAAAATATTAGACAGGATGAGACCCATAAGATCACATGTATCATGGTATAATGTCACTTCTGGACAAAAGTATACATTTGACCCTCAGCTGTCAATGCAACTTTCTTACTTTTAATGTCTTCATTACTGGTTTTCTATCTGTCTATCAGTTTATCAGTCCATCCATCCATCCATCCATCCATCCATCCATCCATCCATCCATCCATCCAACCATCCATAGGTGAGACCATATGGCTGTACCGCGGTACCCAGGGGTGCACAGGTGAGCCAGCAGGTACCTGAGTGGAAGCCGTGTTGGTGCCGTCGGTCACTTCCACGGTCATGTTGTAGAAGGACCTCTGCTCGGCGTCCAGCGGCTTGGCGATCACGATGGTTCCCACGCCCTTCTTGATGTCGAAGGCGCTCTCGTAGTTCCCACCTGCGCGAGGACGGACAGGTACACGTTGGCGAAAGCCGCAGGGGTGGGGGGGTATCTCGCACTCTCGGCATGCGGCGGTACATGCGGCAGTGAATCCATAGGGGGGAGAGGGTGGGGTTACAGGATCCCCACCCTCTGATGGGTATCTCACCATGGAGCGGAAAGAACTGAACAGGGTGGCAACACATGGGGACAGGGTTCGAGACATATGGAGACATAAAGCTCCGCTGGGGGGCGGGGGGCATGCACTGGGCAAAATAAAGGGGAAGGGGGCACAGAGGTGAGGAATAACGATAAGAAACACAACACAACGTGGACCCCTCCTCCCACACTAAAGACCCATCTAGAAGTGAATCAATCTCCTGCCCTGCGGAATATTCCGGAAACAAAATCAAACACAATAAAAGGGCGCGATGAAATTCAAAGAACGGCTTTCCCCGCTCGACGATAAATTTTCTCGGCACCTGCCCGGCATGACGGGAGACAGATAGATGCTCAGGGACGCGCCGCTTATTTATGCGCCGCTGCTGCCGCCGCCGATAAGGCGCGCTAATGCGGAGATACGGGCCCTCGCTTTCATTAGTCACCGCGCGCGCTCTCCCGCCCCCTATCTGATGGGAGAGGGGGATCCGAGCCTCTTCAGCGCCGTTATTAGGTCCTTATCGGCGCTCATCCCGCCGCGGCTCCGATTGCACCGCGTCTCCGCACCACGCCGCATTATCGCTACCTATGATGCATAAGAGCTTCCTGCGCTGATTGCCGCAGACTCCTCGGCAGGCAGGTGCTAATTGGACTTTGCAAAGCTGGGCACGCACACATGCATACACACACACACGCGCACACACACACTCAGCGGCAGGTGTTGATATGCAGGCTGTCTTCGCGTCCCACTCCACTCCCCCCCACACCGGAGACCCGTCTAAAACTGAATTCACCCCCCACCCCCCATAGCGGAATATTCCGGAAACAAAAAGAAACGCAACACAAGTTTGTGCGAAAATTCAAAGAATGGCTTATCAGCAACCAGCTTCTTATGTTTCCACATTCAAAGTGGTCACACCGCAGCTGCAAGCGCCCCCATCGGGGCGTCGGAACCCGCGACCCGCCATCCGCACGTCCGTGTACGGCCCTCGAGTGACACCCGCCAGGCCGCACCGTGAGCGATAAGCGATGAATGTGTTATTACAAAAGTGCCCCCCCGAACGGCACACCGACGGGGGGGGGCGGTCACTGGAATCAGGGAACTTTCCAGAAGGACTTGGAATTACTGCCGTCTCCTTTGGAGAAGGAGGAGGGCGTCGCGGATCATTTGAGGACACGGAAGCCAGAGTGGAAGAAGGTACCAAAGCTAGTGGGCGGGGCTTGTTGTAGGGCACAAGGTCCCTATTCACACACACACGCGTGCATGAATGTGCGTGCGTGTGTGTGCGTGAGCATACAACGTGTGTCAGCCGCTTTCCCTCTCCAGTGATGAACTTACATTTCTGCCTGTAATCAAGATGTTTCAGACCCCCCCGGCCCCCCGTGGCCCCACCCCCGAGACACCGAGCACCTATGCTAATTTCCCATCTACAGCGACAATTAACTGGCGGAGAACCCGTGAAGGAACCTTCGAGGAAACAATTAAAACGGCGAGTGTGTCAATTTAGTTCCAGCCGAGAATGCGCCCGTCTCCCAAATTAAACCGCCAAGACCAAACTTAATTAAACGGCGGTGCCACTTTTCGCAACACAAATTGATTTAAATAAGTAAATTACGGGGCCGCCGCTCATTACGGTGCCGAGCAGAATTAAGGGAGTGTGACTCGTTGCTCGGCGTTGCGGCTTGCGCCCCGTGCTTCTGCTGTCGACCCCAGGGGGCTCCGGTGTCAGTGACACACACAAACACACACGCACACACAGAGCTGTGTGTATCGGGAAGGTGCTGTTCTCCAGAAAATAAAACATGGCTACAGAGAATGGATGTGTTACCTGAAGGTTGTTGGCTCAAACTCCCATGAACTTGAACTGGATAGGTAATTAATTTATCATTATTATTATTATTAGAAACATTATTTGGCTATTGCCTTTATTTAAAAGAACTCGCAATGCTACATAATTAATTTCACACTGATTTACTCATCTATACACCTGGGTAATTTTGAATGGTCAAGGGTACTACAGCAGGAGGTGGGATTCAAACCCAGGACCTTCAGAACCTTCGTTTTAACAGGGAGCCGCAAGGTGTGGCTGAGGTCTCCGTTCGGAGCACAGCAGACCCGACTCCAGCAGGAAGCTTCCCCTGAGATGCAGGGCGGCTCGGCACGCGACGTAAACACGGTAAATTACCGGGGGAGGGGGGGAAGCAAAACTGCAGACAAAGCAGCTATTAAACTCTCCACTGAACGTCAAAATTACATAGTTCCCTTTAAAGAAGATCACGCGGAGAGTAACGCGTCAGCATTCGGAGGCGGAGATGGGATGAGAAAGTCTGCTCTGGAGCAAACAAACACACACACACACACACACACACAGCGCACACAATTTTCAAATGGCTTAACAAACAAATCCTCAAAGGGCCCTTTTCCCATTCCGTCGGCCTGCAGACACCTGATGGACCCGAGCTGGTCAACATGGTTGACGCAACCGTGACAGAAGAAGCGTGCCCCCGCACGCTGGCTGACCGCTGCCCCCTGCTGGCAGACGCACCTTTTCGTACCTGCGCTCGATTGCGCAAAAACAGGCCTCACCCTCTCGCCCCCGGCATCACTCTGCGAGGCCTCCGGATTTGCGCAATACGGGTGAATCCCCTCGACGCCCAAGTACCGAAACACTGCGGTCCCTTTGTGTTTCAAGTACATTCAATTAGGCTGGACAGAGGATAACGCCCCGGAGATGCGGGCGACCGTCCAACGTCTCCCTCTCTCAGTCCCGCATTAATTATTCACCCTAAGTGGCAATAACTGGCTTCTCCATCGCCCTGGCGGTCGGCGGCGACGTCCGACAAAGCGAACGCTCAACGACGGCCGATATCGACCGCGCAGACCCCGAAGGGGACGGCGAAGAGGCGATGTCAACGGTCAGCTCTGACCTCACATCTCAGCGCCGTAGCACTTCTCAATACAAAAAAATGGAATATAGACATTAGTCTTTTATGAGCGCGGCCGATAAGGAGGTGTTTTCGTTTGCCGCCGAGATCCGAACGTCTGCGGTGGGAGGAACGGGCAGGAAGCAGCGGAGGTTAATGGCTCTGTGATGGAGAATAATGGAGCCCGCAGACAGGTCCAGGCGCTCGGAATTAATCACGGCTTTTAGCGGCGAACTCTCTCACCTGCCCGTGTTTACCCACGAACACCTGGTCGCCCGTCATAAGCAGCCTCCCCCGCAGGCGACCGCAACGACCCCCCGGGCTGATTAACAGCTTCGTCGCAGAGCCGCCATCCTTGTCGGCAACACACACACCTCCCACGCCGACGCTAATTCGCTGAGCTGGCTAATTGGGTGTCGCCGCGGTGGGGGCCGCGCGGCGGAGGCCTGAGAGCTGTTGGCGATGCCACATCCCAGCATTCCCTGGGCTGGAGGTGAAACTTCTACTCGGGAAAAGGCCTCATCAGCTCGTATCCTCTCTTACGGTAATGCTGGGGAGTCTTTGTATATACACATAATGCTACATGATAATAGAGAATTCCAAAACTGAGATTTTAGATTGGTATTCAGTAGATTTTTAATATATTTCGATTATTGTTTTATTTTTTCTTATTTATCGTACGATATGGTATATATCGTTTATGTGAGTCCAATGTTGCGCACTGGCTGTGTCATGGTTGTCCAAGACAAATTTCCCAGAAATGGGACAATAAAGTATATTCTATTCTATTCTATATATATATCTGTAACTATATATATGAATATTTGACAACGTATTCACAACAATAAATGAAACAAAACCATGCCATGTTCTAGTAAACATGTATACTCGCACGTGACAGGAGAAAGTTCAAATTCTTTAACATCTGCATTTATTTGACCCAAAACGTAATTTGTTTCAAGTCCCACTGGCTGTTAAACTGTAACGAATTACAGAAATCTGAAAAAAAATACACTGGCTCCGCATTTCACACATTTTGATGCACAATTTTTCAGCTTTTGCAGCACCTGCATTTATCATAGCTGTATCCCGGACTTTTACAGGGCCTAATCAGCCTATAAATGGATGTCGGTATTATTCATATTTCATTGGTTGTGATCCCACGATGAACTTTGGAGATAGAAACAAACTTCCGGTATCAGCTGCGTTCATAAATTGAGGAGCCAGCGTGTACACTTTCATTCTTACACGGAACACGGCAATGAAATGTTTACTGGCTTTGC
Organism: Scleropages formosus; assembly: GCF_900964775.1. Taxonomy (NCBI): domain Eukaryota; kingdom Metazoa; phylum Chordata; class Actinopteri; order Osteoglossiformes; family Osteoglossidae; genus Scleropages; species Scleropages formosus. The sequence continues at coordinate 27,890,678 of NC_041815.1, read as the reverse complement.
TGGAAAAGGTGTATGAACCCCACATCTGGTAACTAAAGGCACCTCGGCGAAGCGGTCATGACTTCGCCCCAAAATTTTCTCGTTCCTCTCGATCGGCCGGGAGTCACGTCGCCCGGTCCTGTTTACAGAACCACCTCGGCAGATTGATATTTCTGGGCTGCCATCTATGAGTTATGACCTGGACTTTAAAACACCTGCGGTAGGTTTGCAGTACTTGTGTTTGGGATCGCCGTCGTGCTTCATGACCCACGTTGTGTTGCGCTTTAGCCCGCGGATGGATTCCCTCACATTCTCTCAAGCAATTTGCCAGAACAATCCGGAACATGGCGTTCGCTCTGTCGGCAATCCAGATGGTCCTTGGCAGATGTGAGACAGGAGGAAGCATTTTTCAGAGGTAAGCGGTTCCTTCGATACCAACATCCACTGCTCTGCACTCTGGTTCGCTGTAACATTTATGGTAAAATTTATGGTGGACTCATGACCTTGAGATGCTGGAGGCTCCTCAGCAATCGATCGACCGATCAATCGACAGATCTATCTATCCATCGATAGATCGATCGATTGATCAATAGATAGATAGATAGATAGATAGATACCAGACTATTTGGCCACCAAAGTTCCAAACGCAATCCCAGTTTCTCACAGACTAATGATTTTGACCCCAAACGACCCCTATAATGGTTCATACACTTTTACGAGCAAAGACATTAAATCATCGATCAATATGTTCGTTTTTGCCCGGGTTTATACAGTTTTAACTCTCTCTCACCACTGTATGTGTTTTTATGATTATGAATATAATGGCAAAACATTACCTTTTTTGCTGCAGTCAGTTATTTTTTTCATGCCCTCTGCCCTTACACACACGCACACACACACACACACGCGCACACACACGGCCCCTTGTAACAAGGTACTGCAGAAGGAAAGGAGCGCAAACAGACTAACAGCCAGTCACATTCCCACTCTGGGTCACTGACCTGGTGTCTCCCTGTCAAAGGTCAAAGGGCAAAGCAAGCGGCACTGAACACAAAGCGGATGAGGGAAGCACAGGCGGGCGGATGGGAAACGGAAAAGTGGATGCAGTTCGGGTCGAACTGAGATACCTTCTGTGGAACAATTCCTGCCACAAGCTGTCTGCAGAATATAGAACATCTCCCGGGAAGGTTTGCCACCTTCGAGGCGCGAAGCATTGACAGGAGAGAGGGAAGAGCGGGACGAGAGAGAGAGAGAGAAAGAGAGAGAGAGAGAGAGAGAGAGAGAGAGGGAGGGAGGGGAAGAAAGAGAGAGAGAGGTGACTCGAGGAGAGAAACAAAAAAAAAGAAAAAGTGAAGCCTGAGCAGAAGAGCGAAGGAAACGAAAAGGTTCACACGAGGTCGACCAAGCATGAGAGGCCAAAGCGTAGGCAGAAGGTATCGCCACTCCGGTCACACTTTCAATGCTTCCTCGAAAATAAAAAAACAACAATATAAACTAATAAAAGAAGCATGAAACAGCCAGTGCTGGGCACGGCACCAGACAACTCACTGCGCATCGTCACCTCTGGGAAATTAACTTTTTTAGAGCGACGGCGCAGGATGCAAAACTGGCCAAACGATCATCGCACACAACACGACGTCAAGCACCGTCTGCTCGGCTGCCGACATATGCTGGAGAGTCACCAAAAAAAGTCAGAGTTTTCATTAAATGTATGCTCGCAAATAAAATGCAAGTAAATAATGACTATTTTGAAAGATGGCAATGAAATACGGTCACTTGGGAGCTTGTTTCTGTGCTTTAAACCAGAAGGTTGCAGGTTCGAGTCCCGGCGTCCGTGTGGGATGCTCTGGACGAGAGCGTCTGCTGAGAAAGGAGATGTTAAAGGCGACGTGCGTTTGCTCGCGTACCTTTCAGCCTCCGGAAGTCTGGACCGGCCGCATGCTCGAGTGCCATGTTGGTTATGGGATGGTGGCGCGCGACTGCGACACTGGCACAGGCTGGCGATGCACAGTGAGTACAGTACCTGGGGCGGGGCTCTGTAGCTGGACGGGGGCGGGGCCGGGGGAGGGGTTAACGGAGACGCGCCCTCCCGCGGGGACTTACCGACGATGTCAAACCAAAGGGGCGTGGTGCTCTGCTGCATGGAGACCACGCCCACAATCTCGGACACCTTGTCGTGCTCCATGACGGTGAAGTTGTAATACGGCTCGTCGAACAGCAGGGGCGCCGTCGAGGGCGTCGGCTTGCGCACCCACTCGATGTGCAGCCGGGCTGTGGAGGACTTCTGGGGGCGTCCGTTGTCCGTGCCTTTAATCTGAGGGACGCGGATAACATCATCTACTGAGTCGCTGATCAGCCGATTGATAAAATGATTGATTGATCGATCAACTGAGTGATTGATTTGGTCATTAACTGATTGATTAACTTATTGATTGAATGAATGATTTGATTAATTAACTGACTGATTGATTGACTGATTCATTATCTTGCTCAAGGTTAAGGCAGAAATGCACTTTGCTGAACACAGAGGAGAAACTAAACAACAAAGCTCCAGCTGCAGACCTCCCCAGACTTGTCTCAGCGACCTCAACTCATGATTGATTAGCTAATTTCCCGCTACTAGCGATCAGGTCGACCCGACCGCAGGCCGGGTTGTTTTGGCACAGCTATATCTGCGGTCAAAAAAAAAGGAGGATACTTTTCTGGTCGTTCTGCTGAGACTCAGTCTACTGACCTGAGAGAGACTGCGGAAGGACATGCAGCACGTCGACCTAAAGAGATATCTGACCGTGACCTTTGGAACCCACTTCATCATGGCCCGGGGGGGCGTGTTGTCGCGGGTCGTTTGGGAAGAGTGTGGGAATCGAGTGAACCTGGACAATTCGAGACCCTCAACCGACCACAGAAGACATAAGTGACCCCACTTCTTCCAGGAAATGGACTGAAGAGGGACCCTAGCTGTACGCTGCTGCCGGATCCTGACCGCTACCCGACCGTATGGTCAACCGCTTACTTGTCAAAACCGCGGTCATCGGTTCCCAGTTTGACCTGGTGACGGGCTGAGCGGCTGTTACAACTGCAGCCAAGAGGCTGTGGCATCATTAACTGCAGCGCACCACGGAGTGCGTTACACCGATACCGCCCCTATCAGCAGGGAGGAAAGACCAGAGGCGGAAATTCAATTAATGTTCGATGTGTTTTTATGGAAACCGCGACACTTTCTTATCAAAGTGTTTTTCAGCCTCTGTGCTCAGAGATGTGATATTCCGGTCGAGATATTACTCATCCCACAGATGGCAGCGGCTCCGTATGCGGTGCGAGTCGCCATTGGAGCAAATATATGACCACAGAAGTTTCCCAGTCTGGCGGAAAGCCTCACGGACCCAAGCGGAGCCATCGGTGGCGCTCGTAGCGACCGCTCGGTCTTCCAGTGAGCAGAACAAGTCCAACAAGTCCACCCGCTACTCAACGGGGGAAAGAAGGCCCAGGATGTTCGTACGGCACGAGCGATCGATCTCGGCGCACGAGCAGACCAGGGGCGGAACCAGAAGCTCCGCCCACCTCGACGAGCGGGCCAATGAGAGAGACGCCGAGGTGGTACGTACGGTGAGGATGTCGTAGCTCCCCGCGGTGAACTGCTTCCTGGAGGACACCACAGCGGTCTTGGGGTCGATGAAGAACTTGGCGTCCTCGTTCCCGTCCACGATGCTGTAGGAGAGCTCGGCGTTGGAGCCCTGGTCGCGGTCGAACGCGAACACCCGGTAGATGGGCTCGCCCTTCCGCCTGCGGTCGCGCTCCGGCAGCTTGATCTGGTACACCTTCTCGGGGAACTGTGGCTTGTTGTCGTTCTCGTCCAGCACGTGCACGACGACCCACACGGTCGAGTGCCTGGGGGCCGGACCCCCGTCTGTCACGGTGACCTGTCGGGGAGACGGAAAGCGTTCGAGGCGCCCTTCGCTATTCGGAGCACAGTTCCGCATCGTCACTAATTAGAGGAGGAAAGTCCCCTCCCATGCATTTTCCCGGCAAGTGGAACGTCTTGTCATATTTATAAAGTCGACGCTCGACGTCCTTTTATCTTATTTCCTGTATTCTGACAGCTAATTAGTTTGGTGGCGACGGCGCGCTGCTCGGTGATGACAGAGTCGTGCGCCCAACTTTTAATGATTCATCAATGTGATGCTGACAGATGCGCCGGAGCGTCTGGGAAACGAGGGTCCCGCACAACTTTGTCCGCACTTCCCAACATTAATTAATATTCATTTTTCAAAACTTGAGATGGAGCGACGCTTAACTCCATGTGGACAGGCCGGATTTACATTTACAGCGGTACCCCGAGATACGGTACAGTATAGAGTAGCAATGAACACATATGGAGATACAGAGTAACCAATGAAGGGAAACTTTCTTTTTATGTTGTTATGATTGTTATGTATATGATATCTACTGAAGTAACTGTCCATTTTAATGAGATTTTAGCAGAAATGTTTGGATAATAATAATAATTATTATTAACTATTAATATAGCACCTTTCATACAATGTTTGCAGCTCAAAGTACTTCACAAAGAGAGAATTACATTAAAGAATTAGTAAATAAAAATAAGATAAAATTAAGAATAAATAAATAAAATAAACTGTTGATCAAAAGCAGAATTAAAAAGATATGTTTCTAGGAGCTTTTTAAAGTGTCCGCAGAGGCTGCCTCTGTGATATAGTGGGATTTTGTTCCATAATTTTGCGCACAATAAAAGATGCTTCTCTAAGCATCTTTTGTGTAACTTTTAGGAATATATAGTCCCAATTTTTCAGGCTTGCAGAAAAACTTTTACCATTTAAAGGAATGGTAATAACATACTTGAGTTATGATGATACCCCTTACAAAGGGGTTTTTCAGGAACGCATTATCTTCATAAGGTAGCGGAAACCTAAATTATTTTCTCTAAATCAACAACGTTAAGCTGTTTACACTGATTTACCCATTTACACAGCTGGGTAATTTTCACTGTAACAATCCGAAAAAGTACTGTAGCGGGAGCAGGTGTTTGAACCTCCTTCCATCAAGCGTACGACTGTGTCTTTAACCACCACGCCACCTACTGGCCTCACCGGAAATTGTGTTGGGTGTGTGTTTATGCACCTTTTACGTCCCAGTAAAGATGCCGAACAAAGGGCTGTGTGTCCAGCAGAAACACAGCGGCAGAGCGCCATCGTCTGGGATGTTCTCTAGGGAACGCGGGCGTGTCGGCACAACGTCCGACAGGGGGCAGCACTGTTCCCTAAAGGTTGCTCCCAACAAAGCAGCTGAGAGGGGAAAGTGCCGGAACAGAAGGTCACGTGGCAGTGATGGGAACACAGCCGCTGTGTGACAGCTGTACTGGACCAGGAACGCACACACACACACACACACACACAGGCAAACTCAGCACATAGCAGTGAACAATGGCCCTCGCTCTCCCACGCCAGCCATCCCGTCCCACTCCTCGATGGGACACGAGGGGGTCGTAAACCCATGACATGCTGCGCTCTGCTGCGGGGATGCGGTTAAGGAGCTGAGCCCAGGTTCACTGACCCCAGAGCTCCATAACAAACTTGCAGTGCCAGAAGAAGCCGTTATAATGAACATGTTTGCAGAAACAGGTCAAACGTCAGCTGTCTGTTGGCTCGAGAGCGCCCCCTGTCAACAACCCCACACCGCTTCCCAGAAGGCATTGCTCTGCTTTTATTATTAATTACTATTATTCTGACATTTTATACAGCAGGGTAAATTTCACCGTATCAGGGTAAGCGCCTTGATCGAGGGAACGACAGCAGGAGTCGGGATTCAAATCTGTGTCCTTTAATAGGAAGGCTAAGACTCTAATCACTGCGCCACCTGCTGGCCCATAAGGCCTTGCTGTTCTTCTGGTGCGCATGAGCATCAAGAACACAGCAAATTACTCCCCACCATCGTCCCAAATGAACCCATTGTTACAAACATGTAAATCTCAATCGCTGTCTACCTATGACTAACAGTGAAAGTGGGGGAAGGGAAAATGCCGATTATTATATAATTATATACCAATTTTTTTTTCTTCCTTCTGAGGAGCCGGCAGGCGTGTTGGCTAATCATGATTAGACACGCATCTGAAATTAGGGGGAGCGCTGGAGACGGTAATGATACGAAGAAGGGGGCCTAATTGGCTGTAAGTGTGCCTTCAGAGGAGCTGAGAGCAGCCTGGCGGCACTCCACGCGCACACACACACACGCTCAGCATGGTGCAGGAGACAGGGAGCATCTTCCCCACTCGATGGATGGCAGGTAGCAGGGGTCCCCTGAGAAGGAGGAATAGAGGATGTACAGAGAATAGAGATATGAACTAAATGCTATGGCGGGGGGGGTGGTTACCTCCTTAGGATCACCTGCTGCTCTCAGCACAGCCAAAGAAGCTTTTCCTAGCACGTAGGCTCCGAGAATCTGGATTTGGCCGCCTGGCCATCACTTTAACGTTAGAGCCCGCCCACGGTTGCGGCCCCAGCTCCTCACTCGCGGTTTGTGAGAAATCTGTGCCAGAAGGGCATTGTGGGATATAACAATATTGCTCAGCCTTTATCCAGAGCATCAGACGGGTGGCATTTATAGGCCTATGACTGGGTATTTGTTTTCCTAGCTCAAGGGTACAACGGCAGGCCTGGACACACATTAAGCCAGACTCATTGATGACAAGCACGTTCCATGGCACTGCTCATTTGCATATCACACACATTCCACGACTGTTCTAATTTGCATAGCAGACACCATTACTTAGGGCCACTTATGTGGCTTACATCACCGTGGCTAACGCCCCGGTGCGGCACGGTGCTCGGAAATAGGATCGATGCCCCGCCCGAGAATCAAAGACGAGGGCCTCCGGTCAAACAAAATCCAATGCTCCAAATGTACCACCACCCACGCGGGTGTGACACACATACAGATCTGGTACAGTAACCCAGATTTCCAAGTGGACCAGCGGTACTCCCAGCACCAGGCCTCCAGTGATCCCCACGGGCAGTGGCGGTCAAAGCTTGAAGCGGTCCACAAACAGATGAGCGTGTGTGACCCGGCTGTGCGGTCAAACACATGCAACCCTTGAGTCTAATCCCAGAAAGAGACGGCGGCGCCCAGCACCGAACAGGAGAACAGCATGGAAACAGCTGGGAAAACAGTCAAGGGCACGGGAGTGAGAAAGCACAGTACGCATAAATAATTAAAAACTCTCTTCCCCGTAGATAAAAGAGCGTTTTATTCATTTTGTGTCAATAAAAAACGATGAGGTTGGAAGTGGACCGAGCTTTGGCCGAGCACCGCAGTCGGAGCCACAGGTGGAGAGGGAGATCGCACTCCTCCTCCTCCTCCTCCTCCTCCTCCTCGGACCCAGAAGAGGAAGAATAAAGGAACGAGAGGAGATCAGAGCGGCAGCAAAAATACAGCCAAATACAGGACTAATTAGATTCATTTCCTTCTCATCGTTGGTCTCATTAGTGGAGGGATCCTGTGTCCCCAGTGCCACTCGAACCCCTTTTCCCAGGGTCCCAGTGGCCAGGAGGAGGCGCAACTCTGCAGCCAAAGCAGCAGGAATTTCCAATTATTAGTCATTATTATACATAGACTTTCAGACACTTTCCTCCATTTCACTAATTTAACCATTTATACAGCAGGGTAATTTTTACCATACCAATTCAGGGTGAGTACTGTGATCAAGCATTCTACAGCAGGAGGTGGGATTAGAACTGAGGACCTTCAGCTGAAAGCCGATGGCGTTAACCACTGCACCCTCTACTGCCTGTTAGCTGAAGCTTTAACGATAAGCAGCCGTCGATAACGATAAGCACATTGATCATGTTTACGACGCTCTCCGCCGCGCTCAATAGATACAAAACACCCCATAATTTGTGGTAATTATTCGGGGTCAGCGAAGACATCGCCGAGTTTATCACGGGCGATTTCCTCTGCGGAGATGCGGCAGACGAAGCTTTGCTTATATGTCAAATCATACGCTTGGTAGACCAGGAAATACAAAAAAAAAGAAGAAAAACAGGAGCCAAACGGAATATGAATTTTTGATGATCTTCTGCCGAAGTTTAACGGCCGAACCGCGGTTCGTCTCCCCGGCATTGGGCCTCAGAGGAAAGTTCACTGTTGTGATTTGAATTTCTAAAGGCTCCACACTCCTCAGCCCTCCCGCCCCCCGTGCTGCTCCATTATGTGAGAGGGGCGGGAACACCAATGGACGGGCGATGACCCCCCCCCCCCCCACACACACACACACACACACACACACACACACAAAGACACGGAGCTCACAGTGTTTGAGGGTGAGAAGAAAAACACTCCAGTTAAAGAGTGTAAAATGAGGCCTGAGAGGAACGTCTGACAAGGATCAGCCGTCACCCTCTTTCTCCTGCACTCTCATGTACGGTTGATCCAAAGTCCTACCGGTCCCAGGAGAATAAAAGCAGAAGGAAATGTGCTCAAAACTGAGCTCTTAAACTTTTCCCATCACACTCCTCTGAAAAATTAATTCAGACTCTAATTTACATTTATTGATTTAGCAGATCTTTTCTCCAAAGTGTCATATAACGCAGTGAACAAAAGTGCATCAACAACTGAAAAAGAGCTTTAGACACAGACACTGGATCTTTGTCTGATTCCACCATGTTGTTGGTTCACACCCCTCCAGTAGCTCCTATAGAAGTGACATTCAAATATCAAAAACAGATAATCATAGCAGATGGTGTTGGACCTCATTTATGGAGCTGTTGAGAGATCAGGAGAGAAGTGACTTTCAAAGAGATGGGTTCAACACCATTCTGGAATGTGGGAGGGATTCAGCAGCACTGAGGGACACAGGGAATTCATTCTATCATACTGGGGACAAACCCGAGAAAAATGATTGATTTTGGGCCCTTTGTGAACTGGACCACCAAGAGGCCAGAAGTGGAGGACAATCAGGTCCTTGTAAAGGTTAAAGAGACAACAGTTGGTTCAGAACCCATGAGTGGGGAGGTGCGTGTGACCAATAGTGTCGCCCCTGTTATCCCACTGTGACAATTTTTTTTCCCCAAACTCTGAGCTGGAACAAGCTGAAAAGGATCAGGACTCTAAACTCCGTTCTCTGCTCCTTCTCCATCTCTCGCTCCAGGACGGGTGGTGTTGTGGTTCAGGCTGCTGCCCTGCACTGAAAAGAGTTGTGTTTGAATCCCAGCTTTTGTTGTACTACCCAAGGTGCTTAGCCTGAAGTGAAACAATAAAAATGACCCAACTGTGTAAATCAGTGTAAGTACTGTAGCTCAAGGCAGTATGCTGCTTTGGAGGGAAGTGTCAGGTAAATGTACATAACCTGTACCACACACGGTACAACGAACAAAATGACCATGTTTCCCCCTTCTACTGTTCCACACTGGTGACGTGACCCAGTGTGAGGCTGGTTCTAAACAAGTCTGAACACCCATCTTAAGGATGGATGATGCACACTTCATCTCTGGAACCCCCAACCCCGACCCCAACCCCACCTGGTTGGAGTCATAAATACCAGGGTTTGATGGGGTACAGCTCGCTGGGCATACTCCTCTCCAAAGCTGTGTAACATTCAACCACATCTCCACCTGACACACACACACACACACACACACACACACACACACACACACACATTCTCTGAACCGTTTGTCCCATACGGGGTCGCAGGGAACCGGAGCCTAACCCGGCAACACAGGGTGCAAGGCCGGAGGGGGAGAGGACACACCCAGGACGGGACACCAGTTCGTCGCAAGGCACCCCAAGCGGGACTTGAACCCCAGACCCACTGGAGAGCAGGACCCGGTCCCCACTGCACCACCGCACCCCCTACCTCCACCTGACCTTATCCTCAATTTGCTCTGCGTGTTTCCTGAGTGAAGCTCCTTTGGCAGAGGGACACTCGAACCCAGGCTGCACGTGCAGCAGGGTCTGTCGGTTGCCTTGTTACTCAAGAGAATAAAACAAGAGCGTCGGTCATTCTAACCAGACTGGGCCGTTTACTGTATTGTTAATATACTGTTTGCACTGGTTATTTATTATTTATTCATGGAACCTTATTCAAAATTTAAAAAACCTTCTATTTTTGGTCTGTGATGAACATGTGTGAAGGAGAATTCACATGTCAGCTTACATATATACTTGACAACGTAAATTACCTTAATTTAGCATATCTTAGCATGTACATCCCTCCAAATCACTGTAAGACCTACCAAGGGCAGCAGGTGGTGTAGCAGTTAATGCTGCTACATTATTTAAACCCCACCCCCTGCTGTTGCACCCTTGATCGAGATACTTACCCTGAACTGACCCAGTAAAAATGACCATGCTGTATAAATGGGTAAATCACTGTAAATCGCTCACTGTTGTACGTTTGGAGAAGAGTGTCAGATAAATGAATAAATATAAACACGGGACGTGGGGGGGAGGGGCGAGGGAGGGAGGGAGGGCAATGACAGGGAAGACCAGCTTCAAATCACTTTGATTGAGTTCTAATAACAGCTGCTGATGGCTGCAGATTCAGACCAAGAATGGAGAAAAAAAAAAAAAAAAATCAAAGGCCATTAAATGTTCTCTAAGAATATTGATATGTTTTACTGCACGGGACAACAAAATCATCATTACTTTATTCTTGTTATTTTATTGATCTGTATTGCAGATGCAGCACAAATGAAAATTGATTTTTTTATTATGCTAAATCACACAATTTCACTGGGCATGTGAGGAAAAGAAAAGTTTTTGTCTTGGTTGGGGCAGCAGGGGGCGCAGTGGTTAGAGCTACTGCTATACACTCCTAAGGGTGCGAGTTTGAATCCCACCTCCTGTCCTCGTACCCTTGGTCAAGGTACTTGTCATAGTAAAGTGAGACACTAAAATTTACGCAGCTGGATAAATTAATAAATTATTTTAAGCTGCTCTGGAGTAAAGTGTCATGTAAATGGAAAATGTAAACGATGTCCATGTGTCACGTGTGGGGCGGGACCGGTTTGGGAGTGGGGTTCCGCATCTGACATCCCACGACCGGTACGTCGGTGGAGCGGTACGAGCGCGGGTCGGGAAGTCGATCGGCGATTCAGAGTTAATAACAAGGTGCATTGACAACGGCGCCTGAGACGTGACATCAACATCGATTTTTTTCAGGGGGGGGACTTCGCTCAGACGCAGCGAAACGATGTATCAGACGTGCGATCAATTCGAGGAAACCTGCGGATGGATAAGTGTATTTTCGTAAGAGTTCGATCTCGCAGAAGTGGCCGGCGACCGTAGAGGCGGTCGAAGGAAATGGTAAAATCTGGGGCATGAGGGGGCTGGGGGGTGTAGTATCCGTCCACCACTCCACAACACGGTATTTCCAATGGGACTCGAGTGCACCCCTTTGCCATCAGCCCCGCAAAAGGGGGGGGGGGGGGTCATTCACATGGACAGAAAATGGAGAGATGCTTTGATGGAGGTGATCTGATGTTGAGGAACATCTCTTGGAACACTATGGTCGTGAGGGACCTCGCTGTTTATTTACTCCTCATTTACCCAGGGTAATTTTTACTGTATCCGTTCCGGTTAGTGCCTTGATCAAGGGTACTGCAGCGGGACCGGGCAGCAGGGGGCGCTACGACTCACGGTGCTGCCTGTCACTCAAAGGACCCGGGTTTGAATCCCACCTCCAGCTGTAGCATCCTTGGTCAAGGTACTTACTCCGGATTGATATAGTAAAATTACCCAGCTATATAAATGGGTAAATCGGTGTAAGCAGCTTAACACGGTAAGTTGCTTTGGAGAAAAGCATCCGTTAAATATGTAAATGAAATGAGTTGGGACTCTGTTCCGACGGTATTGATTTTCCAAGTGGCTCCAAGCTTATTAACAATATTTACATTTATTACTTTTTCTCTTTTAGCTTTTTACACTCAGCTCCTTACACTGATTTACCCACTTATACATGTACATGTATTGTATCAGTCGAGCGCAAGGAGAGTAAGAAGCGAAACAATGGTTGATGCGGTTGTTAGAGCTGCTGCTGCCTTCCACATAATGGACTTGGGTTCGAATTCCACCTTCTGCTGCAGTACCCTCGATCAAGGTACTTTCCCTGAAATTATATAGTAAAAATTACCCTGCTCTGTAAATAAGTAAATCAGTGCAAGTAGCTTGACACTGTAATTTCACTGGAGAAAAGTGTGAGATAAATAAATAACAAGAGGGGATTCCATCCGGCCCCCATCAACTGGAAGGTGGCGACTCCAACCGCTGCGCCACCTGCTGGCCCACACAGCAAGAGTCGAGCATTAAGCGCTGCTTACACTTTGCGTTTTTGGGAGCGGAAAAGGACTGATTGTGTCCAAACTGCCCCGGCATCGCCGACACACAGATGATCCAGAACGTACCTCCAGAACGTGCTCGGCCTGCTGCTCCCGGTCCAGCTTCCTGGAAGTCGTAGTGATGAGACCTGGAGGAAGAAAAGAACAGCGTGAGGGATATTTGGACGGCGCGAGGCAAATGGAGACAAACCGGATAACAAGTTTCCGCCTAACGAGATCAGCGTCTCGTTTTCGTGCGCGGCGTACGGCGTCCATAAATCAGCCGTTGCCATGGAAACGTGCGAGGAACGGCAAACAACGGGAAAAAACTTTATGAGTGAATGAAAATACCAACAAGGTAATTACGACCGAACGTGAAAACATCTCACATCTCCTTCAAAAGACATCTGACAGCTCTCTTGTTTGGATTAATGTAATTACTGTGTGCGGTGAGACAGGCAGCGCACGTTTGGAGACGGGGACGCGGGACGTCCAGGGGCAACGGCGGCGCTCGAGCGGACGGTCGGGTGTCGCGCGGGGTCGTCGCCGATGTGACCGCGTGGCTCGAACACGCCACACAAACTCAACGCGTGCGACGCGTCCTGGGGGAAGTGGACAACAGTCATGCGGAGCCGCGTGGACGAAGGAAGTGGCGGCGGGCGAGAATTTTAATGATGCAAAAACTGTTTTTATGACGGAGGATGGAACATTTGAATAACAAAACAGCAATTTTCTCCCTTTTTTGGGGGGGACTCCGTCAGTCAGGGCATAAATATTCAGGCGATGCCCAGAAGGCCACAGGAACAGAAGAGAGAAGCCAATTACTGGGATCCTAACGAAGGGACGCCCCCCCCCCCGGAGACGAGGGCCATTATTCGTCCAGCGCGACCCGCATAATGAACGCTCCCGTAGCGAAGGCCCAAACTCCAAAGAAACAGACAAGAGCCGCAGTCATGGAATCCGAGCGGAAGGGACATGGGGACACGTGATGACTTGGTCCAACACAGGGGAAGGTTGAACTCTGACAATCCAGGCCCCCTGCTTTACCCATTACGTGTATCTGACACTTTTCTCCACAGCAACTTACTGTTATTTACTCATTGATACAGCTGGGTAATTTTCATTGGACAAATCTAGGGTATGTACCTTCCTCAAGGGAATTATAGCCGGAGGTGGGATTCGAACCTGCGACCCTTGGGGTACAAAGGCAGCAGGTCCAACCACTGCCAGCTGTCCCTGATGTATCTGGAGCGATAAACAGGGGGGTCCGAGGATTAAAAAGAAAAAATTAATAAGAAAAAACATCTTAGAAATGATACATATTTATACTTTGGCAAGTGGTTTGTTAAAATCATGAAACAAAGACCCAATAACATTCTTGAATGTTATTATTATTGTAATAATAACGATTATTGTTATTGATCGATTCCTTTCAACAAGGCGGAATATAATGCTACATACAGAACTTTGCACTTTTTTCTAATTTATATAACGGGGTAATTTTACAGTATCAATTCAGGGCAAATACCTTTGATCAAGGGTACTACAGCAGGAGTGGGATTCGAACCTAGGCCCTTTGACTGTAAGAAACAGCTCTAAGCACTCTGCCACCTGCTGCATCAACTAACAGTGTTGTCACTCACCTCTGAAGTATTATGATGAGCCTTTATTTGGCTGACTTAGGATTGGACACCAAGATTTTCACCCTCATTTACCCATTTACACAGCAGAATAATTTTTACTGCGTTGGTTCAGAGAAAGTACCTTGATCAGGGGTACTACAGCAGGAGAGGGATTGGAACCACAAACCTACACCTTGCACTGATCACTGACCTTTTTACAGTGTCCCCACCTATACAGCTGGGTAATTTTTACTGTGTCGGTTCAGGGTCAGTACCTTGATCAACGGTACAAGGGCAGCTGGTGGGATGCGAACCTGCGTCTTTTGAGTGCAAAGTGACCACTGCGCCGATGATCAAAAAACACTGAAGTGCAGCAGGTGTGGGGTTAAGTGACAAAGTTCACATCTCCAGCACAGATGGACAGGGGCCATTGGCAGGTCACCTCAGAGAGGCCCCTCCCCTTAATCTGAGGCCCCTCCCCCACCACCTGAGGCCCCTCCCCCTCCACCCTCCTACGCTTAAGAAACCAGTACTTGGTTTTTAGCCTTTGGTCAGAGGGAAGGATTTGGAAAATCCCCACAAAGCGAGAAGAAGAAGAAGAAGAAAAATGAGACACGAAGATGAGGAAACGGATTCACGGGAGAGGCCCGTCATCCCCGGAGCGCATCTTAAACTGCTCCTGCGGCTGACATGGGCTGCGTTCTGCTGGTTCCCGCCTGGGGCACCCATGGCCAGCAGTCAATACGTCTCCATCCTCCACCTTCCGTTGACAAGCGAAACCCCCGTACCCGGGATCGATGCACCGCAGCGCCAAGCGGCTCTGCGTGACGCCGGACGGGAACCTCACGATTAACGAGAATCAAGAGTCAGCGGTGTCGAGAATTCGGGGAACGGATCGCGGAACAGGCTCATTCCGACATTTAACACACACCTTCTCCAGCACACACCTCTCCGTCTCCTCCTCTACCCAAACACACAACACAGTAGAGCTCGCCATGTATGGACCCCAATACCTACTGGATGGGCTGAGGTTCGCATTAACTTACGGGTGAAGCGGGTGCAGCATGAGGCCTGGTGAGAAATTATATTTTTTGTTTATTTTTTATACGAATTTATTAAATTAATATAAAATGCATTAATTTATTACATTTTTTATTTGCTTGCTTGTTTGCAAATGTCGATTTTCTTATTAGTTTTGTAATCTGATGTTTTTTGTTAGTTATTTACTTGACTATAAATGCACGCCTTGCTGTCATGTGTTAAGCTGCTTGCGTGATTTTCCCTGGAGTGTAATAAAGTACCTTCGCATCCCGCCTTATTGCGGCACGTCCTGCTCTCACTGTATGTTGTGTGTTGTATGTTGTATGTTGTATGTTATATGAGGCATTGTTGATGTTGTACAGATGGCCTCTGGAATTAACAGTTTCCATCCATCCACCCATCCATCCATCAAAGCCCCCACCCTGCATTCAGATGCCATGGGTTCGAATCCCACTCCATGACATAGTACCTTTGAATCGGGGGCATAGCTAGTAATTCAGGATTAACACAGTGAAAATTACCGAGCTGTTTAAATGGTGTAAATCAGTGTAAGTAGCTTAGCGTACAAACCTCCTGTTGCAAGTGTCAGAAAAATTAAGAAATGAACAAACAAATAAAAAAACATAAGAGTATCGATCAAGACTCGTCCTGAGGTGTGTGGCCGTTGGGCAACACAAGCACTTTATCATGCTAATTAATCTCCCAGTAAAAGTCTCCTTTATCATCACTGTGATCACTCAAGTCGCTGGCTGCGAACTGACGTCGGGAAAGGTGTTGAGGGGCCGACCGGGTAGGACCCAACAACCAACCAACAAAGCGGACCACCAAAGCCTGGAAGTTTCCCCAAGCAGACAGAGAGCACAACTTTCAGTTTTCCCTCCTTCAGGTCCTAGACTCCATGACTGAAAGCATCTCTCTCTACATCTCAGGTGGGTGTGGGGTCGCCTCCTTCCGCCGTGTTCAATTTAAATACCCGCTTAAAATAACGATGAGCGGACCGTAAATGTCATTGAGCGCTTGCAGCACACGGCCTCAGCGGCAACGCGCCACCCGAACCCGGGAACTGTGGGTTTTTGCCGGAAGGGCTTTCGCCATGGTGCCGACTCCAAGCTAATCTGCTGCCTGAACTTTGGGTTCTTCACCGCATGCCGTCCCTTTCCGCTAACCTTTCGCCGCAACGGCGCCCCCTACAGGCAGGTGTGGGCCTTGACGTTGCAAACGAAAAGACCCAAAACGTGTCGCTCCCACAGAGGTCAGTGGTGATGCCAAGTGTCCTTTCAGCATGTCTCTCTCACACACAGAGCAAGGTCAGAGAAACAGAAGCCAGTGCAGGTTCGAGATGCTGCATTTTATGCCATTTCTAGAGCGATGGACAAACAGAGACGCAGCGCGATACACAGATACACATCAGAGCGCCTCCCCTCCTCTCGGTCCCTCTCCCAGGATCCATCTTTGCGTCTTCTCAGAACAGCGGCCAATTTGCCTGCAGCACCCAAGCGCCGCATACTTAATTAGAATCCGCCCACACTCTCCTTCTCTCTGTGCACACACACACACACACACACAAACATCTTCTTTTTGCACATCTCTTTCATCTCTCCCTTCCCTCCATTGAAAGGATAAAAAAATGCAAAAAAACTGCACCGCGATCTAAAGAAACATCCCAAAAGCCACCCGTGTCGCTCCTCAGATGACCAGGCTTCGGGTTTGACCTGTGGATGTGTTTCACAACTCCTCAGCTCCCTGTCTGGTGAGGACCCCCCACCCCCACCCCACTGGGGAATAGCAAAAGGAAAGAGCTGAAGGTACAGTGCATTGTGGGTAGAGCTCATCGTAGGGGTGTTGGGTCACGAAGGAGATGATAGGGGGCAGATAATTAAAGAGTAACCGGGAGAGCGGGGGCCGCCAGCGGGCGTGTCGGAGGAGGGTCTGACCAGATGGTGCGGGAAAAAGGAGCTCAGAGAAAATTTTTGGCCACTGGTCAAACTGGAGACCTTCCCCTTGATGTGGGGGAGACACAGTGCGAAGGCTCCTGAAGGACGGTGCGAGACACTGGGGCGGGGGGGGGGGACTCCGGCATCCCGCCTCAATGCCGCTCGGCGAGAGGATACGAGAAACCGGTGGAGGGAGGGGATGGCGCACTCTTCCCAGTGACCTACTTTCAGCAGCACGGTCAAAACGACTGACAGCTAACAAGGTGCGGTGTGTGGCAGCAGGTGGCGTGGTGGTTAGAGCTGCCGCCTTGCATTCAAAAGACCGGGCTTCAACTCTAGCCCCTGCTGCACTGCCCTTAACCAAGGTACTTACCCTAAAGCGACACAGTAAAAATTACCCAGAGAATCCGCCTCCTGCTCTTCGAGTCAACGGGCCCCAGATGCTGATGGTGTGAACGGAACACACCTCGGGGGGGGGGGTCACCTTCATTAACACACCCACTGCATGGCTGTCTAATTCTAACTCTCAATTGACCACCTGGATGAGTCCAAACATGAGAACATCCTGGAAAAGGGCAGCAGGTGGTGCAGTGGTTAGAACTGCTGCTTTGGACTTGTAGGTTACAAGCTCAAAGCCCACTTTAATGTAGAATAGCACTGATCAAGGTACTTGCTATGAAGTGCTCCAGTAAAAATTACCCAGCTGTGTAAATGGGTAAATCAATTTAATTTGCTTTGGAGAACAATGCCATGTAAACAAATAAAGGTAAAAACACATTAAAGACCCAAGACTTCTGGGTAAATAAGGTGATGTTTCCCTGTATGACACTAAACTCCAGTGGGGATAGAAAACATCCAGACAGTGGCAATTTGTCCCCTGAGTCCTTCACGAAATGCAACAATTGCCCTTAAAGGTTTCACTCCCAACCAATCAGCTCGCTTGGAATTGGACCCAATGTTAAGGTACCGGAACAAAAGAAATGAAGGAAAAAAATAAATAAGCGTGGTAAACTGACTGCAGCAAATCAGGCGGTCCAAATGCCCCGTAACCGGGTTCTGTGTGACTGACCACATGGCGCAGCCTCTTAAAAAGCAATCGCTATCGACTCGATGGGGTGTAGCCGGCCGGCCGACGACACAACAGCCGCGAGGTCTCTCTCCAAGGTGGTGAGTGGAGTAAGAATAGGGTAAATCAGCAGTCATTACCCGGGAGATTGGATCTCGCCAATTGAATTCACTCGAGCCGCGTTCCCGCGTGGGCCTGACTGTCCGAAGGCCCGCTGCTTACCGGAGCGATAAAGTACCCACCGCCCTTCCGCTAGAACCCCAAAGGGTGGGACTTTGTTAGCTCCGCCCCCACACTTCTGGGGGCGGGATGACTGCAGCTGAAAGGGAATCCAGCCAGAACAGGTCAATACAACCGACACGGAGGTGCCGTACCATGTTTTTGGTACCCTTTAGTCATCGAAGGCGTCACGACCAGGTGAGCGTAGCGGCGGGACGCACTTTGATCTCACGGAGGCGCGTCGAAACAAACCCCGCAAGGCGTTCGGCGGCGCCAAGGCGGCCAGTCGTAACCGTTCTGCTAAACTGTACCAGAACTAATTTATCTCCGCAGTGTGAGTCAGACAGATTATGTGTGTAAAGTGACAGCGGTTGTCTCCACACGCCGTCCTCCGGTGTCGGGGCGACGCGACTCCCAACGTGACGGTGATCAATCTCCCCCTAAACTCGCATCTGCCATCATTTCCTGTTACAGAAGGAAAAACAGCATGTGTATTCATTTATTTATGCTCAAAATATAACACAGAGTGACTAAATGTAATACGAACCAGATATTAAATGCGATTCGGGGAAGATCACGATGCTCTGATGCTCGACAATCTGCAAGACCATCAACGGATCTCCTCTCTGACATCTCCGGGACCTGATCACCTGATCACTCATTGGTTCCCAGCAAGAGCGCCACGCTCCTCCACCTCTAGTCGATCGGTGGTCCCACTCAGTAGTCCACGTTTCCAGTTTTGATTGTAGTGGAATGAGCTCTCTTTGCCCCTCAGAGCTGCTGAATCCCCTCACCGTTAAAGAAGGGTCTCAAACCCATCTCTTCAGGACCCACTTCTCTCCCGATCTCCTACCCACGAATTTCACTGCATTACGTTTTTAAAAAACGTCCCCCGTCTAAAATCTATTTGCAGATACTAGTGTAGTGTGCCCTGGTAAAAACAGTGGTTTTACTTTTAACTCTTTAAGAAAACATAGGATTAGATAATCAGCTTCCCACTGATTTACCCATCTACACCGCATTGTAATTTTTACTGGGCAAGTACCCTAATTAAGGAAACTACAGCAGAAAGTGGGATTCAAACCCAGGACCCTCTGCTGGAATGTGATGTTCTAAGTACTACGCCACTTTCTGGCTGCATTTCTTTGGAAAGATCTGTGTCGGAGTTCGGACCCCCAATAGGAGGAGGAAAGGTCGTTGTTTTCACACCCCAAAAACACTGTTCCTGGCAGGATTAATAGTTGACCCCTTTGGTCGCCAAATCACCCCCACATATTTATTTGTTTGTTTATGTGTGAAATCCACTTGGCGGGAGGGAGGAAGAGGAACGGGGGGGCAGGCAGTGGTCCAACGTGAAAAGGGCTTGGCCAAGCTAGGCCTAACCAGGCCAAGATGACATCATGCTGTTCCCAGCCCCCTCGCCTTGTGAGGGGGGGGGGGGCTCCTGGGCACATCAATCACAGCTGCCCCCTTTCACTGGAGGAGCCTCAATTCAGGGGGGGCCTGTCAAACAGCCCCCTCCCCTCCAACCCCTCCTGTGGTCTCTCAGGGGCACTTGGACCCGGGCCACCGTTCCAAACTGGGACCCCGATCCGCAATGTCAAGATCCTATGAGACTTGAAAGAAAGAGGAAACAAAGACTGTTTCCGTTTGGAAAAAGGCTGCGCGCAAACACGGAGACTTCTTCATTAACCCCCTGCGGACAGCCTCCCCCGCTGCTGAAACCCCCTGTGGTCACACCCCTCACGCTCTCTGCTCTCCAGACGCGAGAAAGCGTCCTGCTACATACAGCAGGGGTGACGCACAGCCTTTAATAAAGACGATGGTGCGTGGGGGGGGTCCAGGTGGGGAGCCCCGCGGCCCTCGGCCCCGGTGTCGGCAGGTCCGGTGTGGGTCCGCGGTGAGCTAATGAGCCGGCGGACGGCGGGTCCATCCTCTATTGGGCCCTGCGGGGTTGTGGAAGCAGACAGACGCTCAGCTCCGATCTCATGTTGTACAGGTGCGGCGCGGCAGGGGGACCGGGAGGACGGACACGCTCCGTGTCCACTGTCAAACGTCCACTTTACCACAAATGGCCTCCCAGGGGTTTTCCGCCATCCCACCCGCAGCAAATCCTTCTCTTTGGCCGGGATACAGAGCCGCTGCCTGTCCACAGCCTGCCGAACCTCTGCTTACAAGCATAATGCGTTTGTAAATTTGTTTTGTTTGTAACTCCGTCGTTTGTACCCTTTACCTCCCCCAGACGGAGTAAAACCTTATCAATCAATCAACATAACATTTTATATAATATGGATGTTCCTCGTTATTTTGCAATGCTTCGCTATTTACACACCAGGGTAATTTTTACCCTAGCAATTCAGGGTAAGTACCTTGCTCGTGGCTACTGCAGACTCCAATCCCGCACCTTCGAAAGCAAAGCAGCAGCAGCAACCACTGCGCCACCTGCTGGCCCCAGCTTCTCTAAAAATCTTGGGAGCAGCGACAGCAAAACGTAAACAGGACTTCAAAATTTTATTTTTTATTCGCTTACTTTGCGCTACATTTTTAAAACTAAAATGACTGGAAACACAGTCTGTCCAGGAACTTCTATTCAACACCATCTGTTCAACAATTCATGTGATAAACGTGTGCAATTTTCCCCATCTTGTCATTGATCGCCAGCACGAAGGAAAACCAGAGTTGTAAACAGTGTGGAAGTGAGTTGAATTGAGGCGCACACACACACACACACACACACACACACACACACACACACACACACACACACACACATACTTACTTACTTACTTACTTACTTACTTCTGTTCAAGTGCTCTTTACTGCCATCTATTGGCCGGGCATGTCAATACATGTTGCACTCTCTCTCCACCGAAGACAAGGATATTAGAAAATAGACAACGAAGGAAATTAAAAATAATTAAAAATAAAACAAAAAAATGGTCCTTTTTCCCTTTTACTTTTGAAAATGAGTAAGTGGACTGATCGTAGCACTAAAAGCTGCTGCGTTTAGCACAATCCATCAAAGCGAGTTAAGCTATTAGAGCGAATCGCTGTGACCGCAGCGGCAGATCGTTCCCGGAGGACCCCGCGACTCGGGCGAGGTCTGTTACTCCTTACCGACACTTAACCGACGGCTTTATTCGGGAAACCGCTCAGACTAAGACAGGCTGCTGAGCAGATTCACCTCACTCCCCCCCGCCGAGCAGACGGGTACGAGTCCGCCATGTAGCCACGAGCCATCGTCCTTTAAATCTGCGCCGAGAAACACGTGGTGCCCTCCCCGTCACCACCTGTTCTAGAAGCATCCGCGGAAAAACGGTGCGTGAGAAACGCTGCTGGATGTCCGCCAGGTTCCTGGCATCACTCTGTGTGTGTGAGACATCTCTCTCCCGTTTTAATAACTCTCCCTGCCGACAACTCCGCTCCCACGATGCCTCACGGGGACCCTGAGCCGCCACTATGCTCTGCTGGCGGACCCTGCTCTGAGCTCGATGTTGTTCTTGTGTGCCATCATGGATTACACAGAGCGCTGGGTGGGGGCACTGACACCATGAGCCGGCGGATGCGACCGCTTTGGACACTTAGCAGACTGGGAGTAAACAAAGCGGTGAGTGGGTTGAACGCTTGCGCACCGGGGCCATTCGGAGACACAGGTGTGCTCTAAGTCACTCGGACCCGGAGCGCCTGCTTTGCTGGAGGTGAGGGGCCTCCAGATCCCCGTGGACCGGAGAGAACCACACTCCCACCGCTATGATTACAGAAGCCTAGAAGCAGCGTGGGCTGGTAGGAGCCAGATGGTCATCAGCGGTGCATCGCGTCTCCACGCATACTAATTGATCCGGCATCGCCGGCGCCCAATTTCACCCGCTTTTTGACACAGTTATGTATTGCAACGCTATTCGGGCCATTTGGCACGGCCAATACGTCTCCGTAAATGCTGTCGAACCGCCGGAGGACCGCATGCCCTGTATGTGGAAGCATGTGGGCCAAGCGCTGCGGACGGTATAGCGATTAAAGCCCCTGCCTTTGGCTAGAAAGGCTCTGGGTTCAAATCCCCTCTATTGTTGCCGTTGGTGCTGTGGAGTTGGAGCTGGAAGCAATTATTGGGTTATTGGAGTTGGTAAAAATTTACAGTACATGCTGACGTATAAGTTGACCCGCAAAAATTAGAGGTGTAATACAGGTTTAGGCCTATATTTGCCAGATAACCCGACCCCCAAAAAAATGTGCAACTTTTGGGTAGTGCTGTGGAGTCGAAGTCGGGGAGACGGAAGCATGTATCGGGTTACTGGAGTCGGAGTCGAAGGTTTTGTGTACCGGCTCCACAGCTCTGGTCGTCGTACCCTCGATCCATGTGCTTTCCTTGAACTGATGCAGGAAAAAATACCCAGCTCCATAAATGGATGAATTAGCACCAGTAGCTCAGGACTGCAGACCATTTTGGGGAAAAGCTAAACAAATAAACGAGAAGCATAAATCAAGACAAACGCAGTCGCAGGTACGGAGTACTTTACCCTCTTTCCTAAAATTTTGGGTCACCTTTAGAATGATAAGTGCGCCGCAGTAGTAGGTCAAACACAGTCACTTCTGTGAAAATGCAACTGGAAATGTCAGAATTCAGGCAGAAAATTTATGCAAATGTCACGCCAGGGTGACGTTCACTTATTGACAGAAAGTCGTCGAAATGAAATTTTGAGGAGGATTTACTGTAGCGAAGACGGATATTTAGAGAGAAAGCAGAGGAGCTGCGAGAGGAATGCATCTCAGGAACTCCCGAAATGCTGAGGACCAGGACTCGGCTTGTTTGGACCCAAGCCAGCCTTTGTATCCTGAAGGTGCCGGGAGCCAAACGATGGAAAGACACATTCCTGTCGGTCTCAGCACAGCCCCGCTTCCTCTCAAGGTTAATCGACTCCAATGTTGGAGGACAAGAAACGGCCTGTAGAACAAACCCCCGCGAGTGAACGGATTCCATTAACTCCTCCCTTGCTGGACTGAGACACGGCCGGGTTTCTGCTAGCGATCTGCTACGACGCTCACGATTTTTCCATTAGCTTTTTTCGTTCTTTTTTTTTTACATTCGTCTCTCACTTTAAATCAAAACAACCACAACTGATGGCGCACCAATTGAAATAACACGAAAGGAACGTCCATCAAAGTACCGGGAGTAAAAGGCCACGATCAGGGTTTAACTCACGGTTGGAGAAAATAGGAGCTGAAGGGCTAAAGGAGAAATGTGTTTTTTTGGACAGCTCCGATAAAGCCCATCTGTGCGCTCGGGTTCCGGGATACAGACGTCAGTCTGAATTAGAGTAAAATCGGCGAGAAGACGAGGGGCTGGAAAGGGCTCGGTGCTTTTCATGTGCGCACCTGTGAAAAGGGAGGGAAAACGGTTTATAAATCCGAAAACTTGACGTCCGGAGAGCAGGCGGTCGAAGGCCGCTAACGGGTGGGAACCTTCCAGAAAAATCTGCTTCCAATTTGAACTCGTTTGTTATGTGGCGTTTCGGCTCCTTCGGCTTCCAGCAGAGTTCGGCACGTTGGGTTATTTTCGTGTCCGGGGCGTGACTTCCGGCTGTTGGATTTCGGAGAGGGAGCGCTCAACCCCACCCACACCACACCCCTGCTCATGCAGGCCGCCGCTCGTTCTCCCGCAGAAACAGGTAGTCATCCCACGAGCCCCCCGCCCCCCTCCGTTAGGTAAACAGCGGCTCCATTTCGGCTGTTAAAGCCTAATTTTCTCGGGCCCTTGAGGAATACATGTCTCCTGGAAGGAGAAACCACCCTCCATCACAGAGCACGTGTTCCAACGGGCGTCCGTCGCCTTTTAAACAGGCAATTAGAGGCTTATTCCTGTTTACCGTGATTTATAATGTAAAGTGGCACTTAATGAATTCCATTTAAGTGCAGGTCTAGACTGCGGGAGGAAAGGGGGCCAAGCATTGGCCTTGATTCAAACATCACTTACTGTACGTTCGCGCACGCACACACGCACACACACACACACACACACACACACACGCAAAGTACTAATGCTCCTTTAGGGATATTAAAGTACTGAAAGTGAAACCATATATCATATGACCCGTAGTGCCTTCCAGCTACTCTGAACACTCCTGAAAAGACTCAAATAATGAAAGCTGATACAATAATAAATACGGATTCATTAATTACTCAGACTGCAGAAATGTCGGTTTCAGACGAGGGAGGAGAAACACGCTACTCCCCTCGAACACCTTGCAAGCAGATGGGGACGTGTTGTGCTTTTCGGCAGGAATCACGCATCGTCTTCACGCAACGACCACCAGGCAGTTGGAGCTGCTAGTTACATTTTCTATTTTTACAGCTGAACATCTCCGCACCGATACATTAGCATTCGGCGTTAAAAAAAAAGGGAAAAGCTGCAGGCACAAGGAGCGTGGGCGGATGCCAGCGTGAACTCTTTGACACGTGTGGCTGATATGAACATTTTCATACGCCTGGTTTGTTACTGCTTTTTTTTTTTTTCGAGATGAAGGCAGTGATGCTACGCGCAACCGCAGAGACGTGCTTCGCTCAGCAGAACCGGTGCCCTCTCTCCAGGCCGCACGGGAAGTGCCACACACGATGTTCTCCGCCGCATCCCGTTCCATCTGGAAGGACCGAGGAAGAATTCCGCCGCGCGGAAGAACTCGCCTCGAAGCGCCTTAGCAAGACGAGCCCGGTTAGCGTGCGATTTCGAGTCCTCCGATTGTCCGAAACACAGCGGAAGGAGCCCAAGCGGACCTCCGCCAGATCTCCTGGTCTGCTGGGAATAGAATCTAGAAGATGATGGCGAATGTTTCACTTAAGTCAACGTGCCATTTGTGTCGAGCATTACGTCAACATAATAACTTTGTTCAGCGCATGAAACAATAAGAGTCAGAAAGGATAAGGAGAACAGCGCAGAGAGAAGCTCAGGCTTTAGAGGGGGTGTGTGGATGAAATTAAACACTGACCTTTTCTCATATTCTTAAGCTGAAGCTGAAAGAGGGCTCGAGAAGACAGGCTGAGAAGTTAGCGGTATTCACATCATTCCTCATTAATTTTCCTGGGAACTGAAGCAAATTTCGGGCGTGCGGTTGAGTGGGTGGCTCCATGTAAGGGTGCGTGGTTGGGTGGGTGTACGTTCGGGTGGGCGTGTGGGTGCCTGGATGAGTGCGTGTTTGGATGTGGTTGTGTGTCGGGGTGCGTGATTAGGAGCCTGAGCACACGGTTGAGCGTTTGGTTGGGTAGGTAAGCACATGGTTGGGTAGAGTTGGGTAGGCGAGCGCAAGGATGAGCGAGTGGGGGTGTGGTTGAGTCGATCGTCAGGTTAATTTGTGAATGTGAAAGCGACCTGGTTTCGTGTATCTGGGGGGAAGAGACGGAGGGCTGGGGGTAGCTCCGAATGCTTGGGTAATCTAAAATACCGTTGATCTCCGGCTAGAAACAATTTGGATCCATCTATAACTACCGAAACCTGAAGCCTGTTTTTTACCATCCCGAAAGTTATTTAATTAGCTTTTCATTCATGGCGCTGACACTTTTCTTCAAAGAAACCATGATTTACACAGGAGGGTAATTTCTACTGTATCAGTTCAAGGTTAGTGTCTTGATCAAGGGTACTACAGCAGGATGTGGGATTGAAACCCAGGACCTGCTGATGGGCATGGGACAGCTGGTAGTGTGGTTAGAAATGCTGTCTTTGAACCCAGAGGTTGTAGGTTTCAGTCCCACCTCTGATTGTAATGTCATTAACAAGACACCTACCTGAAATCACTCCAGTAAGATTACCACCCTGTATAAATGGGTGAATCTTTGTAAGTCGCTTTGGAGACTGGAGCAGGGATTCAAACCATAGACTGTCAAGGGGTCAAGGTGGGTGCTGCCCCCTGAGTCAACAAATTCAACAGTGACCTGAGCAGAACACAAATGGGGCTTATGAGGATTAGCTACATGCCTGCCCTGCCCCACCCTACTTCGCTATGTTCAACCACATCCCACACCGATTCAGCCTGAGAACACAGTGGTAAAATAACACCTGTGTTTATTTTCAAGCGCTTGAGACCAAGCCAGATGCTCTGAGGTACGACTGCGAAGCTGCCCAAGAGGGGACGTAATGACCGCAGAGTTTCGTCGGCAGCCTGAACCAGCTGATCTATCTGGAGCGGCGGTCAAGAGCCTCTCGTCCGCTGATTAGTGCAGCCGGGGGCGTTTGTACACACGAGATCGCTTTTAATTGCACCACTGCTGATTTATTGCTCGACAGAGGGGAGAGCGACTGCACTTGGCCACGTTCAGTGGGACGGTGTCTCCTTCCCACCGAACACGGTTCTCTTCCTTCGTGGATCCCATGCTGTGAGGCGTTTAAGAAAACAAGGCATAAGTGTTCGATTTACGCGATGAGTGTAATACACGGATGGGTGGCACGGTGGCACAGCAAGTAGTGCTGCTGTCTGAGAGCACCTGGTGTGGCAGGATGTGGGTTTGATCCCCGCTCAGTCTGTGTGGAGTTTGCATGTTCTCCGCGTGTCTGCGTGGGTTTCCTCCGGGCGCTCTGGTTTCCTCCCACAATCCAAAGACATGTTGTTCAGGTTCCCCCAAAATGTGTGTGAGTAACACAGAGAGTGTGTTCCACTGATGTACGGATGAGTGACCCAGTGTAAGTAGTGTACCTAGCAGTGTAAGTCACCGTGGTGAATAAGGTGTGTGGGCTCATAACACTACATAGAGTTCATTGGAAGTCGCTTTGGAGAGAAGTGTCTGCTAAATAAATAAATGTAGATGTGAACACATGGCAAAGGGAGGACAGAGTGCCCCATGGAGGCCTGTGCAGATGCCCCCTTCTCGCAAGTGAGTCCAATAGGCTGAATGTTGCAGGAGGCAAGGCTGAGAATCCCTCACGTCAATTTGTGTTCTCAGTGGGTCGTGAAGGGTATGGGTCATGTCTCCGAGTGAAGAACGTTCCATGTGAAATGACTCTTACAGCCATGCAGGTTGCCACAACGGTGTGGTTACAAACCGTAAAGCCCACACTGTGCCAACTGATCTGTCAAAAATGACGCTCCAACATCCCGATGCTCCATCGTCACTACGCGGAAGCTGTCAATCAAAGCTGACAGGCCTCGGAGGCTGGGAAACATGAGCTCTGCACAGCAAACATCAACACGCTACATTCGCAAACACGTTTAAGTACATTGCAGACCCCTGAATTACCCAACCACTGTCAAGCTGCCCTATCTGCTCGTGTCTTAAATTTTGCTGATACCGGTGGACATCACCATGGTGAAAACCACCTGTCAAAGACAACATCACACAACCCAGGACAGTCATTACGCTTCACGTCTTTCCTTTTCCACCAGTTGTGCTGCTGCCGCCACTTCAATTAAGGAAAGTGGCATGAAAATCAATTTGATGCTCCCGGTCCTTTGAAATGCACCCCTTCGCCTTCGGTCTCCTGCTGCGGAAAGATGGATTTTATTAGCAGCACGTGCACTGCCATACTACAGATATCAGCTTGGGGGGGAGGAGTTGGGGTAAGGCCATCACTCTGTGGGGATGGAGCCAATAAAGCCAGACCGGATCCCCCCCCAGGAAGTGGCACAAATAGGGCACTATAGAACGAACCCAGTTCTGGATATGAACACTGTTGTGGGGTGGGGGGGCTGGAATCTTAAAAACGGCACAAAATCAAATTTTCATGGCAAAAAAAACTGCAGAAACAAAGGAAACATAAAAAATTTTTTGTTTCTGCTGTTTATGGGCCTGGAGGGGGGGGCGCTGACACCTCCCAGAGCCAGGAATGCCCCGTGGTCATGTGTCGGCTCGACGGGTAATTATTTGCTTAACTAAAGTTATGTTTTCACGAGAAGAGCAATTACAGGTAATTAGAAACGATAATAAGGCGAACAGTAATCGGCCCTGCTGTACTCGCGCAACGTCCATTAATCACCAAGCAATATGCAAACCATACAACACACACCGTAGGTGTAGCGTACTGTCTGCATCACAGAGCGAAACAGGCTCTAATGTCTCAGTGGTGAGCAGGCAGCCCCGGGGAGGAGCAGTTTCTCAGGATCCATAGAACCCCCCTCCAAGATGGATCACCGCCCTCCCCCCGACCTTCACAACACGCTTGACGGGTTTCTGGCGGTCTGCCAGGACCACGCCACCCCCGCCACCACGCTCCATCCCCGTTCCCCACCCCCACGGGAGACTCGAGGGCCGACCCGGATCGACCCCGGCACGAGCCGCTCCTCTCGGTGCCACCCGTGCTTACGCTTTCCGTGCAATTGGAATGCAATGGGGCTTGAACCAATAACAGGCCGGAGAACGTATAGCATTCTCTCCGGTCGTTAATTTGATTGCTTCATAAGGGGCGGCTGGAACGTGTACGTCCTTCTGCAGGGACCGATGTCCTTTATTTTTACGGGCACCGAAATGGTCCCCGATCCATCCATTGTGCCGCCTGAAACCGGGAAGGAACGAGGAGAGCTTCGCTGCTCTTCTTGACCTTTCCCATTAAATTAATACCCCGGCAAATAAGCTAATAAATGTCAAGCCCATTTCAATATTTGACGCTTCTTCCTCTCTTCCTGCAGCGCTCTTCGGTATTCAGATCAGCGCCAACATGGCCGGCGCACAGGTCCAGACGCTCGGTATTGAGCATCACTTTGGACTTTTCTGGCATATGGAAGCTGCCTATTGTTATGTACACACTCATACACAGCATTACGGCCCTCGCCAACCGCCTTGCAGTGTCCACCACCTCTATTACAGCACAAACTTTGACATATAAATCGACAAAAGATAAATGGAAGGCTTGGGGTACATTATTACGATTAATAATTATTAAAGTGTAACTGTACCTCTGTACCACCGAGGCCACTAAAGACAGCAGGAGGTGCTGAGGATGGAATTCTTGCCTTGCAATCCGGAAGTCCAGAGTTCAAACCCCCTGTTCTTACCATAGTACCCTCGATCGAGGTACTTTACCTGGAACTGATGCAGTAAAAATCGCCTAGTGTACAAACCTCATACTGTAAGTCACCTTGGCGTTTCAGACAAATGAATAAATGTAAATGTGGCAGTGAAACGTCGCTCACGTTTTACGCCTATTTCTGCTCACGTGACTCAAGTCGAAGTGAAAAGATGAGCGCTGCGAGGGACTCAATTGGCCGCCAGTGTGCTAACTGATGGCGGTGCCTGGGGCGCAACATGTGCGTGGATCTGCCGTTGGAGCGTCGATATTCTCATCGCGGAGCGGGCACGCTTGGAAGGCCGTCTAACCCTGGCTCAGGCTCCAACCTGGACACCTTCCGGCGCTGCTTGGAGAGAAGATACTTAACCTCGAGTGATCAGTGGAAAAGGCCGCCAGATAAGAGGCTAAATTAGCGATAGGATTCACTTAAAGTAAAAGCCTCACACGGTAGTCTAGGGCAGGTGCAATTAGAGTCAGTCTGGATGGTATCTTTGTGCTGCGAGCGTTTACGGTAAACGGTCCATCTGATGTACCTAAAGCAGCGCGTAAAGAGCAGGGAGCCCTGAGCCGCCTCCTACGGCTGATGCTGTAAAAAACCGAGCCTCGCTTTGTAAACCCCGAGGCAAGAATCCGTCCGGCGCTCCCCGAACCAGCCCCATCCCCTTGCCCGCATCTTCTCGGCAACTCGTCGGCAGCAGCCCACAGCAAACAGAGCGCTCCTCGGCTGGAAGACGAACAAACACATTACAGACGCATTATTAGTTATTAGCTTAGCATTATCGGCTTTGCGGATGTCTTTGCCCAGAGCGATTCGAACAGCGGGAGTATTTCTGCGTAGTTCCGCTTTACGTCGAGCCGGTGCTCGGCCGGAACCTTGACACGGGATCCAGACGGGCCCGAGCAGCAGGCGATCCTCACGCTGGACCCCCTCCAGTCGCACTTTAATGAGGATGTTGGGGTAAAGTACCGTACCCGAGGACATGAGGCTCGCGTTGCCTGCGGACTGTTCAAAGAGGAGCAGTCCGGATGCAGGTCCAACACGCAGGAATCACAGCGCCAGTCACTTGCCGGGGGTACAGCATGTCAATCCACGGGAGAACACGTCCAAACTTCAACCAGATGTTGACCGCAAACACCACCCCGCCTACTCCCAGGAGTCACACTCCACCTTTACGCTCAAGTGGGCGAGGCTTTTCAATGAGGCCCAAAGACCAATTGAAAGGGACGCCGTTGAGCTCATGACGTGCCGCCATTCCTCCGGGAAGGGCCAGGACTAAACCCGCTATCACCCCCCCACACAAAAACACGCACAGAACACCTCTGTCTACTGGCAGAGACAGCGAACTCCAGAGATAATCCCAAATCAGGGAGACAAATCCGTTTATTACCCCCGGTGTCTGCAGGACTCTATCCTTGGCTGACATCAATCCCCTCGCTGGTGGGCAGGCCGCTGGTGCGGGGGCTCGCGCGACTCCGAACTGCATCGCCATTCCACCATTCCTCCCTTCTGCCTTCTTTATGACCCCCGCTTATCGGGCTCTTGCAGCCCACCGAGAGTCACCGGCTGATAGAAACACAAAAACGCGGGCACAGGACACAGAATGGCGTGGTACACATACAAACAATGACTTATTTCCCCTCAACCACAGGCCAGAACTATTAAGACTGAGAGAGATTTTTTCATAATTTTCCAGTCATGTGTCGCCATAAGTGTTCGTGCTCACTGGGTAGGTGGTTGCACATATTTATCTGCCACTTATAGACCCATTTTGCTCGCAGAATTACATTTCTGCTATTGAATGCTGAAATTATGCGATGCTGTTTGTCTGGCCGAGCATCCGTGTCCCGCGCTGACTTGGTTCTCGACGGAGAGTCGCCATAAACCTTAAACTGCGGGACGAACGTGCTGACAGGAAGAAGCTCAGGCTCACCTCCCCTCCAGCTTCCAGGCCCTGTCTGGTGACCTGTCTTATTTAAACAAGGTCAACAGGAGGAGGGGACGTCTGCGGGCTGTCGGTGGGACAGCGCTACGCCCACATGTCAGGGATATGTCCCCGAGCATAAATGGATCCTGTAAGGTGTCATTAGGATCGACCGCTGACAGGTTGATGCATCCCTAAAAAGGTCTCCCCAGCGCCTTGTAAATCACCCCCTCGCCACTTTACTAGGGGGGTGGGTTGGGAGACGACAGTGGGATGGAAATGAGAAGGACGTCCTTTCCACAAACCCACCCCTGCATTATAAGATTGGGGCTTTCCTTCTGGCACAAGAAGCAAGCTAGAAGGGGTCCTTCTGCCACAAATTTGCTGTAACCAAAGAGAATAATGCATTTGAGGGGGTGGGGAGATGGGGCGGAGCCTTGGGGATCTGAGACTCTTGGTTGCCGAGACCAAGCCGGCAGAGTCTCCATCAATCTCCGCCCACTGCCTTCCAGAGCTGCTGGTGTGAACCCGGGCCAATTAAAAGGACGAAGATGGATCGAGGGGTCAGCACGGTGAGCGAACAGCGGCCATCGCAGCGAGCCGCCGGCCCCCGAGCACGAGACATCGGTGGGAGCGACTCGCTGTCAGACGGGCGGGGAGGGGTCCACAATAACTTGGCGCATCAAAACAAATCGACAGCGCCGGGCGGCCTCCGCCCCGAGTCATGTTTAGAAAACAAACCTGCAATATTTATACGCCCGGAAAAATCCTCAGATCGGGGGACAGCGGGGGGGACATGAGCCAAAAAGAGACATGGGGCTCTTCAACGGCGGAAAACAACCCAGCGGCAATAACAGCACGTGGAGGGCAATCCATTCCAAGGTACATGCGAAATCACGGCAAAGAGACACCTCAAGGTATCCTGTAAAGGGATTGATCTGAATTCAAAATGACAAACTATATTGTTTAGGCCGTCGGGGGCGGGGGAGAAGGGGGGTGGGCCGTTGACAGCGGAGCGCTCCTGCTCGTTGATGAAAAACAGCCTGTGGAAGAGGCGTAAATTACCGGCGAGGCGCATGGGCGCACGCTGCACCGCCAACACGAAAAACCGCAGCGAGGGAAACACGATATCCGCAAATAGAGCGGAGTCGCAATCTCCGAGTCCCTGCTGACCGGGGTGCTGGACGACACGGAGCTGCGCCGTTCCGCCATCCACCATCCGTCTCCGGGAATTTTAATTAAAAAAAACTAGCATATGTGGCAGCAGCAACGCCTCTGAGAAATCCTTGGCACGGGTTCGGGAATCCTTGGTGCGGGCGGGTTTTATGACTCGATATGATGTCTGCATCCTGAGCCGGAGTGGCATTTAAGGAACATGTGCTTTGTGCGTAACCTTTCCGAAGGGAGAGCCGAACACATCGGCGTGCTCATTAATTCCCTCAACCATCTGCCAAGGTCAAAGGTGCTTAATTGCCTGAATATGATAATCAGCCCCAAAATGGTGCGGGGGGACGCAGCTGCTATCAATGGCTTTATCAGTGGCGCCCGCTTCATGATACGGGTGCAAATGGTGGCTGGAAATATGGTGGGCACCTTCACCAGGAAGGACGGAGCGCAAAAACGGGGCAGAGCCATGCATGGCTAGGAGAGGAGCCTGGGAGGTGACTGTGCACATGGCGGTAAACGTGACTGTGGGACTCTAGACACAGGTAAACAAAAAAGGTGAAAGAAGTTCTGGAAGGACAGGACGGGCCTTGACTGACCTTCCGAAGATCAGATCGCTCATCGGGAGCCGCCGCAATGACCTTCCGACATGGGTCCCTGTGCCAGAGCGAAAACTCAGGATTCGTGCAGATTTTCCCATGGTTCCAGAGAACCCCAAGGGACGGTACCAGATAATTAATAACAATGTCAGTCAACGGGCCGGGAGTCGCCGCCGCCCTGCCAACTCGTGGATCACCTGACAGATGCCACCAAGCACCATGGCGACCTTCTGGTCACCTGATCGGGGCTGCCAAAGGGCATAGCAACCTGGAGGTCACCTGACCCAGGCGCCCACGGAGAAAACCCGAGGGGTCCGGCAGGACGTGTCAGCCGGTCTGTCAACCCGGCCGCGAGTAACGGCGCTCGCTGGCACCACGTCTCCGGTCCCGCCGTCGAAAGAGACGGATCTCGCGCTGGCATCGCTCCAGCGCGAGTCCGATCCAATTCGGCCACGGTGCTGTGCCAACGTTACCATGCAGCCTGTGGACAAATGGGAACGGGGGAGGGGCGCGCTAACCTTACAGCAACCTTACACCGCTGACGGGCCCCCCATCTGTGCCTGGGTTTGAGCACGCCAGAATAATCCGCAAATTTTCCACAATAGCGCAAATGGCAAGAAGTATTTCCTCCGTACGGCGATATCTATACATACAGAAATAGG
Source organism: Scleropages formosus (assembly GCF_900964775.1). Taxonomy (NCBI): domain Eukaryota; kingdom Metazoa; phylum Chordata; class Actinopteri; order Osteoglossiformes; family Osteoglossidae; genus Scleropages; species Scleropages formosus. The sequence continues at coordinate 27,857,160 of NC_041815.1, read as the reverse complement.
ATGTATCTGCAGAAACAATATTTTCCCCACAGCCACGCGGCTCTTTCCCATGGGTGTGAACGTAAAAAATACCAGTAAACTCAATTAACGGCGAAGCTGCATTGAGGCTATTTGTACAAAAGATAATTTGACCGAGCGCTTAACGGGGAATGGATTTAAATAATTTTCTTTGTGCGCCACGAAATACGTTAACCCACTTTCGCCCGCCAAACTCAGCAACATTTGCATGCCTTATGAAGGCGCATATTTTGTATTTAATTACTTCTCCCCCCACCTCGGTCCATAGCCTCCTTATTACATGACAAACCTTCAAAGTACCGGTAGGAGCAGCCGCACCTGAAGCCCGGCGCTTTAATCCAAACAATGTTTGGAGTGCGTGGCGGCTCGGAGGCGAACGAGAGTGGCGTGTTTTAATGAGTCGGTGACGGATGCCGCGGACGAGCCGGGGGAGAACTGTTGATTACCATATAGATAGCTTTCCCAGCTCAAAGAGATGAACTGGGAATTAAGGTGGCGGCTATACCTCCATTTACTTGCAGAGCGCACAGGGAGAGGCGGCGGCGGCGGCGGGGACAACGGAGGGGGTGGGTCTGGCGACCCGGAGCCATGTGACGGCCCGGGATTCCGCCACCTTCCGTGCTTCAGGTCGCCGCACCTGCCGAGGTGTCTCCTGGGGGCTGAAGGACGGTCCTGCTGCACGGACAACAAGCCTTTGAGGACACAGACCCGCGGCAGAGGTGTCGGCGTCAACGCCACGGCTGCGGCCCACAATGGGACGTATTTAACCCGCAGGGCGAGCGCGGGGGGTAGGTGGGCTAATGGGTTGCACCACCGACAAGTGGCTAAGGTGGAAGTTGGGGGGGGGCATAGAGTCATAGATGGAGTGATGGAGCAGCTGGGACCCACATGTGCCACGCTGGACTGCAGGTGGGAAACACTGAGCTCTGTGCACATCATGTCACGTGACCCAACACACACAGTCAGGGTGTCAGGTGTTCCATTTACATTTATTCCTTCATGTGATACTTTTCTCCAAACCGACTGAACTACTTAGTTATTAACTACATTTATACAGCAGGGTAATTTCTGTAGTAATACCCTGTCAGTTCAGTGTAAGCTCCATGATCAGGGGTACTACAGCAGGATGTCGGATTGAAACCCAGGACCTGCTAACGCACATGGGAAAGCTGGTAGTATAATGTTTAGAACTGTTGGTTATGAACCAAGAGATCACAGGTTCAAATCCCTCCCTCACTGTAGTACCCTTGAATAAGGTACTTACCCTAAATTGCTCCAGTAAAACTACCCAGCTGTGTAAGTAATTGTAAGTTGCTTTGGAGAAAAGTGCCATATAAACAATGGCGATATAGCAGCTCTAGTGATTATGCCACCTGCTGGCTGCTATGGGTTTCTTGAGATGATTCTGCAGGAGTGAAAAACCAACCTGCAATCATTTCATCCCTTTTTGCTGAAAAAAAGAGAAACGCAGTCAACATCTGTGGACGTAATTGGCATCTGTAGGATGGGCGTGTGAATGTGCGTGTGCAAACGGGAGGCTCTTCGTTGGCTTTCAGGGCGGGGTCGCGGGGCGGCCCCTGCAGGCCGATGCCGTGGTCCCCTCGCACGCGTCGCATCGCGTCGCGTCCCAACGCCGTTTCCATGGCGAACAGCGCGGAAAAGAGGTCATAAATTGCGGGGAACGGGACGTTTTCATACGTGTCCCCGGGTCATCGATCCAAACGCAGACGTGGGAGGAGACGGGCGAACATTCCTCCCCCCCGCCACGGCCCGGCGGGATCGAACCGCGGCGTCGGGTCCGCGGGGCCGAGGGGAGGGCTGGGGCAGCACGATGGCGCTGGAGGAGTGGGGGAGCATGGTGTGTATTTTAAGCAGTTCCCCGCAGAGCCCTGCTGAACATTAATCTTAGCCTGTAATTACAGGGTGGATCTAACGTCTTGCCCCAATGGGCACATACAGACACACACACACACACACACATCACGACATAAAAATACACACAATTACCCAGAAACACACACACGTGCACAAGTACACACATACGACAAAAGAAATAGACCCAAACATGCACGCAGCACCAGATAAAAATACACACGGTGTCAGAGAAACAGGCACACCGATAAATGAAAACACACTTAAAGCAAAACCCTCACATATTTGTTTACATAAATATGCGCAGACAACAGAAAAATAGATGGAAATACAAACAATTGCAACTAGAGAAATACACACACACACAGGGTTCGATTCCACAATGCGCTGGCCAACAGCTGCCTTGAGAAGCGCATCGATACACACAGGCGAGCTCTTGCAACGGCCGTCTCTCCACCAGCACCAAACACAAGGTACTGAACCGAACAGGAAGGTTGGGGGGACCAAAGGGATCTGACACTGCATCCTTCCTGATGGTTAACACATCATCATCATCATCATCATCATCATCATCATCTTCATCTGGACAGGCCCAGTCAAAATCTCAACACGATAGGTGTGGTTTGGGAACTGTAGCAGTTGTGTAAACGTGGACTAACAGATGGTGAGGTGATCAGAGCCTTTACCTTTCACAAGAAGGGCCTGGGTTCAAATCCCCAAAGCTGCTATAAAGCCCTTGATGCAGTATTAATTTAGCTGACATCTTTCTCCAAAGTGTCTTACAGTGCTTTTACTGTACCAAATCAGAGTAAGCACCTTCATCAAGGGTACTCCAACAGGAGGCGGCACTTGAACCTACATCCTTCAGGGCCCGAATCAGTCGGATCTAACCAGTACGTCACCTGCCACCCCCACTTCATTTAGCCAGATACAGCGGTATAAACTGGGAAAATCAGTGTAAGCACCCTAATGTGCAAACGTAGCCTTTCGCATCGCTTTGGTGAAAAATGTCAAATGAATTAAATAAATTAATAAATAATAACAATAAAAACAATTGGATAAAATAAGCAGCGTTCAACACTTCTTCTGTACAATTGTCCTCCCTTCCGGTGTAGAAAGAGAAGAGGCTCTCACATGTTTGGAGTCAACGGGTGGTGGGGGATCGTGGGGGGGGCAGTAGAGCGAATCAGGAGCCGGAAGGGCGGTTAAGGCACCGCTCTGTCAATCAACACAAACAGCGCTGGGTAATTTATTAAACTTAAAGTGTCAATTACGCCCTCGCTCCCGGAACCAAACCAGCAGGATGTAATCCTGATCCTGCCTGGTAATGAAGCTGGAGACGGGGTTGTTTTTTCCCTTCCCGTGCCCTTTACGCTCCTCGCACGCCCCCAGTAATGAGAGAGAGAGGCTCTGAGGGCGAATTTCATGAGGATTAGGCCATGGTGGAGAAATATGGCGCCGCGGTGATATTAAACAGCGAAAGGGAGAACAGCTGGGGGGCATTCCACCTTTACCGCACATATACCCTGCTCCCCTAATCACGCTCCAACCCGCGGCCCCCGAATTGGCGGTGGGCGCACTGCACCTGTCATTTCACCGTGGTGTTTACCTTGTCGCCTGCTGCCTTCTTATGGATAAGTGAAGCCCGGCTCCTTCACCGCTGCACCACCTGCTGTTTCAAGAGAGTAGTGCGGCAGTGCCATACTTTGCTAAGGGGGTAGGTATTTTAAGGTGTTTTAAGTTCCAGGATCAAATCCCACCTCCTGATGCAGTACCTTTGACCAGAGGGACAGATGGTAGCATAGTAGTTAGCGGTGGTGCCTTTTGCGTCAACGGTCGCAGGATCAAATCCCACCTCCAACTGAAATACCCTTGAGCAAGGAACTTACCCTATGTTGTTCGAGTAAAATTACCCAGCTGTATAAATTCATAGAAAGTTGTGAGAAGCTAAAGATTGTATGTTTGCAGAAAAGTACCAGATAAATGAGCAAATGTAAATGTAGTACTTCCCCTGCACTGATGGAGTAAAAATTAAACCCAGCTGTTCAAAAGGTGAAATCAGTGTAAGTATCTTAGCAGGGTAAGAAGATTTTTCTTCATAAAAGTGTCAGCTCAATGAATGTAAACACAAACAATAAACCCACTTGAAGAGGTACCCACTCCGCTCATAGGTAACCGTGGGCAACCGTGCCTGGATGCGGTGCAGCATCAGCATCCTCTGTGGAAAACCAGAGCTCCTGCTCAGCCCACGATTCCGACCCACGGAGCACAAACAAGATGCTCTGGCTGCCCGGGCGCAATTAACGAATAAGCGGAGCCATCAATCCCAAGCGCGCGAGGCGATGAGCTGGTGTGGAGCCCTGACACGGGTGTGAGCCCCTCCTCCCGAGGGCCTCAGCCCATCAAAACACGGCCCTTGGACTCGGCTCTAAGTGGTACAAATTACTCGCAAAAAGATAAAGAGTATAACTGGAGGAGTTCTATTCCCTGCAGATGTATCCCGTGTGTGTGTGTGTGTGTGTGTGTGTGTGTGTGTGTGTGTGTGTGTGTGTGTGTGAATCCGCTGACCTCACTGTGATGCTGTGGTGCACATCTCACACATCTAAAGGCCCTGCCACGGCTGGCATTAATGAGAGGGTCTATCTGTGTGAGCGACGGGTGGGGGGGGGGGGGGGCATAGTGATGGAATTACCCTGCCCCCCCCAGCCAAGGGTGGGGGGCTGGAAATGGAGGTTAATTACTCGGCATGTGGACCCAACGGCCGGGGTGCCATGTGGGCACATTCATCAACGCCGGAGTCTTTATTGCGTGACAGAAGTTTCTGATTAAATTTCCCGATGAAAGTCACTGCGTGTGTGTGTGTGTGTGTGTGTGTGTGTGTGTGTGTGTGTGTGTGTGTGTGTGTGTGAGAGAGAGAGAGAGAGATTTAAGTCCGGTTTGGAAGAAATGCTAGACGCCGTGCGTCTGGTTTTTGTGAAAGACCCCCACCCTCTTCTCGGGGGTGAGAGGGGTACGAACCAGCGGACGGTAACCGATCTGTCGCAGCACGCCGGCCCCCGCGCGGTCATTCCACAATGCGTTTCCGTGATCTGCGACCGCGGTTAATGAACACGGCCGTGGCCCGGTTCGCCTGCAGCTCCCAGTTTACTCAGCCGCTCCCGAACGGTGTCAGATTACGGTAATAACAGCGGTGCGGGGCCACGGCGGAGCCGAGGTGCAGCCGACCCCGAGTCCACTCCGTGTGCCTGCCAGGCTAATTAAAACACAGCCAACGGTGCGGACACACACTGATCGATGGCAGACGTTTCCAGACCCCAGGTGGCTTTCTGTTCACGACCAGAAGAGTTCCAGACCCCAAATAAGAGTGGCGCTACAAAGCAACACAAAACAAAAATATAAGAACTGCAAAACGTTTCACCCCCCCGTCACTCGGCCAATGGGCAACAGCACATCTCAACAGGCAGACGATCACAATTTTTACGGATGCATTTCTGTAGCCATTTATATTGCCGCTGATGCACTGTATGACCAGTGCATTGTGGGTAAGGAAAGGATCCTTGCAGAGTTGGAGAGCAGCAACTGTTCCAAGTCTGACAGCAGCTGTGAAACATTCACATTTATTCATCTTTCAGACCCTGTTCTTCAAAGTGACGTACAGTCAGAGTGAACTTTAAAAGTGCATCGATAGCAACCGACAAAGAGCTTTAGACACAGACACTGGACTGTGTGTCAGATTCCAGCACATTGCCGGTTCAAATCCCTCCAGTAGCTCCTATAGAATTGACATTCAAGTATAAAATACATTGATAATCATAGCAGATGGTGTTGGACTCATCTAGGGAGCTGTCAGGAGACCAGGAGGGAAGTGGCTCTCAAAGAAATATGGCAGGGATTCAGCAGCTCTGAGGGACACAGGGAGCTCATTCTAGCACAGCAAAAGAAAACTGAGAACCTATATCTAGCAGTGTAAGTCACCTTGGTGAATAAGGTGTGTGGGCTGATAATGCTACAAAGAGTTTGTTGGAAGTCGCTTTGGAGAAAAGCATCTGCTAAATAAATGTAAATGTATAAAGTTTGGATTCTGGACCCTTGTGAGCAGGACCACCAAGCAGCTCCAAAAGATGCAGCATAGCACTCTTGCTTGGAAAACATTTTCTTAGCCACAATGCATTTCTCTTTTCAGGAAAAATCAGACCCAACATAAGGATTATAGCCAGAGACTCCCACCAACCCCTGCCATTCCGCCCAAGTCAATCCATCCACAGATGAGGCCGTTCCGGAACATTCTGGAACCCCCTGCCTTCGCCCCAGTCATTATCTCTCTCCACACCCGCTCTTTCAGTCACTGGGGTAAAACTGGGGAAACTACTAATTAAAGCGCTGCCATCTTTAAAAAGTGAAAACAGAGCCAGATCACCTAATAACGGAGCGGTTTAACCTTATTACCGTCTTATTATGTAAACACAGACGACGAGCAATTACTTACTCCTAATTACAGGCCTCGGAGCTGTGAGAGGCGTCGGCTGACCGTCACAACGGCTCACCGCCAGTTGAGATCCCCACCGTCCCTTTTTTTTACAAGGCAAAAAGCAATTTCCACTTTTCAGGCCGAATGGCGTATTACAGATAGTGCGGCAAGGCGCTTGCGGCCATACTAATTCGGAGAGGGAACAGAAAGGACGGGAATATGTAAAAGCTCAAAGCCACATCTGCAGTCCGACGGGCTCTTTATGTGCTGACCCACGGGTTTTATTTCGGCCGCACCGGGCCGCGGGACCTGCCTTTATTTCGGAGCCAGCGCTAAACGGTCCGCTTCCACCTTTGAACGCACAAAGTTGTGCTACGGAGAGGTCAGAAGATGAAAAAGTAGAGCGGGAATTGAAATTGGCATAATTTTGACGAGCTGAAGACACTGGAGCTTTGCCACAAAGCTGAACTGTGGTGGTGATCGTGATAAAAATTCAGCGAACCCAGTGAAACTCATACAGTATGTAATATATATTTTCATATTTGCTGGGTCCTCGGCTTCTCAACATGACAGGGACCAGAATATAATTACAGACATGCGTCGCTTAACAACGGGGATACATTCTGAGAGATACGTCGTTGGGTGATTTCGTCGTTGTGCGAATATCACAGAGTGTACTTATACAAAGCTAGATGGTATAGCCTCGATCATAAAACGTACTTATACAAACCTAGATAGTATAGCCTTGGTGCAGTCAAGAGATGCGGTAAACACAAGATTTATGACGCTGTTGCTGACGTAACGCAACATTCTGTTCTACGGTAAAGTTTTTTTGTAAGTAGAAAGAGTACACTGTAAAATAACAATAAAAAGTATAGTATGGTAAATACATAAATCAGTAACATAGGTGTTTATTATTATTATCAAGTATAACAAACTGTACATAATTGCATAATTGCATATACTTTTATACGAGTACAGTAGGTTTACAGCAGCACCACCACGAAGAGAAGAGTAATACATTGAGCTACGATGTCGCCAGTCGATAAAAATTTTTTTGCTCCATTATAATCTTATTATTTTTATAATCTAAACCACCGTCGTATATGGGGTCAGTCGTTAAGCGAAACGTCGTTAAGTGGTGCATGACTGTAATTCAATAATTCAAAGAAATTCACAAACAAGAGTTAATAACAATAACAATAGTAACACTTAATAATACAGAGGACAACTAATTTATATTCGGGTTTGATTTTGTAAAAATCTCAGATATAGCTTTACTAATCAACAATATTTTGTAAGACTTTTTTCGTTAGTATTTTGTTAAATTTGAGCCACATCAAAATTCAAACTGATTTCAGTTGACTGAAAATAAGAATGTCACCGACATGAACGACGCCAGTCAGTGACGCATCACAAGCGGAAACACTGTAGATAATTTGAATCAAGGTGATCCCACACTATTCAGTTTGGGTGCTCTTTACTGCCATCTGTGGGCTGGGAGGGTAGATACAAGTCACAAACTGCTACAGGTTTCAATTTTTCAGAAAATAGTAGATGACTCCATAAAATCAAAATGCATTTAAGAATGATTCAATAAAACACTATCAGTATCTTCATATTCTTTGTTGGTATTCTTCATAAGCATCATATATTACACACACACACACATTTTCAGAACCGCCTGTCCCATACGGGGTCACGGGGAACCGGAGCCTACCCGGCAACACAGGGCGTAAGGCCGGAGGGGGAAGGGGACACACCCAGGACGGGACGCCAGTCCGCCGCAAGGCACCCCAAGCAGGATTCGAACCCCAGACCCACTGGAGAGCAGGACTGTGGTCCAACCCACTGCGCCACCGCACCCCAGCATCATATATTATTCTATAATATATTACTACATTATAATAATATAATATACACCATATGAGTGACAAGGAGGGTGTGGTGGCCTGCTCTCTGGTGGGTGTGGGGTTTGAGTCCCGCTTGGGGTGTCTTGCGACGGACTGGCGTCCCGTCCTGGGTGTGTCTCCTCCTCCTCCAGCCTTGCGCCTTGTGTTGCCAGGTTAGGCTCCGGTTTGCTGCAACCCCGCTTGGGATGAGCGGTTTCAGACAATGTGTGTGTCTGTATATGAGTGACCCTTTGTAAAGTAGTGTATTTAGCAGTGTAAGTCACCACGGTGAATACGGTGTGCGGGCTGATGACACTACATAGTATCCATTGGAAGTCACTTTGGAAAAGTGTCTGCTAAATAAATAAATGTAAACTATATAATGTAACATTTACATTATTATATAATGTTTATATATATATTACTAGGAAGGTGATCAGGAATTGCCGATATTTGGATAAAGTTTTATACAGCTACTCGTGTGATGAACATTGGTTCATATGATGGAAAGAAACAAACTAACTGTACTTAAGTATGACACGTCAGAAACTAATTCTCTCTTTCTCCTAATGTAATGAACACACTGTATTTTTCATGAGATGTACGTCGCTTTCTCCAAAGAGAAATTTCACCGAAAGGCGATTGGTGGGCAGCACCTGGCTGGGGGCTCCTGGGGGCTCCTGGAGCTCAGGACGCCCCGTGGTAGCGCTTTTTCTCCGCTTCCCTGCAGTGTGCAGAATAACTCAGGCTGGAAGCAGATGAACTAAACAGTTACTAATAAAAATTTCATAATGGAACGAGCCTTTGAGAATGAAATATTCAGCAAGCACTGGCTGAGGAGTCTGATTGGGAAACGAGGAATAAGGAGCCAGGGAGTTGCACGGGAACTGCGATGACGTGATAAACGCCGGACACTAATTCAGAAGGACACCGGCATGGACGTGGGGACACGTGACACAAAGACATGGAAGACAGGGAGGGGCTCGTTGTCACGGTAACATAACAACACTTTGGAATGGTGTGTCTTGGAATGGACATGTGGCACGATAATGTCCAACACGTGTCCTCGTTTGTTCGCCGTGTGAGTCCCGAAACAAGGAGTTCACCGACGCACGTAAACAGCCGGCTGTGGCAATGGGCCCCCGGTACGAGTAAAAACCAGAGGCAACCGATCTTTGTCTCATGGATCCATGGGCCTTGAGCTCTGGAAAGTTCATCAGGTTTCGTCACAAACAGATAAACGGCGAACTTTGACTTGTTAACCGTACCGCCTGGGTGAGGCAAAACTCGGAGGTGAGACGACGAGTAGCTGTCTTGCATTGGCGGAGGAGAAGGTTGAAGACGGGTAGCCGAAGGAGTCGCCCCGCTCCTCGGCCGCCTGCTAGCGAGAGGCGCCTGTCTCTCGCAGTCCAAATGCGGAGCCGCCTTTTGGCTAAACACATACAATCAATGCGTCGAAACACATGAAATAGACGAAACACGCGAAAGAGGAACAAGAAATCTTGGAGGTTTACTTCCTCGCGAAGAAACTTTCCCGCTTCTGCGGCCGCGGCCATTAAACGGCACTTAAATTAACAGGCGTGCCGCGCTGAGCTGTAACATATGTTTGCGAAACTTGGATCGCTTTCACACGAAGGCGCTCCGAAACACGCCAAGGCTCATATCTCTGTCGGTTGTTGATTATTAGTGGAGAAATGAAGTGGTTTTAATTATCTAGAACGAATGATGTATACGTTCATGCCAAAACAGTTAACAATAAATGTTGCTTTTCCCTGAGCCCTTTATGGGGCTCTGGCCGGTGTGTCTCGCTCGGGATGTGAATGAGCACAAGCAGCGTGTGATACAGCAGTGAAAATCTGAACATGTACACTCGGCCCGATATTCGACATCCCAACATCCGATTTTTCACTTTTCCAGTCTGTGATTATTAATAACAATCATCGTTACTCAGTCCAGACTGTCATTTATCCAGTCTGCGACATTCGATCCAGCAATAAAATGAGACCGTATTAAAAAGCCTCGCCAAGCGGCTGTATGAGAGAGACTGCGAGACGCACTGCATTGTGGGAACAGTGTACCCATGCTCTCACATGGATTCTGGCACCCTGTGGTCTCGCTTGCATATTCACGAGTTTGTGTCCGCATCCTCTGGTTTGCACCGCTAAGCTTTAATTTTATAATTATTTATCTGAATGTGACACATACCCAAAAGTTTACTTGAAATAGTTATTCTTTAAATTTTATTTTACATATATATACTGTACATATATCTATGTACAGGTGGTCCCCTATTAATGATGGGGTTATGTTCCCCGAAACCCATCATAAGCTGAAAATATCGTAAGTTGAAATTGCACTTAATACACCTAATACACACCTCTGTGTGACAGACCGGGAGATGAGGATCGATGCCGCTGCCCAGCTTCCCGAGAGAGTATCGCTCCACTTATTTCTTGCCCGGGAAACAACAGAGATTAAAAATTTTAAGTACGGTTACTACTGAATGTCTATTGCCAGCTGACCACTGTAAGTTGAAAAAATCGCAAGTCGAACCATCGCAAATTGGGGACCACCTGTGTCTGTATATAACATATATACACATATATGCATGCATATATATATATATATATATATATATATATATATATATACAGTCATGTGGCGCTTATCCATGTTTCCCTTAACAACTGACCGCCGCATATACGACAGTGGTCCCATAAGATTCTAATGGAGCTGTTGTACAAGTACACTCTATGATCGAGGCTATACCATCTAGGTTTGTATAAGTACACTCCATGATGTTCGCACAACGACAGAATCACGGAACGACATGTTTCTTAGAACATATGCTCGTTGTTAAGCAAAGCATATTTGTATATATATATATATATATATACATACTGTATATACAGTATATACATACACACAATGTTATTAATTGTTTATTCAGTTATAATGTGTAATACAGCTTTATACTTATGATGTCATTTAGGATGACTTTGGGGTGAACTTGGGATGGGTTTGGAACGAATAGGACGAAAATAATTTTTAGGAACGAAATAGGACCGGATAACGGGGGGTAAGTGTATTGGTTTCAAGGGCGATTCCTCCTCCAACCTCCATCAAGGTCAAAGGATGAGCTGTTAATTCAACGAGCACCACCACTAAAGCAGATGAGGACCCGGGGGCCTCTTGGTGAAGATGAACTCGGGGCAACGGCTGCCATCCATCATTCTGAATGGCGGCTTCCACTCTACATCATTACCCTGATCGACGAAGGCGAGGAGCGGTCCTCCGGTTTGAACCACGCAGACTGTCGCAGGCAGGCTGCCAGTACCCTCACCTGTCTTGGAGTGGATGGCGAAGAAGTTCTGTGGGTTCCCGCTGGAGATGCGGTAGCTGAGGCGGTCGCCGGTCGCTGTGGCATCCGGATCTTGGGCCTGGATCTGGACGACGGAGACGTCCTTGGGCGAGTTCTCCATGACGGACGGGTGGTAGACGGGTTCCGAGGTGAGCGGTGCGTTGTCGTTCACGTCCTCCACCTGGATGTAGACCTCGATGGCTGTGTAGAGAGGCACCACGCCATGATCCGTGGCGTACACCGTCAGCCAGTAAGAGTCCTTGGTCTCGCGGTCAAGGATGTCTGTTGTGTAGATGACACCTGGTGGACAGGGAAGGGGGCAGAAACACTATTAATCAGCATCTCCTTGTAACCAAAGGACCCGGGTTTGAAGCCTCACTCCTGCTCTAGTATCCTTGATCTACTGTAGGTACTCACCCTAAACTGATACAGTAAAAATTACCCTGCCGTGTAAATGCGTCAATCACAAGAAGTGGCTTAGTGTGCAAACCTCATCTTGTAAGTTGCTGAGTAAAACCATGAGAAAAATAAAGAAATAATACACACACACACACACACATTTTCAGAACCGCTTGTCCCATACAGGGTCACGGGGAACCGGAGCCTACCCGGTAACACAGGGCGTAAGGCCGGAGGGGGAAGGGACACACCCAGGACGGGACGCCAGTCCGCCGCAAGGCACCCCAAGCGGGACTCGAACCCCAGACCCACTGGAAAGCAGGACCGTGGTCCAACCCACTGCGCCACCGCACCCCCCATTAAAGAAATAATAATTAATCATAATGAAGTCTCCAATATTTCAGCACCGCTGTCTAGATTCCGCCTGCTTTCGTTGGCAACATGATCAGAAGGGTCTGAACAGGGATTACTTCGGAGTCGAGTACCTCGTTTACCCTGGCCATCCTTCCCCTAATAAAGTTACCGGAGATTTTTTTTTTTTAAATCTATCTTTCATGGTCCTAAAAATCGCAGGCTGCACTGTGTGCGATTTCCAAGGCCAGAACACGGCAGAAGACGAAATAAACCAGTGAATGTCAAAGGGGCTTTTAAGTTGCTGATAACACCAGAGGAGAGGTCTGTGATGCCCGGTGGTCCCCCGCGTGGGGTATTGCCACAGTAAACACGTCCCGTCGAGGTCAAGTTGCCCCCGGGGCAGCGAGGAGCGCTGCGCGCTGAGCCGCCCGGACCTGAGCCAGACCGAACGAGTCCAAACTGGCAAACGCGCTTGGCACGCCTCGGCCAGCGCTCCCCCACACTGCTGTAAAAGACAGAAACGGAAAGCCGGGAGGTGAGGAGAAGGCGACCGGCTCGTCGAGAACAACGGCCCCATTGTGGCGCCGCCGATGCCAGTCGGGGCGGCCATTAACGCGGGGCCGTCCGAGGGAGCGGCGAGAGGAGCCCGGCCCTCGAGGCCTCGCGCTCAATGGGGGAAGATTAACTTTGCCGTTGCCGCTGCTGCCAACGGCGCCCATAAATTACCGAGGCAGCAATAATGAGCGATATTAGTCACGTCAAGGTTCGATATTAGTCAAGAAAGACTCAACTCAGGCTTGTCTAATGAATATAGATTTCATACGGGGGGAAAAGCCTCGGGTGTTTATGTGCGAGAGATGTTCAAAATTAAACGGCAAACAGAAAGCGCTGAACGAATGAGAAAAACGGGGTATTAACTGAGACGTGTCGCTACGGGTTGCTACGGTGACCAACGGTACCGCGAGGCCTGAGCCGGGCTTTGCAGCATCGCAGTCACTCCTCACCGTTCCAAAAGACGTAAGATCCTTCGGCTTGAAATATGCACTCAAGTTATGGAAAGTGAAAAATATCTTAAGTTATAAAACTAGTTTGCAGTTCGGCCCAGTGGGAGTCGCCCCGCGTGCGTGTGTGTGTGTGTGTGCGCGCGCGCACGTTGCTCACCACAGGCTACACTCCACTGCAGTTTGCCACTGAGCAGCAGAGATTATGAGATATTTAAAAGACAAAGGGCAGCTTTCCAGGCCTGAAGAATGCGGTGATGCATTGTGGGTCTGTCTGGCAGAGCGGTGCATTGTGGGTCAACCGTGTAGGGCGGCGCGCTGCGGTCCAGACCCACGCAGCGAGATGCGTCGTGCTCCTTCTGTTTAAAGAATAAGGAGTTAATGTGAGCGTGTGGGAATGTGCAAATCGTGAGATCGCATTACGCGCTAATGTGAGATTTTTGGGGCTATAGATTTATTCCGGGATTATTGTGGGTATTAATGTTTCTCAATGAATGTATTGAGGCGGACTGAGCGTGGACTCAAAATGGTCCTTTTGGGTTTATAGAAGCGAAACGGTCTCAGATACAAGTGCGGGACGGTCCTTCGCAATAATGACGGTATTACATCTTGGAAATATATGAGGAAAGCACTTTTACCCTGATTTTACCTATTATTTTTAATTGCTAAGTTAATGAAGGACAAAAAAGGGAACATGATACACCAATAAAGAGGAAACTGGGGGGAAAAAATTGTGGGTCAGGAGAAGCATTTTTAACAGATTTTATTCAACATTTATGGTTTACTGGCATTTAACTTGAAGTGAAGAAAAAAAAAAAACATTGTGGGTGGTGGACCTGCCCTGAACAGTGGTGTGCCGGGAGCCTGTCCTGCGCAGTGGTGTACCGTGGGTCGGCGGTGTAGACCGGGGCATTACAGACCTGCGACGTACAGTGGAGCACTGCGGGCCTGTTGCGCGTAGCGGTGCATTGTGGGTTCCCGAGCAGCAGCCCCACCGGCCCCGTTGAGCACTAGTTCGCCGCCCTGCTGGCCTCCACTCCAGCCTCATTAGGGCGGATGTCGCCCCGAGGCGACCCGTAGGAAGTCCGGGGCGCGTGCCGCTCGCTGGGTGACCCATTTACAACGCGGTGAGGGTCGCCATGTCGCTGATGCACCCCCGCTCATGCGGCAACCAGAGCGCCCCCTAGAGGGAACGGGGGAGAATGAGCCCCCTCCGGGCCCCACCCCTTACCCCTACCCCAAATAAAAGGAGGAGGAAACTCTCCTAGCGGAGGGCTCTCGAAACGAACACGGACAGCAGGTGCAGCGTCGCATCCCCTTCGCGATCCCCTGGGGGGCGCTAGCAGAGATGAGTCGACTCTCTCCGCATCTCAGCAGTTTTCTTAGGTTCCCCCCAGTCGCAATGCGAAAGCCGCTGAGCAACAGAGCTCCAGGGTAGTGCCGCGAGTGTGAGTGTGTGTGTGTGTGTGTGTGTGGGGGGGGGTGCAGGCCTTCTGCAAACAGATGAACCCACTGCCTTGCCGTTGAATCCCAGTCGACGCTCGCTCCGAGACGATACACCTTTTATACCTACGACTGCGCTTGTGCCCGACACCGCTTCCACCTGAAAAAAACCCTGTTTTACCATGCTTACGCTCGCCGGACTGCCTGCGGTTTGAATGAAGAGGCGCATCCGGACGGGACCCGACACGGACCCCTGGGCTGTGCCGGAGAAGCGCGGAGTGGCGTGGGGCGCCGACACGCAGCTCCTCGCACCATGAATTATTAATAACGCTCGTGTGTACGGAGGTGCGAAGCCACGGAACATCATACCGAGAGAGGACACCGTGTCGGGGGTGTTTCATGGCGCGACCGTTATTCCTGAGGAATGCGCCTTTTGTGGCTCCATGTTAAATACTAATTATTATTCCGCGGCACATGTTCCTTTAGGACCATTTCAGCGAGGGAAAAGTAAACATGAAGCACGTCTGTGTATGAAATTACATTTCTGCTCCCGAAATGCGCTATAAAGCCAGGATTTCGGAGGGAAATAACCAGCGCTTCCGTTCTATGCAGTCATGTCAAAAGTCAGGAAACCTGAAGGAAAAAAGATAGAGAATTTTATTTAGTTATTTATTTTTTTCTTTTTTTAACCGCGAAGCCTCAGCATGCGGATGACCTAGATACGGAGACGCACAGCGCCCTGCCGCAGCGTCTCCCTCCCAGAGCCTCTCTACCGCGGTGCAGAGAAGGAACCGTGGAGCGAGGCCTGCCTCGCCATCGCAGGACCTCGGAACGTGGCGTCCGTGTCCCTTCCGCGTCTATGGCTGGCCCGACCACGCCAGGAATCTTCCGGAAGGCAAGGATCTTTGCCGCAAACAAGGCCGATCAAAGCACAGGTGATTCTCGGAGATGCGAACACACAAACTGAATCAGAGGAAGGCGGACGGAACCTTTATCAGATGTTTCAGGAGATGACTCTGTTTGGTGAAGCTCACCTGATGCTCTCACCATGCCAGCAAAAGTGTATCAACAACCAGCATAGAGCTTTAGACACAGACACATAACTATTTGTCTGGCACCACCATGTTGCTGCTTCCCGTCTCTCCAGCAGCTCCTATACAAGGAACGTTAAAAC
Source organism: Scleropages formosus (assembly GCF_900964775.1). Lineage (NCBI taxonomy): Eukaryota > Metazoa > Chordata > Actinopteri > Osteoglossiformes > Osteoglossidae > Scleropages > Scleropages formosus. Next base: position 27,841,178 of record NC_041815.1, on the reverse strand, counting down.
AGCAAATACATAGGTAATCAAAGCAGATGGTGTTGAACTTGTTCTTGGAGATGTCAGGAGATCAGGAGAGAAGTGGCTCTCAAAGAGATGCGTTTGATACGTTTTTGAATGTTGAAGGGGATTCAGCAGCTCTGAGGGGCAGAGGGAGTTCATTCCACCACAGTGGGTGCCAAAACCGAGTAAAAACTGCATGTTCGTTTTTGGACCCGTCGCAGGTAGAACCACCAGGCAGAGGTGGAGGAGCACAGTGCTCCTCTGGTTTGTAAAGACCCCTGCGCTGCACAACTGATGACCTTTGACAGTCATCAGTGGGCGATGTAGTGCTGCATTTAAAATGAGCTTGTAACAGACTAAAAACATCCAAAACAGAGCAAAATTTAGGGGCTCCCATGCCGACTGTGGCCGTCACCGTAACCATTAGGCTTCCTGGTTTACGGCCGCTTTGCCCTTTATACCCTCGTTATCCGCTGGGAGATATAAACGGAGACGAAACTGAAGAGAAACCATGTTTATATCATTAAAAGCGCCTTGCTGTCCTTTTCCCACCCCTGTCCAGACACATGGTATGGATTTATTTAGAAAGGTTCAGCCGGCCCTGAAAGACCACTGAATTCTCAAGGTTTACGCTAATTAGTGTCCCGTGAAGGATTCCAGCACTTGTAATTAGTGCCGGAAGGAGAGAAAACGGCTCTTCCGATAACGGCGGTAAATGGCCGTATGTCCAAAGGCAACAACTGACCACAAGATGGAAAAACAGAAGAAAGAGATCATTTTAAGGTAAATAATGTCCTTCTTGGGGGGTGCGGTGGCGCAGTGGGTTGGACTGCAATCCTGCTCTCCGGTGGGTCTGGGGTTCAAGTCCTGCTTGGGGTGCCTTGCGACGGACTGGTGTCCCGTCCTGGGTGTGTCCCCTCCCCCTCCAGCCTTACGCCCTGTGTTACCGGGTTAGGCTCCGGTTCCCTGTGACCCCGTATGGGACAAGCAGTTCTGAAAGTGTGTGTGTGTGTGTGTGTAATGTCCTTCTTGTTGTCGTGCATTGGTAGAATGCCCTAATAATGAAGCAGCAGTGTGGGTGGAGTGTTCCCATCATCCCTTGCTGCATGGCATTGTGGTTTTTGTGAAATTTAACAAACATTTTTTATGCGCTGTGTTAATTGTTGCTGTGCAAATAATGTTTTCTGTTACAGAGCTGGGTTATTTTGAATATCTGTCTGCAGTATTCCACTGCAATATTGTGTTACTCACCATGAAGGGGTCTGCTGTTCCACTCTATGTTCACCTCTTGCTGTTGCTTTGTTTATAGGGTATTCCTACTTTTATTAGAAGTCTTAGAGTGTAAAGTCTGAGTGTTTTATTTTCTGATTGAATAACTCTCAATATGCGCACACACACAATCACTCTGTTTGAAGCTGCCTATCCTGAGGGGGGTCGCGGCAAACCGGAGCCTAACCCGGCAACACAGGGCGCAAGGCTAGAATGAGAAGGTACGCAACCAAGACAGGATGCCAGTCCATTGCAAGGCGCCCCAAGCAAGACTCGAATCCCAGACCTGCCAGAGAGCGGGACCTGGCCAAACCCACTGCACCCCCGCAACCCCCTACTCTTAATACATTTTGATGCAAAGTTTTTTTAGCGGAGGTCTGATGGCAACATGAGTGTACTAATATACTCAAGTGGTTATGTATTGTCTTTTTTCAGTGTATTTGGTGTTTTAGTAGCTTTACTGCTGTCAGATTTTTCTCTGAATTACCACGGTATACTTCACTACTACATTGGTGTAAAGCAGTGGCACAGTGAATAGCGCTGCTGTCTCACAGCATCTGGGTGGTGCGAGAGGACATGCGTTCGATCCCCACTCAGTCTGTGTGGAGTTTATGTTCTTTCTGTATCTGGGGGGGGGTTTGTCCAGGTGCTCTGGTTTCCTCCCACAGTCCAAAGACATGCTGTTCAGGTTCCCCCATAGCGTGTGAGTGACCGAGAGAGTGTGTGTGTTCCACTGATGTATGGATGAGTGAAAGTAGTGTATCTAGCAGTGTAAGTCACCGCAGTGGATAAGGTGTGTGGGCTGATACTACATAGAGTTCACTGGAAGTTGCTTTGGAGAAAAGTGTCTGCTAAGTAAATAAATGTACATGTCAGGCAATGGACTAAAGAGTGGTTCAGAACAAACCCTCTCAATCCTCTGCTGTCACAAGTCCAATGCCAATAAATGGTTCAACTGCGGGATCCGATATCGCAGCACTCACAGCAAAACCCCAGAGCTCCCAGTAACATCACGCAAAATCAAACACAGGTTTAAAAATCAGGAGTGCAGGAAACGTATTTCTCAGCAACTAATAGGATTAATCTTCCTGAGTGCACTGAATTGGTTTCAGGCCCCTTTTCAGTAACCAATCTAAATTTGCAGAATCAAATGTGAAACAGGGTGAAATGAAAGGCCTGGGCTTTACTGGTGTGAACACCTTCTCCTGCCAGAACACATGCAGATTTTTGTGGCTACACCGTTTATTGTAAAGCCTCCAAATTATCTGCCTGCTGTGATACAGAGAGATGGAGTGTGTAGAATTAAAAATAAATATTGTCTCAATATCCTGTGCCGGTGCAATGCTGCTCGACAAGCGGATATCGGGTTCACGCTCACTGAGTTTGAAACAGTGTAAAAACAGCTGACTTTATCGCCTCGCGACTTCATCAGATGTTTCATTTATGTGATTTACCGCTGGGTGAGCTCTCCAATCTACGCCATCTCCTTACGTTCATCTGCAGGCGCTGATTCAACCCCAAAAAGTGCTGAGTTCTGGCTCGCTCGGTCCAGCTTCCCGTGTTACGGCGGCGCAGACGGATTCGAACTGGCAGCGTTTTATAGCACAGGCCAACTCCTGATGTTGGGACGCATGAACATCTGAGTCAGGATTCTCAGATGTTATTATTATACCTTATTTATCTGACTCTTATGTCTAAAATGTCTCACAATATTAGATAATAACCCTTACACTGATTTACCCATTTATAACGCTGGGTAATTTTTTTTTTAACGGTATCAGTTCTAGGGGAGTGCAGTGGTGCAGAGGGTTAGGCTGGGTCCTGCTCTCCAGTAGGTTTGGGGTTCAAGTCCTGCTTGGGGTGCTTTGCAACTGCCTGGATGTGTCCCCTCCGGCCTTTTGCCCTGTGTTGCCGGTTAGGCTCCGGCTCCCTGCAACCCCGTATGGGACAAGCGGTTCAGGCAGTGTATGTGTGTGAGTTCTAGATACCCTAACAACTGCACACCCTACTGCCCTTCTATCCAAACCAGTGGACATATCGTAGTTCTTACTTAATCCACAAGCACAGCTGGATATTTACTATTATAAGCGCTTTTACAACATGTTTCAGCCTGTGACTTCAGTCAGCACCACTGGTGCTCCATGCCTTATTCCTTAATTAATGTTAAACTTAATTTAGTTGAGACCCCTGACAAAGATGTCTTCAAACGTTGGATTAGCAGACATACACCGATTTACCACTTCATACAGCAATTTATTCCTACCGAATCAATTTAGGGTGAGTACCTTGATCAATGGTACAGCAGGAATGGGATTTGAACCAAGGAGCTTCAGGTTGGAAGGCTACAACATGCAGCCCACAGTTAAGCTTTTAGCGAAGGGTGTATAAACATGTAGTCAATATTCAGGGTTGGATTATGATTTCAGATATAACGGCGGCATCAGGGGACTGAAGGGTCTTTGAATGTCACCCGACTGTGGTAGACAGGAAAGTGCAGGTTAGCTGGGCCACTCATTATCACCACAGACCCAAAACGATGTCATGTCATGCGGGATAATGAAGGGGCACATTGCTCCGGGGGGAATGTTAGAGAAACTACTACACATGCAAATCAGAATGCGGGGGTTATGGTGCTAACACAGACAGCGCGGATACGCATCGGGCCAAACGGCCCTCGGTTCCCATTAGGCCTGCACACGGCACGGTACTCACACCTGGTGGAGTTGAGGCGGTCTCGCGCACGTCACCGAACTGCACCGCGGAGGAGAAACAACGAGTCAAATTCAATCCGAGTGAACGCCGATAGCGAGCGCTGTCGTTCCTCCATGTGCCTTTGTTGGAAATGAACTCATGGCATTATGGAGCAAAGGACAATCTGCTAAGAAGATTTAAGGGGAAAAACCCATAATAATCCTCTCTGTTGTGTGGACAATGCCAGGCGGCAATGACAAGAATCGGGTCTAATGACCGCAGTCCCGGCTTCTGTCCTACTCCTCGTAGCCCTGTTCCGGGGGGCAGCCTGAGCTCGAGGGTGTTGAGTTTACCTCCCCAGCTCAGCTCACACACTCACACACTAAGCGTGCTCTGAGAAGGGTGTAATTATCGTTAACCATAAGGGTACGTTGCTGGCGATGGGCAAAGCAAGAAGGATGATGGCGTGATGCGTGCAGCCACTTGCTGACCTGGGGCCCCGACTCTGTCACCCCCCAAAGGTCCACCCGCTTTCAGGGCAGTCGCTTGGTCATCGTGTGCCTTAAATAACCCGTCCCTCCCGCCCCTGCCGCGGAGGTCCTCTGTCCGTTTGCTACTGAAAAATAAGTTCTGACCATTTGGATGATCGCAAATAAACCGTAGCTGTGTGTCAAACGGCACCGTCAATCGGATCAGTGCGCCCGTTTGACACACGCACAATCGGGATGCCCCTTAAACTGACCGCGTCGAGCAATTACGGGTCATTTCAACACACAATAAATAAAACCCAGATAAAAACTGTAACAAAACCCCTTTCAAAGCCTGTAAGCTACAATCTGTTACCAGATCCTGTAACATTTGTATCGTTCACCTTAATTTATTCCCTTGGGAAGGCCTGGCACCTTCAGGAGGTATTAATGAAGAGTGCAGCACACCAAGCGTTGGAAGCCTTGCGAAGTTTATCTGACCACTCAGGGAGCCTCAGAAAAACAGCCAGTTCAGCAGGGCTGCCAGAACGCGCTGCCGATCCGAGGGGCTTTTCCTCAGTGGAATTTGCCAGATTTCCCAAATCTGGTGACCACCCATGCAAGTTCTGTGGGTGCCGCACCACCTCGCTCACAGAAGGTCGAGCAAAGTCGCGTCTACTCGTGTTTTTACACAAAGCCTGCAAAATACAGGGCGAGGGCAGCAAGTTGACTGATCTATTTGCAGCGAACGGGTGAGATGAGGTCCAAATTAAGGCAGAACAACATCTGGAGGGGGATGGAGATGTGTGTCAAGGAGCGAAGGTGTTAGAGGACAACGGCCAAGCCTTGGACTAATGAGAATGGACATGCCCAGCTCCTTAATCACCTGCCACGCTGGCAGGAGTTTGCGGTAGAGTTTCTGGTTCCGGGCCAAGGATTCTTATCTCCTCGGCCGGGCAGCCACTTCACGGCTAGACTTCACACGGTCACGTGAGCACGCTCCAAGGTCTGCTGCACGTGGCTTGCGGTGCAGACGTGTGAAAGACCGCTGTTTGAATTCGTGAGCTCCCCTTCAAAACGGTAACTTCGACATTCTCCACGACCCATGTGGCCGATGCCGCCGCACCTTTGCGGCATTTATTACCGCCACGCCAGCTGAGATAACTGACGGCTCCTACGAGACCCTGTAGGGGAACACAAAGTAAACATCACAGGCATGCCTCTCCACTATCTCTGCACAATCCCAGCTCGGCACCAGGCATTTTCCCCACACACATCCACAAACAGGTCTTTTGTCATCCGGCAAGCAGCTGGGTGACCTGCGAAGAAGCTCAGCAGACACCGCGGCGCTCATGCCGGCTGCTTATTAGTGATTCCAGCTCTGGGTTATTTATAAGACTCAGGACAGATGCTTCTCAACGGAGACCAACTATACCCTTTGGTTTGTGACAGCGCCAAAACAACTTGACCTTCTATTTGCCTACCGATGCAGGCCAGAGAGTGAAATCCCAGTTTGCATTTCTGCATGATGTCACGGGGTGAAACTCTGCAGGGAAAACCCGGCGGGCAAAACACCGCCCCCTCCGGAGCCACGGATGGGAATGACATCTGAGTCGCGAGCGATTGTTGCGGAAATCTGCGCGCCGGATCGGACGGCGTCTCCGCACCTGAAGGAAATTTAAGACGGAAGCAGGGGCATGTGCAGGGACCGGCCTCGTAAAGCTCTCACACTCAATTACCCCCCTTTCGAGTTCATAAAGAACAAAAGCAGCCGTAAGTGTTCAGGAAACCGGCCTCCAAGCTCTGCAGGCCGCTCTGCTTTTCACCTGCCGCTCACTGTAACAACCAAATGCTTCTCTTTCCTTTTTTCAAACTTTGACAGTCTCCTGGGAAATAAAACTGTATGCGGTGTAGACAGCCCTTCTCGGTGCCTGTCAGACCCACGAAAAGCCAAGGAAACGCCCTCCGAAAACCGGAACCACAGTTCTACGCATCGGCGGCTCGAGCCAAATGCGGTGCATCACATGTATACTGTTCTTCTCTTGATATGAGCTTTCCTTTCCCTTCCCTTTTTTTTAAAGCAAAGCCTACATTTTTTCAAAACAAATTAAAAGTGGAGACACAATCCCTTTTCCTCGACATTATTATCTAAACACCTGGATACGGTAACGCTGCGATGGTTGATTATCGCTTTGAAAACGGCAGTCAGGGAGTTACTTGCATCCAGCAGGACTTCTGCATATTTGCAGCGGCGCCCCTTGGACCAGCGACAGAACAGACCAAGGAACTCTGGGAAGCCGTCCACCACCCCTGCCCTGCACACACCTGCTCACACCTCTGCTGTCCTCCCAGCTAATCGGGGCTCCAGGAGAGAGGGGAAGCGCAGATGGAGACGGGATGGAGACCACTGGGTGTCCGTGGGAGGTTTAAGAAGAAGGACTGAGCCAGGGGGTAACAGGGAGGGTGTCTTCACAAGCCCACCCCCAATGTACATACAGAAGCACAAAGTATTCATTAAAAATACATTTTAAAAGCCACAATTAATTTCAGACACGGTGGGAAAGGTGGGGGGGTCGTGCAACGCGGCCCCCCAAAGCAGCCCATTCCTGGGGTGCCATTTGCACAAAGGTCACACCTACTGACTTCGGGAAGGCGGAAGACCCACCGAGCCGAGGCATCCGGCTCCCTCATAAAAGGGTCCGCAAGCCGACATTAATCTCACGTCACATCAGCTCCAAATTAATATCATGCTAGTTTTCCAGGTAGTGTTTTTGCGGGTGGGCGTGTGGGAGTGCCGAGCTGATAAGGAAGTGCCAGCGTGCAGTACATGAAGACCTGTCACCAAGATAAAAATTATCTGAAGAGTTCATCACTGTCTGTCTGCTAGATGAGCAGCAGTTTAAATATATTAGCATAAAATACCAGAATGTATGAGTATGAACACCTGTCATACTGCAGTAATAATAATTAAACTGAGCTGCACTGCTGCAGTAGGCCTAATAGATTGTAGTGTACATCTAATTTTTACTTTACGATTTTATTAGTACACCCAGCCCTCAGCCAATGGTGTTATTCCATTGCATGAAATCACCCCACTTGACAATTTCCCGTGACTACTTGGTTAAAATATCATTATGTCACTTAAAATGAAAAATGAACCAAAATAAAAGGTATTTTTATGCGTGACAATGATAACATCAACATATTTTATAGAATTATTAAATTCTATTAAATATTTGTGACAATATTTTTGAAAAATCACTTATTATCCAAATTATTAAAACTGATAACATGAATTTTGCAGGGGAGTGAAAAATTTTTGGACTGTCAGCGTCACCTTCAGACTCTGAATCATAAAGTAATTTATTTAATGAAGAGTAAAAAGTTGATTTACGGCAGTGTAACATTATTGCAAAAGCTGTTTACATCATTTAAATGGCAGAATTAATAGTTATAGGATTATACAGTGTATTTGTAAAAAATTGTATTGAATCTATTTAAATGTGACTTAGGTTTACCGTAATCTATTCTGTGATTAGTTGAGAATGTCATGTGACTGGATGCAGTAAGTATATACTGTAATTCATTTTGTTATGGACAAGGCATAGCACCCGTGTGGTTTAGAGAGTCAAACACATTGTAGGGAGTGAGAAAAATACATGTGGATGTAAAATTACCACACTACCAGGATCACAGAATGTCCTTGTACTGAACGATAAACCATTCAATGAAAAATTATACATATTTCACAAGCTGCTTTTCAGTGTACAGGACCCCATTATATGAAGAAAGGGTGTACCTTGTCTGTTGTCACTGGGTTGAAGTTATGAGGGAAGCATTCAGTAGGGTAAAACAAGTTACAGAGGCTGCGCCAGTGCGTTCCGGCTTTGAGACGAAGAGCGGAGCCAAATCGCACCAACACCAGAACATAAAAACACCTCTTCAAACTCTCGTTTCGGCTGGAGATCAGCCAAGTGCCCATGTCAGTTCCACACCATGTTTAACGGTTAAAGCATCCCTGGTGCCCAGAACATAGGCGCGGAGCTGACTGGGCAACATTCGGACCGTATCAGATGCTCATAACAGCGAGGTGAAGTCGGTAGTGCTGGGGCTAGGGGAAGACTGTAAGGTAAACTAATCAGCACAGCCCATCATTCCTCTATGGAGCGCCTTGTACCCCAGGCCCTCGCTAAAAGGCCTGAAATCAAGCCCAAAGACCACAAACACCAGTACTGGCCAGTGAGACCTGATTAGTTCATGGCTTCAAAACCAGGTATTCGTTTTGCCGTTTTTTCCCCTAATCATCAGGCAATCAGCATCCATTTCGAAGAACCCCCACGGTTGCCGTAAAGTCTCCGATTGCCTCCTCAATCCAATTCTGTGCCGGAACAAGGAAATCTATTAAGTCCAATTAAGGTTTGCTGACGAATCTCATGCCTTGATTTTCGAACCGAACAAGGTCTTTTTTTCGGAAAGCAGGAGAGGGGCTGCGGGGAGATTTCTTCCTAATGATCCTTCTGTTGCACGTGATCCTCTATTTCCTGTTCGTGAAGAAAGCCGAGTATCTCAGGACCGGCAGCTCAGTGTAACGTGTGCCATTCTTGCTCCGAAAAGCCTATTGACTCACCGCGATCAATTAACTTCAAGAGTGCTTCCTCTAACGATCGCAACCCGCATTGCAACACACTGCCTTACACAGCAAACTGGAACGGAGCGGGAGATCGATATGAAGATGAGGAAATTAACTGCAAATATTTATAATCATGTCGCCACTGTTTTTGGCAAACCTCGCGCGACGCTTCAACCGTAAAACCGAGTCCAGCACCTGGCAGTGGATGAAGGCATAGTCCTATTAAGTGCCTACACCGCTGACCTTTAGCAGCACTGCGACTCGGCTACAAACAAAAAAAAGGACACCTGAAGGGCAGCCCAGCCTTGTTCTAAGCAATAATTCATCTCCAAACGCAAACATTTTGAACATTTTGGTGCAGTTACAGGGACCACCACCTTGAGCCATAAATATCAGCGAGGCTAAGTAAAACGACACCACCGTTATAGAGGCACTGGTGTCTGTCCAAGTGATAAGAGCACAAAAAGGCTTTTTTTTTTTCCTTCCAGCTTCGCAGGAGATGCACCTATTTGTCCTCATTGTCAGCGGGTGAATGACAGATTAAAACCACTTCTTATGCCACAGTCAGCTGTTTATCCCCAGCGTCTAATTTGTCATTCAAGACCAGGGAACAGTTTGCGTGCGTTCACTTTTTTTGCCGCCTCTATTTCCTTTTTTTCTTACCGGCTCTCAGGAATGGAGACACTTATTACAGTGCAGGGCCAAAAATACTGGGAGATGGTAAAATGCGTATATATTTATTAATGAAATTAGACAGAGTGCTGAGTTGCGAGCAGCGCTAACAAGAAACAGGTGCTTACACCGCACTGATGAGCTCTAGATGAGCATCAAAGTATGGTACAGATGCTCGGATAATGTCAGGTTTTATTCTGTTCTACATTTACATTTATTTAGAGGCGGGCCCCGATTTACGATGGGGTTACATTTTCCGAAACCCATCATAAGTCAAAAATGCATTAAGTATACCTAATACACACCTCTGCGTGACAGAATGGGTGATGCGGCTCACTGCCGCTGCCCAGAATCACGAGATAGTATTGGTCCACATATCGCTTGCCTGGGAAAAAAATCAAAATTCAAAATTCGAAGTATGGTTTCTACTGAATGTCTATTGCCAGCTCACCATCATAAAGTCGAAAAAAACACAAGTTGAACCATCGTAAATTGGGGACCACCTGTATTTAGCAGACGCTTTTCTCCAAAGCAACTTCAAATGAACTCTATGTAGTGTTATCAGCCCACACACCTTATTCACCATGGTGACTTACACTGCTAGGTACACTACTTACACTGGGTCACTCATCCATACATCAGTGGAACACACACACTCTCTCTGTCACTCACACACTATGGGGGAACCTGAACAGCATGTCTTTGGACTGTGGGAGGAAACCCACATGGACACGGCAAACATGCAGACTCTACGCAGACTGAGTGGGGCCTGAACCCCTCTCGTTCCACCCAGGTGCTGTGAGACAGCAGCGCTACTCGCTGTGTCTCCATGCCACCCACTTTTCTTTCCCTATTCTTAATTCAGGGTTATTACCCATTCATAACATACCAGCTCTGTTTGCCATTCCTGTATCCATATGCTTGTAAAGTCATCATACGTGACTGCTAAACTAAGTATTGCAAGGCCTGATATTATTTAATTACCTACGAGTTGCCCATATGGACGGCAGGATCCTTGGGCCTGTATACACGTTGTTTCAGGGCCTTCCCCAAGGATAAACCCTCTGTGGGTCTGAATAAACAAGCTCCGGGTCACAGGGTCTGTTTGCCTAACCACGGTCCCACAAAACTGTTGCTCCTGTTGCTTTAGCTAATTATTCGTTATTTATTCAAACAAGTGCAGGTCAACACATGAAAGCGTAATGAAATTCAGTGAAGACCAATGCTGCTGATGCATTATTCCAGATGTTTCTAGACACCTGTTTTGAAAGAACAGGACCAGGACCATCTATATGAACTGGAAACGAGTTAATGAGATGATTTCCCGCTGTACAGGAACTGCAAGACGTCTGCTTTTTCATGCTTTGTGTCTGTGATGAATAATGGATCACTGCGAATGTCTGTATTTTGACAGAAAATCACGATGCACTTAAGTCTTCCGTAAAGTTCTGGGAGCAATGCAGCAACACTCAGGCCTGTTTTATGACTGCCACATTTTGTTCACGATACGCCTGTGCAAACTTGATGAATGCCCTGGCGTATCATCGGCACCGTACTTAATGTTATGAGCAAACCCATATAAGACTTCCCAAACTCACTGTCTCCACTTGAAACAGTCTTGTCAAAGCTGACACGAAGCAGATTCGGAACAAAGGGAGTGCCGCTGGGCTAACACTGAGCTAACACGGGGCTAACATGGGGCTAACACCAGGCCACAGTGCAGCTAACGTGAACCTAGCATGGGCTAACATATAGCTGACAAGGAGCTAACATGGTGCCAGCAAGGGGCGAAAGCAAGTCTATCACAGGGCTAACAGGGAGTTTACAATAAGGCAACACGGGCCTAACAAGGGAAAGCTGACTCATGCCAACCACTCTGGTGGTTTTCACAGTTGTAAAGGGTATAGAAAAAGTTTACCATTGCTTTCTTCTGTACTGTAAAATGGGATTAACCTGGGGCTAACAACAGCACTAACAAGGTGCTAATATGAGGCGAGTAGAGGGACAGCACTAACAAGGGGTAACGTGGGACAAACACGGGGCAAATACAGGGCTAACACAGTTCTAACAAGGCACTAACATGCGGCTAACGCAGGGCTAAGACAGCGCTAACAAGGGATTAAAATGGGGCAGACACAAGGCTAACACGGGTCCAATACCACACTAAAAAGGGGGACTAGACAAACACAAGGTTAACACTGGGCTAACAAGGAGCTAACATGGGATTAACATAAGGCTAACAAAGAGCTAACACGATGCTAACGCTGGGCTAACGTGGAGCTAACGTGGAGATGTCATGGGGAGGGGTGTTTAGCTACATGTGTTGGGAAAACTTGGACATTCTGTGATTCTTCACAGAGCAGCTCACTCCTCGTTTCCAAAGAAATGAGGGAGAATTGTTGAGAAATAAAATCAGGCAACAAAGGGGTTAAAAATGTTAGAAAAGTGTGGCTATTAAGCGGTTAGCAGGAGGCCTGCCATCCGACGGAGTGTGAACGCTCACGCTCCCGAGTCAGTAGGTAACACAGTCGATTCCAGTCGAGGGATTATCAACAAACAGCTCACCGCATAGATGATCTCATTTGTGAGCGGAAATCACATAGCCAGGCACTAAAAAAACAGCATAAAAGGATTTGTGTAGGACTAGAAGTGCTGTGGCATTTGTGTCTGTTACGCAGTCTCCGGTCCAACTTGGTTTGCTCTTTCTTTGAAGAATCAGACATAAAAAATAATGAGTGGCAAGGTTTTTTAAAAGATTGATACTGAGTTCAGTATTGAAAACTGCACTGTTTAAACAACCATATGAGTGCTGATCTTAATAAAATATTTATTTGTTAGATGTACTCCTCCAAGGTGACCAAAAAAAGGCTGTGAGAAGACCTCAGCAGCACATATTGCACAGAAAGGCTGAAAGGTGACTTGTATTAGGAGTAACTAGTGCAGCAGCTGCTAGTGTACTGGTTAAAGCTACCAGCTTTGGACCGTAAGGTTGCAGGCTTGAATCCCACCTCCAGCTGTAGCACCCTAGAGCCAGGTACTTACCCTAGATTGAGCCAGTGAAATTGCTCAGCTGGGTAAAAAATTCCCAGTTGCTTTGGAGAAATGTGTCGGGTAAATATACAGTTAATTTACACTGATTCATTAATATTGCGGTACCACGTTCTACATTAAAGTGAAATGTTTCTGAAGCCTGTCAGTTTAAAGAGCAGGAGTTATCAGAAGCTCAGCTCAGAGAGACGTTACACACAGCTGGAAAAAATGCTCTATTAAAGTTGTCTATATGTTTTTTTTTTTTTTTTTTTTTACAATTTGACAAGTTTCAATGTGAAACTTTTTATAATCCTTCTTAAATGTAATAACTTGGGCGATGATCCATAGTGACTCGTGACCCAGACTCAGACTCACTGCCCACAGAATTGGACTCGACAACAACATCGAGGGAATGGTTTACCGCGGAGTGTCACACATGCGTGTTTCTTTACTGTAAGCAGACCGGGATCCCAGTCACGATTCACCCGTAATCCTGGTCTTAATTCTCCTTTTGCTGAAGCCCAAATCTTTCGGGTTTGCGTCTGGAGCCCATTTCATTCAGCCAACAAGCTTCGCTTGATGTTGACGCGTTTCTTGGGCCCACCATCCAGATTATAGAGTTTTAACAACAAACACTCAAAGCTCGGCCCCTTTCCGCAGGCCTGCAACTTTTGTCGGCCCTCCAAGACATCTCTGCTCTCGCCTCCCGTGTCCATTGGCAACGGTTACCGCATTCATATAGGCTTCCTACTCTTGGTGTCTTGATCCCCACACAAGGTACCAAGTTGAAAAAGACAGCAATTACACATGCCTGTGTGTGTTATTTCATCACAGCGGCAGACTGTTTTCACTCCTCTTGTTTTCAAGTGCAAGACATGACAGCACTAGATAATCGACTCATCTTCTCCACAAGAGTTACAGAAAACGGGGGGGGGGGGGAGCGACACTCAATGGAAGATGGGTAAGAGCAGGTGGACTGGCCTTGCGGAGGGAGTCTTATCTTATCCCAGTCAGTAAGAGGGTCAGCATCCAGAGTCCTGATGTTATCTTGAGGATGACAGTAGTCAAGGACATGGCTGATCCACCGGTGGATCAGGGCCACGATTGACACACCTACCACCATACCTACAGCCCGAGGAAATATGGAGCAGCCAAGGAAAAAAAACCACAATACGAATGGAGAAAATATCCGAATGAGACTTGTTTATTTTCCCCAGCTTTCATTTGCAAAACCACCTTCAATGAGGTAATCACCTCCAGTGGCCGCAAAATAAAGGGAAAAAATGTAAAGAAATTGGTTCGTTATGGCAGTTAACATTCGAGCGAAAAGGCAAACTTTGCTTAATAACCATTAACGGCAACCTCGCTCGAGCCAGTAAACCAGTGATCCCTCTTCGATAAACAAAGACAACCTCGGTTACACATCGACCCTTTTAAAGTCTACATTAGGCCTGGCTGGCAAAGGCACCGCCATAAATATCGAAGGGAAGTTGGCCATCGTGCTCCGTGTGAGTCACCCTCGCAAAGTCGTGCTTGCCCAGTGAGAGTATCTGCCAGACAGACTTCCAAAGCGATGAGTTTAAGCTCTCAATTTTTCCCTTTTCATCTGAGTGCAAGCCGAACGGGTCTGAATCGACTCTCCCCCTCCCCCGGCTGCAAATTTATGCTTAAAATCCTGTAGTCATTTCCACAGCTCAAAGAGGTTAATTTACAGCCCAGGAAGAAAATATGACAGAAGAATGCAGGACTGGAGTACTGGACCGTGTCCCTTTAATTAATTTAGGCCTTTCGAAAGGCCACACCTCGTCGCTCCGAGCCCCCGGCCATGAAATGGTTAATTTAATTAGGATCAGAAAGTAACAGAAGCGAGGTCTCCGCGCTCCTCATTTTTATTTGAATTACAAAAAGCATCTGACATCAGGAGAATGAATTACATGTGCCAGTTTGTTTCCTCAAGAAATCTTTAGCTTGTTATTCTATTTAAGGAGTGAGGCTCCAAAGGCTTTGTCCCATCATGAGCTAAGTCACAGATAAAGATCGCATTGAAATATGAAAAAATATTATGAAATACTTTGAAAAAGGCACTATACATGTATTCACTTAGCTGCCACTTCTCCAAAGCGACTTACAGTGTTAAGCTACCAACAATTATCGACCCATTTATACAGCTGGGTAATTTTACTACAGCATTAAGTACCTTGCATTGTTACAGTAAAAGTTACTTAGCTGTGCAAACACGGTAATTAGCTTAACATTATATGTTGTTTTGGAGAAAAGGATCAGATAAACGAATAAATGGAAATATACTAGCTATACGGTCAAAAAAATCCTCCCACCCCA
The DNA here is from genome assembly GCF_900964775.1 of Scleropages formosus. Lineage (NCBI taxonomy): Eukaryota > Metazoa > Chordata > Actinopteri > Osteoglossiformes > Osteoglossidae > Scleropages > Scleropages formosus. The sequence continues at coordinate 27,826,085 of NC_041815.1, read as the reverse complement.
CTTCAACAGAGACAATCAACCTGATTAAAGGTCAATTCTATGACTAGCTAAGAAAAAATGCAATATATAAAGACCTGCATATTCACTGATATCTGCTTACAGTTTGTAAGACAGAGTTGCATGGATTAATACAGAAATTGCAAAACCAGCGGGTGGCGCAGTGGTTAGAGCCACTCACTTGCACTTGAAGGACCCAGGTTTGAATCCTCGCTTCTTCTGTAATATCCATGATCATAGTACTTACCCTGGACTGGACACACCCAGGATGGGACGCCAGTCCGTCGCAAGGCGACACAAGCAGGACTCGAACCCCAGACCCACCAGAGAGCAGGACTCGGTCCAACCCGCTGCGCCAGTAGGTGGAACAGTGCATCAAAATACTGATCACCTACCATTCAAGCAAAAACCTCAAACTTGTATATGATTGAATATACAGAACTGGGATGCTGAATCAAGCAACCAGAAAGGCTTCCAGTGTTTCAGGACAAGGACTTCTCAGGGGTACAAAAAAACAAACACCCCTGTGGGACATGAACTTACAACCTTCTGGTTAGAGGCACATGTCCTTCCAAAAGAGAGGCAGGTGACTGAAAAAACATTGCCTGGCACCGGTACCCACCTCTCACTCCACGTCTGAGTAAACAATCACAGCAGTTCCAGCGCAACCATATTTCTGTGGGGCACCCGTGGGTTTGGACCAACGGCTCGTCTGATTTACACCCGTCGCAGTTCGCCGCTGACAGGCTGACTTTAAAAGGAGTGACGTGCCGGTTGCGGGGGCAGGATGAGCGCAGTCTGGCCCCCTGTGTTTTTTTCAGTTACAGGGGTGGGGGGCTGTTTGGCGAAGACGGGGCGGCAGGTCAGGGTCCTGGAGGAACCGAAACACAGCTATGAGTGGAGTCCTGCTGCAGAAATAGACCTACTGCACTGTGACCTTCGACCCCGTGACCCCTGCGACCTCTGTGTTGTACCCAATTTTCTACTATGCTTAGATACACTGAGAGAAACATACTTTACATCAGAATGCCATATTTACAGTGTTTGTCTTTTTTCTAACTACACTAAGAGCCTTCCCACATCAAGAACGCCGAGTTACAATTAGAGGATTATGGCAGCAGGTGGTGTTTTAGTTAAAGTCCACACCTTGCAGTCTAAAAACCTGGGTTTAAATCCCTCTTCCTGATGAAGGTACTTATCCTGAACTGACAGTAAAAGTTACCCTGCTGTATAAACGGCTACATTAATGTAAGTAGCTTAGAGTCCAAGCGTCATGTTGTAAGTCACCGTAACAAAGGTTTCCGATAAATAATAGTTAATAAATATTTTATGGCCACTGCCCCTCTCAGCTGGGTCAATCCTGGCGTGTCTCACACGGGCAAACGACACATTTCATTCGTTTTCATTTGACCGTGTTTAAATAACTAACCTCATCGTATTTATATAACGCGGCCGTTAAAAACGACCAGCTTAATTCCTTCCAGCGTTGAGCTCCTCTGAGTGTATCTGTCTGCACCAGCAGATGAAGATGTACACACTGGGACACACTCGTCGTATACGTCCCCCAAGGCCGGGTCCTTATCTCTGGCTGACATCTGTACACAGTCCTCCTTCGTGGCGGGGGGACGGTGGCCAGTCGAGCTGTGAGAGATGGATCCTCCCGGTGATTTACGAGCCAGGCCACTCCACCCGCTCTCCGTGTGGTCGCAGATAAATCAGATCCGCCCACTTGGAGATGGGGGTTGTCTGCGTCCGGGCCTCCCGCTATTGGCGGCCTTCTTTGAACCGCCCCTCCGCTCCGGACCGGGTGGACCCCCGACCCGTTGCGTGTGCTTGCGCTAATTACGGGCTGCGGCACATGTGAAGCTGCGCCCGGTGATCAAATTATGGTTGATTCATGCCGATAATGCATTTCATCATTATGATTATCAACCAACGTGGCCTACAAGATCAAATTAACCCAAAGCCCTAGGAAAAGTGTCTCTGTCCCATTCCTTGATTAAGAGGCGAAATGGCCCAACATCTTTAATATGCGCAAACTGCCGTTCCACAAAATGCGGAAACCATCAGAGGTGGTGGTAATGTTTTATGCAAACAACAAATGTTTCAGTGTGTAATACGCAAGGCCTGGAACAGCCAGTGGTCTGGTGTTTCTGCACACAGACATGGGTTTATTACTTTTTACGTGGATTTTAAAATTCACTGGGAAGTGCAGAACGGAATCTTGAGAAACTGCGGCGGATTAATCCCTGGAACGCTGCTGGACCGATGAAGAACGCATTTCCACCACATCAATCACAGCCTTTCCACTGGACCAATGGGGAAGCACAACTTTTCTGCTGGACCAATGAGGAAGGCACAAGATTACAACTGGGCCAATGAGAAAGACACACACTTCTATTCAACTGGATGAGTAAGGAAACCACAACAATTCTACCAGACAAACAAAAAACAAACAGTTTTTCTGTGCAACCAATGAGGAAGAAAAAACATTTTAAATGGACCAATAAAGAAAGTAAACTCAGTCTACCGGACTGAAGAGAAAATTTCAACCTGTCTACTGGATCAATGGGAAAAAACACAGCATTTCTACTGGATCTTTGAGCTGGCTACACTAATTGGCTATGCCCTAAAAAGAGAACTGACCAGTGAGATAGATGGCTTGTCCCCCTGCTATACTGATTTACAAGCCCCATGTTCATGGGTCCTTTGATTGTAATGTAAGAGCACTAACCACCACGCCACCTGGTGGCCCAGGTACTGAACCCATAAGTTAAGCACAACATTTCTACTGAACAAGTGTGGAAGGTATTATTGACTTGGGGCGTCAGCCGAGGCAACAGTGGGGGTGTCTCTAATGAAAGGGGTGCGGCAAACATGCAGCGTTCTGTCTTCCATCAACCCCCCGACCCTCCCAGGGTCCCTAAACCACAACATGATATTCTGGTTCTTCTCTCCATGTCATCGACATCGTATCCCACCAGCCTTTTCTGTGAGACCACCTGCAGAGTCATTCTCGCCCTGTCACTCATCTCTGAGCAGCATTTGCATTCGTATCCGTGTTTTCTCCCACTGTTGAATGCGGCTGTCATGTCGCGAGGGGTTAAGAGCACATGCAGAAAACCCAACCGAGCAAACAAACAAAAAAGTTTTTTTTTTTTAATTGCTGTTCTTTTTTAAAAATTATAATGACAGATAAATACACCGCAGGGACTGCCACAAAATATGGAAAATATGCACAGACATAACAGTGGCCCTGCAGTTAGCGGTAAAACGCAAGGCTCCGGGTTCGAAATAGCACACTGCAGTTATCGTACGCAGTAATTAAGTCCAACCACCCTCCCAGAAAGATGGCAGCTCTCCGGTGCTGAACGGCAGCTTTTCAGCAGGAAGTCAAACTCGAAATTACTTCTGTGCGGACTCTGCAAATGGGGACGGGGATGGGGACGGGGATGGGGACGGGGAGGGGGAGGGGACGGCCGGCGGCGCCTCGCTTGGCGCGGGAGCCAGCGCTCGGATGCGGACACCGTGACGATTTGTGGCTGCCTCTGCTTAGAAGACGGCTTTCGGGAGGTCGGGGGATGAGTGGTGGTGGGAGAGGTGGGGGGAGGGGTTCTGGGGGGGGTGAGAAAAAGGCACTCAGTGTTTGTTTAGCACACAGCTCATGAGCTAAACATAAGATGGGGGGGGGCGCACAGAGCCGTTTCTCCGAAGGGAACATTCCTCCACGTCGAGCCGTATCCTAGCAACTTCAACAAAGGCGGCGGGTAATCATTTCCAGTAACTTTCAAAACGTGGACCAACGGACTCCTTTCCCTCCGTTTTGAATGTGATACACACACCCCCCACCGCCCTCCTCCATACACACACAACCCACGCAGATATACATTTTTAAAAAAATATCTTTTTTCGGCCCGACGGCCAAAATTCGCTGACATCATCCAGAAGCGGAGAAGAAAATCACAGCTTTACAAGAGCGCTGGCGCACTGGTTGTCATTAACCAGTGGCGGCGGTTTGCACCGAGGCAAAAACAAAATCCCAAACCCAAAGGGGCTGTACCGTAGCCCCTCCGCCGAGCTGGACCCCAGTAGCCCTACAATGTGTCTCCAGAGGAGCTGGGACAACCCCCACCCCCTTAACGGTTCCAGGTCCACTCGTTCTGATCCGAGCTCATCGGTGCACCAAACCGTCCTCTGCTATTTCAAGAAGAGCCCGTATTGCCTTCCAGTGGCACGGCATGCTCTCTCATTAAGCGAAGACAGGAAACCGACATGCAGGGATGTTGGGGGGGGGGTGCTCATGACCTCGGGTTGTGCCTCATGAAGAGTTCAGGAAGCCCACATCTTTTTACACAAAACATGTGACCTTGTGGTGCCCCTCAGCAAAGCAGCAGGTGGCGCAGCAGTTAGAGATACTGCTTTGCAATAAAAGGACCCAGGTTTAAATCCCACCCCTGCTGTAGTAACCCTGATCAAATAACTTAACCTGAATTAATACAGTGACAATTACCCTGGTGTATAAATCATTACGCTGGATGGAGAGACATAGATAGAGACGTGTGATTGTCCAAGTACAGCCATTTAGCTCCAAACCACTGTTTACCAACACATATTACACAGGTAGCAGTATATAGAATTCATAAGAAGCAAGTTTTTAATATATATATGTTTTTTCAATATTAGCAGAAAATTTATGGAAAGTTTATGGAGCAGACAGGAGATTAGGGGACAAGTAGATCTAAAAGAGATCTGTTTTGAGACTATATGCCTTTTGTTCTATGAGGGATTCAGCAACACTTAGTGACACAGGGAGATCATTCCACCACATGGGGCCAAAGTCAAGAAGCATCAGGAATTAGCTGTATGTAGAACTGATGGAGAAACATTTTTTTTAATGAAGGCTTATGGATCAAACAGATCAAGAGAGAAGTGGGTCTGAAAAAGATGTGTTTTGAGACCCTTAGTGAATGCTAAGAGGGATTCAGCAGCTCTGAGGGACAGAAGGAGGTCATTCCATCACACTGGAGCCAAAATAACTAAGTACCTGAACTCGGTATGTCACTTTGGAGAAAAGCATTGTGTAAAATTTTATTATTATTATAATTATTATGCTTGGTAATAATAATAATAATAATAATAATACCGTGTGCAATTCTGCAATACAGTGTGCGAGGCCTTAATAAGTTTTACCAGAGAAGGTAAAATCACCCCCCAGCAGGGGTTTTCACACGAGAACAATGGGATGACATTTAAATAAATTGTTGCCTTCGTCTCTGAAATAATGGCGCAGTCCCAAAATGCGCTTCCCACTAAGTACGAACAACACGGCCAATGTGCCTCGACGCAACGAGCGTCTAAAACAACACGAGCGGCTAACGGCGCGGAGGCGGGGCCTGAAACAGGCGGCCCATGTCACTGGATGAGGGGGTTTGACGGAAGAAGGGCGTATCGAATGGCAGCGCCAGAAAGGAGCTGTCAGTCAAACCGGCGGCCTTTTCTCTCCCCAGAGCCTAATCCAGGCCGAGACTGACGCAGAAACCTCGGAGCCGGCATAAATAAGAAAAGGAAACGGGCGATCGCCTCGTTCAAAACACATTTTTAAAAAGAGCAGCTTTTATTATGCAAAAACGTGCATTCAGAGAGCGGGGCAGTAAGCGATAGCCTCGAACGCACCAGGAGCCTGGGAGACAAGGCATGGCATGGGGCCTAGGGCTCCCTCGGGGCGTGTCCGCGACACCGCAAACGCACGCAGAAGACACACGGCTAACGCATGTGGGCCCAGCAAGGAGGCACCCCCCCTCCCGTCACAAAGGTGAAATGCCCAAGGAGAGGCAATTAGGTGGGAAGAGGCACAGATGTGACTGGAATCTGTTCAGTTGATTTATACATAAAAAGCACTTTTTTTTCCTACCAGGAAGAGATAAGCAGTTGAGTCGGTCACTTCCATGTCTCAAAGATCATATCAGTTTAGCTGAGTTTGTGTTATCGCCTCTTATGTATAAGGGTGCGAGTTTATTCAAAAGAAAGAATGTGAAGAAAGTTTCCTTTAAAATCCACTGAACTGGAAAAGGAAAGAGCATCAGGCAGGCAATATATTTCTATATGTATCAGTCCTTGAATTGTTTTACATATGTATAGTTTACGTATCTGTGTAATTTTAGTGTTATAATCCAGTAACTAGTTAAAAAAAAACTGTTCATCAAACAGGTTACTTAATGCTACATATTCATATATCAGTTGTCTGTGTTTTTCCTGTATTTCATGTTTAAGTGCAAGTTCATTCTATAGAAAAATGTGAAAAAATTTCTTTCTTGTCAATCCAGCAATATGTCAAAAAAGTACATCAGGCAGGTAAAACTCTTCAATATGTGCATACACCTATTGCTTTTCACACACACACACACACACACGCACACACGCACACACACACACACACACACACACACACACACACGCACACACGCACACACACACCACACGCAATCTGAAACCAGTGGTCCTTGCGAATCAGAGCCTAACCCGGCAGCACAGGGTGCAGGGCTTGGGGGTTGGTTGGGAGGGGGGGCACCCAGGACGGAACCCCAGTCCACCGCAAGGCAGCCCAAGCAGTACATCATACAGCACGTAACATACGTCCGAGCGGATGTGTTAATACTGTTGGGCTGTGTGTGATTTACGGGAAATGCATGTTTGTTTTCCAAATACTAAACCATCGGTCCGTGTTCTTTCCCCTGAATGTGGACTTTTGGGGTGGCGGAGACAGACAGGCCGCCGGAACCACGGCCCCCCCCGGTGCGGCGTGGCCACAGCCAGACGGGGGGATGTGGGCATTCCTGCTGACGGACGCCGAGCTCCAGGGCTTTGGCCCACAGAGAACTTCGGTCTGGCAGGAAAAGCTGGGAGTCAGCAGGGCGGCCGAGGGCTGGCGGCCCGCTCTCTCGCTGGCTCGCGGGCGTCCGACAGGGCCCCGCTCTTCCCACCAGACCCCGCAGTGAGGAAGATCCTCCGTGGGAGGAAACGGGTAGATGGGAGCAGGAATTCGAGAAGCTCAAAACTCAGGCGGTGACAGGTCTTCATCCCACCGTGAGACTTTCTCAGAAGAGCATCTCATGTTCCCATGCAGGCTGAATCCGGCCCCAAACACAACTACATGTGTAATTAAAATTAAAATAAAATTAATGCTCATCACACCTCCTAGGACAGAGTAGCATGAAGAAGAGGATTCAGCTCTCTATACTCACAGGCCTTCCAGTGGAGTCCTTCTCTGAACCCAAGCAAACGAGAGATGAGGAGAATGAAAATGAACATCCCCCTCTTTACCCCAGTAAGAGCTGAACTACATTAAATGTGAGTAAACTGAGTGAGATGTTGACGATGTGGCGCCGGGCGATTCAGCACTCGACTGCGGAGACAGCGTGCCGATTGCGACCCGCGCAGAAGGGATGCTCTCGGTAGCTGAATAGGTGTCAGCGCCCGGCGCAGCCCCTTTTCCCTGCCGGTCGCATCTCACACGTGCGCCACCCGCCAAGTGTCTGTCAACAGCCCGTCCTGCGAGACGTGTCTCCGAATGAAGTACCGCGCAGGATGAGCATCCCGTGGGTGAGGAACATCTGAGCTGCACAACTCCATCCTCTCCTTGTTGTTAGAAGCAGCAGAAACTGGGCCCTCAGACCAAGTTCTGCAGTGTTTCACAGGAAGGGATTTTTGACGTGTATTTGTGAGCGCTGCCAAACCCAAGATCACCAGAAAGTCTCAAATATGGAGTTGCAAAAAAAAAAAAATTATTAGCTGCAGATATTAATGTTACCCTGCAATGAACTGGCATTACAGTGCAAATGCAACGGGAATGCAGTGGGATTAGTGGGGATTCAGCAGGACTGTGAAGAGGATTCAGTGACAATACAGTGGGAATGTAATGGAAATGACCTGGAAATGCAGTGGGAAGACGGTAACATTACAGTGGGGATTCAGTGGGAATGACTTTGGTAATGCAGTGAGATTATGATGGGAATGTAGTGGGAATGCAATGGGAATGAGCTGGGAATGCACAAGGATCAGATGGGGAATGTAGTAAGAATACAGTGAGGATTCAGTGGGAATGATTTTGGTAATGCAGTGAGATTATGATGGGAATGTAGTGGGAATGCAATGGGAATGAGCTGGGAATGCACAAGGATCAGATGGGGAATGTAGTAAGAATACAGTGAGGATTCAGTGGGAATGATTTTGGTAATGCAGTGAGATTATGATGGGAATGTAGTGGGAATGCAATGGGAATGAGCTGGGAATGCACAAGGATCAGATGGGGAATGTAGTAAGAATACAGTGAGGATTCAGTGGGAATGATTTTGGTAATGCAGTGGGATTATAATTGGAATGTATCAGGGATGAGCTGGGAATGCACAAGGATCAGATGGGGAATGAAGAGGGAACGTAATAAGAATACAGTGGGAATGCAGTGAGACTGTAGGGGGAATGACCTGAGAATGCAATGGGAATGTAGTGGGATTAGAGTGGGGATTCAGCAGGATGACAATGGGAATGAGCTGGGAATACAGAGGGACTGTAGTATGAATGAAGAGAGTATGCAGTCGGAATGCAGTGGGATCCTAGAGGCGTTTTCGAGGGACCGCAGTAAGACTGCAGTGGGAATGCAGCTCTCCGCCTTCGGACTGTGTGCCGAGCGCTGCCTCCTGTGCTCATTCTGCTCCGCTGCAGAGCAGCCGTGGCCTCCGGAGACGAGACGCTGCTCGATGCGCACGACTCAGTCAGAGGCTCAATAATTGGACTCCGCTACACTATGCACTGAAAATCATCTGTTCTCCAAGTTGCTCCTTTTGATTAACACTTCGCTGTGGGACAAAGATCCCTTTAGACGTCCACGTCTCGACCCTAACGGTCAGGATTCGGGGGAAAAAAATTAAGTCTTTTAGACTTCTAATGAACACGCCGAATTCATTTGTTAAGTAACTATCAGTAAACTTTTTTTTTGGAGGAATCTAATGAAGATAAATTAAAAAGCCATGTTTGTTTTTCGTCAATTAGAGGCTTCACTTAGGTAAACAAGACTATGCATCAATTCCAAGGACCGTTTTTTTTTTTTTAAAAAACTAGTCGAAGGTGATGTGTGTGTGTGTTTGTGGGTGTCGAGGTGTGTGGGGGGGGAAGCTGGAGTCCTTATGAGCATTCCCGTACAATGGTCCTTTTTCAACTACATATCATTTTAATTGGCTTCACTGTTATTGTCTGTTGTTGCAATGAAGAAAATTCATTGGACTGGATTTCTTCCGAGCTGCAGATACACTTTTCATGAATGCCATGTGCCGCCCTGTCTTTAAAAGTGTACATTTAGAGCATGACCACAAACACCAAAGTAACAAACATGTTTTGTCTTGTACTGGCCTCTATAATTTGGTCAATTTAAAAAAAAAAAAAAAATGGAGGGAATGTGCTGCGAAAGTGCAAGTTATTTTCCAACCAATTGGCTCTGCTCGTCCCCGCGCTGCCCTGACGCCCCTCCTGGAGATGTACGGCCGCTCGTTCGCCATTCGTTTCCCCTGGAGCGGAGTAGGAGCGCCACGTAAACGGGCCTATTCAAAGCTGTCCATGCAACGACCCACTGGGTCGAACCCAAGTCCGGTGTTCCTCCGCACCCTCCCAAACCAGCCACCTGTCGTCAGGCCTTCCGGTGTGCATCGTAAAGTAGCACCGAGGCGTCACGCCTTCGCCGAGTATCTAGAACATAATCAGTCAGCTACCAAGAGGTGCCCTCCAGCATTCATCGATCCCGGTGCGGTGGGTAAACCAGCAAATAGTGCCATTGCTTCACACCTTAACATGGGTTCAAATCCCACCTCCTGCTATAGTGCCCCTTAATCAAAGTACAGTATTAGTATGTTAGAAACTATAAATAGGCAAACCACGGTAAGTAGCTTTGGGTACAAACCCAACAACGTTGTCCTGGACAGAGGTATCAGATGAATAGTCCAAAAAAACAAAAAATTGCTGCAGATCTGAAACATAAAGGTATGTAAAATAAGTTAAACAAAAGAGCAGAATCCTTCCAGACATTTGAACTTCCATCTTTATTTCTAACCGCGGTACACAGGATCATTTTCTCAATGTTCAGTCACGTGAAATGAAAAGATTCAGTGTCTGTTCTGCAGCGGTTTAATTTAAAAGGGGAACGGGGAACGTCTCAAGGGTAAGAAAATCAACTTAGTCATTCTGATCAATAGCCACAGGAAAACCAGCCTTCTTACAATTACGTGAACATTCTTCTCGCAGGTACCGCTTTCATAACACGGAGACCATCTTTACATGTTTTTTTTCCCGTCCTTATGTTCCGAATGAAAGAAGGATCCTCTGCTCAGCACTAATTACGCCCTTTTATCATTTCCTTTCCTTTACAATTCTAATTTGTCCCTTTTTGTGCCGAGTTTCAACCGGCTGTTTCGCGGCGGTTTTAATACCGCGCTATTTGTAACTCGTTCTCCGCGTCTCGCTTTCCCATTTAAAAGAGAGGCGCGTTATATTACCTCGCTGTTCATTATGTGAACAATTCGCAAATTAAAGTCTCACTTTATTTCCGTGTAAGAATGAGGGGAGGTGTTGAAATTTACGTGCTGCGGTGTTAGCCTTTGCAGGCCTTTTCCGCGTCTGGGTCCTTTGACCTTTGACCTCTGTAATAACCCCCTTCGGCTGTCGCTCTTCTGGATCGCCCTAGATAGGTGGGTGCCGCAGAAAGAGCAAAGGTCGAAGGTCTCAGCTCATGGACGATGCACTTAATAGCTGCACTTAGTGGCAGGAAACACGGCGATAAAGGAGTGCAAGTTTTCTTGGGTTTTTGCAATCGCCCTATTTCTCATCTTGTCTTTCCAAAATGTATTTTATTTATATTTCTTCGTTTAGCTATTTAAAATTATTTACTCAGCTGGGTAACTTTTACCGGAGCACTTCAGGGTAAGATCGTTGCTCAATGGTACTACAGCTGGAGGGGGGATTCAACCCTACAATCTCTGAATCCCAAGGCAGCAGTTCTAACCTCTACACTATCAGCTCTCCGTCGATGAGTTTCCTCCAAAGCTACTTCTAATGTGAGGTTTGTACAATAGGCTATTTACAATGATTTACACATTACAGTAGGGTAATTTGTACTGTATTAGTTCAGGGTAAGTACCTGTGGGTTGGGAGTGGGATTAAAAGCTGTCTTTCAGTTACAAAGTAATGGCTCTAACCGGTACGCCCCCTGCTGCCTGCATGTAACGTGAGCAACATCTCATGACAATAACTGACAGAAATGAGAAGCACTTTGAGAAAGTCGTGTTAAACCTCTCAGCGAAGCCCCGCTAACGCTCATTACATTTCCCAGAGAATATGAGCTGAGACTAATAGGAAAAACCAGAGGCACCCGCACACAAAAAACATCCCTGAAGAATCCATGCTTTGTGTGGCATTCAGATGAAGATTAAATAAATTTGCCTAAAAAGCAGAAATCTACACTTGAGAAGGGCAGCAGCTTCCATCAGCGCTGAAACGGCGGCAGAGTTGGGCGACGTGTGTTTCCCCAAGACTCGCCGTGCCAGTCGACACCCCTAGAAACACGATGTGACCACATCTTACGAAGGAACCCCGATGGCACTCGGGTGCTTTTACCATACTGGTGTGAAACGTGGTGCAGCAGTTTGCGATAACCCTCTGCACCCAAAAGGTTATCGGTTCAAATCCCACTCCCCTCGCTGCTTGGACCACTTGAAACATAGCAGTTACAGCTGTTTTCGCACAATGAAAGGAGTCGGCTTTGAATCCTGCCTCTGGCTGTAGTACCCCAAGCAACAGTACTTACCCTGAATGGATACAGAAAAAAACTACCCTGTTGTATAAATGGGTAAATCAATGTAAGGAGCACAGTATAGAAGTCTTATAAGTTGCTTTTGAGAAAAGCATCAGCTAGGGTTCGAAGTTTGTCATTCAGCAGCTTTAGGAATATACATGAACAAATAATAAGAATTATAATAAGGGCAACAAAACTAATAATAGGGTCTGGGGTTCGAGTCCAGCCTGGGGTACCCTATGATGGACTAGCATCCCCTCCTGGGTGTGTCCCCTCCCCCTACGGCCCCGCACCCTATGTTGCCGAGTTAGGCTTCGGTTCACCGCGACGCCGCGCGGGACAAGCGGTTGTTGATGGATGGATGGACAATAATAATAATAATAATAATAATAAGAAACAGAACGGAAAAGGACAGATACTGGGAGGTCCCGTCTCGGTCCGAACTGGAAGGACGTTCTCGCCTTCGGCTCCGACCGCGGCGAGACGCGAGGCCTTCCTCTTCACGGCGGTCAGCCGTCCTTCTCCTTGTCCCGAATGCGGCGTTTAAAGGTTTAAACCGGAGATTTGGGCCGCGCCGCGTTGCGGGCAATTACAGGCAAGTACCTCGGCTGCGAGCGGAGAGGCCATTCAAATGGGCTCCCTTTAATCCTAATTGGTTTCTGCAGTGTAACTCACCCTCGCAGAATTACACACCACATCTCCTCGCAAAGCGCTCCAACCCCGAGCCGAAAAAAAAGCAGCGGCCCCGCCGCCGCCGCGCAGGCTCGGCCGCAGCCTGTCATTACGGAGCCTATTTTGTTCTGCGCAGGAAACTAGTATAAAGCATATATTTGGAAATTTGCGGATTTAGCGGATCCTGTTACTTTCCCGCAAACCGTCTAAACACAAGGAGGTGAATCCTGGTAAATCTAATGTGACCTTCGGTGGGAGTCACTGGAGGAGCAGCTGTGCCCGCGTGAAGATCGGGCCCCTGGAAGGGGGTGGGGGGTTGGTGGCTCTTCTCCGTCGTCTCGCACCCTCCCGCCGTGAACGCGGGTCACGCGGGGGGCGACAGACGGCAGGAGGCAGAACGCCACGCGGCAACACGTAGGTCACCCGATAAAAGCAGAAGTGCAGAAGCGCTCGGCCCTTCGACACGGGAACTGCGAGACCCCCAAGTCTGCTGCTGTGGGCTCCGCTCGTCACTTCTCAAAGGCAATATTTCGGAAGGGCTACGCTTTACATAATACCAAGAGCTGTGCCGCCGCACGGATACCGGAAAACAGAACCGATCACAGAATTCCTCCATAGTATGGACCAGAAAAGCCAATCGATACCTTCCTCCGACAAGCTGATAAATTAAGTGTCTTCTGAACGAATAAATGAATGATAAAGTGATGGTAGAAATAAGATGCTAAATTTAACTGCAATCAATAACGGGGCAGCAGGTGGTGTCGTGACTCCGAATATTACTTTGCGATCGCAGGACCCGGGTTCAAATCCCACTGCTGCAGTCGCTGAAGGGCTTACTCTGAACTGACACAGTAAAAATTACCCAGCCACGTAAATGGGTAAATCGATGTAAGTAGCTTAGTGCACAGACATTGCGAGCTGCCTGATAAATAGTGGTTAATAATAATAATAATAATAATAACTGAACATTGGGACTGATTGAAATGATGAAAACCATGCTGTCCATCTCCCTTTCTGAAGAACACCTGCGGATACGATCCGTGGAAAGAGGGCAAGGTGACAGTGTCTTTCCTTCTCCGGCTAATGAAGAGTTGGTCAATGGAGAGATCAGCGAGTCAGATAGAGCGGGACGAACGCGGATCAATCACGCACACACAGGCGCTGCGGCTTTTAACAGATGCCTCCATGTTAAACCATTTATCTCAATGCATCGATACGACCCGCTCAAAACGTCAGCATTGACCCGACAGCGGAGCCGACGCTCTGTCCTCTGGGCCCGTGGCTAAAAGGGTGTACAGTCGTGGTAAAAAAATGAGAGCCACAGCTGCACTTTCCCTGCTGCTTTTCAGTCCGCGGTCCTGGATTTAATCCCCCTCAATCGAGGTCCTTACCCTGTTACAGTATGAATAGCCCTACTATATAAGTAGATAAATTACTGCAAAGTTGATTATATAACCCCCAATGTTGTCTTGGACACAGGCATCAAATTATGGTTAATAATACAGAAAATTGCGGTTAATAATGCATCCTTTCTGTATCTCAGCTTTGGAGTGAGAACTTGAGTGATCATACCTCCCCTCAGCCTCAGTCTTATCTTTCGGGCTGCATGAAGTGTAGTGTTTGGGCTGCTACAATAAGTAATAATATGAAGGTCCCAGGTTCGAGTTCTCCTACTGTAGTACCCTTAATAAAGGTACCTTCACAAAGGTACGGCTGATACAGTGAGAAACAGTTGCGGTATAAATAAGCAAATCATTTTAAAGTTTATTTCCTGGCATTTTAAGTCCTCTCTGACAAAGTAAGCAAGTTATTATTATTATTGTTATTATTATTATTAATGATGATGATAATGATGATGACGGTAAACTCCCATTACGGCAGTGCAATGAATGTGATCAGTGTAAAATACTGTACACTTATGAAAATAGCTGGTAATACTGTAACAACGGACTGGCAGTCACCTTGTAATAATGGCGTGGCGGGGGCCGTACGTTGGGGCTACACTGCGGACGAAAGCGCCGAGACAGGCTGCCACTTCTTTATGAATGCAGCACTAAAATGGGAGAATTATCACTTCATCTCCCTCGGCAGCAGTCCCCACCGAACTTATTACACTTTCACAATATTCATGAGAAACTGCACATTTTCGGGGCATTACGACAAAAATGTTATTGTCAGCACGTAGGCAGCGGCGGAGCGGCGCCCGGCCGGCCCGGTTCAGCGCGTTTTTAACCTCGCTTTCGGAATGGCGGCAGGGACGCGGTAGAAGGGCGATGGCTGACCCGACGGTCGAGATGTGGGCGTCGACCCGCTGTCTGGGCAGAGCTCTTTATTACGGACGGGCCGACGAGCAACTCTGCCTTGTCTGATGTGAGCTGACAACATACTATTCTCAGGGGAGACCCAAGACACATTCAGACACACACGCACACAAAACGGGTCGGCTGGAGCCGATACCTCACTCGCCAGGGAAAGACGCACAAGGAGCATTTCGCAGCCTTCAACAGCAACGGTCGAACCCATGACATTATAACAACGTCATCCCGGCCCACCGTTAACCAGAAAGTAATTCGTTCTTCGAACCTCGACCTTCGGCAAACAAGGCCGATTTAACGTAACTCAAGCGCAGCAGGGCAACAACAGATGCACTTGTTGACGACATGAGTTCAGTGCACTCATCTCTTGGCCTTTCCTCTTTTCAGGAGGGTCCTCCGTTCCACCGGTGCTGGGATTTTTGCTGCAAAGCCTGTACTCCTTTGGTAAAAGAAGACAAAACAGCCGGAGCCGAATTGCCCCGAACAGCCGAATCGCCTCGTTCCTTTTTTCTCGAATTCGTGTTCACCTTTTTTTCCCAAGGAAGGTGACATTGAGATTAAACGTTCTGACTTCCAAGTGCTTCCTGTTTATGCATTAGGGGAGGCAGGGTGCCGCATTAAGAGCCTGTGCGACTTGCGGAGCATCTGAAGGGGAAGCCGCCATCAAAAAGCTCCTTTTAACGCGCCCGGAAAGCCAGCCAAACGGTTACAGCGGGGAGGTTTTGTTTTGCAAGACACTGGAAAACAGCAGGTTTTCTGAAGGGGGGGGGGGGGGGGGGGGGGTCACTGGAGCGCAGGGAGGCGTTGGCCATCTTTCGCATCGACAACGTCACATTTCCCACATCAGCTTCATTCCAGGAGGAACATCAGAGGCGCGCTCATCATTCTGCGTGTGTAAAAAGAAACCCAACCAACCTACGTCGCGGAGATAAGCAAAACAGGGCTAAGGTCGCTCGTCACGGGAGCGAACGATGACGTTTTGCCAGCAAAACGCTACAGCGGCACAGGTGTGAGAATTGAATCTCACAATGAAATGCCTGTTACACCACAATAATTTCTTATTATTAATATCGTCCAGCCATCCACCTGTTATTAATAGCCGCTTTCCCAGTGCAGGGTTGTGGAAGTCCAGAGTCTATCCCAGAAGCAGTAAATTGCAGGGCAATCCCACTCATAATATTTACATTGATTTATTAAGCAGACGCTTTTCTCCAAATCAACTTCCAGTGAACTCTACATAGCGTTACCAACCCACACACCTTATTTACCGCGGTGACTTACGCTGCTAGATACACTACTTACACTGGGTCACTCATCCATACACCAGTGGAACACACACACTCTCTCTGTCGCTCACACACTGCCAGTGAACCTGAATGGCATGTCTTTGAACTGTGAGGGGAAATCCACGCAGACATGGGGAAAACATGCAAACTCCACTGAGCGGGTATCGAACCTACGTCCTCTCGCACCACCCAGATGTTGTGAGACAGCAATGCTACTCACTGTCCCACCATGTCACCCTTAATATTAATCAGAAACAAACAAATGATTAGTTTTACCTCAACTGGCTGAAGGAAGAAATGTAACTCAGATTTCAGAGTTCAGTGCGGTACGCTCCGTAGGGCTTCTTGCGGACGGAGCCGAGCGACTCCCGCTGCACCGCAGCGTCTCCGCGACAGCCAGCGGAGGTTGAGGTATGACTCCCATTTAATTCCACTGGCCCGTGCACACTTTGCCATCAGGTAAACCAACACCCGTGTTTCCTGAAGCCGGTTCAGCCGCAACGGCGACAACGGTTTTTGGGTCATAACTGTGTTCAACATTTCATCGTAGCCCATTTGATTTATGGGAACGACCAGCTCACAGCTAACAAGAGTCATAAATTACGAACATCCCTTGACTGTAGCTGCTGGATGGGGAGACGGCACGGGGCGCCTCCCATCACTTACAGGGAGAACTTCAGTGGCGGGGTGCTACATGTTTTGTAAAATCATACAGATTATTGAAGGCCACCCCCACTTACAATTTCCTTGCATTGCAGCAGATGGTTGCAGGTCCGAGATGAAGAAAGCATGTTCCTAACCCAAGTAGCATGGGAGGCGTCTTCAGTCAGGTTGACAAGGTAGCCTCAGTCCACAATACGGACCAAGCGAGGCGACGCGAACCATTATTACCTCGATCACAGTAGCTCTTATCCATCTAGAGACATCACCCCCAACCACTGAAACATGACTGCCTTGCATAGAAAATGCTCCGTTTCCCTTCTGCTGGATGCATCATGACTCAGAGTCAGCAGGAGGAAGATATAATTAACACAACTTTTCCTACTTTATAGGAGTGGGAGGTGGGCAGACATAAAGGAGCTTATTTCAAAAGTTAACTGCAGTGCAACAACTCTGCATTATGAGAATTTTTAGAGCTTCTTCACTGCCCGGAACGTGTCGATGAAGCAAATCAGAAATGCACGAGACCCAGGGGTCTAGGTTGGCCACGTGCGAGCACCAGCGAGCACCGAGAAGGAACACCATGGAGGCACCGACATCCAGAGTTGTACGACATTTTCTGTTCTCCACAGTTGGCATGGGCGTTGCGACACGCCACATCCAACGTGGCTTATCCCCCGAGCAGCGCTCCTCTCTAAACGCAGCTTCTTTTTCTTTATTAGAGCCTCTCACTTGCAGTTAATGGAGCACGCCATTTCGCTTTTAGCCCTCGTCCCCTGGCAAGCTTTTAGCACTGTTTAGAGCTACAGTACGACTCGCTGTAATAGCTCTTCAGGAGCTGGACGCTGACAGCGAGGTTGCGGTGTCGAACAGAAACGTGACTCCGCTTGTGTCCATTCCGCATTGTCGGGGACGTCGTCAGCGGAAAGGTGTCCGAGAGGGTCACCGTCTCCACGCTCATTCCCGACGCCTTAAAATCCCACGCAGGATGAAAAAATCACACTGGCAGGCAATGCACCTCGCAGTCTATCTGAGGGTAATTTCATCATGTCAAGATAATTTACTGTGCCATCTGATACACTGTTCTAACAGCAACGCTATTTAATAGCTATTTAATTTTTTTTTTTCCCCGTCTAAGGATCTTTTTACATTCTACTCCATTTCCAGCACGAGCTTATGCAGCGTGATGGGTGTGTAATGTGATGCTTTGATCGTGAACTCATCCTCCATTGTCAAGCACCGAATTTCCCCATCGCGATCGCGAGATAAATTCTTTAGCAGGGCTTTGTGGACTGGGACCTGCAGACCGACTTGCATCATGCGAAGAAATGGCAGAGAGTCTCAGCAGAGCGCAACGCAACACAAGCCCTCAAACTCTCCCCCCAGCAGATTAGCAGGAGAGGATGCTGCCGCCAACACGGGAAGCAGAAGTCAAAAGTCTGGGTCAAGGAGGAATGACACGACAACTGCACTAAACGCGAATAAGGAGCCCCGGAGTAGTAATTCAATCTGCCACCCGGCTCTCTCGGAGCAAAACTAAGCTTGTAAATCATAGCTTAAACCTTCTTAAGAACAAATGTCCTTCGGCCCCCGTCCTACAATTAGATTCTTTGTCATCTGTTAGGCAGCGATCCAGCGTATGCAGCTCTTTGGAACTCGTAAGGCAGAGGATGTCCGACTCAAACTGCTCTTTCACAGCCCACTAGCAAAGAACAAGAGAGCTAAATGCATTCAGCGAATGCCGTTGACCTTTTGTTCGTGTAGTAAACACACAGACAAACCAAAATCTAGCTTTAACAGCAACTTCGTCCCAAAAGCGCTTACCTGTTTCTTCATCGATGGAGAACCGCCCCAAGCCACTTCCATCCCGGATGGAATACTGGATGTCTCCATCGCGCCCGGTGTCGTCGTCTTTGGCGGTGACGCGGAGGACGCTCGTTCCGATCCGCGAGTTCTCCTTCACGGAGCTGGTAAGGGCAAAATCGGAGAAGTAGGGGGCGTACAGGTTCTCGTTGACATCCACGACCTCCACCTCCACGAATGAGACGGACGTGAGGGAGACCGGGCGACCCTTGTCCTTGGCACGTACGGTTAGGTTGTAGAACTGCTGCGTCTCGTAATCCAGCTCTTTGGTGAGCCTGATCACGCCGCTGGCTTTGTCCACCTCGAACTTCCCGTTGTAGTCGTTCATAAGCGAGTATCTGACCTGGCCACCAAGTCCCAGGTCTGGATCCTGAATCTCCAGCCAAGCAACAATGGTGCCCACGGGAAGATCCTCCAGGACACGTGCGTTGTAATAGCTAGGAATAAAGGTCGGGGCACAGTCGTTGACATCCTCCAGAGATATCCTCAGAGTAGCCACCGAAAACCTTTGGTTCCCTTTCTCGGCCTTATCGCGAGCCTCAACTTTGAGGGTAAAAGTCGATATAAATTCCCTGTCGAGCTGCCCGGCAACATAAATAATTCCATTTGTGCTGTTAATTCCAAACTGAGTTGTGCTTGTCAGCAGAGTGTAATAAATCTCACCGTTGAGTCCCAAATCCTTATCCGTGGCTTCCACTTGAATCACTTCCGTCCCGATGGCTGTGTTTTCCAGCACCACCGTTCTGTAGCTTTCCTGAAGAAACTGTGGCGTGTTGTCGTTCGCATCCTCCACGAATACGGTCAGCAAGCGCCAGCTGGACTTCTGAGGCAGGCCCAGGTCATAAATGGTGACATTAAGAAGGTACCTGTCGGTCTTCTCGCGGTCCATTGGAAGGAACACAGTTATGAGGCCGGTTACCATATCTATATTAAAACAGCTATCTTTGTTACCATCAGCGATGGAGTAGACAATCTGACCATTGAAGCCGGTGTCACCATCATCCGCTTTCACTTTGAACACACTTGCTCCTACCTTAAGGTCCTCTCGCACTGTTATCTCAGCAGGGAAAGACCTGTCAAACTGAGGAGTTTGTCTGTTGACGGAAAAGAGATCTATGAATCCTTCCTCGATTTTGGGTTTGCTGTTAGCTTTGGCCTTCTTCAGCAGCTTTTCTGCCAGCTTTTGCGCCACCCTCGTTTCTTTACAGTTGAAGCTCTTAGAAGGTGCCTTTGTGTGGACAACAGAAATGTTAACAAACATGGAGTCTGAGAAGTTCTCACCATCTGTGGCAGTTATTTTCAGGCTGAAAACGCCGTTCTTCGGATTGGCAGTTGCGAGAGACCTACGCAAAGTCAGAACCCCAGAGTCGGGGTTAAGATCAAAGAAGCCGCGCTCGTTTCCGGAGAGAATCTTGTACTTCACCAGCTCCAGTTCATCTATGTCTATAGCAGACATGGTGGTGATCACCTCCCCGATGGGAAAATCACGGGAGATCACCCCCTGACAGGCAATTTTCTCAAACAGCGGCTGGTTGTCGTTCACATTCTCCAAGTGGACCGTGACATTGACTTCGTTCTCGCGCCTGTACGGGGAGCCCCAGTCGGAGGCCCTGACAACGAACACGTAACTCTCAGACGACGACTCAAAGTCAAGCTCTGCCGTTGTGCTTATGACACCAGAAAACTGGTTGATTTTGAATGGCAGAGGCTGCAGGCTGGCGATGCTGTACGTTATGTAGCCATTTTCTCCTCTGTCGCCGTCTACGGCGGACACTGTGAGGATGTTCGTCCCGATGGCAATGCTCTCGTTGACGAACACCTCGTAGGAAGGCTGGGTGAACATGGGGGTATTATTATTGGCGTCCTCGATAGTGACACGAACGTTTGCCCTCAGCTTACTGTCTACCTCAACGACTTCAAGCTCAAATACCTCCTGGTTTACACCTGTAAACTGACGAGCTGTGGCGATCACACCAGTCAAGGTGTTCATGTTGAAATATACGGCATCTGCCGTTGGACTCAGAACGTACTCCGCATCATCAGGTTCTGGGAAAATTTTCACAGCCTCGACTATGGTGCCAGGGGGAGAAATCTCACTGAGCTTAATTTCATACATTGCCTTTTCGAACTTCACCTCTACGGGCTGGGGTCTTTTCACCAACACATGTACTATCTTGACTGCTGAGAACTTCTGAGGGGAACCCCTATCTTTGGCCTGGAGAGTGAGATTGCACCCATAAGGGAAATTATCCCAGTCTATGGGTTCTGACGCTTTGAGCTGATATTCATTGCCTTCAGGGGACCTATCCAGAATAAACTGTTCCAAAGGATCCCCTGCCACAATAGACACAGACTCTATATCACCGTTCAGTCCCTCATCCAGGTCCTCGACAGTGACCACCGCATAGACGGGATCTTTATCCAGAAAGGATGGCACATGGGTGACCACGTTTAGCACTGGCGCGTGCTCGTTGATGCGCTCCACATGGATGAAGAGTTTGGCGGTGCTGCTCACGCCATTGTTACCATAGAGTTTCATTCCCCGGTCCACGGCCAGGATCTCCAGGTCATACCTGCTCTGGTCTTCCGTGTTCAGCTTTCCGCTGAGGGAGATCACCCCGCTCGTGGGGTGGACAGCAAAGAGCTCCACTTTTTCTTTGAAGAAGTAGTAGAACTCCCCATTGGAGCCGATGTCCGCATCGGTGGCTGTGACCTGGGCGATGCTGGTCCTCAGAGGCGTGCTCTCGGGAATGGTCACGGAGTACGTGGTGGGCGAAAACAAAGGCCTGAGGTCGTTCATGTCCAGAACTTGTATATTCACTTTCGTCCACGTCTCCAGGGAGTCGCCCTTCACGGACGCCTTCACAGTAAGCAGGTAGCTATCCTGTATCTCTCGGTTCAAGATGGCCGAGTTCCCGCCTTTAGTCCTAATGCGCAAGAAGCAGAAGTCTCCCAGGACAAACTCCTCTGCTTTGAAAAAGCCCTCCTCGTCCCCCGAGGTAATCCTGTACTTGATGTCCCACGAGCGGTGCATGAGCGTAATCCCCATTTTCACCTTGCTCGTGGCGTAGGTGCGCGCCGCAGAGTTCTCGTACACAGTGGCATTGTAGAGGGGGTGTGTGAAGAGGAACCGAGGAAGGGAACCTCCGGGCTCCTGCAGGACTTGGCAGCAGCAGGAGAGGATGCGGAGGAGCAGGAGGGCCAGGCAAAGGAGGAAGGTCTGCATGCCTGCCCGTGGGCCCATCTTCACAGCCATGCCATCATTCCTCCATCCTGAAACAAAGAGAGCGGGAGAGACTGTCACGGAGGGGTTGACAACAGGACAATACAGTGATCCCGCATGGTTTAAAAAACGCACCGCGGGTCGGAACTTGGCCTTTCAACTTGGCGACTGACAAGCCACTAATTATTCATTCAATCAATAAGACGGATCGTGGCGCTGGGTTTGTCACGTAGCCGAGCAACCGGGGGCAGTGAGATCACTTCTGCGGGCCGCTTATAAATGACGCTACAATTGCACGGTGGAGAAAAACCAGAAACTCGCTAGGAAGGAACATGATAATTGTATGGCTGGTGGCTGGAAATGCAAAATGTCACAACAGCAATTTGAGCGCAACAAACGGCTAACATCCCGAAATACTAACGGTTACGACACAACGGGAGTTCAAAGCAGCACGCGGGTACGAGTCCAGCCAAATGCAAACATTCATACGCACATCATCTCGGTCATGTTCAGCACTGGAAATCAAATGTTGCACTTTTTTCCTCTATCTCCAAACAGCGAAGGCAACTCGAAAATAAATGGCCACAAATATGTACGCTTCCCGGAGCCCAGAGAAGCCACGGTACGGTAAATGCCATCTTGGAGAGATAGAGGAAACCCACGACGGTCACCGTACGATGATCCCTTGTTTCCACTGGCAAAGCCTCCCGTGTTTGAGTCCACGTCTAATAACAGCCTGGAGGAGAACAGCGTCCCGCCCCCCTTTAGTAACTGTCCTCAAGCGTCCAAATATAACGTGCTTTTTCATACCCGCAGCTAAATCGGAACCCTACAATAAAACCATGCCTTTTTTCTTTTTTAAAGTCAGTTTCAATTACAGTTAGAACAATGCCGAGAGCACTTCACCATGTTCGAAGTAGTGTATTTCACAATAAATTCCATGAGTAATGCATTTTTTCTCTTCAAAAATGATTACGTTCCGAATACATGATACTTTCCCCATTGTGTTCCATGCATATGTGAAGGACCGCGCACTTTCGACATGAAAATGAACGAACGTTTACGACGGGCTCGTAACTGAAGTGTGAAGTGGACAGACACTGAGAGCAGAGAATGTCTCCTTCCAGGTGAAGAAAAAAAAAAAAAAAAAACACTACTGGTATTATTGTCTGGCATAGAAAAACACATTAATAACTCTGCATTAGACAGCAAATGCAAATAACAAAGGGAGCAAGTAATTTGGTTTTAATGAGAATTTACTACTTGGCTTGTTTCCTTGGTTCGGCTGTACTGGTACTAATTAGCCCAATTAGCCGATGGGCATATTAAATGATATTTTCGCCGGTTCGTGATGTCATCCATCCGCAGTTTCTCTGCCCTTGCAAGCAGGAGCACAGAGATGAGGGTCTACGGTGGTGTCTGGGTTTTACTCTAAGCAGTGCGAGGAACCCGCAGTCGTATCAAAAAGGCATCTGTTAGAGGGTCTTAACTTCGGAAATGAAGTGTCGTCCCTTGGTCTCGCGATCCTGCGGCAGCCCGAATAAACACTCTCTTCACGCATAGGGGTCCGCTGGACAAACACGGGAGACTAATGAAGTCCGTCTCCTGCCTATCTCACGCTCCTCTAGGCCCTGGTTTGTATGCCGCTCACAGACGCAAAGGTCTGGAGAACATCCCCCCGGGAGAAAAAATTGCTTTAAAAATGATGGCGAGTTCAAAAGATCCTTCACGCCGAGTTATGCGAAGGAAGAACGTTCTCCATAATACATGAGTTGTAACTTTATGACGGACGCTGATGTCCGGACGGCGCTTGGCCAGAGCTGCCGTCCGCCTGCTGCACCCGTACCGTGTTGAAGATGCGCATTTTTGGCTCGGCTTTGGATTCACCTGGCGGAGCCAAAGCACTGCCTGACTCTTCTCTCTCTCTCTCTCACACACACACACACACACACACACACACACACACACACACACACACACACACATACAAGGCTTTGGGTGCTGTCTTCTTCCTCAGCTTTGAGCCTCCCCCTGCTGCAAACGATCAAACTTCCACCAGTGAGGAGACACCCCCTAATGGGGGTGGACTGACTTGGCTACCATAGGATGTGGACCTTGCCTGGTGTCCAACTTCGCCGGACGGTCACTGTGATCCAG
Source organism: Scleropages formosus (assembly GCF_900964775.1). Classification (NCBI taxonomy): domain Eukaryota; kingdom Metazoa; phylum Chordata; class Actinopteri; order Osteoglossiformes; family Osteoglossidae; genus Scleropages; species Scleropages formosus. The sequence continues at coordinate 27,802,079 of NC_041815.1, read as the reverse complement.
TCCTTGGCTGGATGATTCTCAGGCCTGCATCTCCGCAGCACCAGTCCACGCCTGTCTCCTGTGTGTCTGGACACGTGCTGCATGCCTGCACCCCTGAGGGTGGAAACCACAGAAATGAGTCTCCGAGGAGCCCATCTGAAAGGCAAACCCCTTCACAGGGTCTGGAGCCCACATCACGGCGCTATACGCACGTGCGACTTCTGGGGCCACAGCACCACATTGAGTGTCTGATGTTCATTCCACGGACGCCCGTGTTGTGTCTAAAGCATGTCACTCAGCATTAAACTCCAACAAGTTTGCCTCCGGATATTACTTACATTATTTTGCGTATCTCTACAAAAAAAAAATCCTTGCCGACGTTGCATCAGCGTGGACTTTTCTCGCAGCCTCGGTGGAGAGAACAGAATTCTTCCGACAAGCTTCTCAACGCAACGCCAGGGACCCTAGTTCGGTGTCCTCGAGCGATAACTGACTGACACCTTTCTGCTCGAGTGCTAATAGTGCCGAGTTTGTCTTTTTTTCACATTTACATTTATCTGATGCTTTCCTCCAAAGCGACTTGACAGTTTTAAGGTTACGATTATTTACCCATTTACACAGCAGGGTAACTTTACTGGAAAAATTTAGGGTAAGTACCTTGCTCAAGAGTACTAAAGCCGCAGGTGGGGCTCAAACTTGCAACATTTAGAGGCAAAGGCAAAGGCAAAAGCTCGAACCACTACGCGACCAGCTGTATGAATGAGTAAATAACCACAAGCGGCTTCATTTTGTAAGTCACATTACCATAGTGTCACATAAATGAATAAATGTAAATGTAACACTAGGGTTGGATTAGAGATTATGACTGTAAAAATATTTACGCTATTAGGCTAGTGTAAAAAGCCTAACACTGAAACTCGCTTTGGAGAAAAGCATCAACCAGATGAATAACTGTATATATAAACAGAGATACCATCTCACCTGGCCTGTCAAGTGTCACAAAAGCACTAATTCAAGAATAATCTAAAACCCGTATGAATCGAACCCCTGAGGAGCACCCCAGCCATATCTACAGGGTGTGACGGGTGGGAAGTTTACCGTATCATTTCCCCTAGTCACACTTAAGACTCAAAGAATGAGGTAATTACCACAGTGTCCCTGAAAGGACCCTGCTTGGAGCTTAAACGCTTTAAAGGTGCAAACGGAAACACCTCCATAAGCACTGTACAAGACACGCTAATGAAAGGTGTCGGAGCCCAAAATTAACGCACGGCCCTCGACGGCCCCCAGGGGGACCGCCGTTAAAGTGGCCTAATGAGTTACGTTTGATAAGGTAATACAGCGCTTTCCGCGCAAAAACGGCACCTTTCATCGGCGAGGAACTGCGGGGTCAAAATGTCACGCATATTTTAAAAGAGTCATCGCGGCGAAATTAAAAGAGCGCCTGAACGGAAAACCCCGAGAGAACGCCGTTTCACCGCAAACGCTTTTAATTCGGCGATGTGTGCCGGAGGTTACGCAGAAAGTGACAAACGTGTAATTGTTACATTTGCTGCGCATTAAGAGTCGACGTGCTTTCGCAATTCATGTTTCGTAGGGTATTTAGGAATCCGGTAGGTAAAGCACGAAGGTTCTCGGTTCTGGCTCCGATGTGGTGGAACGACCTCCCCCTCTCACTCAGAACTGCTGAATCTCTGTCCACGTTTAAAAAGGATCTGAAAACTCACCTCTTCCAGACTCACTTCGCCCATCATCTCTTAAGCTCATGTAAGGTGTAAATGTTCATGCACCATACATTTAAGATCATCCCCGGATCGATCCTTTACACAGCTACTCCTGTAATGTAACGTAAATGTTTATATGTATCTCAAAAAAAAGCTACTAGGAATGTGATCGGGAATCATCAGTATTTTGAGTTTCATGCAGCTACTCGTGTGATGAACGTTGGTTCATACGGTGGAAAGAAACAAACTAACTGCACTTAAGAATCACGCGTCTGGATCTAAGTGTCTCTTCCTGCTCATGTAACGAACACATTGTATTTTCTATGAGATGTTCATCGCTTTGGGGAACAGCGTCTGATAAATGAATACTGTACGTGCAAACGTAAAGTTGTGAAAGAACAATGAGCAGCTGGATGCACTGATGTTAAGGCCGTTCCTTCCTCCTGCTGTAGTTCTCATGACCAAAGTAACATTAAGTGATGCAGCAAAAAATCACCCACCTGCATATATGGGCAAATAATTGCAAAGGTGGTGCAACATTGCAAGGCGCCTTGCGCAGAGGTATCGCTCGGAGCAAAACAAATGCACACGGTGAATTCGTCACGTCTGTATTTTCTGCAGAAAAGAAAGTGCTACAAGTTAGAGCACGGCTACAAATTAAGATTTATGCTTTTTTTTTTTTTTTCCAAAGCCAGCACATTCCAGACCATTACTGTGTATCCGAAAGCCCACGAGGGCTTCGCAGACGTCGGGTAACAGCTGACGTCCAGACAAAGCAAAGCGGACAAATAAAACGTCTGAGACAAGAGGACGCGCGTGTCCTTGGGAAGTCCTGCCAGAGACGGCACTCCCTGACCCTTCTGTCTTTGGGCTACAGTTCCCACCCGGGTTTCTACCCCACCCCCCACCGTTCTGGCGCGGCTGAGGACACAACGCGAGTCACGCTGGGAAGTCCTGTTCCCGATAAGAGCCAACAAAACGATCTTCTTCGTCCGCGAGGAGACCGATACAAAGAGCAGGAGGCGACGGAAGGAGGAACAGCAGAGCATCGCATATTTTCAACAACATACTACGGTAATGTGTGGACCACCAGGTGGAGCAGTGGCCAGAGCTGCTGCAAATTACTGCGAGAACAAATCAACACTAATTTGCATAACCCGAATGCGTTTCGGCAAGTTGTCTTCATCAGCGTGAACATGCCAGCTGAGGCCAGTAATAAAATGGTCACCACAATAAAAAAAGGTATTTCGGGTAATATGAGGATTATGAGTGCAATAATAACACTCAAAATAAGGGAAAGACAATGAAAAACTGAATATCCATTGATGAAACACTGGCTAAAGGGAGCGCAATTGATTAATAGCCGGATCACAAAAAACGTTGCAAAGACAGATGTTCGCTGAGCCCATTTGGTCGTAATAAAATGATAATCATACCATGATTGTGCTACGATTACCATACCGTTCATAATGGGGAAGGGGAGGGCGATTCCTGGTTTTACACTCTTTTTCAAACACCATTTCAGCACCAGCTTCGTCGTTCCTCCTCCTTGGGGTGTCTGGGCGTATTGGGGAGGATCAGGCAGGGCAAGTGAGGGTGTCAGTCACAGGCGTATCCGCGTTCCCCTCCGTCACAGTCAGTCGCCGTCAACACATTCGAGGACCGCGTTCCTACGGAGCTCGCCGTGTAACAGCCGGGCTCCGTGTGCGTCTCGGCGCTGGCAAAACCAGGCCTGCCAGAAAGACCGGACAGCTGAGGGATGTACCTGCTGATCATCTCCAAAGGTGGACAATGACTTGCACCTGCTGCACGGCAGCCCGAGAACAAGGAAACCCTTGGCAACACACTGGTCCGTTTGCGGAGGGGGCCACTTGAGGTCATTCCAGCCAATGCTCATGAAGCTCTAGTGTGGTAAAAGGTGGTACTGAGCTGTCAGTGGTACTTATTACATTATTTGTATCCAGTGATTATTCTTGCATCATCCATCCATCCGGACACACCAGCGCTATCACAACATCAGAGCGATAGACGCAGAAAAATGGGGTAAATTTGGCCAATTTTACACTGGTTTCTGAGCAGGTGAAGCGACACAAAGAACAACTCAAGGAATCAGAGGCGTCCGACACCCTGAAAATCTTCCCCGCCATCTCCTCCACCTGACGGTGTCTTTTCCCAGGCTGCCCCGAAGGCCCCTCCCCCACTGAGGTCACCCCAGCCCCTCCCCCAAGGTTGTTCCCCTACACCGCTGTACCGTCTCCAGATCAGCCCTCATTATCATGCTAATGCGGGTTCAAAAGCCCTGGTGCCCCCCCCCCCCCCCCCCCCGAGCCCCTAGCCCCGCCAAACCATTTCGAACCTAACATCCAACTTTCGTCACTTAGCGCAGCCTTTGGCCGAGCCGCATGCCTCGCATCGCTCGTACTCTCCTTCGCCAACTCTCCCACCGCAGCGACGAAACATGTTTAGTCAGTCCTGTTTGAAATGCACAGCGCGCATTTTTTCTGAGAATATTATGGAAATGTACACACAGCTGTCCGAAGCGGCGCGCGCGCGCACACACCGGAGCCAGCGTGCGCATCGGGAGTGCATATTCATCGAGATGAAAGGGATGATTTTTGAGTTTCTCCTACACCCGCCCACGGCCCGCGTTCACACCAGCGCTCCGGCGTGTGTTTTTATTTTACTTTATTTATTTATTTTACTCGCAGCCCTAAATGACACAAATGCGTTTTTCAGAGCCGTCAGCGACACTCTCCCAGCCCCGCGTGAAAGGCCCGATGCGTCAGAGATAATTAATCCGTTTCGCATGGCGTTTGTACGGGATCCTCTGTTTTTATGTGGAAACATGAGCGGACAACAATGAGGACCGAGGTACCCGGCGCATTAATTCTGACCCGGCAGAACCTCCATAATTGTGCGATATGGGACGTGTTGTTGTGGAGCTTTGCTGTTAAGGAAGCGTTCTGGACCGCATCCCCACGGTTCACCGCTACACGGGATTCATGGCCAGATTTTTGCTTTAAAGATGGAAAGGGAGAAAAAGGCTCTGATATAGATGAGGTGAACATCTCAGTAGTTTGGTTCAGCATGGTTGAATAACATGGTCTCTAACACGGTCCAATGTGGCCAACGTGGTGCCACGAGGCCCACACGGTCCAGCAGGGCCAACAATGGTCGGACATTGTGTAACACAGTCCAGCATGATCTAACATGGTCATGATTTAACGTGGTCCAACGAGACCTAACACGGTCTAACACAGCCCAGTGCGGTCTAACGTGACCCAACATGGCTTAATATGGTCCACCATGGCATAGCACGGTCTAATGTAGTGCAACATGGTCCAACACAGGACAGCAGAGTCTAGCGCGGTCTAATTTGGTCCAGAAAAACCTCCACGATGAGCCTCTTGGAAACAATGAGAAAAAGAAGAAGTGGACAGAAAGTAAATAGATGTGAATGAAGGAGTGCGTGGCCTCCGAGCGGCGGTCATCATGGTGGTCCTAGTACATCGACATATGTGGACACAGCCGACCGGGACGCGGGGCTATCCATTTCAACTAGGGACACACTGTGGTCTGGGCTCCTAGATGCGACACCTGACCTTCCCATGATGCCGCCGAGCATCGAGATGCAAATCACCGCGAACTGATTGCGGGCAAATCCCCCAGATTGCCAGCGTGAAAAGAACCCGGCGAGTGCGTCCTACTCGGGTCCCGTGGACTAGGAGATCTGATTAGGCTATCAGCCGACATTCAGCCCGTTCCTCACGCTTATCTGGGCGCCATTGATAAGCGCGTAAGGGGAACCCCGTTCACATTTGAACGAGTCGCGACACCCCATTCTCACAGGCGTTTCCTCGAGGCGGGGAGGGGACTCGCCGCAAGGTTAAGCAAATGCCGTTTGGTGTCGGTCACCGAGGCATTGATAGGGCAGCTTATCACAGGGAGCAGAAAATGCGGTAAACACGGGCAATCTGAAAGTAACACGCGAAGAGCAGCTCTAAGGGGCTTTGCGAAGGACATGCATAATGCATGAGCTTGTAGACACAAACAGCTGTAGAGCTGCACCAAAGAAGTCAGAAACATACAGTTTAAACTCTTCAGGAGGCCTGAGCTCAAATCGATAAAGGAATTATTAATTAAGTGCCGATTTCGGCTTACGCAAGTGCCCTTCAACCGGGTGGAACTTGAAGAGTCCCCGTCGGGCCGGAGTCTGAAAGGAGATGCCGATAGGATATGGGCAGGAATTGATGGAATCAAACTTCCAACAAGGTGTACACATCAGAACCCACCTGAACCTAACCCTAACCTTTAGTCCTGCAGATGACTAGCCCTAACCCTAACCCAACCCTTAACACTAACCCTAAACATTGCCAAACTCTTACCAATGCCTAACCCTAACCCCTAACTCTTACTCAAACTCTTAACCCCAAACAATGCCTAACCCTAACCCCAACCCCATACCCTTAACACTTAACCCTAATCCCTACCTTGACCCTTACCAGTGCTACACTGTAATCCTTACAATGCACAACTAACTCTTACCAGTGCCTAACTAACCAAGGCTTAACTTTAACCCTTACCAATGCGGGTCACCTGGCGGATGTATTCAAACTCCACAGCGGGGGGCAGGGGGTGGTTAGAGGGGGCGGAGCCACGGAAACGCAAAAAAGTTTCTTTACAGTAGAAAGAAACAATGGCCTAACAGTGTGACAGAACAACTGTTTGTCACAGGAGCGAGGGCTTACGGAAGGGTCTCGGCGATGGCGGGGCGGGAGGAAGAACCGGGCTCCTGCATCGCGTGAAGCAAATTAAAAATGTCACGGCATGCAGACGGCGCCGTGGAGACCGAGCGGACAGGGATGCTTACCTCCGGCAGGGAGAGAAATTCACTGGAATCCGGACTCCGAGACGCCAGCGGCCGCATGGCGAACGTGCGATCCCACCGTTGACACCGGCGACAAACTGCAGCCCCTCGGCACACGATGCGCTCCCTCTCTCCCAAACACACTCTCACGCACACCACGCTCCTACGGGAGAACTTGCACTTCCGCAGACAGGAGGCTCGGACAGCACGGTAAGCCCGCTCCGTGGCGGCACGGGTTCAAGAGGGGCGACGTGCACTTGGTGGGGGAGGAAAATTAAAAACCGGGGGCGGGGGGGACGGAAAACAAATTCGGAGCGGCTGCCAAGATCAGCGCTAACCGTCGTACCCTGTGCCGCTCGAATGAAATGTGCCGGGGAGCACGGGGAGATGGAGCGAGTGAGCAAGATAGAGAGAGAGAGAGAGAGAGAGAGAGAGAGAAAAACTCCACACAAAGTAGGAGCTGCGCCGCACTTGGTTTGTTTCAAGTCTTTTAATTTGGCTCTGCAGCAGCGCGGCCGGGAGCGAACAGAGCCAATCCCCCTCTCAGATAAGAGGAGGGGGGAAGGGCAGAGTGCGGAGAAGTGGGAAGGCGAGGGAGAGGGAGAGGGAGTGGGGTGGGCTGCTGGGGGGGGCCGATGTGACATACATAAGGAATGAGTGCTGGAACAATGCTGACACGATGTGCAGACCAACGGCACTTCACACAGCTGCCCGGGGAAACGGGGTTTCAGAGGTTGCGTGGGGGGGACTGGAGCGGGGAGGGCGGTCTTGCATCCATAACGGCCTGCGGGGACTCCCCCCCCCACCCGTAGCAGCCTGCCTGTGAAAGCACGTGGGACACAGCAAGGGAATCATCCTTTGTGTCCGATTGTTAGAGAAGCCGGCGTGGAACGCCCTGCGAGGCCCCGGGTTCGGCCACCGTCCGATTGGTCCCTCGGGAGCCCCTCCTTCGCCTCATTCCATTAGTGAAGGAGAAGGGGGGGGTCATGCATTTATTTATTAAATTATATCGACTGATACCTACACATTCCCACACGCCGTTATGAAAATACGGTCCGCTTGGATGATCTCACCGGCAGCGCCGCCCTTCAGCGCAGCTTTGAAGAAATGCAAAGGGCTATAAAACAGGCACAACACACACACACACACACACACACACACACAGAGACAGCCCTGCGGACCTGCTCAACATCCCTAGTTAAATAAGAATAACATTTTAAAAAAAAAACTGCACGTGAGGAACAGCGGGCGGCCCTCAGGAACCGCACTCGCCCTTTAATTGCACGTTCATTCTTCTGGACTGTGTTTAAACTGGGCTATAAAGATGTGATAATGACACTGGGGGGCGGCGGGGCAGAGGAGCCCATTTACAAACATGGCAGTTAGAATAAAGGCCCCGAACACTTAAAGGTGTTGTTCGCGGGGACGCGAACTGAGGAGCTCACAACCCTGGGGTCTCCTCCGTCTCTTGGATTTCCACCCACCCGGCGTACATGTGAGAGCACGTGAGTCTGTGTGTGTTCAGCACTCGCAACCTGGGCACCTTTGATTCTTCCCCCTAACCGTGACATTAAGGTATCTCTGGCTCTAATTAGAGTATGAAGAAGTGCACAATCATGCATAGGGGAGCAGCGGGCGGCATCGGCTCCCGCTATTCCACCGTCCCCCGGTGTAGTTCTCTTTAACCAGAGCGCTGATGCTCAGAGGAAGGGTTCGGGAAAGGGGGGTGTGGGCGGTGGGGGGGGGGGAATTATGGCGGGATGGAGCGAGAGAGTAGCCGTCGCCACCCGCTCCCTCAGAAGAAGACTTTTACACGCTTTCCAAAGGAAGCGATAATGAGGCAGCTCCGCAGCTCGATCCTGCGGGGTTTGTTAGACGAGACTGGGAAGCTGCCGGCGGGAGGTGTGTGCGTATGTGGGGGGGTGTAGGGGTGAGAAGATAATCACTGCAGCGAGACCTATGGATACGAATGACAGTAAGGGCTGGGAGTCAATCTGTCAGCGGAGCGGCGGTGCTCTTTTGCTTCGGATGGAGGGGCGCCAGGGCGTATGGGGTGGGAGAGGAACGCTGCTCACGCGCACACTGTGCAGTCACGCCAACGGGCCGCTGCTCGTCACACACGGCACACGCTCATACATCCCCGTCCACTATGTTCACGCAGCCATACTGCACACTGACACAGCCCTACACGCTGGCTCCTTGAGTTCCAACTTTCTGAAGATACAAATCTCTTCCAGTTCATATATTTAGTTTCATTTTCTTCATCTGCCTTTTATTGGAAATTTGTAACGCAGCGAACGAGACCTAAGCTTGCCCTCCAAGCAGGAAGGTGGAAGTAAAGAACATGGAAAAAGAAAAGGAGTGCGGGACCGCCTTAAGTCAACTCACTTCCACAGTGTTTACGGCTTGTGTGTGGTCTTCCCCTCGGTGTCAGTGATCAATAACAAGATGAGGAGCGTTGCACGTGTTTATGGGTTGAATCGATCACCACCGAAAAGGAGTTTGGGGAGATGACGTATTTACTGTCATTTTAAATTGGTTTTAATTTTAAAGTCTAGAAAAATATTAAAGAATTTTGCAAAGTATTTTTTATTGATAATAGCATTATCCGAGATTTTTACAGAGGCTGACCAACGAATGAATGAAGGAACACCTGCATAGTAATGTTAACGTGTATGTATTGTTAACCTTCTACTGAGTGTGAACATGTGGTAAAGTGGATTTTTAGAGTTATGAACAAAATGAGTTACAGACAGACTTCCGGTCCTAAGTATCACTGTAAATTGAGGAGCCAGTACACTGCACAGTGGGTTTTCTCTCTCGCTCTCCCTCACACTCACACACATCCACTGCCCACACGATCGACACTGAAGCAGTGGGAAAGCCGTAATCTAACCCCGTTGTTATAACGAGCGCCTCGTCCTCATCTTTCAGGTATAAATAGGTGTCAAATTACCGCAGTAGGGATCTATTGTTATCACTCCCAGGAGGAAAAAACTTCCACATGAAAGTGATAAGCAGCAACTTGTGAACGCTAACATGTGATTGGAGCTCACACATTTCAAACCCCCTGGGGTGTATTCACCATAGAGCAGCTGGGGTTAAACCACACTGGATGCTACCCTTGCAGGAGGGGGGGAGAGGGGGAGAGGGGGGTCCTCCAAGTGCATGACCCCCTCCCTGCCTGAGAGCCCGCACCGCTGGCTGTGCCCCCGCCGGGTCAGATTACCGCTCCTTTCTTGCCGCGCACGGATCCACCCTCCCTTTATTGCCGCTGTCGGTAAACAAGCGGGCGTTCCTCTGTAATTTCAGTCCTGCTGATTCAGCTGCATGGGTTTGCATCCGCGTCTATTTGGAGCCAGGGCATCTAATATTACCTTGGGTTTCCACAAAACCGGCCTTTCTGCTACCGCCCGGAGCTGTGGCTCTGCGTCCCTGGTCCAAGTGCCGGCGGCCCGTCGCAGTACGGTGAACTTCCACACGGCTTACCCAACGCCCCGCATCCGAAATCTATGCCCATTCAGAGCTTCACAAACTTCACATTGTTCAGGAATACATGGACGCATTCTTTAGGATCGACAAGAAAAATAAGCCCCGTGGTCAGCGGTCAGAAACACTCGCACGGGAATGCAAATAAAACGGACGGCTGGAGTATTAACTGTCGTTGAGAATTTCAAGCGCTCGGCCGCACGAGAGCACCGTGAAACCGATTGTGCATTCACGCAGCACGAATGGTTTTGTCATTATGGGCTTTATCGGAGTTCTACATATGTAGTTACATTCACCAGGAAGGAGTGTCAGTGAGGCAGCGAAACGGTCGGGAAACAGGATTCAGCTAGGTTTGAATCCTACCTCCTGCTGTAGTACCCTTAATCAAGGTACTTTACCCTGAACGGATACGGTAAAAACGACCCAGCTGGAAAATGCATATACGAGTAGCTTAACATTGTACGTCACTTTAGATCGAAGTTGCAGCTAAACAAGCAAAGTCAGATCTTCGAAACCCAAATGCAACGAAAGGGTTAATCCAATCTACACTTGACCAATCCCCCCCCATTCAGTCTGTTTTTTCTTCTTCTCTTGCTTTCGTTTCTCGTGATAAGTACTGCAAGATTTATGGCCGATGAATTTCCAATTACCGCCACCCCTCCAACCCCCACTGCTCCGGTCCCCCCCACCCTCCACCAGCTGGGCTGTCAATCACAGCTAAATGTCTTCACCTCCTTTCCGCCCAGCGTGCAACGGGTGCGTTCGTGAGAGCCGTGTGGCATGCTGTCAGTCAATCCCCGTCTGATTCTGGCCAGTGCCCCGTTAAGTCCCCTCATATAACACACACACACACTTCCCGCCCCCACACACCTGGCTGCTCTTATCCCTAAATCATCGGCCAGACGCGTCCGCTCTCACGCTGAGCTATAAGACACACACGAGACTGAGGACAAAAGAAAATCGAGGCAGCGGACTCATTTGCTGCACGGTTGTAACAAACGGCAGCCGTTTCTTGTCGGCCTTGTTCCGTGCACTTTTCCAGCAATCACGATTCGTGAGGCTGTGCTTGTGGTCACAAAATTGCAGCACGGCGCTGCATGGAAAATTTGAACCCGTCCCTTGTTTAAAATACCACTTTCCCTTAGGGAATACAAGGGGGGTAAATGACCTGTCGCTGAAACGTGGCTATTAGCAGAGGTTGCAAATGCACCGCTGTGCGCGAGGAAGGAAAAAGACGTGTTTTTAAAGCCTGCGAGACACTGATGTTTGGACCATGTCTTCCGCTCGCAGATCTAATGTCTCTATGTGATACACCTACAAGACCCAAATGAGCAAGAGCGCTATGCTCCTCCACCTCCGCTCACTTTGGCCCACTCACAAAGCCTGTGGGTTCTCAGGTTTGGTTCTGATGTGGTGGAATGAACTCCCCCTGCCCCTCAGAGCTACTGAATCCCTCCTAATATTCAAGAACGGTCTCTTCAAATAAATGTGCTTCACACCATCTGTGACAATCGCCGTCATTTCCTATTAATGCTACAGGCAGTTACTTGTGTAGCATCTGTCAGCAACAACTGTAAAATTGCACAAAGTGACTGTGCTTCCATAATCACGTTTGCATCTATAACTCGTTCTGTTGGCGAAACGCTCTTTGGTTTTTTTCTCAGTTGTCAGCTGCTTTGGAGAAAGGCGTTCAATACAAGAAGAAATGTAAAAGTTTGTGAATATGTTGCGTCTTTCCGGATGTTCCGGACTATTCTGTGGTACGGAAGGAACCCTAGAGCCATGGAGTGAAGTTGCATGGAGGGCGATAACACGGTGCAAAGACGCACCAATGGTTCTGCAAAGGGTCCTGCCCACAGAACGCCACCGGTCCGAGACGGGCCGTGTGTGCAGAACCGCACCGTGACTGGAAGCTCTGAGCAGCATTATGATTCATGCGGAGGCAGAGATTTATATATATATATATATATATATATATATCTCCCCGATAAAAGGATTATGGATTGCGTGTTTGTTCTTAACTGGGGAAAAAAATAAGGGAGCAGACATGAATTCTGAACAAAATCTGGGCCTGGGAAGGAAAAAAAATAGACAAAAAAAAATAAAAAGCTTTCACATTTCAGGAAAAATGTGATACTCGAGTTTCAAGGACAAATCCCGGCACTTGAGGCAGCGGCGAACGCTTCGCAGCATCTCAAAGCGAGCTTCCACTTTGATCAGGGGATTCGCTCTTTTCTCCAGCCGAGAACGAATTACAGCTCGATGCCCGTTCGCGTTCCCGGCGACGGAGGTCCCCTCACGCGTGCCGCACAACCTTGACGGACTCCACAATGTCAGCCCGACGTCCAGAGGGACTCAGCATCCCCTCTAATGTGAGACAAGGCTGTCGGGTGGCGTGCCAGTACAAGCCGGTTTTCGCACTTCCTAAAAATCGCTAAAACGATATTTAACGGTAACTGTGTGCTCAGTCGCTGGAGAGCCGTTCTCCTGAGGATTCCACGTTTTCGCACAGTGCACTTCCAGCCCCGCTTCTAGCAATTTCCTTACTCTGTGTCGGATGTGGCTTTCCATGATTTGTCCCAGGTCTAAACATCAGTTATACCGCAGTAAATCAACTCAGCAAACGTGCAAATATAAATGTAGCAGGAATAACATCTGAGATCGTGGGAAAACGACTAAGCCGTAGAGCAGAAGCCTTTTATCGAGCTCCACATCCTTCTTCCAGCTGCTGCCGGATGATCTGACTCAATGACGGCAAACTCTTTCTTTGCTTTGCGCGTCCCCATTCCTTATTTTCCCATTGGCTGCTTCACGGTCGTCTTCGCTCCGATTGGTCGATCCAACCCTGCGTACCGCGCGAGCGTCTCATCCGTAGTCAGCTTGAGCGGCGCATGCAAAGCACTGCACCAAAAAACGGACGGCTGGATAAGAAAACCCCTTCATCCCTTTCACAAAAGCCGACTTCTGAGGGTGTCAGAACCCCGTGGATGCGCACGCATCTTTTTATCAAAGGCTCTGTATCCATACTTTAAAGAATGCGCTTATGAATTGGCCTCGTGAGAAACGATCTACTGCAGTTAAAATTGACTCGTGCGGGAAAACGTCTGCAAACCCTGCAAAGGGTAATTCTACACCGACGTCTAACACTTGGAGAGGACTCGACCGAGCCGCCAAGCACTGCAAGCTCCCAAACCCTCCCACCCAAGTCTTAACTACTACTGCTGGGATTTAAATCAGGCTGAAAGTGAACTGGTGGCATTGTACAGGCTTTCAATTCTCCCGGGCGCTTTCTGTATTTTTTTACATGCTGTACCATCGTACCCTTCATTGTCAGCGTAAGCACCAAGAAAATTCCCCGGTGCTGCCGAGCGCTCAGAAGTTTTCATCTGACCACCCTTTCCCCCACCCCCCCCAATACCATATGTGATGAACATATGTCAAGCTACAGCATCCCCTATATGGAGCAGGCACTGCACTTGGCAGATGATTCACATCTCTAATGGGGTGTGCGGTATTTATAGAACAGTTGTACCATATGGGAGAACGTTTGCGGTGAACCCGGGAGAACCAGAAGGCCCTGGCACAACCACAGGGAGAAAACGCTGGTCGTTTTTTCACGTCACGGCTGGATAAACGTTGCACGAGCTGGTTGGAGGCTGATCCCAGGCGTGCAGATGGGCTGGATGTGGCGAGAAGCGTCTCCATCACAGACCTGCGCCATTTCTCTCAGATAACAAAAGCAGTGAAGACCAGCTGCCTCTTGTCAAGGCACCATCAGAACCCAAACGGGAGGCGGCTGGTCTGACGATTACGGAGTAACCGAACGGAACGAGGCAAAGCTTTGCTGCGCTTTGTTTCTCTTTTACCCCATTTAAATTGCACGATTCCTGCTTTGTTTCACACTATTTAAAAGGTGATGACCCCCCCCCACCCTAAATGTTTTTGTGTTTTAACATTTTATTTAGAACCTGTTGCTTGATGCTTCCGTTCTGCCCCGTCCTGTTATGTCCTGCCAATTTATTTATGTCTTTGTCCAAGGTTGCTTCCAATGATAGATAATGAACTTGACAGTAATTTACCTATTGATACAGTAGCATGTTGGTACTTTATCAATTCATTGTAGGTACCTTGCTCAAGGGTACTACAGAAGAGCAGGGTTTTTTGGCTTGGGTTTGGCTTTAGAGCTAAGGCTTTTGGATCTAAAGGTCACCGGTGCGATCCTCACCTTCAGCTGTCGTACCCTTGAGCAAGGTACTTACCCTAAATTGCTCCAGTAAAATTACCCAGCTGTATAAATGGGTAAATGATTGTAACCTCAACATTGTAAGTCGCGTTGGAGAAAAGAGTCAGCTAAATGAATAAATGTAATTGGGTTTTTCGATGGCGAAGCAACAGCTACTTGGTTACCTGCCGCCCTACAGTTGTACACCTCAATTTCTCTTTCTCCTTTTTACTTCATTATTTATGTCCTTGTTAGATGCTCCTATCCAGTGTGACTGTCTTCACGCTTTTGTTTACATATTAATTACCCACTTGTACTGAAGGGTTGTAATTCAATTTGCAAACTTATTTGGCAATTCATTTAGGCTTTAAAGGGAGGTTGTGTGTAATGACTCATTCGCTCGAGATGCGGCACAACTCCTCGGCATAAACAAAGAGCTGCGTGGCGCACTCTAACCTGAGGACTGACTCAGTGGTGTGCGCGGTATCGACGGCGCCCGGGTCAATAGTACGGCTCTAATCCATCCGACCGTAAATCTTTACTACTGCTGACATTTTAAAATGGCTTGAGCGCTCATCAGATCATAAGCAACGTTTAAGTGCTGTCCATTACTGCGGTGAGCAGCGAAGGAAAGCAACACAGCTTTGCATTAAGAGGCGGCAATAAAGTAAAAAAAAAAAAAAAAAAACATTCTAATATCAGCTCTTCTTTTAATTATTGGATGTCCTTTGCAATGAATTAAACTATGATTTTATGCTTTTAGACGATAATGCATTATAGAATACATAATGTTGAATACAGACACCCTGCTGAATGGATTTAAGGAGACGTTTATACCCACATACAAGATAATACTCGGCTAAGTAGTTTCACACGTACAAGGTATTCAACTTGGCGGGTGCTCATTCCGACACTTAACAGCACAGAAAAAAAGAAAACATTAACATAACAGAGTAAGTGTAAAATGACTAAACTTGAAGAGAACATAACAAATACTATACAAACAGTGTAATTATTTACTGGGGTGTGTATCCATATACATAAGCTATATGAGAATAGAAGTGAAAGTAGCACTAAGACTATACATGGGAGGTGGCACAGCAAATAGCACTGCTGTCTCACAGCGCCTGGGTGGTGCGAGAGGATGTGGGCTCTATCCCCACTCAGTCTGTGTGGAGTTTGCACATTCTTCTGTGTCTGCGTGGGTTTCCTCTGGGTGCTCTGGTTTCCTCCCACAGTCCAAAGACATGCTCTTCAGGTTCCCCCATAGTGTGTGAGTGACAGAGAGAGAGAGAGTGTGTTCCATTCTTGTGTGGATGAGTGACCCAGTGTAAGTAGTGTATCTAGCAGTATAAGTCACCATGGTAAATAAGGTGTGTTGGCTGATAACACTACATAGAGCTCATTGGAAGTCGCTTTGGACAAAAGCATTTCCTAAATAAAAGTCATGTAAATTTGAAGAGAACACAATTAATACCATACAAACAGTGCAATTATTCACAGGGAGGTGTGTGTATCGACACACGAGCTGTATGAGAAAACAAGTGAAAATAGCACCAGCACTAAATAAACAGATGTGACAGGTGATTTACTTTGAAGACCTGGGGCTGCGAAATGAATGAATGTAAACAGAGGTGACGCTATAAAAATACATTAGGATATAACGACAGTATGTTACCAGTGCAAAGTCTTAACTGTACATTTCTAGTTTAGGAGCTGGACAAACCAGAACAATCTTAATGTCCGTCTGAGAGTGAATTTGGGTTGTGAAGTGCACTTCGGAGGTGGGTGAGGGACATGACTTGAGAGAAAAAGCTGTCTTGCTGTCTGGGTCCTGCAACACTTCCCAGAGGGGAGGAAGTGGAACACGTGATGTCCAGGGTGGGAAAGGTCAGTGATGCTCTCCTGTCTGGTCCTGGAAATATATTTCCACAAGGATGTATGCATCACTGTGCCTTTTGACCTTAGCACACTATCAAGTGCCCCAGGTGGTAGCGAGAGAACAAGGAGCGGCGGCGAGAAGCAACGTCCTTCTCAAGGTTGTTGGGGGTTAATAATCTAATGGCACAAGAACTCATAATGAGCAGCGATGTAAAGCGGTTGGCTGTCAATAGCAACCGCATCTTAATGGTCCCCGGGTGATTCAGATGCTAATGCTCCATCGCACCACAGTCACATGGCGAGGGCAAACGGGGAGCGACGGTCAGCAGGGTGGTGCGCGGCGTTCAGGGCCACAAAGGAGAGGAAGTGAAGGGGAAAAACACACACATACAATTTACATTTATTTATTTAACAGACACTTTTATCCAAAGTGACTTCCAAGGAACTCTGTGTAGTGTCATCAGCCCACACACCTTATTCACCGCGGTG
The DNA here is from genome assembly GCF_900964775.1 of Scleropages formosus. Lineage (NCBI taxonomy): Eukaryota > Metazoa > Chordata > Actinopteri > Osteoglossiformes > Osteoglossidae > Scleropages > Scleropages formosus. The sequence goes on along the minus strand of NC_041815.1, from coordinate 27,785,428 downwards.
ACTTACACTGCTAGATACACTACTTACAAGGGGTCACTCATCCATACATCAGTGAAAAACACTCTCTCTCTGTCACTCACACACTATTGGGGAACCTGAACTGCATGTCTTTGGAGTGTGGGAGGAAACCAGAGCACCCAGAGGAAACCCACACAGACAGGGGGAGAACATGCAAGCTCCACACGGACTGAGCAGGGATCAAACCCACGTCTGCTGTGCCACCGTGCCGCCCACACACACACACACACACAAAATCGGAGCAGACGAGGTGTGGAGCCGCAGCCGAAATCAGCGTTACACTGTGTCACCCAGAGTCCCACAGTCCCCAAGAGTAGATATCTTGTAATCTCGCTCGTGCTCCTTGCTGGTGCTGGTGCTGATGCGATTTCACCGGAATGAACCTTTATCGGGTCAGAATGCCGAGAAGGGGCTGCACAACAAAAGAAAAGCCGGAGTGATGAAACACACGCAGGGATGATGATGAAACGCGTAAACAACGGGGCGCGTTCAGAACACGTCGAGAGACGTTATCCGTGTCGTCAGCGTGAAACAAGCACGCGCGGCGCCTTCTTCGCACGCGCGTCCATCTTCTGGCCTCACGCACATTGTGCAAATTCATTATCATTCCGTTCGCCACCCAGTCGCGCTTTGCCAATTCCGCCAGTTTGTTTGTTTAAAGAGGATGACGGCGATAATCGGATAACATTTAAAAGTGGCAAATATCTTGGCTTGTTGGGATTTTGTTTATTTTTCCCCGACAAACGAAGAATGCGTTTTAATAATTCATGACATTCCCGGGGCCGCGCCGCAGATCAAAGGCGGCGAAACAAAGACGCGCGGTGAGACGGCGCCGCAGACATCTTGCGCTTTGGCGCTTTTTCGTTGCAGGCGCAACGACGCATCACGCGGAGGCCGCGCAGACAGACAGAGTTAACCTTCCCGTGTATGACGCAGCGGCGCAAACAGAAGAGAAGCCGGCGAGAAGGAAGAGCAAAGCGGGAGAGAGAGAGAGAGACGCGTCGCAGCCGGAGCTGGCGAGGCCTTCCGGAGTCCGTCGTGAAACGGAGGCGATGGATTCGCTCGCGGGTGGCGCCCTGGAGTCGTGGCGACCGCGTCGGCCCGTATAAAGAGAGCTCCCTCCATCTCTCCATCCCCTCCCTGATCAATAAAGCTGCGGAGGGGCCGTCGGAAGCCCCGAGGGGACGGAGAGCTCCGGTCTGTCCGCGGGACGTCAGATGTCCTGAAAATCCCCCCCATTAAAAATGCATCATCTCACCGGGTGCTGGAGGGCGAAAACGTTTCAATGGCTCCGGGATCGAGACAACACCTCAAACCCCAATCCTCTCCAGACGCGAGGACGAGCCGGGGTCATTACCGCTCATTAAAAATGCAAACCGAAGGGTGCGGGGGACGCGTCTCCCAGCAGTTCGCTGCCAACTGGGCCGGGGGGGGGGGGGGGCGGTCCTAAAAGCTTCCGTATATGCAACGTAAAATGTGAATCATCACACAAATACATATTCAGATACAAACATGGGGCCCAACAAATGGACATTTAATGAGCGGGGCATAACAGGACAGCAGGCCATTGAATGACCCAGGTTCGAATCCCACCTCCTGCTGTAGTACCCTCAATCAAGGTATAGACACACACACACACACACACACACACACACATACACACACACACTGTCTGAACTGCTCGTCCCATACGGGGTCACGGGTAACCGGAACCTAACCCGGCAACTCAGGGCGTAAGGCCGGAGGGGGAGGGGACATACTCAGGACGGGATGCCAATCTGTCGCAAGATACCCCAAGCGGGACTCGAACCCCAGACCCACCGGAGAGCAGGACCCGGTCCAACCCACTGTACCACCACGCCCCCTACCGAGAATTAATACAATAAGAATTACCTGCTGGAAAAAATGGGTAAATCGATGTAAGTGTCTTAGCGCACAAAGCTCACGTTGTAAGTTTTGACAAAGGGATGAGCAGAACGAGCAAATAATGACAAAGTACGTATTTAAAAGCGGTCTGACCGTTTGTAGCACGTTTCGGGTTACAGACGTGTCTGTGTCACAGAGTAATGCCTGGCGAAGGTACTCGGCGGTCCTGCTAAGTCAACAGCAAGTCTCCCGAATCCCAGAGGTTTACAGCGACTGATGAGACAAACGGCTCTGGCGCTCTTGGCTCGGGCCCGAGGAACAATTCGAGCGGCGAGAGGAAAACATAACGGCTTCATCCGGCAGCCAAAGCAGCACGAAAAGGTCGAGGTCGTACCCAGGAGCGTGCAGGGAGACGAACGCAGCGGAACTAGGTCCTACTGACCGCGTGCGGTCAACGGGAGCCATTCGAAGAGTAGAGCGAGCAACGGGGAGACCCAAAGTGTCCCTCTCCTTCAGCGACGGGGTTAAAGCTGCCGGTCCGCCAGTTCGTCGCCGGTCCTCTCCGAGTCTCCGCAAGGCTTGGCAAGACAAGGGGATCACGCGGCGCTGGATGAATTAGCGGATTACTAGCTAGTAATGCCGGATGAGATTCGAGGGAATATGTCCGCACGTAGGACATTTTCAATAGGTGGTCGACAGCATTTATCCCCATAGAGCTGTGGCTTAATGTGTAATGATGCCATTTTCAGGCTGGAAGAGGAATTAAAAGTTCGTGACGCTTCTTTTCGTTTTAAATAAATTAAAGCAACACTATTAAAACCGGGAATTTCTGCCTGCCGGTCAGTTGGTGGTGTAGTGGTTACAGTCGACATCTCGCACTTGATGGAAATCCCACCTGCTGCTGCAGTACCCTTCAGCAGGGTATTAGGGTACTTACATTTATTTAGCAGATGCTTTTGTCCAAAGCAACTCCAGTGAACTCTATGTAGTATTATGAGCCCACACACCTTATTCACCACGGTGACTTACACTGCTAGATACACTACTTACACTGGGTCACTCATCTGTGCATCAGTGGAACACACACACTCTCTCTCACGCATTATGGGGGAACCTGAGCAGCATGTCTATGGAGTATGGGAGGAAACCAGAGCACCCGGAGGAAACCCACGCAGAGGACATGCGAACTCCACACTGAGTGGGGATCAAACCCACATCCTCTCACACCACCCAGGCATTGCAAGACAGCAGTGCCACTCGCTGTGCCACCATGCCATACATACAGCTGGTACAGTAAAAGCTTTACAAATGGGTTGATAATTATAAGGGAGAAAATTTTGGCTAAATAAATAAACGTAAATGATGCTGACTTTATACATGCGGAAGGTCCTCAGACCCAGAAGACACTATGATAACGGTGAGCGGAGGGTTAATGGACACTAATAGAACGGCTTGTTCTTTCCCAGCCACCAGCTACGGACCGCCTTATCGCAACAGTTGCGACGTCTGCCGAGACGAACCGTGAACCCGAGGTGGACGGATCTTCAAGCTCCAGTCAACCACGGTTGCAAAAAAAACAACAGCAAGCGTGGAAATTAAACACTGAATATTTTTGCAATTATCCTTTTACGAAAGGTGAAGGCCTACGGATCACGCCGGAGCCGAGGACGGTTTGCCCTTGGTAATAATTTACAAAGCTGACAACTGGAGACAAGGTGCACGCTGGAAAAGACGCACCTGTAAGGTCCACAGGAAGAGTTTATTTTATGCATCTCAGGGCGGCCACAAATTCAAAAAAAGACGAGCGCCGCTTTCGCTGCGCGACGCCCCGGTGCGGCTAAGGGTGCCGGAATGCGCCGTGCTTGCGGATGACGCCAAGGAATTCGAAAAGCCGGGGTTTCCGTTCCAAGAAGAGCGGGAGAAAACAACCCCCTATTCCTGACCGTGTAATTTCACAGGCACACCTGGGCGAGTGTCTTTTATTGGCCCGTAAAATATTTCCGTCTTTGCGCGAGACGCCTGAAGACAAAGCCTTGGTGAAAAGCAGGCTCGTAAAAATGAGCATTGTCCTCAATTCGACGGAGTTTGTACATTTTCGTTTTGTTCTGTTTTCATGAAGACTGGGTTGCTGACAACGATGAAGAGGATCCAAGACCCTGTCACGACCACAGCATCCGTGGCATCATCAGCCTTCGTCATCCTTACCACGGTACACCTGTCCCTCATTAACTGCTCCCATTCATTAAAACTGACTAAAAACTAAAAAACAAAAGAAATTACTTCCATTATTTCAGCTTGTTTTTTTTTTTTTAACAGCTAAGTTACAATTAGTCCCGACTCCATCCCAAATAAACTCCATATCACCCTAAATGACACCAAATATAACAAGGGAAAAAGTATTGTAATGCAATAAAAATGGCGCAGTTTAACTTTTTCATAGCTTTCCCCTCAAAATAATTTAAAAAATCATTCTTTTACTCTGTCGCCTCCGTGATGCTTCTTCGAATCACACACATGGATGTCGTAGCAAAAACGGGCCTGTATCTAAACAGCTTCCTCACCATATTATATGAGATTTTCCTCCATAACAATGAATTTTCATTTAATTTCACTGTATTTCATCTCTCTTTCTCGTGTACTTTACAAAAAAGGCAGAAATTTATCTTTGAAAGCATGAGTTTATGAAGTAACCTTACTGTGGGACTTGTGAGAGCTGAGAGCACGGGTACACTGTTCCCACAATGCACTGCGTCTCACAGCTGCGCGGCACAATTTCAAATGTGCTACCGGCGCACCGTTTGAGACTGAAAGTCGCGCGGCTGGGACAGGGCGCAGCAACCGAATAGATGACAATCTGGACCAAATAACGATGAGAACATCAATAACCGCGCACCAGGTACATGAAAGACGAGACACTTGGAGACCGAATGACGGGGATGCGTGAGCACAGATCCACAAACCATCTGCTGCCTGTTCAATCACCGTGTACATTCGCCAGCTGTCGTCAAACCGCACAGTCCCACGCCTCTGCCTCCCGGCTATCGGTCATCCTCTCGAACCTTCCCCTCCGCTCTTCCTTCCCGCCTACTGTACCCGTCTATAAACTATTTGCAGGCTGCAGCGACGGACTGAGTTCCGTACCCTCTACTAGGGAGACGCACGCGGCTTCTTCCCAGGCCTGTCGAGAAGCATATAGGAAAGACCTTCTTGCGGCGCGGGTTCGATGCTCGCCGAGCTGCTGAAGAGGCCGCGTTTGGCGCCCAGGCGGGTGCCGGAGTATTTAAAGCTAGCAGAAGTCTGCTCGCTTGCAGATTAAGCTCGTGTTGCTGGCATCGCCCGAGGGTGGCAGCCCACTGCGCGACCATCCCGCCAGCATGCCCATATGCTTCGCTTTCCTCCTCCTATACAGCGAGGACACTAGGAAAAAAGCTGAAAAAATAAAATTAAAAATTAAAAAAAAAAAAAAACAGACGTCTGTCAGCTCCAGACAAGAAAAGTTAATTATTTAATTACTATTAATTTATCTGACGCGTTTCTCCAAGGCGATTTACAGTGTTAAGCTACTTACGGTGACTTACCCATGTATACAGCAGGGTAATTTTTACTGCATCAATTCAGGGTGAGCACCTTGATCAAAGGTACTACGGCAGGAGCAGGAAGTCGAACCCGGATCCTTCAGGTGCAAGGTGGCAACTCTAACCACTGCGCCACCTGCTGCTCAGTGCGCATACACAGATGTTAATTTATGTGACCGAGCAGAGCTTCTGTGTCGATGCAGCAGGTTAAAATAAAAGATGTAAGAGCTTAATGTAACACTTACAAGATGTATAAGCACAAGGATGGGGAAGAATGTACCGAACCGGATAAAACGGAAGTATTTAAGTCTGCAGCCCTTGGGCGTGAACCTTAGGGTTGCTTTTTTAAAATCCATTATACGTTAAGTGTTGCGTTATGTCTCCATAAAGGCTTCGGGACAAATTCCGCGCAGCAAAATGGTTTTAAAATAAAACGAGCGAGATCTTAATTATATGGGTGTAAGAGATCGTAATTTCAGTTGCAAGTGTGTAAGAGAGGGATGTTAACTGCGTGCGGCGAGGAGACGACGGTCATGAGAAACGGCCTCGGCCGCCTGCTTCCTTCGTAGCAGAAGGCGCCTTTAGGGGCGGAGACGTGTGTACATTCACGGTTATTCGTTTAGAGGACACTTCCCTCCAAAGGGACTTCCAACGAGAAGATTTTTTTTTTTTTAACTCCATTTATGCAGCTGTAGCAACTGAGGGTAAGTGCCTTAGCGAAGGCTATTCTAGCAGGAGGTGAAGTTCGAACCCGTGACCTTTGAGTCCAAAACTGATGGCTTCAACCATCGTGCCACCTGCTGGCTCACTGTCCAAATGCTTTAGATGAAAACATCCAAAAACCTTCAGCACGCAACAGGATCTATGAGAAGGAGACCAGCAGGGTCCGGAGAAACACCTGTTCCAGGATTAGCTCGAACCCGGCACCCCGCCCTTGTGCTTGCCGTTTGTTTCCCTCTCCGGATCGGCCTCATTTGACGCTGCGCAAAGCCGCCGAGCGGCACTGACATTAGTAACGGTGACTCCAATTAAGCGCTGGCCGCCGCACAATAATGTGAGCGAAACCAAGTCGCCGGAAGAAACGGGGCGCGGTAACCAGGCGCCGAAATCGCACTCGGCCGGGTTTACGTGCCGCATTACACCAGGTGTGCTGTGCGGGGAGCACAGGCAGAAGCTCTCCAAATTTATTCGTTCCGGAGCGGAGGGGTGTAATCCCGCGTGCGGAAACACCCAAGCGCACGCCACTAATGGGCTGCCATGTTGGGTAATTCTACCTGTTCGGAACATAAAAAAACAAATAAATAAATAACACGCACGCACACACCATCGGAAACCGCTTGCCCCATACAGGGTTGCGGGGAGCCGGAGCCTAGCCCGGCAACACAGGCGAAAGGCTGGAGGGGGAGGGGACACACCCAGGAAAGGATGCCAGGATGCCAGTCCACCGCAAGGCACCCCAAGCGGGACTCGAACCCCAGACCCACCGGAGAGCAGGACCCAGTCCAACCCACTGCACCACCGTGCCCCCCATAAATAAATAAATGAAATTCAAATAAAACGGAATAATTTCCTTCCACTTAAATTATCATTTGAGTTGAAAAATATTGGGACACCCTCTGAAACATCCTCTACTGTCTCATGCTTATACTTGAAATACTGTAACCTTTTGACCTTTTTCATCATTTTGTGTCTATGTGCAGATTCGGTGCACAGGTGATCCTCAGGGTAGGACAGTCAAAAATCCCCTTATACATCATTATATGAACCATAAAAATAAATAAACAATTACGTAACAAGCATGTCGGGGAGTTTGGTGGTGCGGTGGGTTTTGGTCAGGTCCTCTTGTGCGGTGGGTCTGGGGTTTGATCCCTGATGGGGGTGCCTTGGGGTGGGCTGGTGTCCTGTCTGGTGTTTGGCCCCACTCCCCTTGACCTTGTGCCCTGAGCTGCTGGGTTAGGCTCTGGTTCACTGAGACCCTGCTTGGGACAAGCAGTTGTAGACATTGTGTGTGTGCACTAAATAACATATTAACAATGCTACATTTTATAATATACACACACACACACACACACACACTGCCCGAAGCCACTTGTCCCATGCAGGGTCATGGCAGTGCCAGTCCGTGCCAGTCCGTGCCAGTCCATCGCAAGGCGTACCAAGCAGGACTCAAACCCCAGACCCACCAGAGAGCGGGACCTGGCCAAACCCGCTATACCACTGCAATGTAATATTTGTAATATTTTCTAATGTATAATCATTATATATAATTTTGTAATATTTTGTCATATTTCTAATATTGTAATATTTTCTAATATTTTATAATAATTAAATACCCAAGGGCAGCTGCTCTAACCACCACACTACCAGCTGCTCCAGTATCGTTAAGCAAGGTACCTACCCTAAATTGCTCCAGTAAAATTATCCAGCTGTATAAATGGGTAAAATACTGTTACCTAAGCATTGTAAGTCTCTTTGGAGAAAAGCAGTTGCCAAGTGAATAATTAAAACTCATATAGAATTATAATACAGTAAAGCATTACGGTTTCACGCTCCCTTTTTATTTCATTTCTAAATATTGTCTTCTGCTTTTTCTTTCCAGAACCACCGGAACACCCACCTTTTCAGCCGCTCGCTATTTTAAATAAAACGTAATTTGAAAGGAAGCAGGAGCGCAAAGGGTCGTGAGCGAAACGGACACCCGAACCGTGATCGGGGCCCGAACGTTAAGACACGGGGACGGTCGATGGTGTCGCGCAGCACGTGGAGCGTTCGGTCGGAGGTGTCCGGACGCGAGCGCAATATCGAGGGGATGAGGTCGTCGTAAGTCGAGGAATGGCTGTACTGTTATTGACTCCACATTGCTGCGATCCAGTGCTGTTCATAAATCTAATTTTTTTTTTTTTTTTCGGGGGGGGTGGCGGTTGGCTCCAGAACAGCCGTTACATTTCTCTTTTTTCTCGCCGTCTTTTTCCATAAAATGCACCAGCGGTTCTTTTCTCTGGAACGAGGCTCCTTGTTATAAATAGTGCTGTCCTGGCACCCTGTCAAGTCGAGCTCTCCCACCGGACGGCGAGGACCGGGGGCCCCGGGAGGCGCGAGGAGCCCCGCGCCAACTGCAATAACACTAAATAACGGAGAGTGTCGGCCCAACGTCACGACCACACACGGGCCTGCGGGAAGACACCCGGGTATTTATGGGGCCGAGGAAGTTTAGGGGAATTGAACAATATCTCAGCGGGGCTCGGTCGCTGCGGCAAGGATGGATGTTGGGTTGATACGGGTGCGGGCGGCGATCGGCCAACTCCTCCGAGAGGCGGATTAAGGGTCGGGACGGGAGGAATCCTGCGATTAAAGGCTTTCCAAAGTAGAAGTGTCTCCTGCGTTGAACTGAAAGGTGAGCTGACGGCACAATGGCAGCTGCGGCGCCGACCGTTGAAACACGGAGAGGCGATACCGCGACCGCAGTCCCCCCTTCCCCCCCCCCGCAACTCGCTCCCGGAGCAGGACCGCGGGACTGGCTTACGGGTGACGGACAGAGGCCAGGTGAGGAAACGAGAACAGCATGCTGGGAAAACACTCACGGTCCACCCCGGATGTCAAACATCAACCTCGGTCGCAAAGGTCGACCACCGCGGTCATCACTGTCGATGGACGTTCACATGCATCACACCAGAGATTAGAAAAAAAACAATACGTGTCCACAAGGCAGCGAAATCCCCCAATGCAAAAATAATGACATTTGCATTTCATTTACACCGCGGTGAACTCGGCGGAACAGGCCACGCTCGAGCTCTTCAATCTCGCCGACTTGACCGCGTCTTCGGTAATTCAATGTATGCGAATAACAGGACGGACAACGCCGGGCGTGGAGTTAACTCTCTTCAGTCACGCGCCTTACTCAGCACGCAGCCTCGCCGTGTTTAAAAACCAGTTGGGAGATCAACCCATCACTGCGCTCCAGCCACAGAGCCAATAGATCAATAACGGGACGTGATCAGACAGGTCAGGAGGAGAATCAGCGCCGCCACCGTTTACCGGCGCATAAGAGATGGAGAGCCAGGATTACTAGGGTTCCCAGAGCTCAGATGAAGTTCTGTAGCTGAGCAGCTGAGCTCCATTAGCAGTTACATCTCTATTCCGGATCCTCGTGTTACGAAGGGTAACGCGAGAAATGTTCAAAGACAAAAAAAATGTTAGTTTTTTTTTTATTATTATTATTTTTCGTTGCATTTTCCTCATTTACCGATTTTTGAAAATTTCCCTCTGCGGCGGAGCGAACGCAGCCTCTGTTTAGCTGCTGAGCCCATGGGGTAGAAACGCAGAGAAACGGGAGCGTGGAGCCGCCTTCATTCAACTCCCTTCCACGGTGTTCACCGATTGCGTCTCGTGTTCTCAGTGTTGGTGATCAATAAGGCGATGAGGGGCGATGCGCACGTTTGTGGAGACGGGGTGTTTTTATTTTAATTCATTTCAATTTCTTGTTGATTTAAATGCAGCTCAAAATGTAGTAACATTTTTCAGTGAGATATTAACATCATGATTCCTACTGTCTTTTTCTACTATATTTATACATAGAAGCAAATCCTTGACTAAACGAATGAACGGCTGGATTACTAAAGTTTTACTGACCGTGACTCTGGATTTAAGAACAAAACGACTTATGAACGTGTGTTTGTGGTGCGAAGAGCCGAAAAGCAATGACCTACAGCACCGATCATCTTGGAAACTTATATCATGATACAGAAACGGAGAGTAAAAGTAAAACGCTGTAAACCCCCAGGTGATTCCTGAAGGGTTTCAGCTCCTGCTGCCGACCACAGATGCTGCGTGTCTCGACCGGGACCGCCCTCTGACCGCCAAACCGACCGGATTAAGCGCTGAGTGACGGACGCCAGCAGCTGCGAGTGGCTCAATGGCTCTGCTGCATTCCACTCCATCACCGCGAGGAACCGCCCCCGATCCCCCCACCCCACCCCCCCCCCGCCGATGACCGCGTGGGGTTTGCGCAACCCCCATTCCGTCACTTCCAACGCAATCATGCATAATGCATCCCGGAGCCGTTGATGTATTCGAGCTTAGAGAAAACGTCCAGAGAATTCATTTCTGAACATTTGAAACGTCGAGTCCACAGAGATAAAGATATTTTTAATATATTCATAATCCCAACATTGATCTCCTCTCGCCGCGCCGTCTCTCGAATAAAACCACCTCTCGCAGCGCTTGACTTGATGTGCTGGAAGTTCAGGGGCAGCCAGCAGCGTGGAGCGATGGCTTTGGTTCCGCGCCGGGGGCGGTTGTGTAGCGACCCCACTCGGGACGGTGCCGCCGATGACCGGATCCATCGGGGAGATGTGGGCGTGACGGCTGAGCGAATTGGGAGATGTAGGACATGCGGACCTGACAGTGCTTGGTAAGAGCTCCACCTCTGGGGCCACGTGGTAGTAGTGGTGGTTGGGGGGGGTTGACCGTGATGGGTATCGGTTCCAACAGAGGAGCCCTGTCGTGAGTCTGGTGACCTCACTCAACCACACAGAAACGGGCCGATGGAGGTCACCCCGGGGCAACCCAAACAAGCAACCCGCCTGGGCCTCGACCCCACGACCCCGCCGGCGAGAGGAGCGGATTGCAGATGCGAGAACCTCCAAAAAGAAATCAAATGGCGACTGCTTCCAACAATTGCTAAGTCATTTTTCACGGTTCCCCAACACCTAATTCATGGGCCGGGCCTTCAGCGCCAAACTTCAGTCGCGACCATCCGTCAAGGCGCGGTTTTTCTCGTCGATACGGCTGCGAGTCGCTCCCGGTGAAAGAGTGCCCTTTTCTTCCCCTCCCCCCGCTTGAAAAGTAATCACACAACGTCTCCGTGTATCAAGTCACTCGGACTCCAGCCGTCTGCGCCCAGAACCTTCCGGTGACAAAGAGCAAAGCTCATTAGCAGCCGCGCCCGTCTGCTCTCCTCGCAAAGATCCTTCGCATCGCTCGCTTTTAGTGCCTCTCGTTTTCCAGAGCGGAGAAAAGGCGAAATCGGAGATGGCGCGGCCCCCGGCCCCCGGCCCACACAGACCCTTGCCGAACGTGACCGGCAGCGAGTGCGGTTAAGCCGATTTGTGAGTCCCAAGTACAATTATATTTACGCAGGCGCTTTACTCCAAAGCGACGAAAAGATCAGGATCTGATGTGTTCCGAGAGCATTTTTCAACGGTGACAAGGATTCAGCAGCGCTGAGGGACAGAGGGATGGAACCCAAAACTGAGGAAACATAAGATTCTGGACTCTTGTGTGTGGGAACACCAAGTGGCCAGATGTGGAGGAAGACGGCACTTTTCTTGGGGTGTAAAGAGCGTAAGTCCTGTAGGTACCGAGGTGCAGGTCCTTTGACCGTCTTCTCGGCCGTAAACGGAACCAAAAACTGGACCCAAGTGGCTACAGAAAGTTGACGGATACGGACGAGGGTTGAAGATACGGGAAACGGTTTTGGCAGGTCAAACAACTCATACCATGGTATTGTGGCTCATGCACCAAACAAGGGGGACTTTCTACGATCACACCAAGGAGTAAGTAAAACACGCGTGACGCCGCTCCGTCGTATCGGACCGCGGTCGTCAGTTACTGAGCCCCACACAGTAAAGCAGTTATTAAACCCAGAAATAAAATATTAAACTCAATATTAACTGACAGCTCCGCTCTAAAGTCAGTCACTCAGACAGATGTGGGGATTTTTTTTTCTATTTTATAGGTTTTTGAATTTCTCAGGGCAGCCAATAGCGCAGCCAAGAGACGGTGATGTCATGGAGATGCCGAAGAGTGACCGTGGCGTCTTGAGGCCTCGTGGGAATAAAAACAATCCGGGAGACGTTTGTTCGGTTACCAGGACAGCGGGGCCTCTCCTCTCTGGGGACGGTGCCCAGGTTTGAACTGTGCGAGTACAGAGGTCGTCTTCCTGGATTCTCGCGCACGGACGCACGCGCACACACACACGCGCGCGCGCGCACACACACACACACAGCAGGTCTGCCAAAGCCCGAGAAGGAGCAGCCCAGCCAGAAAAAAGATTGATGCTGCATCCAAAAACAACACGGGACGGAGACGTGGCCTTTCGGTCGATTCTGAGCACCAAGCGGTGCCGCATTTCATCCACCTTGGCTGCGGTCGGACAACATCGGCAACGACCGGGCCCGGGCGGTCCACGCCCCCCCCGACCCCGCACCGCCACTCCCTGCATTCTGCTTCCTTCCAGGGGGGGAACTTCAATTACAGAGCACCTGAAACGTGGAGGAGCCGGTAACCTAGGGGTTAGAGCTGCCATCCTTTCTGAAGGATGTAGGGTTGAATCCCACTCCCTACTGTGGAACCCTTGATCAAGGAACTTAAATCGATACAGTGAAACTGACCTAAAATGGTCAATGATCTTAAACCAGATTAAGGAATAAATGTAAAGGCGGGATGATCGGCGGAGACACCCTCCCCACACACAGATCCTCCTGGCTGCGGGACCATGAAATGTTAACGAGGGGGGTAAAAAAAAAATAAACTTTTCCTTTCCAGGGTAAAAGTACATCTAGAAAGCGCTGCGATGAGTCCAACTCTTCAAGTGAAATGCCTTCCAAGAGAAAAATGGAAATGTTCTGCCAAAGTGACAGCCCCCCCACTTCCACAACAACAAATAAATAAATAGAAATTTAAATTCGCGGTAAAAAACACTTTCAGTGTTGACGCAACGTTTGTTTCGAGGTCGGCGCAGCTCGTGGTTCAAACTCAAATGAAGCGAAGCTTCCCTCCGCCGCCCGCATCCTGAGGCCCGCCCCGCCCCAGGGTTCGCCTCTCGGCTGGGTGTTGGAACGCCCCCCTCCGAAAACGGGTTCGGGTCCATCTGGCGGTCGGGATCCAAGAAGCGTTGCGCCCTGCGGAACAGCACCGCCCAGCGAAAGGTGACCAAGCCAAACAGGAAGAGCTGCCAGCCGAATTCCCTCCGACAGCTGTGCGGAACAGCCGTGTGGATCTCGCACGCAAACGCGGCCCCAGAACTTTCGCTTCTTCGCGTTTATCAACTTCTGCGACACTTTCACTCCAAGCGCCTGCAGGCGCCGGGTTCGAACACCCACCGCAGCGACCTCCTGTCCATAGGAGGGTACGTCCAACGCAGCTGTCACTGCACAAACCGTATGACGCCCTGCACCGTAACACACGCAATTGAAGGATAAGTGGACACTGTACTAGTTAGTGCCATAGCCTTTGCGCTTGGAGGCCACAGGTTCAAATCCCACCCCCTACTATAGTACCCTTTACTAGGGTATTTGAATTAATAGAGTAAAAGATAACCAGCTGTATAAATGGGCACATGACCGAGTACATTAATATTATAAACTGCTTTAGAAATATGTCGAGTTCAATAAATAAACGAATAAAAATAAATAAATGTAATTAAAGGGCGGTACTACTGGTACCCTAGGACCAGGTGAGGGGACCACCCGTCCGGAGCGGTGGAGTTACCATGGCAAGTTTCCTTCTAAACCGGTTTTATAGATCTAAATGCCTTCGGAGTATGGATTCTAATTTGAAGGCATACCGCATATTTATATATATATATATTTGTTGAGTTTATTAAATGGATTTTTACTGTATGGATTGTAGTCAATGCAGATGATGGTTTTTATTGAATAAAGAATGAAAACAGAAGTAATGAACGTTGAGATTATAAATTGTTATGCACAGTTTTGAGATACAGCCATTCAAACGTGGGGAAAAAAATTACCAAAATTATTGAAAACTAAGTAAAAATTACCCTGCTGTATAAACGGGTAAATCAGTGTAAAAGTGTACAAACATCACACTGCAAGTCCCTCAACTTCTATTGCTCTGAAGAGGGCTCACGCACAGGACAGTGTGTGTGTGTGGACCCCCTCCACTTTCATACTGGAGCTGCCGTCGAGCGTGTAGACACACACGCACACGCACACGCACACACACACATAGGAGCCAGGCAGCCGCAGCAAAGCCCCACGAAACAAAGAGGCCCGAACGACTCACCGGTGTCTGAAGCACAAAAGCAGCCGAAATCGATACACGAGAGCAATCACAGAACGCTAATTTTCAAAAACATATTTCTGGGCGAAAATATGGTCTTCAAAGTTATTGTAAGCAGCGAAGGGAAGGGTATCGATTGTGGGGGGGTGTTTTTTTTTGTGCGTCAAACTCCAACGCTCCGCTTTCTCAAAAGCATCACCGTAATGGTTTATTAAAGCTTTTCATCTGCCCCCCCAATAAAAGAAAGAATAATCTTGTTTTTGAATTTAGTTTCACTGCAAGGGGATTATAGTTATTTTCTTATTTTTGTCCATCATCGAATGGGACTCGGAGGTAAAAACACCGAGGCGTGATTTACCAGAGTACAATGCGCCCGCGCTGTTCGCCTTCACCTGGAGAGCTGCTCAAGCTTCTTGTTCTCCGGAAAAATCCGCCTGGGGAGATCAGATAAGGGGGGAGACCCTACTTGGGGGGGGGAGGGGGTGTGAGTAATGGGCGCCCGGAGCGCTGGGTAATGCGCTGGCCCGCACTCAGACGCAATTCTCCAGGAGGTGAGCCGCTTCACCGGGAGGTAATTTAACAGGCTCCGCACCCCCCCACTCCCCCCAACTCCCACCCAAATGGCACCCAGCACCGCAACGGCAGCCCAACTCTTTGCTGTCATGGCGACCGAAGATGAAACCGGAACCTTCGGAAGGCGTGAAGTTGAGCAGGTAGACAAATCTGAGACGGCTAATCGAGAGAAAAGGGGCTGCATGGTGGCGCAGCAGGTAGCGCCGGAGCCTCGTGGCTCCTCCCACAGCCCAAAGACAGGCAGGTGACTTTAAATTGCCTGCAGTGTGTGTGTGTGTGAGATTGTCCCGTGACAAACTGGTGTCTCATCCAGGGTGACCCCGGCCTCGTGCCCTGTGCTTCCAGGATAGACTCTGGACCAGCAGACAAACAATCCTGAGTAATGGATCATAACTGGGAAAATCTGACTCAATATGGGGACGTTACAGTTGTGATTCTTTTTTTTTTTGTCTTTCTTGGTTCCTCCAGGTTTGCGGAGTCTGAGAATCCAGCGAGAGCGGTTTCATAGGGGTGCCGAAAGTCATTGGTGCCGCATTTGGCTAAAATCGGGAAATAAACTGAAATATTGGATTTAAAAAAAAAAAACTTGCTTAAGATCTGGTGCCTTACGTTAATTATGCAAACACGGTACGACACATCGCTGGACCGCGTGTGTGAAATAGTGCAGCTCTGTCGGTGAGGTTTCATCTGAAAGGGGCTGTAGGTGAATACGGTAAATCGCTTATAGCCGTTTGGTCCCTTAAACTTGAGTCTGGAACACAAGTGTTCTTTTCAGAGCATTTTCAGTCGTTAAAAATTAATAAATGTAAATTATATACGTGTGTCCTGTGCCAATACAACATTCATATGTTATCACTTAGGGTGAGGGGCTGAACCCTAATTACACAAAAAAAAAACATAAAATTAACGTTATCCCCCCCTTCTCCTGACCTTTATGTATGTTTTTGTCGTGTGTGTGTATGTTAACCCCTTATGGATGCCGGACCGGTTCTTGCTTTGTTGTGCCCAACAGCCGAGCCCCCACACCCGGGGGGGGGGGCCCAGAGCGAAGCCCATCATTTGGAGTATGGAGACACTTCACATCTCCCGCTCAGCTGACTTATCGCCCCATTTCATTATTCATTTCTTAAATCTTGTCTGTCGCAATTCTTCATCCCCGGCCTCGCCGCGGCTTGATGGTCCGCCGTCCTTCGCCCAGCTGACATTTGCCGAACGTCCCCAGCCGGAATTAAAAAGGAAGCGCGGAGGCTTTCAGAGCCACCAAGGGGGGCTTTCTAACGCTTTTCCGACATCGCCCTCGCTTTCTAACCGTAAGAAGTTTCCGCAGTAGTTCGGGGGGGGGGGCACTTGCACCACGCGCCACTTTCCGATCCACGTGGCTCCCTCTGTCCTGGTTAACAACCTTGTTAAGCTTGTGTTGACACCTCCTGGATCATACCTGGCACCGCTGTTCCAGGAGCCAATAAGGGTCAAGGCAGCTTTGAGCTGCTGCTCAGTTGTTGTTGGCATTGTGCATGCGTGCGTGCGTGCGTGTGTATGAGAGACAGAGAGAGACAGGGAGAGGATACAGAATGGAGCATACACACACCAGCAGTCCTCACACCAACACCTGTTTACTATACGTCCCCAACACCGACACACTGTTGCTATCAACAGACACCTGGTTGCCATGACTCCCCAACCGAAGCCTCTTTGATAGCGAGAACGTTTTTCCTCGACTAAGAGATAGAGAGGCACCGGAGACCAGAGTTCGGGATTCGAGTTTCTGCCTGCTGTTCCTATTCCCCCTCTTACCAAACTCCCTCATCCAGACAACTTTCCCCTGCAGTTGAAGGTACTGTGTTCAAATCCCTTTTAGAACCCAAGGAATGTATTTTCTAACGACTGAATCCCACCTCCGGCTGTCGCACCCTTGATCGAGGGACTCGATACAGTAAGAATTACCATTATTGACAAGAGTAGGTCAGTAAACCAAATATCCACCTTGGATGAGATTCAGATAAAAGATTAATAAATTGTAAAAAATTTCCCCATCATCCAAGCTCGGTTCCAACACGTTCAAGACTGCGGACCTTCGTTTTCCGGGCTTTTTTCCTCACAGCTGCACGTAGAGATCAGTCCCCCGGTGTCGACATCAAAGGAGATTTGATCGAACGAGGAGCTGCTCTGGGGAGGGACTGCAGAATCACCGGTGTATCAGCAGCTTCATACCTGGAAAGGAAACCCTAACCTGATTTGTTCTTTCCAATAAAGGGAATGATGTATGGGTGCGAGGGGCCCCCCGGGTGGGAGTCTATCGAGAGGACGGCTGGGACCCGACGCCCTCCCGTTGGGGTTGATTCATTGCTCTCTTCCCCCTCCCCACCCGCGTTTTTTCCCAGCACTTCCGTCCTTGGATGGTAATGGATATGGCTGCAAGAGCCCATCTATCACACGCTCGGCTCAACTTGTTGCTTCTCCCCAATTTGAGTAGCAGTTCGAGAGCGAGAATGCGTGGCGCCCCTAACCACGAATATCCTCATACTCAGGTGTGGCAGCAGGTGGTGCAGTGGTTAGAGCTGTCAGGTTGAGATCAAGACACCAGGGTTCGAGTCCCCTTGTTTGACCCAGGGTCCAGATAACACCTCAAGCCCCAGGTCCTCTCCAGACACAAGGATGCGCTTCCATATTTGCGATATAAATATGGAAATTGTGAGTCATCAAATAGAAGTAAGTGTCCAATGCATATTTAAGCAGTAGGGAAACATGTGACAGCAGCTGGTGCAATGGTTCAAGACCTTGCCTGCTGATAAAATGACCTAGGTTCAAATCCCACCACCTGCTCTTGTACCCTTAATTAAGGTAATTACCCTCAATTAATGATGTTTATGTTACCGGCCTGTAGCGATGAGTAAACGGGACACCTGGTACCGTAGTGGTTACAGCTGCTGATGTGGGCCCAAAGCTTGCAGGTTCAAATCCCAACTAGAGCAGAATCAATGAAGTCATTTACCCTAAATTACCTGAGTGTATAAAGGGGTAAATAATAAGTACGTTGACAGTGAAAGTTGCGCTGGAGAAAAGCAGCACCCGAACGGATGAATGTAATCATGTTAAAGTTACCTGCCTGTGTAAAAGAGTAAATCACAGTAACTGGCTGAACACCTTTGGAGAAAAATTTTGGATAAATAAAAAAAGAAAGCGGTGAGACTCTTCTGACCGCCTCTAGTTTCACCGCGGTAACATCCACCGTTCACGAGCGCCGCCTGCGTGGAGAAACTTTCGCCTTTTGTGCCGTCTTTGTATTTTCAGTCAACAGAACTAATCAGTGCCTTTCTGACAGGCTTGAATGTGCAAAGCGGGAGAGGAATGACAAGAGCGCAGAAAAATGTCTCTTTTACTTTTATTCCCTTCTTAACGATATTTCCGAGATGCCGGCGAGATTACCATCGATGGGGGGTTGGGGGGGGTGGTTGGTGCGCACTTGATGGGACTTGCAGCCTAACCCTACAATAATATTGCCCTAAACCAATTACCGTTCAAATAAACAGTGGCGTTCCGGCACGCCGCAGAGACCCTCCCCCCTCACCGGGCCCCCCCCGGCCGTCCGCTGTTTATTCAGCTCCAGCTACCCGGGCAGACGCCCAATCCTGTGCCCACTCAAACAAACATAATCAGCTCAAGGTGCAGCTGCTGCCGTGACGAGGTGAGGGAACGGCGTCTCCGCAGTGTGGCAGCGCCGTATCACAACCCCCCCCCCCATCTACAGACTGTCGGCCGTGGGTGCGACAGAGTAACTCCTGCACCGAGGGTCTAAGTAACCCTTCTTGACAGGTGGTCATTTAGTGGTTAGAGCTGCTGCCATTGGACCATAAGGTTGCAGGTTTGAATCCCACCTGCGGCTGTAGTACCCTTGAACAAGGTACTTACCCCAGATTTCTCCAGTAAACTTACACAGCTGTATAAATGGGTACATAATTAAGTGCCTTAACATTTTAAGTAACTTTGGAGAAAAGTCTCAGCGAAATGAATAAATTTAACCCCCAACGGAGCCTCTTGTTTCGCACACAGTTAAGCATTTGTGCAGCAGGGGGCGCAGTGGTTAACGTCGCCTCCGTGACCTGGGTGTGTATTCCCGCTCCCAGTGTAGTGCCCTCGATCAATGTACTTACCTTGAATTGATAGAGTAAAAATTACCCTGCTGTGTAGATGGGTAAATCAGTGCAAGCAGCTGAGTGTACAGTCCTTACACTGTGAGTTGCCTTGCAGAAAAGTGTCAGATAAATTAATATGTAACATTTAAATAAATAAATGTATCTCATGTTTTTCTCCAAAATGACTTGCAATGCTACCTACAATGATTTACCCATTTATAGACCTGGGTAATTTTACTGGAGCAAGTTAGGGTAGGTCGCTCAAGGTTACTACAGCTGGAGGGGGGATTTGAACCAGTGACCCCCTGGGAACACAAGCAGAGGCAGCTTTAACCAACATGCCACAAGCTGCCCCACTAAAGCCCCAGAGATGCAACGATGGACCCGTTTATCCTCTCTGTCCCGTCTCTGACTGGAACTTTTACAGCTGATCGATGTCTCGTGACAGGAGCCCATCTGCAGAGGGAGGCGTCCGCGAGCTCCGGGTCACTATTTCACCGCTGTTTAAAGCTAAATTACTGCCAGTCGGGAAGCTAATCAGATCCTGTTCTAACGAGCTATTGACCGGTCGTCAAGTATGTAATGATCCCCCTCCCCCCAAGCCCGATCCCCGTCCCCCTGCGTTGAACACCAGGCAACAAGATCCATCGGAGAGGGAGGGACCAATGGACACGTCTCTCTAATCGCAAATCCACTGGGTCTACTCCCCAAAGCAGTACCTTTTATTATTATTATTACTTTATTTTATTTAATTTTATCCCAGAGCAGCACTTTCTCAGCAAAACGACACTTTTTTCAAAAATTACTTTTTATACAGCGAATTGCCGTTTTTAACGTCTCTGGGCCTGCAAATTGCCGCTCGGTGCACAAACGGCAGAGATTAAAGCGTTACGAGAGCCGCAAAGAGAGATGGCATTTGGAGACGCTGTCTTTCATGGTGCCGTTCGAAGTAGCAGCGCACTCACACATATGCACGCGCACACACACACACACACACACACACACACACACACACACACAGAGAAGACATTGCGGCAGAAAATCACAACCCTTCAAATGTTTCTTTGTACTGAAAGCAAAGTTGATTATTGGTTGTGCGGAAAATATGATTGCTTTGATGAAGCGGGAGAACGCAATGTGCTCCCTCCCTCCGCTGGGCCATGTTCTCATATGGCGTGTGCCGTTCTGTGCGCACATGTTCCGAATATGCAAATAATTGGAGAAAGGCAGCATGGTGGCACAGTGGGTAGCACTGGTGCCTCACCACTTCTGTCCTGAGGGTTTGAATTCAGCTCAGTCTGTGTGGAGTTTGCATAGGTTTCCTCCAAGTGCTCTGGTTTCCTCCCATAGCCCAAAGACATGTGTTTCAGGTGGACTGCCCTGTTGTGTGTGTGAGTGACTGCTTTGTTGCTGCATCCAGGGAACCTCACACCCTAGACTCTGGACCACCACAATCCTACGCTGGACATGCGATTCACAATTTAATAACAGATGGGTGGAAATAAATGATAAAAAGTCAGAAAAGTGTCTTGACTCTTCGATAATGAATACACACACATTTCCAGAGCCGCTTGTCCCATACGGGGTCACGGGGAACCGGAGCCTACCCAGCAACACAGGGCGTAAGGCCGGAGGGGGAGGGGACACACCCAGGGCGGGACGCCAGTCCGTCGCAAGGCACCCCAAGCGGGACTCGAACCCCAGACCCACCGGACAGCAGGACTGTGGTCCAACCCACTGCGCCACCGCACCCCCCCGATAATGAATATATAAAAACAAAATCTGAATAAAAGCATGAATACATTCCAAAAGAGAGAGATGTATATTCTCCAAATTTTTCTATATTTTTCTCACTGTAATAAGTTGCATGCCCACGGGAAAACCAACACGCGGTGAATGGGGCCGTGGGACTGGCACATCACACTCAGACATCCCCAGGGTGTCCCCCAGCTTTGACCTCGTGACCCAGGGTCGACCGTGCTTATGGACATTATGGACATACATTCTGCACCCGAAAGCAGAATCGATACCCGTCAACTGTCAGCCGCGTTCAGCGTCACGCACCCAGGGACAGAGCGGGGTGTCGTTTAGAAGGGAGTCCCCCTCAACCTCACCCAGCTGCCTTCCGGAACTATCCGCAATGGACAAAGACCAAATTAACAAGACAGTCGCTATTACGGGATACTATAAGGCTGAATAAAAACATGACATCGCAGGATTCAACTTCTTTGTTCTCCTAGAGGAAAAAAAATTCCCAGTTGGATTTATTTCTAACGGGTAAATAATTGCAAGCAGTGTCGGCCAAATAAGTAAAAGTGAACGTAAACGCGGTGCCGTCCCCCCATTCCCTGTTGAGCGCCCCCGGCCTTCAGGCCCCGCCTCCTGCCGCAGGTAAAATCTCCGCTCGGGCTGTTTTACACCATAGAAACATTAACTCAACAACCTGTTCATAATGAAATTACAAGCCCTGCTGCATTTCCGTCAACGTCGGCGGCCGCAAGACGCGCAGCTGCGGCCCTTTTAAAGACCTGGAAGTCGAGTGAAACCCGTCAGACGCAGCCCTGCGCTGCTAATAGTCCCTCATTAGGCTGCGGTGTGTCGCCGGCGAAGTGCGTCGGGACGCCGCTCGATGGCCACACAGAAGGCTCCGATTAATTTGTACAAAAACCGTGTTGGAGAACAAAAAAAAAAAACAAGCCCTTGTTTGGTGTTTTCTTTAATAGACGGGATGGCTGAAGCATCATCGTGAGCAGCCGCCTGGTTCCCTGCCACAGAGGTGCAGGAACTCCTCCCAGGGGGGTGGGGGCAGCGCTGAGCTCCCCGTGCGGATGGTCGGGAGAGCCGGTCAACAAGCCCTCACCGAAAACACCCCCCGGCCACGATCGTGGGGAAAGCAGCCACACAAACACCAACGTCAGAGAGGTTTAAAAAAACAGAGGTGGATTCTGAGCCTCCTGACAACCCCCTCCCGTCAGTGCCTCTTGGGTTGGGGGGGCGGGGGTCACCTGTCTGGAGAGGGGGTCAGGAAGGCTGTGCCTAGGAATCAATAGCGCAGGGATACAAGCCTAGGCATGAGCCCCCCCCCCGCCACATGTGTACTCCAGTCGCATCTGATGGAGGCAAATACCAGACTACACATCAGGTGGGGGAGGGGCAGTGGGGGGCAGGGGGGGGACATTCTTACTCCAGTGTCAGTAACATAATAATAATGAGCAGACAGCTGTTTGGCAGGCAGGCGCGTCGTGACGGACGGTGAGGAGAATCAATGAAAAAGCCCCACAATGCCCCAGTGCAGTCGGCGAGTCCACAGTGTGAACAGGTGTGTTCTCGTCCCCAAAGTGCGCCAGATACTAAAGAACACATCTGCAAACAAAAAATTAACAAAACAAACTGGAAAGCGGCGCTTCGGAGTCACTGCGCCGCCGGGAGTCGGCGAACTGTGCGTTCGAC
This sequence comes from Scleropages formosus, assembly GCF_900964775.1. NCBI lineage: Eukaryota > Metazoa > Chordata > Actinopteri > Osteoglossiformes > Osteoglossidae > Scleropages > Scleropages formosus. Next base: position 27,762,789 of record NC_041815.1, on the reverse strand, counting down.
GAGCCGTGGGCCCAACGCCAAAGAACCGGCCGGCGTGAGGGTTTTCCGTGTTTCAGAAGGTCCGAACTCACCGGAGTTTCTGTTCCCGGTGTGTTAGAGCCCGGCAGTGTGTCGCTGCGTGCACTTCCAGTGCATCGACACACTGAACCCATGCATTTACTGTGAAGGAGCAGTGATTCACTGTATCAGTCCAGTGACAAACTGCAGCAGATCACTGTGACAAACCAGTGACACACTGTATCAGACCACTGCCTTCACTGCAATTAACTGGTGACACTGAATCAGAGCAGTGTTTTACTGCAATGAACCAGTCACAATGTGGGATCAGTGAACCCCACACACACACACACACACACACAGCTGTGGCGCACTGGAATGGAGCGCTGATGTACAGTATCAATACTGGACTGGATCAGTGATTCACTGTACGCGACCAGTGCTTTAAGTTGGGTAAATATCCAGACCTTCAAGCGCAGTGGACATACATACACCGCGCGTGCGTGCGTGCGTGTGTGTGTGTGTGTGTGTGTACGCGCGCGCCGTTTGAAGCTGCCGTACACCCGACTGGCACCGATGCGCAATAATTACATCAGAGAGGAGCTCTCGGTTCCGCACATGTTCGCGTCGATCCGGCACCGTCTCGCGCTTCGTCGCGCATCAGCACCGCCTGCGACTTTATTCTGTCGGGCCGCTCACTTCTGCGCCGAACCGCGTCCATCGTCGTCGCACAGCCGCGTTCCTCGGCAACGGAACCGGCAGAACCGAGCCGCTCGAACCACTTGGAAATCTTCCGTCTTTGTCCTTCCTGCGCGGAGTAGTGATCGTCCGTCCGTCCGTCCGTCAGTCCGTGCGCGCCACACCGCGACAAGCGAGACGACAGCCGAAGCGCGTCCCCGACCGGCAGCTGCCGTCGCTCCTCAGCGGGCCGGTCGGTCCCCGTCCGGCGTCCCCGTCCGTTCTCCGGCATTCGGACCCCCCCGGGTCTCCGGACCACCACTGGACCCCGCCGCGTGCCGAGCGGTCCTTTCCTTGTGGGACGAGTTTGAAACGTGCCCGACCCGGCGGGATGTGATGTGTCGCCGAGCGAGCACACGGACACACACACCGACAGCGACACGCAGACACGCGCGCGGCACGCCGTGAGTGAGAGTATCAACCCGCGTAACACCAAACAACAACTTTGATTCCGTAACGAAACCAAAGAGCCTCCGGTGGTTTTTTTCAAACTAAAGATGCGGCGATCACAGAAGCGCGAGCTCCGCACTCGTCACACCTGCCTGTCAATTTCACGCGTTAAAGCACGTGTGGGGCGGGGGGAGGAGGTGGGTTTCGGTACTGCCCACCCCCGCATCCAGGCGCCGAAGCCGAACCCCTGCGCGGACCGCGCTGGGGTTCGAACCTCGCCCTCCCGTCCCCGTCCCGCCACACGCGGCGTGTGCACGCGAGCTGGTCGCTCAGTCCCTGGCTGCGCGCGAGCCGCGTGCATGATGATTCTCGCAGAAGAAGCCAGGGCTCCCTGTCGAACCAAACGGCGCGTTCACAACGGAACCCTCGAACCCGCTCCCACAGACACGTACCTCCCGCAGTGCTGCAGCTCAGTCCTCGTGTCCGTTCTGTGCACAAAAAAAAAAAAAAAAAAAAAACACAGCCACTTTTAAGTATCCATGGAAGTTGGGTGCGCGCGAGGATCTGTGCAGCAGCAGTCGCGAGCAGCGAGCGAGCAAGCAAAGCACGCGCAGCAGTCCGCTCCGTCCCGTCCTCGCGACAAATGCGCGCGCCGCCTGTGGCGCACCGCTCCGGTGCAGAGCGCGTGAGGCAGCGTGTGTGTGCGCGCGCGCGCGAGCGAGCGAGCGAGCGTGTGAGTGTGAGTGTGTGCGTATGTGTGAGTGCAGCGGGCGCGCACAGCGCAGCCTACCGGAGCGCGGACGAACGGGAGTGCGGAGCGCGGGGTTCGGGGTTCGGGTCCGAATGACGTAGTGTGTCCACACACACACAGATACACACACACAAACACGAAAAAGGCATAAAGGTGTGTGCACGTGCATCTCATAAGCACTGTTTCTGTCTGCTGCGCCGACACCTTTATTTATTTATTATATGCTCTATTTTTAATAGGCTATATAATAGGACATTAATATAATATGCCCTATTCTATTTTTACTCTGCACTAAAAATGTTGTATTTGTATTCATTCATTCATGTGACTCATTTTCCCAAGGCAACTTCTATTGTTAGCCTTATTAAACAGTGAGTGCATTTTAAAATACTTTCGAAAAACTTACATTTCATACACAGCTTGCTGACAAGGAAAGTGTAAAATAATTTTTCCTGGTGCAGAACTGAGCAGAGCTTCCAATTCGGGCTCATTGAAGTTGAGGCCCAACTTCCCATGAGGCCTGAACGCACAAACAGGGCGCTGTGCTTTTTGTCCTTCGCGCACCTTCTAAGTACGGTTTTCATTGTCAGTTTTAAATTCCTGCAAAGTTACCCAGCAGTTCCAGCTGCTCCTTGGATTTTCTTTCTACCATCAGATCACATGGTCACACTGGGGCTTTGGATGCAGTGTGACAAAATGGAAAAGATCAACGATAAGTGTGTGTGCATGTTTTAAACAAGTGCATTGTGGGTAATAGTCTCATTTCCACAAAAGTGCCTTGCAAGGACCTGGAATATGAATATGTAAACTGTTGCTTAAAATATAACAATTTGCCTAAAATAGTACAATTTTAAGCGCCATTTAATTTGGGAGAGCTGTGTAAACGTTGGGGGGGGGGGGGGGTGCGGTCACTCGGAGTCATATCGTCACCCATTCCTGCAGATTTCTTCTTGCATTCCTTCCCTTTTTTAGGGCAAACATGAATTAAAGCCACAGCCGAGTTCACGTCGGCACACACATCTACATAACACACATACCTGTACAGAGAGCAGGGCACGCACAAGTCTGTCTTCACAGGAGTGTGTGTGTGTGTGTGTGTGTGTGTTTGTGTGTCGAGCAGCTGTGTGTTGAATTCTGAAATCTCTGCTCGACTTCCTTTCATCTATAGCAAAGAATATACAGCATCTTGCTTTATTTATAGACATTAAATAATCTTTATGGAAGTTCTTTTTGTCCCATGTCATATTCACCCAACATTATGGTAGCTGTGTAAATTAATTCCCAAAACTGGTTTAAAGGGGTGTATTTTTATCATGTTGTCTCAGTTAAGGGGGGGCACGGCAGTGCGGTGGTATGGCGGGCCTGGCCGGGTCCTGCTCTCTGGTGGGTCTGGAGTTCGAGTCCAACTTGGGTGCCTTGTGATGGACTGGCATCCCGTCCTGGGTGTATCCCCTCCCCCTCCAGCCTTGCGCCCTGTGCTGCCAGGTTAGGCTCTGGCTCGCTGCGACCCCACTTGGGATAAACGGTTTTAGACAATGTGTGTGTGTGTGTGTGTGTCAGTTATGAATAATACATGTATTGGAGCAAATATATGCATTAGTGACAGTTAAAGTGTGTAATAAGGTAAGAGCTGTTAGTGCATGGTAAAGGGGGGGTTCCGAAGTGATTTACTCTGCCCATCTTCCGTACATGTCTTCAGAGTGAAGGAAAAAACCTGTGCGAACACATGGGGAACATGGTAACTCCATGCAAACTGAGATAAAGATGAACTTATAGCCAAACCGCACGGCACCAGTGCTACTCGCTGTGCCGCCATGCCATGTGATGTGTGGGAAAGACAGGCGGAACAGTAGTAAGGAGCTGTTGGTTTAATTGCTGGAAGTCAAGGGTTCGATCCCCTAGTGTGCTGTAGCACCCTTGATCAAGATACTTACACTGAATTTATACAGTAAAAATTACCCTGCTGTACAAATGAGTAACTTTTCCGAAAGTTGCCTAACATTGCAAGTCACCATGAACAAAGATATTAACATAAATGTTAATAATTGTATCTGCTGCCTATAATATATATCATTTTCCCTGCACTTTTCAGTTCAAAAGCATTAAGGTCAGTAATGTTAAAAACGATTAAAAACCTTCTAAATACGGTAACCTTTGGCCCTCGTGCTGTACCGCATATCTGTTTGTATCTGCCTTTTCTCACAGTGTTGCTTCTCTCTATATTGTTTTGATCCACTTCTCGTCTGATCTGTCATTAATTCCAAAATGCAAAATATAAAGACGAGATAAAATGTGAGAAAGCGGAGTAAAAACGGTTGTGTCGCTCTGCCCCGTGTGCCGTATCTGGAGTTTTTTTTTTTTTTTTTTTTGCACGGTTTCTAATCCTTCCTCTTAAGATGGAGAAGCAAATGTAAAAAATACCATTCTAGAAATGGAAGAGTTTAATGAAAATTAGAAGAAAAAACAGCCGCTGCTCAGAGCTCAAAGAAGAAGCAGAAGCCCTTTTCTCACAGCCCTCCTTCGGGAAGTGTGCGAGTGGCCTTTGGAAAGACGTCTTGCGGGCAGTTTTTTAATCACCATGGGAAACGGGACCTGGCTGCCATCAGAGGACACCATTAACATCGCGTTCGCCTCGTGTCGCGTTTCAGAAAATATAACTTGTGAAGTTCAGCTAGAGGTTAAGTCCAAAAAACTGGAGGGGTGGTGGCACAGCAGGCTTGGCCAGGTCCTGCTCTTTGGCAGATCCGGGTTCGAGTCCCGCTGAGGGCATCTTGCGATAGACTGGCGTCCTGTCTTGGGTGTGTCCCCTCCCCCTCTGTCCTTGAGCCCTGCGTTGGGCTCCGGCTCATCGTGACCCTGCTCAGGACAAGTGGTTTCAGATAGTGTGTATAAATCCAAAAAAAAAATATCCTCAGTGGTGGTCTGAATTTGTTAGGAACGGTATTGCGGACACATTTCGACAAAGCCTTGCGACACCGGCATTTTGTTTCCAGTTCCGCTTCCTCCGGCCTGTCGTCGTTTCCCTGTTTGTTGGGCTGCCGTTGCCGTTAGTCTCTTAGCGGACGCCCTGCTCAACGCCCTTCAAGCACACCACTAATGCGGCCAATGACATGCGGAGAGGCACTCGGCGAAGTCCTGGATGCAAATGGCAACGCGGAGGGGAACAAAATGCAATTTCTCTGACGAGCTTCAGGTCACTTTTGCTCAAAACTGATTAAGCTCCCGAATATAAAGAAAAGTGACGGTGATTTGGAGAACTCAGATGCTTGTACCCTTGACTCGAAGAGTGCGTTGCATCACAATCGCCGACGGATTTCAGAAAGTGCGCGTGAGCTGCGCCGAAGCAATTTGCTGACACAAGGAGAGGAGAGAATTGACATAATGGTATTTTATTATTGTCGTCCACAGCTCACTTGCTTCTATCAGCATTCATTATCTGGCCCTGTTACTCTGCTATTTAAGAATGAACGTGGTGCGGAGCGCACATGTGGGCACGCATTCCAAATCATTGTTTGTTCGCCAGGATGGGACAATCTACTCAACCTTACATTTATTTATTTAACAGACACTTTTCTCCAAAGCAACTTCCAATGAACTCTATGTAGTGTTATCAGCCCACACACCTTATTCACCACGGTGACTTACACTGCTAGATACACTACTTACACTGGGTCACCCATCCATACATCAGTGGAACACACACACTCTCTGGGTGAACCTCAACAGCATGTCTTTGGATTGTGGGAGGAAACCAGAGCACCCAGAGGAAACCCACACAAACACAGGGAGAACATGCAAACTCCACACAGACTGAGTAGGGATCAAACCAACGTCTTCTCGTGCCACCCAGGTGCTGTGAGACAGCAACGCTACTCACTGTGCCACCTGACCTTCCTTCAGCTGCCTTTTGCCACCCAGTTCCGGTGATTTCCGGGCCTCGAATGGCTGCTACAGGCAAATGGATCGCCGACTGGGTCACCTGCATGACCGGTGGACTGGGATCGGGGGGTACGGCAGCTGGAAATGCCGGACGGTTACTGAGATCTCGGCCTCCTGCAAAGCCAACACGCCGAAATCTAAAGCGCCAAGCTTTTCTCGTTCCACTGCAATGGAATGATCTCCCTCCTCTCCTCAGAGTTGCTGAATCCCTCTCAACATTCAAGAATGGGATCAAAACTCATCTGCTTGCATCATTTTCAATATGCTCCATAAATATATACCATGTTATGTGTTTTGAAGAAAAGAACAGAACAGAAGCTCTGCAATGTCTGCTGGTTTATTTGGCGGTATGAGACAAACGGACTGTATTCCAGAATCACATTCGTCTGCATCCAAATCTCTCCATCTGTTGGTGGAGCGCGCTCTTGTATTGTTCTCTGAGATGCACTTTGTTTTGGAGAATGAATAAACCCAAATGTAAAAATCCCTCTGCAGAATGAACCAAATCCGAAATTCACCTCGAAGTGCTTTTTTTTTTTTTTTTTTTTTTTTTTTTAAATATTAATACAAGAATTACTTCTTTTAAAGATACCCTCAGGCGTGGACATTATTAATTGTTCACATTATGTCTTCTTCCTTCTTCCAGATCCTCATTACCTGGTCCAGCTACATAGATGTATTTTGCTGATGGGTGAAACGGTTGCATTCCGTCAGGTATTGAGAGAGAGATGACCCCAAGGTCAACTGCTGGGCGCTTCAAACTGGTGCCATACGCAGGTTTCAGGAACCGCTCTGTTTATTTTGGAAACAACATACAGGAGATTATTGGAGCCATTGTTCATATAACAATCAAAGCGACTGCTGTGACAATAAGGAGAGAGACGAGCAGCTGCTCTAACGGGGAGGATCGCGGCCTTATTATTAAGGGAAAGCTTCACACTTCTCTTGGAGATCACGAGTCGAAACTAAAAACTATATTGGTTATTGCAATAAGTCACATATTTAAATTAAAAAAAAAAAAATTGTGTTTAGCATCATTTCGGCATGATAGGAATCTTATTAAATGTAAATAACGTTTTATTTAAAAACAATAAAATGTACTGCGAAGAAACAGAGTCAAATGAACTGAGTAGGTGAATAAAATTAAAGAAAAACAAATTTAAAATTTAAATTTTTGTTCCACTTTGCCTTTTTTAAAATTCTGCGGGAGGGTAGCTGAAAGTGGAATGGTTAGAGCCGTTGCTTTAGAAGGGTCACAGGTTCGAATCTCACTTCCTGCTCTAACTGCCTAGATCAAAGTACTTACTCCGAAACTGCTCCAGTGCAGAGAAATTACGCAGCTATATTAATGGGCAAATAATTGTAGCTCTTAACACTGTGAGTTGAAAAAGTGTTCGCTAAATGTAAAAATATGTTTTATATATAGTGTTTGTTCATTCCAGAACCCAGGTATATGTGGATGAACTGTTATTAAACTGATGTGGATGAACCTGAACTGCATGTCTTTGGAGTGTGGGAGGAAACCAGAGCACCCAGAGGAAACCCACACAGACACAGGAGAACATGCAAACTCCACACAGACTGAGTGGGGATCAAACCCATGTCCTCTCACACCCCCCAGACTCTGTGAGGCACCAGCAGTACTCGCTGTGCCACCAAGGTGCATCAAGTAGAAGTGGAGATTCAAACCCACGCCCCTCAACTCCAAAGCAATGGCTTTGGTCATTACACAACCACTTAGAACACTACTGGTTTCCAGATTGACATTTTAGATCGTTATAGTCGTATAGCTGTTCCTTATTAATAGATCATGCTCCTATAATAGCAGTGGGTACAGTGTATACAGCACAGTAACATGGATTGTCGACTGAAACAAAGGGGCCGTGGACACCGTCCAGAACTCACTCCCTTATAGCAGACTTTTCGTGTCGAGCTGTTTCCCGAAGAGTGCAGACAGTGAGCAGCGATCTTGACGGAGGACAGTATTACTGTATATTTCCTTTTTTTTAAAGCATACAGGAGTGACTCATAATCGGTATTAATTTCTATTTAACTGACCCCTGTCTCCAACATAACTACCGTTTACCTTTTCTCCAAAGCAACTAATAATGTTCCGCCTATTTATATAAGGGGGGGGGGGGGGTTAATTTTTCCTAGGATTCAAACCCTTGATGTTTGAAGCTGAAGCCATAGCGCTCACCACTATACTACCTGTTGCCCTTCACAGTTACTTGCCAGTTACTTGACAAAGTACTCTTACTGTACCAATTCAGAGGAAGTACCGCGGTCAAGTGGGATTACGGCCATAATCGCTGCGCCACCTGCTGCGCCACGAGAGCTTCGCTAATTTAGAAACCCAAAATATACATTTGACTGTGGTATCGCAGATCTGAAAAGGAAGCAGGTCTGCATGATTCCAAGTGACTCATTTGCTACGAACCACTTGACTCTGTTTTTCATTGTTACCTTATTCCGGCGAAAAGGCAAATACAGCCCTGTAATTGCGGAAAATGAGCCCTTTGCGTGTTTTCACCGCTCCGTGCGACCTTTAAAAACTTCCTCTCCGTTGTTTCATGTTCATGTTGTGCTCCTGTGAGTTTGGAGCTTCTGACAATCTGTGCTGGTTCTCTTTACTGCTAAAACACTGTGTGAAAGAGGCGTCTTTTTGCGATGAAGCAGGAGCTGGTGAAACAAATGCAAATAGAAACCAAGTGTAAAATGTAACTCAAAGGGCACAATAGTTATCAGGGTCTAATAGTTAGTGGCCAGGCAGCTGTTCCAAGGTCCAAAGTTGTGACCTTACCCTACAGATTGAAACGGAACTTTTCTTTCGACTCTTGAGTCAAACACACATTTATCGATGGAACTTCTGGTGTCGACTGGAGGGTATAGATGAACCTTTATATTTACAGTGCTTTGAGTAGCTGAATGAATGTCAGTCCAGTAAACTGGTATCTGTCACATTCTAACATTATACACTGATCAGCCACAACATTAAAACCACTGAGAGGGGAAGTGAATAACATTGATTGTGTCGTTACAATGGAACCCGTCAAGGGGTGGGATATATTAGGCGGCAAGCGACCGGTCGGTTCTTCAGTTTGATGTGTTGGAAGCAGGAGAAATGTTCAAGTGTAAGGATCTGAGCGAATTTGACAGGGACTAAATTGTGATGGCTAGATGACTGGGTCAGAGCATCTCCAAAACAGCAGGTCTTCTGGAGTGTTCCCGGTATGCAGTGATTAGTATCTACCAGAAGTGGTCCAAGGAAGGACAACCGGTGAACCAGCGCCCGGGTCACGGGCACCCAAGGCTCACTGATGCGCATGGGGAGAGAAGGTTATACTGTCTGGTCCCATCCCATAGAAGAGCTACTCACACACACACACACACACACACACACTGTCTGAAACTGCTTGTCCCAAGCAGGGTCACGGCCTAACCCCGCAACACAGGGCATAAGGCTAGCGGGGGAGGGGACACACCAAGGATGGGATGCCAGTCCATCGCAAGGAACCCCAAGCAGGACTCAAACCCCAGACCCACCAGCGAGCAGGCCTCGGCCAAACCATCTGTGCCACCACATCCCCCTCAGAAGAGCTGCTGTAGCACAAGTTGCTGAAAGTGCATGGAGAGGCCTTGCGCTTAAAGGACACTGAGGATGTGACTGGAAATACCCTGTAAAGATGTCCCAGAATAAAGTAAATTCTGTGAACGAAGGATACAAAGGATATTCCCATCAATAAAAAAGGCTGTACTTTTAATGACAAAGCAAAACAAAGGGAAGTGAACGTAACTCCTAATTATGCTGGTATCACATTGAAGTAAAAATCAGTTTATGATTATGACATGCATATGAATTATGACAATATATGCGCATGGTATGTAAAATGGTGATGTATTTGTGAGACTACGGTCTGTCATATTTAAAAAAAAATTATATATACACTATATAGTATGTGTGTGTATACACACATATACAATATATACATACATACACACATATGTATATAATAAACAGAAACAAGTAGGCAAATGATGTAGACAGCAGAAGAGAAACAAGAGAGTATTTAAAACCCAAAGAGAAAAAACTAAGCTACGAACAAGAACCCCGACAGCAATTCCCCCACCAAAGAAAGCTGTCATTCATTGTTGTGATTTATGGGTGCCAGGTGGAGATTACTCCAACCTCTTACTGCTCCCCATTATCTCCAGCTGAACCGAGAACCCAACACAAACACAATAAAAACTGAAAAGTACAAACCACCTAACAAGTTAAAAGCACAACAGAGGATATAAATATGGAACACCAGCAAAAGCAACAAAGAAATTCAGATCTTTCCAATACTATGAACCTTATATGAAACTTTCTTAAAACTCTAAAGTTTCTAGAAAGACGATCTCTGATGCCAGACTGTCCAACAGTCAAATCTCTTTGTCAAACACCTAAGTCTGGTGGGATAAGGTGAAAACCATGGTAAATACTGTGCTGGATGAAAGTTTTAGACACTTTGTTGGATTTGCTTTGTCTTTGCTGGACACCGGCAGGTTAATTGAGGTAGAGCTGCAGACCGGAAACTTGAATCCCAATGTCTTGTTCTCTCGTTGCGGCTTTTCTCGCGTCATCTTCACCGGAGGAACACGGAAGCCACTGTACGACCTCAGCGTGAGACGTTCTGGTCAGGTGCACGCGCAAAGTCCATCTCATCTGAAAGCGGATAAGCTGGCCGACTCAACGGTGACGGCAGTTCACCTGCAGAAATGGTTTGAGTGGAATATTCCCTTCAAAGTTCTCATGCAAAACTAACATTTTTTAAAACCACTGCAACGATTTTTATATTCAACTTCGTTCACTTTCAGTTGGTACAACTTGTTTTCGCTCCAGGGTGGCTATTGATTCCGCTTGCGATTTATCTAAATTCTCGATAGCAGAAACCCCAAATTCAGCCTCGGCAATCCAGCCGTCAACACTCTTCACACAGTCGGTTAAGTCACTAACTTATGTTTCCATAGTTACAACGGAACATGGAAACTTCTTTAGTTTGGCATTGACTGCATCCAGCTTTGTGACCTGAGCTTCCAGCTCATTTGGCTGGACGTTTCTTTCATAACATTCACATGGCTCATTTGGCTAGATATTTCTTTCATCCGTACGACAAGGTGTAACGGCGCACTGGTACGACAGGAAGCAGAGCTGGGAGGCCAAAAACAATATTTTTCAGGAGCATCCATAGCAACATCTTCGGACCAAGCGCCTTTTCTTTAGCTCTTTTGGCATGTTGTATGACCAGTTGGGTATTCCTTGTCATCCTTGAAGCGAAATATAATGAACTCTGTCAACTGTGCCTGATGGAGTCCCTGGATTATGAACGAGTTCCAGGGACTCCGTCAGGGACAGTTGGATTTGTACGTAAGTCTGAACAGTTAGGCTCATTTCGTGTCTAACATCAGTTAGTCAGATGTCTTAGTATATAGTATATTGTGTTGTATACCTTTCTATGCATAAAAACATTGAAGAAACACTGGATACAATAAAATATCTCTATAATAATAATAATAATAATAATCAATGTAACTACAGTATTTATAACAGAGAGAGAAAGAGAGAGGAGGAGAGAGAATGTGTGTGTGTACTTTACCGTACGTTACTGTACTGTACTTTAAAGTTCACTTCTCCAATGTTCGCTGGTTTTTCACCTTTTTCCGATCACTTCTTTATGTCCACTTTAGTTCCAGTCGTGATCGTTTTCCTTTTCTTTGATGCGTCACCATCACTTGCGTCACATTTACACTTTGGTGCCATGGTTAGGAGGGTAAAAACAAAAAAATTAACTCCAAATACAGTGACACACGATACACTGTTAACAGCAACCTGGGCCGACTGAAAAGAAGGGAGCGTTAGTCCTACCTCGGGTTCACGAGCCGACGAACCGCTGTAGACACGCAATGTTCTGATGTGCATTGCAAAGTAGTGCTGTTTGTTATTACGAATCATTGCACGTAACTCGAATTTTTAATATAATAGGGTTTACGGGGGGTGGTTCGTAACTACGGGTTGTACTTAAGTCAGACGTTCGTAACTCGGGAACTACCTGTATGTGGGAGAATAAGATCGGCATTCCGGGTTTCTGTGGGTTGGGTCTGGGTTTCTAGAGCAGACCCAGAATTTAAGCAGCCGTCTTCAATCAAGGCCATGTGAGCATCCTCCTCGACAGTCATGTTTTAAACCAGTGATTAAGTTTGCTCTGGCAGTCTCCACCAGACCCACTTGTAACACTTCTGAACTTGCTAAACTACATGCTATCCTTCATCATTTACTTCATCACTGAGTTCCCAGGCTGCCTTTTACAGAACGTTCAAAGTGTCTGGATATAAAAACTGATTTTCAGAGACACTTCTAAATTTAAACAGGGCATTTTTCCTAAATTATTTGTAATTAGAAATTATTTCGGTACCTTGACAAAGGAAGGAACTTTTGTAGGGAAAATAGTGACCATAATAGTAACTAATCAAAATGCTACATATTAATACTGCATATAATGTCCCAGGTGCTTCATGACAGTGGGATGACAGCTAGGCCATTATATGTATTATTATTATTATGTGTATTATGTGTATTATTATTATTACTATTATTATTATTATTATTATTACAGAAACACAAAACACATAAAGGGAGCTGCTAAATGCAGCTTAGATCCGCAGCTACAAACTAGATGCAAGCATTTGTTGATTTCCCTGGTTTTACAGCAAAGAAGTACCATGTTGTTATTTGCAAGCCTGTCTGTCCCTTATCCAGTCTCTGGGAGTGTGGTACAAATCCCACTCTACCCCCGATCACCCATAAATGTCCTGTTTGCTCTCAGTTGCCATAGCAGGGACTTTGTCGGAGACGGATTTGTAAGAACTCCGTGAGGATGGAGAGAATGAGGGTAACACCTTTCCTTCATCCAAAACACACAAACCCTGCACCAGCCCCCACCCCAGGAGAAAAGACACTGGAAACATGGCCAAATTACATCAAGCACAAGAATGCCTAGAAAAAAGACTAACTAAGTAAAAATAAAAATAAAATTGCCAGAATTGGGCAGTCCTGGTCCTGGTCCTATGTGCACTTCCAGTGACGGTGATAGACGTTCAAAAACGGACGTTACCTGAATTTGTCTGGTCTGATGCAGATATCACAGGCTCACATTTAATTTACTTGGCCTCTGCGTAATCCTGAGGCCAAACACAGCCCTGCAGACTCCGTGTGAGAGAGGGAGACAAAAAGAGCTGTAGAGTGAAACAGATGGAAAGAGAGAGGAAGACATATAGTGCCTGTACGAGAGAGGGTGTTATGAATTATTACCGGCCTATAAAGTAAACGGCCACATGAGAAGAACTGAGAATTTGGGAGTAAAAGCAGTGGCGTGGCCCCCAGCTCCTCATCACTCCCCCTCCCACTTGGGAACACTGCCTTTGAAGGGCCGCTTGGTCGGCTCCACGGTCCGGCGCACCGGCGAAGCCGAGCGGAAGTAATCATAATCTCTAATTGCGGGAGGTCACAGAGCCCCCATTTGTCAGCAGCAGCGCTTGCACACAGCTGCCAGGACAGGTCGAGACACTGTCCGTCAATCATGGAGAGCGGCACCAAGAGGAAAAACGCACCCACCCTACATTCATAGGACCATAAGCTGCCGTGCGGTTCAAAGGTTTCCTGCGCTGTTTTCCGAAAACGCAGATGTGCGCTCGATGTGTTATTTTCGGAGCGCGTGCCGCAAACTGGGAGGGAATGGCAAAGCCCAGCTGGTGACTCGGCCTCACACGCGCCTCTGCCATGTGTGAGATAGTGGTACCGCGACGGTGGCGGGTAGAGTGGTGGGGAAGCGTTTGGAAGCTCATGGCATAATCTGGATTTCTGCACGGCTTTGAAAATGTCATTTGTTCCTCAGCTCAGGCATAATAATAGAGAAGAGAACAGTCTTGTTAAACAAATAGCAGAAAGAAAGCTTTACAATCTCATATGTTTAGTGAACGTTGACATTTCATTGTTATTATTCATTTAGCAGATGTCTTTCTCTAGAGCAATTTACAAAGTTAAGGTTACAATTATTTACCCATTCATACAACAGGGTAATTTTTGCTGGATTTACGGTAAGTCCTTTGCTTAAGGGTACTATAGCCAGCAGTGGGGATTGAACCTTTACCTTCGGATCTACTGCCCTAACCACTACAATACCAACTGTCTCTAAAAATTCTCATTTAAGTGATGCTCTTCTCTAAAAAATAACTTACAATGTGGCGCTTGTGACTTACCCTTTCATACAGCATGGTACTTGTACTGTTTCACTTCAGGGTAAGTACCATGATCAAGGGTAGCACAGCAGAGGGAGGGTACGTCATATAAGGGGAAGGAGATGGTAACTCACCTGCACCTGGGTACCATGCATCTCCACACAAACACACCCCTCAGTGCAAACAAAGAAACACACGTCTAGTCGCCATAGCTCCCAATATTCTTACTATTCACCTTTGCCTACAGGGTAGCAGGTAGGGTAGTGATTTGAGCTGCTGCCTTGTAATCGAAAAGACCCGGGTTTGGAACCAGCCTCCTGCAGTACCCTTGATCAATGTCCTTGTCATGGACTGAACAGGTAAAATTTGCCCAGATGTATAAATCAATATTTCAGATTATTGTTATAGAGTGCTGTTCTCAACTATGACACAGAGCACTGAACAAGAGATACAAGCAGGACAGTCACTGCCCACCCCTCCGAAAGTGGTTCATAATTATCAAGAATTTGGTGTGGAGAAAAGTATCAGCTAAATGAAGAAATGTCATGAGAGAAAGAGAGTAACCAAGGACCACAGTTCCGAAATCCAACTCTATATGTCATGGTTACCTTTAACACAAACCATGTTCTGGTCCTGGAACCTTGTAGATAAAGGCTGCTTTTGAGTTCAACAAATCTCAGTCCAGCGCTACAACCTGAACTGAGGTTCTTCCACTGCAAGACCACAGCAACAACCATTCTCCTTACCTGTCTCCAACATGGCCACCTTCCCCACACTGAAGGTCAAGGCTGAAAGAGGGGTGAGAACCTCATGAAAAGAAGGTAGTTGGGGTGAAGGTTTCCAATCAATGAGGAAAAAATTCATTTGAATTTAATTACTTGATGCTTTTCCCCAAACAGATGTACAACATCATGCAACTTACACTTGTTTACCCTGTTTAACATCTGGGCTGTTTTTACTGAAACAAATTATGGAAAATACCTACATTGACAGTACAGTAAGAAGTGGGGTGAGAACCCAAGTGTGTTGAATGAAGGGTAGGGGCTCCACACACAGCACCACCTGCTGCAGTAGTAGGTCAGCTGTGGTTCTAAGCCCCCCCACATACATCTATATGTACATGTGAACTCCTCCTTCCCTTCTTCTCGTCAGCGAGCAAGCGGCGAGCTTCTTAATTCTGGAGTCCGCTGCATTCAAATAGGGAGAAATAGGTGCACGCTTAGTGTGTCTCATTCATTCAAATCCCTTCCAGAGTAAATAACCTGACTGCAGGAGGAAAACTGTGAAAGGCACCTATATATAAAAAAAAAGGAAAGACTCTAAGGGTGTGTTTCAGTTCTGAAAGAGCCGCTGTTGCCATTACAATACATTTCATATGCCTCTCAGTACACGGTTCAGCTCTTTCCAGAAGGAGGGTCGGCGACTCCCAACGGCCGGGCGGTTGGGGATATAAAGGAGCAGGTCACGTGTTAACAGGCTCCTCAGTGGACGTGTTTCTTCACGCAGGTACTGTAAGTGTGTTAGGCTATGAAAATGTTCCCGATCCCAGACCTTGCTTGGAGGATGTTGCCGGGCTCGGGGAAGCGCCCTGCGCCGGTGTAGATAACGCCCGTCGTTCGCCCCATGGGCTCCTACTGGCCTACTAACCTGCCAGTCGCCGGAGCAACCAATGGTCGCGGGGCACCTGGGGAGCTGGGCGAAACCCACGACTGAGGTGTTTAATTGTGCGCTCCTGGCTCCCGAGCAGCCGACACCGCCGCCGTCTTGGAACCCCCCACCCACACTGCGAGGGATGACCTACTTCGGCACCCGCCGCCAGTCCAGGTCTTATTTACCAAAGTCTCAGTCTCTTTCATCCCCCCTGTCCGCACGCATAACTCAATTTACAGCGCCGTCGCTTAATTAAAACGCCCCTTTGTCTCCGAAGACACGATTTCTCCCCCTGTCTTCTTTACAGCTAAAATGAGTTAATTCACAGACGCTGCGTTCAAGGCTACCCCAGCGAGTGGTCCTTGTAGGCGCCCGGGCGTTTGTGCAGCTTTCAATGTCTCTCGTTCGAACAGGGATGATTCATGGCGTTTCCACCTGTGCTTATTTCTACTCCAGCTGCTGCCTGACACCATATAGAACGGAAGCCTCGAACATCAGATGCAGAGGTGTAACATTTCCCCATAGAAAAAAACTACAACAGATACATGTCTTGGCGAGTGACCCTTTTCACGGCGACGACCGGACGTTACAGAAATGCCTTCAGTGCCGTTTCTAATCCAGATGACTTCCAGGAGGTTTCGACGTGGCTCCACCAGCCTTCGTTGGGAACAAAACGAGCGTCTTGTATGAATTTCCATCCATAGTGTGCCTCATAACGGTCCGGGGCGAGAATAATGCCGAAACGTGTCAATTCAACGCAATATTTCTGAAAACGGAATTAAACACGTCAGCTCCTTTTAAACAGTTTATGCCGCATTCTGATTGAAGCGCATGAGGAAGTGAATTGCAGTGATTGCAAAATGTCATAATGCAGGTTCCGGACGGTAAACAAAGCAGTGCAATAGGAGGTGGTGGCTGAATGAGACGTAATTTAGGAAATTTGTTTAATAAACACATGTTAATGACGGAATTAGGCTATAGGTCGCTGCCATAAGGAAACTGTTGTGGACACTTTTGCAAGCGTCCAGATTTTTCCTTCCGGAAGGCAGAGATCCGTCTTGTGGCTGATTGTGTTGCTGTAAACTTTGTGATGGAAATGTTCATCGCGAGCACGTTGGCTTCTTGCATCGAGCCTGGAATGCGTTCAAGGCCGAGTTAGCGGAACGCGGTACAGTAACTCATCCCGCTCCTCGGTTTTTTTGCCATTTTACTTTGGGGTTGATCCGTAGGGATGGCGGATACACTTTTTCCGCCAGTTGTGGCACTTTGAAGGTGTTCCGTCTGTTCATTACCTTCGCGGGGCCTCGCAACGGATCATCTGGGGTTTGTCTTGCACTCCACCAGCTGGAGGGACCAAGGATGAGATGCGGAGGAGCTTGGGGAATGAGCAAACACACCTGCACACACACACACACACACACACACACACACACACACACACAACAGCGACACAGCCAGTCTCGGTCAGTCCTATTGGATGTTCTCCCCTCCTCCCGCCACCCGGAAGGTTTATTTTCTCCAGTTTAAGGTCAATCAGGAGTTTACATTTTCCTCTCCTTCACTGTCAGCTGGTCACTTCATCAACACTTAATCATGGTTCCGCCACCTTAAAGAAGGTCATTTGTTATTATATTTCTGGGATTTCATATTTCGCATATTTGTCAACGTATTGTTAACATATTCTTGCATTCCATATTTTTACAAATATTTTTTACATTTCCATACATGTACATACTGTATATGTACAGGATTCCTGGTAGTTTAGCAGTTAAAGCTGCTGCCTTTTGACTCAAAGGTCACAGGTTCCAGTCCCACCTCCAGCTGTAGTACCTTTGAACAAGGTACTTACCCTAAATTGGTCCATTAAAATTACCCACACGGGTAAATAATTTTAAGGCACTTTGGAGAAAAGCATCAGGATATTTACTGACAGTGTACAGTGTGTGCTGTGTGACATTTTATGGCAGCGTGAGAAAGAAATAGGGAACGGCGAGTCACTGGGGTTCGCAGGACCCTTAACCGCGTTCAGTGCGAAAGGAGACCGTCCATGATTTCGTACCGACGACATGGAAACCGCGCACATCGTGGCACAGCAGTTGAGGTGCGCTTCACAAATGGACATAAATTATTGACGCCAGATGAGTGAGCGAGGCCGACATAACGATGTGAAGAGCGAACATCTGGTGATGCGTGTGAGAAGGTGTGTGTTGAGGTGTGAGCGAACACCATTATTCACGTAGCTGCTAAAACACCAGCTGCGCTCCCGAGAGCCCAGGTCAGAGAGGAAAGGAACAGCCGCACCATGGGGACGATACCTGCATCTCGGGGACGGCCTGTGGGCTGAGATTCACACAGAGCCGGATCTCTGTTGCTACCTTCTAGAGGGAGAAGGCAGAAGGAACGTTCCTCTACCACGTTCTCCTTCGTGGAGACACCAGGGTGCGGGGATGACACTCTCCATCACAAAGAAAGGCCGTCCAGGGTCCAACCTGGCTTTGAACACCTCCTAGAGAACGTCCGTTCTGAAATTCTGTGCCCGTCCACCACGTTTCTCTGCTCTTTGCTCCACAGTACATGTATTTATTTACTAAATAAATACAGTACTATACCATACACACAGTATTTGTTCATGGTTACCAACTTCCTTGGTAATGTCTGCCTGGGCCAGCAGGTGGCATAGTGGTTAACCACTTGGCACTCAAAGTAACTGTGTTTCAATGCCATCTTCTATTGCAGTAGAGTCCATCAAGGTTGTATCCAAGAGCCCTGCTCACCCTGAATTGATAGAGTAAGAATACCCTGCTGTGTAAATGGTAAAAATATTGGTAGCAACATTGTAACATTACCATGTAACAAAGTAAGCAACTTCAAATACATGATAGGATTTTACTTTACCATAATTACCCAGATTACACGAGAGTTAATATCCAAAGGGCAGTAACATGTGACTGGAGATACACAGCAGCCCAGGTTTTTAAAACACATTGTTCACTTTTGTCAACATGCATGATGCTTTTTGGGTTTTAACGAGTGTGAAATGAAAAAGAAACCGCACTCAAAGCCTCAGCCCCTTCATAGAGCCGGATGATCTATTAGTACCTGGGGGGCTATAAAGTCAAATTCTGAATTGGCAGTTGTAGGGGAATTTCTAATTAAAAACGCATATGAATATATTTATTTTACACCTGAAGGAGAGAAGGAATGGATGGGGGAGGGGGGTAAAACTACAGAGAGGAGACCTTTACTCAAGAGTATTACAGTGAGAACAGGGATTCAAACCTGGCTGCTTCTCATTGCAACATTGCATGAGTAGCTCCATAAGGGTTAAAAAAAAAAAAAAACAAAGATATTATAGGACACGAAGGGGAGTGCGGTGGCGCAGTGGGTTGGACCACAGTCCTGCTTTCCGGTGGGTCTGGGGTTCGAGTCCCGCTTGGGGTGCCTTGTGACGGACTGGCGTCCCGTCCTGGGTGTGTCCCCTCCCCCTTCTGGCCTTACGCCCTGTGTTACCGGGTAGGCTCCGGTTCCCCGTGACCCCATATGGGACGAGCGGTTCTGAAAATGTGTGTGTGTGTGTGTATTATAGGACACATTCATCAAGCACACTGGGGATCAGGGGAGAAGTGAGTCTGAGAGAGATGTGTTTTGAAACCCTTCCTGAAGATTGAGAGGGATTCAGCAGTTCTGAGTAACAGAGGGAGGTCATTCCTTCGTATTCCCACTCCCACTGAGGGAGGTTGCATCCCTGGACACTGTTTTTCACTGTGGGGATTGTTTGGGCCCTCTTAAACTTGAAAAAGTATTTTTAATACAGTCTTAAAAAGCTATACATGTGGATTCTGTAAAGTAATTTTATCCACTAAAATTCTGAATTGTGAGATCATAAGGGAGATGATCTTTACAGATGCATTACGGAACTGGACTCTTTGAGTCATTCTATTTGCCTTTTTCTCCTACTTAAACCCCCCCCCACCAACCCCTCACTAATATTGGTCAAATTCGCCTGCAAAATGAGTTTATTAACTTCTGGTGCCTCCATAAAAAGGCCTGTATGACAGGTTCTCCTTGCCTTACTTTCTCTCTGTCTCTCCATCTCTCGCATCCCTCGTCCACAGCACCTGCTGTCATGGATCCGCAGCGACGGGAGATGGGAGGGATCATCACGGAGTGTGTCGCGAGGCGTCGGCGCCGCAGCCGCGCACACACACGCCCTCCTCGAAGGTCTCCTCGCTCATCCGAGTCAACATCCTGTTTGCTCCCCTGTCGAGCGCCAGAGTAGGAGGCGAAGACAGACGAGCGACGTGTGCTTTGTTTCGATGGGACGCGATGACGACAGTCCCGACACCTCTGTGTGTGCGTGTGTGTGTGTGTGTCAGACGGAGAGAGACAAGGTGTGATGCAAGAGTGCGGGAAGGAGTAGAGGTGGAACAGTAGAAAGTAGAGACTTCTTCAGGGGTCTGCGTGACTCTGTGTGTGTGTGTGTGTGTGTGGTGTGTGTGTGTGTGTGGTGTGTGTGTGTGTGTGTGTGTGTGTGCGGTGTGTGTGTGCGCGCTCGCGAGCTCGCTTCCGTTTCCCATTTCTCTGGTGGTGATTACGCCGCTCCGGCGGTTGCATAAGCCGCCACTTGAAATCCTGCCACCGGTGGGGCCGGCACTCGGCTGCTCGGTTTGGCGCGGCTTGCGCCCGGGGACGAGACATCAGGTGGGTCGCCGTGCCTTTGATTGCGGCGGCTCCACGAGCTCCGCGTCGCCCTCATTAAACCGAGCGCGTGCCGGAGAAGGGCCTCAGGATCCTCCGCTATTGCCGAACTCTGCTTACAAAGCAGGATGAAAACGCATCACTGTGCAGTTCCCCATTAAAGGTGACATTATTGCGGTATTACCAGGGTGCGGCACAGAGGTTATGGGTTTCATACCTCATACGAACACCTGCCTGCAGCTCCCCAAGCGTGAAGGTCTGAACTATCATCCATTCGTCTATCCATTATCAGTAAGTGCTTCTCCAGCGCAGGGTCACGGTGGTCCAGAGTCTATCCTGGAAGTGTTGAGTGTGGGGCAGCTAACAATGGATGGGACAACAGTGAGCCACAGAGTAACCACACACACACAGACACACACACACACGCACGGCAATTTAGAGTCACCAGTTCATCTGAAACACATGTCTTTGCGCTGCGGGAGGAAACCCAAGCAAACACTGGGAGAGCCTGCAAACTCCACATAGGCCGAGTGGGATTTGAACCCATGTCCACATCTAGGCACCAGAACTACCCATTAGGTGACTCTGTCCCTCAGCCCTACAGCTGTTTCCTATCTATAGGTGCTCTGCCACCTATTTGTTGTTTTCCTAGGGCCTCTTGTGGAACCGCTAAATTGACTCAAACCCAGGGCACCTAATGAAAAAGCAGAAGACTTCTAGCAGGCAGACCACCACAATAAGGAAGGTGGGACAGGAAGACGAGACCCTCCGCGGTGACGTTGTGCACACGCAGGCGCCGCTACCTTCGCTTCCTCGGCACCGGGAGCCTCACCGAAGGCACACGGGTGTAAACACAGAATCCTGAGACGCGTT
This sequence comes from Scleropages formosus, assembly GCF_900964775.1. Lineage (NCBI taxonomy): Eukaryota > Metazoa > Chordata > Actinopteri > Osteoglossiformes > Osteoglossidae > Scleropages > Scleropages formosus. The sequence goes on along the minus strand of NC_041815.1, from coordinate 27,741,476 downwards.
CCGGTAAGAGGTCCTCCTGGGCCTCCCCAGCAGTGTCCCACGAGAAGCGGCGCCCGGCTGTTCCCCTCCCACCCGTTCAGAGGTAATGAAACACCGGCTGCGTTTACCTCCCGCCTGCGGCTCCCATGCCTTCACCTGGAGACTCCCGGCCCACGAAACGGAGAAGCGTCTTTAGGGAGTAAACAGACACACAACAACGGCTGCTTCCGAACCGTCTGCTCCTCCCCGACGCCTGAGACCCCCCCCCCCCCGCCCCCTCCTCTCGCATCCCAATGTCCTCTGGGGCCGTGGAGCTCGGAGTCATAATAGTTAGAGCTCTAGGACCCAGTCGGCATCCTCCTTGTCCTCCAGGGTGTCCTCGGGGCCCCTGAGCTCCGGCACACACTGGGGCCACTCATCTGCGTGACCCTCGACCCCCCGCGCTCCTCTCCCTCGGCGACACCTCTCGCATTTACTTACCGAAAATGTTTTTGGTCAGTTTTAGTAGTGCGTGTGCACCGGTCAAGTTTCCGGAACCGCCGGAGGTGCCTTGGTGTTTCAGATGAACTGAGGGCATCATAATGGGAAAAATGACTGGGACAGAACTTTCAGACTTAGTAAAGTGGGAGCAATTTAATTTGCACCAAATATGAACGTGTTTCAACCAAGTTCCTTCATGAGCTGTTTGTCTAACAGCTATGATGTCATAATTTGTCATCTGCTCTATAACGAGTATGAAAGTATGAAGCATAGCACTAACCACATAGTCCTAACACACTAACCTTCACCACATAAACCATTAACCCTAACCCTATCTCACTAACCCTAACCAGCTAACCCACTAACCCTAACCATTTAACTCTACCCTCTAATCCAAACCCTAAGCATAACCATATAACCCTAACAACCTAAAGCATTAACCCTAAGCCTATCTCACTAACCCTAACCCTGACCTTAACCCACTAACCCTAATCATAACCCTTAACCCTAAAGCACTATCTGTAACCACCTAACCCTAAAACACTAACGATAACCCCCAACCCACCACCCCTAACCAACTAACCCGAACGTCCTCCCGTAACTAGTTAATAATCACCGTAGGTAAGGAAACATTGTGCCGAATGAATAAATGTGAATGTAATTGTTGTTCCAAGTGACATTTAAAGCGAGCGCACAGACGAAGAGGTCCCCGGTACTGCGGTTACGGGGAAAATGCGGTCAGGAGGGGGTGGGAATTCGAGGCCCGGTAAAGCCCTCGCTTTGTCTTCCCCCCCACCCCATCCCCGTGCGCCTTAATTCATTTCATTTCCCATGACATCCTGCTCACATGGATGCTGAGTAATCCACTTGGTTCTGCTCTTTGTCTCGCCGCCGCTGCACTTCTAAACACCTCGAGCGAAATCAGTGTCGGAAAGTACGGGCCGACGAGACCTAATTATTCGAACGATCTCAGATCTTTGCGCTGACGCCTTTTTTCAAAATGTTTTCTGTTTTTGACAGACAGGCCGAGAGAACGCACAAGACATCATTTAACTCGCAGCGCAGACATCAAGCGCGAATCTACCCGCCAGTGGAAATGTCACCGTGAATAAACTGAATAAAAGCCCCCCCATAAGGAACTCGGGGTTGAAATTCTCGGGGAAAAAAATGCAAACAACCATCAGGTTCATTCAGTCTAATTGAAAAGGACCCCCAGCCAGGTGAGGGGGGCTCAGCCGAGAACAAAATCACACTCGAATGCAGCAGAGTTGATGACGTAGCTTGATAAAACACAGTATCGCCTGTAAGATCGTCAAGGACTGGACCCCACAACCCTTTCCCTTCTGATACTGCGTTTCGATAAAACCATGCAAATTATCCTGAACCGTGGTATTTTTCTCACCCTTTCAGGGTTGGGCGATGGAGTCGCTGCATACAAATCTTTATATTAAGTCACTTTAGTCCACAAATTTCTCCAAAACCACTTTGAATTATTTACCTATTTGCACAGCTGGGTAAAAGTACCTTGCTCAAGAGTATTAGAGGTACGGGTGGGATTGAAACCTGCAACCTTTGGGTCCAAAGGCAGCAGCTCTTACCACTACAGTACCAGCTGTCCTTACGCAGACACCCCTCGACTTGCGCAAATAGACCGCTCTTCAACTCCTTACGTAAGTCAAAATTTCCGTATGTCGGATTCCACGCCCCCACCGTTCAACATAATAACGTGAATAATTTTTCCATCTCAGTTATTGCACCTTGACATTTCTTCGTTATTATTGTTGTTTTCATGCTCGCCGTTCCTTTCACCGCTCCTTTATACGTGCAGCATCCTTCACTATCGAATTCACAGTCGTTACGGCTAAACCTGGATCTGTGCTACAGGATCATCTTTGTCCACCTTCTTGCTTCCTTATTATGTTCAATTTCATCTCTAAATCGATTGCTGTACGGTTGCGAGACGGTTCTCGTTTTCCGTCAAGTGAGCGTTTCCCACCAGGCGTTGCGAATAATGAAAAGCGTAAAAATGTGCAAAAAAACCACGACGCTAACGAGAGGAGATGTGTTCACGGCCCAAAACTCGCGAGAACTGGGAAGATGCGGCTTCCTGCCTTGCCTGGTTACGCCGACTTGCGCTTAATGTATTTCAGATGCTTTGCGTAAAATAAAAACGCTGTTTTTATTATCAGTATATAATGTGTATGCCGGGAATTTTCTACGTAAATCCAGATTGACGTAAGTCAAATTCACGTAAGTAGAGGAGTGTTTGAATGTAATTATGCAAGGCAACTGATAGTGTCTGGGTTAAAGCCCCTTCTGCTGGACCCAAAGGTTGCAGCCTCTTACTGTAGCACCCTTGACCAGTGTATTTACCCCGAAATAGACATAAATATTAACCCTGTTGCATGAATAGGTAAATAAAAAAGTAGCTTAGTGTACAAACCTAATACAGTAAAGTGACTTTACAGAAAGCAGTCAGATAAAAATAATAATTGATACTATTAAGAGAAGAATTAGAGGGCAACGGTCCCGACAGCAGCCAGTATCCTCCAGTGCCGACAGTGTCTCTCTTGTAACAGCGTCGTTGACTCTTTTCGAAAGTTTCGGAACGTGCGGAACGCCTTTGAGCACTCCTGGAACAGAACGCAGCAGTAATCACGAGGATTCAATATCACAATAACTAGGGAATTAGAAGCCTTGCTGATGAGCAACTGACTGCCTCTGTTGCCAAAGACGCCTGTAATTTTGCACCTGCAGAGAAGAGCCGCGGAAACGATCCTGAGCGTTCAGCTTCCTCCCGCCATCCAGTAGGATTCAGGCGTGTCGCACCCACTCGCCGTCACCTGCTCACGTTCCATAACTGCTTGTCCTCGACAGGGTCACGGTGGGCTGGAGTCCATCCCGGAATCAGTGGGCACAAAACTGGGGAGGGGGGAGCTGTGCACCCTGGATGGGACGCCACTCCATTGCATGGTAATAGCCGACTTATCGCACTTATTGATCAATTTCTTCAAAATCGTGAACTGTAAAGAATCATAAAGATGGTAGGATCACAATGAGATTTGTCCTCCAAAATGGGAAAAAGGACAACAGGGGGCTGCGCTCACTCCGCCTTTCCGATCACTAATAACTGCCATGGAGCTCTGGTTTCTGTCCAACTTACAACATTAGATAACTGCAAACTGATTTACAGTGATTTTTACTGCATTAAATTAGGGTAAGAACTTTGATCAAGACTACTACAGCTGGGGCACAGATTCAACCCAGCAACCTTTTCACTGCAAGGCAATGACGCTAACCACTATGCCACCTGCTGCACCAACGAAGGAAGACGTCTATAAACACCTTAGACCCGGTACAACGTCGGGGTTCAAGATACCTGAGTGTGTGTCTGTGTTGCATCACATTTACAAACATCATATTTACACACAATGACAATAATATATATATACAGCATTTAGAATATTTACAACAAAATACAATATTTACACAAATTAAAAAATACATATATTTTCTAATAAATTCTGATTTAAAACAGATTTTAAAAAATGGGGGGGGGGTGGAACCCTTCACCACATTATAAGCGATTCCAGTGTATGTTTCTACAAGGGGGGGCGCGGTGGCGCAGTGGGTTGGACCGCGGTCCTGCTCTCCGGTGGGTCTGGGGTTCGAGCCCCGCTTGGGGTGCCTTGCGACGGACTGGCGTCCCGTCCTGGGTGTGTCCCCTCCCCCTCCGGCCTTACGCCCTGTGTTGCCGGGTAGACTCCGGTTCCCTGCGACCCCATATGGGACAAGCGGTTCAGAAAATGTGTGTGTGTGTGTGTGTTTCTACAAGGGCAGTGGGTGGTATAGTAGCAGCAGTCATCCTTTTAATCCAGATGTTGCAAGTTTAAATCCCACCTCCTGATGCACTTAAACAAGATACTTGCCGTAAAAATTACTACAGTACAGTAGTACCCAACTCTGGAAATGGGGGAACCAGGGTAAGTGGGGAACAGCGTCGACAACATTTATATTTACATTTATGTATTTAGCTGACACTTTGCTCCAAAGTGACTTCCAATAAACTCTATGTAGTATCAGCCCACACACCTTTTTCACCGCGGTGACTTACACTGCTAGATACACTGGTTACACTGGGCACTCATCCATACATCAGTGGAACACACCCTCTCCATCATTCACACACTGTGGGTGAACCTGACAAAATGAAACAGTGTAAATACAGCAGGGTTCTTACTATACCAGTTCACTCTAAGTGCTATGATTGCAAGGCAGCATCTCTAACTGCTGCGCCACCTGCTGTCCGTTTCCACCTCCCCTCAGTGTGTCCTGTAGTGTTCATCTGGAGGGGTTTCCCTCTGAGACAGAGAGGCTGTGTGTGCAGGTGTTGTCCGTGCGGTCGCCGACAGCGGACCCGGAGCCCCGGAGCGTCTCAAAACGGGCACCGGGCTCCGCGTACGCGACACACAGACAGCAGACAAGCACTTAATGTCTCGTCTCGCAACAGCAGGAAAAACCCGCCAAACGCGTTGACGCCGCCGCGCGCCGACCAATCGGTCGGCCCCTGTTGACGGAGGACATCGTGCCTCCGGTGCTTTCCAAGTGCCCCTTTTTTGTCCTCCTGCTCCCGGTGGGGAGAGGCTGAGCGGGTACCGTGCTCCTCCCAGTGCCGGATTCCCCATCAGACACCGTGGGTGCGGTGCGTAGGGCCTGCCAAATTTTTAGGGTCTATGCAAGATGGAAAAAAATAGAAAAAAGAAATATAACAGAAATTTAATGCAACTGAAACTTCATTATTAAGCATAGGAATTTAGGAATTTCAATCATCAAAATGAATTATTTTTAATCCATTTTTATTTAATTTTTTAAATTTCATTCCAGAATCTCTAAGCGCACACGCACACACACACACACATTTTCAGAACTGCTTGTCCCATACGGGGTTGCGGGGAACTGGAGCCTACCGGGCAACACAGGGCGTAAGGCCGGAGGGGGAAGGGATACACCCAGGATGGGATGCTAGTCCGCCGCAAGGCACCCCAAGCGGGACTCGAACCCCAGACCCACTGGGGAGCAGGACCTGGTCCAACCCACTGCCCCACTGCGGCCCCCACGCAATTTCTAAGCATTCCCTAAGAAAGTTTCTCACTGCGGCTTCTCCATCATCGCGATTAAACGTCAGAATAGTTTTGAAGTGCATCGACTCACTCACTCATTCACTTTTGGTAAGTGCTTATCCTGGTCAGGGTTGCGGTGGTCCGGGACCTATCCCAGAATCACTGGATGCAAGACCAGAGGGGGTACACCCTCGACAGGACACCAGTCCTTCGCAGGTGCATCATGTCGATTAGTGTAAGTCGATCAGCGTTTACTCCTGCTTTTACGCTTTCCGGAGTAAAAGCTCCCGGGGTCCGGAGACGCCGAAGTCCAGCCTTGGCTCCTCCTCTCCATTGTGCTTTTACAGCCATTTGGCAACACGGCAACAGCAGCATCTGCAGGGGGTGAGTTCTGCTCAATTAAGGCCTTTGGCAGCACACACCGTCTGCTGTGTAATCCCAGGCTCTGCTCGGGTTCAAAGGAGGCCTACATAGCGAGTGCATAGCGCCCATCACCAAACGCTGGTGCCGCAGCATCACTTCGCCTTTGATGAGATTTCACCGCAGTGCGACATGGAAAGAATCCTACATTGCTTCTGGAACAACCAACACGGGAAGATACGATACCATCAAAACCTGGTGTTCTTGAATAAGAAATGTGAATATGTGAATATGAAATGCTGAACTAATGTGAAGTTACGCTTAATTAAAGCTGCCATGGTCTAATCAAAATCTTCCTCCTATTGGTTGGAATAAACTTAGATAGATAGATCAACTGTACTGCAATACACAGCAAATTATTTTGGGGAAGAGCATCAGCTTAATGAATGAATGAATGAAACTTTATTAATCCAAAAGGGAAATTAGACTCAGCTACAGCAGCATGTGGCATACAACATGAATACATACATATGGCATACAGCATACAGTACATACACACAATATGTACATACATATGGAGATATACTGTATGTATGTACATATGTCATGTCTCATATATTTACAGACATATATAGAATGACAAAATAGATATAAAGAATAACAAAAGTAAGTAGATAAAGTATGTTTATACAGGTAGGGATGTCAATACTTCACATTTATTCATTTCGCTGATGCTTTTCTCCAAAGCAACTTACAATGTTAAGGTTACAGTTATTACAAGCCCACAATTATGTGCCCGTTTAGCCAGGTAGGTAATTTCACTGGAACAATTTAGGGTATGTACTTTGCTTAAGGGTATGACAGCCAGAGTTGGGAATCAAACCTGCAACCTTGAGATTTGAAAGCAGCAGCCGTAACAATTACACTACCCACTGTCCCTTCATGCAGAAAGGAAGCGATACATGATATTGGTTCCAACACTCCTCTGTCAGGCCTTTTACCGTGTGTACACTACAGTATCCACCTTTCGCAGGCCGCAGGGTGTCGAACATCGAGGAAAAACGTTTGAGAGCTACTTGAAGGCGACAGCCGTCGACGAGTTGAGTGGCCGTGTTTGCTTTATGTTCCCATTATTTCACGACTACCTTTTAACCGCAGCGCTCTCCAGCTTTCCAAGGACCATGGTAACGCAGGAACCTCGCGCTCGCCGACAGCTGCATTGTGAGACAGTTTCAGCACCTGGCGCCGGCGTCTATTATGTGCCGTGGGTTCGACGGCCGGCCTCCACACATAGCAGGGGAAACGCATTGCCGCGGCTCCGGCGTCGCGCCCTTCTGCCTGCCGCCGTGCAGCAAGTGAGCCGAGCGAGAAGGAAAAGACTGGCGAGGTGAACAAATCTATCTGCCGTTTACACTCGTGACATTTGCCGGAGATTCCCTTTTTGCCCGCCTTCATTTTCATTAAAATATGAGAGAGCTCACAAAGGCTCCTCGGGGACGCCGTGGATGGGGGCTCTTCAGGACGAGGACACTCGTCTTATCTGCCTAATAGGATTTCCTGTTGTTCATTAGGAGCCCTTGTTGGGCTCAATGTGGCGCCTCGGTCATCTGAGAAGAACAACGGCGTGTCTCAAGGGGGTCCACAGTTCGAATCCCGCTCCCGTTGTAGTAGCCTTGATCAAGGTTCTTACTCTGAACTGATACAGTAAAAATTACCCGGCAAGGAATCAGATCTAGATCCCACTGAACACCTGAAGAGATGCGAGTACAGCAGTTGGGAGAACGTACCTTTCGAGTATGAGAGAGCTGGAGAAGTTTTCACAAGAGTGAGTCGAACTGGTAGTACAGAGGTGTAGGAAACTCATCAATGGCTCTTTGAAGTGCTTGACCGCAGTTACTTTTGCAACAAAATATTGAGTCCGGGGCGTGAATAATTCAGTCAATTCCGTTTCTTCTTATTTTCTGATTAAAAAGGACATATTAAGCTCTGAATCGAAAACAATGGTTCCATCGTACTTAGAGGGAAATAAATAAATGTGGAGACCAGCTGCTTTGATCAGTTTTAACTTATTTTTAAAGAAAATTGGGAGTTATTTGCAAAAAGTGCACAGGTGCCGATATATTTGGCCAGGACCATAATAGTAAAAATTTCTTCTGTACTGAACAGCCTCCCTGTGTGGTAACCATCATTCTTTACCAGGCATAGAGCCTCGCATTTGCAGCGTGGGCTCGTTCCGCCCCAGGAGACCAGGCACACACTCTGCTGACAGCTGAAGCTGTGATACTCGTTCCGTCTCTCTCTCGCGCACTTATTATCCCACCTATTCCTCAGCTAAGGGGGCAGCAACGCATAATGGATGTTGCATTTTACAAATTAGTTACAAATTCAGAAGCATAATATGCGAAAGGTGCCTGAGAGCTGCAGCATTTCAGAGGGATGTGGGGGCACTTCCCCAAATGCAGTAAAAGAGCTGCATGGTATTATGTAAGGACAAGTGATCTGTCTCACTGTGTCCATACACTGCAGTCCACAGAGACTTTCTCCAACTATGGACTCATTCAGTTCATCTGTCTTTGCTACTGATTTATTTGTACCTCTTATAGTTGCAATAGCTACCTTTTCCAGGAACCACCATATTACAATTATTTACCCATTGATACAGCCGGTGGTGGTGGCGGTGGCGCAGTGGGTTGGGCTGCAGTCCTGCTCTCCGGTGGGTCTGGGGTTCGAGTCCCGCTTGGGGTGCCTTGCGGCGGACTGGTGTCCCGTCCTGGGTGTGTCCCCCTCCCCCTCCGGCCTTACGCCCTGTGTTACCGGGTAGGCTCTGGTTCCCCGTGACCCCGTATGGGACAAGCGGTTCTGAAAATGTGTGTGTGTGTGTGTGTGTGTGTGATACAGCTGGGTAATTTTACTGGAGTAATTTAGGGTAAGTATTTTCCTCAAGGGAACTACAGCTAGAGGTGGGATTCAAACCTGTAGTATCTCGAGCCAAAGGCAGCAGATCCTATCACTATACTACCAGCGACCGCTATATTACATGGCGCACTGTGCATGTGTACTGATGCAACCTTATGGAGGTCACTTCTGGATCAATAATGCTTTTATCCGTCTATGCATGTATGTATCTATCTATTTTCATATTTATTGATTTAGCTAATGCTTTTCTCCAAAATGACGTGTTAAGATACACAGCTGGGCATTTTCACAACAGAAATTTAGGGTATGGCCCTAGCTTTGGGGTACTACAGCAGGAGGTAAAATTTAAACCTGTGCCCTATCTATCTATCTATCTATCCATCCATCCATCCATCCCATGGAACGGTGCCAGCACAAATTAACATAAGAGAAGGACCAGAGGTGCCATGTGGACACTTCTTCAACCACAGTCTTCCCATTTAGAGGCCATTCTCAGTGTATCATGGCATAACACACACACACACACACACACACACACACACACACACACAGTCTGATACCGCTTGTCCCAAGCAGGATCGAGTCGAGGCAGGCCAGGGCCTATCCCGGCAACACAAGGCACAAGGGTGGGAGGACACGCCCAGGACGGGACGCCAGTCCATCGCAAGGTACCCTAAGAGGAACTCAAACCCCAGACTCACCAGAGAGCAGGTACCGGCCAAACCCACTGCACCGTCGTGGTCCCCTCAATGTGTAACATGTACCTCAATTTCCTGTTTAGCTCCCCCTTCTCAAAAAAAAAAAAAAAAAAAAAAACTGTCAAGGTGTCAGAATGTGTCAAAAAAAAAAAAAATCAGAAACTCAAAAAATGTAACTAGAGCTTCAAGAGCCTTAAAGTCCTGTTCCACTGAAGACCATATGCTTCTCCCTGCAACCGTCACGATGCTGGAAACGTGAGCAATGGTGTTGTATTGGCAGGTGTGTGTGTGTGCGTTGGGGGGGAAGTAGGTCGGCCGCCTCACCTTATTTCACACATAAAGCCTTAATATCTCGGCTGTTGAAACGATCTCCCCGCCTGTGTCTTTCCATTATTGCCGGGCCCGTCACCGGCGCCGTAACGCAGTAATGAAATTTCCTTAACAAACCGAACGCGGCGGCGGCGGCGGCGGCTGTGGCCTCCCCGAGAGGAACGATATCGCAAATTTTGCATTTGTTCAGGTCTGGGAGACTCATATACTTTCATAAAACACCGCACACCTTTATCGCTCCGCGTCTCAATTTCCATTTCCGTTCCGTACATATTGTTCGGCGCTAATAGCGAGAGGAGCAAATAGCTCACAGCCAACGTAATGTGGTAACGAAAGCCGTTCCGTTATCCTTTTTCCTCACCGCGCCGATTTCGTACCCACGCTCATTTAGCCACATATAAAGAATAATTACAAGGAAGGAGGCGCCCAGGTGTCGCTCCGCACCGCGACGGCTGATGTTGACGAAGTGGCCTCGTCCGCCGTTCCGCCGTCGCTCACGGAAAAGGAGGGAAAAATCGCGATCGTTACATCGCGGCCCACGTCGGGGCTCTCGAAGCAATATAGGCGCTCGGCGCTTCCCCGGCACGACGTATCGCTCCTTCCCCGCTCCTCGTATAAAATAACGAGAATTTAATAAGAAACAATCCATCAGCCCTGTTGAACCTCTAAGTTATTAATGCAAGTAAAACTCGGAAAGATGTAGTGCTGTGAAATTAGACGCGACATTTTCCCTTAATTTGAATTGTTAATATTTCATGTGCAAACACTGGGCGCTGCTATTTAACCGCGGCGGGGGATGGAGGATCCCTCTCCGCAGACACCGCTAGGGCTCAAATGAATTCTTTATTTTATTATATCATAACGTCACGCTAAGTCCTACACCCCCCCCACCCCACATGTCCATTGTAAAAAAGCCATAAAAGTTTTATGACAGAAACACGAAATCGCGACGCGCCAAAACTTTTCGCGTTCCGAGGGCTGCCGCCTTCTTTCGGTCATATTTCCGGCAGCTGGACGTGTTCCCCCGACATTAAAATCTGTGCGACTTCTTCCCTCCGATATGAAAAGCGCTGCTGATAAGAGCCACACAACTCTGCATCATTTCCTGGTTGCAGATAAGAAGTAATAAGTGTCAGCTGTGCCATAAATTATCAGAGTGCGGTTTTTCCGGTGCTCCGGCACGTCTTAATGTGGCAGGACGGGGTGTTTTAATGACTATGGCTGCTGTGCTGTGTGTCTGCTGATGGGACATCGAATCGACCTTCTCCCCGTGCTTTTCCGGACGCTTCCGAGACATTTTTGGGACCATTAAACAGCTAAGCGGATGGAGCACAGCGGCACAGCGGGTAGCGCTGGTCCCGTACAGCTTCTGAGCTGTCCCGAATCCGAATCCGACTCCGTCTGTTTAGCGTGTCCGGGCCCTGCCTGCGTTTGTGTGCGTTTCCTCCTGGTGCTCTGGTTTCCTCCCACAGTCCAAAGATGTGTTTCAGGCAAACTGGTGACTCACAACTGCTCTTAGTGGGTGTGTGAGTGAATGAGTGTTTGCCCTGAGATGGACTAGTGTCCCAACCAGGGCGTACCCTGCGAACGCCCTATGCTTCCAGGATAGACTCCTGACCTCCGCGACCCTGCACCGCACAGGCAGACACCTACGACGAATGAATTTCGCAACACTTAAGGGATCATTAAACAGCTAAACACACCTGCAGCGGCACACACATCTTCGATACGGCCCATAGACGCGAATCACGTGGAATTTAGATATTTCCATCTTCAGCAAAACTCATTACCGTGCTCTTTGATGGGGACGCATTAAGCAATTATCCCAACTATCACTTGATTACGATTCCCGCGCAGCTCCCGCCACCTCACACGGGCCCCTCGGCCTTCCCGCGCTCCCTTTAAGGATCACTGGAAGTGACAGCTTGCAGCGGCTGACGAAGCCGAGCGCGGGGCGCACACTTCCGTCCTCTCGGGGATCCCTGACAGTAACATTTGTTCAGCTAATTTTACATGGAGGTGGGCGTTTCTGCCCGCAGACATTGTCAGCGCCGAAAGTGAAGGTCAACACGACCCCTTCCATGTGACATATCACAGGGAAATATCAAATTACCATCTCTATACTGAATTTCACATTTACCCACTCACGTCGGCTGCGGTAAACGCAGGACATGCCGCATGCCGGTCACCACGGGCGACTGCTTTGTATGCGCCTCGCTCCTACAGAAAGGTGCTCCGTGGCTCCGTCTCCTTCTGCGGAATCGTGAATGGAGCGAGACGTCCCTGAAATGATTAGTGATGCGTCAGAGGTGGATCGAGATTCCTGTCAAGGTGGCCTGCAGGTAAATCAGAGTTTACAGGTAGAAAGACCATAGGGACACATTACATGAGTAAATGTAGGGCAGCTGGTAGTGTAGATTTACACAGCAGACATTTTTCTCCAAAGTGACTTCCAACAAACTCTTGTTCACCATGGTGACTTACACTGCTACATACGCTACTTACAATGGGTCACTCATCCATATATCAGTGGAACATACACTATGGGTGAACCTCAACAGCCTGTCTTTGGACTGTGGAAGGAAACCAGAGCACCCGGAGGAAACCTACACAGACACAGGGAGAACATGCAAACTCCACACAGACTGAGCGGGGACCAAACCCATGTCCTCTCGCACCACCCGGGCACTGTGAGACAGCAGTGCTACTCGCTGCACCACTGTGCTACCCTATTGCAGTGCTTAGAGCTGCTGCCTGTGGACCCAAAGTTTGCAGGTTTCACTCCCATGTCTTGCTGTAGTAGCCTTGAGCAACATACTTACCATAAATTGTTCCAGTAAAATTACCCAGCTGTAAAAATGGGTAAATCAGTGTCAGTAGCTCAGTACTTTAAGTCACTTTGGAGAAAAGCATGAGCTAAATGAATAAATGTAAATACAGGCATCCTGCACGGACATATGTGGAAAGTAGTGATTGCTTTTCGCTGGGGGATTCAGGCGTGAAACACACACACACAGTCTGACACTTGTCTCGAATAGCGTCACAGTGAACCGGAGCCTAACCCCGCAACACAGGGTGCGAGGCTGGAAGGGGAGGGGGCACCTAGGACGGGACACCAGTCCACCGGAAGGCACCCCAAGGAGGACTCCGGACCCGCCACGCCACCGTACCCCCGTAGGCATGAAACACTGAAACAGAGATGTAGAAAGTGGGCACATGAAAACATGGAAACTTTGGGTGGATCCATTTAAAAGGATTTTTTAAAGGATTTTTTTCATTAAAAAAGTACCATTAAGAGAACGTGCAGTCGCCACCTGCCATTCAAAAGACTCGGGTTTGAATCCCTTCTCCTGCTTTAGTACCTCCTGCTGTGGTTTTTCTTTCCAGGATGTATGTCGCTTTGGAGAAAAGTGTCTGCTAAATGAATAAATATAAATGTAAATATAGATCTCATGATCAAGGTACTTAGTACTTATTACTGATGCAGTAAAAATTACCCTGTTGTATCTTAAGTAGCTTAATGGCATAAGTCACTTTATAGAAAAGTATGTGATAAATAAATAAAATCAGGAGAGGAATGAAGGTAGAAGGGACGGGTTTGGGACCCTTCCTGAATCCTGGGAGGGATTCAGCAGCTCTGAGAGACAGAGGGAGTTTGGTTATTAACTCTACAACAAGCCACAGCCAAATATTCTCCTCTGAGCACAGATTTCTCTTCAAAATTAGCTTGAAAAGAAATATTAATTATACTTGCAGTAGTGTGGAGTGCATTAACCTACAGTGATCGATAGTAACGAAGAAGTTATGTTTCCTCCTCCGTAAGGCCTGCTTCTCGTCTTCATGGCAAATACTGCCAAAGGTAGGAAAAAATGAATGCAGGATCGGTTCTGGATTTTGAATCATTTTTTAATATTAGCGCACACTTCTCTCCAAAGCGACCTGCAAAGATTTACCTGCTTAGAAGAGCGGGGTAATTTTTACCATATCCATTCAAACGTGGGCAAACGGATATAGTAAAAATTAACCACCGCGCCACCTGCTGCCCCGTGTGAGTTTTTCCTCCCCTTTATATAATTCAATCCTTCAAGGGGCGAGTCGTGTCTCATCGACGTTACGTCCACCATAGCTGTGTAACTAGAGCTCCTCTCGCGGTGCGAAGCCGCTGCTTCCGTTCACAATTCTGAAAAAAAGCAAACAGCTGCAAGGCCTGCGAAGGCCAAGACTGTGGAGACTCTATGAATATAAATTTGTACTTTTCATGCACATTAGAAGGGTCGTGGAGGTCCAGAGTCCATCACGCTGGTTTCCCCACCCCTCAGCGGCACAATGACGGTCAGGGGAGCCCCACCCCTCCAGATCGACGAGACAGCCAGGCCGCACCCGGCCCCACCGAGCTCTCACTCCTGGCAGAGGTAATGGACACCAGAAGGGGCTGACGCTTCACCTTCTCAAGGACAACCGCGGGATTAATGACCGACATCCCTTACAGCCAACGCCGGAGATCGCCCATCCCCCTCCTCCCCCCGAGCCGCCCCACGTTGCGGGAGATGTTTGTGTTTGTGCGTCTGACACAATAATGCTTCACACTCCCAAAATAAAAGAGCGACTGGTGTGCTGCCAAAGGACCAAACCAGATCTCTGTCTATCCATTGACAGACATAAACACACAAATACAAACACAAACACACACACACACACACACACTATCCATCATTCTCTGGCAGATCACTCGCCCGGACACTTGTCCTGCAATTTCACGCAGCCTTTTGTGCCGTCATTTTCTAGTCCTGTCATTATAGACCCTGTAGTTTCCTCTTTAGTGTCACACAACTCAAGTGGCAGGTAAAAAAAAAAAAAAACGGAAAATAAAAACCGGTGAATGGAGCGGTGAATATTTTCAAGTAAGCAATATTTATTTTGCTCCAATGAGAAGAAGCAGAAATATATATCTCAGAACTTCATTCACTACTGGTGTCTTTATGTTCTCAGAAAGTCCAGTAATGTTACACACATACAAATATTATATATATATCTACATATGGAAGTTTAAAAGTCAGCAGGATCTTGGTTTTGGCCCTGATGTGGTGGAATGAGCTCCCTCTACCCCTCAGAGCTGCTGAGTCCTGTCATCCCTTGAAAATTCAAGAAGGCTCTCAAAACACAGACTCACTCCTTTCCTGATCTCCTATCCAGACTTACATCATAACATCTGTCACGACCACCTTTATGTTTCCTCCCAGTTCTCTGTCACCTGAGCCGGCCAAAACCGACAGTGCGCCGTGGTTCGGTTCCGGAAGGAAGTGGCCGGAGTCAAGTGCGGTGCGAACGGGACTTTAATTTTGATAAGCCAAACTTGTAGTCGGTGGGCAGGCAAGCGTCTCCGATGGGCAAACGTCGATGACAAGGGAATTCAAAAGATGAGGTCAGTAAACAGGCAAGAGGGCGATAATCCAAGAATGATCACAGGGAACAAGGAGAGGTATAAGGGATCGGGACAAAGGACTGAGAGCAAGGAGGCCACAAGTAGGTAGGCCAAACAAGGTTCCACACTAGCTCCTTGTCTTCCTCTGCCTTTTATGCACCGGTCTGCGAGTGGTTTCAGGTGTGCCTCGGCGCTCCGGCAGCGAGGGCGTGGCACAGTGCTTCGACAATGGCGTGTCTGCACCGATCTACTACTTTCAGTTTACTGCATTTTACTGCCATGGCAAATTGTTTACACTTGTATTGCTACAGTGCTGGTCCACAGTTTCACAAATAGCATTTTTTTATGAAAAATAACAATTAAAAACAAATTAAATTATGTAATCGGCCAATCAATAAATCAATGAAATAAAAAAGGTGATAAATGAAGCTGAACAAACTGGTACCTGAACCAGTATTAAGAACAATAATATCTGTCTACTGTGATGCTGCTCTTTGTTGTGAGATACAGTTGTTTACTTTGAATTGTACATCGCTTTGGAAAAAGGTGTCAGTGAATGAATGCATGTAAATATCATGTAAATGAAACGTCATAGAAGCCTTATGACAAGACCATCGCACCTCTCTCTCTTTTTCTCTCCTAGCATCCTCGCTCCGGTCTCTAAGGCCTGCTCAGCACCTCCACCTTCACACCTCCCATTTGCCCTCAGGTGAACCCAGAAAACCCAAAAAAAGGCCCAATCTGCTCCCATTCTTCTCCCTGTCTGTCAGCATGTCCCAGAGCGCCGCCGATCATTAAGTTCCCTCTTCATCCGCCACCACTTTCCTGGGCACAAAGAACCAGCTAATGAGGCCAAGGAAATTTAGATTTTTTTTTTAGCCGGGTTTTTCCGTGCGGGTTTGCCCAGTTGTGGAGCAGGTCAAGGGTATAATAAAGGAACTCTGAACGGACAGAGTAAAGTACATTACAGTCATGCGCCACTTAACGACGTTTTGCTTAACAACTGACCCCACATATGATGGCGGTCCCATAAGATGATAATGGAGCTGAAGAACTGTTATTAACTAGCGACGTAGCCGTCGTAGAGCAATGTGTTGCTCGCATGTTTGTGGTGGTACTGCTGTAAACAAACCTAGTGCACTGCCAGTCATATAAAAGTATAGCACATACTATTATGTACAGTACATAATGCATGATAATGATAAACACCTGTGTTACTGGTTTATCTATTCACTATACTGTACTTTTTATCGTTATTTTACAGTATACTCTTTCTACTTATAAAAAAGTTTACAGTTAAACAGTATTCTGTGTTATGCCAGCAGCAGCGTCATAAATCTTGCGTTTACCGCATCTCTTGACTGCATCGAGGCTATACCATTTAGGTTTGTATAGCCACACTCTATGATCGAGGCTATACCATCTAGGTTTGTATAGCCACACTCTATGATCGAGGCTATACCATCTAGGTTTATATAAGCACACAAGCACACTCTATGACTGAGGCTATACCGTCTAGGTTTGTGTAAGTACACTCTATGATCGAGGCTATACCATCTAGGTTTCTATGAGTACACTGTATGATGTTCGCACAATAACAAAATTACCTAACAATGCATGTCTCAGAACGTATCCCTGTCGTTAAGCAACGTGTGTCTGTAATTCCTTAACATCATCGGTTGCCAGGAAAAGATGTGCGTCTAAAAAGCCCACGTGTTCAGGTAATGGTGGTAAGAGGGCGGAAATGGAGGAGGAATGCAGTTTGAATTAAGTGACTTCATCCCTAATAAATAGATATGGATTGAACATGTGTTTTTTCCGAGGTGAAGATAAGCTGACCTTTGAAAGCTGCTTACGAGACTCACCTCTAAACTATTGATCCGCTAGGACTTACAGTCACTCTTTGCTCTGTTTTTTATTCTCCATATTCCTCTTTGGGGACTATTATTTCACATTTTGACGCTTCCATTCAGGACCCGCGCTGCACGTTAAATTGGATAACGGCCTGTCTCGTTTTCTCATTATTGTTCTTTCGTTCCCAACTTGGTTCCCGGCCCAGCTATTAACCCGAGGCCACGACTTCGACTCTTATCCTTCAGCCGAAACCCCAAACCGGCCCTCGTGCTCTCAAAGTAAAATGCCTTAGTTTTGCTCCCATTCCTCCTTCAAATGCGGACTATTGGTCTCGGTGACGGGGAGAGCCTCTATCTTGATCTCGGGGCGCCGTGATTAATTCTCACGTTTCATTTTTCAGGGGCCGCAATAGTTTTGTTTCATTTCAAATGCTCCTAAAGGAATCATTGAAGGAATGGAGGGAAATGCGTTTTCAGCAACCAAAAGCCACAGCTGGAGATTCATTTGGGGAGAAGCACGCTGGGAGAGATCACAATCGGCCGCCATTATCACCCTTGGGCACGTCGAATCGCCGGCGAGGTTAAAGCAGCGAGGACACGAATGATCCGTCTATTCTGGATCACGTGGGAGAGCCCGAGCGGTACTTTTGTCCACTGCAAATTACCTGCTGTGTATTTTTACACCGTAATTATAACTACATGTAAGAGAGTGAACTTGGGTCCGTTTCAGTGAACTTTGGAAGTAAACTTTTTTTAATTAAATTCTTAATCCAAGACTGAAGGAAACAAAATATCATAGAAACAACACAAAAATAATAAAAGAGAACAAATGCCTGGGGAAGAAAAAACATACATTAAATATACACACACACACACTTTCTCAACCACTTGTCCTAAGCAGGATCGGGAGGAACCGGAGCCTAACCCAGCAATGCAGGGCGGAAGGCTGGAGGGGACACACCCAGGACAGGACACCAGTCCGTCGCAAGGCACCCCAAGCGGGACTCGAACCCCAGACCCACCAGAAAGCAGGACCCGGTCCAACCCACTGTGCCACCGCACCCTCCATACATTAAATATTTACATACAATTCAACAGTCCTTAAAACATTAAAATTACTGCCAGTCAGGATAGTATCTATATGCTGCTTGATGTTACCATGGAAAAGAGCAAAGAGGGGTTTTTTAAGATTAGGTTTACTTTTATGAATATGAAATAACGCAGGAAGATCAGTCAAATCATATTTTTGTCTCTCTTTCTGCTGGGATCACAAGAAACAAGTGGAACATCTTTAAATAAACTAATGACACCAATGATCATTAATTAACCTACAGCAGTCTTTGCAGAACAACTGGCAGTGTGAAAGTTCCAGAACAAATGTGGAGAAGTTTCAGGCCAAGTGTAGCAAAAAGAGCAGCTTGTCAAGCTAAAACTTTGGCACGCAAACCGAGCGCTGACTTATGTGCTGGGAAATGGGGAGCGACTAGTTATGTCTTCAGTAATTATCAGTTTATCTCATTTAATAACATGCAGCATCATTTTTTGGTGTAATGGAAAGAAATACACACACATTTTCTGAACCGCTTGTCCCAGATGGGGTTGCGGGGAACCAGAGCCTACCCGGTAACACAGGGCATAAGGCCGGAGGGGGAGGGGACACACGCAGGACGGGACGCCAGTCTGTCGCAAGGCACCCCAAGCGGGACTCGAACCCCAGACCCACTGGAGAGTAGGACCCGGTCCAACTCCCTGCGCCACCGCACCCCCCTGGAAAGAAATAATCTTTCTTATTTCAACTTTGACTAATTGTACCTGGTTACTTTCATCTCTCTTTTTGTCACGAGGAACTGAGGGATCTGGGACTGTTGGACCCAAATGCAGGATCGTTTGGTACTGAGGGGTCAGGCGAATTCTCATGGTTGGGGTCAGGCGAAGGGTCGGTCGATCAGCGGATGGAGTGGGAGCGAGGATCCAAGGACATGGTCAGGGGACGAAGCGAAGTGTCGAAAACCAGAAAATGGAAAGCGGAAACAAGGGATGGAGGAGAGCAGGACAGGGCACAAGAGGGCGGTTGTCTCAGACAAGATTCCACAAAGGTATGGGAGCTGAGGAGGGTCTTTTAAAGAGTGTGTGGTGAGTCAGGTGTTTGGTGATCGTCAGGTGCTGTCAATTGAGGTGCGGGCGTGGTCGTGACACCTTTGAAATGTAATCCCCCATTTTCATCCGTGGTTTAATAGCATGAATATAAGATAAAAAAACACGACAATTTTAAAGTCTCTATGAGATGTACGCCGCTTTGGAAAAAAGTGTCTGCTCAATTACTAAATGTAAAGTCAAGTGCTGCACACAGTGTTGTGAAAAAGTATTTCCCGATTTCTTCTTTTATTGAAAATGTTGACATTGAATGTTTTTCATATCAGAAAATCCTTAAGAATGTCAGATCATCTGCTCCTGAGCTGGAGCTGAAGTTGAGACAATGACCCAAAACACAAAAGAAAGGCCAAAAATAGAACGGCTACCAGAAATAGAATTAATATTTTTTTAAATGGCCCAGTCAAAGCCCAGAGCTAAACGCAATGGAAATATTATGGCAGGAGCTGAAACAAGAGGATCCTGCCTGAAAACCTACCAGTGTTTCCGAAGTAAAGAAGCTCTGCAGGGATCAGTGAATTATGGGATGCAAAGCACTGATGTCACAAGAAGCGTTTAGTTGCAGTCATAGCAGCTAAAGGTGATACAGATGGTTAAGTGTAAGAAAACCATGACTTTTTTCCACACAGTTCCAGTTAGTGTCCAGGAACCTTATCCACTGAATAAATGAAATAATTGTGTTCACTTTGGTACCCTTTATCTGAATTGTGGTTTTGATTGAAGATCTGAAAACATTCAGCATCAAAAAAAATTCAGTAAGAGAGGAAATCAGGAAGGGGGAAAATGCTTTCTCATGGAACTGTGTGTGTATTTATATGCATTAACCACCGGTTTTGTAAAATAGTTCAATAAATGAAATACACACACACACACACACACACACACACACACACACACACACACACATTTTCAGAACCGCTTGTCCCATACGGGGTCGCGGGGAACCGGAGCCTACCCGGTAACATAGGGCGTAAGGCCGGAGGGGGAGGGGACACACCCAGGACGGGACGCCAGTCCGTCGCAAGGCACCCCAAGCGGGACTCGAACCCCAGACCTACCGGAAAGCAGGACCCAGTCCAACCCACTGTGCCACCGCATCCCCTCATAAATAAAATAAAATTTGGATTATAGCATAAACTTGAACGGAAGCGGTACTGAACGGAACTGTTGCTTAGGAGACGTCAAGTTCCAGAATATTCTCTCCACCATCTTCGTCTCCGGACTTCAGAATCGCCGGACAACGTGCCCCGACTCGCCCGCCCCTCCCCCACCCGGTGAGTAGGTGCTATCACTCTCACTCTCCTTCCTCAAGTACAATCTTGCCATCCTTCTCCAGCCAACATTTCACCTTCAGGCCAGATGTTTCCTGTACATCACTGAAATATTCAGACGTACCGATATGAACTATTCATACAATAGAAATTATCTATTGTCATGGGATTCGTGAGCCATATGGGTAAATCCATAATGTATTGTTCTCTGGGTCACATGACTTCCTTTATCAGACACTCCCATGTAATGTGTTTTTTACGATGGAAGGGCAGAGGGCCAGAGAGCAGTTACAAAGATAATATTGCGTCGAGGTAATCTGAGATTCCTTGACCATGTAGCGCCGAGCGCATGAAAATAATATGAAAAAAGAATGTTTTCATCGGCATATAGAGGAAACGATTGTGTTTCTGCGTGACACCGAGTCTATTTCAACCCCCTGGAAATGAGGCCACTGGCCGAACCGATTCAGGTCTGTGATTATGTCTTTGGAGACGCTTTCCAGCCCCCACCTGAGCGCCCTAATTGCCTTAATTAGTTATTGCACATAATTAATAGTGAACTCAGCCTGGGATTTCAGCAGCACAGTGAATTAGGGCTCGCAGACGAAGAAGGTCGTGTGAAGGAGAGCGTAAATAATGGTCACCTTTCCAGATTGAAAATCATCGGGCTTCGGAGAGAAAAGATTACGCGGATGACAGGGGGCATGATGGGAAGAGTGTGCAGATGGGAGGCAGGAGGGAATTCTGAAAGGAAAAAGTGGAAACATATTATCGCATGATGTCCAATCCTGGGATTGTTAAACAATTACAGACATGCATTGCTCAATGACAGGAAACATTCTGAGAATTGAGTTGTTGGGCAATTTCGTCATTGTGTGAACGTCAGAGTGTACTTATACACACCTAGATGGTATAGCCTCGATCATGAAATGTACTTTTACAAACCTAAATGGTATAGCCTCGACGCACTCAAGAGCTCATGGTAAACACAAGATTAATGACGCTGCTGCCGGCATAACAGAGAATACTGTTTTTCAGTAAACTTTTTTTTATAAGTAAAAGGAGTACACTGTAAAATAACGATAAAAAGTACAGCATGGTAAATACATAAACCAGTAACATAGGTGTTTATTATAATTATCAGGTATTATGTACTGTACACAATTTTATGTGCTATACTCTTATACCACTGGCAGTGCAGTAGGTTCGTTTACAGCAGCACCACCCCGAACACGTGAGTAACACGCTGCGCTACGATGTTACCACGGCTACGACGTCGCTGGTCGATAAGAACTTTTTCAGCTCCATTATAATCTTATGGGACCACAGTCGTATATGTGGTCAATCGTTAAGCGAAATGTCGTTAAGCACCACATGACTGTATTCAAACTGATGAGAGTTGAACTACAGGAACACATTATGCTGAGCGCAGGGACGCCTTGAGTTCTCCTGTGATGTTTTGCTCCGGTGTGACTTGGGGAACTGCGCAGAACTGAGTTATTTGCTCACTCGCCAAGACACTTGTCGTGCAGTTTTATGGAGCCTTTTGTGCTGTCGCTTTCTAGTCCTGATATTATAAACCCTGTAGTTTCCTCTTTAGTGTAACGCAACTCAAGTGGCAAGTGCTGCAAAAACACAACAGGTAAAACGAAGCCTGAAAAAGAAATGTTGCCTGAGCACAATATTTACTTGACTCTACAATGACTAGAAGATATTAACACGTCTCAGAATTGCTTTCACTAGTGGTGTCTTTGTGTTGCAAGAAAGTGCAAAATATTGTTGTGGGAGTTCCTCAATGGAAAGACCATAGGTTCTCAATTTTAGTCCCAGTGTGGTAGAATGAGCCACCTCTGCCCCTCAGAGTTGCTGAATTCCTCTCAGCATTTAAGAAGGGCCTTGAAACCCATCCCTTTTTCAGACTCACTTCTCTTCTGATCTCTTAGCTGCTCCGTAAACGTACCATCTCCAATGATCACATTTGTGTTTGCTGTCAACTCTACATTCAGCAATATCCTCTCAGATATTTTGCTCTCGTGTATCTGGATTACTTGCGGAACCGAGCAGAACCTATTTATTTATGGATCACCCCACATATGGCCACATTCCTGGTTTTTCTGCAAACACAATGCCCTTTCACAATGTTTTCCCATTTTCCCCCTCCCCGGCCTCCCCAGTCAGGGGCCAGGATCCCTTAAGTGACAATTTCAAGGGAGTCCCAGGGATGATCCCTCCCAAGGAGAGGGCATGTGTTGAAGACAGGTGAGCAGTGGTGTCGGAAAAGGGGGGGTCAAAGGTCGTTCAGTGTCCGCAGGCCTCGGAGGTGCCCGAGACGTTCTTGGAAAACCGAGTTGATTAACCTCCAGGTGTGACGCAGTCATGTTGCTCAGAGGGGTGACATGAAGATTCAGCACAAGGCGACAGGCTGCTGGTTGTTAGTGCAACTCACACCATTAGTGTGGGGAAACAATAGGCATCCGATATGTGCATCACCCGCATTGTCCCACCGCTCGGGCCAAGCAGGCAGCATCCATCTCCCAAACAGGACCTTGAGAAGAAAGTCTCCAGCGAAGTCTGAATTTAATCGTCATGTCCTCATTAGACGCATGGAACAATGATGAGGTTAGACAGATATGTCAGCCAAGATAACAAGCTGGAGAAAGATCAATGCTCCTCGAGAAGTAAAAGGAGAGGAAACACGAGCTGAGCTGTTGAAAATGTAAATGTGAGAGCTGTGGGGGGGCGGGAGGGCGGGGAGAGCGGGAATTAATTAACAGCGGAACGCAAACCTTAGAGGATCTCATTCTGAGGTGGAAGTTAACGAAGGAATTTAGCCACGGTCAGTGTGATCACATACTGAGACAACCTTACTGCCATCTGAGATCAGTTTTTTTTGTAAAGTGTAGCGCAGCGTGGTGTCGAGCTCTTAGCGCAGCCTGTCCCGCGGTGAAAATGCAGAGCTCCGGCTCAACAAAGTCCAAAACAGGAAGGAGCCCCAAGACCCACTTGGGCGATGGAGAAAGACTACGTTAAATCCACATTACATTGCACTGCTTGTGTGTCTCACACCAACATGTTGCTGGTTCACATCCCTCCAGTAGCTCTTATAGAAGTGACATTCAAACAGCAAATGCATAGAAAATCATAGCAGACGGTATTGAACTCATTTATGGAGCTGTCAGGGGATCAGGAGAGAAGGGGGAACACTGGGGCGCCTTCAGATCACATGGCAGCAGCTCTGAATGTTATGCTGCCTACCGCAGGTCACGAAGAGCACCATCATTTAGTCGATGGTCAATGGTTAATGGTCGATGGTCGTGTTCAAACTATGATGGCATAAAGGCCACAGATAAAAGAAGTCCTGAAAGACAGAATACACACCTGGATGAATTCTGGAAGCAGCACAGGTACCCAAGCCGCCTAGGAGAGGTGTTGCGTAACACCCCCCCCCCCGCCCAGGAAGTCTATCAGTCAGCACGTATGAGGCATGGCGTCGCTCCCCACACTTCATTTTTCCCGAGACGTGATCCACAGGGTGCTGCCGGACGGCGCGCCGGGATCTGTGATGGACCGCTCTGACTGAGGGTACTGATCTGCCCCCCCGGTATCAAAGCGCTCCATCCTCAGAAATGCCAGCGACATGAATCAGCACCTTATTACACATCAGTGTGATCAATACATTCGGAGGGACAGGAGGGGCCGCGCTGAAATATGGCTTCATGGTTTAATTTCATTACCGTCACCGCCGAGGCCCAGCGAGGGAGGGAGGGAGGGAGGGAGGGAGGAGGAGTGATTGCACGCAAAAAGAAACTGCAGCGCCAAAGTTATTACCGCTATTTTTACCACTCTTTTATAACTGCATACACGAGAACTGCCCGGTGCTACCGGCCTCCAAGTGCATTCTGGGTTTCATCGCCTGTTTCGTCAGGCGGCAGCAGGTGGCGCAGTGGTTAGAGCCAGTTGCATTTAAAGGACATAGGCTGCCCCCACCCCCCGTAACTGGTGAATCACAGAAAGAAATGAAAAATGACACAAACTTAATGTTTTGTCAGTTTGGAGAAAAGCATGAAGTCAGTGAATTCCAACAAAAAATTAATTAATATTACTCTTAATAATAAAATTATTATGTAATAATAATAATAAGAAGAAGAAGAAGAAGAAGAATTGTCAGTGATCTCTTTTCCTGCTCAGAGTTGAGGTGGTCCAGAGTCTGTCCAGGAATAACAGGGCATGAATCTAAGATGAGACATCAGTCCATCTCAGGGTATAATAATAGTAATAATAATAATAATAATAATAATAATAATAATTTTAAAATGTTATTTTTTTAAGTGGTACTAACACGATTTATACATTTTCATAGTGTCAAAACTCCCAGTGCTTCATCACTTCTGCACATTGTTTCACTGACTTCCAGAACGACTCATTTGTTTGCTTCTTCTCAGATGTAGAGCTCATTTGCATATACAGTAAGGGTCAACGCAACACCTGATTGCTGCAGTTTACGGTATCGTACCGAAGCGTAGCGTAAGCACAACAGACCTTTCGCGTCACACAAAGGCTCTTCGATACGGACACAACGCGCAGCAGTTTGCTTCATTTTCGAACGTGACGCGTCTTTATTTGGAAGGAGCGCGGAGAGGATTGGATTAGCATGGATCCCCCAAGTAAACGAGAGCCAAATCAAGTGTGTCGTCGAGAGGCGCCAACTCCGGAGTACAGAGGAATGCTGGGTAATTGAATAATAATGGGCCACTCCGGGGACCGAGCGGTGGGAAGCAGCGAAATTAGGAGGGCATCGACACCGTGTCAGTTCCTGCAGACCGCGTCCGCCGTCTCAACGATGCCTCGGCAGCAAAACCACTTCGGGCCCGTGATTTGTGTCGATTTGTTTCCACATCGATTTCCCTCTTCTGGCAAACCTGCCCCGCTCGTTCGATGTCTGACCCGAATTGACCCCTCTTTGTTCGAAGCGGCGTTTCCGAACCCTGCTCCGGCGCGCGACGCCTTTCGCTCCGGCCGACGCTCTTTAAGGATTTTTATCAGCAATTTCGCCCTCCGCTCAGCAAAAGGACGCCCTTCAGCGAATGGAGAGATCGATGTCTTTCAGGAGGCGTCCGAAGGGATCGCAGGAGCCCGTTTTGAACAAAAAAACATCATCTGTTGAATGAAGAGCGACTGGGTTCTGAGAGGAGTAAACCAACGCAAGAGGACAGGGAGTCCCTGGAGCTGCGGTGCTCAGGCACCGGCAGAAATCACACGTCAGGCAAACCGAAGGCAGATCCGGCTGAAAACCAGCCTGACGCCATAATGCGCTTTCAATCCTGGAGGCCGTACGGCGAGCAGAGCGAGAGAAGCTCTGGGTGGAAGCAGAGGGAGAAAATGGACTTAGGGTTAGGGTGAGAGTTTGGGTTACATATAGAGTTAGGGTTAGGTTTTAGGGTTAGGGTTAGGCTCAGGGTTACATATAGGGTTAGGGTTAGAACGAGGGTAACAATTAAGGTCAGGGTTAGATGTGGGGTTAGGGTTTGGGTTACATATAGAGTTGGGGTTAGGGGTCAGCATTAGGGTTAGGGTTAGTTACTCCACACTGTTCCCCCAAACCCAAAACTGCGTTCATAAAGTGGGGTCAGGTCACAATTACTGCGCAGTCATCTGAATTTTGTTCCAATTTGCCAAAGTTAATAATAATTAATACACACACACACACACATCTTCAGAACCGCTTGTCCCATACGGGGTCACGGGGAACCGGAGCCTACCCGGCAACACAGGGCGCAAGGCCGGAGGAGGAGGGGACACACCCAGGACGGGACGCCAGTCCATCGTAAGGCACCCCAAGCAGGACTTGAACCCCAGACCCACCGGACAGCAGGACCGTGGTCCAACCCACTGCGCCACCGCACCCCCTACATAATAATTAATAGATAATTATAAAATGTTGCCACTTGCCAATACAATTTGAGATGTTTGCATGAGCTTCTTTGTGAT
Source organism: Scleropages formosus (assembly GCF_900964775.1). NCBI lineage: Eukaryota > Metazoa > Chordata > Actinopteri > Osteoglossiformes > Osteoglossidae > Scleropages > Scleropages formosus. The sequence continues at coordinate 27,714,908 of NC_041815.1, read as the reverse complement.
GGACTGGCGTCCTGCCCAGGGTGTACCCTGCCTCAGGGCCTGTGCTTCTGGGATAGACTCTGGAGCACCTTGCCTTATTATTGGACAAGCAGTTACTGAAAAGGACGCATGGACAGCCGGATCGATCGAAGTTGTGGAGGTTAAAAGAGGCGATCGATCGATTTTTTGAGCCTCCACAGGTTCGGAAATTTATAAGGAAAAGTACAGCGATATGGAGGAAACGGACAAAAACACCAGACCGCACGTGTCTTCGGCAGCGCTGCCCTCCTGTGCGTCTCCGTGCCACAGCCGACACGACACAGTGGATTAGCGTTTTTTTTTCGGGTTTCACATGGATACTTACTCAGGTTTTGCCCAAACTGTACCCGTGTAAAGGAATTGATGCACAGACTGAAGTACCCCAGCAAAAGCAACAGGTGGTGTAGTGGTTACACCCTCCACACCTTGGGACCTTAAGAACCTGGGTTCGAATCCCACCCCCTGCGGCAGTACCCTTGGTCAAGGTACTTAACACTGAATCGACGCATTAAGAATCATCCAGCTGGGTAAACCAGGGTAAACTGCTTTAGAGGAAGGGCCCAGATGAACGACGATAACGTAACACAGGAAGTTCAGTATAATTAGAGCAATTATACCCGTGTGGGGAAAAAAATGAATTATCATCAGTGCCCTTCTTCCACACGTTCTTGTGTGAAATATTTCAAGCAGATACGATCTAGTGCCCCCTGTCCTAGTTCCACGATAGGTGTGACTGTGATTGAGCGCCACCCTTCCACTGGAAATTGGATTGAAATAAGCCCTTACTTGGGGCAGCTCCTGCAATTATTTAAAGTATCACACAGAAGGAAGAAGCTGTGCAAAATGAGGCCGAAAATCACATTATCAAGTTACCATTCCATCTGCGCGCAGTCATCTCGGGATAAAAGCATTAGAAATGAGACGCGGGCGACGACGCGCAAACCGCGGCGAAGTTAAGGGGAACGCGGTCGGATCGCCGAGGGCACATCTCGACGATCCATCTGGAGGCGAATCCGGTCGAGGAGCCTCTTCCGCCTTCCTGACGCGGCCCCCTTTTTCTCGCAACGTGGCCGAAACGTTTGCTTCGGGACCGCATTATGCCGTCTAATCCGTCACGGGCTCCTAATTATGCCTTTATTATATCGCACGCTGTGTGCTTTCAGAACCGGCTCCGAGTTAGAGACAGAAAATGGGACACGCTTTACCCCAAACAGACTGTCAAATCAATGCCTGAAATAATCTCTTTCACTAAAATAACCTGCAGAAAACTTTACCGTGAATTTTAAGCATGAGGATGTGCACCAGCTGTATCCTGCATCTATTGTCAATAACTGTTTGCTCCATGCAGGGTTGCGGTGGTCCGGAGCCTATCCTGGAAGCATGGGGTGTGAAGCAGGGAACACGCAAGGCGATCACACGCACACAAACGCACTCGTTGAGTCACGCACGCGCAGAACAAGCTATTTAGAACAACCTGCAACACTTGTCTTTGGGCTGCGGGAGGAAACCAGAGCACCTAGATGAAACCCACATGAACCCAGGGAGAACATGCAAACTCCACACAGACTGAGATGGAGTTGAACCCACAGCGAAGACGCTGTAAGGCACTGGCGTAACCATGTCTTGCTCATTACTTTATAAAATAAACTCGAGGTTTTTCTTCTCCCATTGGCTGTGATGCGGAGTTTTTTTGTTTTCCTCTCCACTGCCGCCAGTTGCCTTACTTTATTGTTAATTATGTTTTATATCTGTCATTTTTTTTCTGCAACCTTGTTTAGCATTGCAACCTTGTTCAACGCTCTGCGTCCACCTGGTGAGAAGAGAGTTCTAGAAAAGTACACTGAAAAAGAGCTGAATATTTATGCCATTCTGTAGATCCTGTTGATCTGCAGTATTACACGTGAAAAATTGAAACACTTCATTAACAAAAACACAATTATAGCAGCAGGGATGTATAACTAAGTCAAGTTAGGCAACTGGCAGAGAAGAGGTTAGAGCTGCTGCTGTTAGACCTGGAGGTTGCAGGTTCAACTCCCTCTTCCAGATTCAGTACCATTGAGCAAGGTACTTACCCTGAATTGCTCTGGTAAAATTACCCTGCTGTGTAAATGAGTGAACAATTGTAACAATTGATACTGTGAGTTGCTATGGAGAAATGTGATAATGAATAAATATATACTGCTGGTGGATACATACAGTGTATAGTGAACTTCCAGGAAGTTGTGTGTGTGTGTGTGTGTGTGTGTGTGTGTGTGTGTGTGTGTGTTTACCTGCTAGGTCAGTCAGTGCATTTAGATCTTGTTTGAGCATGGAGACGCAAATGAAAGCAACAATCAAAACACATGAGCAAATGAAGCCCAGCAGGTAAGAGCAGCAAATGTACCGCGGGACACCGAGCGCGAGCGATTCTACAGAAACATGACGTCACAACATCACCTGGATCCTCCGCGTAAACGAGGAAGTTGTGTTTTCCTGACGTTTCTGAAGAACGGGCTGGGGGGGGGGGGGGGCAGATTAAACCAGTTTAATCTACTGAGCAAAAAAGCATACATAATATAATCAGCAGGCAAACACAAAAATCTGCGCCCATGAATTTAAATAAACCGGTTCTCGCAATGTGTCCAATTACATGTGTTTCATTGATTTCAGTCTGCGAGATGCAAAAATACTTTTTTTATCCAAGAAAACATTATCTTTGGAAATTATTTTGATGGATATTTGCCCGACTGGAATCAAGGAATTAAGATGATCTGAAATGAGATTTTACGTGGTTTTTTTTCTTGTTTTTTGTTTTTGCGCTCAGGGTGGGGCCGAGGCGTCGACTCGGGCGTCGTTCACCGAGAGGAGCGAGCGGGACGCCGGCGAGGACCGGGCTGAGGACATGCAAATGTGCCGCGCGACAATGGTTCCGCAGCAGAAGCTCGCCAAGGCCAAAAATCAGAAAGAGAAACTGTTGATTTTTGGGGCGAGCATCTGGTTTGGGGAATAGGTAGCAGATGGTCAGAGGTTCTGGTGGAATTTCGGTCTGGGACTCGAAAGCGGGGGACTGCGGAGAGAGAGAGCGGAGAGTGCGATGGACAAGCTGCCAAGGACACGGGGGTCTGTCAAAGCGAAGCCGCCGAGCCAGACTGCCGGACGGGGACCTTGGGAGAGGATCCTGCTGGGTAGTTTTACTGGAACGGCGTCACCGCAGTGACAAATTACATCAGAGAAGAAGCCCGGGTCCAGTCATAACTCGGCAGTCATCCCCCGCAAAAACTGGTCAAACCCACAATCTGTAAGAATATTACTGAGCACAATGCACAACAATAAGATAAACATGTTTCCACAAAAATGAAAAAAAAAAGGACAAAACATAATTCCAGGAAAGAAATGTTTCATTTCGGAAAATCACCGAAGGCAAATTCCAGGAATTAACCGAGCAGAAGGTCCAATTTGGGATGATGAAGCGAAACAGGAGGGAGAGATGGCATGATGCTGGACTCAGCTCCTGGAACGAACCCTACGATGAACCTTATTAAATGTGCATATATATAAAATGCATATGCCCAAATATAGAAATATACTGATATATATATACACACATTACATACACAGATGTGTCCATGCCATCAAGGGTGTCCTCTGCCTCACACCCATGCTTCCAGAATAGGCTCCAGACCACAGTGACCCCACCTGAGGACAAGCAGTCGAAGAAATTAGAACAGGAAGAAGTACGTAGTGCATTACGTTTATTTATTTAACTGACACTTTTGTCCAAAGCGACTTCCAATGAACACTATGTAATGTCATCAGCCCACACACCTTATTCACCGCGGTGACTTACACTGCTAGATACACTACTTACACTGGGTCACTCATCCATACATCAGTGGAACACACACACTCTCTCTCTCTCTCTCTCTCTCTCTCTCTCTCTGTCACTCACACACTGTGGGTGAACCTGAACAGCATGTCTCTGGAGGGTGGGAGGAAACCAGAGCACCCAGGGAAAACCCACACAGACACAGGGAGAACATGCAAACTCCACACAGACTGAGCGGGGATCAAACCCACGTACTCTCGCGCCACCGCGGCGCTGTGAGACAGCAGCACCACTCACTGTGCCACTATGCCGCCTATTAATGTTGGTAAGGAACACATTCCTTTATGTTTTATCATCTGGGTGTAAGACTGAACAAAAACTGCAGTCACCTTAATTCACCAACCCATTCGTCGTGTTTTTATTGCGGTGACATTTATATTCTTGCACCAACAACCTCGTACAAAGCAGTGTTTCTTGCATTATACAATCAACCTTTTGTGAGTCTATCTGGACAAATGCGGAACCAGATAGGAGAAATTGAAATCCTCCCGGGTCTCAATGACGCCGCGTGCCGCTGGATTCCGCACAAATCTCGACGCTGTTGATGCTCCCGCTTCCGGTACTTTCCGCCCTTATCTTGTGCCGCGATAGGCTTTGGTGAATCGGTGCTGTGCAAAGTCACCTTTCTGCGGCTTTAGAAAACAAGAGACGTTAGCTAACGCGCCCTTTAAAATCACAGGCGCCGACTCCTTGGTTTATGACCTTAAATCATCCCTGGAAATCCGTTCTTTTGGGTGAAGATCAGTCTGTCAAAAAGATCATCAGCACGCTGCAAATTCTCACTTGTTCTAAGCAGGACCCAAGTGCAGTGAAAAATCTCCAAAGCATTTTGCAATGTTAAGCTACTCACAATTATCTACCCATTTATACAGCTGAGTAACTTTCCTGGAGTAATTTAGGATAAGTACCTCCCTCAAGGGTACTACAGCTGGAGGTAGGATTTAAACCTGTGATTTTTGGGTCCAAACCCAGGGGCTCAAACCACTCTGCTACCAGCTGTCCTAAGGCGCTGCTACTATTTCATCAGAATACAATGATCAAAATTCCCAGAAACTTATTAAATTGCTACTAATGTAATAAAATACTGCACTGCTCATGTATATACAGTATGTATGTATATATATATATATATGTATACACATAGTGTATAAATACAGTATATTTATACATATACTGTGTGTGTGCTGTGTGTACGGTAGAGAGAAAGGAAACAATATTAGAGAAAAACGCTGAAAATATAAAAGATTATGGCCATAAATGGTGCGAAACAATAGACGATCGAGTTAGCTAGTTCACGAGCTAAAGGAAACGGAAGGGCGAGAAGGTGAGTAGCCCGGCAAACCATTCTGGGGAGTTTGACTTTTAACAGTGAAAGAATGAAACTAGTGTGGTGTTTGTTCCCACAATGTTCAGCAGCAGTAAACCCTGGACCCAGGTGCCCATTCAAAACAAGGCGTTGACCCAAAAATTGGCCCCACACACGAACGGGGGTGCTCTATCTGCAGAAATATTCCGATATAAAGGTTCGCACTCGATGGGTTTAACCCGAGTAAAAAGTCATAATTCGGCCATTGGCGACTTAAGGACTGGGTGTGGTGGGGCTGCGGGGGGGCTGGTTCAGCTGCTCCTCCAGGACCTCTCTCACAGCATCAACCACTGCAGTTTCCTATGACGCACTTTTCAATATCCAACCCCTAATAATTTCATCTTCACGAGATCGAAAAAGGAACAGGAGTGCGGTATGAAAGTGCCAGCTTCGTTTACTACCTTGTTTTCCGTTTTGACAATTCTGAGCCCAGCGCTCGGGGTAAATCTGTGGAGACCGATTGAAGAGGAACGCGGAAACGGCTCGTGTGCTTACCTTCCGTGGTCCCATAGCGAAGCCGATTTCACAGAGGAACGTCCTTTGGCAAAAATGCTCATTGGTGCCCCGCTGACATCCCATTGTTGTCCCATTGATATCCCATTGGCATCCCAATGGCGTCCTGTTGGTGCCCCATTGGCGTCCCATTGATGTCCTATTGGGGTCCCACTGGCGTCCCATTGTCGTCCCATTGGCATCCCACTGGCGTCCTATTGGTGCCCCATTGGCGTCCCACTGGGGTCCCATTAGGGTCCCATTGACGTCTCTTTGGTGTCCCATTGGCGTCCCATTGGGATCCCGGGGCCGAAGGTCGTGGAAACAACCACTTGGAGGAAGCACCAGTGGGGGGGACCATCCTGTGAACATCACATCTCCTCTGGCTGGAGGTCTGAGCAGGGGGTGAAGTGATTATTAATATAATCTCTCCCAGCATTTCATACCTTTCAACATCACTACTCGCACCAGGTGTAACCAGGGCCAGAGACTGGGATTTGTTGCCCTGCGGCAAGAATCAGTCCAGCACCCTTAGACTTCCATCTCAGAATGAATAAAAGTACAAAAGCCAATATATGGCCAAATCCATCCATCCAACCATCCGTCCATTTTCATTAACCGTCTCCCCGGTGAAGGTGGCTGACAAAAAATACTGTTATTTGAAATATAGAAACAGAGATAATAAGGAAGGGGAAAAATATGAATTTATGCATAAAATATGTTTTTATTTAATTATTTGAAATGACATGTTTGTGAACATCATATTTGTGTGAACAATATTATTATTAAGCACAGGAGACACATTAATACTTTGACTGAAAACTAAATTTAAACTCCAGACCAAAGGTGGTTAAGGAAACAAATGGATATAAACTATTCCCTGTGTAGCGACAGTTGTTTCATAGAAAATGTGCAACATTGCAGCGACACGGAGCCTCGACACTTCGCACCATGTTTTACATCACCTATAAGGCGGTAGGTGTTTGATTTTCTAATAAAACTATTTCTTCACTGTTAAGCAAATTTTTTCTATTGTTTATTTCCCTAAAGATCACGATTTATTTTTTGATCTCAGCAGCAATATTTGACACGCCCAAATTGGAGCCCCCCCCCCAGCCGATTGCCTAAGTTGACCTCATCGCAAAACCAGCCCTGGGTGCAACAAATATGCGCATGAAAAACTAATATTCCTGCTGCAATCAATACCGCGGTGGGCGTGTGTCATAATGCTGCATTTTCCTGGAGCCCCCCAGAGAGGGGGTAGTGTACCAAAGTGGAACACATTGGATCTCGGGGGGGGGGGGGGAGGATAGCCTTGTATCACTCAAAAAGTTTAATTTTGCAGCAGAGCAGAACTCTCGGGGAGGAATATTTGCTAGCAGGAGATGAAGATGCGGGTCCTAAACATCAAACCGGGAGCTGAGGGTGATCAGACAGGCGCAGACGCCGCGAGCTGTCAGGTCCCTCCTGCGTTCCCAAAACACACAGGGTTTCGACAGTGCGGAGCGGAACCAGCACCTGGATTGTTCCGCCGGGCTTTTTCGAGCTGCGCAAAGCGCCGATTTCTCTTCTCGCCGTAATTGTGCGCAGTCAGACGCATTTCTCAGGCCTCCGCTTCTGACAGCTACTGATATGGAATCCTTCAGACTCATAAATAAACTGTAATAAAATGCCAGAGCACGCCGTGCTGTACGTGAAGGAAACACACACTCTCCCGCAAACGCACGCCCTCACACACTCACATGAAACCCACACGTGTGGGAAACTGATCAAATATGAGCAATAACCTCGAAGCCATAAATCCTGGCCAGCGGGTGGCGCACTGGTTAAAGCCTGCAGATCTGAAGGTTTTCTGCTGCGCTTCCCTAGATCAAGGTACCCTGAACAGAGAAAGTAAAAAGTTGCCTCCTGTAAAATGGGAGAATCGTTGTAGAAGTTGCTTACTTGACTATTTAGGTAACCCTGGAGAGAGTATGGAAAAGTAGCAGAATGCCAGGGGAAAAAAAAAAATATATATATATATATATAATTTCACAGAAATTATTTTATTAAAATATAATACATAATTAATTAACTAATTAAACTAGACTATATTATCATGACTTTTTTATATAGGAAGTGAATGTATAAATTTTACATAAAATACATACACACACACATACTTTCTGAACCACTTGTCCCATATGGGGTCGCAGGGAGCCAGAGCCTAACCTGGCAACACAGGGCGGAAGGCTGGAGGGGGAGGGGACGCACCCAAGATGGGACGCCAGTCCGTCACAAAGCACCCCAAGTGAGATTCGAACCTAAGACCCACCAGAGAGCAAGACCTGGTCCAACCCACTGCGCCACCGCACCCCCTTTACATAAAATAATTTCTATGAAATTATATATACAAATAAATATATGTCATATATACTGTATATATATAATTTCATAGAAATTGTTTTATTAAAATATAATACATAATTAATTAACTAATTAATCTAGACTATATTATCATGACTCTTTTTTATACAGGAAGCGAACGTATAAATTTTACAAAAATACAAATCATACATAATGTATCAATTCCAATTAGATATTTTGCAGATTTAAGCCAATGACTAGTCTGTGATCACCTTTACATTGTATTTAGCTTAATAGCTTCTATAAATATTTAGTAGTAACTGTGGGGGGGGGGGGGGGGGGGGAGGCTGCATACATATAAATAATGAACTGAAATGAGAAGAAAGACAATGTTTTAATGAGGCTGCAGCTGCACAACTGTAATACAACTTGGCCTTAATGAGAAAACATCAAAAGTAAATTAAGAACACTGACGATATCAAAGCGTCTCTTATAAAGCCGTCCTTTAAAAGGTGTCGTGTCAATCTCTCACTTATGAAATGCATTATGCTTACATAATAACAGTTCCTTATTACAGCATTTGTGTGTGTGTGTGTGTGTGTGTGTGTGTGTGTGTGTGTGAACAAAAGCTGAGAACGTTGACAATAATCTCGCTGGCCTTTACCTTGCGGACAGGTGCTCTCCATCATGTACAAAGCAATTATTTCCCCGCCAATATTCGAATTATGAGGAAACAAAACGGTCACGGAGATCGATGAGAAGAGCTAATCCGCGGCAGTGACGGGGTCGACAGAGGGCAGGTGACAGTCGATCCCGAGTGCGACGGCAGCATCTGCAGCCTCGTGACGTTGGGAACGCGCTGTTGCAAATACACCGAAAACCTGAATATTTCGTAACTGAGGCCATATTTTATTATAAGGAGACGATTTTATATTATAGACAGTATGTGCCTTCAGTACTTTCAAAGGGCGCCAGGTGGCGTAGCGTTTAGCGCTACAACAGCTCTACCCGAAGGTCCCAGGTTTGAATCACAGCTCCTGCTGTAGTACCCTTCATCAAGGGACTCACTCTAGAAAAAAAAATTACCATGCTGCACAAATGGGTAAATCACTGCTAGTCGTTCCGGAGGAAAGCATCAGCTAGATGAATAAATAGATGAAATGTAAATCTAGTTATACGTATGGGACCAATTCGCAGGACATCTGCTGTTGAGCCTTTGAGGAAGGTAATTACCGTGAGCTGCTCTAATAAAGTTATTACAATTAATAAATATGTAAAACAGCAGGACTTTTTGTACCACAACCCAGCACTATACAGCCAGTTATAGATAATCAATAAACGGACGCAAGCTTCTAAAGTGTCGACTGAGCTTCTGAATAAAAGTAAAAAATGATTCCTTATGTTGCTTCCAACAGGTGGCAGCAGGTGGCGCAGCGGCTAGAGTTTCCACCTCGCGCTCGAAGGTCCTAAATCGTACCTCTTGCCACAGTGCTTACCGCACATACATTGAGTAAGAAACGGGTAAATAATTATGGGTAAAAAATAAATGCCAAGAAAAGAAATAATAAATATAATAGAAAGGGAAACTGACCTCTAAACTGTTCTTTACATGCGACTCAGGTTCGAGTGTCCAAAGGAGAGGCACACTTTCTCATTCTGTTAACGTGACGCATTATCATTTCCATTTCTGGCGGTTTAGCTTTCCCACCGCGGTGGGAGGCGCCGTGTCCCATCCCGTCCCGAAGGTGCGAGCAGATAAGGGCCGAATTACGCTCTGACAGTGACGGCTTCCTTGTGAAATAACAAATCAAACAAATGCGCCTCCGCTCAGGTGTTACATTACACCTCTTTCCGGAAGCCTCCCTTCCCTTATTCTCATGCGCGCGTGTATCCACTATAAAAGCAATTCTAGCAATGTTTTATGCACAGCCTTTAAATCTCAGCATTTTCATTCCCACTTGGAATCGGGGATGAACATATAAGAAAATCTGGATTTTCCACGAGAACAATATCAAGTTCTATATTTCACCAGAGCAGCGTGCTCACGCAGCGGGTAGCACTGGCGCCTCACGCTCCTGACCCGCAGGTTCAGAAATGGGTTCAAACCCATCTCGGCGTGTTTCGAGTTTGCATGTTCTCCCCGTGTCCTCGCTGGGTTTTCTCCAGGTGCTCTGGTTTCCTCCCACAGTCCAAACGCAAGCGTTTCAGGTGAGCTGGTGACTCTAAATTGCCCTGAGTGTGCGAGCGAAGGATTGTGCGACTGCCCTGCGATGGACTGGTGCCCTGTGGATGGTGTACCCTGTCTCACACCCTGTGTTTCCTGGATACACTCTGCACCAGTGTGACCCTGCACTGGACTAGCAGTCATTGGCGATGGATGAATATATTTTACAATAACTGAACGCTGATCTATTTCTCACGCAGCCCACATCTGCTGTGCAAACAGCGGCTTTTTCCTTTTGACTCCAGCAATAGGAAGTTAATAATGTTTGCTGGCGGATTCACTGCGGCTCATTCCGTGGCGTTTCCGGCCTAATGATGCATCGCTGCGTTGCCGAAAACAGTCGCGTTACCCGCTCGCGGTTCGCCGCTCCGACAAAATCCGGCGGCTCACGCGTCGGCTAAATGATTCAGGAGGATGTCAGAGGCAGGCGAAATCAATCATCTCTGCAGTAAATGTGTTTGAGCCCCTACGCGGCGGGGTCGGCTGCCTTTAAGCGCTTCTTTGAGGGCCGGAGCCACAAATGGAAGCCCTCCGGGTCCGTTCGCTAACCTTTCGCTCGGAGGCTCTGACAGACATGCCGGCCAGGTGAAGATGATCTATCTCTCCGCCGGCGTTGTTGAAAAGGTCATGACGGCAGCCTTCCCAGAAACACACTTTCGCTTCCCGAGTTGGGAAGAGAAGGACTCGGCGGATCCTTGGAGACACGGACCGAAGTGCACTTGACACCAAGCGGGAGCCCCCGGAGAGGAGGAGCTCGTCAGATGAATTGGATGTTTGTTTCCCCAACCGGAGGGACAGAGCGAACGCCGCTTCTCTAACTGCCACGGTACAGCGGACCTTGTAGAACGTCCCACGGGTCACACTTACTCACCGCCTTCCTGTTCGCACGTGTTTTCGAGTGTCTCTCTATATTTCGTCTTTCTCTCGTGTGAGAATAAGGAGGAAATGGCCGGAGCCCAACTGGCTCTTAATCCCCCAGAATGCGGCAGCTTGGAGTCGCCCGACCGATACGCCCGTGATTAGCAGAAAAACTAAATATACCAAGAAATGGCGCGTTTCCCGGAGAAGAGGCTCACAGACGTTTTCTTCGCTCCCCCGACGCGTCTCTTTGCTCTTCCCTTTATCTGCCACGTTGCGCTCGCCTGCATCGGCCGGCACCGCAATCGCTCCTTCCCACAGTCCGGCGCTCAGTCCTCCTGTTTATCCGAGTCGATCTGTGTGCCTTTCTCACTTGGGAAATTGTCTTTTGTGTCCTTGGATGGTGGAACATTTTAAAAAGAAATTATCTGTTTGGGAAAATCATACAGGAGAGAAGCTGTAGCCATGGTAAAACCTTGCTAAGGGGTAAAGCACAAAACGAGGTGTTCTCTTAGAAATGACCGTGTTACGAATCTCTCAAGACACAAACATTTTAGAGTTCATTTATTTTTAACTGGATTTTCTTCACTGTTCTGTCCTCTGAAATTCGTTCGAAGTCCAGCGAAATCAACCTGTAGTTACGTGCTGCACCTGTAGGTGTCAGTAAAACTTAATTCGCTCGCTTCCATTGTACAGTTTATATTATAGCTACAGACATTCCCTGTACTTCCGTAAATCGGAATTACATCAATCTGGATTTAAGTGAAAAATTCCAGGCAAACGCAATATTTACAGACAGTGCTTTTATTTCACACAAATCATCAGAAACAGTCGGCATAATCAGACAAGGCAGGAAGCTGCATCTTCCCAGTTCTCGCAAGTTTTGAGGCGTGAAGACATCTCCTCTCGTTGGCGTGGTGGTTTTTTTTGTATATTTTTACCCTTTTAATTATTCACAATGCCTGGTGGGAAACGTGTACTTCAAGGAAAACAAGAACCGTCTTGCAACCATAGAGCAATCGATTTAGAGATGAAATTGAACATAACAAGGAAGTATGAAGGTGGACAAAGATTATCGTCTATAACACGGGAACCAGGTTTAGCCGTATCGACCGTGAATACGATAGTGAAGGAAGCTGCACGTATGAAGGAGCGCGTGAAAGGAACGGTGAGCATGAAAACATCAATAACGAAGAAACGTCCAGATGCAATAACTGAGATGGAAAAATTATTCATGTTTTGATGCTGAATGGTGGGGAGAAGGTGGAGTCCAAGGGGGAGTGCGAAAACACAGAATAAAACACAAAAACAAGGCGCTTTCATCAGCAATGAAAACTTTGCAGTCCAAAAAAATCCTTTCTTTCAATGGTCCCTTGAAATACTTCGGCTGCCCCTAATCCTTGTCGCTTAATGAAATGTAGGGGATAATTGCCGAAATGGGCGTGGTCACGATCCTGAATGCCACAAGCAGTTATGAAGTTATTAATTTAATACTCTGCTAATATGGGACAATAGGGGTGTGGTGGGGCAGCGGGTTGGCCAGCTCCTGCTGCACGGTGGTTCTGGGGTTCGAGTCCTGCTTGGGGTGTCTTGTGATAGACTGGCGTCCCGTCCTGGGTGTCCCCTCCAGCCCTATGCCCTGGGTTGCCGGGTTAGGCTCCGGTTCGCTGTGACCCTGCTTGGGAGAAGTGGCTTCAGCCAGTGTGTGTGTAATTTGGGACATACAGACACTATGATACCGAAGCACAGCCAAGTACTTTGATTTAACTCACTCCATGGAGAAGACCTCACAGATAAATGAGTGAGGGTCAGACTGGTAAAAGGATCACTCTGTTTTTTACAGGCAGAACTTCACTTCCTTCTCAGTAAAGCTAAAGAACACACAATGGCTACAACTGCTTCTGCCAAGTGGGGTCGCCGCAAACCGGAGCCTAACCCAGCAACACGGGGCGCAAGGCTGGAGGGGAGGGGACACACCCAGGACGGGACACCAGTCCATCGCAAGGCACCCCAAGCAGGGCTTGAACCCCAGACCTGGTCGAGAGCGGGACCCAGCCAAACCCATGGCGCCACCAGCTAAAGAATAACATAACAAAAATTTCTTTATGCAAAGCATGGTTATGGAACAACAATAACATTTATCTGATGATTTTTCCAAAGTGACTTGCAAGGTGAGGTTTGTACACTTTGAGCGAGAGGTGGGACTGGAACTGAAAGTGTGACCTGTCCAGTCTGTTTCCGCCACTCGTGTTGATCAGCATGTTGGACACACCTCCTAAGCCCAGAAAGACCAGACCACACTTTCTGTTGGGGAAATCACCAGCTGGAACTACCTTCTCGGGGCTTTGTGGACTCACAGTGTGACAGCGCTATAGCGACGGCTGCACTTTCACTTGACTTAAAGTAGACTGAGCTGTTCACTTGCTATTCACGCGATTTGTCAGAAACCAAAACATCAGTCTCTGTTATCTCTCGTGTACTAGCTTCACGTCCGAAATGGCACAGCCCACTAACTGGGACCAGCAGCACGTCTAGAAATGCTTGACTGGTTCATCATTTCTCACCAAAGTCACGGTGGCCTTTTGTTATATTGGGCAAACGAGCCAAGATGACACCATTCGCAGGCCCCCGGTGAGCCTTTTAAATTTAATCACTTTCACAGACCAGGGCCCAGTCTTGCATTCCTAGTTGGCTCGATGGTAAAAATCTTCCCTCATGTCACCGTCCCGTGACCCACAATACCTTAACCCTTTAAATCCGACTTCCGGCACAGAAACATACATTATTTCCAATCACTGCTTCTTTTGACTTTTGCTTTTGTGTTTTTTTTAGTTCTATTAAGTTGCTTTTTGTTGCATGGTTTTCTTATTTAATTTGAAGCCTTTGTAGACTTGCACTGTTCTGGATTTAGACTGTGTAAGCGATGGTGTAAACCCGCATTTGTGTTTGTTGCTATTTATATGTGCAATACCGTCTATTCTGTATTTCACAGTATTATGGTTTTCTGTGTTTGTGCGTTGTGTCGCATTTCAGAAACCAAATTTCGTTATATTTGTATGCTGTCAATAACGGTGAATCAAACTGAATTTTTTTTAAAAAAAAACCCTAACTGTTGTATAGAAGTTTTCTGACAGATGTGTTGGAACTCCTCCTTTTACACTGTAGCAGCAGAGTGGTGGGACCCTTCCCATCATCCCTTGCTGCGTAGTGTATGTGTTATTTTAATTGTTTTGGTAGATGTTTGATATGTTGTGTTAATTCTTTTTGTGTTATTGATGGTTAAGTGACTGCGGTGGATTATTGTACATCTGTATTTTTAATATTTGGTTTCCCACCGCCAGTACTTTTCCTGTTGCACCTTGCATCCTCTATGGTTTTGCATTTTTGGACAAAAGGGTTAAGGGTTTGTGGCTGTGGACCACATATAGGAGCTTTTAAGGTGCAAACGTTGGTGTCCTGAGTTGTCTGTTCTCACAATCGAGCTTAAAACACACAGAAGACGCACATGGGCTCAGTTGTCCCCGATGGAGATGTTTTTTCTAATAAATGTTTATGTTTGCTGGAATCGACCTTAACGGAGCGGGTGCAATACAAACACTGTCCGCGTTGCTTGCAATGTTTCTGGCAACTTCTGCATCTGTGTGCAATCTGTAGGCGACGGCACAACACAAAGCAATTGGCTGTGATGCGGTGAAAGCGACGAACTCACAAAGGCCCACATGCCACGGTCCTCTCCGCTGCCGAGACTCAACGGTTTCAATTTGGCGGGGCCCCCTGAATGACAGGAACCCCCCTGGAACCCGGGCCTTAAAAATAAATATAACGAGAGCCGGGCCTCGGAGCTGACAGGCACATGGGCGAGATGACAGACTGCGGCACTCTTCGGAAAACGCCGCGCTCATCCATCCACACTGGCCAAACGGAGCCTAAAGCACGGCGGTAAGGGCCATGCCTCGTAGCTCCTCAACCATTGCACATGTGCTCCATCAATCGGGAAGCAGGCAGTCCAGCGGTTAAGAACAGGGACTTATAACCTCAAGGACTGTGCACTGAGTGCCATTACAGGTCCTGCTACTGTGCCCTCGAGTGCCTTATTGCCCTCTGAATTTTGGTTAACCTTCATCACAATGATGAAATACATACATTTATCCCCCATTATCAGGTCCTAATTAGTTCCTGAAAATGGAACAAATGTTGATGAACTATGACTTTTTCCACTATTTCTTCTGGGAAAAAAAATTCCTTCCAAGCCCATCCCAAGTTCAGTCAGAAATCAACCGAAGTGATGATTAATATCAATCGTTAAAGGTTGTACCACACATTAAAATAGAACAAATATCAATTAATTTTCAAAATTATATGCAAAATATGTTTTAAAAAGGAATTACGTGAACAGCTCAACTTACCGTGATAGTGTGCACGAACTGGTTTGAGGAAGGGGAAGGCTGGAGGGGTGAGCGAGACCAAATGGCACAACTGAGAGCGTGGGTACACTGCTCCCATGATGCACCGCAGACCGGATATCGGGAGGCCGAGTGACAGGGGACGGCGTACGTGAAAAGTCTCAACATCCTGCAGTGGCTCGGCCATGAGTGACGGACCACCCTCAGCCTGCGGAAAGCAATAAAAGTTTTGCACAGTACATTGGAAAGTATTAAAAGCTGAGGGATGCTTTATGAAGCCAGAGCGGAGAACCGATTAATATTTAATGGAGGCTTATTTTTCACCCTCTGAGAAAATGCAATTCGCAATCAGCGCTACCAGACCAGTTATTGGATTGAGACAACACATTTTTATATTGGAACCGACAAATTGGAAAACAAAGGTTACTGCGCATTTGACAGGAGAAGATGGCAGAAGGAGAATACAAAAGACAGGCCCCTGATTCCTCTCTTGGAAGACACATAAAACCTCATACACCACCGCCCCATCACTACCCACTCCATTCGGGGGGGGGGTACTTTCATATCATCCTTTGATGGATGTCAGATGTACTGGTTTCTATCTGGTAATTTCACACTTGGGCGAACGCTCAATATGCCATAAGGGGGTGAAAATCCCCTCTCCCTTCTTTCTCCCCGTTCCGGGTCGGGACTCGGAGCGAAAAGGGGCCGCCGTCCGTGCCATAGCCGCGACCTTGGGAGAAAGAGAGTGACTAGAGTTTGGCAGGATACCGGAGGCCAGCATCAAGACAAAGGCAAAGTAAAAGAGAAGGGGGAAAAAAGTCCTATTTGGCTGCAAGGGAGGAGAAACTTCTCTTCCGAGTCCCGGGAATCACCTGATGTTTGACTCTTATTCCTGGTGTCACATAAAGACGGAGCAGCGTATCTGATAAAACAACGGTCATTCATCACCGCTCCCAACAGGAGGTGGTTCTCCGCTCCGGATGTCACTCCTCACTTTGGTGCTCGGAAACCTCCGGAAATATGCCTTTTGAAGACCTGGAAGAAAAACTTTCCCTCCATTTTTTTGCGGTTTCATTTGCCTCCACCGATCAATACTCCACTGAGGGCTGCATCGCTCTCCTCCAACGCACCATGTCAGGAGGAAATATAAATTGCGCGAGGGCCAAGAACGAGCAGCATCGTGCTGCCAGTGATATCTGTGAAGAGCCGACTGCGGTAACTTGTGTAACACCCCGCTATTTACGTGTGGAAGCATGCAGCCTTTATCAATATCCATCAATATCACAATTTTAAATCTTCTCTCCTTTCTACTGCCTTTATGCGCACCATTAATCTTGGGTGTTTCCAGGCTCTTCATAATTACAATGAAATGTATTATTTCATGACATGCGCCTCTGTACAAGTCACCCATTTGAAATATTACGGATAAAAGAGGACATTGGTAGCTTGGATGGTTGAGTTTGAGGTTTCGTTGATCACCGAGATCAGCATCGTGGGTACGAACGATCAAGGTAACATCATCGGCTCCAAGTGGCGAAAAGAGTGAATGTGAGAGGAATAGGTTTAGAAGGAGCCTGACAGGAGAGGACCTTGTGGTACAATGGTAGTGTGTCTGACTCCCCCTCAGAAGGTTATGTGTTAAAATCATGTTGTGATCAGCTTTTCCTTTTCCCTAAAGGAATGCCTAAAAACATTGTGACAATGTTACTAAACAAGAATACACCCATGAAACAGCAAACTGATGAAAACCAACCAGTACCTTGTTTCATGGCTCCTCTTCTGGACCGAGCAAGTGCTGTGTTTAACTATGATGCAACAAGAATCCACTGTCTTTGGAACTGAAGGATGCCGGTTTGAATCCCACCTCCTCTTGTCCCTCAGTGAAGGTAGTTACCCTGAATTGATCAAATTAAATTAGATAAAAATTACCCAGCTGTATAAATGGGTAAATTGGTGTAAGTAGCTTAATACTGCATCACTTTGGACAAAAGCAACTGATACATGAATAAATGTTGTGACCACGTGGTTTGCTTTTGACTTTGTCTGTATTTTTGGGGCTGGGATTGTGTCGAACCTACAGGCTGCATCATTATCTGACAGCTGACCGAATCGTGGTCGCTTGAAAAATATCCATTGAAAAAGAAAGAATTGTTTACCTTCTCCGTCACAATCTGGTTTACAGTGTCCAAAAGAGGACTGGAGACGTGGTGAAGTGACGGTCTTAGCTTCGGAGGACTTCGATATTTCACCAATACTAATGTGTGCCCCTGACTCAAGAACAACAGCTGGCGGAGCAGTTGATGCTCTTGGATTTGCACTCAGTGGATCCACCTTAAAATCCCACTTTCCGCTGTAGTAAAGTGGACCGTGGTTTTCACGCTGTAATCTGGCCAAGCAGAGGTTCACCGGTTTGGGGGCTACATGCTGTGAACTTCTACAGAAAGGAGCCTAGTTCCCATCGTCGAACCCTCCCCTCTCCAGGCCCCTGCCAGGAGCGCTGCAATCGTCGAGTAGACATCCCGTCGGTTTTACTGAGCCTCGGCCGTGCCGGAGCTCATGAATTCAGAACAGGTTGCTGCGGTGCGCTGCAGAGGCCTCCCGACACAATGCGGAGCTCCGCAGCTCTTTCCCATCATGCCCTGCTCCAAACACTGCAGACACTCAGCGGGTCTCCCGAACTTGAGCTGTGGTCTCTGTTCAAGTGGGCATTCCTCACGCGCGGCGAAGGGCCCGAGGCAGCCGCCCACGACACAAAGCAACATGTTTCTGGGACAAAGCAAGGAAAACACGTGTCAGCTAAAGACGCGGAACACGTCGATCCGCCCATCGCAGAATCCCTTCGAAAAGAAGGAGCATCTGAGCTGCCGATGTTCTTAACTGAGGTCAAGTTGATGTCAACTCTGAAACGGATGAACAAATGTACGAAGGAATGAACAAATAAACAAACGTTTTTTCATCCCACAGGGAAACTGCACATAGGTGACACAACATATATGGAGTTCTGTTCTGATCTCCACTTGCGACCTTAGTGTTGGAAGAGGTGTGTCCATGGTCGCTGAGATTGACTCCATTCACGTGGTTGCTGCTTGTCCTCGTCTTCTTTTTCTGCCAACTTTCTTAAACATCAAAGTCCTTTTGAGGGACTCTAACCATCTCATGATGTTTTATTTCCATAGCTAGTATGAATATACAAAAAGGTTCAGTATATCTCCAGCCAGAAACCTTCCTGAGATGGTGAAGGACACCCAGAAAAGGGCTGACTTGGGGCAGTCATTCTCCATTTTGAACCCTGAAGTTCCTTGAAAGTTCTCAGTCTGTCATGGGTCCAGATACTTAATACATGATGCAGATAAAATGTAAATTTCAGCCTTATACTCTAAGTACTATATCATGTGGTCATGTGGTCCAAGTCGTGGTAGCGTTCCGTGACTGAGAAGTGGACCATCTGTGAGGTAGTGGTGGTCGAAAACAGAGAAATGCCAGGTGGTGCAGTGTTCAGAAGTAGTGCATTCGATGGTAGAAGTTGCAGGTTTAAGCTCTACCTCTAATGAGCTGTTCACCATGAGATGGTACTGTTGAAAGGATAAATCAGTGTAGATTCACACTACAAGCCGTTTTGCAGAAAAGCATCGGATAAATAAGTAAATGTCTGAGACTCAGGCATCGAGACTCCAACGCGCTGTTGTTTCCCTCTCATTGATCTCCGATGCGTCTCTCGGTCTGAAGTCTGCAGCCGCAGAGTCGCAACTTCCATGTTTCTGTAGATAGCAGCACAACTTTTATCACCGGCGGCTGCATTGAGATGCAAGGAGGAGTCGCAGATCTTTTAATCTTCAACAACGGGAAGGAAGCTAAACGCGATCAAGTAAAGCACAGGCACATCTTCGCAGAAGTGGCCCATAAAAACGGAAAAACGCTGCCAGTCAAACAGCTATAGATGTGTCGAAGGGTATTTTTACTCGACCGGTAGGTACTATTTAAAAAATTACAGCCATCTTTTCAGAAGCTTCGAGGCGAGACTCTGAAGTGTCAAACGCAGAAAATTAAAACACTCGGATCGCGTGGGTCGAAGTGCGGAGGAAAAAATATCTTCGGGATGAGAATCGGCCGAAAATTCAAACGGTCTCGTCGCTACTCAGTTTTCGATGAGATGTTTCCTGATTCTCTTTCAAATGAAAGAACGTGGTTCTGGACCACGGAACGGCCCAGAGAATGTGTCGATGCAGGGGAATCGCCTTCTGGTTGGAAAAGAGCTCACGCCTCGCTTTTCACAGCAGCACGACCAGGGCTCGACCGCAGGGGTTTTAGGCCAGAGTGCCGTGGCCACCGCCCTCCCTTGAGGGCTGTTCCAGTTGCCATGGAGTCCTGCAGCAGCTCTTGTCCGCCTGTGATGTAGATGAGGTCTGTTGTCCACAGCTCTGCTCCGCTGGTGTCTCACAGTGTAAATCTGCCTGGAACTCATCCACACACACACACAAACACACACACACACACACACACACACACACACGGCACACCCCCTGCCCCTCATGGCCCCCCGACCGGGACATTCCGAGCATCTCCAGGCCTGCTGTACCGCCGACCCCCCGACAATCCCACAGGCGCTGTGTCAAAAGAAGACGGGCCCCACGTGGTGTGGACACTTCCCAGAAACCCGCAGTGTCTGGGTGGCAAATGAGAATGACACAGGTCGACATCGGGTCTCCTGCCCGCAGACCGGAGGTAACGCCCGGCCCCTCCCCCGTTCCGAACCCAGAACCCAGTGCTCGGCTCTCTGTGTCTGCAGGCGTGTATTTTACCATCTGTGTGAGTGATTATAAATGACTGATTATCCCCGCCTGTGACGCATCAGGCGCACCGGCTGCCTTGCTGCAAGTGGGTGAGAAAGAAAGAAGAAAGTGTGTGTGTGCATGTGTGTATGCCCTATCTGGCTTCCTTTCTGAATCTGCAAATATCCAACAAATTGGCTCCATATTTGGCTCCTTTTGTGCTGAAGCGGGGCGAGAACACACACACTAATGAACTCGGAACAGGCCCGACGCATCAGCCCCCCCCAAGATCTCGTGTGAGCAATGGGGGCGCCCAAATGGGCCAAACTCACACACCTCTTTATCACTCAAATGGGGAGCTTCTCATGCCACGAAGGCCCCTCTTCTACCTCTATGTGCGCCGCATCACTCGCTGGCCACAAGAAGAGACCTCGCAGGACCCAGAGCGTCCCCGGGTGCGATGGACGTAAATGAAGGGGCTTCTGATGCGATCTAAATCTGGACTTGTGGAAGGAGGGACTCGGCTTTACGAGTGGAATCAAACCTTTTTTTTTAAATGGCACATCTAAGAAAACAAGCTTTTTTAAGGATTTTTTTAGAGCAGGTCCTTAGGGAGGTAGCAGTTGGTGCAGTGGTTAAAGCTAACAGCTTGTAGTCCAAAGAACCATGACTCAAATCCCACTTCCTGCTGAAGTATTTACAATAAATTAATACATCAAAAAGATACCCAGTTGTACGAATTGGTGTAATTAAGTTCCATCAACAAACAACTTGTGTCAGAACACAGAAAAGCCCCTTGATTTATTTGCTGGTTGGCTACTGCAAAAATCTCAGAAAAAGTTATAACAAAATTTAAAAGTCTCTGTAAGATTCGCATCATTATTTTTAACTTCAAACAACATTAAAGTTAATACTAAAGAACTTAAAAAATGTAGAAGTTTTAATGGCGGGCAGGTGTTCTTCAGCCTCTAGCCACTTTCAGCTTTCTTTACCCTCAGCACAATCAAAGGGTTAATAATACAGACATCCGCTGAGTAATATGTGGATTAGGTCCTGTAAAAGGCTGAGAAAAAGTTAAAGTATCTAAAAAATGATTTGATCTTAAGATTTTTATTAACTTTGAGCAACATTAGAATGAAAAGTTTTATAAGGGCTGAAAATCTCATCTCAGATGTTTTCCGTGCCATTTATTTGTTCCGTAAAAATGTGCAGCATTCCTTATCTTCTTAATGATCATAACCACTCAGGAACACCAGGCACGAGCTTGAAAAACCGTGGTAGAGAGTCGAATAATAGCGGTCGCACAGTCCGACAAATTTTATGTGCGTTTTACTGCCAACTAGTGGCTGAATGTGGAAATGCATGTAGCATCCGCAGCAAAGAGGAGTTTTAGAAAAGTAAGTTTTATGAAGAAAGTGGCACAGAGGCAATGGGGGCAGCAGTAGGGCCTCACAATACCGGCGCTTTTTGGGCATAGCCTCATGCCCGGCTCACTCTGTGCAGTGTTCACATGCTCTCCCAGTGTTCGCCAGAATTTCCGCCCAGATAAACTGGTGACTCCACCCTCAGAGTGTGGACCCTTGTGTACCTTGTGATGAAACAGGATTTCGCCAGCTAGTTTTGCACCCTGTGTCTGTGGAATCGGCTCTGGGCCTCCATGACCCTGACTCGTTCAAGCAGCGAATGATAGCAAGTGAGGGAATGGAAGTAAATGCAATTGAAAATAAACAATCCGGAATGTTTGTATCTCGAAAAATTTGTAAAACGAGGAGCCGGGGTAATTTTCGCAGCTCTTCTCATCTGTTTATTTTGAGGACCCTTGTGCTGAGGAAAAGGAGGGAGGTCTTTCGGCACAGAACCGTGCTCACCGGAGGCCCGGCGCTCCCTGGCTGACGGCCCTCTGGCTCCCCAGCTGTCCGGGCCAGGAGCAACAGCTGGAGAGCATTATAGAGCCCCTCCTGGGGAGGCGGTGCGATGACATCGCTCCCTCGTAATGTTGTCGGGCCAAGGGGGGGTCCTGGCGCTCCTCTCCGGCTACCGGCAGCGGGGCTGACATTGCTGCGTTCCAGCTGCCGCGGTCCGCTCCTCCCAGGCCTTTGACTGCTCCCGCCAAACCCGACTCGGTTCCAGACGGGGCGGCAGAGGCACCGCCGACCTCCCATGTCCTGCATCAGCGTGGCCTGTGCCAACCGCTCTGCCCCCTGGGGCACAAACGGGGTAAAAGCAAGATGAGGGAAGTAGCTGGAGTGGAAAGAGCACCGGTGCACGACGCGGTGTGGGAAACGGCCGGTGACACAAAGCACATCAGTCAGGCACTACAGCGCCCCCCCCACCCCCCCCCCCCGCTGTAAATTTATTCGTCCCCCAGTCCAGCCGTCTGTCGTCGTCCCGCATGTCGGCCAGATGGAGGCAGAGCAATTAGGGGTGAAGGATAAGAGAGGCGTTTGGCGAAACGTTCGACTGCTGCCAAGCTGCGACTTTTTTCCTTCCGTTTTCATGCATTGTCTGTGTGTGTGTGTGTGTGTGAGTTAAAACTGAATAAAAATAGAGCGGAAAAAGAAAGAGAGGGAGTTGTCATCCGACGGGCGCTGGGGAAGTGCAGCGAGACACACCTGGAAGCGAGAGATGTTCCTGCTCCCCTTGCAGAGCACGACTCGAACCCCTAACCCTTTGTGGTGGTAAACACTTACTTATTGATTCCTCGTCGTCCTGCAGCGCGAGTCGCTGGAACATCAGTGGGGCCCTAAGAAGTCACGCAGGCAAAATGGAAATAGCGAAAACCGCCAACTTTAGCACGAGAGGCCTGGAAGTTTCCAAAGAGCTCCGGAATTAAGGTTCCCGCTGACGGCATCGATACCTTAAACGGTTTTTGAAGATGACGCTCGCGATCTCGCGTGCGGAATATTTTGCGTTTGCGCGGCTGGCGTGGGCCAAAGGACACGCGTGAGTCACCGCGTAACGAATGTAACATGTTTTAAGGCAAAAATGATTCACTGGATGCTTTAAAAACCCGAGCGGTGCTAAAAATACGCGAAAACAAAATACAAGCCCCCGAAAGAAAACAGGCACTAGACACTCGGCAGCTGCATATAAATCACACTCGATTTGTGTAAAGTTCTCCGCATTCTCATCCGGGCCCTTTGCCAACATTTATACAGCGCACCAAAGTGCATCTCCGTTTAATTCTGGTGGGCAGCAGGTGGCGTAGTGGCTAAAGCCGCCACCTTGCGCTCGAGGGACTCGCTTTTGAATGCCAGGGTGCTGGGTGATGTCACGTGTCATGTAAATAAATACATAACGAACAAATAAAGGAGAAGGAAAGAAGCTTTGATCGGCACAATCACAGCGCAAAAGAATATGTCCGGATGTGGGGGGTGGGTTGGATGACTTCACAGCCTGGAAAAAATATGCATCAAAAAAGAAAAACAGCACTGATGACACAGGAGGGATTTTTTATTCGTTCTGTTTACATTTATTAGATCATTTTCTCCAAAGCAGTTTATAAGGACGTACTGCTTTATACAGCTGGGTAAATTCACCGGGGCAGTTGAGGGTAAGTACAGTGCTCAAGGGCACAACAGCTAGAGGTGGGATTTAAACCAGTGACCTTTAGGTCCAAATGCAGCACCTCTACCCACTGCACTTGACCCCCAGCTGCTCTCAGTCTATGGACCCACCTTCATGAAGCTTTGACTAAGGTACCCACCCTCAAGTGAGACAGTAAAAATTACTCACATGTACAAATGGGTAAATCAGTGTAAGTAACTTAACGTTTGAGTCAGATAAACAAATATAAGGACATATAAACATAAATGATGGGCCAAATTTCTGTCTCAGCAGCAGACAGAAGATGTTCAGCACAGGTTGCCCTCATTGCGATGCTGCTCGTGGACCCCGGTGATCCCGGCGCGGGGTCGGGGGGTTACGCTAATCCTGCAGGTCGGCAGAAAATGACTCGCGTCATGACCGAGATGCTCTCCCGCTTCTCCGCGTGAGATAAGTGGCGATCATGAACAAGCGGTACGAGGGAGGGGAGGCGGTGGACAGAGAGAGACGCCAATGGACGCATAAATAAACATTTAGACACTAGGAATCGATCGATATTTGGAGGGGCGTCCTGAGAGAGAACGAGTCTGACCAAACACCATTGGAAGAATTTACCCACTCCAGGTACAATTATGGTCTCTGCCAGGAACTTACCATGTCCTCTAATTGACAACTACATCCCGGGCCAGAATCAATGCAGCACCTCTTAGAACTCAATCTCTAAATTTACATTTACCTTTATTTATTTATTTATTTATCAAGGGGGGCGCGGTGGCGCAGTGGGTTGGCCCACAGTCCTGCTCTCCGGTGGGTCTGGGGCTCGAGTCCCACTGGCATCCCATCCTGGGTGTGTCCTCTCCCCCTCCGGCCTTCGCCCTGTGTTGCCGGGTAGGCTCCGGTTCTCCGCGACCCCGTCTGGGACAAGCGGTTCAGAAAGTGTGTGTGTATTTATCGGACACTTGTTCTGCAAAGAGACTTCCAGTGAACTCTATGTAGTGTTACCAGCCCACACACCTTATTCACCGCGGTGACTTACACTGCTAGATACACTACTTACACTGGGTCACTCATCCATATATCAGTGGAACACACACTCTCTCTCTCTTTCTGTCTGTCACTCACACACTATGAAATAAATAAAGGTACACAATCTTATACATATGTTATGTGCCAAAAATGATTTTAATACATAATATTTTAATACATACATTAATATGTACCCATCTTAAAGGGAAAATTAAATCTGAATTCATAAATAAAATTTTAAGGTGGTGAGCATTATATATGCACAAAAGACAGATATACACACACACACACACACACACACACTTTCAGAACCGCTCGTCCCATACGGGGTCACGGGGAACCGGAGCCTACCCGGTAACACAGGGCGGAAGGCTGGAGGGGGAGGGGACACACCCAGGACGGGACGCCAGTCTGTCGCAAGGCACCCCAAGCGGGACTCGAACCGCAGACCCACTGAAGAGCAGGACCCGGTCCAACCCACTGCGCCACCGCACCCCCAAGACAGATATATATTTTAACAATTGAAAACAGACTGAAAACCAAACCTATTTTCCAGGCTAAAGGTGGTTAAAGGAACAAACTGATACAAAATATTGACTGCGTGGAACGACGTTGTGTCACAAACTGTCAGCTATAGAGATATAACGTTTAACGAAAGACATGGGGCGGCGCTGCTTCGTACCATGTTTTCACTATATACTGTACAAGGTATCAGGTCTTTTTTCTAGTAAATATTTTCATTATGAAGCAAGTTTAAAAAAATAATTTTTTTCCCAAGATTATAATTTGATTTTTGATTATTGTAGCAAATTGCAGCACCGCTACGTGATTGCATCGCCCAATTAGACCCGGCGGTGGCTGCATGTTGGGAGCTCATCCCCGCTCCCTGCCCTCTGGAATCGCACTTCCAACGGAACGCAAAGGTTCGAGTCGCCTTCCAGTAACCCTCGGGTCGTGTTCCGGTCAAATATGACCCATCTGCAACTTTTCTCCCTCATAAATACGGTTATTTTCATCTGATTGCCTTAATTCCTCGTTGGCATCGTCTTAAAGTCCTCCATCCCCACATCCAAACAATAAAATGAACGATCACCACATTCATAGAATTTTCCGTGTTTTATTTACATTTTGAACATCTGTGGTGTGTGCACTCAGTTATGGATGTAGAGAGTGAATGGCTGAGACTGCAATGAAGAGCAAAGGGTATCAAATGACTGATTCACAGACACACACACACCTAGAGCGGTATCGTCATCTATGGACCACAAATTCCACAAAGTGTAGAACCTGTGATAATGAGCGGGAATGAAGTCTGCTAAGAGGTGTAACACACCGTTAGGTGATCATCTATATTTTATGACTCTTATAGCTTAAACAGGCCACCTTCTCCCTACGGAACCAAACCCGCCTCCCCTCGGGCGCCGCACACGGAGGCCCCCAACCTCTCCGGCGGTCCCAGGTAACAGGATAGCGAGTTGAAATCGCAAAAATTTTTGTGCAATTAAATGTGTAATGGCACGCGCAGGGCCTTCTAATGGGACGCCGGCGCGGTTGAGTAATCGGTGCCTGTGCTCTAGCCATGTTCTCCCGCGTAATTCGATAAGTCCGGGTAGACGACGCGTCTGGTGCGGGACGTGAAACGAGACTCTCGGGTTTATGGTCATTAATATTGTATAATCATTGTGCTGGAATTTCCTTCCCTCTTTTTTTGCTTTAATTTGAGATCGATGCCATGAATGGCGGGGTTCGAGAACACCGCTGTCACTGTCCTTACTGAGATCATACAATATCGCACATCAGAAACTCTCTTTTAAGGCATGAATTACACAGCAACATGGATCAAATTTTTGATGTCTCTCAAGAATGCGAATCCTTCGTAAATCATTACTTATAATTGCAATCTTTATTGTTCCACATAATTATTACTAACCAGTAGATGATAAGGTTAAGCAGGAATTTTGGACATTATTATTATTATTATTATTATTATTATTATTATTGTTGTTGTTCACTATCTGACTTTTTTTCTCTGAATTACACTGTTCACCTTGATTTACTCTTTTATATTTTATGTAACTTTTATGTATCAATTCAATAATAGACATTTTATCAAGGGAGGTGGGATTCCTTCAGTCAGTTTTCAGTTCTGGCTCCAATGCGGCGGAACGAGCTCCCTCTCCCACTCAGAGCTGCTGAATCCCTCTCAACATTCAAGAGTCTCAGAACACATCTCTTTCAGACCCTCCTAAAATTTTACGAAATTATACGTTAAAAAATACTTGCAATCAATTGCATAAACAGGTATTTGTGTAACAAACAGAGGTCTTGGGCTAACTGACTACCGGTGAAATGTACTTTCGTTTACCGAGCTGTGCATCGCTTCCGAGAAAATCGTCTGACAAATGAATAAACGTTAATGTAAAGTGGCAGGACTCACCGCTAACCCCCGCACCCCCCGCTGTTCCAGGAGTACTTACATTCATATTAGTTGTGTATTATTTGTTTTATTCCATGTAAGCGGAGTTCTGATGTTTCCTCAAATGAAACGATGCAAAGTGCTCTCGTTTCTCGCGCTTCCCGCCAAAGACGGAGAGCTCCGCGGAACGCAGCTGTCAGAGAGGCCCGTGTTCTGTGGGTAATTGTTTTAATGCCCCATTTATTTCATCCCTTAAGGTGACAGACTGTTCTGTGCAATTATTGACTGTAAACAGACTTTCAGCAGAGACGGTGTAATTTTTTCGGGCAGCACGTAAACCCTAGCGGAGCCCGGGTGGCCCTATGTATCGACCCCCCGCCCTCACGACATCCCCACCTCGCCACTTCCGTATTTTAAAAAAGCGAAGCGTCGCTTTGTCTCCTTCGCCGGACATCTTTTTATCCTCCTCAAAAAAGTACTAATCCATGAAATATTCAAATAATTTCTTCCTAATATGAGTTTTTCATGATCGTGCGCGACGAGTGCGGATGAAAGGAGCGTTTAAGCATGAGGAAGTTTATGCAAATTCTGACCCTTTGCCGCCTAAAAGCACAAGCAGGAATTTACCGTAGCGGTCTGGGAGATGTTAAACAGACTTTCAAAGCATCCTGTGGAAATTAATAAATAAATAAGGGATCCTTGAAACGCTCCTGATCGATTGACTGTCCTCGATGTCTTCGGAAAGCCGTCACCCCGTGTCGACCCCCTCCCGCCGGTCCTCCCCAACCCTGGAGACCACATTTAGCGTCTGTGACCGACACCGTGTCTTTTCTTCAGGCTGCAGGTCGGGGAAAGAGAGACAGCGAGCGCGCTGACATCCCGTCCCATCAAGGGAAATCGCCTGGAGAGGCGGTATTTCCGCCTCTAACACCAGACCGGCAGAAATGGACCGTGGTGCTTCGAACGTCCCTGTGTTTGTGTAGCGGTCAGGGGTTTTCACGTGACCGCACGTCTGCCACCGCTCACGGACAGCGCCATGGTATTCCCGTGGTTCCGCTCTGTGCCTGGCCTTGTTAGCCAAGCGTCTCAGCCACGTTTCACCCGCGGCTTAATTAGAGGACACCTCCCTCCGCCTCGCAGCGTGCAGTCGATACCGTGTAATTAGGATTCACAATTACCGACTTGATCCATCATCGGTCGCACTGTCTGTTTCCACCGAAAGCCGACTCAGAATTTCCAGATATTTCGTTTCGTAGCCACACGACAGGAGGGGTTTCACAGAAACATTGCTGAAGTATTAATAACACATGTAAGAAACCAATTCATAGCCCTAATTCCCAAAGGTTTTAGTTCCACGTGGTGGAATGACCTCCCTCTGTCACTCAGAGCTGCTGAATCCCTCTCAACATGGAAGAGCCTCAAAACGGATCTCTTTCAAGTCCACTTGTCTCTAGATCTCCTCTCTGCTCCATAAACTTTCACTACATTTTCTGTTAGTAATGAAAAATTGTTTATGTTTACTCTGTTATGTTTACTCTGATTTGTATGTTGCTCTGGAGAATTTATAAACAAATAAATGCAAATGTAATGTAAAAATGCAATTCAACAGTAGCATTATGACAAGAGCCATTGCCTTCTGATCGAAGGGCCTGTGTTTGTACCCTGCTCTTGCTGTATTGCCTTTGATCAAGGTATTTACTCTGAAGTGACACAGTAAAAATTACGCTGCTGTTTCAATGCCCCCACCCCCACCCCGACCCCCTGAGAGGTTCAGTCTTCAGTTTCTCATCAATCTGGACTTTTTGTTTTCCTCTCCCCTGTTGCCCGACGGCCTCTTTCTCATCAAAGAACATAATTAATGACACTATTATATGTTATATTAATTAAAATATTTAATCACTTACTTCCTTTTGTTGTACCCCTTACTTTAATATGTCTTATATATTTTACACTGCTCATCTCCAACCCATTTTAAACACCTTTCTCCAAAGCAATGTCTAGCTGTTTACAATTATTTACCCATTTGTACAGCTGGGTAATTTTACTGGAGCAATTTAGGGTAAGTACCATGCTCAAGAGTATTACAGCCGGAGGAGGGATGCAAACCAGTGGTGGTCTGTCTTTGTTCGAACTGTGAACTTGTGAATGTGCTCTGATTGTCTCCTGAAAACAATGTAATACAAGAATAAATTGTGTAAATAGGTAAATAATATCAAGTTGCTTAACAGTGTGAGTCCCTCTGAAAAAAAGCAGGTGCGTAGTGGTTAGAGCTAATTACTGTTTATGTTTTTATTTAGTAAATGTTTTCTTTTAAAACAATTAATAGTGTTGAGCTACACACAATGAATTACCCATTCCTCCGTTTATACAGTGGTGTAATTTTTAGCGTATCAAAACGTACCATGATCGGGGGTATTACAGCAAGGGGTGGGATCTGAACCTGGGAATTAGATCACATGCTGTACTTGTTGAAATTAGAGCTATTTATGGGTTTTCTTTTTTCCG
Source organism: Scleropages formosus (assembly GCF_900964775.1). NCBI lineage: Eukaryota > Metazoa > Chordata > Actinopteri > Osteoglossiformes > Osteoglossidae > Scleropages > Scleropages formosus. The sequence continues at coordinate 27,685,071 of NC_041815.1, read as the reverse complement.
CATGCATCATTACCTTGTATTAACGGGAAAATCAGTGTAAGGAGCTTAATGTACAAACCTCACATTGTAATTCACTTTCTCTTTAGTTTCTCTGTTGAGATCAATCTTGTAGCAGTACACCTTTGAACCCCCCCCACCCCCCCACCCCGAAGGCAGACCTTCAGCTGACCTTTGTGCCGAGTCCCAGGGATGGTTACTGTTTCAGTCCCCTGATGGGTTTCAGTTTTGTGGTCGTCTGGGTGTCATCTAGCACCGAGAAACCCGATGTTTCAGTAACTCGGTTCATTCTTCTACGGAGATCAGCTGAAAACATAAAAACACGGTACAACTCCTGAGTATTTCAAATTACCAGTTATTTTTAACGGTATTACCAGCGGTCCCAAACACGCTCATCACTGAGCACACGGAAGCTAGGGCAGTTAAAATTTATCATTATTTAATAAATAAGAAAACTAACACTAATAATACTAATTCGTTGAACTGACTCTTCTCTCCAGAGCAACATTAGGTTTGTACACCAAGCTACTTATACTGACTTTACCATTTATGTAGCAGCGTAATTTTTACTGCATCGAGTCAGGGTAAGTACCTTGATCAAGGGTACTACAGCAGGAGGAGGGGTTCACACAAGGCTATTTTCACACCAGCTCTTTGAATTGCAAGGCTCTGACTGCAACCACTACGCTACCTGCTGCTCCAGTTAAGACGGTACTCTTGGGATCGCTTCGTCGTGACGGTAACCGTGCGCCGGCTCTCTCGCATCACATCTAGCTGCCGCGAGCGAGGTTTTCGCTCAGGGCACTTCGCAGCGCCGTCAAGAGCCCCTTTGAGCGAGGAGCCGATGTCCCGGGATCCGTCCAGGCCTGCAGCTGGAAGGTGGAGGCAAGAGGGTGGACATTTGGGTAATTTGCATTTTAACCCGCCGCCCCCGACCGAGACACCCCATTTAGCGAGAAGCCGGCCTTCCAGCGACGGCTCGCCAACGTCAAGGTGACTCCGCCGCTCCCCCTCGTCTCCCCGCCATCTGCGGCCCTCTAACAGCGGAGGACGACTATGGTGCACCATAGTGACATCACTCTAGTCATCATGCGTCAGGGTAGCGCACTGCTTTAAGCTCTGACCTTTACACTTACAAGGTGTAAGTTCAAGCTCCACCTCCTCCTATCAGGTACCTGAATTGTCCGAGTAAAAATTACCCAGCTGTATAAGTGGGTAAATCAGTGCAAGTCGCTCCACATTGTAAGCTGCTTTGGAGAAAAGCATCAGCAAAATGAACAAACTTGAAGTGAGTTTTAAGGCGGGGCAGCAGGACAGTTGCTTTGCTGCATGTTTTTAAGTTGCATCGAAACGATGGTCGTTTCACTTAATGTGTGAATTATGAAAGGAACGATCTCTGTGGAAACAGCGAGAAACGGAGAGGCGCCATTCCATCGACGAGGCCCATCTGCATTTTAATCTCAAGGGGATGGATGTTATCGGATTTCCGAATCGATTATACGACGGTGCGTCATTTTTCTCCACCCCCCCCCAACTTATTTTTTATGATTCACTGGATGCTGACAGATACTGGCATCGAAAGAATGTGACATCTCCGTAATTCCCCCCCTTCGTTCTCATTCCACAAGCTGACGGAGCCGAAATTAGGATTCAAGGGGGCTCCGTCTAAAAATTATACAGCGCTTGGAAGTTTTGCGGCTGAAACGCTCTCGTCGTCGCCGTGCTCGTAATTAGCACCATAGCAACCGATAAAGTGCAGGTGGGAAAACATTTCCACGAGTTGTCGAAAAATGTACCCAGTAATGAAATATAAAAGCCCCGCACAGCAATTACCACGCTACTTTGAGAAAGGCCTCGAACGGCACGTCTTCAAATGCAAAAATAAATCCCCGAAACTCCAATTCATAAATTGTCAAAAAAATCCCCCATCGTGAGTTTATCCATATGAGCGCAGATAATTTGCTGCACGGCACTTCTTTTTTCTTTGAAAATAATATGTTGGGTACATTTTATAGAAACCAAAGGACACCACGGGGGGGGTCTCATTTGAGTCAGTTTGGAGCTAGAAGAAAAACCCGGAAGCGTTATTGATTAAGAGAAGCAGAGGAGCGTTTAGGAGATTATCGTCAGTATGCAGGCGCTGTAAAAAAAAGTGGGAGAGCGCATTTGTGTCCTCGATCGCCCTCCGAAGAAAGTGAGACTAGGACTCCGCTAGTTGAGGAAGGACAACGGCCCCCGTGACGGGATGTGACGCAAACTCGGCACTTCCTGCCCGACCGGAAACGGTCCTGCCGGCAGCGCTGTGGTTGGGACAGGTGCCCTCTGAGGAGGTCACGCTCGAACCTGGAGTTTTTCATCTTTCTCATTTTGGGGACGGAAGACCGTCCCGACTCGCTCCTACCCAGTGCCAGGACGGAATACATTAAATGTGAACACGAAGCCAAATACTGGAGCATCACCTGGCCGCCTAGGGCTCAACAAGTGGAGTATTGGTTAGAGCTGCCCCTTCGCAGACGAAGGTTCGAATTGTCCTTGCTGCAATGCCCTTGATCAAAATATTTACCATGAATCAATATAGTAAAAATTACCCTGTTGTACATCTGGTAAGTGTAACACTGTAAGCTGCTTTGGAGAAAAGCATCAATTAAGCAAATCGTGATAATAATGATAATGATAATAATAATAATAATGTCTGAAGGCACAGCTGGTTGCAAATATTTAGTTGCACCCTCTCAGGAGACCCAGGTGTTCACAGCCATCAGAAACGTATCCTTTCGATCGGTGGAGTGGATGAGCTGCGTGTCAAAGTCGCCTCCTCCCTTATTATTGACCAACAGGTGTGGCACAGGTGAGAGAACTATTAGCACCATCCATGACCACCTTTTTCAAGGTACAGCGAACTCCCGTTGCAGCAATCCTACAGGAACAAAAAAAGGTTTTATGGGGAACAACCTCCATGACGACCAACAGCGTTGGGTTTGTAAACTAACTTACTTACACTGATTTACCCGTTTATACAGCGGGACAGTTTTTACTCTATCAATTCAGGGTACGCATCTTCGTCAAGGGAATCAAGTATCGTAGGGAATGTGAGTGCTGTGCTAGCAAACCAGTCCAAGCTTCAGTCCTGGCCTGTCTGATAGAGGTCTGTTGGGTAGTCAGCAAGATGGTAAAGGTACAATGGGGTTATTCCCAGTGTAAATGAGTGTAAACACCGTCGAATGCTCATTGACCGCATCTGACACGTGCGGAGTTTGAATCTACTCAGATTTATTCATGATGTTTAAAATACAAACTGCTTCTACTTGAATATGTTTCACCTAGTAATAGGTCCAGCTTGTTCAAATAAATAAACGTTTTTAAAAAAAACCATGAGAGGAGGGCTTTTCACAGCCGGCTCCCCCGCCAAAGACATACGTGTCAATCTGAGCTGATGCCCTCGCGAAACTGCAGACTTGATTGAATTCCCCGTGTCTCGTATCGCCAGGTCGGTTGTTTGCAATTAGCCTTTAGTGCTGACTTGTTGTGTTCACCTGACCTATTCCAGTCGTTGCAAATTAAAATCCCCGTCAGCCGCCCCAACACAAAGATGTGCGCCGACTCCCGCGGCCCGTCTCCGCTGACAAACGCTCCGAGGGAAAAAAAAAAAAGGTCGCCGAGATCCGGGGAATGAATGCGATCCCGCGAGGGCAATGGGACATGGGCTGAATGACTAACGGAACCGGAATCTTTTTTTTTTTTTTTGATTAATTGGATCGGCGCGGCAAACGCGGCGCTCGGTGTCCCTCTCCGTGTGTATCGGATGAGGCCCTCCAATTACTTTTGCCATTGACTTCACCGACTGTCTCCCTTTGTTTCCTTGATCCCTCCTCGTCCCTCTGCGGGACCTGAGCATATCCTTGAAAGTAAAACACGGGAAACTAAAGCAACAACATTCGGCGCGCGCCGCCGCAATCTTGTCTCCCATTTGAGGGTTATGTGCACAAAGGGGCCTTGAAGCCTCCCAAGTGTCTACGCCATATTTTAGAGCCTGTCTGCTCCCCAGCTGTGGAGCTTTATGGGGGCTCAAAGATCCGCGCGAGACCCGCTACGACGCCGGACGAGCAGGACAGGAACAGGTGCGCACAATTGTTCCTCTTTCTTTTTCTTTTTTTTTAATCATTTTTATTTTATGTTTCTACAGCAGCGCTTGCATAAATCCCAGAGACTGACACCTGCAGAAATGAAACTCCCTGATTTATTGCGTTTGGGAAGCGATCCCTGGAGATTCCCAGCGGAGGGGCGGCCAGATAAAACAAGGAAGATTCACGGCCATTCCAGTTAGACAGAAAAGTTTCAATCCTCGCAGAAGCTCATTTCGTGATTAGCGCCATCCATATTTATGCAGCTAGTGGATGAAATCTGCAGATTTAATGCTATGGAATTAGCCAGGTGGGATGCTTGTGGTTATAAAATTTTATGCCTGTTATACTGAGTGATACAATATTATAGCAGCGAGACTGCATTCATTCATTTTTGTAATTAAAATTTTAATTAAAATATAAATGAATAAATTAAAATATAGTCGACAGAGAACATACATTCTTCTTGTCAGAGTATATCCGGAAAGCTGACAAAATATGCAAGGCGCATCATCCGTTACCATAGTAACACAGGCACGCAGGCAAAACAGCAGCATGTATGCATTTGCAACTTCGAGTGCAAAACAAGCACAAATATTTTGCGAGCAGCGCAGCCGTTTTAAAAATAAATATATTTGTCCTTCTTAGCAAACAAAAATACGCAGCGCAATACAGGAACTGCTCCCCCCTTTGCATGAAGCTGAATAATATAACTTACCCGCCGTGTCTTTTCAGTACAGTGAGACTGTTGAGGTTCTGGAATAATCTTTGGAGCGCACGCCCGACAGTTCAGGATTTATACAAACGGGAGAATCGGGGATTTTAAACAATGCACCTCTATCCCAAAAGAAGACGAAAATAAGGAAAATGCATCTGGAATATTACACTGCAGCTTAAAGTGCGAACGTCTCGCTTGTGTTTCGGACTCAGTTGTTGGCGCCTCTTTCGCCGAGCGCATTATCATTTTTCTGTCTGTTATCATCAGCACATCCAAAAATAACATAATTACCCCCTTGAAGCAGCAACCACTTGAGGCAGAAAATCATTGCGGGAGTAAAGGTGTTGCTAATCAAAGCGAGACAATTGGCAGCTCGGAAATATCAATGTTTAAAATCTTTATAGCAGCCTGTGGGAGGCCTGCACGAATCCTCCGTGCAGCGGTTCGAGTGTAATGAGCTGTTCCTCCAGACAACAAGAGTCCTCCGTCAGGCTGCGCAATCTCAGGAAATGGACAGCAATTGATGGTTGCACTTCGCCGACTCGGAGGCGCGAAATAACAGTTCTGAGCGACGGCGCACGATCCGATCCGAACGGTACTGACGATCACGATTTTTCCATTTTGATAATGCACGCCCGTGTCATAATAACGAGACACTGATAACGTAATAACACACGTTCAAAACTTGTGCCATGGAGACCCACTTTGCTGGATTCTGAGTGGGAATTATACTTGCCTCAAATCACCTCTCGAGCAGCACCGCAGCGGTCGCTAAAGGTCCACGCACTATTACTTCCCTCGAGCGTCACTCCACCGTTCCCCCTTCTTCTCAGGCGACTAGAGCGGCACCTCTTCCGGGCAGTGCTGTAGAGTCGGAGTCGTGGAGTCGGAAACAATCATTAGGTTACCGGCTCTGACTAAATGTACCGAATATGCCAGCATATAAATCGATCCAGCGTGAACGTCAATCTCCAAAAATTAGAGATGTAATATAGGTTTAGGCTTATATTTGCCGGATAAGTCGACCCCCAAAACAATGTGCAACATTTGGGCAGCGCTGTGGAGTCGGAGTTGTGGAGTCAGAGTTGGAAGAAATGATTGCGTTCCTGGAGTCGGTAAAAATGTACTGACTCCGGCCAAATGTACGGTATATGTTGCCGTATAAGTCGACCCCCAAAAATTAGAGGTGTAATACAGGTTTAGGCCTGTATTCGTCAGATAAGTCGAACCCCAAAATAATGTGTATTTTTTGGGCAATGCTGTGGAGTCGGAGTCTTGGAGTCAAAGTCGGAAGCAATTATTGGGTTTCTAGAGTCGGAGTACAAGGTTTTGCGTACCGGCTCCACAGCCCTGCCTCCGGGGAGGCGGTAAATGTTAACACGCTTCCCAAATTCTTGAAAGTTAAAACAGTGGAGCCTGTGCAAAAAATCAGTCTCCGTCATCCTTGCTGCCGTACGTCTTCATGGCTGCGGCAGAGGTTGGGGGGTTTGGGGATGAAGGGCGTGGAACCACTCGCAGCCCGGCGGGTGGCGGAGTTAAATCATCCGTGTAGCTCGACCGCCGCCGATGCCGCAAAACCGGGGAAGGAAGGAAAGCCAACGGGGTGCGGATCCATACGCGTGGCATGCTGGGATAATACGCTGCAGCCATGCCCAGGTTGTGATATCGCCAGCGGGGGCAGTGTGGCGCCCCCCAGAAGCGCAGACCCAGCTCACATCTCCTTTCTGCCTACCCAGCACAACCCATTCCTGCAGATGTAGCGTGTTTGCTGCAGGGCGGAGGGGGAGGGTTGGTGTTGCACAATTTCCGTGCTTAACGCACTTTTTCACGCGAGGCAAACTACACGGTGGACAGTTCTATCCCTTTGCAGAGCTGGAGACTTTTCCGGAACAGGTCACGCTAACTACCAAGTCTGACGGTACCACAGAGGTACGATTCACAGACTTGAAGTGGCAACCTCTTGGCTTAACCTAATCCCTACCCCCTAAATGACTGACCGCCCATCTAACCATCCGACAATAGCGCTCCTTCCTTATGTACGATGAAAACCCTCAAATAGGACTTTCTGTGTTTATTTAAGCAACTAATGTTTACTTCTGCAGTCACTAAAATATTAAGCTACTTACAGTGATTTACCCATTTCCACTGCTAGGTAATTTTTGCTGTATCATTTCAGGGTATACAGTAAAAATGCCCTGCGCACAACGCATTGATCAAGGATAGTACAGCAGGAGGGGGATTGAATTTGAGTTATCTGAGTCCAAAACCAGTAACCCTAATCACAGCACCACCTACTGCCAGGGACAGTGTATGCATGCGTGTGGGGACGTGGCCTCAGAAGTTCCTCCTCACAGACCGGGATCTGCCTTCCTTCGCTCCTTTCTCCTTCCAGGCGAAACATCTCACTCTCCAGAAGAGCGGTGAAGTCCATAAACAACACGGGACTCATGCAGCGTGTGTGTGTGTGTGTGTGTGTGCAATTTAGCGGCACACACCCCCATTAATCACCGCTAGCCGAAGTGGGCACATCCGAACCGCAGAGTTATTATAAATGAAAACAAGAGAGCCTGACATGCAACACACAGTGTTCCTGATCTTATCGAAGACTTCCTGTCTGAATATTCTGGCCTGCAGCAGAAGGCGATAAGCGATCTCCATCACAGACTTCCTCGTACATTTACGTCTGTTCATTTAGCTCATGCTTTTCTCCAAAGCAACTTGGAATGTTACACCTCTTACAGTGACTTACCGCTTTACACAAATGGTTATTTTTTTACTGCAACAATTCAAGGTATAAATTAAGTATATTTTATATACTGTACAGTAGGGGGCGCGGTGGCGCAGTGGGTTGGACTGGGTCCTGCTTTCTGGTGGGTCTGGGGTTCATGTCCTGCTTGGGGGTGCCTTGTGATGGACTGGCATCCTGTCCTGGGTGTGTCCCCTCCCCCTCCAGCCCTACGCCCTGTGTTGCCGGGTTAGGCTCCGGCTCCCTACGACCCGGTATGGGACAAGCGGTTCAGACAGACAATGCGCGTACCCTGCTCAAACATGCTACAGCAGGAGATGGGATTCAAACCTGCAACCTCTGGAATCGAGGTGCTGGATAACAGATTCGATGGACAAGAGGGATTTTGGTGTTACCGGGTTATTGTTCCTGTTCCCCTCCCCTCAAGACAGACTGTGTCATGAATATAGATGGTGATTGTTCCAAAGGGCTCTAACTCAACAGTGAACAGGGCACCCAGTGTCCTGCTGAACCTGCTGCTTAGATCCAGACCACATTTCATCCCCTGCAATGACAGACAGGCCCTGACTGGGGCCTTCCTTGCTCTTTGAACACAGCGCCTCCCAGAGGACACAACCTACGAACATAACTACGAAGCATTCCTGTACTACGAGGACAAAATCCCACCTGTGTCCAAAACCTAAAAACCCGGCATCCTCTCTAAGCCACAGTGCAATTTCCAGCTGAAAAGAGGATTCCTTCGAATGAAGGGGTGCATTAAACACACAATAACCTAGTAACTTACACTGATTTACAAAGCGGTTCATTTTCCCTGTATCTCTGTAGGATAAGTATCTTGATCAAGGCTTATACAGGAGGATGTACCATTCAAAACCAGGACTTCCAAGTCCAAGGCAGCAGCTCTAACCATTACGCCCCCTGCTGCCCTACTGTATTATTACTCCTGTTAATGCTCCTAATAATTTGTTTTGTAAACATGGCATTTGCACACTAGTTGTCTGTGCTCAGATTGGTGCGCGCTACCTGGGCACAGGGGGGTGCGGTGGCGCAGTGGGTTGGACTGGCTCCTGCTCTCTGGTGGGTCTGGGGTTCGAGTCCCGCTTGGGGTGCCTTGCGACGGCCTGGCGTCCCGTCCTGGGTGTGTCCCCTCTCCCTCCGGCCTTACGCCTTGTGTTGCCGGGTAGGCTCCGGTTCCCCGTGACCCCGTGTGTATGTGTGTGTGTACCTGCGCATAAGTGAAGTGACGCACCCCCTCCGCCGTGAGAAAAGGGGAAGGCGGACTGTTTGCTAATTATTTCCAAATGAGCGGAGTGCCTGGCACCGGTCCATAATGGGCGTTAATGAAATCGGCACGTCTGCCACGGTAATTGGAGTGGCGTGCTCCACCTGTAAGTCGTCGCGCTCGTGTTTGCCGACAACGCCTGGCTCCCCCCGCGCCCTCGAAGGTTCCCCCCGCACACACCACCGCTCGCTCTGAGCTCTCCTGCCGATCAGTTAGGCCTTGATTAGAATCGACTTCAAAAGAGACGCAGCGCACCGGCGTTGGGGAAGGGACACCCCTCCCCGTCCCAGGGCCGAGAGGGACGGGACACACCTCTGGACCGCACGCCTGCCCCGGATCAGCTGCAGCCGTAAGGAATCGAGCCCTTTCGACAGCCCGGCACACGCTCCCGCTGCAATACACACGAGTGCCGCCGCTCTTCGCCCCGCAGCACCCGCTGCCCACGTGCCGCCGAACCACACAGCGGCCGGTGAGATGCCGTGTCCTTAGTCCCTGCCTTCAGCTTGCTGGCCAACAGGGTTGGAGCAGCAGGCTTCGTGGGGAACATACATCACACACTTGGTCACCCCTGAGAGTCAGCAGTCACAGGGAGATGACATATTTAAAGAGTGCTGCTTGAAAGTATGTGAACCCTATTGGGATGGCCATTACTTTTGTGTAAAATATTCCAATAAACTTCTAAAACTTAAATGTTACATCTTAAAATAAACCGACAAATTAATGACTATGATTCACACCCCTGACTCTACTTACCTACTTGGTTTAACCAGTTCGACTTGGGCTTCACTTATTTTTACATCCTTTCTACTGCACACACGATTTCCTCTAAAGCAACACATGGAATTGCTCATTACACACCGATCCTCATTAAATAACTGTTTTGTGGTAAACATAAGGGACACGGGGGTTACCATACTTTCATACAGCACTGTATATCCATATTTGGATGAGAGACAAAGTCATCAAGCGCTGTTATGGGGCAGGAAGGGCCTTGGATAATGGTAATAGAAATTTGCATAAATTAATTACTTAGCCGTACGTTACAGCAGTTGTGAAATGCGAGGCCGTCGCGTGATGAGAACGGTAAATACGTGGCGCTCTCCGCTGAGTCCGCCGAGGCTCCAAAAACCGTCCTCTCGCAGAGGGATGAGCGAACGGGCTCAGACGTCGGCCCGGATGACAGGCGCGATGAACAAAAGCAAACATTTCACGCTCTCGGTTTGGACAAGATACTTGTACCTGCATCGCCACTCTCACTTTGCATACAAATGCTGAGCGCCTCCGCCCGGCGCCGCTCTTCCCCCCCCCGTCACAACCCCCGCCCGCGTGACGGGACCGACGGGACACGATTCGCAGCGGCGTCGCCGGGCCTGCGAAAACGCTGTCGCTCCGAGGAGACGGTGCGACGAATGGGGGGGGGGTAAAAGAACGGCGCGATCCGTAGCCCAACAACGGTGATGTGCTGTCAGGAGAGTACAGGCACAGGGGGAAGTTCCCTCTCTCTCTCTTTCACACACACATCTGTAAACTCACTATTTATTCATATTATTTATTTGTCTGACTCCTTAGTCCAAGGAAACTTGCAGTGTTAGATTATCAACTTTACCATGATTCAACCATTTATACAGCAGCTTACCATATCATTGCAAGGTAAGTACTTTTGTCGAGGGTCTTAAGGAAGATTTGAACCCAGAATGTTCCGTTTGGACGATCACGGATGTATATATACACACACCCCGTGTATATATGGACAGGTACGTATATTTGTGTAAGCGGAAAACGTTATCTTACAGCTCAGGTAAATTCCAAACCTGAAGATGTAACAATAACTAGTTTCAAAGGTTCACATTTTTATGTTTCTGAGCCCCACAACTGACACCCATTTATGCTAAAATATGGACGAATTGCATTAAAATGAGTCTCCCTTAATTAATTCTATATAACGTTGTACGACTGTCTTACCTGTGCTTGTTCAGCTCTTTCGTAGCTCTTACGTACTGTGCACTTAAAGCACATGCTTCTTCCAGGTGCTCTGGTTTCCTCCCACATTCCAAATGCATGTTTCACATGGACCAGGGACTCACAGTTCCCTCAATGTCTACATATGTGTGACTGTATATATATATATATATATATATATATACGCATGTATGTACATATGTCCGTGTTACATTTGAAAGGGTTGGGAAATACTTTTACGTTACGAAATATACGTGCTGGGCTACTTGCTTTGTGTCTTACAAACTTGTTCTGGACTCTGCCTCTGCTACAGACCCCCTGAAGGGAAATGGACCTGTGATCTGCCAACTGTACTGGGCTGTCCAAACTGTTTCAAAACCATAAAACCGTAAAAGCAAGAGTGTTAGAACAACTGCCTGCTGCAGGAGCGTTTCAAATAGCCTGGCAAGAACTGCAAACCAACCAATCATCTCACACCTGGTTAATAATTTTGCTTGTTAATTTTGCCCAAGTTGCCCTCAGATGGTTCCTTATTGATGTAACCGTGTGATCCACTGCTGACAATGTTCCAGGACCAGGGACACACCGCTGTGCCGCTTAAATGGGTGGCTGACCGCGTAGGTAGTCCGCCGCAGCTTACCTTGGATATGCCCTTGTGTCTGTGAGTTTTACCACGAAATGGTTATTTAATCATTGCCATTAGATTTTCATTACAATGTTACATAATCAGGGGTGCGGTGGCGCAGTGGGTTGGACCACAGTCCTGCTCTCCAGTGTGTCTGGGGTTTGAATCCTGCTTGGGGTGCCTTGCGGCGGACTGGCGTCCCGTCCTGGATGTGTCCCCTTACGCCCTGTGTTGCCGGGTAGGCTCCGGTTCCCCGTGACCCCGTATGGGACAAGCGGTTCTGAAAATGTGTGTGTGTGTTACATAATCATTGCTATTTTATCATTGTTTCTCATGTGACACAATAGGTGTGTAATGATCAATTCCATGTTGCTCAGAGGAAATCAAGTGTGTAGTAGAAACACTCAAGTAGTGCAGGTGTAAAAAATAAGTGAAGCTCAAGTTGAACTGGTTAAACCAAGTAGGTAAGTAGAGTCAGGAGTGTAAATCATAATAATTTATGCATTTTGTAAGTTTAGTTTAAGATTTAAATTTTATAAGATTATTTTAATATTTAATACAAGAATAATGACCAACCCTGTAAGGTTCACATACTTTCAAGCAGCACCGTGTATATGTGTGTGTGTATATACTTACATACATACAGAGTGGGGTTATTAGAGACAAGTACGATCATACTGCCAGGTGGTGATCAATAAATGGACCAATATGAAATAGTAAATTTAACCTTAATTCCAGCTGCTCTGCTGGCGGAAAAGCTGAACAAAAAATGTGAAATCTGAGCAAGTTTAATGCGTCTAGGACCACGGCCCCTAAATCAGCTCTATAAATCCAGCGCTCTATTATCATCTAATAGCTTGCGAAAGGGAAGGATCGACAGAATTAGTTCAATCTCAGCAATAATTAGTTCAACTAAGCGTGGAAACGCTCAGGTGGAACAAAACTCCTCGCACCGCTGTCTGCTCCTCATCCTTTCAATGTGTAAATCTTTTAGTTAAGAGTTGAAAAGACTTAACAAGAATTCTTTCCCATTACCGTTTTATGAAGCCCTTCCCCTATAATTTCATTGCCACGCGGCAAAATCCCTTTTTATAGCTATGATTATGGTGCATTGAAGTTCTTGCTGTAAATTCGCAGCTGTATGTGAGCTCCATGTCGGTACATGAGGTGTACTGGTGCAGTCAGTTTGGCAATTACCGGCACAAACGTGCCACCCGGCCACACGCTCAAGTGAATGACTATTTCGAAGGAAATTGCCGCACATTCTTTTTTATCCTCTGGTCAGACATCAGCAGCATGTTCTCCTTACTGGACAATGAAGAACATCCTCTGATGCACCACATGAACATTTATATTTACATTTATTCCTTTACCTGACACTTTTCTCCAAAGCAGTTTGTAACGTTAAGTTATTTACTATTATTTACCCATTTATAGAGCTGGGTAATTTTACTGGAGCAATTCAGGGTTAAGTACCTTGCTCAGGGATACTACAGCTGGTGGGATTCAAACCTGCAACCTTAGGGTCCAAAAGCAGCAGCTCTAACCACTACATTACCAGCTGCTGTTTCCCCAAACTGCTGTAAAACTGAGTAAAAGTGCATTTCATCACAGAAGATGAGCTTTAAACACAGATACATAATTGTGGATGTAGTGAGTTGTCCAATACTGCTACTTTTTGTTGTTATACTAGTAGGTCAGTGCAGAAGTCATAGTAAATAGTGATCGTGTCAGATGTGTCCTGTAAGGATCCGAACCAATCGGAGATAAGGTGAGACGTGGTTTCAAAAGAGAAGTTTTTTGAGAACCTTCTAGAACATTCAAAGGGATTCAGCAGCTCTGAGGGAAGGAGGGTGATATTTCCACTGCATCAGAGCCAAAACTGGGAACATTCAGGATTTTGATGCTGGACCCCGTGTTAGTGGGGTGGAGAAGCACATTGCTCCTGCGGAGGTGTAGGGAGTGATCGGGTTCTGGAGGTCTAGAAACACAACCGTTTCTCTGTTTCTTATGAAAAGTAAAGGCTTTTGACGGAATCCCTGCAAGCCTTCTACAAGTTCGCAGAACTGTCCTGAGTAACTCCTTCCTCTTCATGGAGATGTGGAACTCGGCGTCTGGGACAGAGCTCACTGGGAGAGTCACCACCCAAACGGATCACGCGTCACATAAACAAGGGCGACCAAGGGGCCACGAGAACTGTCCTCGGTCCTTATGCTGTCAAACGAGAAATCCTGGATGATGAACCCTTTGTTTGGTTCCAGAGGCAGTTTTTTTCTCCATTTGCAGGTGGAATACTTCGCTATTTCTCCAGCAGGCCAGAGAAACACAAACGAACCCATCTTGGGTGGCTGAGATGGTCAAAGTTTTCTAGCGCTCGTTGCTCACAGTGACCCCTCGAGGCAGCGAATCAGAGCTGCGGGTGGCACTAGGAGAACAGCGGCTCTCAAAGTCCGCGGTCGAGAGCGAGCGGCTCACACCAAGAATGTCGAAATGTGTGCGTGTTCATAAGAGTAGACAGAAGAACCAGTTACATGGTTGCCTCTCTGAGGACGCTGAGGGTAAAAACGGAGGAGTCGGACCACGGTTCGGTTAGTCCGAATACGATACCATCTGACTCTGCAGCTGAGCCGCTGGTTTCCTGGAGAAATGCTTGACAAACAACGTCTGTAAAGCAACACAACATCTGGAGAACATTTCTAATGCCCAAGGGGCCACTCCGCTGCGTGAACATTGTAGAACAACAGCAGGGTAGAACAATTAGCATCTAAGCAAATGAGTCTGACAACAGCAGCCCATACAGACCGGGATGGATTCTCTCCAAAGACGGCAGCACAATCAATACTTTCCATTGATCATTTTAGTTAATATACCAAAGAACAAGACCTTGGGACGCAATGGCAACGTGTCCGACTCCAGATCGGAAGGTTGCGCGTTCAAATCGCGTCAAGGTCAAACTTCTTCTTTTCTTCAACCCAAAATTCCAGCCAGCATGTCACATGATGTCTTCATGCATGTTCATTGGGAAAACACTGTGTATTAGTTCTTTATCATTATCTTGTTATTCAGTGACTTATTATCTCTTACATTTTTGTGTGTTTGCCCTTGATGAGCAACATCTCATTGTCCCTGAAGGACAGAGCTGCTATGATGCAGAACAAATTTTGGAAATCTGACAAGTTCCATCGTATCATAATCGTATCGCATCGCATCGCCTTGCTCTCCATTTTCCACTAAGCAGACGGTAAGTAAAAACACAAATACAAAGACACAATATATCCATAAATAATCAGATGCAAGTATTTAGTGTATAAGTCAGTTTCTATGCTCATTTATTCATTTAACTGATAGGTTTCTTCCCCAAAGCGACATACAGTATTAATCTACTTATAATTATTTACCCATTTATACAGCTGGGTAATTTTACTGGAACAATTCAGGGTATGTACCTTGCTCAGTAGTACTGAGGCTGAAGGAGGGATTTGAGCCTGCAATGTTTGGGTCCAAAAGGTAGCAGTTTCAAGCACGATTCCACAGCCCATACCCTGTCACAGCAATGACTGTAATGCAGATCCCTTATTTGTAGCTCAGCAGGAATAATTTAATCTATTTAAAGGTGCCGCGACACACAATGGGCTCATATTTCTGGCGAAGGCCACCGGATTGTAACTTTCCAGCCGCGTCGTCTTTGCAATGTGATACACGGGCAGAATAATGATTCCTTGCCCAGGCTTCATCTTCATGCATTTACATTCCCGCAGTCCGGGTAACACGATGTAACCTGGACGGAGTCATCGGCGGCGCCGGATGGCGCAAGTCGGCAAAGGTAAATGAAAAGTTGGGGGCGGGGGCAATCTGTCCCTCTGCAGCACTTTTTCCAATATACGCCAGCAGATTGGTTTCCTTGCCGACGTATTGATACCGTTCATAGGCCTGCAAGAAAATCACAAAATCAATTGCTCTGCAAAAATATTGCTTTATCACAGGGCGGCAGCTTGGCTCGGCATTGGCACACGCTTCTCTCCACTCCCTGCCCATTACAGCCGCCCTGCGGCCCTCGGTGCTCACACGGGGTTTCCAATTAGAAGCGACGGCGATGGGGCCGGCAATGGCGTTCGGTGGCGTGACCCAAAACAATAAACTACAGGCTCATCCAATGACAGAAGAAAGCACAAGTCTGGTTCTGCACCATTCGATATGTAAAATAAGCAGAGGAATTATGACGCCCCCCAACTGATACCACCCCTGCGTGGTCATCTCAGCCCGAGCCCCCTTTTCCTCGTGAATATTTAACCGAGATCCAGTGCGAAGGAGGAATCACCGGTGACGACCGGAACCGGACGCTCGGTCCACGCCGCAGCTCTCCGCGCCAGCGGCACGGTGCAAGCTCGAAGGAGGCCCGACCCGCGTTCCGCATCCTCCGTTCCCCGCAGCCACGTGGCATGAAGAGAAAGACGAGACGCTTAAAATGCAGCGGATGCCGGCGGAGAGAAGCGAAACGTTAAGTTGTGCGGCGAGATAACGCCGCTCCTTAACAACGAAACACAAGATAATGCCAGTATAAAACATTCTAATGTATTCTTTAATATCCTCCAAGATGTTTTCCTTGCCTGTCAACCAAATGAGATATCGGCGCGATATCAGCGGCGGGTAAAACATGCATTTTATTTGCAGAACCTGAGAGCATGAAATAAACAATAGGCTCTGTTCTCTTCTGGCAACAGAACAAGCAGAAATTGTTTTGTGACATTCTAATGGCTTTCAGAAGGCCGCCAAACATGGTAACCAAATAACGACGGTGTACGAGCGACGCTGACGTGCGGGTTTGCGCCCTCGTACGGTTAATCGTAACGGATGGATTACTCGCATCAAGAAAGGTGGGACAGCCTGGGAGAAAGAGTGTCAAGTTTCTGGAACAGGTAAACAAACGGTGGGGTAGGTAAAAAACAGAGTAACGGTGTTCATCGTTTACATTCCAAAGAGCACAACGGCGCGAGCCGCGTAGGCGGATAGAGGTCCGAGTCGTCGTAATTGAAGTACGGCGTTACCTCGCCTTACAGCCAGTGCTGTGGAGTCGGAAGCAATTGTTGGGTTACTGGAGTCAGAGTCGGTGAAAATGTACTGACTCCGACTAAATGTGCAGTATGTGCCGGCGTATAAGTCGACCCCCGAAAATTAGAGGTGTAATATAGGTTTAGGCCTGTATTCGCCGGATAAGTCGACCCCCAAAATGACGTGCAACTTTCGGGCAGCGCTGGGGAGTCGGAAGCAATTGTTGGGTTACTGGAGTCGAAGGTTTTGTGTACCGATTCCACAGCCCCGCTTACAACGATAACGCATTCTGGAAAAACCCTCCGTGAGGTGAATTCTTGTAACTCAAACACATAATTAGCATTAGTTTCAGTGGTAAAAATTATGATGTGTTCCTGAGCCCTAAGAATGACACCCATTTATGTTAAAATATCACCGAATCCCATTAAAATGGACACAGTGACTTCAGTAGTGAACATTAGTCATCATAACACACCATAAGTCCAATTTACCTTCATTCATTACTCTGTAATATGGTATAGCTGCATACCAGCTCTTTCCCAGCTCTTATGTACCACACACTTAAGTGAAAAGAAGGTAAAGTGAAGTCCTCGCTAAGTCCAATCCTCATAGTTTGAATAAGCGCACCTGGGAGGATGACCACGTCGGTTCGAATCCCACCTACTGCTGTAGTACCCTTGATCCAGGTACTTACTCTGAACGGATGGAGTAAGAATTAGCCAGCTGTATAAATGGGTGAATCAGTGTAAGCAGTTTAGTGTACAAACCCCATATTATACAGTGCCTTGGAGAAATGTTAATAATAATAGAACAGATGAGACCTTTTGCTAAGCACAAAGGAGAGCTTTGCTGGAACAGGTGTACGATGGGTAGGACCTCGCAGTTATGTTTGCGTATGAAGAAAGTATCGCATTCAAGAGCCGCGTCGCAACCCTCGTGTCTTATACCGCGAGGATCACGGACACGGAGCCCAACAGCCGCCGCCGTCTCTCCGCCAGGTCCTTCAAACCAAACACAAGAGTCAAAAGTCTGCTCAACCATCTGCCGCGTCGCGTCCCGCATCCGGAGCCGTGCCGTCGGGAGCCCGCACAACAGTCGGAATCGATTTACTCTTCGCGTTTATGGGCCGAGACGCATCCAAGTGCCATTCGCCAGAACTCGGCGTTCCGGGACAGCGGCTCTTTCACATGTCCTCACATTCGGCCCGTGAAATCAAGTTAGGGTTTTGAAATGTAATCGAATGAATGGGAATTATTATTGGCTCCTCCGAGGCAAGACAACGTCTCGTCGCGCAGTCTAAGCATTGTTAGCATAATAATATAAATATCCATGAACATTGTGTTCGGGTTAGTTTCCGACTGGGTGTCATAAAACAGTGATAATGTACATATGCGGTGTAAATACGCACAGACAAGAGGAGCTCGAGGCCTCGGGCGAAAGCGGAACGTTTAGCGGAACGAGCTTTGAATTCGGACCGGCCAATCGCTTAATTGCTCGCCGTTTTGCGAACTGTAAAAGGTTACCGCGCTCCGTGCTCAGCGAGAGGTGAAGGACACCGACAGATGGCGGAGTGAAGCTCCACCGAAAGGGACGAGCAAGGCGTGTATTAGGAATATGTAAACACGGGCAGACGCCCACCCACGAGCGCAGCCGTCCTCGCAGGCACAGAAACATGCGCGCATGTGTGACATTTGCAGCACGCAGCCGTCGGAAGTTCATTGAATCTCAAATTAATGCAGGGTGAGATTTCAGAGGATCCGATTCTGGCGGGTCTTGGGGGGGAAAAAAATTCCCTTTAAATAGGCCACATCGACCACTTTGTCTCTACAAGTTACTAAGAGGCAGAAATGTTCCTCTTTCTTTATTTCGAATCGAGTTCTGTTCCATTTTCCGCTAAAGAGCACAAATCCAGGATGGGAGTGTGGCACCGCCTTATTAAACTCACTTCCACAATGTTTACAGCTCAGGACTGGTGTTCCTGGGTGTCAGTGATCGATAACAACATGCATCTGATCCTCTATCTGCTTATGGAAACAATCAGGCTGTAAATGAGCAGCGAACAGAGGTCTGTGGAAATCTGAGTCATTTTAAACTACTTTTAATTTTATTGTATCGCAAAGTGTGGCTCGAAGTTAATACTACAATAGAAATTTTTACAAAGTATTTTTTAGGCGTGAGGTAGGGCCACCTGGTACTGCAGCGGTTAGGGCTACAACTCTCTGGATTTGAACGTCGGTGGTTCAAATCCCACTGCTTGTTTTGATACCCCTCAGCAAGGCCCTTACCATTAACTGGTGTGGTAAAAATCACCCTGCTGTGCGGATGAGTAGAAAAGCATCGGAAAAAATGTATATCCACAATTGTTAAAATCAAGGGCTATCTGTATTATTAACCCTTTAGTGACCGGAGCAATAAACGGTGGAACAGTCCTGTGGTTCCAGTTAGGTTTGTGAGATGAGGAACTTGCAAAAATGATGACAGTGTTTACTGACTTTGACAGCCACTGTCCAAATTTAAAAACCACAGAACTTTTTGCACAGTAAAGTCCTCTGGTGTTGTACTGAAAGTCACGGTGAAAGGAGTTTGTCCGACGCTGTCTGGATGTCCTAGAATAATCACCGATCGGCTGCCTGAGTCTTGTTTCCATCCTCCGATGCACTTATCTTCCTTCCTGCGAGTGGTTTCTCCTTGCAAACATCTCTGACGGCTTAGTCTTCAGAGTATCTTTGGCGCTCTTTAAATTTAGAATAGAACCGTTTCAAATAACCTCACGAAAACCCTCGCCGCCTGATCGCTTGGGATAGGTGAGCCGCAGCCGAGCTTTCATCGATCGCAATAACGCGCGAGCCCCGCCGAAGCCCAGAGAGGTTCTTAGCAGAGATGATCCAACCACACCTTTGCTGTTCACCTGTACAGCGATGGAAACGTTCACTTCCGTTCCAAGGCGTCTCTGCTACATAATGAAAAAAGGTGTTCCTGATAACCGAGGTCCTACTTTAACACATTTGCCCGAAGGCGAATGCTGCTGTCCGAAAAGACACTGACAATGGAGAAATGATGTAGAATGAGAGTGAGGGAAATGCGTTTACTTCCCAAACTAACAGCCTCGGGGCGTTCTGCCAGATGCTGCAGTCTCTCCTGGCACTGGGGTGGTTGTAGTCTAACAGGGGAAGCGCGGGCAATGTCACCCCTTCTGGCGATGGAAACGGCAGGAACGTGCCGCAGCTCGTTTCGCTGCAAGGAGGGGCCATTAGGTTAACCGAGCAAGCAGTCGGCTCCGGTGCCGCTCTCCCATCTGGAACAGTCCAGCCTCTTTCCCGCTGTGGTCTTGCGTGGGAATGAAGACCCCTGCATGCGCCATGCTCAAATCCCGTGTCTCCTCAGACTTCTCGCCCTACGAGTCTATGCAGATTGAGAACATCCCGCAGATCTCCATGACCCGGACCACCGGGATATACAGCCAGAACAGAGTCTGTGGTCTCTACAAAACTTACAGCCTATGAGATGGTCAAAGTTTTATGCCCCAGTACCTAGAGGATCTGACCACTCACTCACACCCCAGAAAGAGCGCTGTGCTCCTCCATCTCTGGCCGCTCGGTGGTCCCGCTCACGACGGGTCCAGAAAATCAGCCTTGGTTTTGGCCTCAGTGCCATGGAGTGAGCTGCCTCTGTCCCTCAGAGCAGCTGAATCCCTTCCTGCATTCAAGGACAGCGTCGAAACTCATCTCTTTTGGACCATTCCCCTACAGCTTCCTAAGTTAGTCCATCATCTGTTGCTTCCATTGACACACGATGCTGCACACAGTAGTCTCACAGTATGAGCAACAAGGTAAATCAGTTTAAAAAATTTCTTTTAATTTTATTGCATCGCCTGTTGTATAAGCAATAGGCCACGTTGCTATCACTATAGTTACTGTTATTCGGTGTTTGTGGGAAAATTCACTCACTGTTCCTGTAACCAGGTACTTCTGCAGTACTTACCTTTGCTTTTATCACATCACTTTGGAAAGCGCTCCTGCTGTTTTTCAAACTGCCTCTTTGGGGTATTTCTTACTGCTTCTCCACTGCCAAACAGGTGATGAAGAGGGTTTGAGCTGCTTTTACAGTTGGAAGTGCCCACTTTTGCCTTGGGAATGTACCAACATAGCAGAGCTGTTCAAGAGATGTTTTGGCAGCTGGAAGCATCGTGGTCAGAGCAGCTGCCTTTGGCTCTGAAGGTCACTGGTTTGAATCCCACCTACTGTTGTAGTACCCTTAAGCGAGGTGTTTAGGCTCATTTGCTCTAGTAAAAATTACCCAGCTCTGTGAATAATCGCAGGGAGTTTAACACTGAAAGTCACTTTGCAGAAAAACATGGCCTTGGCGTGGGTGTGTTTTGATATCTGAATATGCTATATGTGTCAAAAGAAAGACTACATGTATTGTGTCTATAGGTATGATACCGGGAGGCGTAAATACGGTATAGACTAAAAGGGGTGGGGCATGTGGTATGTAAGAAGGCCCTGAGTACAACTGGCCTTGTACATTGTCTTTAGTTCTGCGTTTCATGAAACGCTGTTGCTATTTTGCCCCGTCAATACTGGTACTCTTCACACACACACACACACACACACACACACACACACGCACACACACTAAACTCCTGAACTGCGTTTCTGTGTCTACAACAGCCATGCAGGAAATCTGTGGCCCTAATGCTCTTTATTCGGCAAGCCTACTCCCACCCCGGAACGTTGACCACTAGTACCCTGGATCGAGTACTTAACCTCAACCGTTACAGTAAAAATAACTCAGCTGCATAAATGGGGTAAATAACTGTAGGCAGCTTATCACTGTAAGTTGCTTTGGGGGAAAAAAAAAAACATCATGCTTCGGGTGGTTTACGAATCAGACCGTAAACCCATTTGCGCACCGAAAAGTTCCATTACTCGTCAGTATAGCGCTGGACTTGCAGCCGGGAAATACTCCAAGGCATCATTTGAAATGAGTAACATTTCACGGCAAAAAATTATTTGAGCTTCCATTTAAAAATTATCACCTGGGATGTCAGTATAATTAAAGGTAGGGTGATTTAAATATGCTTAAATATTCTTAAATTAAATGGAAAATTGGTCTGCTCAAAGCTGCCATGAAGACTTAAAACCTGCACTAGCTTTATTTCTTTCAGCCAAATTAAAAAAACAGTAATATTTTATCGCCATGATCTCTACCTTAAATTCCTTCTGCAAAAAATGCACCCAAGTGATGAATTATTGGTTGTGACATAGTGGGGGACACCCACAAAGACAATGGTACTTTTAAATTATGATTATTATTATTCTAACATTGCAACATTTTGCCCTTCTTTCATACATATTGACATTTTTGCAATTTCTGTGTTGTCACTTCTGTTTCCAAGCTGCAGCGACCCAATGCCGCTAACGTTAATCAACAAAAAAAGTAATTGTAGGCACACAAACAGAATTATTAACTTGTTTGGAGGTGGTATAGGGGGTGCAGCAATAAAGGTCTTAACGCAGTATCTTGCCAAATTTGTTCGGCTCTTAGATGTGTGAGACATCGCAACGTTCGCGATCCCGCGTGAGTCACCGAAGCTCGAACGGGTTGTGCGGAGTCGAAATGCAGGCGCAGAGGCGTGTGAGAAACACGGTGGATGGCTTCCGTTTCCACGGCATTCAAACATTCAAGCGATGGAGGCGGCCGTCCCACGTGGGAGAGATGATGGAATGCACTCGCTTTCCATTTTAATTTATTATCGCTATTGTTTACTCTTTACTTCATGATAATTATTCTGCATTATTTGCTACATGATATTCTTTCATGTATTTCATTGATTTTACGATTTCTCATCAACACTAGGTGTAGGAGTAGCCGGTATTGTAGTGGTTAGAGCTGCTGCCTTTGAATCCAGCAGCTGCAGGTTTGAATCCCACCTCCAGCTGCTGTCCTCTTGAGCGCTGCATTTACCTCATAAGGCTCCGGTAAAATTACCCAGATGCAAATAATTTCAAGCGGCTTAGAATTTTAAGTCGTGTCGGAGAACGTTGCCAGCTAAATGAGTAAATGTGACCAATACCTGTGATACTGCCTGTTGTAGAAAGTTCTAGAAGGAAAGCACGCCCGTTCCTGGTGAACTCCACTAAATGGGACTGGAGGCTGAAGACCTGGGAATGTCTCTGTTTTGGGTACAAGTAGATAAGGGAGGTTTGGGGCAAATGGAAAGACAGAGGAGGGATGTGCAGGTGAGTACGTCTGATGGATAACGCCCGGCGAGATTCCGCAGAAGCATGATAAACCGTTTCGGAGCTTCATCATGCCTCGTCATTGAGGCTCCGACGAACCACAAATTGTCTGGAAAAAAGATGATTTCCAGCAGAGAGGAGCGGCCTTTTAACCGCCGTACTACTCATACCGTTCGGGCGCGGCTCTCCGCGGGTCCGCCTTGCACTCTCCAATGCGAGCCCCCCCCACCCAGGTCGGCCATCCCCGCTCCCCGCGCAAGACCCGCTTCCACGAGATCAAACGGAATCATTCATTAGCGCCGCAGAGCTCTGCGCACGAGGCCTGCGAGAGCCTAGGCACGGAAGTACCCGGGCAAAGCGGGGCCCGGGAAACGGCTCCGGCGCTGCGAGACGCGAACATCGAGGATAAAATATTATCTCTCGTTTGCATTTCACAACCGCTCCTTCCCAAAAATAAGCCAGCTGTTCTTCCGTAAGAGCTCCCATCAGAGCAGTTCCACTGCACGCAGACAGAGCTCCGCGTTATTTGTTTGCGACGGAGGATCCCACGTGCCGCGGGGAGCGGCGCTCTGCCCGTTTCGGTCCTAATTAAAAACACTACGCCTCAGATATGATGAAAAAAGTCAAGGTGCGGAAGGAGCGCGCCGACTGCATTTCTAATTGCTTAAATGTGAACAAATCTAATAATTAATCTTCCTCGCTATTATGCGCGAATGGCGGCGAAGTAGAAAGAACAATGGAAGGAGGGCTATCTTGAGGAAGTTAATTATGACAAATTGGCATGTGGATACGATGCAGCGACTAGCTAATGGGGAACACGGAGGTGCGGTTGCAGGAAAGCGAGACGTTTGGAAGCGGTGGAGGCGTTCTTGTTGGGGAGATGTATGGCGGCGGCGTACAGTAACGAGCGCGCGCTCGGAATGATAACGACCGCACGCCGGCACCGCCGATGTGCGTGACGCGCGCTTGGAATCACGCACCAATTCCAGGGAAATATCTTTGCATTTTACCTTCACATTACCGCCTTTGGTAAGTCGTGCCGCAAATGCTTGCGTATGGAAATCGATTGCACGCGTGGCGCACGTGCGGGATGAGAACGGGCCTCGTGACGTGTGAAAGGGGGCTAAGTTCGACAGGGTGCCGAATCATTCCCGGATGGCAGCGCCCACGTGGCTGACGCGGTATGCCCAGCTGTCCGACATGTCCGGGGAAGCAGGTACCACGTAACCTGACATAGAAGTGGCCGGAGCCTCTGCTGGGGACGCAATGCTGGCACACAGCACGGGCAAATTTATGGAGAAATCCACGATGGGGGCAACGGGCTGTTTTTAGGGCTATCAAAGGTCTCGGGTTCAAAGGCCCACTCCTGCTGTAGTACCCTCCATCAAGGTACTTAGTCTAATAAATGTGGACGTAAGAGTTACCAGCTATATAAATGGGTAAATCAGTGTAAGTAGCTCAGTGTACAAACCTCATGCTGAGACTAATTAAAAATGTAAATGTAATCATATAGTGCTGCTTGAAAATATGGTAACACCCTGTGTTCCTTAGTTTTACCACAAAATGGTTATTGAATGAGAATCGGTGTCTGTCATGTGACGTAATACGTATGTAATGAGCAATTCCACGTTGCTTTAGAGGAAATCGTGTGTGTAGTAGAAACGCGCAAGGAGTACAGGTGTAAAAATAAGTGAAGTCCAAGCTGCATCACTTAATCCAAGTAGGTAAGAAGAATCGGGGGTGTAAATAATTATTTACCGACTCTGTTTTAATATTCTATGCAAGAAAAATGACCGTTCTTATAGGGGTCACTATATGTGTAGTTGAGACAGTGTTATGGTGGCCTGTGCCCTCAAAGTTCAGAAGAACAAGGTGTGAAAACATTTTGCTGGAGTGGAAAGGATTCACACGCGATGCTCTAGGTGCTCCCGACGTAGTGTCTTACAGTGCATCACTGTGTCTAGAAGAAATGTTTCCATCGGGTTACTGCAGCCGTAGTAATTACCTGTGTAAACGCACAGGGGAAATTTGTGTGATTCGCATTACTCATATTGGAGGTGAACCTCAGATTCAATCGTGGCACAATGTCGAATGCACTGTTATGAATATAATTTCAAATCCATGTAAACACGCGATGCTTCAGACAGAACTTCATCGCTGACATAATAGGAAAAATTACTAAATCAGCTTGAAAATAGCAGAAAAATCATAATAATAAAAAAAAAAAAACTTCAGTTGAACAACAGCTCATAATAAGCTGCTACTTTTCCAGGACGAGTAAGAAAACTAAAGGTAAAGGTAAAAGTGCTCAGATTTTACTGAGTGAAAACAAACACATTACGCCAGCACTTCTCTCCAAAGCAACTCACAACATTAAGGTGCTAACAACTACACACCTATTTACACAGCTGGGTAAGATCTTTTTTCCCCCGGAGCAATTCAGACTAAGCATCTTAGTTAAGATATTACAGCTGGAGGTGAGATTTGAACCTCTAACCTCAGAATGCCCCGAGAGCAGCGCTAACAGCAACACTATCAATTGCCGCTGACTAAAAAGCTCTTTTAATCCATGTTTTCTCAAATTTTAGGTAAACCATTTGGAGAGTATTATTGTCATGCTTGTCCTTATCGCCATCTTTCCATGACCCTTTTGCAAAAATGCTCTTTTTAAAATGACATTTCATCAAGGTAGGACAGCGAAATAAGTGCTGATGTGAACAAACAGCGAAGGTTTGCATTTGTTATATTGCCATGGTGATAATTTTCTTTGTTGCTGGACACTCCTGTGTATTATCCTGCCCCCAGAGTTATTACCTTTGAAATAACCCAGAGGATCATTAGGTAATTTGGGAAAATGTAGAGGTAATGTATCCGTACGCATAAATAGTTTTGAATAAAAGCTGTTAATAGTGTTTTTTTTTTTTTTTTTTCTTTTGCCTTTGATTGCCAGCGCTCCTAATGAGTTGAGTGCCTCTTGATAGAAAAATAATAGAAATAGCAAAACAGAAATATCAGACTGGGATGAAAGGTAAGTCACATTGAAGCGTATTGTTTAAATCCATCTAGATGTGCTAATGAAACATGGATATCACAGGAATTTTCAGCTAATGAGTCAATTATTTCAAAGTGCAGAGCCAAAATTACCAGTGAAACCAAATCAGAAAGTGGATTTATAATTTATGCTCATTTATTTACCTGATGTTTTTTAATGCTACCTTTGATTACTTACACATCAGGGCAATATTACTGGATTTAAGGTAAGAACCTCGCTCATGAGTACAACTGCTGGAAGGGGGATTCAAACCTACAACTCTCAGGCCCAAAGGGAGCAGCTCTAACCACTACACAACCAGCTACCCAGAGAAGACATGGAAAAGTAATGTAAACCCATACAGAGGCTGTGGTAAGGTTCAGGGTTATTTAGTAGTGCTTATAAAGCAACATTTTAAATCCATGACTTTAGCAAAAGGTCAAGGTTCAATTAAAATTTACACTTCAATGGCCAAGACTAAGTAATTTTTGCCTCCATGCAGAACAGCAACTCGGGGGAAAGAAGTGGAAACACAAATGGGCTATTTACTGGGGGGACCTGATTAAAGGGTGTAAGAGCCATGCAGAAGGAAGTTATTTATGAGTACAAATGTTCACACGATAAATGTTCCAATAAAGTAGTGCGTCACTCTTTGGGTTCAATGCTAAATAATTTGACACAGTATCTGCATAACGTAATTAAATGCTGGCAAATTTATGGCTCGGTGTATCGGACTTAGGATTCCGCTTTCTGGCCTAGGGAATTACCGAGGGAATCAGATTTTATGTGCATCATTTTAATAAACTATTCAGAAAATGGAAATAAGACGGAATCGTATAATTGGTTGAACACCAACGTTCTAGATTGGGGAAATTAATTACATTACAGGCGGAAATTAGTCCTTTAATGCGCCGCTCGTATTTGCATATGTTGCTATTCGTGGAAAGAGGTCCTGTGTCATCTGAAGGAATTTGTGTTCAATAAAAAAGATATAGATGCTCGAGCGTAGCTGAAAGTGGTTGTGTACCGGTTCCACGGCACACCTGACCTGAATGTAAAGGCGTCCACACAGCGGGCAGAGTGCGTTCTTCTGACGGAGGGTTGTTCCCGCAGACGAGTGTGTAATAGTTTCGCGGCCACACAGCGATTAGCACCATCTGAAGTTACGGGTCGCCTTGTTTTCCCCGGCGTGCCTTTTGCTGACACTTCTTTTTCTTCACTGCCTTTTCAAGGCCTTCGGAGCAGCTGGGGTGACGTGATGGATGCTTCCTCTTCAGTCATGCCCCCCTCTCTGGGCCGACCTGGAGGGTGGCCGGCGCTCCGCTCCGCCGGGCCGAGACCCGCCCCGGAGGGCATCCCGCGTGTTTGATGAAGCCGCTTTCACCATGAAGCAAAGGGAGGCTCTCTTATCACGTCTGAAGTTCGGATTGGACCAGGAGCCCGCTTCCACGAAGAGGACGAACACCCCGTATTGCAGATTGCCGGAACTCGAGTTCTTTCACAAAACCCCCTCGAGAAATTTTCATTGCTCAGTGTAGAACTGCTCCATTATCTCAACAAGAGAGCATATATCTCTGAGACGGAGCGCAAAGAATAAATAAGGTGTGACGCACAGCCGTAGACACCATTCATTATGTGTGGTATTCACCGCACTCAAGATATTATCAAGAAGTCAGAGATGCAGTGGTCCGTACAGTATAAATATTCGAGCGGATGAAAAAGAAGATCAAGTATAAGAAGAGGAGGAAGAATCAAGGCGATAATGGAGCAAAAAAATGAGAGAATGGAGATAACATTCAAAACCTGCTGAAGACCAAGTGAAAAAGGATGTAGAGTTTTTGAGGCTTTCCAACTGGTTGCAGCAGAAAGGATGGTTCATAGTACAGTGTTTTTTGTGTGTGTGTGTGTGTGTGTGTGTGTGTGTGTGTGTGTAACGGCTCATTCATAGTCACAAAGCACCCTGGCTCCTCAACTTACTTAACACAACCGGGATTTGGGAAATACATTCTTAACTTATCCATCCAGTAGGTGTGCCTCTGTAAAAACCTTACATGTAGCTGCAGGAATCTAAAGCACACTGAAATATTTTCATGAGCTTGTCGCCACATTAAAACGTGTCTTCTCAAACCCCTGTTCAACGCTAATAGTTGACCGATCCATCTCGTGAACAAATGCAAACTCGCTTAACTTTTTATTGATCTCCGACACTCAGGAACACCAGACACAAGTTGGAAACACTGTGGAAGTGAACTGAACTAAGGAAAACCCACATTCCCTTTGTGTTTGGGTGCTCTTTACTGCCCTCTATCAGCTCAGTGGCTAATCGCGGGTCTTGCTTGTGCCATCGTCGGCAGACAAATTACAAGACGGATGAGTGAAGACAAGACAACAGAAAATAAATAAACTGCAAAATGCCCGGACCTTGGAAAACCTACGAGTCAGATGTTCGTAACACGAGCGATGTTTTTACCAAGGTAACCGGTGTACTTTTAAATGAGTGAAATGGAGGTATGCCGACAACTAGCTGCGCAACGTTAAACAATATTAAGACACATTCACTTCTCAGTTTTTTCCCCTTTTTAACAGGAAGCCCTGATTATTTCCAGTGTTGTACAAAGCAATTTAATTAGAGAGCAATAATTGCAATTGCTGACAAATGCGCTTCTTCATTGAAGGTGGCGTGGGGACACGGGTATTTCTGTGGCCGACCCTGACATCATTAACGCTGTTATAAATCGCCGCACTTCGTTTTATCGCCCGGTCACTTGAGGCAGGTCGTAATCCCACACCTTCCCGTTTCCGAAGCCCTGCCCTGCCACGTTCCACAGCCTGGCCTCATGCGACAAGATGAAGAACGGTGCCCCCGGTCGAGGCCGTTCAACTCGGCAGAGTTGATCGAAAGGGACTCCACACGTATATGTATATAAAAACGCAAACAAACACACAGGCAGATAAAGAGGACCGCAAAGGAAGGCAGAGACAGCACTGCGGTCGAATTCTATTAATCACGGGCGAGTTTAATGGCTGTTCGCCATTGTAGTCAAGTGAATTTATTTGTTTGTCTGCCTCCTTGGTGTCGCCTTATTCTGGGCGAGAAGATCATTCTCCATGATCTACTAAAGCAATAAAAAACACGAAGGCTCGGCGTGCTATTGCAATTATTCTCACGGCTGTGATCCGTCAAGCATCACGGTCGCATCAGGAGGCGCAATAACAAACACCTTCAAGTGCCTTATTGCTTGCAGAAAATGGCGTTACGCCGACTGCATGAATTCAGACGTTATTCGAATAGGCAAATATTAAACAAGGGAAATTAGCAGATTTCTAGATAAATATTTTATTTATGGCTTCCTTGCGTCAAACAAATTAAGTGTTTCTTTGCTGAAACTGCAGACGCAGCAGATATTTCCAGAAGCAGCTAATTAACCAGATAAGCATTGTACCTAGTCGCTACTGAGCTGCACGAACGCCGAAATGAGCAAGAACAGGAGAAAAACTATTGATCACATTGAAAAATACTCGTTTTAACAGCAGCCATTTGAAATATGCTTCTATAAAATGGTTATTTATTGCTGTTGCAATACATACTGAGCACTAATTACAGTGTCAGTCAGCGTGAATATTATCGATGTGATGTGATGCTGATCCTCACCAGCAAGCTGGCCTTTGCCCAAGTGAACCTATTGGACCCAATGGCTCCTGTGCCTATAAGGGTTCTTCCAGTAGGATTACTACATCCAGCTCAGAAAAATATGGAATGCCTTCCAGAGTTTTAACTCAAATTATTAATAAATAAAGTTTTTTTTTTTTTCATTTTAATGCAATTTAAGATCATATATTCCTGATAACTAATTTATGATAATCTGAAGTCTTGGAGGTCCTACGAAAATGGTCCCAACTGGGCCCTGCAATTGCTAAGAGAAAATGTTCTAAGCTGCTGGTTAAAATCCAAACTGATAGGAGTGGAACTAATCTTACTACGGTACAGAATGGCACACGATGGTATGAGTACAGCAGGGAATGGTGCGTTTCCCTTGATCATTCGCTCACTTGTCGGTCACTCGTATTTCACAGAGAGCTGCGCAGCTCGGTGTGGAACAACGCCCGCTGTCAGACACACTATCTTCCTGCACTTTGTCAATTGAGTCAGATGAATAAGAAACGCTGTACAAATAGTGGTATTGAACGTCGACAATGCTCCGAACCTCAAACTACTGAACTACCTGAATCCAGAGGTTTCAATCGAATCGCGCAGGGAGGCAGCATTCCATGTCCAGTTGTAACACAATCGAGAAACATCCTGCGTTCTCGAGTCGGGAAACATCTTTTTTTTGCAAGATAATGATCTGCTCAGCCTTGGCGCTGACCCCCTTTGATCGATGCATTCTCTGATGAGAGAGAATGGATAAAGAAGAGAAAAAGAAAACTAATTTAGGTCAGAGAATATTTACAGCCGTGCGCCGCATTAAATTTTCATGAGTGGAGGTTGGAGGACATGATGTCTGAGATACAGCACGCCGGTGGAATCTCGGAGGCGCAGATTTACCCTGGACGGGGGGAGTATGTCAGGGAGCAGCAGCTCACCACGGGCGGGGCGACCGGATCGGCACGAGTAGAACCACGCTCCTGCTTTTGAGATACCCCTTTAAAACAAACGATAAGGCTTGTTATATTTCACAGGGGGTCCGAATCGGTGAAGAGTGGGCTGGGGGTGTCGAGTCCCGCATAACACATCAGAGAGGGAGAAACAAGGGTAAACACAGACCCAACAAGTTCTGTCCTAACACCAGGCAATGCACTGAATGAAACCCATTAGTTTGGTATGAATATGAGTATGAGCTGAGCCTTCAGAAGAGACCTGACACCGCACACAGGTGGAGCATGTACTAAATGTGCTGCTGAGTGTAATCTTGTATGACCGTGACGGGTGTGCTTACACTGAATCAGCCATCTTCACTAATATTTTGGCATGTTATGCCATGAAGGTACACAAAATTTCTCTGCAGGGATTAATAAAGTACCATTCTATCCTGCCCTAAATCACTTATTTTATAATAAACACATATGAACACGATATGTCATCACTAGCATAATACTGCATATGTATGTATATGTAATAGTGACACACACTGAAATCTTCTGCCGTAATATAACATATTTCATATGCAGCAGGTTTCTAAATATACTGACAGCATGAGGACAAGAGGAGAATTTTAAAAGCGCTGCAACGCAACCTGGGGAAGATAAGGCCCGTCTACAGACAAGGTGCAATAAAAGGGACCACACAGGAGCCTGGTATTGAGGGGTCTCTGAAAATAGAGATGAGTCCTTTACAGAAGGGTAAGCCACCAGTGAAAGAACTCAGCCTAAACACTGTGGGCTTTTTCCCCCCTCCAGGGTGTAAAAACGACAGGGTAAACATTTCAGTTGACCTGCTGCTCTTTTCCACCGTAATGCTCCACCTGGTCACACTGGCCCCCGTTGTGCAGTATATCCCGTTTTACAGTTTAATTTGCTTCAGTTAACGAACACCCTCCTTGCACTTCATTGTGAGCCACCGGCAAATGACCACCGGCAGCGTTTTTCACGCAGAAGCTGACCAGTTACCAAGATTTCCACCAGGAGGTCCAGGAGCGTTTCAAACATGGCAGCCATGCGCTCAAAATTGAAACTAACCGCAACAAGAATAGCTTTGTAATTGAGATAGAAAAAAGGGACAAATCTAGTCACTAATTAAATAAACCAGAAAAGTAGACATCTGTTTTTTTTAGCTAAATTAAATCAAAACAGATACTACAGCACAACACTTGTATGTAAGCAGTAAATTTGCTAAATGAGTCGAATGAATAAAAAAGGCTGAGAACATATTAGGGGACAAAATTTCTGCGTACGGCAGTGATTCTCAGGCCGCATCCTGAAGGACCCCTGTGTATCCCGGTTGTTGTTCAAACCCATCTGGTGACCAATGAGCCTTGACTTGAGCACACAATTTAAAAGGTATCGAACAACAAGAAGTCCTCATTGACGGCTTGCTGTAATTTGTGTTTTTACATTCATTCATTTAGCTGGTGCTTTCCTCCAAAGCGACTTACAATTATTTACCCATTTATGCAGCTGGGTAATTTTTTTGGTGGAGCAATTCAGGGTAAGTACCTTGCTCAAGGATACTAGAAGAGTACGTGACATTTGAACCGGCAACTGTTGGATCCAAAAGCAGCAGTTCTCAGCACTACGCCATCAGGCACCCCTTTAAATCACAGAATATCCAAAATGGAAAGTGGCTAAATTAAAAAAAAAAAAAATAAAAAAAAAAAAAGGCGCTTGCAAAAATTTGAAAAAATATAGTGCCTTAATTGTTATTTCGAGGAGCACAGATGCCAACATTCTCGGGCTTTGATCGGTTGCATAACTTGAATTTATTTAAGTCAACTCATTTATTCCGTTTTAAGCTTCACAGATGATCAAATAAAGGGGAAGTGCTCTTACCCCTGCAGAAGTTTTCTAATATGTTCACTGTAGCAGGTTCTCCACCGACGCCATTTCCATTCGATACGTTCGCTAGGCCAAGGACTTTGGTTTAATGGGTTTGGAATTATGCGATTCATACCCAGTTTGCTCAATGAACAAACCCAATCAAGAGCATTTAATTAACAGCTTGGCTAGAAGAAAAACCGGCACACGAAGGGGTTCGACTGGATGGACTAGGCCCTCGAAGTGCTGGTCTTCAGGCGATGGCCCCAAAACTTTGCAGCTCAATGTCATCGCAATTAATGACAGATATTAAATATAATTTCCTGGGGTTTAGCTATGTCGAAAGTCACCCGCACACCCATGTGTTAAGTCATCTTCCCTTTTCTTTTCTTTTTCACTGCAGCTCAAAGGCAGTCGCCACTCGAACCAAAACCGCACCGCACACAGGAGCTCAAACCGAGCCTCGAAGGGCACGGCTGAAGTACAGTTCTTAAGAAGCGAGGCTTTCATGTGTAATTATATAACCTAGAAAGCCATCATCAGAGACTCAGCGGGTCCGGGTCAGAGCGCCTGGAAAGAACTCGACTTCATGAAAACCTATAGGATGGGAGGGAGAAGTGAAGGCCTCCTTAACATAATTAATCTTTGATTTTTGCCCAGTTCAAACGAGCACGTCGCATTTATGGGCATCATTGCAGCAAAAGGCATAAAGCAAAGTCACTCTACGAGAAAATGTACGATTGCCTTCGTTTACGTATATTATCTGCATCTTAATGCCACCCGAGAGCAGATATACGTTGCCAAAGCAGCGGCTTTATTCCTCCTATTTTAGCTTTAATCCTCTTTGGCCCTCCTTTTTAATTACAGGGAATAACCGTTACCGTACCCATTTTCAAACATGCACAAACACACGGGTTGAGCGAAACACAAACATACAAGCACACGAGTGCATTTAATGGCCTTTTTAGCGTAGTAAAAACAGAAATTTATCACTGTTCCAGTTACCGTCGACTGTACGCCATCCAAAATAAAAAAAAGATAATTAAGCACTCAAACCTGCGTTCTGTTAATTATATCGGTTGCCAAACAAAACTTCAGCTCAAAACAGTCCACCCACACTGACAGTCAATGACCTGACAGGGCATTAAAAAAAATACATTCCCAGAATTATTATTAGGATTGCTGAAATACATCACAAACATAATATCAGTATAAGAGGATTAATTCAGATAAAACTTTTTTTTTTTTTTTTAGTTTTTGTGACAACACACAATAGTCAGTTTTAGCGCAGCGGTAAATATGTTATTGTGACCTTGGACCTCCAAACTACTGCAGTTACTGCCGTTTTACCAAAATAGTTGATGGCTGGACCATAGTGATGACCTATTAAGTAAAATATTGCGCAGACAGTACAGTTTATTGCAAATAGAGGATGATGTCGCTCGCAAAGTATTTTCTGTCCTCTGTGCAGGTTTTCAAATTTCATCGTTAAGCATTTGTTTAGAGCTTCATCAGAAGGCCTTCATGAAGCACAGAGCTACAGGCCATTAATAATTCACCGAAATGGGCTGCGTTACAGAGCAACAGAGCATGGTCTGTGGTGCGGGGGTTTCGCCAAGGTAGGCAGCAAGCTGCTTCTTCATCAGCTACTCCCTCGCTCCATGTGGGTGATACATAACAGGATGTCCTCTGGGCCACAGCAATTTAATAAAGGGCCAAGCACCACAGCAAACTGCAAATCAAATCAAGTCTGAGGAGGGAGACCGTGACGGACCACAGTCTCCGCGCCCTGATCTAGGCGAGCTGACAGCGACCCTCTCCATCCCTCACTTAAGTTTCTCAAACTCCCTCCTTAGAGGAACTGCAATTTGCGCTGCAACATTTAACTAAGAAAATTGCTCGGAGTCAGGATGGCACAGTGGCACAGCAGGTAGAACTGGTGCTTCACGGCTGTGGGTTTGGATGTTGGTTTGAATACGACTAAGTCTGTGTGGAGTTTGCATCCTAGTGTGTGCACCTTGTCTGATATCTAGACTTCCAGGATAGACTCTAGGCCACCGTGACCCTGCATTGGAAAAGTGGTTATTGATGATGGATGAATGAACAAATGAATGAAAAGCTGTGATTCAGTTACACAATCCTTTTGTAGGATGCAAAAAAGAAATAAATAAAATAAAAACAACATTGATCTCTTCAGAATCCCTCTGGGCTGTTCGT
Organism: Scleropages formosus; assembly: GCF_900964775.1. Classification (NCBI taxonomy): domain Eukaryota; kingdom Metazoa; phylum Chordata; class Actinopteri; order Osteoglossiformes; family Osteoglossidae; genus Scleropages; species Scleropages formosus. Next base: position 27,650,613 of record NC_041815.1, on the reverse strand, counting down.
GGAATAATTTAAAAGCTACGGTTAACCCATAGGTTAAAATATTGGCAAAAAGTGTCAAATGACCCTCAGCCTACTGGGTGAATACAGTAAAGATTGCTTTTTCGATGAAGATTACTTTAAAACACTGTGCAGAGAAAAATCGAAAGTGTTAAGAGTCATAGTACTACGTGTTTTTGAGTCGGCATGCTGATATGTAGGTGTTGTTTTCGAGGGGAAAAAAATGTACCATATGTTAAAACTCAGTGTCGAATCCAGTGTTTCTTCACATTATTTTCTTACATGAGTTGCTTGCAGCCAATCAGTGGACAGCCCACTGCAAAGGTTTGTGGGAGTTTTCAAAGTTTTTCAAATAAACTAAAGGAAAATTTTATGGATCTTTTTATCAACTGAGTGTGTCACATTAAAGGTTGTGTGCGATGTACCGCCGTCAGGTGCAGTGGAGGAGAAACTCTGCTTTGTCGGTTCGATGGTTTCAAGGACCAAACGAGTCAGTCCACTGTGTGCATATCTATCTACATATGGCTATATTAATTCTGAGAACAAAATTCCCTTTTAAAATACACACACACACATCTTCAGAGCCGCTTGTCCCATCTGGGGTCACGGGGAACCGGAGCCTACCCGGCAACACAGGGCGTAAGGCCGGAGGGGGAGGGGACACACCCAGGACGGGACGCCAGTCCGTCGCAAGGTACCCCAAGGGGGACTCGAACCCCAGACCCACCGGACAGCAGGACTGTGGTCCAACCCACTGCGCCACCGCACCCCCTCCTTTTAAAATACTATTTTTTAAAAGGGCTTTAAACTAAGAAGACAATTCAACAGAGAATCTCCTTACATTTATTGAGCTGATACCTTTGTCTGTACTAAAAACAGTGATTTACCCAGTTGGGTAATTTTGACCGTGGCAGTTCAGGTAATTAAAGGTACTCCGGCATCAGGGATTTGAACATAGGCCCTTCAACTGCAAGGCAGCACCTCTAACCACAACACCACTTGCTGCCCTATCTCCCGCCAAGACTCCACTTAACCTTCCGGAAGGGTCCGGAAAACCACGTGACAGTGTCAGTTTGTCCCAGTGAAAGTATTGTCTCCTAACACTAAATATTGGGAACCCAACACTCTGAAAGAGTTCATTTCACCCCGAATACCTGCTGAAAGAACCACTTTGAACCTGCCAGCTGGTTCGACTTTGTGTTTGTTTCCACGTATCTACTTTCGGCGTGTTAAATTGAGCCCTATTACAAATGCCTGGTGTTTAATACAATTTTAATTCCTCTCCAGTCCGCTGAGACACCACTCACCGCAGCTACATGCCACTGTCTATACTAATTCGTTTAAAAGCAGCAGGTTTTCAGCCGCTCTGGAGTCCAGGATGAAGCACTGCACCTGGGGGAGGAATTATCAAGGGGCTCCGGGGGGTAAATTCAGCAGATCCACACCTGCCACCTGTAAGGTAAAATTAAATAAACGGGTCATTGCTGTCACCGGCTCCGAAGAACACGGGGGGGCTAGTTCGCGTGAGGAAAACAGACGACAGCATTTAGCTCAGTCCCTGCAGAGTAAATAAATAAATAACTAAACATATATATATATATATATATATATATATATATATAAAATGGAAACGATTTTCAACTGGCCAATAAATAAACTGCAACAATCCGCAACGCCTCCCCCCCACCCCCACAGCCACACAATAGATTTCTTTTACCTTTATTACCACAGATGTTCTGAGCCCAGGAGAATAATGTCCCTGAACCGCTGCATGTCAACAGCACCGTGTCCCCTGTTGTTTTCTCTTCCCCTTCCAGTCTGAGCGTGTCCCAGCACCCGCTCTCATTTATCGGCAGATTTATCCCGGCGGGTGTGCATCGCTTGTCAAATGCCGAGCAAAGGTTTTCTTAAGTCGACCCGGTTAGCAGGGTCTCTCTCAGCCCATCTGTTCTGAACGGGGCTCAGAACCATCTTGGAATGACTGTTAAAGGGGAAAAGGCCATAATTTAGAATTTGCATGTGTCACCCATAAATTACACTGCACTCAGGACTCAAAAAAGAATGGCATTTCTTTTATGCTATTATTATTATTATTATTATTATTATTATTATTATTATTCATGCTGATCCTCCACTGCATCTTCAAGCAGGTGTTGGGGATTGGAGGTGGCCAGGGACCTGTCGGGTGGCTGTTGGGGGAAGGGGGCCCTGAGCTGAGTGAGCTAGAGCCAGGTGGTTTGAGATGAGTTTCTCATCCAGGTGAAGATGGGCTAATCGTTCAGGCAGCCCACAGCGCAAATATCAGAGGAACAATTACCTTCCCATTGATACGGACTCTCCAAACATCCGCTGAATCGTTTCTTCATAAATAATAACTGTTCTACCAGGCACAGGTCACAACATGAACTGCGGAACTAGATACTGACTGGGAAGCTGCTCATTGGTATATTTCATTAATTTAACATATTCACCACAAACTATTTACAGTGTTGCTTGATAGAATGGTTACCCCTTTGTGTCCCTTAGTTTTACCACAAATAGGTTTTTAATGAGGATCATTGCTTCTCATGTGACACAATAGGTATGTGATGAGCAATTCCATATGTTGCTTTAGAGGAAATCATATGTGTAGTAGAAACACACAAGTAGTGCAGGTGATAAACCAAGTAGGTAAGTAAAGGCAGGGGAGTAAATCACAGTCATTTATTAATTTTATAAGTTCATCTTATGGTTTAGATTTTAAATGTTTAAGATCTTATAGAACAAAAATTACTTTCCCTGTAAGGTTCACGAACTTTCAAGTAGCATCATATGTTTCTTTATTAGTAGACAGCATGAATCATATATGGTTTCGTGTGTAGTTATCTATATTTCAGCATGCACTTATAAGGCTGCCCACATGGACTGTAACATTGATTCCATCCTTCACCAACAACCAGTTGGTCCAATGCAGGGCCATGGAGGTCCACGTCTATCGTGTTAGCACGGTGCATGAGGCAGGTGTTGATCAGGTGAACTGATCTTTTTTTCCAGACAGTCTGAGGTTCTTTGGAGTCTCAACGATGAGCCACCATGAAGCTTAAAAATGGTTTATTACTGTTCTCACCAGATGTTATCCATCACAGACGGCCGCTCCTGCCTGTCTCTTCTTTTTTTACACTCCGCAAAACGTTCTTATCTATCGTGTCCATAACAAAGACCATCCAATGTCTCCTTCCAATAAGTGGAACTTACCAGAAATCAAGTGCTTTTTTTCTAGAAATGCTGTTAAAGGTATCCAAGAAAAGAGAAGTGAGGCAATTAAGATGCATCACCCATATGGTGAATTATGTAATAAAGAATAAACAATAACTGAAAGTAAGTCATAGTAATATAATAAAAAATAAATGATAATTGTAAAACATTGTATAAAAATTAAATACAGTCCAACACATGGAATAACCTGGATGGGATGCCAGTCTATCACATGGCAATCATTCACATGGTCATTTTCTGACACACACACACACACACTCACTCTCTCTCTCTCTACAAACCACTTAGTCACCAGTCCACCTCAGACACGCATTTTGACTGTAGGAGGACACCAGAGCACCTGGAAGAAGGTCACGTGAACACGAGGAGAACATGCTCACCCTCTACACACTCACATTCAAACCCACAGCCCAGGAGCTGCAAGGCACCAGCACTACCCGCTGTGCCACCTACTAACACTGATTCATGTTTTTCTAATTGAACTTAAGAGCATCATTATGCACTTAAACACAGAAAGAAAATTCTCAACCCGAAGTGGTGTTCCACCCAAGGAAGTGTTAACGGAACCAGCAGTGGTCCCCGCATTCCACTTTTCAAAGTTTGTTTTTAATCTTGCCCCCTAGTTACTCTTAGCACGCCAGTGGATTCATGGCAGCCGGTTTTTCATTACAAAATCCCTTTTCTCACTCAGAAGATGTCCCCTAATGCGATAATGGTGTTGTGTTTAAATTTGATTAGGCTGCTCTCGCCGCTATTTGAAAAGCTCTCTCTGTAATTAATGGCACACAGTTTAACATGGGGAGTCACTGATTGTGGATGAGACGCTAAAAGTCCGAATTGAAAGTAAACCGCTCGACAATTCCAATTTACTGATGGGAATAAGTGTCCAAAAAAAGAGAAAGACCCAGTCTGGGTTTCAGTCCTTTTTAGGGAATTGTCCATTCTCTATGTAGCTTTCATGCTGTAATGTTGTATTTAGCTGATGCTTTTCTCCAAAATGATGAACACTGATTTACCCATTTATACAGCTGGCTAATTTTTATTCTATCAGTTCAAGCACAGTACCTTTATGAAGTTTTCTACAGCAGGAGGTGGGATTCAAACCCAGGTCCACTGTGGTAGCTCTAACCATTACACCATCTGGTGCCCCCTTTCCAAGTTTTGAATAGGCATAACTTTGCACCATGTATAATTTCATCAGAGAAGACTATAAAGAAATAAGTATTGATTATTACTCATATACTGCATTCATCAATTTGAACAAGGGAAAATGCTGGTAGTGTAGTGGTTTGGACCCAAAGATTGCAGGTTTTAAATCCACCTCCAGCTGTAGTGCCCTTCAGCAGGGCACTGACCCTCAATTGCTGCTAAAAAATTATCCAACTGTATAATTGGGTATATACATGTAAATGTTTTGGAGAAAACTGTTGGCTAAATGTACTTTGAGGGTTGGCAGTATGTGTTTTGATCAACGGTGACTTAAAATATGATGGTCGCAAAAGATAAAACATGATGGTTCTGTTCCCACTAGGGCCTGTAACACCCTTAGTTTGAACTGCTTGAGTGAAATATACATATATTACAGGGCAAATACCATCAAGTTAAAATCGACTCATCGGGACCACTCGTGTGGTTTCCATGGCAATAGAGGGCACTGAAGGAATTTGCAACTGCCTCCTTCCCTGCATGCCTTTGGACCATGCGATGAAATCCTCACAAACATTTACATTTATTCACTTAGCAAACACTTTTGTCCAAAGCAACTTACAGTGGATACTATGTAGTGTTACTAGCCCATACACCTTATTCACCAAGTTGACTACACTGCTAGATACACTACTTACAAGGGGTTACTCATCCATGCATCAGTGAAACACACTTACTCCATGACACTCACATACTATGGGGGAACCTGAACAGCATGTCTTTGGAGTGTGGGAGGAAACCAGAGCACCCAGAGTAAACCCACACAGACACAGGGAGAACATGCAAACTCCACACAGACTGAACCCATGTTTTCTCATACCACCAAAGCACTGTGAGACAGCAGCACTACTCACTGTGCCACTATGCCACCCAAACGAAGGGAGAACATGTAAACTGCATGTAGGCTGAGCTGGATTCAACCCCATGTGCTACTGTGCTGCATATATTACAGATCACCAGACTAAAGAGTAAGTCCACCTGGGCAGGGATGACCTGGACAGGAGGGTGAAAGCAAAGCAAGTTTCCTATATCTGTGGGACCTGGTGCCTCATTTCTTCATAAAACCAAATGCCTTATGGGAACAACTGGTTTCCATCAGGTGGACTCACACTTTTGACTGCTAGCGTAGATACAGTGCTACTTGAAGGTGTGTGAACCCTGTAGGGATGGTCACTGTTCTTGTATAAAATTTTAAAATAAACGTGTAAAAACAATAAATGACTATGACTCACACACCTGATTCTACTTACTGACTTGGTTTAACCAAGGCAAATTGGGGTTCAGTTATTTTTGCACCTACAATACTTGCGTGTTTCTACTACACACATGATTTCCTCTAAAGCAACACATGGAATTGGTCATTAAACTCCTATTGTGTCATACAACAAAGACTGCTTCTCATTTAAATAACCATTTTGTAGTAAAACTAAAGGACACAAGGGGTTACCATACTTTTAAGCAGCACTATATAAACAGGTAAGACTGTGAGTCACTCTCGGGAGGGAAACTGTCAGTAAACCAATAAAGTACATAATGGCACAGCATACAAGAAGGCTCTATGACTGTCACTTATCTGCAGGATCTCTCCTATAAGGTCAAGTGCCACATTTTCAGGGCTTTTGTTGAATAAGCGCAGCCGTGACTCACTGGAAGGAAACCCGAAAGCAGAAGTATGTCACTGCACAGAACTGCAACGATATCTGTCCTAAACAGACACGTCGAAAAGGGCCCGGGAGCCTGGCGGAGATGTCCCGACCACGAGAAAACATCACTGCGGATGAAACCATTCCCAACTGCGAAGAAGCAGTCGAGGCCCCTTTAAGAGCTACGATCACGTTCGTGCCCTTTTTCCCTGAAGAACGGCTCCCAAGATGAAGACGATGACAGGTGATAAAATGTGCCCTTTAATGGTGACTGTCGGCCTGAAACACCCAGCGCGATGAAGGATCTTGACTGAATGCGAGATGCCGCTGTCTGCAACGCGACACCACAAAGGCCCGCCCAAATTAAAAGAGGCGGCTGGGCTATTGAAAATGACCGAGTCCCCTTGTCTGAAGCCATCCTACTATTCGTTACTCCTCTCCTCTGTCTGGTGGCTGCAGTGTTTTCTTTAAAAAAAAGGAGGAGAGGACGAACACCTGGATTTTGAAGCACAACTGAAACGAGCAAATAGAGCTCCACACCAGCCCTGACGCCGCTTCTTCCTTGGCTCGGTATTCGGTCCCCTCGTCTCCTGCAGTTTGCCGTGCCCTGCTTTCCCTTCTCTCATCTCCTGCTGATTACTCCCTCTCCCTCCTTTCACTTAACCCCTGGGCTGCGTTCAATACGGCTTTCTATTTTTGCTGTCCCCGTCCAAAATTGGGTGGCCCATTATAATAGTTTACAAAGCGATTAGAGTGCTGCTTGAAAGTATGTGAACCCTATAGGGATGGTCAATATTCTTGTATTCTTGACTATGATTTACACACCTGATTCTTCTTACCAACTTGGTTTAACCAATTCAACTTGAGGTTCACTTTTTTTTTTTTTACACCTGCACTACTTGCGTGTTTTTATTACACACGATTTCCTCTAAAGCAACATATGGAATCGGTCATTACACACCTGTTACGTCACATGAGAAACACTGATTCTCATTCAATAACCATTCTGTGGTAAGACTAAGGGACACAAAGGGTTCTCATACTTTTGAGCTACCGTGTGAAACGGATGAACTCCTAACGTTAAACATCTTTTAACTCATTTCTACACTTCGTTGAGGAATGTATGGTCTGCAGATCTCATTAACCCGAGATGATACCACTGCGTGGGTGTGGGTGTTTGTGTGTAACCTCCCGAATCTGGCGTTTCATACCCTCTGCTCTTCGCTAGGGGGTGCGGTGGCGCAGTGGGTTGGACCACAGTCCTGCTCTCCGGTGGGTCTGGGGTTCGAGTCCCGCTTGGGGTGCCTTGTGATGGACTGGCGTCCCGTCCTGGGTGTGTCCCCTCCCCCTCCGGCCTTACGCCCTGTGTTACCGGGTTGGCTCCGTGACCCCGTATGGGACGAGCGGTTCTGAAAATGTGTGTGTGTGTGTGCTCTTCGCTATAATCTCACCCCCCCATTGTCAAGCAGATCTGACTGCACACACCACGGACGTAAACAACATGAGTAAACCGTGTAGAATCAAATAAAACCGGTTATCGTTAATTTTACGTGCTCACACGCAGAGCGTGGAGGATGTTATGAAGCCTTACGGCAATCAGATGAAAGAAACCATATTTATGTTAGATAAAAGAAGCAAATGGGTCAAAGCTGACCAGAACACAACCGGAGGGTTGAGCGCTCCAACATCCTTCCTTCCTTCTCACACCTTCTCTTCCTCTATGTGCTACTTCCCCACTCTGCTGTCCCCTTTGACTGCAGCCCCCCAGGTGCACATACACACACTGACTCCCTACACAGCTCGTACCCTTCACTGCTCCCCTCCCTCTCATCTCGCATGACTCTCCACTGTAATGGATTCTCCAGCAGCCGGCACAGGTTGTGGAGGGGCTGCACGAACCCGCATTTTTATCTGGCACTCTGAGAGGGGGGGCCACCACGTTTTCTCATCGCCGTAATCCCCGAAGGACTATTACAGATGCTCAAAAGGTGGAGCGCACTGCTAAACAGCTTTCCTCATAATGGCTGGTGAAAGAGCCGGCATTAAGCATCACACAGTGACGCAACGGCAGCGGAGTCGGCAGAATCGACGGTTTGGGGCAACGCTGGACTGTCTTTCAGACCTACCGCCGGCTGCTGCGGGACCCAACAGGTTAAAGGCGAGCAATCAAAACGTGCGAATCAATACAAACACACCACCCTCTGCCTTTATGACCCTATTAGCGCTGTGAAAATAAGCAGTCCTTCCACTCAATAGTGGATTTTCAACACATCATTATCATCTCTGGCTTCCTTTCCACTCATCGAGCTCCGTTTCCGACCGGCCCTCCGATACTCCCCCCCCCGTCGAATGTCATTTGAGGGAAGTATTTACGAGACCATTAGACGGAACGTGCGGCATGGAGGGTAATTTCATTTCTCTTTTGGCTGTGGTTTATTCAGATTAGTCATGGTGAGGTGTTCTGGAGAAGGGCACAGTAAAGCTGTGTTGCATTTCGGCTGGTGAAGCCACTGACAACGGCGTTTAGACCCGAGCTGTACTTGCATCGGGCTCCACTGGATCACCTGCTAAAAGTTCCCTAAACGCATCTTTTCTCTCTCAATACATTTCCGGGGGTATTTTTGCCGTCTTGTGATCACATAGTGGTGTTATCCGATATGATTTTTCCTCCTTTTGTGATTCAGAAATTATTATTTCTGAAGATCATTAATTCATTGCTGCTCTCCCAAAAGGGCTTGAGGCCCTCAGCAGTTCGTTTTTTTTTTTTTTTTATTATTGGCTTGCAGCTTCCATAAAAGCAACTGAGTCAGAACAAAATCCTCAGAATTTTCAGCTGTAGGAATCTCAATGAAACTACAAAGATCTGCACGGAATAAAACCGGAACTGTCACAACCCCCCAAGGGCAAGACTTGGTGAACTTTAAATAAAAATAATTTTTAAAAAATGCTTTCATTTTCAAATAGTATTGTTTCATTGTGCACTACCTGGCATTTTCAGCAACTGGCTCTTTCATCTACTAGCTATAAATATTCCAGTTTGCAAAACTCAGCAGGAAACGGAATATATTTCACATTTTCATCTTCAGTTTTCAGTTGGCACACTGAAAACTGATTATAATGACCCATGTGAAGTTTCTGGATTGATTTTCAACATCAAACTGACCTATAAACGATTTAATCAAAATTACTGTACCACAATGAGGGCTTAAGTTGCGAACATTGCTGAGACATTTTTTCAAACTGCACCATCTCATACTTGGGGAAAATTTTGTCTCATTTTCATAACTCAACAAACCCTTTGAATTTCATATGGCTACTTTGTAAGTGATAGACATCAAATGCTTGAGCGTAAAGCATCTTTATATTATTAAACTTTTGTTCAAGGTATATAGTGACCTACTTATGTTTATTCACCCATTTGTACAGCATGGTAAATTTTACTGTATCAGTTCAGGGCAGGGGGGTGTGGCGGCGCAGTGGTGCAGTGGGTTGGACCGGGTCCTGCTCTCCGGTGGGTCTGGGGTTCGAGTCCTGCTTGGGGTGCCTTGCGATGGCCTGGCGTCCCGTCCTGGGTGTGTCTCCTCCCCCTCCGGCCTTACGCCCTGTGTTGCTGGGTTAGGCTCCGGCTCCCTGCGACCCCATATGGGACAAGCGGTTCAGAAAGTGCGTGTGCGTGTGTGTGTGTGTGTGCAGTTCGGGGTAAGTACAGCATCAAGGGTAGTATAGTCCAAGCTGTGTAAGGAGAATGGAGAAGATGAAAGAATTGTTCCACTGAAGATATAATGATGATGAGCACTGATTTAAATTTGAATCCTTTGATTGCAAAGGTAATGTCTCTAACCGCTACGCCATCTGCTGCTTTGATTTCTATTTTTAGTTTTTATCTATATATGGAGCATAAAACCTTTTAAACGCTAGTAGTACCTCCTTTTTTTGTTCTCCTTTAGCCATTGGTTTATTCCTATTGCTCAAGACACCCCTGTTGTTCCAGTCGTATTAGGAGTATTAAAAGTTGGTATTACCTGGCAATGAGCTCTGCAAGACATTCCAGCAGAGACACAGGACGTCGGTTAACTTAATGAGTGTGTGTGTAATATGTCACATGCTTCAAGGTGGAGCGAATTCATTCAAGCCTATGTCTTAGGCCTGTGTGCTACGCAGTGCTCGGTGTCTTCTGTGTCGTCCCTAATAAATCAATACTGTGTTTTTTCCTAAATGTTGCCCCCTCCCAGTCTTTCTCATTTCAGTTTAATGGGCACTGAAGGGCTCTGACACAAAGGCTCCCTCTCACCTGACCGCAGATATGAACCCCCCCTCCAGGTGAACGCTCAACTTTTATTTTCCCCCTGAAAGCAGAGCAAGAGCAAATATCGACGGGCTTTTATCAGAGACTCTCTTTTTCATTTCCAACCACTGCAATCGCACAGGAGCCGCATCAATATCACCATCCTCTTTTATTTCATTTTTTTCTCACCCTTCCTTTTATCAGGAATGATTTCATTAGACTCTGGTTTGACAAGTCTCGTCTCGCCAGAGTGATTTCGAAACGCGTGTCCCTTGTAATGTTTCCATGAGCAAAAAAAAAACAAAAAAAAAAAACAGTTTTTATGGCTGAAATAAGTCGTTTGTAGTGCAAAAAAGCAGAGATCCTAAACTTGACAGACACATTACAGGTATGGCATCAATGGGTCCAGCGCTGTCTAAAAAGCCATCTTTCTGACACTCAGCCCTATCTCATCCATTAGCCATACATAATAACTCACACATAATAACTGTAATAGCTAATACCTTGTTTCTGTCACAAAAATCTGAACAGGAAGTCCCAAATCTTTGTCGCTCCGCTATCATATTTAATTATTCATTTGCCTAGCAGTTTATGCAGCTGACATTATCAGACACCTAACAATGATATCAAGCAGCAATAGCCCTCGCTTTATCACACACATTTTTGCTTATGATTATTATTAGAAAATAAGGAGTTATTATGTATAAGGGCAACAATAGGAGTTATTAAAAAGAGCAGGATTTGTGTTGTAGGTTTTTCAATGTTTTTTCTTTGAAAATTTGTGTAGGGGCACAACTTAAGCGAAAACGTGAGATGGGCTCAAAAAGTCATCTAGAACTACATGTGGAGTGCATGTAATTCCTTACTATTACACTGTAACCTTTAGAAAAGTCTATGTTTTCCCAGAATATTTAATATATATCACAAGTGCTGGGCAGCACGATGGCACAGCGGGTAGCACTGGTGCCTCATAGTTCCTGGGCTGTGTACCATCACAACCCCACATTAGAGAAGAGGTCTTTGTTTACATATAAACAGCCTTTTTCATTCTTATTACCCCATTTTAGGGGATATACAAGATATGAAAAGAGGGTAAAAAGTATTAAAGGAACTGTAGTCCCTTCACAGTTACACGGATAAAGATGTCAATACCCTCAAATTAAAGATGCCAGTCTGCACCCCATAGTCACTGCTTAATTTCAAATCCAATGTGTTTGAGTACAGAGCAAACAACAAAAACTGTATTATTTTCCAAATATTGACTGCACTGGTATATACAGTATACTGTACATACTGTACACAGAGAGCAAGCACAGGCCAAACCCACTGCACTACCGCACCCCCTCTGTCTGCCAAATAAATAAATGTAAATAAAACTTCATCCACACAGGATTGCAGTAAAATACCCAGGAGGGGTTGTAGCAACTGGGTGCCCCTGGGGTTTATTTTTCTTCACTTCTTCCCAGCTATGTGTCTTTTGTTTTCCTCCCCACTGTTGCCGGCTACCTTATCCTAATAGTTATCTATGCCTGTCGCCTTAGAAAATAAAAAATGGATATCTGTATTGTACCAGTCTCTACCCTTTGAATCTTTGCTCAGCACTTTGTGTCACCCTGGTGAGAAGAGTGCTCTGTAAAAATAAAGTGAACCGAATATACAGTGTACACAGCATCATTATAAAGCCAACCAAAAGTCTTCCAAGCCTGTAACTCTATACAGCACAAAATATTGATTCAATATCATATAGAGCCCTTTGAATTAGGGATCCCAAGAGTCGCTCTCATGAAGAACGGTGCAAAAATTACTTAGTGTGAAGTGTTCATTGATTTCTCACTTTATTGATGAATAGAAAAAGATGATAAAGTGGTGTCGATGCACAGGTGCTGCGTGGCAGTGTCCCTGGACAGCTGCAGCTCTGCAGCTTCTCCAGGCCTCTCTAAGAGCTGCTGTCTTAAGAGGAAGAAGGGGAGTGTTTGTTTGATCTCCCCACCATGTTTACACCAGTCAGCTTCTTTGTCGTCTTTATGAACTTTTTCCCCACTTTCGTAAAAATGCGAGCAATGAGTCTTCCAAAAATGTGTTTATATAAGGCGACTCTGTTTAAGTGTCTGAAAAACAAACCCTTGAAAGACTGTTTAATTTGAACAATATCACACACACACACACACACACACACACACACACACATTTTCAGAACCGCTTGTCCCATACAGGGTCGCGGGGAACCGGAGCCTACCCGGTAACACAGGGCGGAAGGGACACACCCAGGATGGGACACCAGTCCGTCCCAAGGCACCCCAAGCGGGACTCAAACCCCAGACCCAACAGAGAGCAGGACTGTGGTCCAACCCACTGCGCCACTGCACCCCCTTGAACAATATTACATTATCTTAAAATAATTCCAGTGGAAGAAAAGCAAGCCACCAAAGCAATTAACCACATTCCACGGAGTTTAACTAATTTCGTATCACATATGTATTCAATCAATAATTAACCAGAGGGAAAAGAAACCGAAGCAGGAAAGACGGAGAGAAACACATCGTACTTGGGTTCATACTGCTGTAAGAGGCTGATCTGTTTACTGTCAATGCGGGCCACAGGTCAAACAGAGTCGATAGCAGGCAGTTCCCGGTGCCAAGAGAGGAATGCTTCAGAGAGCGTACGAAGTTCAACTTATTGCCAAAATAATTCCTAAATCCATCTGCGTTATTCCTTTGATGATGAAAAATCGATGTCTTTCCTCACATACCCCTCAGCTGTACACGGTGGAGTTTAAAAACCCGTCACTGCTAACTTCCGGTGCCGAATTAATTTGTTATTTTCGTACATAACAAATGAGGAACCTAAACCGATGACACTGCCTAATGATTCCTGATCTTGATTTATTAACCTTGCTAGATCCAGCAAAGCAAAAACATCCGAAATAAACAGAAGTGCGAGTCACTGTTGAATTAAATACACCCAGGACTGCGACCTCATTGGAGGTTTCTGTCAGCAGACCAACATCCACAATAAATCCTGCAGGCATTCATAGTGCTACCTCTGTGTGAGGTATGTGAACCCTACAGGGATGGTCAATTATTTTCATATAAAATATTAAAATATATATATATAAAATGAATAAACGATTATGATTTAGACCCCGAAGGGGGCACGGTGGTGCAGTGGGTTGGACCGGGTCCTGCTCTCCAGTGGGTCTGGGGTTCGAGTCCTGCTTGGGGTGCCCTGCGACAGACTGGCGTCCTGTCCTGGGTGTGTCCCCCCCCCTCCTCCAGCCTTACGCCCTGTGCTGCCGGGTAGGCTCCAGCTCCCCGCGACCCTGCATGGGATAAGCGGTTTCAGATGGTGTGTGTGTGTGTGTGTGTGTGTGTGTGTGATTTACACCCCTGACTCTACTTACCAAGGTGGTTTAACCAGTTCAACTTGGGATTTACTTATTTCTACACCTGCACTACTGGTGTTTTTCTACTACACACACGATTTCCTCTGAAGTAACATATGGAATTGGTCATTACGCACTTATTATGTCACATGAGTAACACTGATTCTCATTAAATACCCATTTCATGGTAAAACTAAGGGACACAAGGGACTCGCATGCTTTCAAGCAGCAGCGTATTTCTACATGCGTCTCTATGCATATGTGTAAATGTGCGTGTATACACAAACTTTACATATAAATAAACACACATGCAGTTGTTGTTTCCGCTTCTCATGCACTGCGGCAGTGCTGCTGCGAAGAAAGCGTGTCAAGAGAGCTGACACGCACGCGCCGAAACGCTCGAAGCCACAGCAAAGGGCTGAAATGCAGCCGTGCGCTCAGAAAAACATGCAGTGCAGAGAGCAAACGGGAGAGAGGGAGAGAGACTGAGGCTGAGAGTGAATAAGCGAGTAGCCCCGAGGCCTGTCTGGAGCTGTCTGACCGTACGCCTGTTCCAGCTGGTACTCTCCAGCCATGGAGCATAAGCCTTAACCCCTGGGCTGTGTTCAAAATGGATTTCTATTTTCGGTGTTCCTGTCCAAAATCAGGTAAACTGCTGCAACTGTCTAAAAAGCTATTATAAAACATAGACTATCACCTAATGTTGTGTTACACCTTTTAACCGTCTTCATTCCCAGTCATTAATATAACTTCTACACTTCATTTTGGAAATTATGGTCTATAGACCTCATTTATCTGAGATGTTATCACTATCTGTGCATGTATCAGAATCTGGCATTTGATACCCGTCGCTCTTCATTATAGTCTCACCCATCCACTCACGGTGTCCAGATCTGACTACGCACACCTCGGATATATCCAACCAACCAGCGTTTACAATCGCTAATCCTGAGCGGAGTCGCAGTGAGCTGGAGCCCACTTGGCAACACAGGGTGCAAGGCCAAGGGGGGAGGGGATACACCCTGGACAGGACGCCAGTCCGCCACAAGACACCCCAAGCAGGGCTCAAACCCCAGACCCGCCACACAGCAGGCACTGGCCAAACCTGCTGCGCCAGTGCGCCCCCCACGGACATTCAAAATATAAATAAAACAGGTAAAACTGAACGAAACCGGTGAACACTAATTTTATGAGTTCAGCAATCTAGTGTGAAGGATGTCAGTCATGAAGCTTTATGTGAGTCAGATAATAGAAACTATATTCATGATAGTTTTAACGGTTCTGATTTGACCAAAGAATACACCCTCCCCCGGTGGTGACCCCTGTTGTCTGTGTTAAATTGCCTCCGCTTTCCAAGGAAACGGTCAGTGGTTGGCTCCATCGGATTCTGCTCGCCGCACCTGAATTTGCTAACAGTCATACTTATTACAGCATCTTTCGGGTTGAAGAAATCTATCAGGACTTAATAGGATATCCACTATTGCAGATCAATATCTCCCGTAAAGTCCAATAATAGCAATCATGCAGATTCCGCCTCCCAGAGACCTAAATCAGAGACCTAAGGCTCATCTCTGTGCCCCAACGTTATGTCATCAGTCAAAAGGAAAATCGATCAGTATCGTCTCTGGCCAGAATCAAAAAACTTCTCATAATGTCACTGCAAGCCGGCCGTCGGACACTATTTTTGTCAAGGGAGCGTGTAAAAGATGCCCCTTTGAAACGTCTCGTATGACTCAGCTGTAGTCAAAACCAGAGGCCGCTACCATTATTGCAGAAAATCTACTACGGCAATGGGACCTGTTCTCATAAATAAAGCTCTCCATCAAAAACTGCCTACAAAATATTATTGATATAATTCCATGTCCCTTAATAGTGTGGGTAAATCAGATGTGAACAGTCTGGCCTGCATGACCTTGGTGTCAAATTCAATGGTGCAGACCTGGAGGCACTAATGCAAATACTCTCTCTCTCTCATACACACACACACACACACACACAGAGTGTGCATGTGTCACCAGTCTCATGCACCTTTGTGTCTGATGCACATGTCCCAGGTGGTCGCTGCTTCTCATGCTGATGCGTCTCTCTTCTTATTTCAAGAGGCCGCAGGATCCCCACACACCGCTCGGACGGTTACTGTACACGACCCAGTCGGGAGGACCTTTCACTCACAGCCTCGGGGCACTTCTCCCAGTTTCACTCTTCAACTCGTGCCAAGCTGTGACAGAAATTACTCTTTATTACGTTAAGAGACATAAAACTATCCTACAGGTTAGCGTAGCTGAAATTTTGTTTTAGACATATACATGCCAGGCAAAGTAACACGGTGTTTATGGCACAAATTATAATTATTGTTCTCCGAGGGGAATTACAATGTGAGGTTTTTAAACTAAGCTACTTACAGTGATTTAGCTATTCATACAAGAAGGTAACTTTTAACACATCAATTCAGGGTAAGTGCATTGATCAAGAACAGAACAATGGCAGCAGGAGATTCAAACCCCAGTCCTTTCCAAAGTACCAGCTCTAACCGCTATGCCACCTGCTGCCAAGTAACAGAAGTGACGTTCCTCAGCAGCAGTTCAACACGTGTGCTTATACTTCACACAGCCGTTACCGGTACGATGGACTCAGAAGGTGTGAAAGAAAGGAAACAGGAGATGAAAGGATTGCTTCAGTGGAGATATTATGATGATTTATGAATGTTCTTATCACTCTATATGTGTTGTGCATTACAGGTAGATGTTTAGACGTTCTCAGCGCACCACGAGAGACAGACAGGTTTACGGAGCACCGGGAACGAGACACGTTCAAGCAACCGGGCTGCGCCGAGCTCCTTTCTGCTCACGCGTGTGTGTGTGTGTGTGTGTGTGCGTGTGTGCGTGTGTGTGCGTCGAGTGAATGTGTAGGTGTGCTCATGCGGAAGGCCAGCAGGAGGATGTACGTGCAATGTAATTCACGCCCACGTAATACACTCACATACACACGCGCGTGCGCGCGCGCGCACACACACACTGCTCTCTGGTGGTGAAAAATGGGTTTTGTGTCCACTGCTCTCGCCGAGCGGTCAGTGCTGTGACCAACAACCACGTCCAGAGCAGCGTTCTGAGGATCCATGGTGTAGCAATTCTCCGCACAATAAATCCACATAAGTACTCTCGAATCGTCTGGTGTGTCTTTCGTGGGAAATAATTTATTTTTTCTGAGCAGGTGAATATTTCTTTTGGAGAAAAACGCCCTGTGTGCCCAAGCTGGGATAATTAAAATGGTCCTGCCTTTGTGGGTTCCTTCCAGTTCCAGGAAACATCTGACGGTGACATGCGGACGGAAAACTCCTTCATAAATCCCCCTCGGTCTCCGCCACCCACCTCCGACAGGTATAGATCCTCATGATTCAGTGCTGACTCAATGCAAATTGTGGGGATTAATCTTCCAGAATGTGTCTGATATGAGGGGGAGAGTAAAAAACAGGGAGCCTGGGAGGGAGCGCGGCAAACACGTTTCTCGGTGCATCGCGCTGTCAGGCGCACGTGGAACCCGTGGCGCGGTAAGCAGCTCCTTTATCGCCTTCGCATCAGTCTCGCTGGGGTTCATGCAAGAGCCTTGCAGGGCCTTTCGACGCGCTACATATTGACGCAGCGCAGCTACAAAGTTGAGATAAAGCCTCGGGCTCAGCAGCTGCCTGATTCAGGACCGTAGCGCAGCAACAGACGCAGGAACAGCCGACTTCATACTGCCTGGGCATGTTGGGGGAAAACAGCCCTGCCAAATATTAAAAAGCCCCGAGAGCGAGGAGCTCGAGAGCACGCCTCTTAATCAATGGATTTCCAAATCAAAGTCGCATTTGTTGTTTGCGGGTTCCAAGGGTGCCTAGGAGTGATTTTAGGGTTAACTTTTTTTTTTTTGATGGCAAATTCCGGCTGCGCTCTGCAATGCCAGCAACGCGCAGAACGAAACGAGAATTTCACAGATACCGGAATTGGCAAGGTAAAACGAGGTAACACGACGCTCCTCCAGAAATGAGATGGCGCGTTTCAGAGCAGAAGGGACTTTTTTCAGTCCCGCCGCTATGCCAGGCAAAGAAGACAAAGGATTAAACTAGATAACACAACATCTCCCCTCAACTCCAGCCCCCCAGCAAAAAAAAAATATGAGCAGAAAACGACGGTTTATATCACTGGCACATTATAACTGTGCAAACAGAGGAAGACTAATGATGAATTTTTAAAGGAGAAAGCACACCTACAGACCAAGCATCTTTCCTTCGGCCCGCTAGCTGCAGAGCCACGACAGACGATAAAGAGTCATCATCCGCAGGAATACCGAGGGGTGTTCGATCTAAATCGCGGCGTAGATTTAATGGCTGCAAAAGATGCACTTCCAAGCATGTAAAACCTGTGTTTGTAGCGTCTTCCAGGACAACACTTCTCTGTTCACACCTCTATACTCGAAAATGCAGCACAAGCCCCAGGGAAGAGAGCTGAGCTGAGCTGAGCTTTTCTCTCTGCTCCCCCATCTCAAATTCCAGATCCTCATTGGCCTTTCCACACCTCATAGGAAGCAGGTGTAATATATCTGTAATTTTTTTGCTTTCTTAGCTTGAAATGTTTCATTCCCTTTCACATTCATTCTCATTCCCAGGACACCATCTGACACAGTGACGGCCGAATGAGCGTAAATTAAGATTAATCGGCAAAGGTGGGACCAGGAAACCCATTCTACTGTGTCAAACCCAGCATGCCATACAGGAGGCGGAGCTTAAATGAACCAGGACCGTAACCATTCAGTGCAGGGCATTAGAGCAAACCTGACAATCAGCACCCTGAACCACCGGACTGTGTCTCCTCCCCCAACAGGACTCCGGAACAGAGTCAAGCTTCCCTTTCCGAAAGCCATCCTTTCCCTGGAGGGCTCATAAATACTGCAAGAGAGCTCCAATGTAACCCCAAGTGTGATTATTTTGTCGCATGGAGGTACAGTTCTGACATACTAATGTGGATGCTGAATCGGGCCAGGGGAAGGCTAGCGGAGTACTCCAGCTCCCGGGACGGCCACTCTATATATGCAGCATGCCCTCACGTTGCACCCCAGCGGGACCCATTGGAGAACATTTGGAACGAGGTGAAAAAAGCTCACATTTCATGTACAGCCTGAAAGGACTCGAGAACATGAAGAGAAACACGGCTGCAAAGAAAATTACGTCTCAGGACAGTCGTCGTTTTCAAGACAGCGAGCAGCCAACCCCCCCCCCCCCCAAGACTTTGTCGGCAGCCACGGGCGCAGCTTTCGATTTCGAAGTCTGGCCGCATTCGGTTTCTTCACACAAAAGGGACTCTGCACTCCATTAGCACCAGGTGGCTAGAAGATTTAATCTGTTTGAGGGCTGCTCTGTAGAGCCACTAAAACCCTTATCCTTAAAAATAAAAGCTAACCCTACATACCTGTACACGCGTTGCCATGTGTCGTGTAATACAATTCACGCTCAATGGGAATGGAGAGCATAAACCACCCTCCACCCCCCCCAACTGGATTATGAAACTGTAAATCTGTCTGGTGCATGCAGACCTACTGGGGAAAAACAACCTCAGGGAATCCTTACTTGGTATGCAGGGGGGCAAGGCGGACCACCTTCCCATTTGTGGGGTAGTGCACTGACGGTGGGCTGCGATTAACATCTGGCCTGTCGGCGGCTGCCTTTGCAATATTCCACTCATCCTCAGGCTTTCTGGGACACGTTCCAACGGCGGGGGGCAGGACAGAAGCAATGGCCTGTTGACGACCAACCAGCCTCCATCTCAGGAGTGAACCAGCTCTACCTTGACCGAGGTGGCTGTTAATAATCGCGTCTCCAGCCAACCGAGGGGACCAGATGGCGACAGATGGCGTTCGGAATCAATCAAGGTGTAATTCATGCAGTGGGAAACAGTTTTGTAGAAGCCCAGATTACATTAAGCCTGGTTATAATGATACTTGTCACGTGTGGAAAAGAGTCCGGGTTGTTAACATGTTCAATACCATGTTTTAATACGATAACGATGTTGTACAGCCTTTGCCTCACCTGGCAAGTGCAAAAAACACGCTCGATTTGGGAAGGATGTTTTTGAAGCAATGTTTTCCTTCTGTAGCAGGGAAGACGTGTGCTGTGCAGGCGGAGTACAATGGGGAGGAAGTAAGAAGGAGAAGGTATCCTCTTGACACACAGAAACAAAGGACGCTTCTCTCCTCCCCAGTCAGGAGAGTAAGAGAGAAGCGGTGAGCCTCATCGGAGTGAGACCAGAGCAGGCTGCAGATGAGCTCAGCGGGCGGCCTTTGACCTCTGCTATAGACGCTCAGCTCAGAGCTGAATACGGAGATGCCTCCGAGGGGATACAAATGCCTTTCAGGCATTCCTGTCTCAGTGGTTGCTGCTGGGGAAGTAAATCGCTCCTGACACAGTACTGAAGGTCACCTGTACACAGAAAGACACGAAAATTCTTCCCTGTTCAGCTGCGACAACTAAACGTGTTTATCCATGACTTGAGAAATCTTACAGGGTTAAAGTTTCACATTTTGAACATTCACCTCTCCCATGAAATCGCCATTTAAACAGCTGAAAAAAGATTTTAAAAATGGTGTCGTTTCATTTTATTTGTACCTAAAATTAATGACTTGAATAAGGAACAAAATGCATCACATAAGCAAAAAATACCTTTAAATGTTGCCATCCAAAAAGCAAAAACTAAAAAATAATTTCAGCATTGATCATAAGCTGATCTTACTAAAAATATGTCAAAGTTTATCCTGAAGTACCAGCCACAAACTGTTTCTGACTAATGACTGAATCATGAGAGTAACTCAGAGGGAAAATTTTTTTAGTGCTCTTGTTTGCCAGTCACTGGCATAGTGAAGCTCAGTGGGGGCAGTGTGTTTGCAGGCCTGCCGGTCAATGAGCTCCTCTAGCTCAAGAGCCATCACTTAAAAAAATAGGGTTTAATATAAAGAAACACATGAGAATTTAAGTTTTACACCTGTCTTCCTTGTTCTCTTAAGAGCACATAGGACGAACATCACCAGGAAAGCTTTTTGCAACATTTTAGAAATAAAATCAATGATTATTGACTGAGCAAGAGCTCGACCGAAAGGTTTATTCAGGTATCACTCAACTGTCAGTTTTTTAATATCTTGTGACTTACAACAGTGCATGACATTAAGCTATGCGGACGACAACTGTCCAATACACAGCATCTCTGGTACAGAATAAAAACAGAGCTCATTGACAGCAGCTTTGAGAAATTAATTGGTTCTTTGATGACTTAATCCTGCAAAGCGCAAGTAGGCAGTATCTAAAGATCACATACACTTCTGCTCAAGTGTGTAAAAGAGAAGCTTTCCCTTGCTGACACTAGAAAAGACTAAACTGTTGGCTGATCAATAAGGCGCCGAAGAACGACGGTGATCTACTGACAGCAAAGCTGGGCTTTTCGTATGTTATATGGCCAAAGGGAAAGACAAAGACTGCAAATAAACAAAAATATATAGAGTGAAATACCAGCAAGTGATTTCTTCCCTCAATTTTTGCAATAATAAATGCATACTGGCCAGAGGAAAGAGCATCCCATTTGTACTAGTACTGAAGGGCGCCATGGTGGCACTTGTATCTGGACGATGAGATCATTAAACACTCAACGTAATCATTCATTTCCCTGAATTACTCATTGACTGACAGTGTGGAGTTTGGCTTTTTAGAGTTGGACTACGATATTTTAGAAAGTGAAAATGCAGCTATTAAAATACACAATATATTATAATGAATACGGCACAATTTTTTTTGAGATCAACAAAGTTTTTAACTGTCTGTAAAATTCTAATCCATCTATCCAGACCCCACAGACTCCACTCCACTGAAGTACAACTGTACCACAGAATCCTTTACAGACTCAGCTTAAATCACCTGAAACTTAAAACCAGTGTCTTTAGAATGTGGAAGGAAACCTGAGCTGCACAGTAAATACAAAACGTACAATTATTGGAGAACCTTGCAATATTTATCAAGGAGACTGAAGCCAGCTGGAAGTGACTGCTCAAGATGTGGTACACGGTTGTGTTATGGAGTTTTTAGTAACAACAAAAAACAACAATGGGCAAAAAACACATTGAACTAATACACCACAGAGTATATTTCTCCAAAGGCCAATGAACAATAAATACGAAACTTAAAATACCTGGGGATCCTTGCAAAATTTAAGACAAAGATGATCATCAGGTGGACAATACTTTTTAGAAAGTACAAAAAACTTACCTGTTTGGTTGCTGTACTCAGGTGCCTATGTCTGTGTTTGTCTTTGGAAATGTCTTTGAGGATCCATTCACCTCCAACTGACACCAAAGTCATGGCAACCATGTCCTCAAACAAGGCGTAGGTGAGGCCCTCGAAGGCAAGAAATCACAGCCAATCAATTTTACAGCTTCGCCTCTGTGCCTCGCTGACAGCCTTGCTTGTTCTTGGTTTCATCAAAGAGCCAAGACTTGAGCTTAATCCCCAGTTGTCTTTAGTCGCTTTGATGGTCATGTTATCTAATCTGGAACACTTTTAACAGAGAGTGACAAATAATAATTAAGAAGTATATAAACCTTGGTGTTTCCTATGATACCACTGAGAATATTAATTACGCAACTGGTTTTTTGCTTCTTGTCATGAATGAAAAGCAAATGACTACCGACAAACCATTTTTTGAAAGTAGTTCACTGGTACATCTTATTCCAGGAATCATCCAACTCCATTCCTGACTCTCCGTATGTCGGCAGGTTTCCATCCGACCCCTTTGGCTGACGTAGCTTTGTAAATTAACATGTACTGTAGTGTTCATCACTTCTTCGTCCACAGTTTAATCACTCATTATGATATGCCTTGAAATCAAGGTGAAATTGCTCCTATCTACAAATGTACCATAATTACGTGAATCCAAGCTGCACTTTTGTTCTACATTTATTGTTTCTCTGACATGTTAGAAAAAGGTGCCGCGCAGAGATGTCTACATGGCTGAGCTGTCCTCTCTCAAGCCTATGAGCCTCCAGCGGCTGGATCGGGCATTACATCGCTGAGGTACCCTTCAGCGAGCTATGATGGCAGTCTTTGAACTCGGCACAGCGGTGTAGATTATCTGTTATGCCATTTGGCCAGGAGGTTGAATTTAGATGGAAACCTGCCGCTATATCCTCAGGCAAGATGCAAGGCACTTAGCATAAACTGCTCCAGTAAGTGGGTAATGTGCTGGAACTTTAAAGCCATGTCTTGTAGCCCAGGTTAGGAGCATCTGCTGTGTAAATACACACCAATACATAGCTTAAAACTAGTTGCTGAAGGTAGGCTACGAACCTTTACTGCCTGTTTAACGCCTATTTCAGATGCTGACCTGAACTCCATCTGTCATGAATTTTTCTGATGTGTTTTCGCAATATGTTTTCCCACTCTCGTAAGCTCACCAACATGTCTTCAGGCTCCAGGGTATGTGGGCTGACACAGACTTTTTGGCTCCTTTTGAAGACCTGGGGGCCTGCGGAAGGCAGGTATCCGCAGTGGGGTAAGGCCCAACCTCCCTCGCTGGAACTCGGACTGAAAACTGTCCCCCCAGGTGCACTTCCTGGATGACAGCAGAGGGGCTGTCTATTCCCACTCCTGGATGGGAAAAGGCAAAATGCTCATTGCACAGAAGTCAAACTGTGAGAATGGGAGCGTATTAATATTAATGTAACTGCACCTATTTTTAACGTTGTTTTCTTCACTGCTTTTAGGTCTTGTGCTTTTTCCCTTTACAAGATACCCACAGAATTATGTCTTTTCTACTATATTACCCATAAAAATGCAGCTTTTTCATCCTTATAGACTCACTGACACAAATCCTGCCCAGTGGCAACAAAACCAGTGCTTTAGATGCAATTCAACATTACTGGAAATAAAAGTGTCAAAAATAGCATTATGGTGTTTATTAACACAGCAGACACCCTTATCTAAGTGTGAATTACTATTTCAGACATTTATACAGCTGGGTGTTTACTGGAGCCATTCAGTTTAAGTACAGCAGCTACCTTGCTGAAGGGCAGATGCCATCCTGACATTTGAACAAGTAACCTAATAGTTTTAAGGCCCAAACCTCAAATCATGTGCTGTTTTTCACTATTTATATTAATACCATGTCATATGTGGCTCTGCAGTAGCTACAGCATTCTAAAACTGAAAAATTCAAAGGAAGAAACAGTAAGTACTGTTTTCCTGGATGTGATATACACTATTACAGAGCTATAAAGCCATTTTTCAAAAGCTTTCAGTCCTGTCATCACTAAAGCAATGACTGCATGTAATATCATTACTATGAGTTCTCCGCTCAGTAATTTTGCAACAATAACTGTCAATTTGGACTCCAGTAAGCCTATTAAAGTATATAAAACATATATGTTTTTTAAATAAGAGTATGGGACTGATCAGCTCTTGGTACCACTGCCCAGCTTATGTTACACCCAGCACCAAGTCGCTTGGACTTCAAATCATCTGAAGGTACAACATGAAAATGTGTTAAATAACACCTTTCCACATATACACATAAATAAAACAATTTACACTACTGTGTCAAAATACGTGTTGCGCTAAATAACTGCTACTAAGGCTTTTACCATGACGACTTTAAAGCAAGTTTTTTACTTTATTTAGTTTTACTTCTTGTGAGGGCTGTTTTAAAAATGCTGAAGTGTAGCTCTCAGGAAATACTACAAAAACACTTTAACAGCATGATTGAGGAGAACAAATACAATTTCTAAAAGATTTTATGAAATAAATAGGCGTTTATCTCAAATCACACCCTCATCTGAAAGGTCCCTGTTTTCCCCAGTATTAAGCACAGCAGTGAACAAAAGCCTCATTTTCATTATCCGAAAGAAAATGATACAGGAAATGGCTTTTTGGTGAACGTAATTATTTCTCACCTTGAAGTCAGTCTGATTGCTAATAGTAGCATGAATTACTTTTGTTTTCTCAAATTGCTAAGTGGATTTGCCATGCGACATGATAACAAAATGTAAATGAACGGCTCCTGCCATTATGAAGATACTCCAAAGCTGAATAATTAATAATGCGAATGACTTATAAATCATAAATAGACGACACAAACAAACGCTGCCGGGCAGACTGGGTTTATCTGTCCCTTTTTAACAGTTCGGAGACAGAACGGCAGCTCTGGCAGGAGTGAATCAGCATTCAAGAGTCAGAGCCGTGGCAGTGCAGCGCAGCACGGAGGGACAGGGCCTTGTCAATGGGAGTTTCTTAAGCACTCACACGCCGCCCTGGAAAGGAGAACGAGTGAATTAGAAAGATAAAAACAGCTGCTGACACATATCCGAAATGGTCTGTCTGAACTGCTTGTCTCATACGGGGTCGCAGGGAGCCAGAGCCTAACCCGGCAACACAGGGCGTAAGGCTGGAGGGGGAGGGGAAACACCCACTATGGAATGCCAGTCCGTTGCAAGGCACCCCAAGCAGGATTCGAACCACAGACCCACCAGAGAGCAGGACCCAGTCCAACCCACTGCACCACCATGCCCCGCTCTACCCAAAACGGTCCCTTGTGCCAATTTCAGATGCACTTACCTCTTTGACGATGACAGCTGTAGGACAGTTGGGTGTCTTCCGATACAACAGTGTTTCTGCTGAAAGCACAAAACCAGCACATTGCATTCAGCTGATCCAAATGCCCACTGGACTCGCCAATTTAAAGAAATTCAAGCCTAAGGAGGGGCGGCTGGTAGTGTAGTGGTTAGAGCTGCTGCCTTTAAACCCAAAGGTGGCAGGCTTCAATCCCAAGCCCTCTACATCTGTAGTACCATTGATCAAGTACTCACAAGCAACTCACTTTCAATTCCTCCACTAAAAATTATCCAGTTGTATAAATGGGTAAATAACTGTAAGTAATGTAACATTATAAGTCAATTTGGAGAAATGCATCAACTAAATGAGTAAATTTAATTCAAAATGAATACATTTCCGTGCGAAAAATAATTTTGAGAGAAAATCCCAAAAAAAAGTTTAAAAATAAAACCTGCGCTAACCAGTTTTACACAATATATTAGCAAAGTTTAAATAGAAGACACAAGATCCCCTAAATGCAAGATATCCAGAACGCGGTATGTAGGCTTTGCCCAAGAGTTCTGGGAAAATTAAAAGCAAACGAGAGGCTGTTTCCCTTTTTAGAAAAAACTATGCATACCCAGCATGACTCCATACTCCATAAACAGCCTTCAGTTTACAGCCTTTTTTTGTCCTGTGTATTTATTGTCCTGTACTGCTGTTCTGTGTTGCACCATGATCTCCAGTGAAACAACATTTTGTTCCACTGTGTACAAGCTATATAGAGGAATGACAATAAAGACAACTTGAACTTGATTAGTGCAATCTTCTGTTACACAAGGACTTGACGGCAGGTGTAAACCACATTTACCAGTAGAACATATGAAGACGCACTTCAGCATCTTTTATAGGACACTTCTCTAAGGATGAGCCAAACAAAAAGCAGAAATTTGGGAAATACAGGGCCACTGCTGCCTCCACACCCAAAAATTTGTTTTTTAATTCCTTCAGAACATTACAGTGACTTTGTCAGTTAGCAGCTGACAGGCAGCCCATGTGGCATTCAACACATTTACTCCTCATTGACTGGGTTTGGCTCTGACTCTTCCACTTGACTTACAAACACATGCAATTTTGAAATTCTGAAAACACAGCTGGTGCAGTTATCATGAAACAGCACTGCATGCATGCATGAAAACCCCTAAATCTCAAATGGATCCATGACAAAACAGCCATTATCCGAATTCGTTATCTGACTTAGTGTCTTCAATTTAATTTCCGTTTCATTAAGCCTTGATGGGGAAACTGACCTATTTTCACCAGTTTCCTTATTTGTTAATTATATAGAAGCCTTATGAATTGACAAATGTTCAGAATACATTATCATAACAGTTTATTTATGTTAACCCTAAGAAAATGTAGACCTGTACATAGACACCACTTTTTAACTATGAATTATGCAGTTCAGTGACTGCTAAAAGATGTTTTATTCCACCTCGGTGACTGTTACAATCATGAACAGCACGCACGTATCTACATTTCTTTATTTGATATATTTCTCCAAAGCAGCTTACAACAATTTGCCCATTTATACAGGTGGGTAATTTTCACTGGAGCAAATCAAAAGTACTACAGCCAGAGGACGGATTCAAACCTGGGCCCTTTGAGTGCAAGGTGGCAGCCCAAAGCAATGCACTACCTACTGCCTCTAAATAAAGCTATTAATCTTTAAAAAGTGGAATTCCACAATACAATCAAGCAAATCTGTGTGAAGCCTATTGAATTTTTCAGTTAATAAGGAAAGCAGGTACCTGGTGTGAGACAACCAGCAAGAAGACTGGGCTTTGACAGACCAAGGTGGCGTTTTGTTTGACACCACTTAAAATGGCTACCTTCTGTGATATTAAAATTAAATCTTGTTTTTAAACACAGGAGGTGTAATTAATGAATGTTTCATGAAAGAGAAGCCGTTGTTTTCCTGGATGTTGTATTAAAAAGCCCTCTGTTACACTTGCCCTCTACAAGTGACATTTTCAACCTCTTCCAGTTTTTCACAACTGGAATCTGTCTGATACTGATGGACTGAAAGCTAATACAACAGCTTCGGGCGCTCCTGAGGAACGCATCGGTTTCCTCACAGTCTTCAATTGTCTGCTTGACCACAAACATTTTTGTAAAAGTAGTGCCTGAAACCAAGAGGATCAGGCAGAAGTTCTGATGGATACCACCGACAGACTATGACTTGTCCTGGTCTTAAACTATTCGGTGTGATGCTGCACTCAAGGTTCTTCAACCCTCTAAGGGCCTGACCTACTCAATGCCTTCGGAAACATGATCAAGGAAAAACTAAAGCAGATTTCCAATATGCTAAATTTAATAAAAGCTAATTCTGTTCTATGCTTATAAATTAAGCCTATAGGTCCATTTAATTTCAGAAAAAAAAAAATAATAATTTTCAGTCAGGAAAACAAGAAATCTTGATTAAAATTGCAATCTGCAACAACCTGCAATGTGATTAAAAATGTGTTTGTGGTCTTTCCTGTAAACACAGAGTGCCTTAATTCTCCCCTAATGCCTTTCCCATTCCCCTGTATCCTCCATATAAGCCAGAGGCAATCGATTGAGGCCTTAGCAATGGAGGTCGCGTCTTATCCTATTAACGCTGCACATTAACGCAAACTGGGTCTGCTGCTTTTGTTTCCATCACCAGCCCACCCAGGTAGGCTTCTCATGCATCTCCACTACTCTTCAGTGGTATCTACAGTATCCTGTAATACCAGAGCCACCTAGCAGTGGGAGGACTGTTCAACCTGAGTTGGCCCACCTCCAGCTTTAGTACCCTTGATCAAGATACTTACCCTGAGTTGCTCCAGTAAAATTACCAAACTGCACAAATGGGTTGAAAACTATAGGTAGCTCAACATTGTAGGTGTCTTTGGAGAAAACTGTCAGCTAAATTAATAAATTGCATAAATGCTGGGGTTTTCATTCTATTATGAAATTCTCGAAAGCACATTTCACTACCAGTTTTATTTCATTAAGCATTCGCCCTGGTTGTTTTGCTTTGCTGCTTATCTTCCTCTATAACTAAGAGAACAGGGTCACACATGGAAATACAACTTCATTCGAATTTAACCAAACAGTAATCTCCACCATTGCTTATTTCCTCCATGTACATTCCTATTCTCCTAAAACAAAATTAAACAGTCAAACGTACCCAAAGTAGGGTAGGCAGTTTAAAGGGAACACAAGGGTGACAAATAATTTATATCACCTTATCCCAACCACAGTAAAAACAATGGGTTTTCCAAAATAAGAGATTTGCAACTTTAATTTAGTAGTGTGCATAAACTATGTACAGTAATTTACAGACGCTAAAGAGCAACTGTTTCATTGACTTGAAGATGCAACAGAGCGGAGGAAGGGGCCTTGGCAGGATGGCGCTCTGTCGCCCCCTACCTCCTCGTTGGATTTAAACCAGAAGACATCAAAAAGAAGAAACTCTTGTATTCAGCTACCACGGTACTGGAAACCTGCTCAGCAAAAGAGCTCTCCTTTGCAAGGGATGCATAATCTGTTATTAAAAAATAATTTTAATACACCTATGCAATCATACATGTTATGATCACACCACAAACATATAAAACCATTACACAAAATGTCAGCGAACATAACAATGCATCCTACTCAAACAAGATTAAATCTAATATAGGCTGTCCGTTCCATACTTAAAGAACTATTCTTTTCAGATGAAATTAGCCTTTGCTTTAATCAGCTGATCAAGCAGCTTGCTTTATTTATTACAAATTACACACAACAAGGTGAGAGTTAAAACTGTGTTTGAGACATACATTTTGTTTATTAAAAAAATAGGATGCCAGTGTCTCATTATTTGGTTACTCAGGCATAGAACAATTCCTTTCAATTAGAGCGAATGCGATACCATTGAATGGAGGACTGTCCTCTTTTAATCTTTATTCTGTCCTTTCTGAAATCCCTTGGTAATTAAAATGGAAAACTATGCTCCTGTCGTGTCATCAAGCCTCATAAAAGGAAATTAGGCTCTATAACGAAGCGCTTTGTCAGACTGAAGAAGTACTGAATGGGTCTCCTGCCAAGCCAGGAACACACTGTCATCCAGACACACAGGTGCCGCGGTGCTTAATAAAGTGTGGCACACCGCAACAGCTTTACCTCCAATTATCTACTGAATAATGAACCTTTCATTGTAAACCTCCATCTGGGCAAAGAAAAACGGTAATGTCATAAACCCTATGAAGTTTTGAGGAAAAAAAAAAAAAAAACAAACACTGGACCAGTTGCATCCCGATTTCCCTCATTGTTAAGAATCCGCTGCAAACCACCTGGGACAATAATTAAATTCAAGGTCTGGGCCAAGCAAACTAGTCTTGGTGCAGCACAATTTGTTAGAAAAATATGAGAGGCTTGTCAAGCAGAATATAACTCTTTTCGGAAAGAAAAGCGAATACAAAACTTTTTAAAAGAGCTGTCAAAATAACACATGCAAAATGAATTAATTTGCCCACATTATGTTTTACATGTAGAGCTTACCCATCATTTCATGTAACGGTGCTATTAACAGATGTTCAGTAATTCATTTGCCTTTAATCCAACCTGATGTCAAAACAATAAAAACACATGTATGGGAAAAATCTAAATAAGAAATGTATATTTTGTTTCCCTATTCCCTACAGTGGTAGGACAATGAAAATGAGGGGGGCTGGAAGATGAGAAAACGGCTGCCGAGGCTTCGGACATGAAAGGAGTCTTTGCCGAAGTCAAAAGAAAAGCTTTAAATCCCTGGCTGGCGAAATCTTTTCAACACGATCATGGCACTCTCGCAGGATGATGGGCAACACTGTGTATCTGAATTCCAACATGTGCTTTGAATAGGTGGCCCAGCCGCACAGCCGCCACCGGCTACTCAGAAGCCACATGCATAATACACAAGAGAAGAAAGGTATCTGGATCATGAGGAATTATGGAACAGAAGGAGAGCAGTAAAGGAAATGAAGGAAGTTCTGAACCATGATGCAGCACATGATTATGGAGCCAAGTTCAGGGAGGTTCGCTGCCACTGAGATGTGTACAGATGCAGTGGAGAAACAGGACCCCTTATGGAATGTTGCCTTTAGATGATGAAGCACTGTGGGGGGAAATTTAGGCCTGCGATTAATGCCATCCCACCCTGGTTCAATCTGCCAGGCCCCTGTCTGATAAATCAACAGTGTTGTGAGGTGCGGTGAGTCGGCCAGTGCTGCCAAAAAAAACACAGGGCCATGCCACTGAAGCGCAACTTGGTTAATCAGCAAAATTCCCAACAAAAGAGAGGGTCGGCAGACATGGACAGGAGAGCGCTTTCTCATATCGTCTGTTCACAGACTGCAGGCCCATCTTTACTTTGTGGGCTGTGCACCAGAATGGGCACCGCAATGGGCAGCTGTAGATGGACTGTTTTGAGTTGAACACAAATACTGAGAATCATCTGAACAAACAGCATGTGTGGCCAAGCGTTTCCAGAAATTCCAAATTATTTGTTAAGATAAGAGATAATAAACAGCATGAATAGTGTGATTATCCTGAACCACAGAGTAATATTTGTTGCCATGCAAAGTGAGTGTACTCAGTTGTTCTCTGTCACTGGTAAGAATGACAGCTGATGTTACTATAACGTTTGCCAGTGAACTGACGACCACTTCATGGAATGCTTTGTAATGAAAGTACTTGCACTGACAATGATATGAAGAGTGAGTGGATGTTTATGTTGGTGTCAGGGAGACAGGAAAAAATTAGGATAGATGTATGTTGGGGGAATAACACTTGCCTGTACATTTTGTTCAGGTTGCAAACAAACTGTGCTCCAGACCCCAACCCTCCAAAGTCTCGACAGCACTGTAAAGAAAAGAAAAACATCCAAATCTAAACAGCATAGTTCATTTTCCAATAGATTTGGTCAATCCATAACCATGAGGTGAAGTAATATTTCTTCTTCTCCGATTGCACATATCTGGAATGAGGAAGTGATCTGTGTTGCTGTATCAAACCCATGCCAGTATAATGTCCAAAAACAGTCTTGTCCAGCAGCATCCCCCAACAACTTTTAAACATCCCTCAAAATGTATGAAAAAATAATTCTGCTCAAGTGCAACAAATTTTAAGATGGTCATTTTAGGGAAAACTAAAAGTTTTTGGAAATGGAAGCAATAACTTACATTTACATTTATCCATTTGGTAGACACTTTATCCAAAGCAATGGACAGCTCAAGTAAACAGAAGTGCATCCCACAACCGACAGATGGCTTAGATACCTGCAGTGGATTTATGGATTTTCAGCTTGTTTGTTCAATACCGCTGCTGTCATAGCGCACATGTTCCAACAGCTACCTCCTGAAGTGACATATGAATAGGAAAATACCAAGATAAAAAGTAGCAGTTTGCATAGGACTAATTCACAAAGGTTTCAGGAGGCCAGGAGGGAAGTGGGTCAAAAACAGACAAGTTTTGGGACTGTTCTTGACTTCTGAAAAGGAGGTTTGTATAATCAATATATACATTCAATACAAAGAGACAGTTCTGAGGTTTGTAATGATTTTCAATATTACGCCATGCATACAGAATGGCAACAAGCACTATGTTACGTCTGGAAAGGAGCCTCTGTTGAGCAGTAGCTAGGAAACACAGCACGCTGGCATACAAGACTGAATCATACAGGTAGCAAGTCAGGCCATGGGTCAAGCAAGCCAGGATACCTTGTGTTTTATATTTAGAGGAGCACCTGATATTTGTGCTCTCAGCCCTTTATTTGTTTAGCCTTTCCAGAGCGTAGGCATTTATGGACACTATAAGATTAATTAACCATCAGGGAAACAAATAGATTCTCATTAATGGTTTGGGCTCCTACACTGCTGCCCTGTGGGTTCCACTGTGTCATACATACATAAAGATAAGCTGCTTTCAAATTAATGCTTTATGCTTTCATTGGCCAAGAGACTGAGTTAATCCAGGAATTTTTTTGTTAATTGTAAATATGTGCTTGCCATTCCTCGGTAATTACTTTCTCTAAGCGGCTAAGTGTGAAGCACTGGAAAATATTCGCAATAAAAAAAAGCACTTTTTTTCCGAATGGCAAAGAAATGGAAGAGCAGCATTTCAAAGCAAAAGAATTCAGCCTTGTCAACAGAGCAGCTTGAAAAATCAGATCGCACTCCAGAGAGTGACTGGTCGCCATATCTCAGCTTGTCATTGTCACCATTTCCATTCGGGTTTTTGGTCTGTGTGCACACTCCTGGTTTATCAAGCAAACGCAGGAGGGGCCTGCATTCGTTCTAGCTGCAGGATTAGGCCCCGCACGGCTTTGAAGGCTGCACAAGCTCGGCAGACAGGCAACAGCATCAGCCAACTGTCTCATTGCAGGACGTCTGTCTTCTTCTTTCTGCTCACTTTAAAAGGATGGGCCACAGGAGGTCGAACAGTTGAGGAAACTGGCCTTGAGTACAAAACAGTGTCAGTTCAAATCTTAGAAATGGAGCTGCTGCTGTATTTTTGGGCCAGGCAGTTAACTCAACATTTCTTCAGTCAACTATCCAGGCAGTGAAGTCAGTTACACAAATTCATAAGAATAAAACTAGAAAGCATTGTAAAACGGGAAGTTTTTCTGTAAATCAGTTTTACAAATGCGTTCTTATACTACAGCAATTTAGTGCTATCCAATGCAGGGTTTACTCTATTTCATGCCCTTTCCTCCTGGGATAGACTCCGGAGCATCACAAACCAGACACGTGTTTACTGACAACTGATTTATGAACGGATTTTCTTATGACCGTTTGTTTTAGAGATCTCAGATGCAAATTATCTTTAATTAAAGCACTGCTTATAGTTCTACTTAAATGATGCCAACAAGCTGTTACCAGAGAAGGTAACTTCCAGTGAGGGTCAAGTTCATGAAAATTACATTTCAATTCAACTGTGATGATGTGTTTAATATTTCATTACACAGTGTTGAATCAAATATGCTTATCTCTGTATGTGCTAGTTCTGTTTTGATCTCTTTCACTTGCAGTAATTTTCTTTTTAACCATGCTGAATTAAGTGCAGGTAATTAAGTGGTTGATGCTAATAGTCAAGACATGAACAAACACAACCTGCCATGATCCATCACCCATCATTTTAATCCTTAATCATCCACACAGGGACTGTCGCTGTAAATTGTGTGGTACATTGTGTAATAAGTTTGGAAAGGTTATATTGTTGTGGTGACAGATTTGGTCTAGCTGGCCCCGAATATCTTGGCCGTAGTGGACGCGTTTTCAGATACTTTCATTTTCTGCTGTCATGTTCAATCAGTGCCCAGCGTCCCTGAGCTCTGAGTGACTAAGAGCTTGGCTGACTCCACCTCATGAAGAAGAAAACACGAAAAGGTCTAAGACCAAAAAGATATCTACTGGGTTTTGCTCAGGCGTTGCTCTTAATAATTGCTGCTGAAGTAGTTAACCGGGAAATGGGTCACCTCACCTGGTATTTCACTGTCAACCTGGCACTCATTAAAACACATTCTCCAAAACCTGCAGGGCTTTATTCTCGAAGGAAACACACTCTACATCCTTGATCTAGTATGTGTGACAAAATTAGTAGGTAAAACACATTAAAACGTATCAATAATTTGTGGCAAAAGCGTGACAGGTCTGAATAAAATTATCTTGCTTCCTGTGCCTATGTGAAGTGTTATTTCAATGTGTGGCACATATTTTATATACTCATACTGCTATGCATATAAAATACTATGCATTTCCTCCATGAGTCTTGTACGTCGTCAATTTCACCTGAACGACAAACATGAGGCATAACCGAAATAGCGCTTAAATAATTAAGCCTCAATTTAATTGCACGTGACGCATTGACAAAAGGCATTTCATGAACGTTTTTTTAACGGAATATACTCATCGTCTCTATTTAACTTATTTCCGTCTTTCTCTCGGTTACGTCGTGTCTCCTGTTTTCCCGCCTCAATTTTTCGCGGGCTTTCCGACTCGTCTCGTGGCGTGACACGCCCTCAGTCTCGCTCAGGAGAGGTGACGACCTTCCTGCGGTGCGCGCCAAAACCCAAAACGGTGGGAATCGAATGCAGCTGCGGAAAAACATTACAAATAATTCACTCGAAGCTGTTAATTGCGACAAACGTAATATGTTTGTTTTGTCTTTTCACTATAATTACATTTTATGGTTCTCTTTCTTGGGTCATTTACTTTGTCTACTGCGTTGGCGTCTAGAAACAGACCATTGCCGATTGCATTTTTCAGGCATAGAATGCAATCAGTGGAGGTGATCGACACCAAATGACTGTCTATAAAATCTTTGTGCGATGTTTTAGCAGAAATGTATATTTTTTAGAAAACGATCGCTGTAGTTATAACAACAAAACATTTTTCGTAATAAAGCCCAGCTTCCATGGCATGTATCGTACCTACGAGGCTAAAACTTTTTGCTAATTCAATTTTGGAACCTTCCAATGCGCTCCGCCTAGAGCTCTCATTATTACCCAATTGCAGTGACGCTTCGAATCACGTGGTTTTGTCTGCGCGCGCTACAAGCCCGCGCTGTTGTTTCCGTTGCTGTTTGTGTGTGTGTGTGTGAGAGATTCTGTTACATGTTCTGGTGTTTTAGCTACAATACTGTGGTAATTAGTATTTGTGAACCTATGAATAACGTTAAAATAGTAATACTGTTGATGTAGTTCTTAAATGTTTTTACTTTGAATTCTATTGTTTTCTTATCAAATTTTCACTTTAACCAAACTATGTAAATGTAAATACATTAGGCTGTAGGTGTATGATATTGTAATTTAAAGGTGTAATTTTAATTTTGCTAGTTTATATCACTACTATTGCTGTTACATTCAGTGATATATGGAATTATGATTTACAAGTAACATCAGCACAAAAGACATTACTAAGGATTCTGTATGGTATGGTATGGGAGGAGGTCCATAAGGCAGGGGGGTGACACCATGAGTCACCGCACTGGGTGACACCAACCCTAATGACGCAGCTGACCCATCACTTGATTGATGTATCTCCCAGTGTGTTCATACCTTCATGCTTTCATCGGCAGTCACTTCCAGTGAGACACTGGGCTGCGACCACTACAATACTGCACTCGCCATCTGTCTTTCAGTAATTTATTTATCTCAGCCTGCTGCGCATCGCTGATAAATGACAAAATCCGACAGCTGCCATGTGTTTTAGCATTGGCTACAGTGAGCTCCGTATGATGGTTAACAAATTAATTTCAGAAATATTGAGTGTAGGCCTTAAAAGCTTAATCAAGAAGTTGTTTGAATTTTTTTTTTTTTTTTTGTTCATCCCTTTTATCAGCAGCCAAACACACCAAGCTATGATAATAGGACTGCTACCTTATGTGTCTTAATAACCCAGATTTGTTTTGATCTTCATTTTGCCCAACAAATTCTGTCCTATAAATACAATACTTGTAATTACTGTGTTTTTTTTTTTCCCTGAATACTGCGATTGATAGACTTGAACCAGATGTAATCTAAATTTACATTCATTTTTACCGGGCTACTTGAAGTAATCATCTATGGTTGCTTTTTGCTCTTTCTCATCGATCACCAACATGTTATTCAGGCCATACATGTTATAAAAACTCCTCTAATTATCAGAAGAGTATATTTCAGAGATTGGCTTGGAGTCATTATTCATTATTAATATCTTGCCCAACAACCCATATTAACAATTTATAAGGATGCTGCCAATTAATCTTAAATATTTAATTATTCTGTGTATATCCTCCATACTTTAGTGTCAAATCTGCCCATAATTACACCAGAGAAATACACAGCTGAAAAATTAATTTATAGCAGGGACACCAATTGCTGTTGTACACTGTCAGTGTGAATTAAGTGTTCTATTTAATACACTCAATCAAGGGACAAGTTTCATTCTTTCATTCATTGATTCATTCATTGAATATGGATAACTGTCCTAATGTAGAGTCATAGCTGATGTGTCATTTGACTTGAGTACTAAAAATGAGACAAATTAGTTTTTAAGTAAGCAGAGTGACATCGTATGTATGAGAATCAGTGTGATGTTCCGTACAAGTGGACACGCCAAAATTTCCAGTCCATCTCGAAAGTTTTGTAGGCCAAAAGTTTAAATAAGGTCTTCTTATCCAATATCCCAGGGTTTTTCTGGTAATAACATCCCACCAGCTCCCTGTCTCCACCTCTCTTCAGATCATGATGTCCAAAGGCAAGGATCCGGCAGATGCCAGGCCAGAGATGAAGGCCTACGCAGGAGGTATCAGCAGCTCCCCACAGCTGAACCACCATGTCTAAAATTCATTCCCACTGAAAATCTGTTTCAACTGCATTCCTAAGGATGCGAGATGAATGAAACATGGCCAGTTTTTCAGCAGATTTTCATTTTCACAAATCTGTCCAGATTTACAATTTAATTCTTTAATAATCTCTTACAGGAAACGTTTCAGGGGAAAAGGGAATCATAGGGTGGACGCACAGGGTAAATTTGCCACCACTTGTCTTTTACTCACTGTCATGAATACTTCTAGTGGAATAGTACATTTCACATGGTCCTCCTCATCTAAATACACACACACACACACACATTTTCAGAACCGCTTGTCCCTCACGGGGTCACGGGAAACCGGAGCCTACCCGGCAACACAGGGCGTAAGGCCGGAGGGGGAAGGGGACACACCCAGGACGGGACGCCAGTCCATCGCAAGGCACCCCAAGCGGGACTCGAACCCCAGACCCACTGGACAGCAGGACTGCGGTCCAACCCACTGCGCCACCGCATCCCCCTCATCTAAATATTATATAACAATTTTGTTATTGTTATGGCAGCAAAACGTTCTCACTAAACAGAGTAAAAAATACACTAATGTATGTCACAGTGCTTCCGAAATAAAAAAAGAATTTT
The DNA here is from genome assembly GCF_900964775.1 of Scleropages formosus. Lineage (NCBI taxonomy): Eukaryota > Metazoa > Chordata > Actinopteri > Osteoglossiformes > Osteoglossidae > Scleropages > Scleropages formosus. Next base: position 27,613,271 of record NC_041815.1, on the reverse strand, counting down.
CTGCCCCATCGCAACTCTGATTTTGTTGGTCTTTGTTCGTGGTCCTTGCTTATGCTAGATTGATCAAATGGCTGTAGTCGTGCATTTATACCAAAGGCATCATAAATCAGGAAAAACTGGAAGTGGTTCACATTCTAAGGTAGGAAAACAGCACATTCATGTATTCTTTGTCAAGCAGATTATGACAAATAAAATGAACTACTGGAATTTGGGGAAAAAAGATTCATGCAATTAACACGCAGGAATCTCTTTTCAACGGTGCAAAACATGCCAGGCCTACATATAGAAATTTATTGAATACCATGTTTTTAAAATAAATTTCAAGATAGATGAAATCATAAAAAATAATTTATATTTTAATAAAAGAAATTAACGGAAAAGGTAGAATTTAATCAGAAATGTACTGGAGCAAACATTAATGCCAGCTGCAGAATTAAACTGAAAACACCCATATATTAATTTTTTTAATTTTAGAAGTCATAAAACAACATATTTACAATGGACATCAATGGCAACAATCTAAAACCTAGTGGTAAAAAATAATCATTTGACATTCTAATACACCTCCCCTTGATTATCTTTAAATTCTAAAGAATGTGCACGTTTGAAGACCTTAACTGAAAGCTGCAACTGAATAATCATTTTGATCTTCAAATGTCACCTGGTTTCCACAGGTCCAAAAAGTGGTTCCTATCATAAAATGAAAGAATATTTTGGAAATATTAAAAATGCACAATGCTGTCATTCACAGTATACGTGTTTCCTCTGCCACGTGACTGAGTGTAGAGAGCATTGATGTTGGATGACAAGTCAGCCTGAGTTGTTTTCTTATCTATCGTGGAAAAATGTAGCAGTGGATAGACATCAGTTGCATGAATGAAAAGATCACATTTTTTCTGTGTTTCCATTCTTGCTCATAACAGATTCATCGGTAACACAACAAAAAGCTTTACTTTTTCCATGAATCATACACATTACACCATAGTTTACCAAACTCTGACCACAACCTCAGGATGTAGTGAGGTTCTGCGTGACTGTGCATGTTTGCTCATTCATTCATTTATTCATTCATTCATTTTGATTCACTGCAATATCTCTAGCCATCACTCATCTTTGGAACATGACCACCTCTCCTGAAGGACTCCAGGTCCTCAAGCCACAACATGTCACTGTACTGTCCAGGGGTAGCGAACACCAGCTCCAACTACCCTCAGCTGTGGCTCAAGTCACTGGATTCAGTCTAACCAGTGACTGAAGCCCACATGAAAACAAAGCATGCTCTCCAACATAACTGTAAAGAGAAAATTCTATGAAGAACCAGTGTCTTTGCCTTTCAGGGCATAAAGAATCATGAGAATCCAGAGTTTTGCTCTCAAAATGGACCCATTTTCCTTCAACACCACCCTGGAACATCTGACTGAGCCAAATCCACACAACAAAGTCATCCAGTTGTGGTGTGTAAGTCAAGGCACGTTCCTCAGGCTGCTCATGGCAGGCCCGTTGGGGAAGGAGTTCCGGCGGACTCTGGGGACCTCGTACCGTGGACTTCCGAGTGCACTTTTCCTCTGCCGCTCAAGGTGCATCCTGATTTCCAGCATCTTTGAGCGGTTCATGGTCGTTTTATTGGACATGAGCTGTTTCTGGGAAGCATCCAACTTGGCAGAAAGCTCAGGGAACTGCTTGGTGTAGAGGGCTGCCGTATACTGCAGCTCGGGTGTTATCAACTCTTGGCACATCTTTCTGGTGGCCCCCTTCAACCCCGGGTTGAGATTGTAGCCCTGAATGACAGCAGAGCCATACTGGAAGGGTTTAAAGCCTTTATCCTTCACCTTTGAGGGGTCCACAGCTCCACCGTCCATCAGACAGGTCTTCATCAGTTCCGCCCTCCTTTCTCGCAGCCGGGCAACCTCAACCTTCATGGCCTCCCGGCCTATAGTCACGTCTATCTTCCTCCAGAAGGTTGCGTTGAAATGGAGATAGAGCTTCCAGTCCCTCGAGTTCCACACCTTAATCCTCTCCATGGTCTGCGGGGACAGTTTCTGCTTGGTCTTGTCACTCCTGCTGTTCAGCTTGAACGAGACCACATCGTCAAGAGACCAGCAAAGGGCGTTCTTCAGCAGAATCATGGACTCATCAAAGTACTCAGATATAAGAATGAGGTCAAAGAATTTCTCAGTCAGAGATATAATGAAGTTGGAATGTGTCTCCTCATTATATTCACTGTTCACGTTGCTGAAGCCAAAGTCAAAACTGAGGATGTTCTTGGCATAATGGTTGCCGTCGGTCGAGAAGCTGTAGTTCCTCCACGTGTTGTTGAGGAAGTCGTCCAGGCTTGTAGCTTTAGCAAAGGCTGGTATGCCTTTATAATAGGCAAAAATTGATTCCATCATTGATACCGGGTTCCGCAAAATGGAGAAATAAAATGTATCTGCTGGCATTACTTTTTTAACCTATCGAGACAGAGAAGAGGATAGATGAAAAGATTAGTAATATGGGGAAAAATCTGGTCATTATTTTTTCTTTACAGATACATGAATAAGCATAATAGTATTGACAGTAAGAGCATTGGTGCCAGCTGATCGCATAGTTGTTAGAGCTGTTGCCTTTTGACCCAAAAGGTCGTACATTCGAATCCCACCTCCAGCTGTAGTACCCTTGAGCAAGGTACTTACCGTAAATGGCTCCAGTAAAATGACCCAGCTGTACAAATTGCCCATACTGCAATTAACTACAAATAGCTTAACACTGTAAGGCGCTTCGGAGAAAAGCATCAGCTAAATGACACAATAGCAAATCTGCAATTTCGGTGGTGATATTAGATTTACCTTAAAAGATGGCTGTGAGTCGTGAGACTGATCATGTGACAGGATGTGTAAGATTTTGACATAAGCCATTGTACAAAATAAAATGGACATTATGAAAGTAAAGTGACTGATGGAATGTTCAGTCTGTAACGAGCACGGAAGAATAAGGCCGTCGCATGGAGAAAAGGGACGTATTTTCATAAACTTACATGCAAATACCATGTATAGTTACAACAGGAGAATGTGCAGATAACTTGAATGAGGTACGATGAAAGCAGAAAAGCAAACCCACCTCTCTGGGTACAAATCTCATGTGGTTGCACATGATGTCGTACTCCCTGACGGTCTTCGACTGGAAGCCCTCGACGAAGTGGGCCGCGAACATAACCGGGTAGAACAGCTGGCTGTGTCGGTTCACCGGCAGTGCAAACGTCAGGTTCCGGCTGTCGCCGTAGCGGTACAGGATGTTGAGTATGGTGCTGCTGGCTGTCTTGTGTGTTTTCAGGAACATGATGTGGTTCTTTGGCTTGCAGGAGGGCACCTCCCGGTTTGCCGGCCTCAAGGGGGTAGGCTTGTTCAGGCTGGAACCCGGGTTCAGTCTCTGGAGCGGGTGTTCAGTTGGCCTTTTCAGTGTCACTGCGTGCTCAGACTCGGGTTCCGACCACGCAACCATCCTCTGCTGGCTGCGCCCAGTTCTCCAAGGGTCCCGCAGCAGGGAGGAGGTGCTGCTCTGGTGGCCCCTCCCTGTGACCACAGGGGTCTCCACAGGTTTCTCAGCTCTGCTGAATGCTGACATGGGCCTGGTCAGAGCCCGAGCCGGACGGGTGGTTCCTGCCCCCACGGTGGATTGGGGTGAACTCCGTCTTTTCACCTCCTCTGCGAATTTATTCTCCGGAACCGGACCCCCCTGGGAGGTCGTGGGCTGCGCTGTTGACGGTGAACCCCCCTTCGGACCCCTGAAGTTCCACAGGCTGCTTTCCCCCCTGAAAAGTCTTGTGTTTCCAAGTCTTCGAGCCACAGGCAGATCAGGTCTGTGGTTTTCCGTGGTGCTCTCCTGACGCCAGGCCTGCAGGTACTGGCTGGGGTTCAACCCCTCCTGCTGGGGGGTGAACATCTTATGGAATTCAATGGTGAACCGCATGTTGAAGAAGTTCTCCCTGGCGGAGTGTCTCAGAAGAATGCTACTCCTGAACACAAAACAAAACGTGCATATCGGTTTGTACGGGCCTTTAAAACGACACAACACTGAAGAACTCAGGGTCAAAACCCTTCCTGCTGTAGCGTTCTTGATCGCGGTACTTACTCTGAATTAACACTGTAAAAATTACCCAGCTCTATAAACTGTGAAACCAGTGTAAGTATCTCATTGCAGAAGTCTGCACTCCATCACAGGGCAATCGCACACACTCATTCACTCGCACTAAGGACAATTTAGAGTCACCAATGCACCTGAAACATATATCTTGGGACTGTGGGAAGAAACCAGAGCACTCGGAGGAAACCCGCAGGGACGTGGGGAGAACATGCAAGTTCCGCACAGAGCGAGCCGGATCCGAACCTACTTCCGAATGCTCGGCAGGGGAGCTGCGAGGCACCGGCACTACCCGCTGTGCCACCATGCTGCCGTAATAATCACAAAACAAATGAGATACACACACACAAGAAACGACACCATGTTATACTGAAACAAACTCTAGAAATATGTTATAATTTGTTCCAAGATACTTGCAAACGGCTTTTCCTCACTTTCTTTATATGTTGAGGACACGCAGCACACAGCTGTCTTAGTAAGGGGCGTGCACCTATTACACGTCTGTTGCTTTAAGACATTTGGACGTGGTGTGTAGCAGGACAGGAGTGTGTGTGTGTGTGTGTGATACTGGCTCAAAGCTCACCGGCAGAGTCGCGACACCCACCTGGACTGCCTGACCACGCCCAGGATCTGAATGGCCACGCAGAGGACCGTGAGGGCCATGAGCGCCACCCAGACCAAGCGCAGGCGGCTCCAGAGCCTCCCCTTGAGCCTCCTGCAGGGGGCACACATGAGACAACAAGTCAGTGCCCTTTCCCCACCTCATTTACATATGCAATACTATATGCAAATTTTACATACAAACATAACAAAACACAAGATACATACAACATACAGATGAGTCCAAAATTTCATATTTGGTGCCATCAATACATAGGCTCTCACACCTCCAAAGTGGTTCGAGTAAACTGGTGACTATAAACTGCTCTTAGTGTGTGTGTGTGTGTGTGTGAGTGTGTGTGTGTGTGTGTGTGAGTGAGTGAGTGCCCAGCGATGGACCGGGGTCCTGTCCTGGGGACACCCCACACTGGGTACAGCTACTGCCTTTTGACCCAAAGGCTGCAGATTTGAATCTTACCTCTAGCTCCAGCAAAGTACCCTAAAATGTTCCAGTAAAATTACGCAGCTGTAAAAACTGTCCAATAATTGTAAATAACATTTTAAGTTGCTTTGGAGAAAAGCGTCAGGCATATGAACGTATGAGTAAGTGTATATGAATAAATGACTACTTATTAATATAGCTGACTTAATGAATGAGTATTGAATAAATGCAAATGTTTGTAACTGAATACATATAAATGCAGAGTGATACATATAAAAATAAGTATTGAATAAATGTAAATTCACAGTAACATGTCTGTCGACTGGCTCCAGATCGCTGCGGTCCACTCAGGGTAAGCAGGGTGTGAAAGTGAATGATATTTATCCTGCTTATTTTCCAGATCAATGTCACTCTCTGTGTGTGTGTGTGTGTGTGTGTGTGCGTGTGTGTGTGTGGTGTCACTAGACACACTCCCTGCAATGTTACGTCTTGTTTTTATACCCACTGACCACTAGGTGGCAGTACAGCTACACTCATAAGCAGAGAGCACATGTCTAAAAGAAAAAAGGTTGTTTGACTGTTAAAGAAACATTTAAGGCATGTTAGAGATCAAGCAGTGATCATGCCCAGATTTATACACGTAGGGGCATTTTTGCCCCAAGTACACAACAGCGCCCCCAACTGGGAGGATAATGACACGTATCATCAACAATACACTGAGTGCAACCGCTGGCGCAGGTCACCGAGGCCAACAATCCGCAGTCGAAATGAAAATAACTGTTTACATTCCATCCACGATGACTTTGTGTGTGTGAGTGTGCGTGTGCGCGCTCTCGAAACGAACCTCCTAAACAAGCCTTGACCACCCCTTTCCATTCTTGAGCTTTCTCGGTTAATTAAGGCACTTGGCCGCCCCACTCGGTCCCGTCCGGCATTCACATCCCGCCCATTCCTCTCCCACCCTAGCTAACACTGCGGAATGTTCCAGAACGGTCGTCGCTCAGGAAGTGGGCAAAACGGGGAGAAAGACACCGGAGCGCGGCGCCACGTGTCCACAAGTGCAACGTGTGTATAATTTCGCCGCTTTCGTCCGTGTCCCACAACTTCCACTCTGTCCAGTGTAATCAGGTGGCTGCGGGGCAGGAAGTGGTTGCACCTGGTTCTCATCTTCTCCTGGAGGCTCTGGGATCCAGACCCAAGGTCACATGTGGGTCTTGGTTCTCTTCAAGGGGGGTGAGAAGAAAATGGCTAAAGTATTGAGTGTATAGAATTACAATACAGTGCTCAGTTGCTTACTGTGTGCGTGTGTGTGTGTGTGTGTGTGTGTGTGTGTGTGTGCGCGTGCAACATGTCAAACAGACAGACATGCTGAGTCAGAAAGCAGACGTCACCATGGAGTTGGTCCCCCCAGCCAGGCCACTTTGTCTTTCCTCGCTGACCCCGCATGACCCCGTCACTGACACACACCCATCTGAGAGCTGTGCTGTGGATTCCGGGAGTTTCAGCAGACACCGCCAAACATTCGCACCCGCCGCCGGACGGATGGAAAAGGCACGCTGAACAAACATCACGTGAATCGTGAAATGCGGCGCAGCGCAGCATTTGTGCTCAGACCACGTCCCACGTCAACATGCTCCTTTTTTTTAATCCCTCTGGTTGTGTTCCGGTCCAATATGTCCCATTTCCTACTTTTATCTGTCACATGTACACTATATTTCCCTTCATCTGATTTCCATAAGGCTTCATAAGATCCTCCACGGTCAACAGACAAACACATAAAATTAATGATCACCAGTTAATGCACAGCTCTGGTGTGTGCGGTCAGACCTGGTTGACCATAGGGGACGAATGGGTGATACTATAGTAAAGAGAAAACAGTACTGAACGCCAGGTTTAAGGAGTTAAAGAAACACACACACACACACACACACACACACACACACACACAGATAGATGAAGTCAACAGACCATAAATTCCACAAAGTTAATGACCGGGAATAAAGATGGTTAAAAGGTGGAACACAACATTAGGTGATCATCTATGTTTCATAATTTAATAAAACTTTACAGTTGCTTTGTACATGATGATAACAAGCTGCCCAGTTTCGGATAGAAACACTAAACATGCAACAGTCAAACACATCCCACATTATTCAGTTTTAACAGATTACATATAAGATATGAAACACATACAGTAACACATAGAACCAGAATTAGTAAGTATTCGTGGACAGCAGGTGGCGTAGCGGTTAGAGCTGGTGAATTATATTTGAAGCCCGTTTGGTTCGAATCACTGCTGAGCAAGGTGCTTACCCTGGACTGACAGAGTAAAAATTACCATGCTGTATTAATTATATAATGAGAAACTCCATATGTTGCTTTAGAGGAAATCATGTGTGTAGTAGAAACATGGTAGTAATGTAGGTGTAAAATAAGTGAAGCCCAAGCTGAACTGGTTAAACCAAGTAGGTAAGTAGAATCAGGTGTGTAAACCATAATTATTTAATAAATTCGTAGGTTTATTTTCATTATTTTATCCAAGAATAATGACCCTCCCTACAGGGGCCACATACTTTCAGGCAGCTCTGTACCTGTGAGTGTGAGTGTTGAAGCTGTAAGACAACACCTGTCATTCGGTGTGTGAAGGCTCCTCGAGGTTCGTTCACCTTTTCGTCCTCCGAAGACCTTCCCGCACACTCGATACACCCGTCTGCGCTCCAAACACTTTTCAAAGACATGCAGCTGCAAAATTTTTGACACCGTTTTCAAGGCCATCGCTTTTTCACCTCTTCATCGGTAAATGTTTCATCCCCCGCAATTTTTATGTCTCTGTTTCATTCGCTGGATCCAACACGACGTTTCTTGAACGCTTTCCCAAAGTTTTACACAAAATATGATCGCACATCTTTGCCACACAGTCCAGGAAACGTCACTCGCCGCCGCCGTCTATGGGTTGGACTGCTGGGTGTGAAACTGAGGTACCAAAGAGAAAAGGGTCCTACTAGCGGTGGCCTTGACCATGACTGCTCCATGACCGCTGGGTGAAGTGGAGTCAGTCTTATAGCTTTTCAATTAACCCTTATAGTACCTTAACAGTGTAAGCTGCTGTGGAGAAAACCATCAGCAAAATGAATAAATGATAATATCCAAAAGGGTTAGGGGTTAGAGTTAGGGTTATGGTTAAGGATAGGGTTACTGTTAGGGTTAGGGTTAGGTTTAGGGTAATGATTAGGGTTAGGATTAGAGTGAGGGTTAGAGTTAAGGTTAGGGGTAAGGGTAGGATTAGGGGTAGGGTTGTGGTTAGAGTGAGGGTTAGAGTTAAGGTTAGGGGTAAGGGTAGGATTAGGGGTAGGGTTAGGGTTAGAGTGAGGGTTAGAGTTAAGGTTAGGGGTAAGGGTAGGATTAGGGGTAGGGTTGTGGTTAAGGTTATGATTAGGGTTAAAGTGAGGGTTAGAGTTAGGGTTAGGATAAGGGGTAGGGTTATGGTTAAGGTTATGATTAGGGTTAGGGTTAAGGTGAGGGCTAAGGTTAAAGTTAAGGTTAGGGTTATAGTTAGGATTAGAGTCAGGGTTAGGGATAGGGTTAGAGTTAAGGTTAGGGTTAGGGTTAGGGTTAGGGGTAGGGTTATGGTTAAGGTTATGATTAGGGTTAGGGTTAAAGTTAAAGTTAGGGTTAGGGTTAGGCAGTAACAGGCCTGTGAAGGGCACCACACTCGAGGTAGAACATCCTGCCCAGTGGTATAAATGCAGTATCCTGTCTGCACTTCCAGCCCCCCAGGTTCATACCTATCTTGGGCAAATAAAAGTGAATTTAAACCAAGCGGTTAATTCAACAATAGAAATGATTTATGAACCACGGCAAACATGGTCTATGTGAGAGCTCCGTTGCATCTTCACAGGGCGGGAGAGACCCAGAGTTTGTCCACGGAAAAGGGAAACACAACCGCAATCGTACCGCTGGCCAAAGAGCAACCCCCACGCACAGGCACGCTCGTGCTGAAATGTTAGGATGTGGGATCGCTGGTCATGAATAATGCGGAAATGTGCATTTTTAATGCTGTATAAATAAAGCAGTGAGAAAAGAGTGAGTGAAAGGGACCAAAGGACATTCACAGGAGTGCGGACTGTCCACTAGAGCCTGAGATACTGGACAGCGTCGTTCCGAGAGGGTCGAGCCTCGATCGCTTCCGTGAACCTGTGTCTCGTAGGAAGAACAACAAAGAATAAGAACAACACGAGTGACGGATGAGCTTCAAGAGTTATTATGAGTTATGTACTAATGACTTAGCCTGCTCAGTCTCATAATAGTGTGCGGCTCATTTATCACTCATGTTGTTCTCATCCTCTGCAGGCTTATGAAATAATAAAAAATGAACAGTAAAAAATAAAACGGCCATTTATCCTTCAGGTGCACACAAATGACTGTCTCGCCAGTTTACATTTGCATATTTATAGCTGTACGTCATTTATATACAATATAAATTCTAAGGGTCCCAATATAGAGCCTTGCGGCATCCCTAATGCACTTATACAGCTGAGACACTGAACCATTTATAGAGGCAAATGTTTATTGACACAGACTGGTTTAAATGTCTTAAAATAGACGTCATGGTTACCCACCACGAGTCTAGTTACTTTACCACGCTCACCCTGTGCCAGATGTTGCATCTACCTCTGTGTGGGCTGCCGCTGCCAACACTGAGCTAAACAAATGTTGACATTTGTATTTTGGACAGGACTTTTTTTGTTTGGACTTCCATTTCAAATATTTTGGACGATATTTTGGACATAATTGTAAAATAAAACAAGTACAAGTCAAAAAGTATCTGCAGTAGCGTGTTTTTTTTTACACTGCAGCTGCTTTTTTGACTAAAGATGTTATTGAGGCATGACAATACATTTAGTTAGACACACACACTTGAACGCAAACTGCACCAGAATAAAAGAAAACAGAATGAATAATTTTTTTTTTTAATTGATTATTTATATATATATTTTTTTTTTTATGGGGGGTGCAGTGGCGCAGTGGGTTGGACCACAGTCCTGCTCTCTGGTGGGTCTGGGGTTCGAGTTCTGCTTGGGGTGCCTTGTGATGGACTGGCGTCCCGTCCTGGGTGTGTCCCCTCCCCCTCCAGCCTTCCGCCCTGTGTTACCGGGTTGGCTCCGGTTCCCCGCGACCCCGTATGGGACAAGTGGTTCTGAAAATGTGTGTGTGTGTGTGTGTATTTATTTTTTAAATTTTTATGAAATTAAAAAAAATTTTTTCCACCTAGATGTCTGAGGCTCAATATGTCACTTACTATGATTTTGACACTCGTCACCCCCCCCCAAAAGATCATCTCACAGTACGGATTGTGGCCTCGGCCAAAGCGGGTTGGAGACCCAGGTTCTACAAACTCCATCACACCCACAAGTGTACAGCAGCTGTGTAATTTCTGGACTGTAAATATGGTAAATATCTTCAGTCCATACTTTCTTAAGTGTTTTCACATTTTTCCTCCAGGATTCACGGTGATCAGCTGCATTTTCTATAAATAAGGTGAAGCGGTACTGCTGACAAAGTTCTAGAAGGAATCTCGGGTTTTCCTTCACCCCCCGCCATCCCCCGTCTCATTCCCCGCTGCTTGGTTACCCATCACATACTGTGGCTCTGAACTCATTCGTCTGGTGAGCGACTCTGACACCGATTCCACCAGCTTGCGCTCTGCCAGAAGCTGGAGGAGAGCGAAGGTACGAGCCAACGCCACAGAATCCTGGAATGACCTTGGCGTGCTGTGGTTTCGGCGCTCAACCATCCCAGGTCGGAGGAACACGCGGCGCTCCGGCGCTGGATTAACCACCGTTCTGCTCTTTCCCTTTTTAAACATGACTAACACGCTGCTACGCAAAACACATCCACGGTACTTCATTTGTGCCGTTTGTCACTTTTTCCCAGCCCAAGGTTCAAGATGCACTGCACTGTCATTCCACACTTCTAGAAACATAGGAGAGAGGATGTAATGGAGCTCCAGCACAGCCAAGGTGCAACATCACACTTGACAGGCAGCACAGCGTTACAAGACACCACGCAACTATGTGGGGGGGCGACAGGGTGAACGTAAGCCCGAGGTACGTACATTTACACCGACTCACTCGGCTGATGCTTTTTTCCAAAGCAACTTACACTGTTAGTCTGCTTAGAATTAGGTACCCATTTCTACAGCTGGGTCAAGGGCTCAAGGGCTCAAGGGTACTACAGCTGGAGGTGGGACTCAAACCTGTGATGCGTAGGTGCAAGGGCAGCACCTCTAACCACCGCACTGCAGGCTTGACCCGGAACACTTGAGGTCTCTACGCAACATTCTACTTGCCCCCATAGATATTTCAAGGAATTAATACTTTTCATAAATTGTCACCGGCAAAATCTTGTAACAAACAGTAAGCTAAATACAACACAAATAAATAAATAATTTAATGAATGACCGCAGCATGAACAACAATCTGAAAATAAATAACCGTAACAAAAATACTTTGAACTTCTTAATAAATACAATATTTTCAACTTTTGAGTAGTAAAACTCATAGAGACTTTCGCCTGAATCGTTTTTGTGAAAAGGCAGTAACAGAAGTTATTGGTCGGAAAAAAACTGCTTATGCAGCTTATAGTAAGTAACAGCTCTGGGAACATAAATACAGTAGAACGTCGATCATCCAAACTAATTGGAACCAAGGTCGGTTCGGTTAATCAAATAGTTTGGATACATACAAATGTTTATAGAAAAACCAAGTTTAATTAGGCCTGCAATTAAATTATTGTACATAACGTTATTACTACTGTATTCTGAATATGAAGTATTAGAAAAATTAGTGATTCAGGAAATGGTTTGTGAATCATAACCAAAGTATTTTGAAGAAATAGCATACATTATATTCATTTTGAACTTACCCAATTATTTTACATGATTTCAGCTGTAAATTAGCCTTTTTACATAAAGAGAAACAAACAAAGTAATTGCACACAAATAAGAGAAAATTACTGTTATTCTTTGGGGGTGCGGCGGTTCGGATAATTGACGGTTCGGATGATTGACGCTGGGATAATTGATGTTCTGCTGTACACAGGTATATAACAATAAGCATATAAATAAGCTCAAGGAAATAAGTGGATAATAAATACATATATAGGTAAATCATTATGAAAACACAGACCCTGGGGGGGGGTAGACAAGCGCAGCACAGTTTAGGACAGAGACACAGCGCAAACATTGCAAGGGCAGTGTGACGGTGGTGGTAATACAGTGGTAAGAGCGCGGTACTTCATAACAGGAATATGGGTGCTTCTGACCCCATCGTCCATGTGCTTCCATGTCTCCCTTTCCCCTGTTTCACCCCCTATGGCCTTTATAACCTTTTACACCGTTCTGCCACTGCTCTTATGGTCCTTGCGGCTTCTTCTGCGCACCTGGAACACGGTGCAGAGGTGTGCTGGGAAACACCTGGAAAAGCACCCAAAGCTCCACACGGGGTGGACGCTTCGCTCAAAAGGCGAGGAGGCAGCTGCGGAGATTTCGGCTGCTTTCGGTCCACGTTGGGCGCTGAGCTCAACTAGTGGGGCCCCCCGGGCGCTCGCCGATTCTCGCAAACAAAGCATTTTCGAAATGCCAGCCGCGCTGGTGACGGCTATGCAAATCGAGCCTCCCGCCGTAATGTCTTCCACAAGGACGCGGGATGGCGCGCGTTGATTTTATCAAGGAGACATGGGCGGCGGAGACAGAAAATGTGTGCGCCGAGACTCCGAGCCGGAGTCCCGCTCACCGATTTCCCACGTTTCCTTTCTTCACCGAACTGGGGGCTAAACATTAACCCAGGTGCTCCAATAAGCACTCCGTAGCGTCACAACTGTAACACTGCAATATTGACTCTGACTAAATAGACAGCAGCACAAGGGCAACTTGAAGGACGCCACAGTGTTTATGTATGTATATGTGTATGTGTATATAGGTATATATAATATACATTTTTTATGGAATTGACAGCAACACTGGGTCACAGGAACATAGCAACAAAAGCACCAACACAGAGAAATAGTGAGAAAATCCACAAATATCGAAGAAGGATGACAAATTGCAGTATTTCTCCGAAGTCACAAAGAACCGCGGTCCAAGTCCAAAAGGTATGTGGGTGTGTGATTTTTATTCCCCCTACCCCCAACGAAGCGATGTCTCGGCGCATGTTATTGTTCCCAGCGAAGTGGAGTTTCTGAAAAGATATCCTTACTGATGATGCCAAAAAATCATTAACAGTGCATTTAATGGTTGCTCTGTTAAGAACTGGCATCCTGACATTTATTTATTTAACAGACCCTTTTCTCCAAAGTGACACCCAATAAATTCTATGTAGTGTTATCAGCCCACACACCTTATTCACCGCAGTGACTTACACTGTTAGATACACTACTTACACTGGGTCACTCATCCGTACATCAGTGGAACACACACACACACACTCTCTGTCACTCACACACTATGGGTGAACCTGAACAGTATGTCTTTGGAGGGTGGGAGGAAACCAGAGCACCCAGAGGAAACCCACAGAGCCACAGGGAGAACATGCAAACTCCACACATACTGAGCGGGGATTGAACTCACGTCCTCTCGCACAACGCAAGTGACGCGGGACAAAACTGCGACTCCCTGCAGCACCATGCCACCCAACCATCCTAACACCACCCCCTGCGCTTCTAGGATAGGCTCTGGATCACCGCGACCCTGCACCGCACAAGCAGCTGTTGACAATGATTCAATGGCTGGATATTTCACGGTCAATAGGACCACCACCCCAAAAGGGCGGATGCAACAGCAGCGGTTCAGTTCAGGCCCATAAGGACACCGTGCTGCTGAAGGAAGAACGCAACCCCAAGAGTGTCGGTAAAAAAAGAGCCGCGTGCAAGCAGAGAGCAAATATAAATAATTCACAGATATTTCAAAGCCATTTACGTTGCTTTGACCAAAGACGTCTGAGCAAATGAATCATACAAACGCGGCCTGCGCTCGGAAACTGGCGCGCACCGCTGGGATTCAAATTAAGACACAAATATGCCTAAATGCATTAGATGGTGATGTTTATCGGCCGAGAAAAACGAGAATGTTGGAACAAAGGGTAAATTAACTTCATATAAACTTCCAAAGTTTAATCAGGCCAGCAAATTGACCTTCAGGATCCCTGTAAACTGGGAAAGAGGGGTAAACCAGAGGGAATGAATAATTCAATATACTTTGAGATGGATGTAATATTTGATAAATATAGGAAAAAATTATGAATACAGTGCGAATATACAGAAGTTAGTCTACAGACATAAAGAGGAGATGGAAAAGAATATGACAACCTTGATGAAAACTGACACATCTTTTCATATTATATGTCTCTTTGTGATATAATGTGTCTGGGGCAGTTGGTAGCGTGCAAAGGTCACAGGTTCGAATCTCACTGCCAGCTGCAATACCCTTGAGCAAGGTACTTACCCCAAAATTGCTCCAGTAAAAATGACCCAGCTATATAAACTAGTAATAAATAATTATATGTAGCATAACGCTAAGTCATTTTCGAGAAAAGCATCAGCTAAATGAGTAAATTTCTATGTAATACCTGTGTGGCTCATGTTCTGCACACCGGGGGTCGACTTCCCTCCTTTATTATCAATATTTTGCCTGTAGAGGAAAACAACCTGTTCCAAAAATACCGGCAAACCTTTGCATCCTGGGACAAATGAGTTTCTAACGTTTCACACAGACTGGCTTTTTTCCACCATGCAAATTTGTCAATTAATTTTCGCATTTCAAAATCTGCGCGACGGGGGAAATGTGGCAAGGATGCTGCACGTCGACGGCGGAGCCTGGAGATTCTTTTGGAAAATTGTAGACAACTATGAATTTGCCAAATCCATCACACAAAATTACACGCTCCAGTTCTTAGAAACTAAAACCAAAGACCAAGATTTATTTCATCCCTTTTTTTTCTGGGAATCCATCATTTTATTTGCAGGTTAATCAATTATGAATTTATTTTAAGTCATATTTAACATTACTAATACAGGTCACATCCACAGAAACCAGTATGATGGGGTTAGAGAAAAACATACTACAAACAGGTGCTGTAGTGGTTAAAGCTGCTACCTCGGGATTCTAAGGTCACAGGTTCGAACTCCTCCTTACGCTTTAGTACCGTTACTATATTTAGGGTATTTACCCTAAATTTCTCCAGTTGAAAACATATGCACCTATATAAATGGGTGAGTAGCTGTCAATAGTTTAATATTGTAAGTTGTTATGGAGAAAAGCATCAGATAAATGAATGAATATAAAATGAGCGACAAAACCACACTGAATAATAATAGTAATAATAATGAAGCATAACTTATAGTGCTTTCAGTTCTGCATTACACTTTAGAGCAGGACTGGCACCTCCCAGAATGCTTTGCAACCCGCATGCCCAGGCACGGCTACAGGCTATGGAGGAAGTAGTGAAGAGCAGCTGTTGAGGACACTTCACACCCCCCCCCCTTGGAGCATCAGCAGATCCTGCCGTCATGCCATCGTCCCCCCAGGAGGTCAGGAGGACTGCTGGCTCCTCCTCGGCTGAGCATCTCCTGCTTCTGCCTCCAGCTCGGAGTCAAGGGATGATGACAGCGCCGGTGACCCGTATTCCTGCACTGTGCCAGCGAGGTCGAGACCTCCTCGAGGTCTCTGGGGGACAAGCATAAAGTGACCTCAACCCTAGCATTGGTTAGGGACCCTTAGATGTTGGGGTCAGACCTTTGTGCCACTACTGGGAGGTGAGACATACTGGCTAGGCAGAGGAGGTGCCTATGGACACATCAGCGACCGGTCAGCGGGACAGGATTAATTAAGGGGCTCGTGACTTGGACCCGACATGCAGCGCTGGCTGGGGGAGCAGACACCCCCCCACTGCTGCCTTTCCGCCATCGCTAGTTAAAATCACTGTCATTGGCATGGGAGACTCGGGTTCCATTCTCACCATCTGTCTGTCTGTGTTCATACATCCATTATCAATGACCACTTCTCCAGTCAGGGTCGCAGTGGTCCAGAGTTTATCCTGGAATTAGAGGGCGTGAGGCAGGGTGTGCCAGCCCACCGGGGGGATCACACACACTCATTCGCTTACACGCACATACTCGAGGCAGTTCAGAGTCACCAATCCACCTGAAACAACCGTTGGATTGTGGGAGGAAACCAGAGTACCTGGAGGAAACCCACAAGAAGAAACGCAAACCGCACACAGACCGAGTCGGATTCAAACCCATGTCCAAACACCAGTGCTACCTGCTGTGCCACCCCATTATAAAAGGCGTGAAATATAAGAAAACGCACAACGGAGAGATCAAGGTGCCTGCTGCTATATTTGTTGTGGCTGAATTACATCATTTATCTTCACAGATGTCACCGGATCAGGATGCCGGGAATTCGAACAAGAAGAAATGCCAAGCAATAGAGCATCAAATCTCCCAAATTGTGAGACCAAATGTCTCACAGTTACTGGTGAGAACACAAACTGCTTACATCTGCATTTGTTTACTTAGCAGACGATTTTCTCCAAAGTGACTTCCAACAAACTCTACGTAGTGTTATTAGCCCACACACCTTATTCACCGCAGTTACTTGCACTGCTAGATGCAGCACTTACACTGGGTCACTCCTCTATACATCAGTGGAACACACACTCTCTCTCTCTCTGTCACTCACACACTATGTTGGAACCTGAACAGCATGTCTTTGAACTGTGGGAGGAAACCAGAGCACCCGGAGGAAACCCATGCAGATACGGGGAGAACATGCAAACTCCACACAGACTGAGCAGGGATCGAACCCACGTCCTCTCACACCACCAGGTGCTGCAAGACAGCAGAGAGCGTTTGTTACCCTCCGGCTGTACTTATACCAATGTATAGTTTCCCCGTGGCTGCGACATGTGCCAGTGTCTCTTTGTGCTCCCGCTGTACCCCTTTCGAGCGAAACGGCACACCAGCGTCTTACTAGTCTCCCTTCCAAAGAATCTCCACCGAGAAATTAATATTTTCTATGACATGTTAAGAACCAACCAGATGTTGCGTATGTTAGCCATGCAGATGCAGGCAAAGAGACAGGCATTAAAAATAGAAATAACCGAAGATACCGAGTGTATTTATACCTGTGACATTTTCCCCTCGGGCTTTTTTTGCTGTTTTTCCAGCCGCTCTTAAGACACACATTTTACCTTAACTATGTCCTCCACTCTCGAACCATTTCACCTTCCACGATTAGATAGCCTGGGTTATCACTGCTAAGGGGAAGGGATTTGCGGAGCCTCGGCCGCCCTCTCTCCCACAGGGCGTGAGAGGTGTTTGGCGGCCAGCGTGCGGCGCATAAACAGCTGATAAGGTCCATAAAGTGCTGAAAATCTCATCACCTAAAAAAGGAGCTCCACCCCGGGTGACCACGTGCAAATAAGGAGAATGAAAGGGAAACACAGAGTAAACAGGAGCGAGAACCATTTGCAGTCCACTTCACACTCCTCAAGTGTTCCTTCAAGAGTGAGACGTCCTCCTTAGTTTATAACTGAAAAGAAGCGCTCTTTAGAAGAGCCCTTTGTAATTTATACGCCTTAATTCTGCAAACAGTCAACTCCCTTTTTATTGGCCAATGCAGAATCCTAGGTGGCATTTGAAAACTTTATTTTTTTAAAGTGGGCTTAGAAAAGTTTACTTCTGGTTTTAAGTAAATAATACCTCCAGATATTTTTAATGGATGTGGCATTTAAAAATTCTGTTAAACAATTCAGTCTTATGGAATAATTTTGACATTTGTGAGTTTCCAGACCAGGGCCCGAAGGCAAATAGAAAGGGCAATAAATTAAAGGTGAATTCAGCCCTAGAATAGAAAACAGCTGCTAGAGACGGGCCTTCCGAACAAAGACGCGGTAAAATTGCAGTAAATGCAGTTCTCCGTGAGCCTCGGTGGCTTTGAAAACTCATCGTCTCATGCGTTTTATAAACTAGTTACTACTTTTCACTATAAACCTAGTAACTGTCTGATACTTAAAAGTTCACTGTGGAGTCACCACATCCATCATGTGGCTTCTGTTTCATTTTTGCAGTTTTTTTTCCTACTTTTATTCATATGCAAGTGCCAAGTTGTATTACATTATATTTATTATTTTATATAATATATTATTATTATTATTATTATTATTATTATATTGTGTAGTTTTATTTTAAACCATTACTGAAAATTTGTATTTCTATTAAACTTCATCTGCTACTAACGCGAGGGCCGTCTCGATATAATAATAATAATAAGAAGAAGAAGAAGAAGAAGAAGAAGAGCATTTTTTACTTAAATAAAAGCACAAATTATCCAGCAGACACTTACTCACTGGACACACAGTGAAATTGATCACAAAATATTTTCAAAGGCTTCATTAAGCCCGGCGTCTTTTCATTTTTTATTCATTAAATCAAGTGAATATTTTAATATCTGCCTCCACACTTGAGCCTGGCTGGAAAAGTGTGATCATTTATTGAAGTGAAATGTTCATTAATGAAGCGAAGAGCCGCAGTTTCAACGATTCCAGCGCGACTTCGGCCCCTTCGACGACGCCGCTTTGATCGATCGCTAAATATGAATCGATCGGCTGCAAAAAATATCACTCGGGTAAACAGCCATACGGCGCAAACACTGATCCGCTCCGCTGAGCGCCGACTTGTGTGTAAAAAGTTGCGCGCGCGGGCACACGCGCGACTCCCACTTACGCGGTCCGCGGCGAGCTCGAGCAGCAGGGAGACGCCGCGCTCTCCCGCGCGCCCTTCTTCTGCGCGGACGGCATCGCGCGTGTTCCAGTCGCGAGGAGAGGTGTGGGGGGAACAAGTGGAAGGCGCGCGCTGGGCGGGTGAGCGATCCACACGCGCTCCGAACGCCCGATCCGAGCGTCCCGTTCCGTTCGCGCGCGCTCCTTTGTCCCGAGCGTTGCAGTCCGCGCGCTTCGCGGCACTGCTGGTAGCATCGGCGCTCGGAACTGCAGACCGATTGGCTCGAAGGGCGGAGACGCTCGCGCGCACACACGCTGACACACCGAGACACACACAAGCTACCCCCCCAACGCGCGCGCGCACACACACACACACACACACACAGACGACTCCAAGACAGTTAAAGAGATGGAAAACAACGGCAGCGGTGCTTCGTCTCGCGCGTGCCGTGTGAGTGTGTGTGAGAGAGATTCCATGCCACCGCGCACGGACTGTACATCACACACACTCCAACGCGTGAAGTGAGATTCGAAAGCGTGTGCGCGCCCGCGTGCACATGTCTCGTTTGACACTTCCCTACCTACGCGACCTGCACCGCGTCGGCTCTGATGTGTGTGATGTGTGTGATGTGTGTGTGTTCTGTGTCGTAGGGAACTGCAGAAAGAAAGCCAGAGAACAATGGAGTTACCCAAAGAACGGTTGCATGTATTCATTTATGCATTTATTAACACATTAATAACACACGTCGCCCTCCATGACTTGGTGGTGCTGTAATAATCTTCAGCGAGACACACACATCACCTTTATTATAACAGATGTTTATCATGGATCAGAAATATCAGACATACTATAATAATAAGAGGAGAAAATGGCTGGGGTTTCATCCTGTTTATATTTTCATAAAGTTTGAACCAAAATAATATGAATCACGCGCTTGGGCTCCTAGTTAGTAAAAGAAGCAAAAGTACCGTGATTCTGTCCGTTGTTTCTGGACACACATGAGTATGAGGAGTGTTCTCTGCAAACACTGAGTCATGGGCTCTTCAGAGGAGATGTGAATGTTCCGCGCAGTTTTTTTTTTTATGATTGTTCTACAGCTTCTGAAACTGGTCATTTAGCGAAAAAGGAGGTCTGCTCACACTCCGCAGGTTTAATCCACCATCTGTGTCGCTTTTGTGTGCATGAAAATGGGTCTCCGTGGGGCCGCCTGCGTTCCTGGCCCACAAAGGTGCTCCTTGTCTCCTGAAAGAAGGGGGTAAAATGAGAGGCTCCGATCCCATGGGGGTCGAGCCTGGAATTACCGTGGTGGAAAAGAAAAAAAAACACAGCGGCCTGGAGGAATGTGCGAGCTCGACGTGTGTGTGGGAACGCGGCGGTCGGAAAGGTCGCTCCGACACGATGAATAGTTTTTTTTAATCTATCTCTCCACCCTGCATAGGACACCAGTCCATTGCAGTGCCATCACACACACTTTAGAGTCACCAGTCCACATCACTGTGGGAGGAAACCAGAGCATCTGAAGGAAATCCACATTTATTCATTTAGCTGATGTTTTTCTCTAAAGTGACATACAATGTTAATCTACTTAGAATTATTCAGACAAGTAGATAATTTTACTGGAACAATTGTAGGGTAAAAATCTTACTCACGAGTACTACAGCTGGAGGTGAGGATTGAACCTACAACCTCGAGCCTAAGGCAGCAGCTCTAAATGCAAGGAGGTCTGAATTTGAGCACATTGACCTGTGAGGCACCAGTGTTACCTGCTGTGCCGCCGTGCTGCAGAGAGCGACTCCTGCCAAAGATACTGTACATTTTCGATATTCTCGGAAACTGTCTGTTGCCGCTTCCAGTCTCCATCTGCTCATGTCGAGTCTTTGGGGATTCAGAACCCTTCCTCTATATTTAATGTGGTTTTTTTTAGTGACAGAAAACACCCCCTTTGAATGTGCATCACCTCCCTCGTTTGCCGAAAATTAAAGGACGGGTAAGGATGCGGCGGACGCGTCACTGGAGGGCCGCAATTGGCCATATGGCTCTGATGGCAAGGCGCTGTTGCTGGGCGGTGCAGTTTTTGTGGCGAGGGGGCAAGCGGGGGTGGGGGGCTTCCAGTACGGACCGTGGACTCCCAGCGGAGTTCTGCGGCGATTTCGGAAACGTCTCCTTCATCAACTCTGATGGACGTCCGCCACTAAGAGCGTCGAGGTGCGGAAAGTGAGCTGTGGTCAAAAGGCCTCTGAGGGCCCAGAAGGACAAGGTGGTGCTGCAGAGAAATCCACCCTTATGCGTGCAGTGAACAGAGATGGTCCCCAAATAGCCGCATGGGACCTCTGAAGACCCTGAGTGCCGGTCCAATATGGAAATGCACATGGCACATATTTCATTTTCACATCATACAGACACCATTGTACCCTTAAAAAAATTATATCCATTCATCAGTTATCAATAACTGCACGTGCAAGGGTCGTGGTGGTCTGGATCCTATCCCGAAAGCATAAGGGGTCGATGCGGGGGTTCTAAGATGGGACGCCGGTCCATCACAGAGCAACAAAAATGATTTTTTAACCATTCTCTTTTATTATCGATTCTATGATTATTAGAGCGGAACAACCGAACACTGTGGCCACGCCCACATCCCGGACTGTTGGCCGCACCTGGTGAAAGAGATGAGAATCAGGTGCGGCCACAGCATCACGGTGGCAAGAGAGAGCACAGGAGTTGGTTGCGCTGCCGAGCTGGACCTGGAACGAGTGTGTGATGCAGCTGCCGCCAAAAAGCTCCCTGCTCACCTTTGAGTGTGTTTTACACCGCGCTTTGTTTTATGTTCTTAATAAAACTCTGCCAGCCCACCCTGTACCGCCTCGCGCCTCGTCACTCCTCGAACCCGGCCCGCCCAGCAAGCCGCACTTTCTCAACAATTGCTGTGGGGGGCAGTTCCCCAGACCCACCCCCATCCCCCATGTTCCATTTGATCCTATTAATTATTCATTGGAGGGACTGGAAATCAATGTGACAGCAAATCATACGGCAGATGCGTGCAGATTCCCACCCACACACACACACATACACACACACACACACACACGTACGCATGCAAGTGCACCCACGCCCACACAAAGCACGACACATAGTGGCATTACGTCAGATGAAACATTTATCTCCAGGTGGACCCCTCGCACCTGGCGCCTTGACAGTTTTCAGGCTAGTGAAAAACTAAATGCGGTGTGACACTGTGTGGGCGGAGCTCCCGCACGTGGCCCCCCTCGCGGTTCCCGGCATTGTTTGAGCTCGCTGTCCTGGAGCGACATTTTTGTTTGGTAGCTTCAGCTCATTAATCTATTTATTGATCATTTAACCATTTCAACTAGTCATGCGGGATGCCCCGTTCTGCAATATTGGTGCCATTAACCCACTTCTGTGCGGCGTATTGGAGGATTACACTGATGTATTGCCCTGTCAGTCTCTCCGTCTCTTCCCCCCCACCCCGTGAGCTCATCACACACACACACACACGCATTTTCTGAACCCGCTCATCCCAAGCGGGGTCACGGGGAACTGGAGCCTAACCCGGCAAAACAGCACAAGGTCAGAGGAGGATGGGACACACCCAGGACGGTATGCCAGTCCGTCTCAAGGCACCCAAAGCAGGACTCGAACCCCAGACCCACCAGAGAGCAGGCCCTGAGCTCATCACCTTTTGCGGAAATCATCGACATGTCACATCTGCAGATGGACACTTCAGTCAATGACCCTGCGATCTCATCTTTCACACGGTCTGACAAGACCGTCCAGGTTCGGCTTCCTCTCCCAAGAATTGTGGGTAATTAGAATAAACTCGTCAACCGTCATCTGACAGCCCGTTGGTGTGCAGCCGGCGCAACGCGGCCTTAATTAACGTCCCTGACCTGATAAAATACAGTAACGCAATTGAAAGTACGCCACCATCCCCGCGGCTTCGAAGGCAAAATCAAAAGAATCTTCCGGAAACGACCCTCCTGCTTTTCTCAGACTCTCTGGGGAACTTCAAGGCTGCAATCCCATGCTCTTCACATTTTAAGGGAGTCAGGCATTCGGCTGTGAAAAGGTCAAATTCTACACTTTGCCTAAGAGCCTAATTTGATTTCCAGACTCATTCATATCCATATATATATATTTATATATATATTCATAACAGTGTGCCACTTACACTGTGGTTTTGGAGCACGACACATTCTGGCAAGTTTCCCCCCTTATTAACATGTCTCGCCGGAGAAGGAATAACCTGATATGTGCTGGAAATATTTTGAGGCCAAATGAGTTGCGAGGCGTTGTTTTTGTTCCAGCGAACTCCACGGGGGCGAATCAATCACCCCAAATTACCACGGCGCGTGCTGCACTTGCGGAGAATAATGCACGCAACGTAATTAAAGACTTGGCGTCACAGGAAAGGGAGCGATGGTCAATTGTAATTTTAGCACGGAGAGATGCCTTGGGGATGTGCGCGTCCTTTAGAGAGCGGGCGCTGGTATTTTTCCAAACATCCACGCAGATGACAGCGGCTCGCAGACCAGCTCACTCTGGCCTGCAGTCGACTGAGTCCACCCCCTGCACCCCCCACCAACTCGTCTCCTGCCACACGGACCCCCATTGCAGGCGCTGCGGTGACGGGCTTGACCCCCGACCCCCTCTAGTGACAATTCTTCCGGCCGTGGCATGTGGACCAGAGTTGCGTTTTACAGGGCGTTCCCACAATCTCTTGCTCCTCTGATGTGACCGTGATGTACCGGGTTCCACCCTAGCCTCCGATGCTGTTCCAGCACTTTCCATCTTCCTCATTCTAGATATCAGTGATGAAAACATTTTCATTTCCAGGTTCGCTCCTCTGTTTTCCCTGTCCCTGCTCTTCCTCGTACTGTAATATTAATAGCAATAACTAATCTCCAGCAGAGTCGTCTGCATATTTCCAGTGGCGGATTCAAGACTGGAAATTCCTCTATTTCCTCTCTTATATACAGCTGTTCTTAAGATTTTCAGTCATCAGAAAACCCAACTGAAATACATCCATTGAGTCCGTGCAGTTACTGCATAACAGATTCCAGTGCTATATTATACAGTATATTATTCTATATTACTATATGATACTATAGATTACTATGTTTTGGCAAAGGAGCAGTCCTGTCTCCTGAATTATGCCAGTATCCGAATTTATGTCTGTCCTGGGAAACATTTTCCAAGAAAGCGAGGGAAAAGAATAGGTCTCATTGTTGTAAAATGCACAAAAATGTGATTCGTTTTCTATCGGGGGGAACAAAATGCACCAGAAGACAAACGCTGGTTTAGCAGGAAAACAAAGGCAAAATTTTGCATGTGATCCTCAATTATTAGTGTCTGTGAGATTTATTTCTCCATTATATTGTGCGTGAGGCCCAGGAGCTGGGGCAGGGGGCGGGGGGAGAATTACTTTAATGTGTTCCATATATGCAAAGTCTACCAATATTTTGCAGTAATCATTTGTTCCGTGGAGAAGACTTGGAGTTGGTTGTGGAAGCTGGCCGAGGCTCCGCTTATGGACACTCCTCTGCGTTTGTCTGCAACTGTTTGTGTTCATCTGCGTTTTTCTGCGTTCGTCTGCATTAGTCTGCCCTCTTTCGCACTTGTTTGCATTCATCTGCATTCGTCTTCATTCGTCTGCAGCCATTTGCATTTGTCTGCACTTGCTTGCATTCATCTGCGTTTGTCTGCATTCATCTGCATTCGTCTGCATTCATTTGAACTCATCTGAGTTTGTCTGCATTCATCTGCATTCGTCTGCATTCGTTTGAACTCATCTGAGTTTGTCTGCATTCATCTGCATTCGTCTGCATTCGTTTGAACTCATCTGAGTTTGTCTGCATTCATCTGTGTTTATCTACATTCGTCTGCATTCATTTGCATTTGTCTGCACTCATCTGCACTCATCTGCATTTGTCTGTATTCGTCTGCGTTCATCTGCACTCTCCCGCAGTGACGTTGTAAATTCATGCAACCTCCGTGTTTCAGCCTCAGCCGCTGACTACATAACTCAAGATTAGGAGTGAGACACGGAATATTAGAGTATATTTTCAATAGGCACAAATGAGACACGTGAAGCTGTGGCATCATACGTGAAATAGACGTGGAGCACCTTCACCGCTGAGCCTCTTCTGTCCGTGTTCACACACATCGCTACTTGCACACTTCCTGCACACACAGCCACTTGGGGCCCGTAAGATAGAACCAGTCAAAGACGAGGAATTAGGCGGTATTTCCTAGATATTGAACTCACGGCTCTTCTTTGAATTTCTGTCCGTTCCTTCAGAGCAAAGATGGGCTTTTATCAGCCAGATGCCTGAAGCTACTTTTATTGACTTACCAGGGTATCTCTGCGGGTCCAGCAACATGACCTGACGCAAGATGTAATTAGGGCCTCTGCGAAATGGACTTCTGGGATTAGAACCAATTTTTCACCTCGCTGTTTGGCATCATGTAGCTTTGATATCCCCCCCCCCCCCCCCCCCCGCAGCAGTGATAACCCCAAAGCTTCCTTTATATATATACATTGATTTGTGCAGTCCTCAATCTTTTGTTGACCTTCAGACATAATCTTGGCACCAAGCATGTATTTCTCACGCTGCAATAAAATGTGACATATAGCTCATGGAACGAGCGTTACGGATTATAAGCAAAACCTCTCACGGCGCAGGAAAGATGGAAATGGAAAAACAGGTAAACCCGAAAACAAACCCGCCGGGGCGACGGAGAACTTGAGGAGGTTAGTCGTCCCTTAAAGCCGCTGCTAATCGCAGCTCGTCCATGTTTTCTTGGGAGGGAATATTAATTATTGTTTGTTATTCAGATCTATTGCTGGATAGGCACAAAGTTGTTACGGATTGGTCACAGATGCGGAGATCTGCATTTAATTTCGCCAGGTTCCCCCCCACCCCCACCCCACCCCATTTCATTTGCCTCATATACACTCTCATTACAGGCAGAAAGGCATGCGCTTTCACAATCCCAGAGCATCCCTGCATCACCAGGCACATTACAGCTCTCCTGCGTGTGTTTTCCCCTTTCTGTCTAGGGAACCTCTGCGGACTGATGAGTTGTATCGCACAGCCGCAGGGTATGTGAATTAAGCATTCCGGTGAAATAAAACAATTCGGCGTTAAAAGCTGCAGAAAAACCCTGCTTATGGAATTTTAAGCTGTAAATTATTGAGAACCACCAGCTGCTTTGAACATATATTCTTACATTAAAATCTCTCATTGTTGTCCTTTGGAAGCATGATGCACCTTGCGCAACAGCACCCATACAGAGTGCATAGACTAGAAACATGTTTCCATTGGTACACATTACATTTACATAGCAGACACTTTTCTTCAAAGTGACTCACAATGAACTCTCTGTAGTGTTATCAGCCCACACACCTTATTCACCACAGTGACTTACACTGCTAGATACACTACTTACACTGGGTCACTCATCCATACATCAGTGGAACACACACACTCTCTCTTTCACTCACACACTACAGTGAACCTGAACAGCATGTCTTTGGACTGTGGGAGGAAACCAGAGCACCCCAAGGAAACCCAGGCAGACATGGGGAGAAGATGCAAACTCCACACATACTGAGTGGGGATTGAACCTATGTCCTCTAACAGCACCTATGCACTGTGAGACAGCAACACTATTCATTCTGCCATCATGCTGCCCACTTGACATGTAACACAACCCTGATCTGCTATATACATGGAAAATGTGTATTTTATGCTCTACGTAAGTAGCTCCCCCACCTTAGTAACCGTCAATGTGTTACAGCAGCACTCCAACTAACAAGTACAAAAAAGCAGGATGGGGGTTAGTAGCACATATGAACAAGGAAGAATGGGCATCACTAACAACCCCAAACTCGCTTTATTGTTCGGCTCCTTCCGTCTAATAACCAAAGCTTATGATGATGTCCAAGAGCCTGGTAGAGACAATTGTCAGAAGAGCTGTGATCCACACAAGCAAAACAGACAAACCCCAAATTCATGGAACAAAACAACAATGGATTGGATTTAAACAATTTTATCCTGTAATGCTGGAGCAGGAAAACAGCAAGAGGTCAGAATTTAGAATTACCGCATGAACTATTATACACAATTATGCAAGAGCTCACTATAGAGTTTGCATTATATACACTATTCATTGCGAGATGAAATATTTATTAACAGTCTTACTTCAAATATGTGGTACCGCGACCTGAATTGCAGTGTCTTTACAACTCTGAGCAGTGTATATTTTGATGTAGACTGATTTTTAATGAGAGCTGAGCCGCAGTCATGGCTGCTGCATTGTAAATTCATATGAAGTCTTTTACTTATTTCTTCATTCCTTTGTTTTTGTGATGGAGTTGGGATTTGCTGTGTTAAGCCCCGAATAATTTGCAATTTGGGTGCTCCTCGCAGAGTCTAAAATTCCCTCATACTAGTGTAATGTGTCTTATGAGCTGAGACTTCATAGCTGGTTCAGCGGTTGCTGCTTCGTAAAAATCCACTTTGTTACTGCACTGAAATATCATTTAATGTTTTAAACAGCAATTAGTATTGGTGGCTTCCACATTTAGAACTGGAGCTTTGCACGCCTGGGCTGCGGAACCGGACGTGGGTTCGAATCCATCTCAGTCATTGTGGAGTTTGCATTTTCTCAACACGTTTCCTCCAAGCGCTCTGGTTTCCTCCCCCAGTCTAAAGACAAGTGTTTCATGTGGATTGGTGATTCTAAATTGCCTGTAGAGTGTGAATGTGGTAGAGTGGTAACCTGTCTAGAGCGTACGCTGCCTCTCCTCCTGTGTTTCCGGAGAAGGTTCTGGACCACCGCAGAACCCTGCACTGGACAAGTGGATTTTAATAATGGGTGGATGGAGGGGTTTCTGATGCTAAATGACCTGTTATGATTTTTGCATTTATTTTATTTTATTTGTTTGCACAGAAGAAGAACACGCAGGAGTACAATTACAAGTCCAAATTTAAGGGAGGTCAAAAACCAGCAGGCTTGACTGCAGGACTTGCGTAGGACAATTGGTACAGTAGTGGTTAGAGCTGCTACCTTTGGACTTAAAGAATTCATAGACTTGAATCTCACCACCAGCTGTAGCACCCATGAGAAAGGTACACACACACACACACACACACTTTCTGAACCGCTTGTCCCATATGGGGTCGCGGGGAACCGGAGCCTAACCCAGCAACACAGGGAGTAAGGCCGGAGGAGGAGGGGACACACCCAGGACGGGACGCCAGTCCGTCACAAGGCACCCCAAACAGAACTCGAACCCCAGACCCACCGGAGAGCAGGACCCGGTCCAACCCGCTGCGCCACCACACCCCCTATGAGCAAGGTACTTACCCTAAATTACTCCAGTAAAATTACCCAGCTGTACAAATGATCAGGGGAAGTTGTAGGTAACTTTGCAATTGTAAGTCCCTTTGGAGCTGAATGAATTAATGCAATAATCTATGAATGAACAGATACCAGTTCGCTGAATAGGCAATAGCAGCTGTAAAGACATTATCTACTTTTTTGTTATTCAAAGATATTTTTAAGTATATATATACATATATTCAGAACCGCTTGTCCCTTACGGGGTCACGGGGAACCGGAGCCTACCCGGCAACACAGGGCGTAAGGCCAGAGGGGGAAGGGGACACACCCAGGACGGGACGCCAGTCCACCGCAAGGCACCCCAAGTGGGACTCGAACCCCAGACCCACCAGACAGCAGGACTGTGGTCCAACCCACTGCGCCACCGCACCCCCTATTTTTAAGTAATTTCATGGAAAATATAACGGATATAACTTGATTTCAAATAGCTCCCGACGATCGCTCCGTTTATGGGGACCTTGAAACTGTAATGAAAGTTGACCTTGTGTGGTTGTAAAGGAGGGAATGTGAAGGTAAGATGAGGTTCAGGTGGAAAACATATGAATATATTTGTTGGCACCAAACCAGTTGTTGAAACATTAAAGAGACTCGTCCATTAAGTTGCTCGTTTGCGTAAATAAACATGACCATTAAGAGAAATTTCTCTGGTGCGTGAGGAATAATGAGGCTGCTGTTCATTAAAAATCCCGTTGAGATAAGACTTAGCACCAGCTAATCGGGCTGTTAAGATGTAGGAGGTCTGGAACGTGAAACCACTCCTTGGGCTGCAGATAAGCTGTAGATATTTTGCCCCCAATCAGCAGAAACCTGTTTGGTTTGAATGGGCTCGATAAAGTAAGTTCTCAAGTTGTGAGTGAAAGTCCCTTCAACTTCACATTGTTTGTGTCCACATGATTTAAAATGACCTTCAGCAAACGTAGACCACTGCTGTGGCCTTTCCTCTGCTCCACTGATTGAACGGCAGTTATCTTTTAGCCCTAAATGCATGGTGCTTCACCAAATGTTAGTCATCTGGAGGAGAGCGTTCCATGTCGATAATGAATTTAAAGCACTTTTCGCATCGGTCTCTCACTCTGTCTCTCCAGCGATGTAACAAACAACGTAAGAAGAACCACTTTTTCAGATGTCGCTGCGGAACAAGTTCGCTTCCTGACCTTCGGCAGAATGTCCATCAAGTGGTAGGTAATGCTGAACTGGGCTTTCTTGGCTCTTGATTTGAAGTTCTGATTCAAAGTGTGGGACTTCTTAAGGTTTAGCATGCAGATGTGGCTGAGATTTATATAGCACTTGGCTTTAATGTCTAGTCTTGGTGTTTCATGGGCTCTCTGACTGGTCTGCGGCTCTGCAGCTTCATACACAGCAAGCTGTGATGCACTAGGTGTCCTGACACTTTTCCATCATGGGCAGCATTATGGTTTTCAGCAACTTGTGCTACAGTAGCTCTTCTGTGGGATCAGACCAGACGGTTTAGCCTTCGCTCCCCACACGCATCAACGATCCTTGGTCATCCATGACCCTGTCGTCGGTTCACCGGTTGTCCTTCCTTGGATCACTTCTGGTAGGTACTAGCCACTGCATACCAGGAACACCCAACAAGACCTGTCGTTTTGGAGATGCTCTGACCCAGTCATCTAGCCACCACAATTTGGTCCTTGTCAAAGTCGCTCAGATCCTTGCACTTACCCATTTTTCCTATCTTCAACACATCAGATTCAAGAACTGACTGTTCACTTGCTGCCTAATATATCCCAGCCCTTGACGGGTGCCATTGTAACGACATAATCAATGTTATTCACTTCACCTCTCAGTGGTTTTAATGTTGTGGCTGATCAGTGTATTAGCATCACAGCCTTTTAAGTTCTTTTAGAGAAAAGCATCAGCTAAGGAATAAAAATTAGATTTGCATCCCCTTCTTTTCATTAATATCGATAGATGGTAATGAAAGAGTTATCATAATCATAAAAGGCATCTTTGGCACAATTTATCTTTCTAAATGTAGGGTGGTTATTTTTTCTAAGGTGTTAATCACTGTATTTGTATGAAGATTATGTTCCAGATTAGAAAAGGGTTCATGCTGCACCATAGAAGCACCTGGAACTACAAACTGTCATTGCTTTACCAGCATTCAATACACTATTGGTGTTTTGTTCAAAGTCGCATCATTTCTTATGATACATTACTACATGTGCTCTGTAAGCAGTTAACTGGAGAAAACATAACCCAAAGGGTCTGCTGTCGGGACAACTGATGAATCACATTGGAAATTAATGGTTTTCTTAACCTCTGGTTGCCGCTCATCAGTGCGAAAGCCCAGCTGGTCACAAAGCGACTCAGGGGCCTGAGCGAGACGAGGGGTATCGTGCCAAACTCGTACGTCACGCGGCATCAGCAGAACTCCGAGGGAACCGCTGTCAGAGCGACTTCTCATAAAACGGCACAAGCGGAGGCGAGGACTCGCTCCGTGGGGGGCCGCAAGTTCTCAGCGGCAATCTGAAGATCGGAGCCATCCTTGATGCTGCATGAGATGCTACGAAAACGCCTGTAAACAGCATCTTGTCCTACTTTGTTACACAGAAGGCGCTTTGTCCGGGCAAGCCAAGCCGCGTTTATCTCTCAGTACCCTCAAGCCAGAGTGGTTTTAAAAACACCACTAAACACTTCATTTGTGCTCTGTGGTGGAATTAAATGGCATATATATCAGGGAAAGCTGAAGCAAAAGTGCTTACAGCATGAATTTCTCAGTAAATAAACTCCCCACATTAGGATTTTTTTTTTTTTTCTTTTGCATAGTCAGAAGAATAGACAGTCATTAAATTGTGCATATTCTACTCACTGGTTTTCTGAAGAGGTCTGTGGAGAATTATGCTAATGCAACATTTTCTCCCTTTTTTTATTTACTCAGCTGGAGAGAATCTTAACGTTATTTTCCTAGCGTTCACCAATCGGACTAGACTCCTTGCAGCACAAATGTAAATGTCTTTATGATACAAGACTAAAACCCTTTTGTTTAAATAAGGAAAAATCTTCGTGATTATTCATTCTCAAGGACAGGTTGTCCAGTGCAGAGTGTGGGTGGTTCAGCGCCTATCCCGGAAGCACAGGGTATGAGGCTGGTACACCCTTGATGGAATGCCAGTCCATCACAGGACACACACACACATACACACTTAGTCTGAGGGCACAGTGGCACAGTGAGTAGCGCTGCTGTCTCCCAGCGCCTGCGTGGTGCAAGAGAATGTGGGTTTGATTCCCACTCAGTCTGTGTGGAGTTTCCATGTTCCTCCTGTGTTTGCATGGGTTTCTTCCAGGTGCTCTGGTTTCCTCCCACAGTCCAAAAACATGCTGTTTGGGTTCACCCATAGTGTGTGACTGACAGAGACAGTGTGTTCCACTGATGTATGGATTAGTGACCCAGTGTAAGTAGTGTATCTAGCAGTGTAAGTCACCACAGTGAATAAGGTGTGTGGGCTGATAACACTACATAGAGTTCATTGGAAGTTGCTTTGGACAAAAGCATCAGCTTCATAATTATAATTTACAGTGTACACCTAATCTTAAACATGTCTTTGTACTTTGTGAGGAAATAGTAACATATGCAAACTCCACTTGGACTGAATGAGTTCAATGTCAGTAGCATGACCACATTAGTAAAGAGCCTCGATGGAAACAGAAATTCTGCCACTGTCTATAACATAAGAGAGGTTTCCAGCCTCCACCACGGCGTATGACAAAGGCATATATTGTTATGCACATATGCTTTGCCATGTATTTTTCTACCCACAGATGACCACTAAAGCGATGAGGAGATGCGAAGCACTTCTGTGGGCCCCCAGGTGCAACCCTGCAGAGCTCTTTCTTCCACTAAGAACAGGGACACAGTATCCAGCTGGGAAATGAAAAGTTGTAGGGAATCAAAGAGAAGAGGGGCACCTTCCTCTGCCGGCTGAGGCTCCGACTACAACAGAAAGACCACCTGTTTTCTCCTGCAGGAGCCCGGGAGGCACCTACGGTCACAAAAAAAAGCATTATCAGAACGTTGCCACTCCTAGAGGCAGGAGTCTTCCAAAACTGGAAGTAAGGCAAGGTACATTTCTGAAACAACAGACGCCCTCAGCCCGAAGAGCCAAATTTATTACCGGAGAACATTTTTGTTCAACAAGCTCCTTGCTGTCATATACTTACCATTTGTACGGCAGGGTATTCTTACTGTCTAAGTACCTCAAGCCACAGTATTACTGCAGGAGTGAGGTTTCAAGCTGTTCCCTCAGGTTGCAAGGCAACAACCCTAAATATTATGGCCTGTTTCACCTTTAAATGCGGATACACTGCATTAATTTGTTTACGGTGTGGCTTTCTTTTTTTTTTTTTTTTAAGAAGGGCTCTTAAGTTACGAGATCCATTAGAACAGAGCAGAGAACCAGATGCAGGCAGGCAAAGGAGGCACAGCAGACCAAACAATACCGTGAAGGGTATATATCTCCCCGGAATGTGGATTCCGGCTCATTAGCATGCCAGCAGCTAGAGAACATCTGGCGGTCGGCTTGCTGCAGCTCTGGGTGGTGAGGATTGCCGGGCCGCTTCCTTCCTTTCCTCCTCGTTCACATGTGTGGTGGTTCTGCTTTTACCAGCACGAGCCCGGAAACGATGGAGCTCGAGAGCCGAACGCTCAAAACTTACAATATGAACGATACCCTGAAACTACATGGCATCGCTGGTGGATTTTCCCAGTGTGGCAGTTCTGCTGGTTTCAAGGCTACTGCCAGATTTCTCATATCTACCGGTGACACCTTAGGAGCATGTGCGGAAGCACAGAGTGACAAAGGAGATGTTTATGAGAGTTCCACCCACTCCTCTGGCTGCTATCCCATAGTGCTCTGTTGGCATTACTCTAACATATCCGTTGCTGATGCTCCTTGTGGCCTCCTGGTAGGGTGGGAATGACAGGTGGGGCTCCATGGCCTCCTGTAGGGTTTCAACAGAAAATGTCCCGTAGCTCAAAAAATTCAAAACTCAAAATAAGCCATGATACTCATGCATTAAGAGATAGAGCTAATTTCTGACCCTGCAATGACATGAGCCACAGACATGTACGATGGTACCGATGGCCAGGAGAGACATTTTTAAACTTATAACATAAATTTTCAGTGCAGGTTTCTGCTGGGCATCAATATATATACCAGTGTATTTCCCGAGTGGATCCGTCATCATGGATTAATCTGGTATGGTAGGCATAAATATGCTCTGGAGACATTTTTTCATGAGTTACAGCCTTGCTAGGACCCAGAGGGCTACACCGGGTGTTCTTGTCTTCAAAAAATTATGCATATTTAATAGCCTTGAGCAAATATGTTCAGGACTCATTAGTTAGTTCGGCTGACTTTCAGGTCATCCACCCACATTATGAAAAGTGTTTCCAAATATATCATCTTGCACTATTTTTGCTTTGCTGCAGAACTAATATGGGAATACCAAATAAAAGTAAGTGGAAAGTTGCTGAACTTTTAGGAAAATGATGTGTCTTGGTGGTGGGGAGACTCTGCTGAGTCAACACAAGGAGGTATTTGGATTGGGAGCCCAGATGCCCAGGTGATCCCACGTGCTCGGGAGCATGTAATTCAAAGAGACAGTTCAGAAGTTGGTCGTGTTTGAACGTGCCTGGTCCAGAATCTTCAGGAAACATAGCAGTTGATAACAAACATGTTCTACGCCTCCTAGAGCTGGTTCTGCTCCTTTAAAGCAGACTGGGGCCCAGATTGTTCTCTAATGCTGAATTTGTACCTCGCAGAAAAATACCTGTTGAGGTTAAAGTAAAGGGAAACTAAGGTTTTGTTAAGGATCAATATTGTGATAAGGCAGCCCATGGAGTGTTGATTCATGCTGTTTTATTACATGCTCCAACAGATCTAGAAGCTCTAACCACCTTCATGGCAAACCTCATCTACAAAAACAGCTCAATAAACATCAGTAAAAGCAACAACAAAAATGTTCTCCTGTTAGGCGTGTATTATACCCTCTTTCCGCAACAGACCCAAACCTGAAAAACAAATCAGAAAAGTCAAAATACATGCATTGACTAACATTAATAGAGTCAGTAATCACCCCTTTAACACATCATAAAGATTTACATTGGTTAATTTATCTGACACTCTTCTCCAAAGCAACAGTATTACACTACCTATTGTCACTCACACACTACGAGTGAACCTCAACAGCATGTCTTTGGACTGTGGGAGGAAACCAGAGCACCCGGAGGAAACCCACGTAGACACAGGGAGAACATGCAAAGTCCACACAGACTGAGCGGCGATCGAACCCATATCCTCTTGCACCACCCAGACACTGTGAGACAGCAGCACTACCTGCTGTGCAAAATTCACGCAGTACTGTAATTTTTACTGGTGGGCAAATACCTTGATCACAAATACTACAGCAAGACATGGGATTCAAACCTGAAACCTGTGAGGTAAAAAAGTAGCAGCTCTGAACACTATGGCTCCTGCTGCTCTGAATATTACACGTAATACTTTCTGCTGTCACTACAAATACAAATAAAGGAAAAGCACATTCCAAACAAACAAAACAAAGCCATGACAAGAACATCTCAGTCACACACACATATTGTCCCATACGGGGTCGCGGGGAGCCGGAGCCCAACCCAGCAGCACAGGGCGCAAGGCTGGAGAGGGAGAGGACACACCCAGAACTGGACGCCAATCCATCGCAAGGCACTCCAAGCGGGACTCAAACCCCAGACCCACCAGAGAGAAGGACCTGGTCCAACCCACTGCACTGCACTGCACTGCACTGCACTGCACCACACCCACACACACACTCTTTCTGAAACGCTTGTCCCATATGGGGTTGCGGGGAGCCGGAGCCTACCCGGCAGCACGGGCGTGGGGGGGGGACACACCCAGGACGGGACGCCAGTCCGTCGCAAGGCACCCCAAGCAGGACTCAAACCCCAGACCCACTGGAGAGCAGGACCCGGTCCAACCCACTGCGCCACCGCACCCCCCTACATCTCATTCATTAACATTAAAATCACAAAATGTAAAAATAGTAGATGGTTCATCTAAGTTATTTATTTTCTTCTGCTGGAAAAAATGAACATGTGCTCATTTTGAATGAATCACGAGCTCTGGATTCATTTTTGGACAGTGGACTTTGGACTTTTTGTGCAATGATACTTGATCAAACTTTTGAAATATCAGAATTTTCTGTCTTTGCTTTAAATATGTTGATTTATTAATAATCTCTGTATTAATGTTTCTGTTTCTATATTGCTGTGACCAGGTGTTGCTGTTGTTGCTAATCAATAAAAATGAATAAAAAACATTCAATAATGCCATAATCATCATAAATCACTGATTTCCGTAAATACGAAATATAATAACAAGTCCAGTCTGTTAATAATTTTCATCTGGCCCTTTCGCTGACTTTGAACATTAAAATTAAAAATTAAAATACCTTTATTACTGTGGAAAATTCTTGCCGGCTAAAAACGCACCCAGTCCAAACACCTCAGATAGGAGGCAACTTTTCCTTTTTGTTGCCGGATTTTGCTTGGATGCTTCCGACTTCTGCAATTTGAGGCAAGACAAAATCAGGATTTTGTACTATTCCACCCTTTGGCAGTTTGTAAATTTATCCAAAAACAGTGAAAAATGTTTCTGAAGCTGATAGCTAAAATAGAGAACAGGTTTCATGAGTGGACTTAGAAATATCTTTCTGTAAATGTTGAAACACAACTCTTCTAATCATGTTTCCCACAACACGTGTGTAAGCCACAGTTCTCGCTTATGAACGCAATTAACTCAAACACTTGTTCCCCCTCTGTCACCAGTGTGTGCAGGTAGATCTTACTTCATATGAACCCAGCTTTTCACTTATTGCTAAGTCAAGTGCTGTTTCAGCTATTAGAAGAGAAATAGAAGACATCTAACACTCGTTGGATGTGTACGTTACCTAAAGAAGGTAAATCGGAAGCAAAGAAAAAGAGACTGAAGATCAGCCGACACAGGGTTATAATCTATGTCCCGGGTATGTTCTGTTCTCTTAAAATGAAAAGTGATTACATAAGTGCCTTCCCACTCACCTATCGTAACTATAGAGTGCGTAAATTTTGTAATACTCTGCCAGTTATTGTCAGGAGTGCTCTGTCTGTCTCAACCTTTAAATCCAGGTTTCAGACTTATCTGTTCACTCAGGCATATCAATGCGATTCCATCTTGCTGTGCTGTTTTTTCAGAACAGAACTCTGTCATCTCAGTTTCATCAGTTAATAACCCTTTCTTTTTTTCTGAGCGTTGTTCCCCATAACAAGACCTGAGGAGGATGGGCAGGATACCAGCACTCCATGTTGACAGCAGCTGATGATTCCATGCCATGGTGGTGAAGACTTCCGAACCAGGACATCAGCTTATTAGCATCTAGCGACAGTGTTATAAATAGCTGTTTAAGTTTCTTAAAAGTCTTTTTTTTATCTAGAATGCCCAGGAGGGGTGGACAGCCACCGGCACTTGAATCTCCAGAGATTTTTCCCTCTTGCCTTTCAGTTTGGAATTTTTTTTTGTTTTGTTCATTTCCTCCGTGACTAATTGGCTTATTTGCAGCTTTAATAATTATATAGTCACTGTATTAATTTAATGTATAGCCAAAGTTTAATTTGTTTTATATCTCTGATGCTTTGTTCAGTGCTCTGTGCCAGTGTGTGAAAAGATCGCTATCTAAAAGTGAACTGAACTGAATTGTATTGAACAATATGTGTTATTTGCATGTAAAGGTTATCAACCCAGAAAGAGTTACATTTTCTCTGGAAGGTCTTTGAATATCTTTGTGAAGGTCAAGCCACTTCAATATGGAAACGAAGATATGAAACACATTATATTCCACAGAGGGCTCTAATGAAAAACATCGACATGTGTATTGACTGATTGATAACATCTTTATATAAAGCTCAGCACCAGGCACTTATCAATCAATCAATATGCTTTTGCTTGCCAGCTTGAGGATGGGTGGCTGGGTGGAGGGGGGGTTGATGGGTGCTGTCGTGGCAACAGTTTGACAAACGACAGGCATCTATTTTCAGCTCCAAGCTCTCAGAAGTGCTTTTACATTCTCATTTCCCATATTTGTGCACACAGGCACCAAAGAGCAAAATGCATATCAGAAATCACTTAAGGGGAGGGAGAATAAAAAGGGAGAAGAGGCTTTTATTCAGGGCTGGGATGCGCCGCTTTTTAGGTGCTGAGGTTGCGCTTCACCTCTGACGAGGGTGTCTGCTCATTATAAACACGAAAATACATTGGAGACAAGTCCATGAATAATTCTGCCACCCTTAACAGTTGGGTTGCCAAGGTCGCAGGGTGACTTTCCCCTCTCCATACGCTGTAATCTGCATTTTGACTCGTATTGCGTGCTGAATTTTTCGTGCAGTTTTGCTCAGACGTTCCTTGCGAGCTGCTGTTAATGGCACTATTAGAATAACAGCTCCGGCCTTGTGATTGGTGGATGGCCATCTGCGCGGTTGTTGCGGTCGCATTCATGTGTCGCCTGCTGCCAGAGGTCAATCCCCCTTCCCAGTGACACTGTGTCAAACATGATGCTTTTTATCAAATGTGCCTCTTCCAAGGCGCTTCTGTCCTCGGCATACTTCATCTGACCCACCCTGGGAGCAGGAGCATGAAACATGGGGATGTGAAGAAGCAGCATCCTGTCTGTAATGGCATCCACCTTGGAGGGACAGGACAATGCAAGCCTGTTTGTTCCGAGAGGAAGAGGAATTCATCGCAGGTGAGCAGCATCTTTCCATTTCAGTGGCTTCACATATTTCCAATTCACATAAGTCTAATAAGTCTACCTGCTTCTTGCAGTAACTATGAAACTTTGAACAGGCTTTCAGCACAGCACTACAGATAAACAAAGTGCCTATGTTCAAAAAGAAAATTAAATTTTTAAATCCCTTTAGGCAGAATGTGTTACATACACTCAGTTGCCACTTTATTAGGAGCAAGTACCTGAACAGTGTGAATTGCACAGCATGGTGCTGAACTCACGCCACACGATTCTTGGTCAGTGCTGGCTGTGAAGGGACCTGGAAGGGATGCACCCGGTTGGCAACAATGTTTAGGTGCTTTGTGGAATTTGAATGATGCTCTGTTGGTCCTAAACATGTCCGCCAAGAAAACATTCCCCACAGCATTACACCCCCACCACCAGTCTGTACCAGCCGAGTATACCTAATAAAGTGGCCAGTGAGTGTATATGGCAACTGTGCATCTGCAAATCAAGCTTGACATGGCAACTGGGTTGCTGGGGTAGGACTGATATTCCCACTCTGAATACCTGACAAGGAAAACATCCTTCTTTTTAGACTTTATCTATTTATTGCATTTTATTCCATGAGTTGCGGCATGATAGAGCAGCAGAAAGTACTGGTACCTCATATCTCTTGGGTTGTAGAGTTTGGATGAGGGTTTGAATGTGACTTAGTCTGTGTGGAGTCTGAAACCGGAGCTGCATTTTCTTGTCAATTTGGTTAATAAAATAATTAAGAAAAAAAAAGATTTTATTTTGTTCTACACGCATTATGAGGATGTGTGTGGAAAATCAGGGTGTGTGGAGTCTGCAGAACATCAATGGATCCCATCAGAGCGCTCTGTTTTCCGTCTTCAGCTGCAGAGATGAGAGCTCAGAGCAAATGATGAGGTTCCATCATCAGCCATCTGGACCAGTGAGCCCATCCATCCTCTGAAAAACAAAATAAATAAAATCAGGGAAAGAGCATCTTGCTCTGCTCACACATTAGAACAAAGGGGATCTGTGGTATCTGTGAACGATGCTTCTGCGTCAACCGCTTTCTGAATGTGCGTCTGAGCAGTCACCAACCTCCCGTTTTTGCCTTCTCGAATCGGCCAGCGACCGGAAAAAAAAAACCAAACAAAATCTGCTTCGGCATCATTTGCGTGGGCTTGACACCAATTTGAGATAGCATCAAAGTGGGGCACCCACGTTTGTGGAATTCATTTCTCCAGGGCTGTCACCACGGTCTCTGCGTTGAAACGGCCTTGCCGTGACCCGGCGTTCAGCTTACGGTCACCTGATCTTCTGAACCGGATCCAGGTAGCTCCGCTTCCGTGGGGCGGCCGCTAATGAGAAACAGGAACTGCGAGAGACATGTGAGACGGCATCTGTTTCCGATTCACTGTGCTTCTCATTGTCCAAATGGGCTTCTTTTCAGAGAATTTGCATTTTAAAAAGTATGCCTTTGTAGTCAGTTCAGACTGTTTCAAATATGAATGTGACATCAAATATATACAACATTGCATGTGCGGAAAATGAAGAGCTCTGGAAAAGAACGGTGTCAGAACGTTGCATGTAACTCCTCAGCCTTTGAATGTTGCCTTGTAAATTTTTTAACTTCTCCGGTGACCTTCCCGTGACCGAAACACACCAGGACAGGGGTAAAAAGTACCTGGAAATAATTAATAATAAATAAAAACAGAACTAACCCTCCATAATGCACATTACATGTTTCTCAGTGAGTCACAGGGTCCCCACTGTGAAGAGTTACATGTACTTGTATTGGGATTTAATCCAGCGTCAGTGGAAAAAAAAATCACTGAAAATTTTACAAATCCATGGAGTCGTCATGAAAATTCCCCTTTTCGGTGTAAGATCACATTGGAATCTTTGCATCATAAATCAACCCCATCATAAACTGCACTCGAAAATTTCCACAGAAACCGGAACTGCATTTTCTCGTCAATTTGGTTAATAAAATAATTAAGAAAAAAAAATGTTATTTTGTTCTACACGCGTTATGAGGATGTGTGTGGAAAATCGGGGTTCTCTTGGATGCGGGAATTCTGCAGGCACTCTGTTTGTTCGGAGTCCCAACATTTGGTCCCAGACGCGGCGCCGCAGCCCTCAGGGAGACCCACAAAGCCTCAACCCAACCTCCTGCTGGACCCTCGCTTGGAATGGCACAGCGCTGTGAGTTTTCACACCCGCTGGTGGGGCGGACGAGCCAGGAGTATCTCTCTGTAGAGACGGACACAGAAGCTCCATCATCGCTTTCTTCCGTCACCCGCAGCATCACTCCTCTTTTTTCTGATCATTTACAATGCAATAGTTCTTTTTAAAAATAGTAATTTTCTTTCTTCTATTTAATTCTGTATACTATAAAGCAGTGATTCCATTTTAATTTTGCCTGTAAATCTGTGATGAATATGTTCAAGGCAATTTACAGTATCTGGGATGCCAATTTACGCTCATTTACCTGTTCTTAGTGTTGCTATGGCAGCAGGTGGTGTAGTGGTTACTGCAGTTTCCTTCTGCTCAGAGGACCCAATTTTGAATCCCACCTCCTGCTGTAGTACCCTTGAGCAAGGTACTTACCCTTACCTTACCAGAGTAAGCAGATTTACTCATTTAGTTGACACTTTTCTCCAAAATGACTTACAGTGTTAAGCTACTTATAACTATTTACTCTTATAGCTGAGTAATTTAACTGGAGCAAGTAAGGGTAAGTACACTACACCATCTGCTGCCATAGCAACGGTAGGAAGAAGATTCTAACCAACACTTTTCAGTTTACGAGTCAGGAGAGGGATCCGAACTCGCAACCTTCAGCTGTCTGCAACATGCTCCCTTGATTCCATTCCTTTCCTCGGTTTATTCTTTTTATGTCTTCCCTCTCTAATTTCTCACTTATTTATTGCTCTGGTTACTTCCCATTTGGTCCAGGCCGTGGTGATTTGTCACCTCGAATACTGCAGAAACCTTCTGTCTGGTTTCCGGCCTCTGTCAACAAGCCTCTCCTGTTGACCCAGAATACTGTGGTATAACTTATGTTTGACCTGCTAAATCATTCCCATGTCCCCCCCCCCCCCCCCCCCCTCCTATTTCTCCCTTGGCTTCCTGTAGCTGTTCATATCATGTTCCACACTCTGGTTATAGCCCACAAGATTGTCAAAGGATCTGTACCCCAATACCTCCAGAACCTGATTACTACCTAAACCCCATCAAGAGTGCTATGCTCCTCCTCCTCTGCCACTTTGTGATCCTGAGAAGGGGTTAAAAATTGAAAATTTTGGCTCCATTGTGATGGAATGAGCTCCATCAGTCCCTCAGAGCTGCTGAATCCTTTTCAACATTCAAGAAGGGTCTCAAACCCAGCTGTTTCGGATCTATTTCTCTCCCGATTTCCTAAGAGCTATACAAATTTGCATAAAATTGCCACACACCAACTCTCACAATCTTCTTTCTTTTTTCTAGCTCGATTGTACAGGCAGCAACTTTTATAATATCCATCTGCAAAAAATGATGGTGTCAGACAAACTATGCCTCAACCATCATGTGTCTGCACGTAACGCTCTTTGCTCTGAAATGCACTTTTGTTTACTCCAAGGCGTGCGCCACTTTGGAGAAAAGCATCTGCTAAATAAATAAATGGAAACGCAGGACTACGCCCTAAGGTTCCCCACAGGTATTTGTTGCTCGCGATCAAATGCAAAAGGCATGCAAATGTACTGACTTTCTACTACTGGTTTCATCTAACTGTCAGTATTAAAGATGCACAAATCAGCAGCTACGTGTTATTTTAACAGTGTAAAGCAAATATTCACAGTGAAATTCAATATTACATTGAA
Source organism: Scleropages formosus (assembly GCF_900964775.1). Lineage (NCBI taxonomy): Eukaryota > Metazoa > Chordata > Actinopteri > Osteoglossiformes > Osteoglossidae > Scleropages > Scleropages formosus. Next base: position 27,571,253 of record NC_041815.1, on the reverse strand, counting down.
ATGTATTCATTTACCAGACGCTTTTCTCCGAAGCAACGTACATCTCATAGAAAATAGGTGTGCATTATATTAGAAGAAAGAGACATAGTTGCAGATGTGTGATTCTTAAGTAAAGTCAGTTTCTTTCTTTCCACAATGTGAACCAGTGTACATCACACAAGCAGCTGCATAAAACTTTATCAGACTGATGATTCCTGATCACCTTCCTAGTAATTTTTTTAAAAAATACACATAAACATCTTTGTTTAGCAGGTGTTTTCTCCAAAGCAACTTCTAATGAACTCTCTGTAGTGTTACCAGCCCATACACCTTATTCACCCTGGTGACTTACACTGACTCACCCATCAGTGGAACCTAACCAGCATGTCTTTGGGAGGAAACCCACAGAGACTCTCCATAGACTGAACAGGGATTGAACCCATGTCCTCCTGCAGCATAGAGATGCTGTAAGACAGCAGCCCATTTTGCTGTGCAACTTTGCCACCCAACATGCAAGAGCTAGTTTAAAGAGAGCATATAAGTTTGATTATTAGGTCACTACATGCACCCTAACTGGGTGGGTCATTTCCCAGCTATGCAAGAAGATAGTTTTTACCGCCCTGAAGGAGAAGTATGCCCCCTGGGTGAAAGTCAATGATTTAACCGCCGAAATAATAACAGCACTGCGGTGTTTGCAGAATGAGTTTTGCCACGGAAGCAGGTTGCGCGGCTGTCTTATTTGCTGCACCCCGTGCAAACGACGCCGTGAAACAAAGACTGCAAAACGGGATGTTAATTGAGTTCGTCCGCAGTTTCCGAAGACGTCACGTTAATGTCGACAAAAACAAAATTCACGCAACTCGCCGAACGTTAGTGCTGCCGAGCGTAAAATTTCCCAGACAGGGAATCCGTATTTATGACTTGGGCGGGAGCAGATCTTATTTTAGGCCGGTAATTTGTCGAGCATCTTCGCTCAAAGTGTGTGAGTTCGGTGGCTCTCAGGTGCTGCTAGAGGTTTGACGGCATCGTGGGCTTTTTGGGACGTTCGACATTTGAGATGTGAATTGAGGGCTTTGCTAAAGCTGGTGGCAGCAGAGTGGTTAGCGCTGTTGCCTTTAGACCCAAAAGGTCATAGGTTTAATCCCCAGCTGCAGATTAAACCTATGACCTTCTGGGTCCAAAGGCAGTAGCCCTAACCACTCTGCTACCCCAACAGGGAAATAGTTCTAAGCTTGTGACTAATTGTAAGTCACTTCAGAGAAAAGCATCAGCTAAATGAATAAATGTAGGATGCCCTGAGTTGGAAATCAGGTACTTTCATTGTTGATATTCAGATAAAGTTTCAAGCAGCTACTTGTGTGATGAACATTGGTTTATATGGTGGAAAGAAATTAACTGCACTTAAGAATCACGCATCTGAATCTAAGTGTCTCTTCCTGCTAATGTAATGAACACATTGTATTTTCTATGAGATGTATGTCGCTTTGGAGAAAAGCGTTACTAAATGAATAAAAGTAAATGTAAATGTACTGGCGGGGGCACAACATTTAACGGCTCCCGTCCTGGCTTTTCGCACAGCTGGAGGATCTCGAGCCAAAGAGTAGCGAGCGACTGCGAGGAGGGATTAAGAGGAGGCGCTCGGGTGTAACACACCGGTGTATTTGTAGAGCGAGGCCTGCGGAGAATTAGCTCCACGGAGCAGTTCATTTGTTACGTATCTAAATGTTTAAAATAACACCAGATGAGAAGTAAATAATGCAGCTCCGCCATGAAAGTTTCATACGGGTTGTGCGACGAAGGGAGAACCGTCTCGCTCAATGAAATCGGACGCAGAGAAGGGCATCTCTTCGTCAAGAGCCTTGCAAACAAAAAAAGGGACTCATCACAGTTAAGGAAACGATGAGAAGGAAAAGCGTGTTCGCTCCAGGCTGAGCGCGTCGCCTCCTTGGCGATCACCTGCCAAGGTGTTTCCGGCGTCCCGGCGACGGATCGTTCCTCACGTCTGGAGAAGGGAGACCGGCGTCTCGGCCAAGGGGAGACTTGCTATTTGCCGAGCAGGTTTCCCAAAACAACACGGGCTTCCCGTCTTGGCTCATCCCGGCCTCCCCGACCGGCTTTCCACTCGGCCCTCATTAGCGAGATCAGAAACAGATGGCGCGTTCGTTTCCCGGGGAAGGTCTCTTCTCCAAGTCCAAACGGAGCGAGATGCAGCGCTTGAGGTTGTTTCCCTCTGTCTGACAGTTCCCCCAACGCCGCGCCTGCTCCAGCCGTGTGTCACGGAAAGTATTTGTCACGCTGTTGTTTCCCTGGCCCCGCGTAAACAGCTCGACTGACGCTACGAGTCTCGTGCGCAACAAAACGCGTTGAGGCCGCGACGTGTATCGCGGGCTGAGCTGCGGGAGCACACCCGGGCTCCGACTGGGGGGACCGCGAAGCGAGAGGGCAGAAAAAAGGAAAAAGTCAAAAAATCGTGATCGTCTTACAAATTAAACTCATTTGTCGCTTTTGCAGTTTCCTTCGCGACCCCCCCCAGTGCAGTCAGTTCACTTAACACCAGATACACGCATCACTTCAGGGTGTTATTTTAAAAACTCTCGGAGTGGGAACGAGTTCTTCGTGAACCGGCGGGGCTTTCTGACTTTCTGTGTTGAAGGATGTGTTTTGCTGAGGCCCCCGGGGTAAAAAAAAAAAAAATACAACTATTCCAAGGGACAGAAACACCCTGTCCCAGACTCGACCCCCGAGGGCATTCCCACCCCCATTATGGCCATTAGAAAGGTTGTGTTCCAACCAGACATCAGACAATCAGAATGGAAGGCAGGCAGGCAGACTGTCTCTCTGGGAAGGTGCTGGAATGTCCCTCAAGAGACCCCCCGTCAGGCACTGGTTCTCCTTATCTCTGGGCTTTTGGCGCTAGGCTCCTGATGTGAGTCAGGTTCGATAAGATGCCCCCAATACCGCTACCACACTTAACTTCCCGCTCGGCGGGAGAGAAGCGAGGACCACGATACAATAACACACTGCCATCAAGGTACCCAAACTGCAATGAAAACGCCTTGAGGGCCACCTGACTCAGCAAACATATGTTTGGAATTTCAGCTCTTTTTGCACTCTATACCAACATACCAAGATCACGCAGCACGTCCAGGAATAGCTGCTGTTTGCATTTATATGTCGACCACGTGTACGGAAAACACGGTAAAAAGGAGGAGCTCCCAGGCTTTATGAGGCTGCCGCTCTGCAGAATGACACGGTCCAGGCATCGGTCGATTAAAGTCATTTACTCGCAACGATTCTGTTCGTTGCAAGGCACAATGGAGCACCCAAGGTGACAAAAACAGCCGCGGTTATGCGGAAGGTGATTCTCTGCATCTGGCGTCTTCGGGCCATTCACTCCATTCTCCATTTGGGTTTTTAAATGTTCAACACACTGAGTGGTCACCCGTTCCCTTTAAATAGGCGTCGATACCATGATGTTCTCTTTAGTTGTTTTTGGTCCTTCTGTCCTCTTCTAATTGGAGTCTCTGAGGACAAAGGAAGCTTGGATATAAATGGAAGAGTCATCATCAGACCTCCTGCACCTCAACGAGCCAGTGTGCGGAAAGCACACCGATCAACCAAAACATTGAAACCACCTGCCTAATGTTGCATAAGTCCTCCTCGTGCTGCCAAAACAGCTCTGACCCGTCGAGGCATGAACTCCACAAGACATCTGAAGGTGTCCTGTGGTATCTGGCACCAAGATGTTAGCAGCAGATCCTTTAAGTCCTGTAAGTTGCGAGGTGGGGCCTCCATGGATCGGATTTGTTTTTCCAGCACGTCCTGTAGATGCTCGATCGAATTCAGACCTGGGCAATTTGGAGGCCAAATCAACACCTTGAACTTTTTAACAATTTTTGCAGTGTGGCGTGGCGCATTATCCTGCTCAAAGAGGCCACTGCCATCAGGGAATACTGTTGCCATGAAGGGGTGTACGTGGTCAGTCTTTAGGTAGGTGGTTCGTGTGAAAATAACATCCACATGAATGCCAGGACCCACGGTTTCCCAGCATAACATTCGCCAGGGCATCACACTGCCTCCGCCGGCTTACCTTCTTTCCATAGTGCATCCTGCTGCCATTCCCAGGTAAATTAACACACACACACCCGGCCGTCCATATGATCTAAAAGAAAACGTGATTCATCAGACCAGGCCACCTTCTTCCATTGTTCCATGGTCCAGGTCTCACCCTCATGCGTCCATTGTAGGCGCTTTCGGCGGTGGACAGGGGTCAGCATGGACATTATGATCGGTCTGTGGCTACGCAGCCCCAAACACAGCAAGCAGCGATGCACTATGTGTCCTGACACTTTTCCATCATGGCCAGCATTAAAGGTTTCAGCAATTTGTGCTACAGTAGCTCTTCTGTGGGATCAGACCAGACGGTTTAGCCTTCGCTCCTCACACGCATCAACGATCCTTGGGCGTCCATGACCCTGTCGCCAGTTTACCGGTTGTCCTTCCTTGGACCACTTTTGGTAGGTACTAACCACTGCATACTGGGAACACCCCACAAGACCTGTTGTTTTGGAGAAGCTCCGACCCAGTCGTCCAGCCATCACAATTTGGTCCTTGTCAAAGTCGCTCAGATCCTTGCACTTACCCATTTTTCCTATTTTCAACACACCAAATTCAAGAACTGACTGTTTACTTGCTGCCTAATATATCCCAGCCCTTGACGGGTGCCATTGTAATCACATAATCAAGGTTATTCACTTCACCTCTCAGTGGTTTTAATGTTGTGGCTGATCGGTGTATAATGATGTGCAAAGATATACATGTTTTTCAGAGTGGATGCCTTTTTGCTCATAAATTACAATTAAGGTCTTATTAGCAACCACCAATTATCATTTTAGCACCTAGGTGGACAGTTGTGATGTTGGACAGAATAAAGTGAATTTATTTACAAATAACAGTTCAAACTTCTCCCAGACACCTGCTCACAAGGAGCCTTTCTCTCTCAAGAACAATGGATCATTCTGGAACAGAGGAATTAATTCATGTAATGAATAATGAATAAAGCTTTTCCGACATTAATCAGATAAAGGGTGATGGACGCTTTTACAGTAAGTCAATTTTATAGTACTTACGAGAATGAATAACGTAGCATATGCATATCTCTTGTACCGACTTGTACATATCAGTGTGTGTGTGTGTGTGTGTGTGTGTGTGTGTACTTGTGCATCTTTTAGACTGACACTGAAAGCATGAGCAGAATCCAGATATATTAGGTTCACTGTATGCACTGTATTCTCCAGCCATAAAAGCTGGATTTTTATTTTAAAAAAAAAAAGGTGCTAATGTAAATAAATTCAGAGCCAGTTCAAAGGACCTCTTAGCAAGTGTGTGTATGTGTGTGTGTTGCAGTTGTCTATTCAAAGCTCCTAAAAGCGTAGCGTGTGAGGGAGAAAGTGAAGGAAACGGTTCATGGGCGTCTCGCAAGGGCTTCCGCCGAGCAGGAGATGAGAACAGGCTGTGCGAGATCTTCTGCAGGTCACAGGTTGGCGTCTAAGGGACACAAGTACCATGTTTTATGGATCACACTTTATTCTATACGAGCTCATTTTCCATGAAATAAATTTTAAAAAAGAGAAAGCCAACCTGCCGATAGAAAATGCTGCTGCTCGTTTCCTCCTGAGACATCATGGACCCCGAGCAGCATCTCCTGGGTTCGGCTCCCGCAGGTGGCGACGTTCCCGAAGCAGCCGTGTGTGAATGCATTTCACTGTCCTTACGTGCAACGTCAGGAAAGAAATTGAGTTTTGTCGTCCGTGAGCACATTCTGAGAAGTCGCTGCAAAGAGCTGCGCGATCACCTGCATCTGCTGAGGTAACAGCTCTAGCAACACAGCGCTATAGTTTTCTACCTGTTTCCACAATAATGTCCATCAGTGCTTGTACTCAAGGCACCGGCCTTGTGTTCAGTACATCGGTCTCCATGAATCTCTACCAAACCCTCCAGTCGTTTCCAAACTCAGCTTTCCTTAAAACCCATCAACTGTGCCCCCCAAGGTCCAGCCGTTCCGTTTTGTCCACTGTAGGACACACATTTTTACATTTACAGCCAGTCCCCGTGTTACGAACACCCGACTTAAGTACAACCTGTAGTTATGAACCACCCCCCTGTAAATGCTATTGTATTAAAAATTCGAGTTACATACAATGATTTGTAATAAGAAACGGCGCTACTTTGCAACGCACATCAGAACGTTGCGCGTCTACAGCGGTTCGTCGGCTCGTGAGCCCGAGGTAGAACTAAGACTTCCTTCTTTTTAGTCGGACCGACCGCGTTGCTGTTAAGTGTCTCGTGTGTTACTGTATTGGGCTTTCATTTTTTCGTTTTTACCCTCCTAACCATGGCACCAAAGTGTAAATGTGATGCAAGTGATGGTGATGCATCAAAGAAAAGGAAAACAATCACGAGTGAAACTGAAGTGGAAATAATGAAGCAAAAGGTGAAACGCCAACGAACACTGGAAGAGCGAACACTAAAGTTTCTCTAATATTTTTTATACTTACACACACACACACATACACTCTCGCTCCTCCTCCTCTCTCTTTATTATTAATACTGTAGTAACAGTTATCTCTCTCTATGTCTCCATTATAAATACTGCACGTAGTTACATTTATTATTGTTATTATTATTGTTATCATTATTTTCATTACATCATCACATTGTATTATTACTATTATTACCGTATCGTTATATTAAAAATGTTTTAGTTTATCCGGAAGTGTTTCTTTAATGTTTTTTATGCATACAAAGGTACACAATATACTATATACTAAGACAAACATTTGACTAACTGACGTTAGATACGAACTGTACTGAGCTGCTCGGACTTACGTACAAATCTGACTTAAAGACAGATTTAGGAACGAAACTCGGTCTTAACCCGGAGACTGCCTGTATCTCGGAAACTGCATTATGTATTCGCTTCTTTATTGAGCAGATGCTTTTCTCCTGCATTACAGCAGTAGATGGAGAGATACAGATGCGATTCTCGAAGTACAGTCAGTCAGACCAAAACCACCGTTTCTCCAGCACATCTTACACATGTAGCCGCATGAAGAACTGATAGTGAGTCCTCAGAAAATGTGCTGAAAGTTTACAGCCAGCAGAAGAGTGGGAAAGAAATGGGTCCAAAAAGAGATATGTTTTAATTTAAGAATCTTCTTCAATGTTGAGAGGGACTCAGCAGCTCTGAGTGGGAGAGGGACATGCTGTTTTCCGCAAATGCTAGAAAGCAGGTCCCAGTACCCTGTAGGGGGCAATTTTCCACAGCGGAACTTTACAGGTTTCCATCTTTCCCGTGCAGTTTATGGCTCGTCATTATTTGTGGTTTTCTACAGCCTTTGCAGATGTGTGATTCTTAAGTTAAGTGTAGTTAATTTGTTGTTTTCCACCATATGAACCACTGTTCATCACACAAGCATCTGCTTAAAACTTTAGCAATATCAACGATTGCTGATCACCTTCCTAGTAAATATTTTTTTGATATTTGAAAAAAAATGTCATGCCATAAATATTATTTAATATTAATATGCGAGGAATAAGTACTATATAGTAGTTTTACTTACATACTCTGTGTCAGTTTAATAATTATTTTATTACCGCGCCGGTGCTCTTCTCCAGCTCGACATACAAGATGACACTATATTAACCAACTTGGAATGATTTACCCATTTAATAGCTGGGTAATTTCTATTTTTATATAGGGCAATGAACTTTAACCCCGAATGGGTCGCGTGTTCTGCGACACGTCACACGTGTAATGTATTTTGTTAGAATACGTAAAATACGTAAGTGACGTAAGATTACGTAAGTACGAGGTAGGCGTTATTTGTTGGTGGCCATTCAAAATGGCGTAATAAAAGAAGCTAAGTTCCCTTTACCCTTGTGTCGTGTGGCTCAATAATACACAAATATTACAAAACGTGTCCCGCCACTGCGATACGCTGTACATTACATTACGTACAGTTCTTAGCTATGTCCATTTCTGCTTTTATTGTGCTTAGTTAAAGTTGACTGGTAACAAAGTACTAGTTCATCTTTCTTTGTCAGTTAAGTTTTACCCTCACTGCAGAATCGTGCTTTTTATTTACTGCTACTATTTTAATGAAATTTTTTCAAGAATTTACGACAATTTTTGCTCTCACATATAAGGAGCACTATACTGAGAGATTTTAAATGCCATTTATTTACAAAATTACATAGATACGCTGCATGTGTCAGAACATTCTATAACATTCTAGAAAAGCGCTGGAACGTAGCAGCAGTTGGAATATTCTAGGAAGCACCAGAACATTCTAGAAAGCATCAGATCTTAAAATGTACTGGAATATTTGGTGCTTGGAACTCGGTGCCAAAATTTGGAAGAATTTGCTGTTTTCAAATGTGGAATGTTTCTGTGACGCAAACTGACACATAGTACGAAGTAATGCCGAAAGATTGCTGAATCTAAAAAAACTGAATGGAAAATGCAAAAAAAGAAAAAGAAAAAAACAGAAAATTTCTGTTCTATTGTTTTACATATGGAGCGCGGTACTGTGCCAGAGAGTAATTACGAACGGGGTAAACTCCCAGAGTGAGGAGTCACCGTACGAAAGACTGCCGCTCGTCCATAAGGAGGCCAAAGAAAAGCAAAAAAAGAAAGTGGCCCTATTTTTAGGCCTGCTGGGACGCGGCCCCCGGATCCTGCGGCTTTTTCAGACACCCGATATGCCCAGACGTTTGGACGTGGCTCCGGCGCGAATGTTTTCTCACAGGAATGAGCCCAAATTGAGTCTGCAGCCTCATTAGCTCATCAGACATGAGCCCAGGGAGGGTGACGGGGCAGAAGGGCCCCCGAGGGCGTCTCCGAGGAGCCCCCCGTCACGCTTCCGCAATTACGGCCTCCCTTTGAAACACAGCACCGACCCAATAAAGGCAACTGCAGCATAAAAACGGCACTAACGGCAGGGTAGTTTCTCTCTCTCTGGCAACAATGAAGGTGTCACAGGAACATTTTAATGTCTTCGTTTGTTTTTTTGCTTCATCGAGGACCACGCCATTCTATCCTTTCACCGATCAGTTATCGATGTGCAGCACAGGTCACCGTGGTCCAGAGTCTATCCCGGAAGCATAGGCCATGAGGTAGAGTGTACCCTGGATGGGAGGCTTTCTCACACTATTTACTCACTCATACACACATTTCAATGAACAAATGAACAAACGGATGGATGGAAACTTTATTAATCCCAGGCAGAAATTCCACTTGGGTGCAGCAACATACCATGCAGCATATGATATACAATATATACGTACATATATAATGATGAAACATATAAATAAGTGGATAAATAATAAGTAAATAAACAAGCAACATTTACATATATTCACTTAGAAGAGGCTTTTCTCCAAAACAACTTAAAAAGGTAAGATATTTACAATTATTTGTCCATTTACATAGCAGGGTGGTTTTTACTACATCAGTTCAGGGTAAGTATCTTGATCCAGGGTGGTGCAGCAGGATGTGGGATTCAACCCTGGGTCCTTTGAGTCTAAAGCCAGCTGCAATGAACCGCCTACCATCCCAGTTAAGGTGATTAAGAGTTACCGATGCACCTGAAACATGTCTGTAGACTGTGGGAGGAAACCAGAGCACTCAGTGGAACCCACACAAACATGAGAACTGAGCCGGATTCCAATCCACATCCAAAACCCAAAGCTCAGGAGTCCAGTGCTACCCACTGTGCCGCCATGTCGCCCAACATGCCAGTCCTTGATTGCAGCAAGATCGCAGCGAGATTGGCTGTGCGAGACCGCCGGCCAACGCAGCAACGGGCAGCCGGCCCGGCCGACGCGGTGGGATCATGTTTGTTTTGTGTTCATTATCGCTGCACAAGTGATACGTACATACGTAAGAACGTGCAAACATGGCCTCGAAGACAGCGGTGCGATGGATGGCGGTTAAATGGCCTGCGGACGCACAGTCGGTCGCCCCCCTCTAACCAAGCCCCTAACAAAGAAGCGCAGGCTCGCAGGCTGGAGCTGTGTTTGCAGTGCAGCACACCTGTCATGCACACTGAATCGGGACGGCACAGCAAGTAGCGCTGCTGTCTCACAGCGTCTGGGTGGTGCAAGTGAATGTGGGTTCGATCTCTACTCAGTCTGTGTGGAGTCTGCATATTCTCCCCGTGTCTCTGTGGGTTTCCTCCGGGTGCTCTGGTTTCCTCCCACAGTCTAAAGACATGCTGTTGAGGTTCACCCACAGTGTGTGAGTGACAGAGAGAGTTTGTGTGTTCCACTGATGTATGGATGAGTGACCCAATGTAAGTAGTGTATCTAGTAGTGTAAGTTACCATGGTGAATAAGGTGTGTGGGCTCATAACGCTACATAGAGTTCATTAGAAATCACTTTGGAGCAAAGTGTCTGCTAAATAAATAAATGTAATGAATTACCGTTTGGGTGTCCCTCCCCGGGCATTGCTTTGAGCTCAATCAAATCCCGAGCCGGGCGATCGCTCCCTGCTGTGATGGAAGGCCTTTTGATGTCCCGGGACAAAGGCCTTGTGTGTTGTGTCACTTTTTAAAAATCAGTATTGCAGATTAAGAACCGTTGCGAGCGGAGCCTGTCCAATAGGAACATTTCTCAAAAATCAGAGGTGGCTCCACCCTCATGTGGCACAGGACGGGACAGCTGGCAGTACAAGGTGCCGCGCAGGGTTCCGCATGGTATCCCGTGTAGATCACATTGCAGATGCGTCGCGTGAACACGGCTGTGTTTTATTCACATTCCATGCTTTACAACCCTGGCTCGGGACAGCCGGTAGTATAGTAGTTAGAGCTACTGCCTTTAGATCCAAAGGTCCCAGATTTGATCCCCACCTCTGGCTGTAGTGCCCTTGAGCAAGGTACTTACCCTAAATTCCTCCAGTAAAATTACCCAGCTGTGTAAATGGGTAAATAATTGTAACCTTAACACTATACGTTGTTTCGGAGAAAAGTGTCCGCTAAATGCAGAAAAAGGAAAGGGTCACCGAGGGATATAGGTGTGTCAGACACTGCACTAAAGTTCACCAATGTTCATCACACAAGTAGGTGCATAAAACTTCTGAGAGGGGGAGGTCGTTCCACCACAACGGAGCCAGAACCAAGAACCTCCGTGCTTTACCTTTCGTGTGCGGAACCACCAAGCGGACAGATATGGAAGAGCGTAGCGATTGATCAAGTCCTGTAGATATCCGGGAACAGTTCTATTGATGCATTTCTAGGCCATAACCAGGGTCAATGAACCCAAATACCGCAGTCTGACCAGACGAACCTAAATACAGGGATCTCATCCAGCAAATCCAAACACGGAGACCTGATCAAACGAACCCAAACACAGAGATATAACCAAACAAACTCAAGCACAGAAATATAACCAGGCAAAACCAGGCAGAGATCCTATTTACCTGAAAAACATATGTCTGAACTGGGGGAGGAAACCAGAGCACCTGGAGCAAACACACGGAGAACATGCAAACCCCACACTGGCCAAGTGGGAATCAAACCCATGCCTGATCACTCTACCTTGTGAAGAAAGTGGGTTCTGTGATGGCTTACACCCTCTCCATGAAGGGATTGCCAGGAGCTCCTTTAGTCGCCTGATTGTTCCAGGGGTGTGAGAGTCTCGGGAGCAGGTGATGGCTTATCCTTCTTGCATTAACATAATAACCATAAAGAAACCCGTGATAATTTATATCCTCCTTCCAATATAAAGACTCGACCAAAAAGTTACCGTAAATGTCACACATTCAGCTGCTGTGTGTCACTTTCCATGCAGAGATTAATAAAAGACCATCCTGTCCTACCTGCTGCACCACCATGCTGCCCACCTTGACCCAACTCCAAACTCATCCTGAGATTACAACTGCTGCAGTGCGCTCAAAGGACTCAGGTTCGAATCCCAGATCCTGCTATCGAACCCCTGATCAAAGTACTTAGCCTAAATTAATGGAGTAAAAACTGCCTTTCTGTGTACATGGGTAAATCGGTGTAAGTAGCTTAATGTAGAAACCCAACATTGTACGTTGCTTTACAGGAATGCATCAACTTAATAAACATTAACAATAATAATGTGTAGTGGGAGAGGGGAGTGAATGGAACAACAGGCAGAGCCCCCCCCCACCCTCCCCCGATGTCACCCCGGCTAAGAGTGTGTCGGTACACGGAGCACATAAACGCAAAGCGACACCATGAGCAGGAGGAGAGCCTGCAGCCGGATGTGCGCAGAGGAAGTGGACGTCACCTGCAGTCCAGAGGGGTCTCGTCTGTCCCCACTGCTTAGAAGGGGAAGAGTGGCATTGTGGGTGGCAGGGAGCCTGGCCAGCGCTGCCCCCCAGGGGCGCAGATGAAGCTTGGCCTGGACTGGACTTCCCCCGAGTTTCCGTGGTTGTCCCGGGAGATTAGGCTGAGCGGCGGCCTTGTGGCTCGAACCCGTCCACCATGACTGCTGACTGCCTGTCTTCGTCCATGAGGATCCACGAGTCACTGTGTTTGGGCCGACATCACCGTCACACACGGTACAGCCAGGTACCTGAACTTCCAGGGCAGAGAGGGCAGGTGCAAGATACGTAGATGTTTGCTCCAGACCTGCAACCATTATTATTATTATTATTATTATTATTATTATTATAATTATTGTTGTTGTTTTCAGCAATAAATAAAATAAATACAATGGCCATCCATCATTATCAATAACTGTTCTTCAAGGTCACAGTTTTCCAGAGTCTATCCTGGAAGAGTAGGGTGCGAGGCAGGGTACATTCTGGAAGGGACCTCAGTCCATCACTGGTTAATCACACACACACACAAAGGGCAATTTTGACTAACGTAAAACCAGTCTCTATCAACTGTGGGAGGAAACCAGAGCACCAAGAGAAGACCCAACACACTGAGAATGTGCGTTATTCCACACAGACTGAGTGGGACTCGAACCCAGAGCTGAGAACCTGTAAGCTGAGCGGGCCATGCTAAAATCAATTAGGGATCAAGTAAAACAAGGTAATATGGGGGTGCGGTGGCGCAGTGGGTTGGACCGCAGTCCTGCTCTTCGGTGGGTCTGGGGTTCGAGTCCCGCTTGGGGTGCCTTGCGGCGGACTGGCGTCCCGTCCTGGGTGTGTCCCCTTCCCCCTCCGGCCTTACGCCCTGTGTTGCCGGGTAGGCTCCGGTTCCCCGTGACCCCGTAAGGGACAAGCGGTTCTGAAAATGTGTGTGTGTGTGTGTGTGTGTGTGTAAAACAAGGTATTCGTAGTGGCTGCAAGAAAGTAAGGTAACCGTAACTGAGTTCAGGTCCATCAAATGTTTATTTCACTTAAATGGAAGATGTTTATTAAATGTGTGAATACAAAATAAATATCCATAAACACAAACAACAATCTGAAAGGGTTTGTTTTGAATATATCCATGCGTCTTGAGAGCATGTGTATCGCGGTATTTCCCTGACAGCGGCCACACAAACAGTAGCAAATGACTCTTTAAAGAAGGTTGCAGGTTCAATCCCGTCTTCCGCTGCATTCCCCTCAATCGGAGTACTTACCCTGAATTGATACGGTAAAAACAACCCAGCAGTGTAAATCAGTGTAAGTAGCTTAACCCTGTGAGTCGCTCTGGAGGAATGTGTGAGATAAAGGAATAACTGTAATAACAGTAGATGTGGTAAATGTACAGTATGCATCCAAAAAAAAACCACACAGACTCTTTGCCACCTTCTCATCTCTTCCGTGTCCCCCCAACCTCCTCCTCCCTCTTCTCTCACTGCTGAAGACTTTGCTTTGTTTTTCAGAGACAAAGTCAAAGCGATCACTGATAAATTCTCACCGTCAACCTGCCCGGTTCGCGCTGGACCTCCCTGCGAAGCTATCCTCTCCAACTTCAAGCCGTTCTCCGGATCTGAAGTCGCTGACCTCCTGATATTGCGCAGAGCCACCACCTGCTCGCTTGATCCGATCCCATCATCACTCCTTCAGAACATTTTCCTGCAACTCTCCTCCTTCATCTCTATGATCATCAACTCCTCACTCTCCTCTGGCTCTTTCCCAGCTGCCTTCAAAACCACTCTAATTTCACCTCTGTTAAAAAAATCCTCCCTGGACCCCAATCTTGTTGAAAATTACAAACCAGTCTCTCTCCTCTCCTTCCTCTCCAAAACCCTTGAGAGGGCAGCCTGTGATCAACTGTCTGATTTCCTCACCCTGAACCATCTCCTTAATGGTTATCAGTCTGGTTTCAAAGTTGGTCACTCCACTGAGACTGCCCTTCTGGCAGTATCTGATGCTCTCCAAGCTGCTAGAGCTGCATCCCTCTCCTCGGGCCTCATCCTCCTCGATCTGTCTGCAGCGTTCGACAGTGTCAATCACCGGATTCTACTCTCCTCTCTTAACCAGCTTGGGATCAAAGGTGCAGCACTAAGATGGTTTGAGTCCTACCTCTCTGACAGATCCTATCAAGTGGTCTGGCGGAACTTTCGTTCTTCTCCTCTGCCTCTCTCAACCGGTGTTCCTCAGGGCTCGGTATTGAGTCCTCTTCTTTTCTCCATCTACACCACCTCCCATCGATTCAAATATCACTTCTATGCTGATGATACTCAGCTCTTCCTCTCGTTTCCACCTGGTGCGTCAGACACCTCCACACGCATTGCTGCCTGCCTGTCGGATATCTCTTCATGGATCTATGATCACCACCTCCAGCTCAACCTCTTTACCTCCCAGCTGGCCTATCCTCCTGTCACAACCTCTCAATCAAACTGGACAACTCACTCATTTCGCCTAGCTCCTTCGCTAAGAGTCTGGGAGTAACGATTGATGTGAGTCTGTCATTCTCTCAACATATCGAAGCCACAACCCGGTCCTGCATAATATTCGTAGGATCTGTCCCTACCTCACTACTGACTCCGCCCAACTACTTGTCCAGGCCATGGTGACTTCCCATCTGGACTACTACAACTCTCTCCTGTATGGCCTTCCTGCTAATGCCATCAAACCTCTGTAGCTTCTGCAGAATGCTACTGCACTAGTTGTGTTTGATTTGCCAAAGCGTTCCCACGTATCTCCTCTTCTCCTTTCTCTGCACTGGCTTCCTATAGCTGCCTGAATCAAATTCAAAACCATGGTTACTGTGTACAAATGCATCAATAGAACTGCTCCCAGCTATTTACAGGACTTAATCAACCGCTACACCCCAGCCAGGCCCCTTCGCTCGTCTACTTCTGCTCGCTTGGTGGTCTCGCGCACGAAAGGCAAAGCTCGGAGGTTCTCGGTTCTGGGTCCGTTGTGGTGGAACGACCTTCCCCTCTCACTCAGAACTGCGGAAACTCTGTCTACTTTCAAGAAGGGTCTGAAAACTCACCTTTCCCAGATCCACTTCGCCCAAGATCATAATTCGATAAGCAACCCAAAGACACAACCTTTATTCAGCCACTACTCTGGTATTGTACTTGCTTATTTGTGTATGTTATGATATTGAAAAAAAATAAAAAATTACTGGGAGGGTATTGGGGTTTGTCTATCCTGTGTCTTATGCACGTACTCGAACGATGAACCTCGGTGCAGCAAGTGGTAGGTAACGAACTAGGTTTGCTTGAGACTTTCATGTCTGCAGCTATGTCTCCTTCGCTCAATGTAATGCATAAATTGTACTTTTGCTGAGACGTACGTCGCTTTGAACAAAAGCGTCTGCTAAATGAATAAATGTAAACGTAAATGTAAATGACACCGATGTGGCACATCCTGCCCTGCCGAGGCCTTCACAGTCACTGTGAGTTCCCCCACACAGCGGGCCGCCGCAACGCTCCCTCTGCCCGTTCACTGGAATGTTACTCCCCCTTGTGATTCAAACCTCGAAATACATGTAACCTCAGCTTCTCTCCCTTATGTTGCCAACCACGGTAAATATTTACACCGGTCTGGGAAGGTCCGGAGGAACCGCTCTCATAACTGTGCTCTGCGCTCATTGGGGCAAAGTGGGTCGGGACCAAATCCGTGCGTTCCGCTTGGGTTTCTGGGTGCGGTTCCTCCGCTGGGACACGAAGCTCCTCATTTGGCCTCAACCGCTTTTGTTCGAAGGAGCCAGGGGTGGAAACATGTTTATTACTGTTACCGCGCTGCTCAGCACACACTCGAATGCAAAGAAATCCACTGAGCGCCTTCAAACTGCCCATCTTTCGAGAAGTGAGGATAGTCTTGCTGTTCTTTATTCACCTTTGAACAGTGTTATTTAATCAGTTTTACAGTGATTTACCCCTTTGGACAGCTGGGTCATTTTTACTGTATCAATTCAAAGTGAGTTCCGGGTGAAAGGGTACAGCTGGAGGTGGGATCTGAGCCCAGGCCCTTCTTCTCATTATAAGATGACAGACTCTAACCACTACGCCACCTGCTGCCCCCAGTTGTCGCTCTAATTAGTCAATTGCAGGGTCCTAAACAATATTCTACCCCTGTATCGATGATACAATTGTGTCTATTTCTTCAAAACCCTTGGGCAGCAAGGGGTTCGAATCCCACCTCTGCTCTACTACCCCTGATGAGCACACTTATCCTGAAGTGACACAGTAAAAATTACCCACCTTTATGAATGGATGAATCAGTGCAAGTGACTTAACATTGTAAGTCCTATTGGAGAAAAGCATTAGAGAAATAATTGTTCTTATTATTATTGTTGTTGTTGTTGTTAATAATAATAATAATAATAATAATAATAGTACATTTACATTTATTTAGTAGAATAATAAAACTATAACATATTAATTCTAATAATATTATAATTATTGTTAACAACAACAACAACAACAACAATAATAATAATAATAATAATAATAATAATAATAATAAAGCATATTGGCAGTGTAACAGTGGTAAGAGAAAAGCTTTAGTGTCAAAATAATGGCTTATTTTTAGAGGAATGAACACCCATGGATGAGTCAGCAGCCTTGTATAAAGTTACGTTCTTGACTTGGGATTTACCAGGTTTACCACGCTGTGCCACTCCAGCTGGGCCCCATATTTGCAGTGTGTGGTCTACAAGTGGTCCGGAAGGCGGAGGTGAACATTAAAAAAGCAATAGTGGTCGTCTTTTTGGAGTGATCTCTAAAAAGTGTGCAGGTTTCTTCTCCGTTTTTCAGCTGGGGGGTCGCTGGTCATGTGCCCCCCCCCCTCCCCCCAGGAGCCTCCTATTTTAGTGTGTGTTTAAAATAGGCTGTGGTTTATTGCGCCGCGGAGCCGCCGCCACCGGGTCCAAGGGCCCTCGCCGGACCTCCAGGGCGATTCTTCGGGAACGAGTCCCATAGAAATGGCATCAGGTGGAACGTCGCCGAAGGGCCTCTCCGCGGCGCTGAACAGGTGAAGCCGGGACTCGGGACGGAGCACCTGCGTGTCTCCAGGTGGAGAACATAACCCCCCCCCCGGAGAAAGGAGTTTGACCATAACATGTGACCACATGACTAATAGATGTACAGTGCAGCTTGAAAAGTGTGTGAACCCTATAGGGACAGTTGTTATTCTTGCATGATATATTAAAATAAACTGAGGGTCTGAATAATTTACTATGATTTACACTCTTGATTATATTTATCTACTTGGTTTAACCGGTTAAATTTGGGCTTCACTTATTTTAACACTTACTTGTGTGTTTCTACTACACACACGATTTCCTCTAAAGTAACATGGAATTGATCATTACACACCTATTATGGCTCATGAGAAACACTGATCCCTTAAATACCCATTTCGTGGCAAAAGTGAGGGACATAATGGGTTCCCATACTTTCAAGCAGCACTGTACTAAACAGACTTATACAACTGTAAAATATGAGTATTTCCTGGGACATGGTTAATGAGCTCAGATGGGAATTAGGAGTATGGAAGTGAATCATCACAAACGGTGATGTGAGTTGCTGCAGGTCGTCTGGTTCTACATCTCGCTGCACCGCGGTAAAGGTCTTGATTGATCATAATTTTTGTTTGAAATCTCAGCATTAAGAAATTAGTATCTTCTCACGCGTGGCATTTTTTGGGACGTCCAGTGTGTTTAGTGTCCATCTCCACGTACTCCAATCAGTATGATTTAAACTTCCGACACCATCTCTTCTCTTCTTCCACTGTCCTCCAGACTGGAGGGAAAGTTTGAGTCAATAAGTTCTCAGATTGAGCAGCTGGATGAAGGAGCGCAGAAGCTGAGCCAGCGGCTGGAGCGGCACAGGCAGACTCTGGAGCATCAGGCCCGCCTGGACCAGGTGTGGATGTGTCTCATGGAGGACAGGTAGGTATGTTCACCACATGTTTACCTGGTCATGTGTGTCACCGAATGGCTGCTTCTCACATGGGATAAAAAGTGTGGGTCACACTGAATTGACTTTGGATGTAAAGGCACGAGGGATGAATAATGGAGTGCAAGTTCATGGGACAAATCAGAGATCAGGATTAATGTGGGTCTGAAAGACTTGGGTTTGAGAGCCTTGTTAAATGTTGACAGGGATTCAGCAGTTCTGAGGGACAGAGGGAGCTCATTCCACCACATCAGAACCAAAACTTGACCATTCCCAGATCAAACGTGTCCACCAAATACCTCGTGGAGAACTTCACAGCGAACTCACACTTTACACTGGTCCGACAGGGAAGCAACCCCGTGAGAGCGTTTAAACAAGAACCTACAACCACAGAGAAATCGACCGCACACTAAGAAGCACATCAGCTTAAACAAGCCGGTGCGTCAGCCTTGTGCTTCTTCTCCACGGTGGTAGGCTCACTGCGGTGGAGAAGAACCTCCTCTTCACCTACACCATCGACACCCTGCGGCGATGCCACTCCCTCACGTTGGAGAAGCTTCCGGACTTGGCCCACGCTCTGCCCACGGTCGCCTCCGTGCTGCGCGCGACATCCAAGAACCGCCGCATCCGCGCTGCGTGGGAGTCCGTCCTCGGGGACCTGGGGTTGGACGCTTGGGACATCGACGTCCTGTGCGTCTTCTCCGTGACGCAGGGCTACCGGGCCGAGTACTACGCGCCCAGCGAGCGGCAGAGGCACGCGGGGGTGGAGGCGCTCCTCCGGAAGGCGGTGGACAGCGACGTCCTCAGGGAGAGTCTCCTGAGGGCCGTGCGGGCGGCCGAGAAAGAAAAGGCCAGAAACTTCGCCTCCGACAAACCGGCGCTTTCCGTAAGAGAGCAGCTCGGGAACAAGATCCCGAAGAAGTGATGTACAAACATACAAAGTGTACAGACATAATTCGCTTATAAAATCACACACATATTTACAGAAACTGATACATTTATTTTTGAAACCACAGATACTCTTCGGTCCTTAATTAAACAATGTCTCTTTATTGTGTCACATGGTACGAATATATAATTATTTTTAAAAATGCAGCAAACTGACTGAAAACCACAGCGAAAATTGTCATTTTTAATAAAAACAATCACTTCTAATAAATAATGAAAATGTGTTTAAAAAAAAAGAGGGGCCCCTGCAAGTGATGTTCTAGAACTTACTGTACATTTAGCACTTTTCTCTAAAGGGAGGTACAACTGAGAATAAACAACAGTTCATCAGCTCTTTAGACACGAACACTGTATTGTGTGTGTGCCACCACCATGTTGTTGGTTCACATCCCTGCTCTAGCTCCTATAGAAATGACATTCAAATACATAATCAGTGGAGAGGGCGTTGAACTCATTTACTTACGATCTGCTGTGGCAGATCGGGAGAGAAGGGACTCTCAAAGGGATGGGTTCGAGACCCCTCTGGAATTCTGTAAAGGATTCAGCATCTCTGAGGAACAGAGGGAGGTCAATTCCAGCTCATGGGAGTCATAAAACCAGAATCGAAGAACTTGCCAGTTGTCTGTACGCCTTGAGTGCGACGAGCACGTGGGCGGAGATAGACTCATAGAGGCCCAATTTCACCCCAAACCCACCCCCTCCCACGTAATATTCTAAAGCGAATAGGCGATCCCAGAATGACGGCTTGATTTCATGCAATTTACCCCCGATTCAAGTATCTCGAGGAACTTGGTCGCTTCCCCAAGTAGTTCCCGCGCTTGTTTGTAAAATGACGTCACGGTGAAAGAAGCAAATTCTGATATTTACATGTGCACGGTTGACACGTGAGTTTCATGCCTATCTTTTTATGTACCGCTTGCGAAAGTGATGTGACGTGGCCGGTTAGCTCAGTTGGTTAGAGCGTGGTGCTAATAACGCCAAGGTCGCGGGTTCGATCCCCGTACGGGCCAGAAATCTCTTTTCTGGAAGAAAATTAAATGCTAAAAATCGTTCCGAAAAAGTGAGTTACTAACAGAAAAAGTCCGTTACTCGAAAGCTCATAAGTAGGAGACTTCCTACTAAGTGACCACTGAGTCTGACGCGGACGCCCGAGGATTCGAGTCAGTGCGGAGCTTTTGATCTGCCTCGAAAAAAACGTGATGTGTGTAATTCGAGTTAATTATTTGTCATTTTAATTAGTGCAACATCTTGTCATATGAAAAATAAAAAAAATCTGCTCACTTGCCACACTGAAAAATATGGGCTCGTCCGGGATTTGAACCCGGGACCTCTCGCACCCAAAGCGAGAATCATACCCCTAGACCAACGAGCCGTTTTGATGATATGTTATTCTGGTGTTTAAATCTTAAATATGGGACTGTCAGTGCTTCTCTGTTTATAAATCGATTTTGTAACTTTGCTGTTTCGCTACAATAACTTCAAAAGTGCCTGTGTTCACCGTCCATTATGGAAATTTACAAATATGTGGATCGTTTCTAAATGCTTTTCAACGCACGAACTTCATATTGAGATGTTCTATTGTGACATAGAGGTAAATAAAAGTGTGTAATAACCACAAGTGCAAGACCTCGTGGCGCAACGGTAGCGCGTCTGACTCCAGATCAGAAGGTTGCGTGTTCAAATCACGTCGGGGTCATAATTTGTTTTCACCTCCTCAAGAAAGGCACGCAAACTCAGCGATGGTGTTATGCGATATGAATATGCCTGTAAATTAATGACATCCAACCGTCTTCTCCTTGGGCTCCGTCCCGCCCACACTCGGGAGCTGCTTTGACAGCAGTACAAGGAGAAGCCCATTAATAAGAGGAATATTTCAGTTTTTTCATTAATTTACGCACACGTACTGCATGGTATGTATTCATTAAACTAAGGGGTCACAAGAAAAATCTAGACGTGCAGTATAGATATTTGTACATGTTTTCGTTGCCGTTCGATATTTTCTATAACGGCCACGAGGTGGCGCGTCTCCATCGCTGAAATTGCTGTTTCTCTTTTTGTGACCAGCTCTTCGAGGTCGGACTCAGCATTTCAAGGGAAACTCGCTTGGTCATTTTCTTAATAAAAAAGCATCTATTCTTAGATGATGTTACAATTTTGGGGAAAGAAAAAAAAGATATTCTTTAGGTTAAATGAAAATATGGGGCTCGTCCGGGATTTGAACCCGGGACCTCTCGCACCCTAAGCGAGAATCATACCCCTAGACCAACGAGCCGACGTACACGATGTTTAACAATGGAAGTATAAATACCATGTCAGTTATAATATATATGAAATATATATTTAATATTTCTATGATATGAATGTATTCTTATTTGTTACTCACAACGTTACATTATGTTTCTAAGCGTTGAGACGCGATACTTCTAGAACTACGCATGATTATTGAATCAAGTTTTATTCATATAAAGAAAAGCTTCGAATGTAAAATAATAAAAGAACTCTCATTTCATCAGGAAATATGATGAAGAAATATAGAAGAGCAGAAGAGAGCGATAGCATTATATTTCATCATATTAATAGGCTGTAAAGAAGAACGTTCTATATGAAGCGTTGGTGGTATAGTGGTTAGCATAGCTGCCTTCCAAGCAGTTGACCCGGGTTCGATTCCCGGCCAACGCACAAATCGTTTTTGAACTACCTTGTAACTCTTACTACTTTATCACAATATTTAAATTTATGTTTATTACCATTTCCCTGCATACGAGTGTACAACAAAAACGAAAAATGCTTCTCGCTGGTTCAGGAATATCAAAAAATGGCCCAGTCCAGCATACAGACATTCTGATAATTCAAATGCACGTGTGATAAGAAAAAAATTATGAATATGAAAATAACAAACTGAAACTGGCCCTCCGAATAAGTTTCATATAGAATTTATCCGTTTTTTCGCTTTGATAAGAACAAATAATATGCCACCACGAGAGGTGCTGGAGGAAACGGGGTCCTCGGACCGAGAGCATTATTTCCCTCTGCATCCTTCTTCGCCCCATCCAAACCCACGGTGCTGAGCGCCACAGTATTTTGGGCATGGGTAATGTAGCCACGATTTCTCCTTCGTCCCATATGTCTCCCAGTCCACTGAGCAGCATCTTTTCCCAGCGCAGCGTTTGGAATCCAAGAGGACCTTCACTGGTTGGTTCTGGGTCCTGCTTGGAGAGACCTCAAACAACCTGGAAAGGGCATCAGCTTTGGTCTTCTTCATCCTGGGCGAGTGCCTTGCGACGGGACTGGCGTCCCGTCCTGGGTGTGTCCCCTCCCCCTCCGGCCTTACGCCCTGTGTTGCCGGGTAGGCTCCGGTTCCCCGTGACCCCGTATGGGACAAGCGGTTCATCCTGGGTGATACACGACCCTGAATAAGTGGCACCCTAAGACCAATGCCTTCACTTTTCTAAGGTTAATTTAATAGCCAGCAACACTATTTCTGCATCAGAACAGCTCAGCAGCAGAATACTTTGGAGGTATAGCATTGGTAGGTCATCCTGCTTTGGAGATGGTACTGCACCCTACTTCAGTGTGTGAGGGGACAGGATGTTTCAAAGTAGCAATTGCTGTGAAATTCTTCTGCAGGTCCTCAAAGACTCAGGGGGCTTCAGGGATTGTACCATGGCCCCCAGGTACAATCCTAATATGAATTCCCGAAAGAAGTTTAGAAAACCTAGAAGCCTCTGCGTCCCCTCAAAGAAGCAAGTTGGCATCAGGACACGACTGCTGTTATTTTCTTTGGTTACAGTCCTACCACCTGGGGTCGAATCACAAAACCTACAAACTCTTACCATTTCCTAGTGAAACTGACATTCCTCCCCCCTTGATGTAAAGTTTGTTTCCCTAGAGCCGCTATATGGTCAATATGTTCTGCATAGGAACGAGAAAAAATCGAAGAGTGTCTAAATATGCTGGCATGAACCAATTAATCACATCTGAGTACTTAATTAATGAAGGCCTGGAACACTGAGGGTGCATTATCCAAACCAAATGGCATAACTTAATATTCATAATGCCCTAGGGCTGCACTAAATGCCATCTTCTACTCATCCGGCTCCTGGAAGTTGCCTGTTCCAGCTAGTCTGAGCAATGTCAATGAAAGACCGAGGGCAACAGCAATATGCAGAGAATATTAAGCAAGTTCGGAAGTAGGTAATGGTAAACCACTTCCGTACCCTCCATTGCTGTGAAAACCACACGGATGGCTGCTATGAGTCACATCCAGTATATGTTTACTTATTTACATTTATTTATTTAGCAGACGCTTTTCTCCAAAGCGACTTCCAGTAAACTCTATGTAGTGTTATCAGCCCACACACCTTATTCACCGCGGTGACTTACACTGCTAGATACATGACTTACACTGGGTCACTCATCTATACATCAGTGGAACACACACACTCTCTCTGTCACTCACACAGTTTAACAGCAGTTACCCTTAAAGTCCAGTGCTCCATTTAGTCATTTACATGACACTTTTTTAGGGGTGTGAATGGTCTTGCATGATGTTCTGAGCCCTTCCTTCACACCATCTACTGTACATTTTCTTGATGGGGAAGATGAGCACAGCTATTGGTTTGCGCTGTCCTGGCAACCCACTGCAAGGCCCTTTACTATGAATCAGAATTCCATATTCACAAATTATAGCACATAATTTTCTGCCAGAAATGCAGCAAGCATTTAGTATGTCCACCGACATTCATTACCAGTTTAAGTAAAAAAAACAAACATTTATAATACACACACACATTTTCAGAACCGCTTATCCCATACGGGGTCGCAGGGAACCGGAGCCTACCCAGTAACAGAGGGCGTAAGGCCAGAGGGGGAGGGGACACACCCAGGACGGGACGCCAGCCCGTCACAAGGCACCCCAAGCGGGACTCGAACCCCGGACCCCCCGGAGAGCAGGACTATGGTCCAACCCACTGCGCCACCGCACCCCCTCACATTTATAATATTATAACATAATAATATTTATAACAGGAAGCACATTGAGTAGCAGTGCTGTCTCACAGTGCCTGCGTGGTGCGAGAGGACGTGGGCTCGATCCCCACTGAGTCTGTGTGGACTTTGCATGTTCTCCCTGTGTCTGCGTGGGTTTCCTCCGGGTGCTCTGGTTTCCTCCCACAGTCCAAAGACACGCTGTTCAGGTTCACCCGTAGTGTGTGAGTGACAAAGAGTGCATGTATGGATTAGTGACCCAGTGTAAGTCACCATGGTGAATAAGGTGCGTGGGGGCTGATAACACTACATAGAGTTCATTGGAAGTCACTTTGGAGAAAAAGTGTCTAATGTAAACATTACTATTATTCACCTAATAATAATAATAAGAAGAAGAGTATTTACATCTAGCTCATCATTTTTCTGTCTGAGAATCCCTAGTTTGCGTTGTATTTTCTTTTTTTTTCTTTTGCTTGTGTGATCCTGCGTGTTTGTTTGTTTGTTCTTCGTGTCCTCCTCCTGCTCTCATTAGCAGAGGGCGTGTCCGCTCGGGATGCTGCGGATGCTGCGCTAGGCCCCGCCCCCTCATGCCCCGCCCCCTCCACGCTCCACGCTGCCCTGGCTGGGGAACTTTCCACGGCGTGTGAGAGGCTGCTGACCGTGGCGGTGTGCGGACGCGTGGTATCGGCGCTCTTCGTGGTGCATCGAGGAAGAAAAACCAAAAGCACGAAACACAGTGCGCGAAGTATCATGGCATCCGAGGAGCTCGCGAGGAAGCTGCAGCGCAGGCTGGACGCGGAGCAGCGCGCTCCCGTGCACGCGCAGGACGCGCAGGAGGCACAGGACGCGGCGGACGCGCGGCAGAAGCCCGAGGGGGTCGAGTCCCACGTCCACGGCGGCGGCGGCGGCACCTCTGAGCTGACGGAGAAGCTGAGTCGGCGGCTGGAGATCAACGAGGGCGCGGCGGAGCGCGCGCACGCGAAGGTGTTCAACCCGTACACAGAGTTCAAGGAGTTCTCCAGGAGGCAGATCAAGGACATGGAGAGGATGTTCAAACGGTGAGGAGGAGGTTCGAAACTTTCGCTTGTTCTTCCACAACGTCCTCCCTCTTATTAAGTTTTATTTAAGAAAAAAGTGTTTTTACTTCTATAGCGTTTTACTGAAAGTGGAAGGTAAATGAAGGGGCACTGATTTATTCCGAGCTGCTGAATCCCTCTCACCATTGAAGAAAGGTATCAAACCCATCTTTTTAGGAGCCACTTCTCTCCTGATCTCCCAACAGCTCCATGAATGAGTCCAACACAATCTGCTCTGATTTATGTATTTGATATTTGAATGTCACTCCTATAGGAGCTACTGGAGGGATGTGAACCAACAACATGGTGGTATCAGACACAAACTATGCGTCACTGATCCTGTGTCTGTGTGTAGCGCTCTTCATCTCCTGTTGATGCTCTGTGGTTTACTCTGAGTTCTACATCACTTTGGAGAGCAGCATCTGCAAAATGAATAAATGTAAAAGTATTAAAAAGGGGGGGGGGGGGAATAGCAATTTTTGTGTTTGGTACAGGCATTTTGGGTGGTTTTCCGGACAGATGAATCCTATTCTCTTAATCCCATTGAAGTTTGATAGTTAAGAATTCAAAAAAAAAAAAGAAACATTCGGTCGTTATATTTGTTCATCGGTCCGGCAACTTGAGAAGTTCTCTAAAGTCCGAGATGAGCTGTATGAACAGTTTATGAATTTTGTTCAAAGTGACTTACAGTGTGAAGTTTGTCCACTATGCTGCTTACACTGATTTACCCATTTTACACAGCTGGGTAATTTTTTCTGTATCTGTTTGGAGCAAGTACCTGATCCGGAGTAGGGGATTAAATCCTCGGTTCTTTGTAGGAAGGTGACAGATCTAACCGCTGCGCCGCCTGCTGGGGTTACCTGGTAACGCAGTGGATGTTCCCCTTGTCCTGGTATTTCTGTTCAAGCCTCGCTTGTGTCTGTGAGGTGTGTAGCTTTTATTCGGGGGTCTATGTGTACATCCTCTGTTCCCACCGTGATGTTTCCTCTGGGAAAGTCTTGGTGAACCTCAATTGTGCTACTTTTCCTTGTTATTTCTAGGACAAGGCCCACTTTCTTGAGCCCCGGTCCCTTAGCGACAGGCTCTCAGATGGGGTTTGCGCTCCTCTCTCCGTCACAATGGTGCCTTTGTGGCGTTGAGCAGAGTGGCACCGAGGGGTGGCCCTCGTATCTGTCATCCATCCCTCCCCGAGTCGTCCGCTTTTCTTCTGCCTGCTTTTCTCTCACAGCCCTTGCTCTCTGTCGGAGTGGCCTGGATGGGTAAGGTACACACAGACACCGTTAGGAAATTGGGTCACTTCCCAGGCAGTCGAGAAGAGAGCGAGGAGTCGGCGGAATTAGTTTCACCCCCGCGGAGGTGGGGGGGGCACATGTTTCCGCATCGTCGACAACCCCCTGCTTCCTTGTCCTACCCAGAATGCACCGGAAGGTTAGCGTCGGCTGTCCTGCAAGGTGCTGTCCGTTCCCACAATGCATCTGGGCTGCACTCTGGCCCTCATTAACTCAGCCCCGGAGCCAGAGAGTTTATGGAAATGGATTTTCCTGCCTTTCCTTGAATTATTCAACATTGATGAAATATAGATATACGTAGAATTGCCCGGCGCTAAGAATGGTGGCTCATCGAATCGCTTTCGCTCTTTGCGTGTTTTTATTTATAGATTTAGTATTATTTTTTTAACATTGAAATGTGGATCAGACCTCCAGACACACCTTTTTACTTAGATCTTCTCCAGACTTCCGTTCAAAAGGATTCACTTTATCCAGCCTAAAATAAAATGAACTGCATCCTCAAACCCGTATAAAAAACGGGGTTCGACCTAGCATCAACCAGGCAGTTAGAAGGCACCACCGCATCACATTGTGTGTTTTATATATAATTTGTCTGGCTATATATTTCTCTATAAATCCATGTGTTTTTCTCTTAGCTGAAGTAAAAGTACCCGCCGGCTGCAGGCCTGTGGACGCAGAGTTTATGCGCCCTGTATCGATGTGAGAGATGTGGGCGGCTGCGTCGGGAACACAATGAGAGCCAGTGAGGGAGCCGCTCTGTGCCGCGACGGTCCTGCCGTGGGCCGAGCTCGCAAACAATGCGCATTCTCCACCGCCCCCCCGCGGCACGACCTCGGCGCCAGGGCCGGGCTGCGGGCGGGAGGGCGGGTCGGCGTGCTAGAATGTGCCAGCTGGGGCCAGGGCACGGTCCTGGCAGCCGACACAGCCCACCCCATTCACCCCGGCCGCGCTTGTTCATTTTGTGTTGCTCTCAGGCTCTCGGCTTGTTCCAGCCCGCGGAAGGGGTTAAGCCCACACGGGATTGGCAGCAATCCTCGAGTTTTCCTCTGTAGTTTACTAGGTTTCTTTCTTTTTTTTTTTTTTTGCTGCTGCTGTTGTGCATAAATTGAATTCCTGATTTTTCATTTAAACCAGAAAAACCACTGCAATGCTTCCGAGTTAAAAATAACCCCGTGCAAGTCGTCTCTGGTAAGTCGTCTCATTCCTCGCTTTGCGATGACCTGCAGTTGTGCCCAAATGGACAGGCAGGTAAAAGTCGTTTTTTTTTTTTTTTCTCCAAGCATAACCAACAATGCGGGGTGTTTGTGTTGCGATACACTGTGTGTTTGAAATGTGGAACCATAAAAGTAAAAAAGCGGTGTTTTCAGGAGAAAACCGTGAGAAAGGAGTCCATGGACCGGTCCTCTTCCGGTTGGACGTTGGGTCGTGGAGTGGCTGCGACCTTCAGATGATGAGGTCAGAGGGGTCGCCAGCTGCCCTCACGCTTGCTGGAAGAGGAGTCGTGACCCATTGATTCTCCGGGGCTGAACTGGTGGTTGAGAAGTTCTTTGAGAGGATGAGATGGGGGAGTGTGACCCCCATCTGCATGGGTAGCTTTGGGGGGGGGGGTCTTTGACAGGAACCCTTCGCAAGTCTGTTCTGTTGCGGTCGGGACGCGGACCAGCCACGCCGTACAGCCGAGACCCACAGCTGCCCAGGGCCCCGCTCTTCCACAAGTCCACCCAGTCAAAAGCAGTGCCCTACTAACAACTGTGTGAAGAGCTCTATTAATAACCACACACACACACAGGCCCTGCCTGCAAGACACAGCCTGCTGAGTCTCCTCGCTGGCTTCCTTTCTCCGACAGAATATCATGTGGGCCCTGATTTCTGTACCCCGCAGGGTCTGTGCCATGTGCCTCGCCGTGTCCCCCAGCTGAAATCGGGGGGGGCGGGACTTTTATCCACGGTGACATTTTACATGGTCCCAATGTGATATCGTTAGGGTGTTGGCCAGGGCTGGACGTGAAGGGTTGTTCAACTGTCCGTGACCGGTGACGACCTTAAATTTTCGTACTGGTACGGGTGGAAACGTTTACTGCCGTTCACCTGTGCGATGGACACGTGGGCTGTAAATTATGGTAAAATTTTCTGAAATGTGATGCAGAACAATAGCTGCAGTTATAACAGACGAGCGATGTGACGTCACTAATTGCCGCATCTGCATCTTCCTTGGAAAGTCAATTTCTTGCTAAAAAGCAAACAGATTAGACAAAAATAAAGCGAAACGGCCCCAATATCCTGCTGTTATGGGCAATTTCTTTATCGGAGCCCTTTTGTAAGAGCGCTTCGCCTTGGTGACGCTTAACGTGTGAACGAAAAATGTTTGTGTTGAATTCCTGCCAGTTGCAGGAAGTTTTAAATGTAGAAAGGTACAGGTTGTCGTCGCCTTACAATAGGACTCGTCGTAAGTCAAAAATCCGCTGAATTTCATGAGCGATAATGATATAAAAACAATTAACAGGCACGATTGCTGTGTTGTTGGCTTTGTTTTTTCACTGGAATAATTGTGACGCAGTATAGTAATTTCACGCTGCGCTGTTTTTGCTTTTTGTTTGGCGTTATTGTGCAGGAGATGGCACGATCGGCATTAATAATAATGATAATTATAATAATGATCGTAAGTGCAACTTTTGCGACGAGTCCAGATCCACCTGTGCTTTTTTTTTTTTTTTTTTTTTTGTCTTTCTAGTATGTTCTGAAACTGGGCAGGCCCAAAATCCGACGGGGTCGGTACGATGTCGGCGTACCTGTGCCATGGAGAACAGAACGCGAAAAGGAACGCGACGCCCTGCTTGTTTTCCTTTCACGAGATCTATTTGTGTGAGCGGGACACCTGGAGAGGAGATACGCTTTCTGCGATAAGGCGCCGAAGCCTCGCAGGGGGCGCCTGCGGTGTGTCGCGCTGACAGCGCCGTCGTCGGCGCGGCCGCGGCCTTATCGAGGCAACCATTCCGGTAGCCCGCCTGTCTGTCTCTGCCTGCCTGCCTGGCCTTCATCACGCTTCACCTCGATGAAGGGAGAGGGGCAAAGCTAATCAACCACGAGGCTCACGTTCAGAAACGGCCCTTTTTCTGAAGTTTTCCCACCTGCGGCCCGGAGACTACGGCCGCGAAGGCGTCTGCAGCAGACATTTCTGTATAGAATGCCTTCCATTGAAGGTCATTCCTCTTGCGATCCTAACTAATGGGGTAGCTGACTTTGTTTTATACCGCGCTACCCTGGTCGGACACTGTGACCAACGTGCGGTGATGCGGTACGCTGTGTGCCGTGCGCTGCCGGCGCAGTGAGCCGCTGGCCGCGTTGTATGTTCCGGCTCCAGGGTGGACAATGGATTGCAGATGCTGATAAAATCAGGGTTTCCCCCTTGCTAAATATATATTTAAAAAAATTGCATGCCGAGGATTATTGGAAAGACGTTTAGAAGAATGCGTGCTTGGCGCTTGAGGAAATGGCTGGCAAGGGAAGCGCCGCTGATCGAGATGTGCGATTGCGGGGCTCCGCCGGCACCGGAAGTCTGCTGCGCGTGATAAGTTGGGCTCACATCTGGCCTGGGTTCGATTTTCCCCCCGCGCAGGTACGACTCGGGCAAGGATGGATTCATCGACCTGATGGAGCTGAAGCTCATGATGGAGAAGCTGGGAGCGCCGCAGACCCACCTGGGCCTCAAGAACATGATCAAGGAGGTGGACGAGGACTTTGATGGCAAGCTCAGCTTCAGAGAGGTGACTGAGGATTGGGGGCGGCGGGGGGGGCGGTTACGGGACACGGCTCTGACGCACCTCCGGTGACCTAATGCTTTGCAAGACATTGGTTGCATTCTGCCCTTGCCTTGTGAACATAATGTGCTCCCGAAAAACCCTCCATAAGGTGAGTTCTTGTAAATCAAATACATAATTATTTTTTTTTCAATGATGGAACCTTTACAGGCTTCTGAGCCTCGAAATAGATGCCCATTTAGGCCAAAATATCCCCAGATCCCATTAAAATGGACACTGTCTTCAATAGCTCACATTAGTTATTGCAGCACAACATAAAAAGGCAGTTTCCCCTCATGAATTACTGCGTATTGCGGTTTGTCTGGTCTCCCTGCACTCGTTCAGCTTTTTCATAGCTTATGTCTAGTACAGGTGCGCCTCTACTTACGACTGTTTGACTTACGATTTTTCGAAGTTACGATGGTACGATAGCGATACGCGTTTGGTGGAATCCGTACTTCGAATTTTGATCCGTTCCCGCGCTTGCGATACGCGGTGCGATACTCTCCTGATGCTGGGCGATGGCAGCAAGCCGCAGTATCCACTCAACCGCGTTCGCGGTCTCTAGCGATCACACGGAGTGTAAATGACCACAAGTGTAGACAAGTAATGCTGTGTCCAGCGTTTTTTATTTCGTGTTTTCGCATCCCATCAGGTCTACTGAACGCCCATGTGTGTCTCCTGCTTGAATTTGCCCAGCTGTAGACAGAAACGCCAACAAGGAAACTTCGTGACGTCTCAGCTGCCTGGAGAGCCCTTGTTGGTGGCCTATGCCCCAGGAGGGGTGGAAGGCATAAGAAAAATCTCCTTGACTAACGATAGGGTTACGTTCCAATAAACCCATCATAAGTGGGAAAAGAATACAGTTCCTCACCTACCGAACATCATAGCCTGGCCTAGCCTACCTTAACCGTGCTCGGAACGTTGACCATAACCTACTGGCAATGTTTTTACGGTGTGGGTAGCTAGCCCCACGCCCAACCCTCTTCCTTTCGCAGCCGGGTTTGGGACCATCCATGGCGGCGTTTAGTCGAGGAGCATCCGTACGTAAATACAAATAAAACGTACGTACATGTATGTAAATACATACCCAGTATTTAGCTATTAATTCAACCTTTAATGTGAAAAAACCGAACGGGAACGACGAAAAGTCAATGAAAATAACGCAAATGAATCGACCCTTAGCAGACAGCTGGACGTGGTTTGGACAGTCCGCGATTGCGGAGATTGTAACGGGTGAAAGCGGCACACGAGGGCCGGTGCAGGTTGAGAACGTAACGCAGCACGAGGAAAACTGTGACCGAGAAGGCGACCGCATGGTAGCGCTAGTCTCGCGCCGCTTAGCTCCGCTCAAACCGGTTCGGTCTTTGCAAGCACGTAGAAACGCCTCTTAAGGCCGAGTCGGGGGTGTTAAACGAAAGCATTTATAATCCCGAGTTGTTGTAAACCGAGCGCTTGTTTTTTGGGGGATGACTAACGCCGTTTCCTCTCGCTTCCTAATTGCGTGTCCGCATGTAAACACGCGTGTCGCTTTCGCGGTGGTGGGGACAAAAGCCCTGCTGTTGCTCACACTGGGTGTGGACACGCTTAGTTTGGGGCGCTGCATTCCATACCCATGTGCAGAACGGCCCGTGTGTGTGTGTGTGTGTGTGAGAGAGAGAGAGAGATTCTTCTCCTTCCTCCGGTGGGTGTGCCACATTTGGGCCCATTGCGTTGTCATTCTGCGGCTCTGGCAATGGGGAGAACGGATGCCAACAGGTGGCGTCCATCTGGGTCCCTGTTGTCTTGCTCACCCCTCCCCCCCCCACCCCCCAGGAGGCTGATAGGTGACAACTGCGGTAACACAATGACTCGACTGTGTTTGGCGCCCCTGTGTGGACTCAAGGCAGTGTCTGGTTTGTTGCGCTCCCTACTCGGGGATGGTGATGGTTCAGGGGGAGGTTTGAGGACATGAAGAGACAGTTTGTACAGGGCACATTGAAAATTGTCTGCAAGTACAGGACAGAAAAAAAAATCCCGGAACAACTGAATGAAAACTCTGTTAATCCTGACGGGAATTACTTGGCTGCCATATGCATATTTGGGACCATATGTTACATTTGTCTGTTTATTTAAATACGAATACAGGAATGCTGCTAAAACATTGGGATTTTAATTACTGCCTAGTGAATGAGGTGGCAGTGTTATGCATCTGTGCCCTTCGAACAAGACTAAATCTGTGTGGTGTTTGGATTGGACTGTCGAAATTGCCTGTGTGTGTGTGTGTGGTGTCCCATCCATGGTGTACCGTCTCACACCCTATGCTTCCAGGATAGACTCTGGACCACCCTGCACTGGACAAGCAGTGATCAATAATGAATGAATTTTGTCATCAATTAGCCAGTTACCATGGTTACCAATGATCAAAGTCTTAGACCTTTGCATTAGGAGTCAGAATGGTAAGCGTCTCCAGCAAACTCAACCCCCCGCGGTGACCTTGCCCCCTCTTCCCACAGTTCCTCCTTATCTTCCGACGGGCAGCAGCAGGCGAGCTGCAAGAGGAAAGCGGACTGCTTGCTCTAGCACGTCTCTCCGAGATCGACGTGTCCACTGAAGGGGTGCTGGGTGCACGGGACTTTTTTGAAGCCAAAGTAAGTAGAAGTAGTGTGTCCTCGCGTCAGATCTGGGAAATGAATGAGTAAAGCTGTGCCATGTGTTTGCACGGTAAAGGTGAAGTCACCAGTGGCGAGACGGAGCCGATTGTGTCATGAATGTGCTCTGCAGTCATGATGAGTACAGGAATGAGGAACATGACTGTCACCTTATGCGTTCGTCATTTATGTTATCGTTATTGTTGATTTATTTTGGTGGCTCTTTTCTCCAAAGCAACTAAGTGTTAAGGTACAAGGAATGATTTACACATTTATTTATACACACATTTCCATTTATTCACTTGGAAGACGCTTTTCTCCAAAGCGACTTACAATAGATACTATGTAGCGTTATCAGCCCACACACCTTATTCACCGCGGTGACTTGCACTGCTAGATACACATGGGTCCCTCATCCATACATCGGTGAAACCCTCTGTGTCACTCACACACTGAGTGAACCTGAACAGCATGTCTTTGGAGTGTGGGAGGAAACCAGAGCACCTGGAAGAAACCCACACAGACACAGGGAGAACATGGAAATTTCACACAGACTGAGCAGGGACTGAACCCACATTCTCTCGCACCACCCAGGCGCTGTGAGACAGCAGGGCTACTCGCTGTGCCACTGTACACACACTTACTTTTATACTGTGTGAGTTCAGGGCAAGTACCTTGATCAGGGTTACAGCAGCATGAGGTGGGATTCCAGATTTTTCAAATCCAAGGCAAAAACCCACTATGCTTCCTGCTTTTATTCTTATCACAGTTATATAATGTATAATACACTGAGTGTATATAAATATACATACAAAAATAGTCTAATGTACACAATTATATTCAATATCATTTTATTTACATTTTGGTTTTTACATTTTTTTAAATATATTTGTCTAATTTTCACTTTGCTCATTTGGGTTCAAGATCATTCATATTTAAAGCTGTGTCACTTCACAGCCAAAAGAAAACTGCCTGCAGAGCATCGTCACACTTTACTTTGTCCTTCAAAGGTAACGGCGGCCTTTACCGTGGTGAATCCCAGTCTTGTCGTTCCTTGTAGGTGCAGGCTCTGGCGGTGGGCAGCAGGTTCGAGGCAGAGATACGGGAGGAGAAGGAGGAGAAGAAACGCCAGGAGCTGGAGAGGAAGCAGCGGCGTGCAGCCTTCAAAGAGCTGCAGTCCACGTTCTGCCAGTGAGGCCGTGTAAAGCGCGTCTGACTCGGCAGCCTCCACATGGACATCAGACGTGTGCATCATAATCGTCACGCTATTGCACAATTTTTGGGCTTACAAGTGAAAAGGAAACGGACGTTGGGGCAAAACTCACACCGACGTTCCTTGAATTGGATTTTAAATATTCGGTTGCCGATTTTGCGTTTTCATACGTTACGAGTATTCTTCATATTTGAATGGTCTTTTAGGTTAAAGAGGCGAGTGAAAGGGACGATGTTCATTATTTTTCCAAAAATTATCCAAAAAAAAAAAAAAAAACACAGAGCAAGGGAGGTGAACGTTCGGAAATTCACATTCACTTTTTCAATAGTTTCCATTAATAAGGATGCCACTCTGGACATGTCAGCATAGAGTTGCAGTTATATTTTTATTCTGGGATCCTAGAGGGATATGACTATGAGGTAGTTGTAAGGATTTTTAGATATTTAATGGGTTATGCTGTCTCGGTTCTCTATATTTATAAGATATTTAATATTTAACTAAAAGCTTGCTTATGTTTAACTTTAGCGTTTAACTGTTGAGGGCTGCATATCCTTTTTAACATTTGTGTTGCAAAGTTTGAGATGTAATGTATTTTTTCATGAATAAAATCATTGCAAACTTTATCTTGTGTATTTTTAATGACCTTTAGGGACAGTAAGTACAACAAAGGGGAGAAATATTCACAAACATGTTAAAGGTCAGATGCATTTGATAGTTTCCCCTTTAAAGTTCAATAGCAAGCAGTATATTTGATATTTATAGCAAATGCATATTTGTCAGCGGGTCATGAACTGACATTTGGCAAAAGTCTAAAGATTATTGTGAAATATTATACGTGTCTTCAAGGAAGTGATGGGTTCTGCTGTCCTGCTCCAGCACACACAGTTTGCATTCTAACAGTTTAATTAAAGCCCATTTTTGAGCTGTGAGAAGGAAGGGAAAGCAGATGGACCAACATTTTAAATAGAAAAGGCCGCTCATAAAAATGGACCTGCGTATTGTGGTATTTTTAGGGCACGCGTCATCTAAAGAATGTCGACATCATTAATAATTTTAATTTTACTGAGCCAAATAACTGAATGAGGTCAGATGTAAGTATAAAGGCCTGACATATTTCCCCTGTGGGACTGATTACTGGCTGGGAGTTTAAAAATATTCTATATATACGTGTATATAAGTGCTGCCTTCGTAAAAATGTGTCCCACACCTAAATACTTTGAGAATGGATGGAGAGACCAAACTTATGTTTAAATGAGTTAATGTATTTCAAATCCTTCCTATAAAAACATGTACAGACTTCTGTAAACCAAATGGCTTAATTTCAATGTATTTTAACATTAAATGAAGAAAATCTTTTGCAATTCACTTTGGACAAGAACGACAGCTCAACAAAGGGTAGTATGTATTGACTCTGAGTTGTACGTTGCTTTGGAGAAAAGTATCTTCCCGAAGCATTCATGAAATATGAAATGATTTCGTCATTTCCAAAAATTTAAATTAAAAAAAAAAAAAAAAAAAAAAATCACTAAAGGGTTATAGCGCCCCCTGTGGCGTCTACGGGATTGATCGCGGGACATCCGGGCCCCTGGAAAGTTACAGCCTGATCACGTGACCAGCGGGAGGCCATCTTGTTGTGGAAAAGAAGAGAGACAGAGAGCTCGCATAGAAATCCCTCACTGTCAGTAAGGCAGAGGTAAGCAAAAAGACTCAAATTAAAGTCCAGTATGGATTAGATGGGGGGGCTGTGGGCGTTTGCTTTTGTTTTAGGCCCCCGTCTCCACCGGTGTGAATCGTTCGGCGCGGTTGCAGGCTCCCGCATGGTGGATTGGCCGCGGAGCTTCGGGTTCAAGTGTGAGGCAGCTGCGCGTTGGGAATCGATGCGGCGGCGACAGGCGGGCAGGAAAGGCCGAGGCAGCAGCGGGATGCGCAGGCCCGGAAAAATCTAAGGGGGGGAGAGAGAGGGATTAACTCCTGTCAGCATTCTTCAGTATGAATCTGCCCGCATTTCCGCTTTTCCCGGAGTCCCTGAGTTGCCCGCACGGAGACGAGAGTGAGGAGGCGCATGCCGAGGGACGCCGTGGCTCTAATTTCTTGGAATAAAGTGAAATTAAAGTCCTCTTGCCTGTGTGTGTGTGTGTGTGTGTGTGTGTGTGTGTGGAAGTTGTGAGACTTCTCGCGCTACTAGTCATCATCGCCCCGGGCGGCAGGCGACCAGACTCTGACTCCCGACAAGACAAGCTGGCGAGCTGCTGAGTAGCCTAACTTTCATGGCTAGCTACTAGCTAGTTCAGCTAATTCCCCCCCCCTATTCTGACTCCCACTGACTGGGTGCCTCTCCCGTCAAGCTGGGAAACTCTTTTAACGACGAGCTAAGTGACTTGACCGAGCAGCTTGCGGACAGCTCGGTCACTGACCAGCTGCCTGACTCTCTCTCTCTCTCCCGCCGCTCGCTAGTCCCTCGCCTGCCTTTCGCTTCTCGGACTCGGGCGCGCGCGACCATCGTGGTCCCTCACGCCGGTCTGTGTTGGTTTGCCCTGCTCGTGAGTCGGGAAGTGGCAGAAGCGCAGAGTCGGTGGTGTTGTCCAGGGACACGGGGCCCAGCTCACCTGTTCCTCTTGCTTCGCTCACTGTTTCTTGTCTCATCTGTTCCACCTCCCCCTTCTCTCCTGTTTGACCTGTCTCACTTGACCGTCCTGTCCCATGCGCCTTACTAACTTGTCCCCCTCTATCTGATGTCTAACTAAACTTGTCCCACTTCCCTCTCTCACTTGACACTCCTGATCATCTTGTCCATCATGTCTTACCATTCTGTTTCACATGTCCTTTCTCTTTCACTTATCCCAGTTGTTTCTCATTCATTCCTCGGGTTTTACCTGTCTCATTTGACCCTCCGAGCCTACTTATCCTTCCTGTCCCAGGTGTCCCACTGTTTCCTCCTGTGCCACCTGTCTCTCAGGGGTCACCTCACTCTCCAGTTTTGCCTCTTGCATGATCCTCGTGTTCAACATGTCCGTCCTCTGTCACCTGTCCCTCTGGTCCCATCTCACCGAAGCCCCTTTTGTGTACTGTGTATTGCTTTGGAAGGCTTCCGCCTTATATTTATAATAACTGAATTGGTAATGACTGTCCTGTATTTCTTTAAACAGCATGTGAAACACCGTCAGTTTACTTAATTTACACAGATTTACTGTGCGGATATGCAGTAAGTGATGCTACAGCATGGGAGCAGGTAAATTAGTGCACTGGACAGTTAGCGCATCTAACCAGTCTCCATCTCTGCAAACCTGCAGCCATGGCTGTGATGTCCTCTGTACAGTAAAAAAAAAATAAAGGGGGAAAAAAGGAGGCATAGCAGTTTGAGCAACTGTTGTGGGCTTGAAGGACCTGCTTTGGAATCCCTGTTTTTTGCTGTAGTACCTTTATTCACGGTACTTACCCTGTATTGAGATATTAAAGAAATACTCAGCTATATAAAAAGATATAGCAAAACACAGTAAGGTGGATGGGAGAAAAACAGCAACAAAATGAAAAGATTATTTCAGGCCACACATATGCATTGCTGTGTTATCAGTTGAAATGAACTTGTATTGAAATAACACAAAGCGATAAGTAGCTGACATCAGCTGTCGGTGAGATCAGTCTTTCACTGCTGAGTTGCAGTTAAACTACGGGTAAAATATGGCAGTTATTTAAACTGGGTTTGAGTTCGTTGTTTTTCGGTTTCTGTTGTGGGGACATGCTGGTTAGTTCATCACAGGTTGTGCCACAGTTTGAAACAACTGCAAGTTTCCTCAGCGGAGCAGATTATTAATTTTCTTTTTGCGGGTAGGTGTAGGGGGTGGACCATGTACCAAAATACGCTTCCAAATTGGGAAAGTAGATTGTGATTACCTAAAATAGACCATGTGGTTGAAATCATATCCGTTTTGGAAGGGTAAGGGTTACGTTCTCTTTTGGCACCTTCTAGAAGATGTTTATCTTCTGATATGGACCAGTAGAGATTAAAAAAAGATAATGAACCAACCAGGAAGTACTTGCCTTGTTCTCCCAGGAAAATTATTGCACTTTTCTAAAACCTTATTAATAGACTTGAGGGATTCTCATCCAGAATCCAGTTCTGAAGATTGAGACAAAAAACAAACCTATCTTTGGTTTGTCTTTCCTTTATGGTTTAGGGTTGTGAAGTACCTTTAGGGTTTGAAACAGAGATGTTCATCTTTGTGAACTACCTTTACTGCAGTTGCCGATTTTTCATTTGTTTTTCCTACATTTCAGAACATCAGGAAATAATGGCAGAAACCCAGACTCTTAACTTTGGACCAGAATGGTAAGCTGAAAGTCGTTACACATCTGCAGACCTGTTTCTTTTTGTTGTGAATTTTATGATGCGATTATTCATTAATTGGTGAACAAGAGTTTCCTGTTTTCACACCTCACCGGCTGAAGAATTTATACGGTTCTTCCCATGGGACCTAAACCCATCAGCAGCTGTACAGTACAGTAGCTGATTTCCGTATGTTTGCAGGCTATGTAGGTGTGTTTACAGCCAGAAGAAGTGCACTCCCCCACCCCAGTGCCATCTTCTGTGGATGACTGTGCTTCTCTTACCTTGCTTTTATTTTCTTTTTCAGGCTTCGGGCCCTCTCCGGTGGAGGAAGCGTGACCTCCCCTCCTCTCTCACCAGCATTGCCAAAGTATAAACTTGCAGATTATCGTTATGGGAGAGAAGAAATGTTAGCACTTTATGTAAAGGATAATAAGGTGAGTGTATTTACTGGAGTTGCTTATATGCAGTTCTGCTTATGAATTGATAGTTCCTTCAGTAATGCACTGGTAATGCTGGGTGTGTGACATGTTATGGTTTCATTCAGTGCTTTTTGATGTATAATAAGTGTTTCTCTACCATCAGATTCCTGTAGACCTACAAGATAAGGAATTTCTGTCCATTTTACAAGAGGAGCCCCTGCCACCTCTGGCACTTGTACCTTTTACAGAAGAAGAACAGGTGACTGCTTATGCATAACCTCCTCAGATCCATCCATTTGTTTTTGCCCACTCTAGGACTGTACTGTTTGGTGCGTTTTCCAAACTGTATGTGCTACACTGGTGAGGACTAATACATTTTAAGGAGGACATTCACTGATTTTAAGTGATACCACATGTTGGGGGGTGGTGCTTGGACACTTTCCTAGGAGTCATGGAAACATGTCCAAAAATCTTTTTTTTGCTGGCTCTCAGGAGGACAATAGCCACTGGATGCTCACTGGAGACCATTTATGTCTGTATTTTTCATACTTTTTCATAAGCAGAATTAGAGTTCCCAAATGTCAAAATGCCTGTGGCTCAAGCTTTAAAGGAAATGTTTTCTGTTTGCAGAGAAACTTCATGTCTGTAAATAGTGCTGCTGTGTTACGACTAACGGGAAGAGGTGGAGGAACTGTGGCAGGGGCGCCAAGAGGTCGAAGTTCCTCAAGAGGTCGAGGTGAGTCTGGTCATAATTGGAGGAATTTATACGTTATCCTCGGTGTGTGATTTTAGGCCTTTACACAGCTTTTATGCACTGGGTCATTGATGGTATAAACGGTGCCAGAAAAGTCAGGGATGGTAATTTGGTTCTACTGATGGTTTGGTAATAGGATAATGGTTTCCGCATTGTTTGGTGGCCCCTCTTCCATCTGTCAGTTGTGTATCTGACGATTCACTTATCCGGCAGCCCTCACCTCAGATGTTTTATCAGTTCTTTTTGACCTGGTCTAAGGAATGAGTGGTCGTTGAATAAAAACACCAGTTCTATAAGATTTAATGTTTTCATTCATTGAGGGAACTAGATGACTACTTGAATGAATGAAAACTTTACCTAGTTTCAGAACTTTTCGTAGGGGATTGCGTATAGGAAGTACCATGACTATGCGCTTTAAATTCTTCCAGGTCGTGGTCGAGGTGAAGGAGGCTTTTACCAAAGAAGCTTTGACGATGTGGAAGGAGGGTTTGGTCGTGCACGGGAGATGCATCGGTCCCAGAGTTGGGAGGAGAGGTGCCAATAAGATTTGTACACCTTTACATGTATTGCTACGTGTTTGCCGAAAACATTTTACCTACATAGATTGTTATAAAATCAATGATCGCCATAAGGTATTTTATATAATAATTGAATTTTCATTACCCTTTTGGCACTTTTCTCTTGTGGGAACAGTAAAGATATTTCCTTTCCCTCCTCAAGGGGGGACAGAAGATTTGAAAAGCCAGGTCGAAAAGAACCAGGTTGGTAGAATCTTATTTCCTTTACCCACATTTGCCGTTATCCAATGTGCAGTAGAGTGGTTTGATTTTTACTGAGACATGAAGCCGCACAAATTTGTCTCGTGCATCATTGCAGCTCATTCAGTGGATGCGGCACCAGTGAGTAGGGATAGGTGGCGCTCTTTCACTTTCAGCCAGTGATATTGAGTTCTAGGGAGAATTCTGAGCAAGAAAAAGTAGCAATACAAGGCTCTTGGGTATAGGAAGAGAGTGCACATTTTCTTTCTTTAGGTTAAAAAAAGGATTTTATTTCTTTAAATGTACACTATATATATGTTATGGGGATGTTTTTAGTTGGCTATAGAATATTTTACAGGCAGTTTAGGTGGTCCAGTAATTGTTTTGTCACTTGTTCTTTTTCATGTAAAATTCTCATAATTGTGCATTTTAACCACCAAAATCTCCTATACATAAAAGCAAGTATTCAAAATTTAAATTCATACTTAAAAAGACATCTTCCATAGAACTGCCTTGAACTTCTCACATTTTTTACAAGCAAGATATAATACAGAGGTTTTCAAATACCATAGTATGTGATTTACATTGTGGAGATGTAATAGCATAGTGTAGAAAATAGTTCATATCTACTGTCCTGTAAAAAAGTTTCTCAGTAGCAATTCTGGTGAGTTTCTTTGACATTTATGCACTTCTGAGACTGTACCACAACTGTAGGTAACACTGGCAACACATTGTTTTAGTAGCACATTGATTATAGATGCCCATTATAATTCATTCTGTGCTCTGACAAATTATCGTCTGTATTTTTTTGTCTTTCATGTCGCTGTGGACCAATCAGAGGCTGCCCCGGCCCATTTTCAGCTGAATCATAGTAAGTGTGATTTGTTTAGCAAAACTTGAAATTGAAACCCTACTCCCAAGCGGTTGTCTTAGTGTCCTTGGAGACATTCTGTTAGGATGAAATGTCAGAGGCTTTAGAAGAGAAAATCAGCTTCTCTTCAGTTTGGACAGCCCTGTGTTAAGGTGAACTCTGGGGGAAACTGATTTTGGTTTTTCTTCAAATTGCTATTCTATTCTGTCGCTTCCATCTCCGTTAATCTGCACCACAAACCCCTTGTCTCCATCCACTTTGGTTTGTGTAGAGTCGGGCAGGACTTTAGCAAAGTTGCCCATGTTGATGGTATACTGACCCAGGGCACCCAGCCACAGTACTGGGGCAAAGCAGTGGTCAAACTCAATCTCTCCTCTCAGGTATGAAGTCCTCTTCTGGCAGCTCTCGCCTGTGTCTTCCTGAGCAGCTGAGAGAAATACCACAAGTTCGAAGTGCGTGGCGCTGCCATCCCGCATTGCTTGGTAAAGCGGGCTGCTTTGGTCGAGTGTATGGTAGAATGTCAAGGGGAAAACAAAGAATGGGCAGAGGTTTCCACCGAGGTTATCCAGGTGGAACTCCACAGTGGACTGGTGCAAAGCCTGCTCTCCGCGGTCCTGGTACAGCACAGCAGTGACGTGCACATCCACTAGGGGGCGCTGCAGCACATTGGTGGCTCGGAACATGAGACAAGCCTGTCCCCTGTGCTGGCCCACTACCGCACAGGGGCTGAACTGGATCGCCCCTGCCCGCTTCTTAGGCCTGGCAATTTTTGCTACAAAGGCCCCTGTGAAAGATGCAGAGATGAGTCAGATTGTCTAAATGAGCAGACACTGAAAGAGCACAACATTGTACACACACATCCTTAGCATGAGGTGCTGACTCAGCTCTCAAAGTGAAATTCTGCTCATGTTTGAGTAGAGTGAACAGGTAGTAGGATGTAACCCTGTGCCTGGTTGTGTTGTTGTTGCTGTGTTGGGTCTGCATCACATGCTTCGCTTCAGTTGTGGAAAGCTGCTGTCCAGCAGGTTGTGGTATTACCTTGGTGAGGGATCACCTCACCTGAGCGTGAACTAAACCTGTTTTAGCTACCCTGAGGTTTCTTTAGAGGTAGAACTGAATAGACTTGCATGGACTACGCACACTGCTGGTGTAAGTCGAGGGACAGGCTGGTCTGAGATCATACCTGTGATGAAGGCCTCCAACATGAGCCCAAGCAGCATCTGTACAGCCAGCAGAGCTATGGCGCTGGGGCAGTCCCCGCTAGGGAACATGGTTCCGTAGCCGATGGTCAGCTGGGTCTCCAGAGAAAAGGAGAAGGCAGCGGTGAAGCTGGTGATGTACTTGACGCACACCACATGGTCTTCAGGTGGGGCATCATGGTCCAACCCCAGGTCCCCATTCAGGTGGGCAAGGAGGTACCATAGGCAAGCGAAAAGCAGCCAGTGGCCCAGGAAGGAGGCACAGAAGCCCAGCATGACCCAGCGCCAGCGTAGGGCCACCACAGTGCCCCACAGATCCTGCAGGTAGAGCTGCCAAGTAGCAGGTGAGCCCGGGGCCCGCGGGGTCCGTAGCGTGCAGCGCCCATCCTTGGTGACGAGGCGCTGGCGTCTGTGTGTGACCTTGGAGGCAAAGAATTTGGTGTCCACATCGTTTCCCTTGGCTGCCATGGCCGGTACTGATGTGGGTTCAGAGGCTGTGGAATAGGCACCAAGTGGCGAGAGCCGTTACCGAGGTGTGTGATTGAGCGATTAGAGCATAATTCTGCTGTGCAGCTTTTCAGTGGCACAGCAGTGAGCGGCGCTGGAATTTCACCCTACTCTGCTGGAATGGAAAACTAGAACTTAAAACTGGAAATAAAGCTGCTTAGAGACTTTGGTGAAAATCCAGCCCCATTGTTTTGCTAGTTTTTGAAACTGCACTCCAGACATCTAAATTATCAGCGAAACAGAAGCGATCCTCAGCAATATCTGATGGTCACTCTTTAAAAATTCATAAACTTCTCAATTGTATTTTGGGTGCAAAAAAATGAATTCTAGCTGTTTGTTACAAGTTTTTTGGCCATGTCTTAACAGGAAGGTGTTAGGTCTCTTTCCTGGCATAGGTCAACAGTGAACCCAAGTAAAACACACATGTAAGGATGTTTGTGTGTATATATACCTGCTGTCTCACTCCATTAT
Source organism: Scleropages formosus (assembly GCF_900964775.1). Classification (NCBI taxonomy): domain Eukaryota; kingdom Metazoa; phylum Chordata; class Actinopteri; order Osteoglossiformes; family Osteoglossidae; genus Scleropages; species Scleropages formosus. Next base: position 27,527,701 of record NC_041815.1, on the reverse strand, counting down.
GTTTACAGTCCTTGAAAGAATAATGAACTTTGGTTTGTTCTCAGCATGGTGTCATTCCACAGAATGAAAGCTGGTGACCACATAATACAATCAAGGCACTAACCGAAGGTTTGAGAAACGGGAGGTCCATTGTCAGCCAGAGAGACGAGTCAAGCCAAAAAATGGGGAGATAAACAGAATGAGATGATCAAAAAGCAAAGCTATTGCTTCAGCGAAGAAATGACTGATTTAATTTGTTCTTTAATGCTTCTTATACCACTAGGAGAGGTAGTAGTACATTTTGTATGCGTTGCCCTTGACGCTTTCTAAGTAATTGCTTAAGGTAACTGCAGATACTTTTAAGTACAGATAATGCGAGTGCAGAATTTGTAAGAAAGAAGCGTGGAGCGCGTCTCCAGTCTTACCCGTAGCGGCGTTCGTCAGGGAGCAGGTCTTCAGTCACTCCTGCGTCCGGGTCGTGTGGCGAATTGAGCGGCACAAGTCACCTTGAAGATCTGTGCGCCAAGAACCTGCAAAGACCAAAGAGTCTTATGTGCTGTGAGATTTAAACAGCCCGCAGAAAAGCGTTCGTTTCGCTCGCCGGTGCTGCAATACAAAAGGGTGCCGTTTCTATTTCCGCGCTATGGCTCGGGGTGAAAATCAGTCGTGTAGAAGAATTCTGGTTGGTTCTGAGCAAATGAAGAGAAAATGCACACATCAGCTACCAGTGTGAGATGGTGAACCCGAACTTGCACTTTTATCAGTCTAAGTTTGTTGTGTTTGACCAGGAAATTGTAAGAATAACTTGTCTCCCGCCCCCTCCTTTTCCCTCTTGATTGAATCAGTGGCACACTTATACCTTGAAATTGATTAAAATCCCCTTTTCTTATGTTTGACAGCTTTTCTTAGGGCTGTCACCTGCTTATTTTCTGCATTTGTTCAATTGGAAATTTTGAAGCAACCTTTGGTAATGACATTTTTAAGCACAATACAACCCCTCAGTTGCGCAATACTAAAAAGCAGTGCTTTGTTTGTCCCCAAAGAAAGGGGTGACAGTCTCCTTGAATTGTCTGTTAAGTATCATAGGTTCCATCACATGAGAGGCATGTGCTCTGTTTTGCTGGAGGCTTCTAAGGGGTCAGGCTGTCAGGATGCTCTTCCTGTAAGACAGGACAGCTCTTTGGCCTGGTCAGAAGCAGTGCTTAGATGCATCAGCTGCAGAGCTGTTGCTTTGGGTGAAATTCATCAAGGCGGTTGGTCACGCTGCTTTATTTCAGTGTGGACTTGTGCTCATGGGTCCCACTAGAATCAAATGTGCTCCACAACCCCATGGGCTGCAACAGATTGACGTCCTGTCGGAGCACTCAAAACATCAACCCCACACTGCAGTTTGGATGTCCTGTGGAGCTGTTGAGTTCCTTGAAACTTTCCAGAATTGTGTGTCTGAATATTGTTGGCTTTTTTCTTTTTTTTTTAAAGATTTGTAATGGAAGTAAGATATGACCTTGCAATTTATGGTTAGTAGATCACTTTTTTTCTTTATGGAATTTAACATGTAGGTTTCTTGAAGGTAATTACAGGTTTGACGCTCCAAACCCTTGTTGTACAGCACGCTAGATCTGAATTTAATTGCTGGCGAAGTTTCAAGTAAGATTTATTTTTTAATGTTTTGAATTTAATGAAGTTCATGAAAAGATATTTTGAAATTTGCTCTATTCTGTGAAGTTGCATAAGAACTGTAAAAGGTAAACTCAAAGTAACCAAGCTTTTTCCTTTTAAGTCTTTAATACATCAAAACATTAATGTTGCCTTATTGCTGTTGTCTTTCTGCTCTGTAGGGTTTCTGTTTAATGCTTGTTTTGACACTGAAGTGCAGTTGTCTTCATTCTGCCTGGTAGAACAATGAGGTTACTCACCAGAAGCTGTGGTTTTGTGATAGTGGGTCACCCTCGATGGTAGTGCCCTGTCACCAGCGGTAGGCGAGTGGGTGGGGTGGGGTCCGGGAAAGGAGAGGGGGGTTAAAAAAAAGAAAATTGAAGGATCGAAAAAACGAGTGGTAAATCCCAAGAGTTCCTCGCGGAAGCAGGACAACGTGACGCCAAAAGGATCTTGGCGGTGATGGCGCAGCAGCGAAGTTGGTTCGAGCCCACCGCTCTCTCCTTACGATCTGAAGCCCCCAGCTGAAGCTGATTCGATTGGTCACATTACTCTGCATGTGGCCAATTAATACTCCCGGAAGGAGTGGGGGTGGGGTGAGGGGTTGTCGGGGGGGGTGGGGGCACCTTGTCAGAGTCCACTGGAAGAACCCGTTGTTGCTTGGAAACCTGAGTTTCTCAACTCTTGGGCAATGAGGACAAACTGAGTTACTGATGGGAACGGAGTTTAAGATATGAAAGGAATGATTATAAGGCTGTCTTTCTCCTCAGCTGGGTCATACCTCTGCAGGCTTCACAGTGCTGCAGCAGTCATTTTTAAGAAGGCGTGTGAGCTGTAGACCTAAAAACACTGCTTGCTTTAAAACTGCTTAACTTGACCCTTTATTTGTTTCACCTGCAGTCTGTGCTGTTATTCCTGTGCTGTCTGTAAGTAAGATTCAACTAATAGCTGCTCTTTCTCTCACTCTCTGTGCCATCTCCCACAGTAAGGTCGAACTACGAGGACAGCGGGACAGGAGCAGCTAGGAAGCACGAATTCACGCGGTCGGAGAGCGAGAACTGGCGCACGTCTCGCGAGGAGCACAACGGTGAGGACGATGAGGGGGGCTGGCGGCTGGCAGGCTCGCGACGGGACAGTGACCGGTGGCGCCCCCACAGCCCAGGTGCGGCAGACTTGGCCTGGTGCCCCGCCCACCTCTACCCATAGCTCGCTTCTCTCAAACTGATTTGCAGTGCCAGGCTGTGCTGCCGTTTTGCTTTGTCCTGTCTACCACATCTTAGTTTTGTGCATTATCTGTACCATTGTTACCTTGGTTCAGATACGAATTGTGCCTTGAAAACGTGTACTGTTTTTAAACGTCCTTGTTGCATGTACTACTTAGTGAGAATAGGAGTTACCTAAAATTGCCTTTGCATTTAAGGTGTTACATCTTAAATATTAACTCCATTTTGAGTGATTTTATCTCTTCCATTCTAACCACCCCTCCCCAACTTTAACTTTGTTTATCTGTGTAAGTATTTGCCTGCCTACTGCAAAGCTTTTAAGTCCCAAGAACATTTGCCGCTTTTGTGTTCACTTGGCAAGATTAGTCTCCTGCAGATGTGTGAATGTCGGTGTAACCTTCCATAATCTTATTGGCGCAAACCCGAAGCCCCAATCAGCAGGAAATGATTTAAAGACCATGAATGTCATGTTTTTAAGAAAGAGTGCCCTCTGCTGCCTAAGAAGGCTAAGGCGAGTTTGAAAATGTTTCTGGTAAGCATGAAGTGATGAGGGAAAGCCTTTAATTTCTTCGTCTTAACCAGACACCCCAGAAGTCCTGCTTCCACCCACCTTTATACTCTTTTAAATGTGGTGAGTTTATTTAGCTGGTTTGATAACTAAGCCAAAAGTGCTGCAATGGTAGGTAGCTTTGTTTCATCCCAGTGTTCTAGAAGGAGCTGAAATGATGCACATTTGCGTTTTCTTGGTTTGAAGCCTTTTGGCTTGTTTCACCATCTGTCTCTGCAGACGGGCTGCGGTCGTCAGGCTGGCGGGAACACCCCGACTCCCGGAGGCGCTTCCCTTTCGACTCCCGTGAGGAGGAGCGAGGCTACCGACGGGCACGCACAGGCAGCAGCAGCCAGGATGAGGAGAGGGACGGCCTGCCTGAGTGGTGCCTGGACGATGCTGATGAGGAGATGGGCACCTTCGACTCCTCCGGCGCCTTCCTCTCTCTCAAGGTGAGGGGCACAGAGCTCTCGAACCACCTGTCACGGAAGGTAAGGGAGCAGCCATGCTTTCTTCATCGGGGATCTCTGGGGCACCCCCGTCAGATAGTCGGTCACTTTTGATTTTTTTTTTTTTTTTTTTAAAAAAGATATGAAATTTACAGTTGTGTGCACTGCAAACATGAATACATACTCAGTCCTTGGAGTCTTAGTTTGGTTATAATGTTACAATATTAATTTATGTGTTGTAGTGTATTTCATGTACTTTGTGTGATTTTAAATTATTTATAGGATTCATGGTATAAAGTGTGTTTTTGCTTCTTTCTGTTGAATTCTGCAAGTCTAGTCTTTCCGAAAGAAATAAATTAGCCACAGGCTAATTGACAATAAAGGCTCTAATTTATCACTATGCCACATTGCTTTTTAAAACATAGTTGACTGATGGGACAGTCGGCTGACAAAGAGAGCCAGCACTGTGGTGGTGTGGTGAAGGTTTCTGCCATCTGGCTTCATTCCTAGTTGCTTTGCCCCCTAACAGAAGGCTCCCAAAGAGCCAATTCCAGAGGAGGCGGAGCTCGACTTCCGGCCATCGGAAGAGTGTGAGGAGCGTTTAGAAAGGGAGGATAATGACTCAGACGAGACCAAAGAGACAGAAGAAGCCCCCCCTAGGCAGGAAGGTGAGTATTTCTGCTGACCTGAAGAATCCCTTCTAGGCCCATAAGACATCTCGCTGTGCAGGTTCACAAACAGATTCCTATTCTCTCTTTTCAGATTCGGGAAGGTCAGAGGAGGAGGTTGCACCCATCCCAACTCCATCCGCTCCGTGTCAGGCAGAGCCCCCGGCTGACACACCCTTACCTCCCAGTCAACCAGAAAGGGTGGAGACACCTCCCGAGAGACTGGAGAGACAACCTCCAGTTGCTGAAGTGCACCCAGAGCCCAGAAAAGCAGTCCATGTTGCATCCACCTCCAGCACTCTCGTGGAAGGAGCTGCTGTTCATCATGCTCCATCTCTGCTTCCAGGCAAGTTCTGGATGCAAACGCTGCTCCCTAAACCTTTTTCATGTATATTTTGCTTTGTTACATAATGTGTTTTGCTTCACATTGTATTTTTCTCTGCAGAAATCCCTGCTTCAGCTCCTGTAATGCAGCAGAAGCCTCCAGAGGTGCCTTCAGTAGTGCCTACCCCACACTGTTTCCCAGAAGATGTCTCCCAGATTGGGAGGCCAGGAGCCCTGTTACATGTGGACACGGATGACGATGAGGGACTGAAGCATTTTGAGCAGGTGAGCTCACCGCCAGGCCACCTTTTGGATTTGAACTTTGAAGTTTTAGCTTTCCCAGAAGATTTACATCAGACTTCACTACACCCTGCTGACTTGTCCTCCTTGGCTCAACACCTTGCAGGAGGCAGAGAAGATGGTGGCATACCTCCAGGACAATGCTGTGGATGACGACAGGCTCACAACCAAGATGGCTGAGCGGGTGAAACCCACAGCCTTTCCTTTAACACACGATGCAGCACTGAAGTGGTTCTACAAAGATCCGCAGGGAGAGATACAGGGTAGGTAGGGTAGGAGTCTTTCTGTGGAGCAAACATTCTCTCCCTGGAGTGTTGAAGGGTTTACAGACAGGCAGAGGGAACTTCAGCTTTGCAGAAAAGATAGTCTGGATGTTTTATTTTGTCTCATAACTTTTTTGGGCTTCAGTGGAAGAAGTCTTGCAGCATACATTGTCCTTGGAGGTGGGAAGGTCAACTAATAATAGCTTTCACTTAACAGAGGTTGGATTATCGGCCTCCCAAGTTTGTGCTTGTTTTTAGTATATTTGCTGTTCCTCACAAAAGGGCAAACAGTATTTAACTGAAGTTCTTGCATGCTCTGAAGTTCTGAGAGCTGTCATTGTGATGTGTGCTTTTCTCCCTCAAACCAACTGCAATTTTAAGTCGACAGCAGTGTATGAAGAGCAGCGAATTCTAGGTTGTCTTGCTCTGTAATGTCCTGCGTAAACTCAGTCCTCTGTCTGCACGTGTAATTAAACTTGGATTTAAGCAATGTCCCCAGGTCAAGTTGTTTTGAGTTTCCATGATGTAATTGCAGTAAGCTTTAGGACACTCTTGTGATAATTTTAAATAAAAGAATTGTGTATTTGAAGCCAAGTAATGTCCTGTAGTTGGACTCACTCCACTATACACAAATCAGCTCAGTTCTCTTGTATATACGATGAAATGACAACTTTCCCTTTTGTCCTAATCAGTGCATTCACATTTCTGCCTTCTGCTCCCCTCAGGCCCCTTCACGAACCAGGAGATGATGGAGTGGTTTCAGGCGGGCTACTTCACCATGACACTGTTGGTCAAAAGGGGGTGCGACGACGTCTTCCAGCCCCTGGGCGAAATAATCAAGATGTGGGGGCGGGTCCCCTTCACACCTGGCCCAACGCCACCACCGTTGTTGGTGAGGAGGACATGCTTGAGTACTTGATGTTAAAGCATTTATATAAATCCATGTAAGGTGCCTAGTACATATTTTGTTACTCTTACATTCATTCGTTTAGCTGACACTTTTTTCTTCAAAGCGACTTAACTGTAACCTTAACATTGTATCATCTCTGCAGCTCAATAAAGTTAGTTGCAATGGCTTTATAGGTTTGTGTTTGTGTGTGTGTGTGTGTGTGTGTGTGTAGGGGGATGTAGACCAGGAGAGACTTAAAAGGCAGCGGGAGCTGGCTGCAATGAACCTGTACCAGTTGCAGCAGCTTCAATATCAGTACCTCCTCAGGTAAGTGGTGGTCATCCAATGGGGGGTAGAAATTGCAAACAGGAGGCACCCTTTGCTGCAATCACTGTTTTCTGCTCCTTACCGGTGGCAAAGCAGTACCGTGTGTTCCTTTCCTACCTCGCCCCCTGCAGGCAGCAGTATGCCCAAGCCCTGGCACAGCACAAAGCCACAGCCCTCGGTGCCTCCCAGCAGCAGCAGCAGATCAACCTTCTCCTCCAGCAGTACCAGGCACTCAAAATGAGGTGGGCAGCAGACTCGGGCAGCTTACTGAACTTTTGCAACATATGGGAATGGAAATATTTGCAGTGACATCATTGATGGGAGAAATCAATCATTCCATCTCTTTCAGATTTAAATACAGACCAGTTTGTGATCTTTTTTCTCCTCTCTTGCATTCTTTTCTCTCTTTGCTTATGTTTCTGTTTTTTTGTAGAACATCGGAACCCCCCGTGACTCGGTCCATGTCTGTCCCAGACTCAGGTTCAGTCTGGGAACTCCAGAACTCAACTTCGCAGCCCTCTGCAACAGCTGCTGTGCAGCATGTGGCACACAGCGGTAGGTGAAAGGGCACTGGGATTTACTAGATGTTGCTGTATTCCCTGCCATCTTGTTCAGTATGAATGAAAAGAACAGACACAATTTCTGATGCCATACACGGCCCATCCATGGAACAAAGGACACCAGAACAATGTGTTGGGAATAATGGACGGCAGTCCAAATTTATGATACAGTAGTTCTCTTTTGCACTTTGCTTGTACTGGTGGTCAGTTTCTTAAATGGTTGTCAAAACGCAGTAATTTAAGGCACCATTTTAATCTGGCTCTTTTATTCAGCGTGGGACAGTGGCAGCGTGTGGGATTTGCCCATTGACTCTATGGCACCTGCGCCAACAATTGAGCAAATGCAGCAGGTGGAGAAGGCAAAGGCTGCCAAGGTAGGCCTTTTCTCACGTGTCAGTTGAGCTCTGGTTAGAGCCATTTTCAGTAGTCCAGCTACCCTTTGCACCTAAAAGAAGGGAGCTGGAAGGCCGAGGTGTGATGTTAGCAGACGTCAAAACAGATATCGCCCAACTCTGTCAAAAGATGTAGTTAAGGCTTCCACTTGTGAACGTGTCTGCCAGGATATGTGTCACAGTGGTCACCTTGGGCCAGAAGCTTTACATCAAGTGCGGTGAAACTCGTAAACCCCCCCTCCCAGATGGAGCAAGAACGGCATGAAGCAGAGCTCCAGGCTAAGAGGGAGGAAGAGGAGCGCAAAAGACAGGAAGAAGCCCTGCTCCGGCAGCAGGAGGAAGAGCGTAAACGCAGGGAGGAAGAGGAACAGGCTCGACGCAATAAGGTACGAAAGTTAGGTGACAGAATGGTTAAGAGTAAAGCAAGGTTAACTCTACTACCTTCAGCATATGCTGAGATTTTAAAGTGTTGAAGTATTCCACTGACATCTGTGAAATTCAGGTGGGAGTCTTACCTTTATTTCTGTGTGCAGGAGGAGGCTCTAAGACGCCTCTTGGAACAAGAGGCAGCGCTGCGCAGGCAGAAGGAGGAGGAGGAAAGGCAGGCACAGGAAAGGAGGAGGGAGGAAGAGGAGAGGAGGCAAAGGGAGGAGATGCTCCGGCAACAGGTAGGTTTGTTAGTGGTGACTAAAGGCAAAGCAGATTCAGGCTAAACCGAGATGTCAAGTCTGAGGAAGAAGAGGACTATTACCAACACCTGTAGGTTGTTTGCTGTTAGTGATGGTGTGTTTCTCCTCAGGAGGAGGAGCGAAGGAAGCAGGAGGAGCAGCGAAGGCTTGAAGAGGAGAAACGTCTGGCAGAGGAGGCAGCAGCGCGGCAGCGGCTACAAGAGGAGCAGAAGAGGAAGGATCAAGAGCAAAGGAGGAAGGAGCAGGAGCTGCAGAGGCAACAGGAATTGCAGCGGCAGCAGCAGGAGCAGCTGAAGAAGGAGCAGGAGTTACAGCGGCAGAGGCAGCAGCAACAGGAAGCGCTGCGCCGACTGCAACAGCAGCAGCAGCAACAGCAGCTCGCTCAGATGAAGGTAGACCGGGCCTTGGGCACAAAAGGAACAGTTCCTGCTGAGGATCACTGTGACTCAGTGTTGTGCCAAAACATATCAAATTCTGATTTGTCAGAATTTTGTTGCCCCCTCCCGCATGGAGCCAACTGGTACATAAGAAAAAGAAAGCTGTGCTTTGACATGTCCACAAACTGGAGTGTTTTCAGTCACATGCTTTGTGTGGGTTCTGGTCCTCTTTAGTGATGCTTCAGTATTTCAGTACTACAGCTTTAAATAGGGGTGATGTGGTGCCTGAGCGCACAAAACTGGTGACTCACATCTCTTGAGTTGTGGGTTCCAATTAGGGTCAGTCTGTGTGGACTCTGCATGTTCTCCCTATGTTTCATTTGGGCTACCTCTGGATGCTCTGGTTTCCTCTTACACCACAAAGACATGTTTCAGGTAGACTGGGAACTCTAAATTGCCCTTAATGTACATTTGAGTGTGTGTGACTAAACTGCTGTCCCATCTAGGGTGTACCCTGCCTTGCACACTACATTTGAACCTGCAGCACCCAATCGGTGTCATCTTGTTCCCTTTTAACACTGCAGCTTCCATCATCCTCAAAGTGGGGCCATCAGTCATCCTCAGTACAGCCACAGACACAGAATACCCTCTCTCTGGCTGAGATCCAAAAGCTGGAGGAGGAGAGGGAGAGGCAGGCCCGTGAGGAGGTGAGCACCAAGGAGTCCTTGTCGGATGTTTGCTAAGCTAACAGGTGTTTGTTTTTTGTTCAGAAGAGGGACAGTCACTCCGTGCAGGTGTTGATTTTGTATATGTACCCCCTTTCCCACCACCCTACAGAGGCGTCAGCAGCAAGAGTTGATGAAGGCCCTTCAGCAACAGCAACAGCAGCAGCAGCAGCAACAGGCCAAGCTCTCGGGTTGGGGCAACATCGCCAAACAACCGGCCGCCACCAAGTCCCTGCTTGAGATTCAGCAGGAGGAAGCCCAGCAGATGAAACAGCAGAAGCAGCAGAAGAAGGAGCAGCAGTCGGGTGGAGGCCAGCAGAGCCGGGCACAGAGCCGAGCTGTGAGTTCCTTGCTCCTTTTTCGCACTCAGAACCCCCACTGTGCCTCACCTCTGCTTTCAGTCTGACCTTTGTTTCTGCTATTTCACTAATAGTAGCATACAAAGGCATCCAAATGCTTAAGGCATTTAGCAGTTGTGAAAAAGGTTTTCAGATTGGGTTTTTTTTTCCCTTCTCATTCTGCTTAACAAAACTTCGTTATTAGTTGGGGCCCTATTTCTCTAAGATGTGATTGCTGAAAGGCAAAACATACATACATGGAGATGTGTATAAAGCTTCTCTTATTCAAAGTTCATAATGCCTGCCCTCATTCCCCAGGCCTCATTTTGCCCAATTAATACTGAAGAGAGGAGGTGACATTTCCTCTGCCTGCTGACTGAAGCAGCAGGACCCTGCCTCGCACTCTGACGGGTTGCTTCATTAACCCTTTGGAAAAGAGGGCACTTTTCTCTTACCTTAGTTTTTGTTGACACTGTTTCCAAAGTCAGAGGGGTTATCTTGGTGATTTGTTTAATTTTCTCTATTCTGTGTCAGTTTCAAGTTTTTGGCTGAATTCTTACTAGTTTAGCAGGTAGAACTTTTCTTGAGGGGAGGAATTATACAATTTGTTGCCCCCTCCTTAGCTTTGCTTGCATGGCACCTACACCACACCTGAGCGACCCGGTGCTCTGATGGTGATGTCCAATTTGCAAGCTGATCACTGTGAAGAGGTTTTAGCTCTGTTAGAAGCTGTTTTTCATACAGACCCCTCCCCCCTGGTCATTACCTCCCACAGACTACGATGGGTAATTCGGTGTGGGGGTGTGTCAACAACAGCACCCCCCAGTGGATCAGCTCAGATGTGGGATGCAGTATTTGGGGCAGTCCTGACTACAAAAGCACTGTGGGCTTCTGGGATGAGCCAGTGAAGGAGACAGTCCCACCCTCCAAGAAGAACACCAAGAACAAGAGCAATGCCCATGTCAGGTGAGGCTCACTGTGTAGATGATGGAGCCATTCATTCATTTTTGTCCTTTTCAGCGGGCACATTTCCCAAACTGCACGTTACAATGCTGAATGCTCTTCATAAAGGATGTGCTATTTTTTTTAAATGAAGCATGTTTGGGAGTGAGTCTTGAGAAACTTCCTGGAAGACCCAAAAAAGTCCCCCACCCCCCGAATTTCACGAGGGTGTGTTTAACATGCAGGGTGATCTTTAAGCCTTGGATCTGTTGAGGATTGCTCCATCATTTTGTATCTTTATAAGGAGCACCTTGTAGCCTGTTAATGACTAAGCATATCACATGCCCATGAAGGCCATGTAATTCTCCATGTAAGACATTCGGTCAAATTTAATCTGTACAAGATTGACTGACTTTGAACAGTCCGCAGGTGTTTTTTTTGTAAAAGCATTTCGTTTTACGAGGCAACATGCAGGTGGTCCCGACTTACGATGGTTTAACTTACGATTTTTTCGGCTCTATGATGGTGAGCTGGCGATGGACATCCCACCCACCCCGGGGCAAACAGTATGTGGAGCGATATTCTCTCGTGATGCTGGGCAGCAGCGATCCAAATCTCCCAGTCTGTCATGCGGTTGTGCTTTGTGCATCCATAATGTCACAAACGCCCATCTGTCTCTCTTGCCACTGGTTAGAAGAAGGCAGTTACTCTTGAGGAGGAACTCAGGATACTTGCCTAGCATGAAGATGGCAAGCCCGTAATTGCCATCGCCCGTAATGGCCATCGCACATGTGCTAGGCTATGATGTTTGGTAGGTTAGGTGCATTAAATGCATTTTTGACCTACAATAGGCTGTGGAATGTAACCTCCTCATAAATCGGGGACCACCTGTATAGAGTTTTTGTGACATAAATATGTAAATGATATGTTTATCTTATTAACAGTTCTTTATTTTATTGTTTAAACAATAAAATTGTATTCCTACATTCAGTTGCTCAAATAGTAGCCTATCAGTCTCTGGGCAGATGGAATGTGTAGGGATCCATGTGTCTTCTGACTCTCCTGTGTGTTTGTGTGCAGTAACTCCTTGAGCGGACGAGCCAACAAGAAGGTAGAAGAGGAGGAGAAGAAGCTCATGAAGCTATTCCAGGGGGTGAACAACAGCCAGGACAGCTTCACACAGTGGTGTGAGCAGACACTCCACACACTCAACACCGCCAACAACCTGGACGGTGAGAGACATGCAAACATGGGACCAGCGTGTGCTGTGTCCACATTGCTCTCTCTAACTTTTACATTCCTGCTGTTGTGCTGTCAGAGGCTCTTCCGTTATATTTCACTTATAAATTCCTGCCAGCAAGAAGGGTCTCAGAACACATTTCATTCTGAACTCTTGTATTGATTCCTACAGAAATATTCTTCGTGCCACCTGTCATGATCATCTTCGTATTTCCACGCTCTGTTCTATAGGCAGCTTCTTGAGTAATGTGTGCCTGCAAAAAATGAGTAGCATTAAGTAAAAGCTCTACTTTCTAAGTCTTATCTGTAACTCCAACCTTTGTGTTTTGTGAAATGCTTTTTCTTTGCTCGAGTTGTATGTAACTTTGGAGAAAAGTGTCTGCTAAATAGCATAACAAATTATGCGCATGATTTACTGAGGTGAACCAACGCATCCAGACTGTCTCACAGGCACAATAAATTGGCCTTTTCTCCCTTTTCCTCCTCTTCCCATAGTTCCTACATTTGCCTCTTTTCTGAAAGAGGTGGACTCTCCCTACGAGGTCCATGACTACATCAGAGCCTACCTCGGGGATACGCCAGAGGCCAAGGACTTTGCCAAGCAGTTCCTTGAGCGTCGTGCCAAACAGAAAGCCAGCCAGCAACAGCAACGCCAACTGCAGCAACAGAAACAGCCACAGCAACAGCAAGTGAGTGTGCAATGGGCAGTCATGTGACATACATCCCATCACAATGGGAAAGCTTAGTGGAGCTCTGAGCTAAGTGCTGTATGCCTGGGGCAACACTCTTCCACATAGAGATCTCAAAATACCAAAAACTTAAAAATTTCTCGCATTTGGCTTTATTGCTGACACATTTTAACCACATACAGGCATTTAATAGTGTTTTTATTTAAAATATGCCCTCATCATTTAAAGGAGTCCGTCTGGGGAGTGAACCAAACAGGATTGCAGTCCATCTTCCAGTCAAATCACGCAGGCCTGCAGCAGTCCAGCTTTGAGACAGTGCAATCGGGGAAAAAGAAGAAAAAGCAAAAGATGGTGCGAGCAGACCCCAGTCTCCTAGGTGAGAGGTGTCCACAGAGAGGCAGTGTCTAATCGTGATCTGATGACCATTATGACCATGATGATCTTGATTTTTTTTTTTTTTTTCCCCCCTCCCCCTCCTGCACACTCCCTAGGTTTTTCTGTGAATGCAGCGTCAGAACGATTAAATATGGGAGAGATCGAGACTGTGGAGGACTTTTGAGGATCCGTTGAACTGCTGCCTACCTTATGTCAACTGTATTCATTCTCTTCAAATTTCATTTTGTCAACATTTAAAAAAGAAAAAATCTTCAGCCCTTTTTTTATGTTGAATTTAAAATGGGAAGTCCCTGTTCACCTCTGGGGTATTCTTGAATTCCATTTCCTGCCTTTGGCCAAGTGACAAGCAATCACACAGTTGATGGTATTCCATTTTGTGGATTTTTTTGCAGAGGGATGGTGGGAGAGGGGGGTGATCTCAAGATCTCTTTATGGGATCATGAGAGGTGATGGTCAGGTCAGCCAGAGGTTCCAAATGTGACCCTCTGTCCTACCTTCCACTCATTGAGCCCAAAGGGCCTGCGAAAGAGTATACAGCTCTACTGCTCTCCTCTCCCAGCTGCTCACTACTGGTGCTTCTATCGTAAAACTGACCCAACCAGAGGGAGGTGAGATTCCTTACTGTGTGTAGAGGGCTGCATTCTTGAAGGAAAACAAGGAATTAAGGAATTGTATAACCTTTATATTTATTTAAAGCTTTTGATCTTCCATTCACCCCCCCTCCCCTTCTGCCAGTCTTTCCTGGGACATGACTTTGATGGAGAATGCCCTGTTTTAAGGGCATGTTCAACAGATCCAAGTAGATATCAATTTCCTGTAAAATAATAGCTTGTTTAAGGAATAAACTTTAAATTCTGCAACTGTATTATAAAATATTGGAATGATGGGATGACTGAGTCTTACTTTATCACTTCTTGAGGCAACTTCTCTGGTACACAGTTCTACAGGAGTTCTTTGCCATTGTTTAAAAGAAAAACACTCTGAACAAATGAGTGTGTGCAGTTGTATCGATTGTTCATTTTCTATCTGCAAATATTTATTTTCCGAAATGGAATAAAATTTTCATTTTGGCAAAGATTTTTTTTTTTTTTTATTTAAATATCTCATATGTCTGTGGGATTCAGACCAGGTATTGAATGCACACAGAAGATGTGCTTTGTGAAATAAAATTAAATTCCTCATTGAAGAAAGGAAACTATGATGAAGGGGAAAAGTAAGGAACTTACAACTGTACATTTGGATGTAATCACAAAAGCTGTATTGCTTGGGTAAGTAAAGTTCCTTTTTGTTTTCTAATATCACCTGGATTGCACTCTTTGTGCTGAAATGGTTTGGATTAAAGCCCATCTTAAAAGCAAGGTTGTTGAAACATGAAGAAACAGTTTGCCTCTTTTATTGTAGGGGTTAGAACTGGTATTGTTTCTTGCCCTTAGTGAACTCATTTATTTCACCATTGTGTTCAGAGATTTGCTAGACCTTAGAGCAGACCCAGGTTTTACTGCTGGTAAGTAGCAGTGGAAAGACTGAAAAAGCTCATGAAAGTGTCATCCATTGAATACCGAACACAGGTTCCTTGTATATAAGGAGCACTTGTATTACAAGACATTTGTGTTCAAGAGCTTATGTTTTTTTTTTTTTTTTTTTTTTTCTTTTTTCCTCCCCTTTTCTCTCCTCGAAATTTGCTTAGAGTTATCAACTTCTGTGCATAGAAAATGCATTACGGGAACAAATTTCAATTCAGACCATTCTTGGTGACGTTCAGCAGCACACAAGAAACGCAGCCCCCACACGCGTTGTGTGGCTTTTCTCAATTGTCACATAACTGTATACATTCTCATCCGGTTCTCTGAAATTTTGACTTCATAGTGTAAAATCATTTACAAAGAGACCTAAAGGAACAAAGAAAATACTAAAACGTTAGAAAGGCAAAGCCTACCAGTTTTGAAAAGGGTTTTTAGCGAGAGCTCTAAAGGAAAAGATTTTAAAGAAAATGCTGAGAAGTTGCAAAGGAAAGCCTTACCAATCAGTTTTGAAATGTATATTTCTTGGACTTCTCTTGAAAAGCAGTATCTACGACTGACTGGTTTCACTTAATTTTTGCCTTGTAATTTAATGTACAAATCAAAGTTAAGTGAGCACAGTAGTTGTGCTTCAGGTCATGTTACCTTTTTATTAGCAAATCTAAGGTTTGTTGTGACACTTTACAACATAGATAAGTTGGTTGTCATGAGTGAAAGAAATTATCAACTGGTTGTCCCATTCAGGGTTATGATGGTACAGATGTTATTAAACACAGCATTTGAGGCGGGTTACACTGAATGGACACAAGTTTATCCTAGGATGATTTCTCTCCCACACATGCACTATGGGCGATTTAAGAACAAGGGTCATTTTGTAACCCGGGAAAGCATTTCTCCCATAAAATGTAACTGAGTTAATTTTATGAGTGTTTACCTCATGAGCAGAGTTTCAAGGGGGGAAAGCTTGTTATGTGTTGGGAGTGTGTACTGGGTTTGGATTGCTCAGCGGTACTATTTTTTTTTCACGCGTTGACTCAAACTTTGTTGCCGTCACTGGGGTAAAAGTGGAACATCTTCACAGACTTGACAAACATTCATTTTCACATTGTAGGTGTGGATTTACAGAAAATGACAAACTTCTCAATGCACAGCCCTCTATGCCCCCCCCCTTATGTGGGCAGAGGGTTCGACGTGGATATTTGAGCTCAGCAGTGAGGCTCAATTCATGATTTTTCTTCTGTGGAGTCAGATCTCTGGTTCTCAGCTCCCTACACTTTTTAGTCCTAATAATGGGGCCAACAGCTTGCAGAGTGAGTGCAGCTGTTGCTTCTGAAGTCAAAGGTTGCAGGTTTGAACCCCACCTGCTGCATTACCCTTGACTAAGGTGCTTCTGCTGACTTGCTCCAGTAAGACTCAGCTATATAATTTGGTGTGAAATATGTATTATCTCTTTAGGGATGGTCATTATTCTTGCATAAAAATCATATTAATATATTAAACCTGTTAAATCTTAAAATTATAAAATGAATGATTTACACCCGTATGTCTGCTTTCCTAGGTGGTTTAACCAGTTCAACTTGGGCTTTGCTTATTTTTATACCTGCACTATTTGTGTGTTTCTACTACACCCACGATTTCCTCTAAAGCAACACATGGAATTGATCATTACACACCTATTGTGTCATTAAATAACCATTTTGGGGTAAAATGAAGGGACACAAGGGGTTACCATACTTTCTAAGTTGCTTAGAGAAATGGATCAAATAAATGAGAATGTAATTTTACTAAACTGCAACATAAATTCGCAGCGTCTGCAGCTGTTCGAGGTTCTGGGTTCGAGTTTGTGTCTATTTAATACTCTTCCTTCACCCAGACTCCCAGGCTCATAGTTGATGGTGTTTTCGCAGTTTGTATCATGTTTGTCCACAGAGCGAACTGCCAGGTAGCCTTGTGTGCGCAGTCTTGTACCATACCGGTGTATTCCAAAGGGAGCAGAAGCGGAGTGATGTCAACAGGTCGCTCTGATGCTCTTGAGCCGCGACAAGCCGCCAACGGAGACCCTTAACGGTTAACGCAGCCAATGTCCACCCCCGCCGTTCCTGGATGACGACGCAGGGGCCAAAGAGCGCAGTGCGCCTGGCCCACAACCGTGCTCTTGTGTGCGTGTGTGTGTGTGTGTTTTAGGTGGGTGGGCAGTTAGACGTGCTAACAACGTTCATACTGTACACAGGCGCCCCTCCACCCTCCTTCCCCAACCCCCAGCCTCCCTCACACCCTCCTCCCCTCATGGCACACCTCGCTGCAGGCAGGAGCCACGGAGAATCCCCCAAGACTCGACCGGAGAAGAATGGCTGCCGGCAGCGCTTCCACGTTGCTCCCGCTGGTGATCCTGAGCCTCTGCCTGACCGCCGCCTGCTCAGGTAAGGGTCCACCAGCGATCTCCTTCAGGCCTCTTCCAGCCCACGGGCCCACGGGTGTGTGTGAGCGAGCGAGCGAGTGTGTGTGTCAATGGCTGCCAGCCCGTTACCTGGTAGGGGATCTTGAGCACTTGGAGGCAACGGTTCGGTCATTTCGTTGGATGGAACGTGTTCAAAAATGTCTTACGAAATCCATACTGTCTGGTGGCTCCGACAGAATAGAGGCGTGTGTGAATGTCAAAATTCACATCCTACATCCGATGACCATTTGCAGACTTTGCACGGATGTTGAGACCACATTAGCGTCCGGTGGCCAAACTTTGAAAGGATCCTCACTCGGCGTCAGGTCGATGCCCGACTCGCCTCTTTTTCCAGCTATGGCTCATCCCTGTAAAAAGTCGGCGTGGTTATAACTTCTCAAGGAGTCAAAGAATCCGACTTCCTTGCAAAACTCTTGAGAGAAACTCGTCATCTGGTTCCCAGTTGCTCAGTATGTGTCTCATCTATTTGGAAAGCCAAGTAAGGCAGGGGTTCGATCCATGTCTGTGTGGGTTTCCTCCGGGTGCTCTGGTTTCCTCCCACAGTCCAAAGACATGCTGTTCAGGTAGCCCCCATAGTGTGTGAGTGAGAGAGAGAGAGAGAGAGAGAGAGTGAGTGTGTGTTGCACTGATGTATGGATGAGTGACCCAGTGTAAGCAGTGTATCTAGCAGTGTAAGTCATCGCGGTGAATAAGGTGTGTGGGCTGGTAACACTACATAGAGTTCATTGGAAGTCACTTTGGAGAAAAGCATCTGCTAAATAAATAAATGTAAGTAACTGGTATCGGTCGAGCCAAGGGTGTGTCGAGCACTATCCCGAGGGGGGGTCGGGGGGGGGGGGATCCAGGGGTTACGAAGAGGCCAAAAGCTGTGTATTTTCACACCGTTGTCTGCCTGACAATCCCTTCGCCAGGACTGTTGGGGAAAGAGAGTCACGCCAGCATTCGATTTTGCGTCTAGGTCCGATGACCGCGCTTGCGAACGTACAGCCGAGCGCTCCTGCAGCCTGACGCGCAATCCTGGGCCGCTTGAGACTAATCATTATTCAACGGCCAAGAAAGGTGCGTAACTGCCAGATGGCTGGAAACAGATCATGTACTTTTCCCTTTGCTTTTCCTGTATATATCAAGGTACAGTTGCATAAAGATCTTTAAAAAAAAAATAAGTAAAAAAATCTGGACCTCAAGATGTTGATCAAAAATGACAAAAAAGAACTCGGGCTGGAAATTTGTGGGATTTTGCATTCTGTGGTGCCTTCGACAGCGGAACAAGTCCTTGAATTAGAACGTAGAGCAGAGAAATACATATATGTGTGTTTATTATTTCAGCCGAAAAGGGTTTGCGTTCCCGGATCGTAAACAGTAAAACAAGCGAAGTGTGTGTGCGTTGAGTCCAGGGAGTGACCTCAGAAGGTTCTCCTCATGCACACAGTGACTCATGGATGGTGGGTCTCAGGATGGGGGGGGGGGATGGGGGCTTGGTCCACATCCCGCTGGCTGGGAAAACATTACGCCAAACAAATCGAGGACTCGAAACAAACATCGTTTATTAACAGCTGCCAATTGTCTCACTGCGAAATGCGTTACGGGCTCCCACGAACAAGGTGTTCTCATTCCATAAGTGATGTAAGTGTCAGGGTGGTGTGACCCCCTCCCTGCCCCATATCCCAGGGTGTGACACCGGCCACATATTGACACTGGACCGCGTTGGATTTAATTTCAGAATGAATCTAACTGTGTTTAACAGTGTAAATCCAAAGTGGAAAAAACTGGCTGCAAAGCAGACCGCAGCAGTAAAAGTTTCGGTACAAAAGTGGATGGATGGCCTTGGCTTCGATTTTTCCTCATGTCTCCTATCGAGGGCAAATGCTGCCGCCTTTCGTATTTTAACTTGGTTTTTGTTTCGCTTGGGGTATTTTTATAAGGGCCCCGTTCCGGTTGTCTGGCCCGGCACACACCGTTGCTTTAGAACACGGCAGAAGAGGTTGCGGGTCACCTGTGTTCTTGAGATCGGTGGAGAGGGGTGTTGGGTTGCGGTTCTCGAGGCCCGCGGCTCCCTGGAACATCCGTGCCCGCAGGTAGGCAGAGATTTACAGCCACGCGCGCAGAGTCTTCATAGGCGACCGGCAACTCTGCAGGCTAGAGCTCCTCCAGCAAAGAGCCTTCTAGAACGTTCCCTCGTAAAGACAGGAGTAGACCGCGCCATTGCGGAGTTGAGACGAGGACGCGGGTGTTGGAGAGGGAGTTGCAGCAACAATGGGCGCGACCATGACGGGATATTCGGGCCACGCCTGTTTGCTTCTCGAACCCTTCCCACCCCTCCTGCGTGTTTGTGTGTGAGTGAGAAGTCCTGTCGGCCGCGCTGTCGACAACCGAAGACTGAGAACAAACTTTAAGATGGGAGCGTTATGAAGCGGGGCAGCTGGTAGTGTAGTGGTTAGCACTACTTCCTGTGGCCCTCAAGGTTGTAGGTTCAATCCCCACCTCTGGCTGTGGTACCCTTGAGCAAGGTATTTACCCTAAATTTCTCCAGTAAAATTACCCAGCTGTACAAATGGGTAAATAATTGGAAGTTCCTTTGGAGGAAAGTATGATGTAAATGTACAATGAAATTCTTAATGATGTAGGACAGGAAAAAATTGTATACAAAAAATTTTAATACGTAAAAACCTCAATAGCCTTTAAGGCTTTAAAGTTACTGAAGGTCAAGATTGCAGTGATTTCACCATAGCAACAAAGGTTTTTTGTAACACTAAACTTACTTTTAATAAATGTGAGAATTAATCAGATAATGTTCCTTATATCTGTCCCTGTTAATGTTATCGAAACAAAGCAGTACGTCAGCGGGGGGCACATTTGCTGCCCGTGCTGTAGAAGAACACCTCGACGGTTTTCTAAAGGTGCCACCAAACATTTCCCAGCGCCAAATAGTTTTTGCTGGGCATTAAGATGTTGACCAGACTGGTCTCATACACCCCCACCCAATTTTACCCGTTCATTTACATTTATTAATTTAACTGAAACTTTCCTCCAAAATAATTTACCATCATTTACACGGCTGGGTAATTTGGAGTGAGTACCTTGCTCAAGGGTACTACAGCTGGAGGTGGGATTCAAACCTGCAACCTCTGGGTCCAAAATTAGTAGCTCTAACCACTGTATTACCAGCTGTCCCTGAGTCAGTTTCAGCCCAATTATACTGAGTAAACCAGTCAGCACGGTGGTGCAGCAGGCGGTGCTGCACCTCATAGCTCCTGATTGGTGCTAGAGAACGTGGGTACAATCCCTGCTCAGTCTGTGCGGAGTTTGACTGTTCTGCCCGTGTCTGCGTGGGTTTTCTTCAGGCGCTCTGGTTTCCTCCCACAGCCCAAAGACATGCCCCTCATGTGAATCGGTGATGCCAAACATCGCCTGTGGGTGCCCCCTAATAGTTCGATAGATCTCACCAGATCGCTGGTGGTTTTCCTGCCCAAGTGAATCACGAAAGCACATAACCATGACCTTGATGTCGGCTCAAGTACCCGAATGGTCTCTGACCCTCCGGCGTGAAGATGAAACCTAGCGTAGCATATTGCGCCGGCTGGCAGTTGAGGAGAGGAAAACAAAAAAAACCCAACTGCAAAGAAAGAGAGAAATTAACTTCTGGGATGCTAAGTAGCAGTGGATACCCACCTCTTGTGGGGGTGCTGTAATTCTTGGGAGCCAAGCTTCCTTCGCCAGTGTCTTAAGTTTTCCATCAAAGCTAAAGAACTTTGCTAACGCATCTGAAATATAGGTCATGGCTGTTATCAAGGCAGCGAAGCGCAGACCCGCTAAGGGTAAAGATGCAATCTCGCCGAACAAACGCTAAAGCGGAGCAGTTTCTAGGATTCTGGGATGTGCTGTGTCACAGTTACGCGGCACAACTTGTTCCGTGGTGTTACAATGAGTGGGTGGAAGCGAGTGCTCCCAGGGCTCTGGATATAGATGCGATCCTCCTTCTCACAGCCAGCAAGAAAGAGGAGAGGAGAGAGAAAAAGTGCTTCTGCACTCTTCTCATCTTCTCTGCATTTTCCCTGTTTTCTTCCCTCCTTTTTTCCATCGTTTTTCACCCCTCCTGCCAGGATCGGGACTTTCTTCAGCAGCTTTTTTCGGGTAAACAAGTTTGTTTGACGTCGCATAATTTCTGCCCGCTCCGTTTTTCGGCCCTTTGAGCCCCCACAAGTGCCTTTTTGTTGGCGCCCAGCAAAGACTGCATTGATGAGAGGCCTGGCCAGTCCCCAAGACGCCATACCTGTGGCGTGTGTTCCGGTGCGGGAAAGTCGTGCTTTGGGGAGTAAACATCTCCTGGAAGCCTGCTTGTTGAAAACAGCCAGGCGAACAGTGAGTCGGGGCTGTGCCTGCGTTGCACGGTACTACTAACGCGTCGCTCAGCTGGCGCACAAGCAATCATGTGCACTAACCTGAGCTGCATCTGTTGATGCTGTTGCCATGGTTACAAAGTTACAAAGGGATGATAAGCCAAAGTAGTACAAGAAGGCCCCGTCTGGACAAGGACTCCAAAATGAAAGGCTCGAAGGTTCTCTGTTCTGGTTCCAGTGTGGTGTAATGAGGTCCCTCTGTCACTCAGAGCTGCTGAATCCCTCTCTATATTTAAGAAAGGTCTCAAAACACATCTCTTTGGCACCGACTTCACTCCTGATGTTCTATCTGCTCAAACTTGCAACATCCGTTAAAATAAATGTTAAAAATTCTATGTTTAGCTGCTTTTGTAATGTGCACTGGCAGAAACGGTGGTATTGGACTAAGCGTCTGTATTCGCGAATCTCATGTCTGTATCTGTATCCCCCCCCATTGATACAAAGCACTTTTGTTTCATCTGAGTTGGGCTGAAGTGTCTGCTTAATTAAGAACTGTAAATGCAGGACTTATGGGATGGAAAGATAACGGACTTTCGCTCTCAAATCAGTCATTTTAACATTGGGGGGAAAAAAAGGCATTTTTTCCTGTAAGACATATCATCCGCATTGCATGTGAGAGGAAATCACGTGTTTCGGTGAGCAGCAGCTCCTGGGGCCAGTGCTGGGTGGTGTGGGGTAGGGGGGCAGGGCGAGGGGTGTGTAGCTGGCGCATGGGTGCGAAACCTCCCGCTGCATCCGTCCGCTAGGACCCGTGGAATGTGAGCAGGAGACGTGAGAGCGGGGAGGAGGCGACCAGCGTGCGGCGTCACAAAAGGGCCCTTTCACCGGGAGGCCCCGGGGCACCTGGAGGAGCAGGGATTGAGCCTGGCGTGACATCATCAAGCGCCTCCATTTTCCGTTTCTTTATACATACGCACCGTACGTGAACAATCTGAACCGTTGGAGTGTGGCGCTGCTCGATGCCTACAGTGCTGTGAAAAAGTATCCCCCACCAACTTCACTGTTTCAAGTACTTTATATCACCGACACATTCATTTGTTCAGCAGACGGTTTTCTCCAAAGTGACCTGTAGTGATTATGATGGAGTGGTCAGATGACATTTTCGTCCAGGGTGACTTACCGCGCCAAGTACGCTGCACAAGATGACCTGCTAATGATTCATTTGTTCAGCTGACGATTTTGTCCAAGGAAACTTGCAGCATTAACTTACCTACCCCTTTGTACAGCAGGCTAATTTTAGTGGAGCAATTCAGGGTAAGTACCTTGCTCAAGTGTACTACAGCTGGAGGTAAGATCTGAACCTACAACCTTTGGGTCCAAAGGCAGTGCCGCTAACCACTACACTACCAGCTTCCCCTCTGTACAGTATAGCAATGTAAGACACACACTCGGGGCACTGCAGAGTTAACAGTTCAGCTGAAATATACATCTTTGGGTTGTGGGAGGAAACCAGAGCACCTAGAGGAAACCCACACGCAACACGGTGGGGTGTGTGCAAACTGCATTGACTGAGCAGGGATCGAACCCATGTCCAGTCGCACCGTCAAGGTGCTGTTGAATGTTATACAGGACAGGGCTGACCCAAATCAGTCCTGATTGTACTCCGTTTTACTCTAATTGCCCCCTGTATAGGCTCATTAAAATACTTTTAAATACTTACTTCACGCTTATCGTTACACATTTCATTACCTTCTACAGCAAGGAAATGGCATAAAAACAGTCCCGGTGTCACTTTTTCTCTGCCGGACTCCATTCACCCGCACCTGGAACTGACAAAGCGATCCAATCGAAATGAAACCCGAAAAACTGTGCAAATGAAGAAAATTGGAAATAATAATTGTCCACCATATGCGCTGCGCTTTACCGCGGTCCTCTCCCGTGGCGGTGTTCCCACAGAGACCGTAGCTGAGGGCGCGCCCACTGTGGCGCACGATAGCGTGGACACGTCTTCGGGTGGCGGGGCGTACGATTTCACCACAAGGGACCCCTTCCGCGACCCCCCGGAGAACTCCTTCACCTACGAGTATGAGGACACCACGTACTCCCAGCCGGCGGAAGGAGAAGGTGCGTGACGCTTTCCGAAATGACATTTCATCCAAGAACGTCCTACCGCTGCGTTCATTTACACAGCCCAGTATTCCAAGGGACCGGGTCTGCGTGAGTTCGATGCTCAACGGCCTTAAATCAGTCCCACCCCTGATGGGATCTGAGCCGGAAAGCAGCAGGTAACAACTCTGTGACCGTTACTATAGTTATTTTTACATTTATTCACTTAGATGATACTTTTGTGTAAGCTAACTTACCGTGTTAAGCTACTTAGTTTTTTTGCCCCTTTATAAAGCTGGGTAATATTTACCAGAGCAAGTTAGGATCAGTACCGTGTCCGTGGGTACGACGGCGATAGGTGGGATTCAAACTGCCACCCTGCGGATCCAAGGGGGCCACTGTAACCTTTAACCACTACAGCACCAGCTACCCCCACCCTTATTTAGCTCACTCCTTTGTTCAGAGTTCAATTTGTGCTCTAAGCTGCTTACAGTGATTTACCCATATACACAGCTGGGTCATTTTTACCGTGTCACTTCAGCGTAAGTACCTCGATCCAGGGCGCTGCGGCAGGAATGGGTTTTAAACCCCAGTTCGACAGTTTCAAGGTGACTGCTCTAACTCTAAGCCGACTGACTTATCGGAGCGTGATCCTACGACTCCCGTCTCTGCGCAGGAGTCCTCGGACCCGGAGCCATCGCCGCCATCGTCATCGCCGTCATCCTGGGGGCTTCGGTGCTCATTGCGCTCATCGTCATCACGCTTAAGAAGTTCACCACGGCCTAGAGGGTCCGCCCCCAGGGGACTTCTTCCTGCCAGGCTTTCCCTCCCTCTCCCTTTCGCAGCAAAGGACGGCACGGTCCCATTTCAGGTCTTACGTGCAGCAGCTCCTGACCTGTAGGGGGCGATCTGCTGCATGTGGAACCTGGGACAGGGGGCCAGGAAGCGGGCGGCGTGGGAGACGGGCCAGACCCTGCAGAACTGAGGTCGTACGTCTTGAGGTGCTTCCTATTGTAAAGGGAACTAGGGTCAACGGGTCAGAAACACGGTCCCAATCCTTTGTTTCACCGCCCATAGGCAGACCAGTTCTACCATTATTTCCCACAGGATCAATAAAGATGTTATTTATCATGATTTCAGTCACAGAGCGCTGAGAATATGAAGGGGGAGGTTGATGTTTTTATCACGGTTTTTCAAGTGCCTTCTGAAAATATATTTACTAATTGACGTGCGTATTGCGTATTCAGATGAGTTTAAGAATTGTTCTTTTCTGTTAGCTTTTCATCGTAATGCTTCGAGCCTTTCGATTTAGTGCGACGTTGGCCGGGAGGATGAGACGCTCGAGGGTGACGAACTGTTTCGGTCCATCTAACGTGTTTCATCTTCGGGGTAGTTAAAGCATCATCTACCTGCCCTTCCATGCAAAAGCCACATGGGGATGCTGGGGTGGTGGGGTGGTGGGGTGGGGGTAATGATTTTACCATCCAACAGACCAGCATTTGGATTTTTGGTCCACCTCTGGTTAACCAAGCACGATGTGGTTAACGGAACACGATGAGCAAGACGAGTTCAGCCATGGCGGTGGTCCTTTCGTCTCCTCGCGCGTTTCTGTCTCATGACAGGTTCATCAGGATGACCCCGCTGGCGCCATAGTTGGTGGACCTCTTCGCTACACAAGGATGGTTATTCATTGTAAATATTCCAGCATTTCCAGCAGATCATAAGGAAATCATAAGCCGAACGTAAACCTCGGGTCACGCCGAGGTAACTGGTGTTTCGAGTCGCTCTCAGATCGCTAAGGCTACGTGCCGAAACATACAGGACAGAATTTTAATGCACTGCTGGTTCCGAACTGATGGAACCTTCCAGATTCCATTGTGCTTTGAGGATATTTGATATGCATAATGTGTCTAAATTAGGTTTTAATTACATCTTTTTTGCTTTGCTATTCATTAGATACAAAGAAAAGAAATTAAAAAAAAAGACTAAATTAGATGTACTTTTTTCTAGTTGTTATAGTAAAATTTTAATTTTCTTTATACCTAAAACTTATAAATGAGAAAAAAATGACACTGACGCCGAAAGGAAACAGCCTGTCAACAGCAGTTTGAAGTGTTTAAGTGGTTCTCGACCTGGAACCCTTGGACCCCTCGGGGGTCTTGGGGGGAGGGGTGCTTTTGGGGGGGTCCATGGAAGCCCTGGCTTTCTTTATAAATATGAGTTTCACTAAATAAAATTGTAATTAAAAAAATATTGCTGTGCTATGAATCTCTAAGTCATATTTCTCCGATTTATTTATGGACATTTTTCTAGGAGGGGGGGGTCCTGTAGCTTTCATCAGATTCTTAAAGGGGCCTGTGGCCTAGAAACAGCCCGTGGCCCAGAAGGAACCTCTGCCTTTGACCAAAACGTAACCCGAATCCAAATGACTCTCTTTGATGAGCTGTACACATTCGGTTACGGGTAGATGCCCTTTTAAACTGTACTGCGCATCCTTCCTTAACTGTGTGTGTGATGCTGAAACAATGTGGGGGGCCTGGCTGTCATAGGAACACAATGAATGCCATTGAACAAGGACTAGGATGGCTGGGGGGGGGGGTGGTCTTGTGATGGGGGAGCGCAGCAGAATGCTGTGCTCAGCTCCCCCTCGATGAACCCTGCGCGACTCCTCAATTATTATTTCACAGCTACCCTATTGTGCATAACTTTCACAGAAAAAGCAACAATCTGAGGGTATTTCCATTTGTTTTTTTTTATTAACAATAAATTACTTCTTACAAAATGATGACAATCATTTTCAATTTTCTGCACACAGGAACCAAACTGTACACCTACATGCACACAGTTGCTGAGCGCACATATATACACGCACACGTGCATGCACACACTTGCATTCCGGGGAGTTCTGGCCAAGCAGTTCTGAGATATTTGGGCATCAGACGGGTTAGAGAGGAAGTGGCCAGGTGATCCCACCCGTGGCCACCTGGCACTCATCACAAATCTCTTATGCAACAGGCCTTCGACAGTCCTTCGCGTTTTCTTTCATTCCGTATTATTACAATTCTTTTTTTTTTATAGATTCAACAGTAGCAACAAGAACAATAACAACAACAACAGCAACAACAACACTGTCAACTGAATACCAGCTGTTTTTCGAAGATTTGTTCTACATTGTTGTGTTACCTCGATTCAAGCTTTGTGGGAGGTTCCTTTCGGTTGGGTGTGGCGCCGTGCAAATTGGGCGGCTCTCGCTGGTTTTGCCCATGTCATCCACACCCCGGGGAAAATTTACAGTTATTCATTGAGCCGATGCTTTTCCCCAAAGCGACTTACAACGTGAAGCCACCGATTTACGCTGATTTACCCATTTATACAGCTGGGTAAGTGTGTTCGGGACCCGTTCCCATGGTGCCCGGAAAGGGAGAGCTCACGACGACTTGCCTCGTGGTTCTTGGTTCAGGAAGACTGCTTGGACCCAAGGTTTAAATAACGGTGCTTAGTTTCAGAGCTTTGTCTGCATTCGGCCCTTAAGGGGCGCCGGGTGATCGGTCAAGTTGTTGGCCTAGAGGCGGTTCCTATTTGTTGGGTTTGGGTAGGATCCTTGCTGAAGATGACCGGCGGAAAAGGGGTGCTCGCTCCCCATCGCTAGTCCTTCTCCGACTGCTGGATCCGCAGCCACTCAGCGTTGGTCACTTTCGACGGACCCCTGCCCCGCGAACTGGCCACGGAGCGCCCGGTGGCGCCGCCCTTCGCCTGCTGGATCCGCTGGCACTCGCGCAAGTTCTGCGCTCGCAGCTCCTGGTTCTGGATCTCCTCCACCACCCGCGTGGGGAACCAGCCCTTCTCCCCATCGTGTAGCCGCTCGCCCATCATCCAGCCTGGGTTCAAGATCAGAGACCAAGGGTTGAAGACCATGTGTCAACAGAGGGGTTGAAGAGAAGGGACAGGATGGGGGATGATGGGTAAACCACATTTCCTATCCTCCGCGTGAAACCAAAGGTTTTATTTTTAACACCAACACATTACTGTGACTTTTCCTGTTAACATCAGTAGCTTTGGACATAGCATGAGGCATCATTACAGCGGGTTTGCGGCACTCACCGTCGTCTGTCCTCTCCAGGACGTTGAGGACGTCCGCCATCTCAATAGACAGCTCATCCGGCTCTTGCGATGAATACGACTGTATGCACTGCACTTGGGGCGAGTCTGAAACACGAGGGTCACTAATGATTACACAGTCATCTGCTTAGCACTTGCTTTCTGGTTGCCCTCGTCTACGACAGATTGCTATTTATACAGATTTCACAATGAGCCGTTGTTGGCGGTGAAATGAAAGTCAGTGTTACTGTTTATTGTGTGGTTATATGCCGAGAAGATGCTCCCATGTGTAAACTAAAACACAACGGCTCCTCCCAGTCACACCAGTATGAGAAAGTTCCTTGCATTAAATTTAGGTGAAACACTGCTTTTGTTCCAAGTGACTTACTGTAATGTAAAATCCACTTATACTGATTTACCCATTTTTTCAGCAGGGTAATATTTACCAGAGTAATTCAGGGTGAATACCTTGCTCAAGGGTACTATAGAAGGAAGGGGGAATTAGAACTTGCAACCTTTGAGACCAAAGTCAGCAGCTCTAAGCACTACACTTCCTGCTGCCCCTTAACCGCTGCCCCATCTGTTGATGCAGAATGTTGAAGCATCCATCCCTCCATCCGTTATCAATAATTACTTGTCCAGTGCAGGGTCACAACGGTCAGGCCAACCACACACACTCATTTGCTCACACCCCACAAGCAATTTAGTCACCAATCCACCCGAAACACGTCTTTGGAGTGTGGGAGGAAACACGAGCACCTGGAAGAAACCGACATGACCACAGGGAGAACATGCAAAGTACACATGGACTGAGCCAGACTGGAACCCACATCTGAACCCAGAGGCACCGTGCTTAAGCAGTCAGCATTGTGTCGTATGTTGGGGACAAAATAATGGAAACAACTAACTGTGTTAATGTCAAGGACCTAATAAAGAGCAGGGGCACCCTTTGCTGGAGAGGCCTTGCAAGGTATTTGACTTCATCTTGATGTTCATCAACTGTACATGAGGGCATTATAATCCTGGAATGTGGGAACATCATGAGGAAAATCGTATTTACACAACAGGTTCTGTTCTTGTGAAATAGCCTGATATTCCTTGGTTGGTGAGCAAACGTGCAGAGCAACCACTGGACCTAACGACTCCCTCGAGATGACCTGCCCAGACCATTAGAGATCCCCCACCATGTTTGATAGTTGGCAACAGACATCGTGAGTTGAAGGGATTCTTTGGCTTTCTCCAAATGTAACCATATCTGGATGCAGGAAAGACGATGAAAGACGACTCATCAGACCACATTACCTTTTTTCCATTAATCAGGGGTCCAGGTTTTATGTGCCTTACAACACGTTACGTTGCATTGTACACAAGAGGTTTCTGTACAGGAGCCCTTCGTGAGGCTCACAACATATGGTTTTTGTTGAGACCGGGTCACAAAGCTGTAGATCTAGTTCTCTGGTAATTTTTGAGGCTGGATTTTTGGGGCATTTAGCAACTATCTTGTGAAGTGACTGTCTATCCCCGTCAGTGAACTTCAAGTTACGACGACGGTTCCTCTTTGTCGATGCAGTTTCTCCACGTTTGGCAGAGGCTGTCACTATTTTTAACAGTTCTCCTTGACACATTATAGAAGTTACCAGTTTTTGTGACGGATGTATCTTCAAATCCTGCATAGACTACTTGGCATCTGAAACTCTGTTAGTTGCCTCACGTTGCTTTGAAAACTCACATATCAAAATGTTAATTATAAGACCTCTTTCTTTCTTGACACCTTCTGCTAATTGGAAACCAGCCTAATAGACCGACCTTTGCAGCTTCGTGACTGTGATGCATTTACGTCAGTGTTAAACACCTTTTCCGTGTGGTGTTTCTGTTATTTTGTCCACTCTTTGTATGTATGCAAGTAGAGTAGCAGCAGCACATCCCCGAGAGCCCGTTTACCACAGGGTCGCTCAGGTGAACCTCAGGAGGCTCAACGATGGGCTATTGGACCCTGTTCTATTCTCGATGTCCAACCTTGGCCATTACCATGGTGATTATAGCACTCAGAAAAACCCCAATTTACCCATTTTCAATTTACCCAGGTCTCCTGCGTACAGAGCCGCGACAGATCGCTGTAATCCTCTCAGGAATGCCGCCGCTGTACCGATGGCGAACTCGCTGCCCAGAAAAGGAGGCCCGCGGGGGGCTAAGCTGTGAGCACGGCGAACATGTTCTCTCCTCTAATTTGGGGGGTGTTCACCTTTTCTACAAGTCGACATGGGGCTGTCAAACACATCCCTCACACACTCACGCCCAGCGGGGCGAGTTTTCAGCGTAAAGGTAAACCCTAGTAAAGGCTGACCGTAGTGTCTAGTAGACCTTGCTTAATGTCAAATATACGCTCCATAAAGAAACCCTCAAACAGGGTAATGACCTATAAATTTAGTGTCCATTACGCCCCATGACAGATTAACAGAGAATGACAAGGAAACGAGTGTCATCGACAACCAAATTACTTACTGGAATCTTTGCAAAGGTGCTCCTGACATTATGATCTCGACATAAGTCGAAAAACCCATCACTCTATATTTCACAAACCATGTTGCAAAGTACGGCTTTGTTATGTTTTCACTAATTTCTCACATCATTCATCATAAAATAGTAATATGGAATAATAATATGAATGGAGTACGGTATTTACATTTTCATACCGCACTGCATTTATTTTCACTTTCACTTTGAAATCTATTGTCTTCAGCACCCCCAGAACACTCACTTTTTTGCTTCCTATCCTTTTTAAATAAAAATAAAGGGAATTACAATCATCCATTTAAGTGTATGTAATTTTTGTTGCACCACAAATAACTCATAGCCCTTAAATGTAGTTACAGTCAATAACTTCTGAGACTGACCACCATCAAGTGTGCCGCTGTTGTGCTTACGGTAAAGCTGTGTGGTACACAGGAGCCTGGCCACGCCCACCTCCGGGGTTGCTGGCCGCACCCGATTGATGTTAACTGAATGGACAAACGGAGGACAGGTCAGTTCACACCACGGAGCTCGAGCTGCTGGTGACGCTCAACACTCCTGTTTCGTGGTTCGTTTTGCGTTTGTTGCACTGTTTTACATCTTTTAGTACCAAACTCTGTAATTCCACCATACCACCTTACACCTGGCCCCTCCTCAAACCAGACGCGCTTGGCGTACCACAAGCTGTTACACCTTTACGTGCAATATGTGTGTGAAAGTGTCTTAAAGCCGCATCAGCGTCAAACGACAACCAGTCTTTGAACTTTTTGACTGGTCCACGTATTTATCGAATACTCGAGCTCATATTTTATGCATTGATTTTTCATCGTGCTGTTAATAGACTTTTAAAGATCCCCCCACGAGCTGTTTGGTCTTTGGATGCCACTGCTTATTGAGACACCGGTGGTTTGGTTCTCAGAGGGAAGGAAGAACGGTTGAGTTGCAGCGGGCAGGAAGCGGTGGTCATCCTGGAGGCGGGGCTTACCCGACTGGTGAGCACTGGTTGACAGGAAGCGGGTGCGGCGGTTTGGCGTGAGAGCGCACATCCAGCGCAGTTTGTCGCTCCTGCAGGGAGTAGCAGAGCAGAGACCGTGCTCACACTTTTGGTACTGCGCTCACATGGTAAAATTAACCACGCTCTCTTCAAGCGCTCTCCCTGGGTCTGCAGTGCAAAGGTTCGAGCAGATATAATGCAGGAAACACTTGCGGGAGGCAGTGCTGCAGCAGTATCACGAGATCATATGTCGCCCACAGCAGTGTGATGCTCCAATCAGTCAAATTATGAGGCTGACATGCAGAAGGATTTCTGAATTTTTTTTTTTTTTAACACCTGCTCAGCTTGTTATTTTATTATTATTCTTTATCCAATTAGCTGATACTTTTCTCCAAAGTAACGTTCAATGTTATGTTTCTACGTGAAGCTACCATCAATTACCCATTTATGGATGTGCGTAATGTTTACTTATCGATTCAAGGTGAGCACCTCGATCAATGGTAATTAATGTTAATCAACAGCGGAACAGGAGTGGAGATTTGAGCCTCGAACCTCCCGACTGCACTGGAGCATCTCTAGCCACTGCGTTAAATGTATCTCCCAAACATGGTATAATTTGAGTATAGAATGTCCTCCATAAAGTGCGTACTCAGCATTGTGGGTTGTACAGTTTTTGTCCTCTGAAGAGGACACACAGTTTTAAGTGTCCCTCTCCAATGTGGGGTAATTTGAAAACATAGTTCTCTATAAAGTAAATTAGTACTTACAGTTTGGGAGATACAGTACAATATGTTCAGTGCTACCTGAAAGTATGTGAACCCCTCGTGTCCCGTACTTTTACCATGAAATGGGTATTTAACGAGGATCAGTGCTCCTCATGCGACACAATAGGTGTGTAATGATCGATTCCAATATGATCAATATGCTTGATCAATATATTTGATCAATATGTTTCTTAAGAGGAAATCGTGTGTGTAGTAGAAACACACAAGTAGTGCAGGTGTAAAAATAAGTGAAGCCCAAGATGAACTGGTTAACTCATAGTCTTTTATAAGTTTATTCTAATATTTTATATAAGAATAATGACTGTCCCTACAGGGTTCACATACTTTCAAGCAGCTATGCATATAAGTGTCAGCAGAAAGAGGAAGAGCAGGGCAGGAAAAGCAGAGGGAACTCACACACTGGTGGCCTTGAGCAGGTACGTCACGGGCCGTTCCTCCTGGTTCTCCAACAGGTGCAGGGTGAAGACATTAGCCAGCATCTGGCCCTGGTCATCCATGTCCTCTGTCCTCAGCATAGCTCGAGTGCAGGAGTCCAGCACCTGGAACTTCTCCCCGCTGTCATTGGACAGATGAAACGGTGGCGATACCTCACTACTGTTCCCTTAACAGTCGTGCTGGAGTTCTACAGCAGTTCCACTGGATCAAGCAGTAGAGGTAGGTCACCCACCTGGAGCTTCTCTTGGTGATGAGCAACAGGTTGTTGAAGAGGAACAGGTAGAGGGGCTGGTAGAGCTTGCGGCTGCGCATGGTCCTAGTGCTCTTGGGCCCGTTCATCTGCTGGACCTCGCCTTTCTTCAGGAGCCAGCGCGAGTGCGAGATCACGGGAACTGACTGTCAGGGGGACAAGGCATTTCCGAAAGGTCAGACTTCACACCAGCTTCACTTTGTTCACAACCTCTTCAGCGTTTTCTGCAGGTGTCTGTTTGGTCATCCTTGGGTGTCTGTCTACGTTTAGCAGGGAGGAAATGTGTCACAGACGTTAGATGTTGTACTGACACTTTATGCTGCGCATAGATAGATAGATAGATAGATAGATAGATAGATAGATAGAGTCGCCACTGTAACGCGGACCCAGCGATGCCAGTACCTTTGACTTGAACTCCAATGTTTTCTCAATGCTGATGAGCTCCTCTGTGCGGTTCATCTTCCTCACCCCTTCGTTGCACTCCCTCACTATCTGCAAGGGACACAAACATGGAGAGTTGGAGAACGTCCAGAGAGCACGCACCAAGAGCAGATCTGCCGGTTTATGAACACAATCGGTGTGTAACATCAGCGAGTGACGGGAAAAATCGTCTCAACGTGTTTACATCAAGTCTAGTCTGCCTTGTTGGACTCATCCTAAAGTCCTGCCCCATACCCTCTCGAGCTCTTCATGAGCCTTGATGGCGTTGGACTCTCTCTCAGAATTCTCCTCAGCCTTCTTCAGGATGTTCTGTGAGAAGAAAAGAAGCGTAGAGCCATCTGTCAGTCAGAAGCAGTTAACGGCAGTACACATGTGCTCTCATAGAGAGATACGTAGATAGACGGAAAGATGGATACATAGATAGAGACATACACAGATAGAAGGATACATAGATACATGTATAGATGGATAGATACATAGATAGAAAGATACGTAGACAGAAGGATACATAATAGAAAGATATCCATCCATCTATGTACGTATCTATGTATCCTTCCATCTATGTATATATCTATGTATCTTTCTGGGTATGTATGTCTCTATCTATGTATCTTTCTATGTATCTATCCATTTATGTACATATGTATATGCATCCTCTCTAAGACAGGATACATAGATAGAGACATACATACCCATAAAGATACATAGATATATACATACACAGAAGGATAGATAGATAGATAGATAGATAGATAGATAGATAGATAGATAGATAGATAGATAGATAGACCCCCCGTATGTGTCGACCATGTGCTACTGACCTGCACGAGCAGTTTGAGACGCGTAATCCTCTGAAAGGGGAGGATGAGGAAGGAGGTGAACGAGAGACCGCGCACTTTGGGCTGGTTCTCCAGCTTGGCCATCGTCTCCCGGAAAGCCATGTTTCCCTGTCTGGGACAAAGCGCGCAAACATTTGACCAGGGAACCTGCAGTGCGGCAGTGTGGCCGGCTGAGGGCGCCTTCTCTGAGGGAAGATACCCCGGGCCCGAGCGAGAGGGTTGCGAAACCTTCCCTCCGTTGTAGCGACGGAGCGAGAGTTAATGGGGGGTGTAAATCCTCTGATGTGCCTTCTGAACTAGCTGTGCGGATTTGCATTCCGTGCGAAATGGAATGCAAATCGAGCCGGGGGCCTTTTAAAGGCCACGATGATGAGAACCACTTACGCAAAGGGAAACCGGGCCGCCGGCAACGCTGCTGGTTAACGGAACGGACTGTTTTCTGCTGCATTTCGGAATCGCAGGCTGGGAGAGGCGCTTCATCACAACCGAAAAGGGTTCGTTTGTCAGATGTCAAAAACAAACTGAGTCACCCTCTCGCTTCCTCCTTGCGGCTGTCATTCTCACACATGTCGGCGCATTCCGGGGCGAAGCGTCTCCCCCTCCTCCTCCAGCGCAGCTCTGATAGTTTTGTAAGAGTCGAACCTCAGCCGCGGCCGGAGGCTTCCTTTGCTGCACCTTTACAGGCGCGTGAACTGCGGCCTTTTGTTACGTTTCGCTCGTTCGCCGCGCGCCCGTCACAAGTCCTTTCATCGGAGCACCTATGTCAGGTATGTGGCAGTGAGAAAAAAATGCCACACCTCTGTAATCGAAAATAGCTCCCGGGTTGCCATGGAAAACGGTCAACAATGCAAGTTCATTATGCGTCATCTGTCACTCAGTGTGACGTGGAACACTAAAAAAAAAATAATGTCGCCGTTGCGCGTGCTGTGTCACACTAATGGACTTTCTCTCTTACCTGAGCGTAGACAAGCAACTGTGGTTTCGTCCCTTTTGAGGCCTGCTTTTTATAACTTCTGCGTGAAGGTAACCTTTCAACTTTTTTTATAATATGACAGCTCTTTATCATTATTTATTTACTCATTTTAAATAGCAGAGTAAGTTTAACTGCAGCGGTTCGGGATAACTACCTGGATCGGCGGAGCGGGATGGGAGATTTGAACCCGGGACCTTCACACTACAAGGTAGTGGTTCTAACCAGTTCGCTGCCCCCCTTTGACCAAGACTTGCGTCATGTGTGAAATATATATCTGAAAGCCACATCCTTCAACTGCAAGACAACTGCTCTAACCTCTAAGACATCTGCTACCTCCATTATATTAAATTGTATAAATAAATAAATAAATCTGGCATCGACTCCTGAGTACATTTTGAAAGGGAGGCCACTGCTGGTCCTGGACCGACTGATGCGTTGGTTCTTTTTCCTTGCATTTCACCGAAATTATTATTTAGGTACTGGTTCAATATGTGAGGTGTGCCAAGTGTAGATCAGCTGCCACTTTTAACATTGTGCTCTAAAAGCTGAAGGATCACAGCCCTCCAGAACCAGCGCTGGCCACGCCTCCTTCGGTTCACCCTTTGTGCATCTCTACCATGTCCATAGCAGTACCCACAATATTCGCCGATAGTTCTTCTCCTGGTAGCCCTGGTTGATGACGTAGGAGATGAAGACGTGGAAGTGCTCGACGGCGTGCTCGTACACGATGTCACACACGTCCGAGATCTGGATGGACTGCTCCACCCTGTTTTCCAGGTCCATGAGGAACCTACAGCAGGATGACAACATCACTTAGGGACAGACACCGTACGTATTCCAGCCGACTGGTCCCCCAAATCCACTTTCACTGCTCTTGTGGGAAGTGTTACTCTGGTGGTAAAAGCGATCGGACACAAAGATGCGTGCAAGAGGGAGCGGGACAATTAATGAAAACACCACCAATGTTTGGTCATTAAAAAAAATGATAAAAAAATGTCCACCTCTCACTGGCTTTCATGACCTCCTCGATGTTGGAAAAGATGAAATGCATGTCTGATTGGTTGAGAGTGTTGACCAGGACAGGGTTCTTGAGGAAATGGGTTTCCAGCAGCTCCAGACTCTTGTAATAGGATGCCTCCGAGGTCACCAGTTCAAACATGGCCTTTGGGACAAGACGAAACAGCGGACAGAGCAGGACAGAGTAAGAGAAGGTCAGTTCGATGGAGCATGCCGACCTGTTTCCATTTCAAAATCCTGCTCTAAAATTACGGGAACTCCTTTTCGCTGTAAGGAGAACAGAATTCCCACATATACTTGTACCTTGTGTAACAAACATCCCAGTTTTCTGAGACACAAACATTTCCGAGTTCAATTATTTATTTATTTATTTATTTAATTAATTTTCTTCACTTTTGTTTTCTAAAATTTCTGTTGCGCTGTGAAATGGTTTGCAGCTTCCACCTTCTGCCACTAGAAAGCAGAAAAATGGATGGCGGAGGAGGGGCTCTTCAAAACCAAGCTTTTCAGAGGTGCACATGCTTGGTTTCACCCAGCGTACTTTTTATTTACTTCTCATCTATCCAAGACTTTTACAGAAACTAGCCAGTGAGTAGAGGGGTGTGTCTATTATTACACATTTTGTACTGGAATCTGTAAATGACCAGATACTGATGACCACGGTGAGGCGATGCACTGGTCTCTTTCCCGTGGCCACATTTGTGGACGTTTACCATGAGTCATGTGGTCGGCATTTAAGGTGAAACACTTTTTAATACGTTCTCCCCATGTAATCCGGCGTTACACTGCAACGGAGACTCCTCCTTTGCTTCGTTCACATCGAATAAGACGTTCTCGTTTTTAATTTCCAATCATTTTAAAGTAGATTTTAATGTTCCTTCATGTTACTCAAAGTTCATAAACTGGCGTTCCTTCCACGGTGTATCCTGTCTCATGCCGGACGTTTCCGGTATAGAAGAACAGAGACCCTGCACTGTATGAGCTGTTGATGAAAATAGAACTAAAAATGAATAAATAAAAGAAAAACAGGATAAGGTCTCGGAGCACATCTTTAATTAACTATAGCTTTATCGGATTTTAGCAGGGACTAAGCAAATCATTAAGCTTTTTTTTGATTGTGGCATTGTTGGAGGAACGATTCCGAGTCACAAACGGACGTCTGGTCCCAACTACGTTCGTAAGATGAGGCACAAATGTATTTCGTTCCACGGGCCCCGTTTTCTTAGGAGATGATGTCATCACTAGTGCTCATCATTCCAGTACTTGGCATTTTTTTTCCTCTGCAACCTCGGCCATTAAGCTCCTCCTCCTCTTCTTCCTCAACCAATCCCCTCTCTCCTCACCTCCTGCATTATAATTTCCTTCTGCGGAAGGCTCTCGAGGAGCCCACTCTGGCGGACCACGTCCAGGTTCTGCCACAAGCTCAGGGACTGAGTGTCGTTTCTCAGCTGAAGCTGGAGGGCGGGTGGGGTCACCACACCACCCCCGGTCTTGCCCTCCTCTGCGCTCTGCAAGGTGTCCAGCTGCCTCCTCTGCTCGATCTCCTTCTGCTCCGACGTGTCTCTGTACTCCTGGTACAGGAAGGCTGCGGGATAGAGGACGCAATTTAAGATGGAAGATCTCAGTGCTGGGGCTGCTCATCCACGACAGGCACCGTCAAATCAGCGCACGGACCCTTCCGGATGTTTCCGCATTCTGTCATGACGACCAGCGTGACAAACTGCACAGCTTCGCAGCGCACAGTCACAGAATGTGGAGCGTTAGTTGGCAAAACCCGAAAGTGTGTCGCACCGTTGTGATGGCTGCACTTTAATGAACGGCTGTTTAAAAAGTCAAGTAATGTCAGATATTTATAACCGAGGCTTAAGTAACTGCACAGATTTCATAACTAAGTCATCGGGGTTTTTTTTTCCCAGCAGCAACAAAGGATTCCGGCGTAGGATGTCAGTGTAGATGCGAAGCGGAGGCCTTTCTCCGTACGTGTGGGTATTTCTTCTTCAAATGCAAACACAGGGAGAACAGCGCGAACCCGTTATATAATGACCTTCTCCAATACTTAAATGCTATTTGTGTATGTACGGAGGTGGGTGTCATATACTGGCGGTTATATAATGCAGGCTGATGCAGCGCTCCCAAACAAGCCTGTGCGATTGGTTCCTGCCTGCAGCCCAGCAACATTTCCAGAGACAGAAGGCTGAATTAAAACAAATCACTCCGACCGGTGACCTTATGTTCCCCCTGGGGAGCGACAGCATCCAGGAGCCCCTGAGGCGGTGGCAGGAGGATGTCGGTACGGACAGTATAAATGCAAGAATTAAGTTGCTGTTGCGATGGTGTCTTTAATTCTCAACGCTCTTAGTTCTCTGGAGCCCGAATACATTTTCAGTACTCATGGAGGATCATAATTCTGGGAACAGATGAAGACCCCTGATCTGACTGAGCTCTGTAGTCAACGATTCTCATAAAGATCTTAATCGTGTAACCGATGAAGACCCCTGATCTGACTGATCTGTATAGTCAGCGATTATCATAAAGATCTTAATCGTGTAACTGATGAAGACCCCTGATTTGACTGATCTCTGTAGTTAACGATTCTCATAAAGATCTTAATTGAGTGACTGATAAAGACCCCGGATCTCTACAGTCAGGGATGTTCTTTGCGATCATAATTTGGCGACTGCTGATCAGACCGGTCTCGGTGCTCGCAAACAGCGGTCCGAATTCCGTCACAGATACAGACTCCCGATCTCAGGTCTGTCACGGGTGATCATCTCCGGTGTGACCGATCTCAGTACTCACGGATGTTCTGAATGATCTTAATGGTGTGGCAGATGGGAGTTTCCACCGCTTTCTTCGGCAAGCTCTCATCATAACTGACCCGCCTGCGAATGGAAGGGGATGGGGGAGAGAAATGAGCCACACATACTGTAGTTCACTTGTTTAGAACATGTTCCATGACTAGTCCAAATGCGGGCGGCCTCTCTGCACACATACAGTCCTCACTATGGCAGCAAACCCATTTTAGGACAGAGCATCATCGGGATTCTGCTCTGATGAGCTTGTTTTCATGTCTTTGTGACGCAGCTGAAATTTAAATCCACAATCAGTTAAAAGTGGAGCCTAAAATCATTTGGGAATTCCCTTATAAGATCAGGTCATTTTTTAAATAGCTGCCCTCCTTCTTGGAGTCTATTTCGATGCGCGATGGCTCCATTCCTACAGACTTCACACCCCCTCTCCAGGGGCACTGCATCAAATTTGATCGGTTTCAGTTCTTATTAATACACAATTGTGCCAAGTCTTCCGAGGACTCCTATATATGTCGAAATACTAAACCTGGCAGCAAAACTGGGATAATAATGCCAAGATGAAGTGTCAGGGAGGAGCGCGTCTTCATTTTGACTGAAACCCACACAGTCACATTTGTGTTTTTTATAAGCTATGCAATATGTGCCAGTCTGGGCATAACCCAGAAATAGTATGAAATCCTGTGCAGGAAAACCTTTACATTAGCAGGCACTTTTGCAGACATAAATAAGTTAAATGCAAATTCTCATTCAAGGGTACAAGAGCAGTGCTCCAGCAGGGTTTTGAAAGTAGAACTCCAGTTAGGCTCCAATTAGGCTCCAATTAGGGTCCAATTAGGGTCCGGTCCACTGACCACGAATGGAAACTGACAGCTCGGTGTAACAAGGGAGGTACAAAGAGGTGGAGTATTTGTGTGTTTAATTATTTATTTAAAAACCAGAAAATTTCATTTTCAAGATGACCCCTCACCGACATGAAAATGGAAGCCCCAAAATATTTAGTATCATGCATTTATTTCTCAGAAAAACATATGTTTATATGTAATTTATATTATCAATGTAAAAATGCAGTAGATTTCATTCTGGCCACGGCGTTTCCGTATCTTTTACCCCAGAAACCTTTCATTGCAGCGCTACAACACGCAACACACACATTTCGGGAAAAAGGGAGCAGCAGCAGGTAACACACACGGCTGTCGGCGGATCGCAAACACACTCCAGAGGGACAGAAGTTGGCGGCGGAGGCGCCTCCTCTCCTACCTCATGCTGCCTGCGTCCTCATCCTCCCGCAGCGCGCATCCCCCCAGCGCGTCCACCAGGCTCTCCATGTCCACGTTGCTGCGCTGTGAGCGGGACGCGCGCGCTCCGCCGTGTCCGTCCTGGGGAGGCGCCTCCGGCCCCCGCTGGCCACCCCACGGCACCGCCCCTGCGGGGGACGCCGCCGACGCCGCTGCGGCTGCCGCGCGCGGGTTCCTGGGCTCTCGGTTGCCGGGCAACAAGGCGGATGCTGGGTCCAGGGATGATGCTGAGGGGGGACTGGATGTAAAGAGACTGATGAGCGACTGTGGCTGTGGAGTGAGTGAGAGAGCGAGCGAGTGGGTGGCTGGCTGGCTGGCTGGCTGGCTGGCTGGGAGGGGGGGGGGGGGGATCTCCAAGGAGATGAGAAGGACCATGTGATGACCACCCTCCAGAAGGTGCGGTTTAAGGTTGAACCGGAGTCTATTTTAAGTGCGGCAGCCACTTGACGGCTTGGTGCTTCAAGTACAAATATCACAAACAGGAACCGCGGTGAACGCCGAGATCCTCTCCCTGGGATGGTGGGCACACCCTGGAGGTGGTCCAAATCCACTTTCAGGAGATGCCTCCATGTTTGGCCTGCAGAAAGACCCCCTTTTCCGGCGAAAACACTGCCGAGGTTCATGGCGTGTATATGTGTGTGTGTACGTGTGTGTGGGATAATCCCCCTCACCGTTTCAGAGGGGAGGATGTCGGTGGTCTCATCGAGACGGAGACCCCAGCGGCGGAGGCATTTGCCGCCCTGCCTCTGGAGGCCACATCGGGAGTGGGTCTCGCCTGAGCCGCCAAGTCTGTGGGGGGAGGGGAGGCACAGTGGAGGAGTGAGGGCCCTTGGGGCGTCACACACAGCACCTTACACACATGACCTTTAAGCCACAACAACTTCGCAATCCTGCATGGGGGAAAAATGCACAGCTGTGAGACTCGTAGACGAAAGTCTTACACCTTGACACCTTTACCTGTTTACCACGTGACAGGATATTTAAAGTGCCAGCACTGTTTTTGTTGGAATCCCTGCAGAGCCGCTCAACCGGCCTGTCGGTTCGAACCGACAGGAATGGCGTCTTGCTCTCTGACTCTACAGACACACCCGGTTCCTCCCAGGGCCCGCATTTCTGGCTCTGAACCTGGGTGCCTTCAAGGCATCGGGGGGAACGCCCTGACAGGTGTAGGTATGGGGTGGGGATGTGAAAGCATTTTGTACTTCAAACACACTCATGCACAAGCACGCACACACACGCACACACACACACAGTCGGTTGTTTACGTATCGCTGCAGACACTTCACATTGATCTGACTCTACTGCGGTGAATCGTTCATAAAATGCGCACAAGTTTTTGCTCGTTTACATTTTTAAATCTGGCCAAAGGGACGCCTAGCGATTAGAGACACGGCCTTCCACCTGAAGGACCCGGGTTCGAGTCCCAACTCCTGCTGCTCTTGATCAAGGTACTTACCCTGAAGTGATACAGTAAAAATTAAAATTCACCCAGCTTTACAAATTGGTAAATCAGTGTGAGAAACTTAGTGTACAAACACATGTACAGTAAATCTCCATGGAGAAGAGCATGAGCTAGATGAATAATCAGTAATAATAATAAGCTGGCAAACTCTTGCTGAAAAAGCTTTTTTTTTTCAGGAATTGAGACCCCCCCCCCTCCCCCTCCCCCCCCCGCCCGAGACACAGATGAGAAATGAGACCTTACAGACCCATCTGGCGAAATCAAGGTTCCGCTCCGACCCAAGTTGCAGCGCTAAGGTTCTCAAGAGCAGAACTTTCCACGGCTCCTCTGACTGCTGGCTACCAGTTACCAGCGCGTCCCGAAGCCCTTCTCTAATCTGTTTGTTTCATTCACGCTAATATTTAACCCAGATCAGTTATGAAACTGTGTCTCTGTAATGTATCCCAAGCTGCATTATCGGAATCATTTAAGTTAAGGACAGAGCAAAGTACAGTACAGCACGGTACAGCACAGCACGGTACAGCACACGGTTCTTAGTCCCGACCTCCACCCAGAGCTGCGTATTCAGTTATGCTTTTTTATGACCGGGAAACGCGGAGTGGGGCGATGTGACCGCGCGCCAAGATGATCGGAAGGTTATGGGTTTATGGCCCTGGTCGGGGAGGGGGGTGTTGTATCAGTGCCACTATTACTTTTATGAAGACTCCACGCTGTGGCCGAGTTCTGAACCCACCGCCACACAGCCGCACATTTCACCCCGCGCGAGGACTGCATGTGACTCGACTCGACTCGACGAAGCGCGCGATCCTCGTTCGAGGCGCTTCGCGAGACTGCGCTGCGCGCGCATCCCGGTTACCTTTCAACCTTTCACTTACAGCTGCCAGGTACTGTGCCCGCAGGGGAATTTTGACAGTCGTTTCCGTGTCCCTTTGAAAGGTAAAGTCTCGATTATCCGACTTGCACGGGACCCACGTTTGGTGGAATAACCGAGAAGGGCGAATAATTCGGAAAAATGCGTGTGCGCGCGCGATTTAAGAAACGCGGAGAGGACCCCCATACGTTTGAAAACGGCTTACTTTTTCTTATTTAAGCAGGAATTGCTTGCATTCAGTGTAAATATGGTCCACGTAAAAGGTATTTAATATAATTAGTGAGTGAAGTTTGCTTTCCTGTTTTATTCCTTTACTTGTTGCTGCGACCCACTGCTTTTGTTTTGCCTACATGCCCAGCTCTAGTGTACTTTTACTAGGATATCGTTAAGCGGCCAGTTTGCGTTATCCAGTCCTTATCTCCTGCCTTGTATCAATTGCTTCGGTATCAAAGCGACCGCGCTCTTTGAAGTATGTGACGTCACGCAGTAAGTCGAATAACCGAACAATAATCGAGACGTCACAAGATTTACATCCAGTTTGGGGGAGGGGGGGCACCTTGAGGGTCGGCCACGGGAATCTGGAGTGACCCCAGAAGGGGCTGCTGGGAAATGCAGCTGCTTGCGTGCAGACTGACCGGTTTATCCTCAGCAAGTGAGTGTTATCAGGGCACAAACTGAAAGGCAAGTGCAGAAAAGCAAAGTGAAAAGCAAAGCTTCCTTCAGACGCCTCCTTCCTTGAGACCTTCGAAGGAGAGCAGTGCGATTTTTACTGGATATTTTCATTGGCATCGCCATGTTCAACTCAGGCACCCATTGTTTCCTGCCCAAAGGGTGAAACGTGTGGCTGGAACATCCACCAAGAGCACAGACATTTCTTCATGCTTCATACTTTTGTGCATGAATCATTTTTCTTGTGGACATCATTCAGCCCTTTTTTACATTAGTTAAAGCGACCTGTTTTTGGTTCCTTTCAGTATGATAAGAAGCATTCTATTTAAAATGTAGTTTTATAGAATATATGTTATGTGTATATATAACACACATCCTGTGATTACGTACAGTATGTATTCTATGTGTAACGCGTGGTATGGTACATAAAGTATTTGCAGTTGCCATTATTCAGGGCTGTTTATACACTAATAAAAGCAACATGTTTTTGTTCCTTTCATTATGATATGAAATATTATATGTAAAATATATTAAATACGTGAATACATATAATAATGTATAATACTAACCAACGAACGTGTACAACTGCTTGTCCCGAGTGGGGTCGCGGCGAGCCGGAGCCTACCTGTCAACCCAGGGCGCAAGGCCAAAGGGACACACCCAGGATGGGACGCCAGTCCTCCGCAAGGCACCCCAAGCAGGGCTCAAACCCCAGACCTGCCATGCAGCGAGGCCGGGCGAAACCCGCCGTGCCAACACACACCCCGATATGTAATGCATAAGCAAGTATATTGATAAATATTAGTATTATTAAATACTCTGCAATGGACTGGCGTTCCATCCAGGGTGTCCCCCATCAACCTTGTGCCCAGTGCTCCCGGGATAAGTTCCAGTTCACCGTGACCCTGCTCAGGACAAGCAGGTATTAAAAGTGGCTGGATGAATATTGAAAAATAAATACAATATTTTATTATGTTTGAAATAGTTACTTCACCCAGTCACAGGCACACTTGTGAATTCATCCAATTAAAAAAAAAAGAATCAATTTTCCATAGTCCTTTGACTTTAGTGATGAAAAAGTATCCGCGCCTACGCGTTATTTTGGAGCACACGATGTAACAGTCCCTTCAGCTAAACAGGTAAGCCAAATAAAAGCGAAAAAGTAATTTGCGTTATCGTTTCTTTAAACCGCTGCGATATTGACCTCTGGGGCGCGCTCGAAAGCATCTCTGTATTCTTCCGAAAAACACCCAAGTGCCACATTTCCCTGGACTTTGAGAGCAAAGTTCAGAAGCACTGGGGACTTTTGAGGAAAAGCGAGTTTGGCCACAGACACGACGCGTCTGGGGTTGCCGGAGCTCACATGAGGCTCGGAGCCTCCCGTCTACGGTCTGTCTGGCTGAAGCAAAAGAGCAGAACCAGTTCCTCGGGTTTCACGCGGCTTTACCGCAGTTTGAGATCTTTACCGTGTTCCACCGGGATACCAAAACAGACACCGTCCCATGAGGGACGAAAGAGCTCAGAAGAGGCTTGAGCCATTTCACATTGGGAGGCCCCTCATTGTTGGGTAAAAAGAAGTTTTAATGTA
Source organism: Scleropages formosus (assembly GCF_900964775.1). Classification (NCBI taxonomy): domain Eukaryota; kingdom Metazoa; phylum Chordata; class Actinopteri; order Osteoglossiformes; family Osteoglossidae; genus Scleropages; species Scleropages formosus. The sequence continues at coordinate 27,483,270 of NC_041815.1, read as the reverse complement.
GAAAAATCGGTAAAAATATTTTTATTTATAGAAAGTGTGACGCTATCATTTTATTTTATTTTAGCCTTAGGTGCCCTGAGTTGTATAGTTTGTTGTTATGCTGTAGGGCTGAGGTCAGGCCTCCCTGTGAAATGAGGCCTGGGCCAAAGCCCCCCACCCCAGGCCCTGCTCCAGCATCACTCCATCACGCCTCTCATCACATCCCCCCCCCCCCCGGCGTGCGGAACCAACAAAGAATTACTTAACGTGGCCCATTTTCAACGACACCGTCACCGACCCCCACGATGGAAACAACAAGGCTGTGACTGAAGGCCTTCTTAACATTTCTGACATTTTTAAAAGTGAGATCTTGCCGACGCTGTATATCGGGCAGTTTTGCATAGACGCAATCCAGTAAAGGTACACCCCCCAAGGCAGGTGACCGAAAGCTGGAATCACAGCCCCCAAATATTAGCACCGAAATGCTTTTCTTCAAAGTCACTCACAGGTATTTACCACTGGAGCAGCTGGGTAATTTTTACTGTACCAATTCAGGGTGAGCACCTTGATCAGCACTAGCCACTACGCCCCCTGCTGCCCAGCTCAGACATTTATTTAAGAACCCTAACCCTCTTTCGATGGGGTCGATATGGACACAACGGGAAGGTGCGCTCTCACTTTCGGCAGGCTGGTCCGGCATCGATGCTCTCTTCTTCCTCATGGAGCGATAGAACCTCGAGTTCCTGCGGATGGGGGTGGAGCCCCTGCCGCTTCCATCCTCTCCTTCGTGATTGCAGTTGTCCTCGTCCTCGCTGTCCGGCGGGACCGACTGCACCGCGCCCGACGACTGCTTGTCTGGGGGCTTGTGCATCCACTTGCCCCTGAAGAGGGCTATCATCGCCATGGCAACGTGCTGGCAACCCGCTCAGAAGGGCCGGGCGCTCATCCCGCCGGGGCTCCCGTTCCGAGACAAGAGACGGTCCCTGAAAGAGAGAGGTGTCCGCCAAGAAGAGGCACCCATGTCAGTCCCAGAGGAAGAGTCCCAGGCGCATGTCACCAGCCCCCCCCCCCCCCGACCCCCTGTGTCCACTCCCCCGCCCCCCCCACCTGCAGAGACCTCAGCTGCCCCCGTAGCCGCAGGAAAAGCGAGCAGCGGCCGCTGCTCTCCGTGGCGCAGTCGGTGTGACGGACGCCTGCCTTGCGGAGCGCCACCCTCTACTGTTCCTCTTCACGTCAGGACATTCCAGCGCTTGGACGGACCAGCCCGGCCGCCCCCCCCACCCCCCGTGCCACCGGAGCCCTTCCCTTCCCCGGCGGCAGGAACAAGAAAAGCCACTCACCCCGCCAGCAAATTCTTTGCCGTCATAACTTTAGGTATTGCTGCCCCTTTTTTCTTTTTTTGGTTGTTTTTTCGAACCCCCGCAGCGTCGCAGTGTTTGACAGCTCCCCCCCGGTGACCGCTCTCTCCCGTCAGCCCGCGGTCAAAGTCCACCCCGTTTCTCGCGCTACCGCCCTCACAAACAGGTGCCGACAGCTCAGAAATTACCCTCCCTTCCCCCCCCCCCCGTAGGTGGGGCTGGAAGGTAGAACCTGCGATCGGGATCCACACCTGGGTAAACAGGCCGTGTGTCATAGTGCTGAGTCAAAGCGCTGTTTGGGTCTAAACAGCAGGTGGCAGAGTGATCAAGGAAGTGAAGTCGTAACCAAAACAGCGCGGCGTTCGTGTCGCGGGAGGAAGTTCCTCCTTTCCTTGTATACTCGAACTTAAATTTGTAAAATATAACTTCTGAGAACCAGCAAAAAAAAAAAAAAACAAAAAAAAAGGATTTGGACAAATTTTTGGAATTCCTAGGAAGTTTTCCAAGCTCCACCCCCAGAAACAAGTTGTATTGTTTAAAGTACAGAAAATTCTCCCCAAGTTGCATTAATACTCAGCATGTACGCTTTTGTCCTCTGTACGGGACACGCATTTTATGTCTGTCTCCAAAACATGGTTTAATTTCACAGTATGTAATGTTCCCTATAAAACTGCTTAGTACTCAGCACTGTAGCCTCTAGTTTCATTTTTAAGCGTATCTCCCAAATGTGGTATAATTTAAAAACACAGCCCTCTATAAAGTACATTAGTACTTACGGTTTCGGAGATACAGTGCAATTTTTATCACGAAATGGGTATTTCACGAGGATCAGGGTTCCTCGTGTGACACAAAAGGTGTGTCGTGAGCAATTCCATATGTTGCTTTAGAGGAAATCGTGTGTGTAGTAGAAACACGCAAGGAGTGCAGGTGTAAAAATAAGTGAAGCCCAAGTTGAACTGGTTAAACCACCTTGGTAAGTAGAGTCAGGTGTGTGAACCATAATCATTTATTCATTTTATATATGTGTACTTTAAGATTTAGCATTTAGATTTCATAAGTTTATGTTAATACTTTATATAAGAATAATGACCCTCCTTATAGGGTTCACACACTATCAAGTTGCAGTGTATGTCCCTCTATAATGGGCAGAAGTACAAGGCTCGGTCTCAGGAGGGTATGATGACAGAAAAATGTGAAACTGAATAATCGTCATACAATCTGCTATTGTAGTTTGAGTGGCCAAAGTAAGCATATTACATTATAATATGTTTTGCGCTGTAGCATTTATAGCTTAAATTTATAAATATCATATAAGCTAATAATATATTTATACTGGGGGTGCGGTGGCGCAGCGGGTTTGGCCGGCTCCCGTTCTCTGTGGGTCTGGGGTTCGAGTCCCGCTTGGGGTGCCTTGTGATGGACTGGCGTCCTGCCCTGGGTGTGTCCCCTCCCCCTCCAGCCTTGCACCCTGTGTTTCTGGGTTAGGTTCCAGTTCACCACAACCCCGCTCAGGACAAGTGGTCTCAGACAGTGTGTATGTATATTTATAGTTTATATTATGTTAACAGCCGAGGGGGTGCGGTGGCGCAGTGGGTTGGACCACAATCCTGCTCTCCGGTGGGTCTGGGGTTCGAGTCCCGCTTGGGGTGCCTTGCGACGGACTGGCGTCCCGTCCTGGGTGTGTCCCCTCCCCCTCCAGCCTTACGCCCTGTGTTACCGGGTAGGCTCCGGTTCCCCGTGACCCTGTATGGGACAAGCGGTTATGAAAATGTGTGTGTGTGTGTGTGTGTGTGTGTGTGTGTATTATGTTAACAAACATAGAGGGTTACCACAAACATTATCACGATCGCTCTCGGCCACACTTATACGTGACATCTAACAAGCAAACGGGGAGAGAAATGTTCAGACGTTTGAAGTTGCACAGTTTTATGTGACGATCAAAGTCCCGCAGCGAACATGTGAACGCGTGACAGGCGAGTCGCGGCGCGGCGAAGGAGGAGGAGGTGTCTCCGCAGCAGAGCGGCTTCCACAATCAGTGGAACCCGGGCGCGACGAGGCCTTTGCGAACTCCCTGCCGGGTCACATCCGCAACAGGCCGCGGTGACGCTGCTCGCTTATCGAACGCAGGAGCTTCGATGTCTGCGGTCCGGTGCAAACGGTCCGGTCTGCAGATGCATTAGTCAGATTTCGGCACCTATCAGATTTAGTGGAGCTGAAGGGAAGTTACTGAATCCACAGGTGAAAGATCAGTGATGACCACATGAATGCCTGAACTGAAACAAAGTTAGAAAAAGTAAACACGCACGTTGTCTGAACCGCTCGTCCCGTACGGGGTCGCGGGGAGCCGGAGCCTAACCTTGCAACACAGGGCGAAAGGCCGGAGGGGGAGGGGACACACCCAGGATGGGACGCCGGTCCATCGCAAGGCACCCCAAGTAGGACTCGAACCCCAGACCCACCGGAGAGCAGGACCTGGTTCAACCCACTGCGCTACCACACCCTCCCCAAAAAAAAAAAAAAATTAAATTAAATTAACACATGTAGCTGACACTTTTTTTTAAAAAAACTCACATTGTTAACCTACTTACAGTTATTTGCTCATTTATGCAGCTGGGTAATTTTACTGGAGTAATTTAGGGTAAGTACCGTACTGAAGGGTACTACAGCTGGAGGTGGGGTTCAAACCTGCAACCCTTTGGTCCAAAGGCAGAAGCTCTAACCACTTCCAGCATAAATTATTTTAGTTGAATAGTTGATATATTTTGAAAAAAAATATCTTATTATTAAATAAATGTTTTTAGCTGCATATATGCAGAAATATCAGAACACAATGTACCGTTTCGACTTTTCGGTTTGAAATCAGTTTAATTTCCGCAGATGCCCGTCTCAGGGTTTCTTTCCAAAAACAAGTTATAGCAAAATTATGGTGCTTCAGCAGCATTTAGTGAAAATTTTAACACGCAGAGCAACCAGTCTCCTACAACATGTACAGTATTTTTTTACTGGGGTTTACTGTGTTTTTTTAAAAAGTGGATTATAAAGCCTCCGCAAGGGGGCGCAACCGCCTCCATGCTCTCTTGGTGGCAATGTGCAGTGCAGAAAGTAAACAGTACAGTAAAAGTACAGTAAACTGAGAGCATGGAAGTCTGGGAGAATAAATGACTGCGACAAAAACATCCAAATATGACATCTGAGTAAATACTGTTAAAATATTGTATATTACTGTATTAAAATATTGAATAAAACAATAATATATTGATAACTGCTCAATTAAGGTTGAGAATTAAATTAAGTGAGATTCCATATTATACAGTTCAATGTTAATATGAGTCATTGGTTTAAGTCTGAGTTTATATTCTAAACATTTTATATGAGGATTCAGGCTAAAGTTTGAGATGATATAATAGAGTGTGAGGGTATGAAATGATAATGAAAGGGACTGAATTTTGACGTTACTGAAGCGGGAGAATGTGCGTTTTTGAGAATATTTATTGAAATCTGAGAATATTATCATTTGGGATTTCGCTAAATGAGGCTGAGTTTGAGGTCGGGAGTTGAATTTTGAGATCAGTGTGGGATCAGGAGGCGTGGAGTGTTTAAAGCCTTTGCACCCAAAAGACCTGGGTTCGAATCTCACCTCCTGCTGTAGTACCTTGATCATCAGTGATTATTGATATAGTAGAAATTAGTCTGCTGTATAATTAAATAAAGGAGCCGTCTAACATCATAAGTTGCTTTGGAGAGAAGCATCAGCCGAAAGAATAAATGTAAAGGAATAAGATTTCGAGGGTCTACAGTCGTTGAAAGAATTTGAAAACTGATCTTTAAGAATAATGTGCAGAAGATCTAAGTCAGAGGCGTAAAAGTGAGATTTTTTTTTTTAAATTCTTTGTGATTCGACATCAGTAATAAAGAATAATGGCTTCAGGTCGGGCACGGAAGGTTCCGGAAGCTCGGGGCATTTTCTTTATTCATATCGATCAGGCCACACACTGGTTAAAAAAAAAAAGAAAAAAAACATGTCACATCCTTCCTGAGAATGAAAATCAAGTTACTAAGCTGCGGGGGGGGGGGGACTGCTGACAGCCACAGGACGTCACGGGTTCCATCACACAAGTGGGTCACAATGAACTGGCAGAGTGTGTAAGTTTACACTGTGGGCCCCGATTATTGTCTACAGGCATAACACATAATGACAATGTTTTATACATTAAAATGATGCTGCGACTCTCAGTTGTTCTAGCTTTCAGTGGGGGGGGTGCGTCTCCAGCAGGCTGAGCAGGGCCATTGGTTTACCACAGACACACACACACACACACACCTGGGGTGATGCTGAGCCGCTCCGCGCTCCCCGTCTGACACGGCCGACTATTTTTATGACCTCCAGCATTTTTAGGCCGCGGAAACAAGGGACAGACGGGACAAAAAAGGCGTAGGAATTCCGCTGTGCGTGTTGGGCTTTACCTTCCGAGCGACACTCCCCGTGATATAGATCATTCCAGAAATCTGCCAAATGTAATGGAATGACGAAACTGCATTGGGCAGGAGCTTTATGGAGAATTTCTTTTTTTCTTTGTGAGTCTCCGCATGGTTTCGAAGTCAGACAGAGGCAGACAGCCTTGTGTCACAGAGTCGGACACGGGGCCGTCGCTGGGGCAGGAAGCCTGCGGCTTGACGTGCAAGACGGCGGGGGAAGCGGCAGCACGACTCGAAGGAGAACTGCACTTTTGAGTGCGTGGCAGAGGCACGTGGGCCCACCTGGGTGCAGAGCGACGCAGGTGGGCCGCCAGCTGACCTGTCGGTGCCCCGCTTTCCCCCGCACGCTCTCACCGTTGCTACGACTTCACCACACTATACCGCACTATTTACCAGGGTCGCACGAAAAGCTGCGTATCTCACCACGCGCGTTTGAGCTGATGATCACTTCCTGAAAAGGACACCCTCTGAAAATGCAGAGCACAAAATTATTATTTTTATTTATTTATTCATTTATTTTATTGATTTTTTTTTTTTTTAATCAAACAACATAAAAACACCTATATAATAGTTTTATTTAGTAGTTGGCCGCAAACGATGTTTAAACTCCCAGTTTATTACATCAGTTGACCATGTTGATATTTACATTTAGTTATCAGACACTTTTATCCAAAGCGACTTCAAATGAACTCCATGTAGTGTTATGAGCCCACACACCTTATTCACCGCGGTGACTTACACTGCTAGATACACTACTTATAGTGGGTCACTCATCCATACATCAGTGGAACACACACACTCTCTCTCTCTCTCTCTCTCTCTCTCTCTCTGTCACTCACACACTATGGGTGAACCTAAACAGCATGTCTTTGGACTGTGGGAGGAAACCAGAGCACCCAGAGGAAACTCACAAACCAAACTTCACGCAGACCGAGCCGGATTGGAGCAAAGCAAACCAGGAGCCGAGAGGCACCAGCGCTACCTGCTGAGCCGCTGTGCCGCTGTCAATATTTACCAGAGACGGCGTAGTTTGCAGAAGCCCAAAGTGACAGAACTGGTACTGTGCGGTGGACGTATTCCGGTTCATTTCTGCGCGGCACCCGTGTCAACAACTGGGGCAGTTCACACGTGTCCACACCTAAAAGATCAGCTGGTGCAGATCGAGCAAATCGTTCCAGGGCTCGGGCAGCACTTCCCCTCTCACCCAGAACGTTGATACGCACCCCATCGGACGCACACGCAGTTCCTCAAACACGTTCACCACCTGCACACACCGCCCTCCGCAGAGCACGGTCAGCAGCAGCAGCAGCAGCAGCAGCAGGGATCCAGCTCGCCAACACGGACAGGACAGGAGCGTTCCGGAATCAACCGCCGCACAGGACGGGAGATGCTGAGAAAAACGGATGGTTCTGGACAACCATTCAACCAGGTACACTTTTGGTAAATTACTCAGTGTGATGGTTCGCGTTCGCGGGGCCTTTGTCTATATTACTGTATTTATTTAGAAGATGCTTTTCTCCAAAGTGACTTCCAATAAACTCACACACACCTTATTCACCGCGGTGACTTACACTGCTAGATGCACTACTTACACTGGGTCACTCATACATCAGTGGAACACACACACACACTCTCTCTGTGTCACTCACACACTAGGGGTGAACTTGAACAGCAAGTCTTTGGACTGTGGGAGGAAACCAGAGCACCGGGAGGAAACCCACACAGACACGGGGAGAACATGCAAACTCCACACAGGCTGAGCGGGGTTCAAACCCACGTCCTCCCGCACCACCGAGGCACTGTGAGACAGCAGTGTTACTTGCTGTGCCCCCCCCGATAAAGGACCTTAAGGGCCTTTTTTAGAGAGGTCCTTATGAAATGTGTCATCCTACTTATCGCTTTCTCCCTTTTCATAAAGCACTTGCGTGCGGATCGCTCTACCTGCTCGGCACCGGTTTACAATGTGCTCTTTCTTCCTCCTTCGCTGCGGTCCAACTGGCTGTGTTGTCATGGTTTGGGGAACGCAGAAGAAAGGGAAGGGAAACGCACCGTCTGAGCACATCATGTTGACACAGACTAAAATTATTCAGCATAAGACATGTGGAAGTCACACAATATGATTCATTGCATGATTAGACCGCAGCGCTCTTGGGATTTCTCCATGTGCACATGATCCTCACTCAGTGCGTTTCAGTTTCGCTGCATGGAGTCAGCATGACAGAACCTCTTCATGTGCCCAGAACAAGGGCTCAGAATAATCAAATTATGATGGAATTCCTCGTGCGAAAAAATGACCAATACGTTCTGCCCATAATAATCCATCATCTGAAAAGAGAGCAGGGTTTGCATACCTTTCAAGGTAAAGGGACTCGAATTAAATGTACACTGTGATGCGCTTCCCAGTATTCAGCTCGAAGTGTCCTTCCCTAAAACATGGTTTACATTTTTATATATTTTTCTAAAATATGCTGCAAAACGCCGCAGCAAAGCAGACAAATTGCGGGGGGTTATTTAAACACACACACACACACACACACACACACAAGCTCCTTATGACCATCTTATAATTGTTTTAACGGGTTTATTGGCTCCATTAAATCACCCCGTTGAGCGAATCACCTTGTGAGGAGGTCGAACTACTGTTATCTCTTATAGAAACATGAATCACATACAGTAACACAACAGAAAAATATCATTTCTATTTAATCTTCGGGGGCACAGTGGCGCAGTGAGTTGGACCGGGTCCTGCTCTCCAGTGGGTCTGGGGTTCGAGTCCCGCTTGGGGTGCCTTGTGACGGACTGGCGTCCCGTCCTGGGTGCGTCCCCTCCCCCTCCAACCTTACATCCTGTGTTGCCGGGTTATTCTCCCGCGACCCCATCTGGGACAAGTGGTTCAGACAATGTGTGTATTTAATCTTCTTTCATCTATCCACATTTTACAAATTTTCCAGTTTATATTTACCCGTGAGGGGGTGCAGTGGCGCAGTGGGTTGGACCAGGTCTTCTTCTCTGGTGGGTCTGGGGTTCAAGTCCCGCTTGGGGTGCCTTGCAATGGACTGGCGTCCCATCCTTGGTGTGTCCCCTCTCCCTCCGGCCTTACGCCCTGTGTTGCCGGGTTAGGCTCCGGTTCCCCGCGACCCCGTATGGGACAAGCGGTTCAGAAAACGTGTGTGTGTGTGTGTGTTCCACTGATGTATTGATGAGTGACCCAGTGTAAGTAGTGTATCTAGCAGTGTAAGTCACCGTGGTAAACAAGGTGTTTGGGCTGATAACACTACACAGAGTTCATTGGAAATTGCTTCGGAGAAAAGTGTCTTCTAAATAAATAAATGTAGATGCTGTTCTGTCAATGACAGACTGGCACCTTGTCCTCGGTGTGTCCCCTCCCCCTCCAGCCCCGTGTTGCCAGGTTAGTCTCCGGTTCACCACGACCCCATTTGGGACAAGTGGTTTCAGTCAATGTGTGTGTGTGTGTTCTGTCAATGCACAGTTAGGGGGGCAGTATAGGCAGGGAGGGGGTCATTTACATTTATTCATTTAGCTGATGCTTTTATTCACAGTAACTGACAGTTGTTTACCCATTCATACAGCTGGGTAATTTTACTGCAGTAATTTAGGGTAAGCACATTCTGCAAGGATGCAACAGCTGGAGGAGGGTTTCAGACCTGTGACCTTTGAGTCCAAAGACGGCAGCTTTAACCGCTGCTCCAGCAGCCGCCCCCGTAAATCCTAAATTATAAATTTACCTCGTAGCGTAAACTTCCTACATTTACTTAATAGCTGCGAACAAGTCGAATTAAAATCATATTCTATTTAAAATTTTCATACGCAAAAGGCATGTTAAGGTTCCGCATATTAAATCAAGAGGGCCCGGGACAGAACCGTCTCGAACGCACTTCGGGCTCCTGTTTTTCTTTAGTATGAAGTTCCAGTTTTTTTGGCTTGAAAAAAACAATTTTTTTGTATTTTTATTACAGTTTCATGATCTTTTTCCTCCTTGGGCTTTGAAATTAATAATAAAATAAATGGCAGAGGTCCATCCCAGCGAATCCGGAGAGACTGGGGGGACACCGCCGATGTACTCCGGTGACGCCAATGAGCAACGCTGGCAGTTTCTGCTCATGAAAGCGTCTCATTTTCAGTGCAAACTCTTCACGACCGTGAGTCACCTGCGAACGTGAGCAATGATGCCGCGCGGAGTTTGTGACCGTGACCGTGACCGTGAGTCCCGACTCCGGCCCACAACTCCCCCCGCCGAAGTCCTCCTGACTCCCAGCATCCTCTCCTGGGGGGGGGGTGTGTTTGTGAGCATTTGGCGCTTCTGCACACAAACACACACTAACGCGTGCTCGCACATGCACAAAATAACTGCCTCTTCCGCTGAACGCAGCTATCTGTGTCGCCTACTTACGCAAGCACCTTCTGAAACCGCACGCTGGCTGTGTCTGTCTCATGAACCGTCTCACGAACGCACGCGATCCAGAGTCCGGCCCAGACGTCTCAGTTCGAACACCAGGAGGTCTTGAGGTGTAGTGGTGCAATGAACTCCCCTCCTCCTCCACCCCCCCCGTCAAGGAGGCGGTTGTTGGAACCGATCCTTTTTCGGGCGACTTGATGGCCTCTGGAGTCTCGCCGACGAGTCTCGGTGAAGCTTCAGAATTCTTTCTTGCTCTTCTGCAGAATCTCTCCAGCTCTTCTCGTCACAGATCTGCACACACACTTGACACAGATGTATTTTAATGTGCCCAAGTGTGTCCAGTGTGCCTCCCACACACACACACACACACACACACACACACACACACACACACACACACACGCGCGCGCGCGAACGTCTCTTACGTCTTTCAGCACAGCCTGAAATTCACTTACTGGGATGTACTTTAAACAAAAAAGAGACCCAGTCGATACTTTTTAGCCCCCATCCCTGATATGTGAAAAATAACCAAATTACACAGGCATTCTGTGTTCTGGAACTTTCTACTGCATGTGCTTCACAGTCATAAATAAAGGAAATGAATGCAAAAAATATGATGAATAATACAATGAAGGTTAGGAAATAATAACGTATAATAGTTTAAAAAAAAAAAAAAAAAAATTAAAAAGTACATTCCAGCAGGGTGAAATTCTGAAAACTCTATTGCAAATAATAATAATAATAATAATAATAATAAATACATGCATAAATAAATAGATATGTAGCAGCTATAATAATTTTAAATTAGCAAAAATGCACTGAGTGTGGCCTTCCGTTAAAAAAAAAAAAAAAACACAAGACGGGCAACGTTTTGCCAGAATGATCTGAAGTGGTTGCGGCTTTATGTCTGACTCTTAGAGAGCGAAGGAGACGTCTGCTGTACCGCCTTCGACGCGCGTCCGCTCCGAGGCCTTTAAGAGGAGGTCCGGTCGCACCCTTGGCCAGCACGTTCCCCGCAGGCGTCAGAAAATCTTCACCAAGTGACACGGGAGCCTGCGAGAACGGCCTTTGCATTTATAAACCGTGCGTAGCTACCAGCGAGAAGACGTGCACATGCACAAAGATGCCCACACACACACACACACACACACACACACACACGCGCGCACACACACACCCACCTTGTGCGCTATGTGTCTGAGGTTTCCTCCTTTTCAAAGGGTCAAAAGTCACCTTCTCCTCCTGTGGTTGTGCTGCAAAATTTTTCTCCGTCGACTAATTGCACCAAGTCCACTGCAGACGCGTCTCAACCCACGGACAAACCGCACACGTACAACACTTGTGAACAGGGGCCGCGGCTTATCTGTAACGATTGCGGACTTTCCGCAAAGATAGATATTATTTTCCAAGCCGGAACAGCGAATCATGACATATTACATTATTGACTCATGTTTACGAACAGAAATATATATCGACAAACCAGAATAGTCTCCGGAGATAAAACACGGAGGATCTTACAGGGTATTTCTTTTTTCAGAGCGATGCCTGTGTGCAACTTTCTCATGACAGCAGAAGACACTCCGATGACGCAGTCACTCGGATGCGGAACATAATTCGATGGGGGTAATTTTTTTTTTTTTTTTTTTTTTTTTTTAAATTGAAGTTCTCATACCTAATTGGTGGTATTTTCACTCCAAGGTCATTTTAAAGTTTCCTTTTTTCGCAAGGCACAATCAGAATTACTCAGATGAAAGCCAACAAAGCAAACCTGCTGATGGACCAGATACGAGCAGATCACATCTTCGCGTGTTTCACAGATGAAAATGACTCATATTGGCACTTCTGTGAAATCTCAGATTTTTTTTTTTTTCCCCCGTTCATTATTTTGTTTGTCTCTGGAGGAAAGATAAACCTCTCGATCGCTCGCGCTTCTCATCTTCTTTAACTCCTTCCTTAAAGGAGTATCTGTGGGTCACTAAGAACAAATGTGACCCGCTACGAGTTACTGGAAATGGCCCACATGTTAAATATATGATTTTTCATTTCGGACTTGAATTTAATATCCAGTAAATATCCGTATCGCTAATCCTGCACCGGGTTATTAGAGAACCTCCATAGTGATGCTCAGTTCATATTTTCGTTTTCAGCCCCTTTTAGGGATGTAAAGACTGTTCTGTACGTTCGGTTTCGGGGCGAAACCAAGCAGCTTTCTGTTCACCTGGTAGAAGAACAGGATGTTTCGTTGTCACATTTGCTGGGCCCCAAGATGCTGGGTGTGTGTGTGCGTGTGTGTGCGCGTGTGTGTGTGTGTGTGTGCGTGTCTCAATTGCATGACCCTGTGCTGCACCTGGCTGCACTGCAGATGGAACCCAAGACCACAGCGTGCTCTTGCTCTGTGTCCCTTGCTTTGTGGTCTTCACCAATGGAGGTCTGTCACGTTCTGGCCCCTCGGAGTACAAAAGACGGTTGATTTCACCATGGTCGCCTCACTTACTACCACGGGCGCCAGGGGCATGCAAGCAGATGACTAGCGCAGATGGTTTTGTCATCAGCAGGATCGGGGCCTGCCTGAGAGCGGTGAAAAATCCATGAGGGGTGGAGGGATGGCGGGGTGTATGAACAATTATGAACCGAACACTTAAAGCGCAATTCTCGGAAAAATTTACATGTTACTCATGTCATGCACTTGAGAGAAATATGTCTTAAAAATGGTAGTTTCCTTTTTCGGAAGGAGAGCTCGGTAAAAGCGCAGCCAAGATTTAAGATAATAATAATAATACTAATAACGCTCTCCTGCTGTTGCTCGTTGAAATGATACGGTAAGAATGACGCAGATGAATATAAACTGGTGAATAACTGTAAGTGGATTGATACCGTTCACATGACAATTCAAGTCGCCTTGGACAAGGGTGTTAAGTAAAAAAAAAAATAAATAAATAAAAAGAAAGAAATAATAACCTCTCTTTGTGTTAATGTAACAAATTCTTCATATTATCTCCGAGATGTATGTCGCTTTGGAAAAAAAAAAAGATGTCTGCTAAATACATAGAGGTACAATGCAAATGTAATAATAATAATAATCATAAGAATAATAATGTTACAGCATCATTCAGGCAGACAAGCAGGTAAAAGCAATTTACGAAGCAAAGACAGAGCTTTAGAAGAAATTAAACTCCGCGGAAAAAGGCGAAAACGCACAAACGCACGTCGGTGCGTCATGGTAACGTTACAAAAATCGATTTTACATGTACTTTTAAACAAAAAGCGGCATGATTACAGTTCGCCGGAGCTCAGAATGCGCCGAAAGACATGGGATGATCGCCGTTTCATAATGCAGATGTGAGAATGACAGTGCGTGCCATTGACCACAGAAAAGACCATACTGCCTACTCATTCTGCACCTAGATAGCTACCCACGTGGAAAGTGTGTTGTCAGGAAAGCGTTTTCTCTCACGCCGTTCACTTTTCTTTTATTTATTTATTTGTTTATTTACGTTAGATATTTTGAACCCATCCATCCATCGATAACAACCGCCTGTCAGGAGCGGGGTCGCGGCGAACCGGACCCTAACCCGGCAACGCGGGGCGTAAGGCCGACGGGGACGCACCCAGGATGGGGCGCCGCTCCATCGCGAGGCACCCCAAGCGGGACTCGAACCCGTTTTGAGCCCTGCTGCCGTCAACTAGGGGTCGATGCACTTTTCAAGGCGTTGAAACACCTGTAGGCCCTTTATCGTGAGCATATTTGAATTTTGGATGCGAGCGCAGCAGGAGGTTATTGCGCACCGCGTATCAGGCCACGGTGCGTTTTATTGGCAGAGCTCAAATCACACTGCTTTAATTTCCTAAGTAATTCATATATTCACAACAAAAAATTTAAAAAAAAACAAGACCCCCCCCCCCCCCCGAAAAAAAAGACTTTCAATTTGTACCAGTTCCAAATCATAAGCTACTTGTTCAAAGTGATTAAATCAGTTCATAATCTTGCTGGCAGGGCAACCTGCTGAAAACACTTCAGGTTTCTCTTGTAAGGAAGTGGTTATGGTAATACCATAGGCATGCAGCCTAGAGGAACGAGAAGTGCAAGACTTTTAAAGAGCAAGCAGTTGAGCAGCAGCGCCGAGTGGCAAAAGTTGTGGCAAGCTGTGAACCACTCGCCGGAGGCAGGTAAGAACGCGTTCGGAGACCCAAGACTTCGGTGACCAACAGGTGCTTTTTACCTAGAGGGACAGGCGTACGCTGGTGTTCGCCGTGACGGTGAGATGTGCTGCCGAGGTCGACGCGCGGAGACGTGAAGCAAGAAGTCGAGCGCCGTCGTAACAGCTTCAGCGGAGTATTTCTTTTCAGTTATTGTGAAATCGTCGTTGCAAATGATAGAGAGGAAATTATGATACTTGGATGGTTTAACAGCATCGTGAGATGAGCATTCACGAGACGAACGGACACCGTTACTTGATGCATGAAAAATTGTTACATGAATTCCTCGCACGGCCTTAGCCTGTCGTTTATGAAATTGCTCGGCGGGACACGTTTCCCTGTGCAGGCCACATTTTTGAAAGGACAAAGCTGAGTTATGTGAAAAAAACCTTGTTTTACATGTCTGTGCACCCCGGTGCTCTGTTACGCTGCAGCAGTGAGGCGTGCAGGAGCATCTGACAAGATTATCAGCACCAACATCCAGCTGCGATAACTGGAAATGAATGGTCTTCATACCTGGAGTTTGCCCAGATGGGTGATTCCAGCTCAGATTTGCAGGGAAATAAATCAGTTATTCCACAGAGATGCTGCACTACATACACAACCGAAAGACGGCGGTTTTCAGGATGACTCAAAACATTCGACCAGCTCTGAATTTTCAGCTTACCAACTGTTTTGTAAATACCACCAAAGTGTTCACCTGCCACCTGCATTCTTCTGCTCAAGAAATCTAACATGGCTTACACCGTTTTTTTTTTTTTTTTTTTACCATGTATGCTGGTGAGAGCTGGATAAAAAAAAATGGCTTTTGGGTCCAAGCGACGAGGCAGCTCCTTTAGACCTGCAAAAGACCTTGTTTTTTGTTTTGCTCCGAAAAACAGACGCCGCCGACACGCGAGCTCAGATGGGCCAGTGACTGTAGTTTTTAAAGACTGAACACTTGTGGGAAAGAAAAAGTGTAGAACTGAAACCTAACTGGTTGAGTGACTTGTGTTTTCACAGAACGTGGACCACAGACATAGTTAGACAAGTAAACATTAACAAGCGTTGCATTTTTCAACTTGTTTTTTTCACACCCTCTTGTTAATACCATTATTATTATTATTATTATTATTATTATTATTGCAATTAATTCACTTTTTTTCTTTAGCTGACATCATCTTTGTCCAAGGCCACATGCAATGCGAGCTTGGAATTTTTTCTAGAACAGAAAAAAAAAAACTGGTGTCCCAGTTCATGAACGCATGCGTATTTTCTCTCGTTTCATTGCAGAATGTCGAATTATATTTACACTCACATTTATTCATTTAGCAGATGCTTTTCTCCAAAGTGACGTACATCTCGTAGAAAATACAGTTTTTGCATTACGTTAGGAGAGAGACATTGCTGCAGATGTGTGACTCTTAAGTGCAGTTAGTTTCCTTCGCCATATGCACCGGCGTTCGTCACACAAGCAGCTGGATAAAACTTTAGCAGAATATCGCAGATTCCTAATCACCTTCCTAGTAGGTTTTTTTTTTGGAGATACATTTACGTCACGTTGCAGGAGTGGCTCTGTAAAGGACTGGTCTGAGCATGATCATGAACAATTATATCTTACACGATCTTAAGAGATGATGGGCGAAGCGAGTCTGGAAGAGGTGAGTTTTCAGACCCTTTTTAAATGTGAGCAGAGATTCAGCAGTACTGAGTGAGAGGGGGAGGTCGTTCCACCACAACGGAACCAGAAGCGAGAACCTCCGTGCTTCACCTTTCATGTGCGGGACCACCAAGTGGGCAGATGTGGAAGACTGAAGCGGTTTGGTTGGGGTGTAGCGGTTGATCAAGTCTTCTAGATATCTGGGAGCAGTTCTACTGATGCATTTGTAAGCCATGACCAGGGTCTTGAATTTGATGCGGGCAGCTATAGGAAGCCAGCGCAGAGAAATGAGAAGAGGAGATACTTGCAAACGTTTCGGCAAGTCAAACACAACTCTTGTAGCAGCAGCGTTCTGTATCGGCTGTAGAGGTTTGATGGCAGTAGCGGGAAGGCCACACAGGAGAGAGTTGCAGTATCCAGACAGGATGTCACCATGGCCCGGGCAGGTAGTTGGGCAGAGTCACTTGTGAGATAGGGACAGATATCATGCAGAATGTATCTGCAGGTCCGGGTTGTGGCTTCGATGTGCCGAGAGAAAGACAGACTTGAGTCAATCGTCACTCCCAGACTCTTAGCCGAGGAGGTCGGCAAAATGAGTGAGATCGTGACAGGAGGACAAGCCAGCTGGAAGATGTAGGATCTCTATTTTGGAGACACTGAGTTGGAGGTGGTGATCAGACATCCATACAGTGATGTCCAACAGGCAGGCAGCGATGCGTGGGGAAATGTCTGATGCTCCAGGTGGAAAGGAGAGGCGGAATTTTGGTACGGAATTTTTCAAATTTTGCCTGTGGATATGTTCCGTTACTAAACATGTCTTATTTCATTTGCAGCGTTATCATGACTAACTGCTCCTTCGACACAGTTGACAACCTGATGAGGTCATTAGAGCTGGTTATCTACATCCCCATCTTTGTCTTTGGACTCCTACTCAACATCCTGGCTCTTGTGGTCTTTTACGTTGTGCTGAAGAAGCGGACCGAGACAACGATATACATGACCAACCTGGCCCTCATGGACCTTTTGTTGCTCTTCTCTCTGCCGTTCAAGATGCACGCCACCAACCACAAATGGGCACCAAACAAGAAGGAGCTCTGCTCCTTCCTGGAAAGCCTGTACTTCATCAGCATGTATGGCAGCATCTACACCATCATGTTTATCAGCATCGATCGCTACGTGGCCATCAGGCACCCGATCAAGGCGCGGAGCATGCGCTCCCCAAAGACCGCCATCATCGTGTGCGTGTTGATCTGGCTCTTTGTGCTGGGCGCCACCTCGCCCGTGTACCGGCTGCACGACATCACGGAAAACGAATTCCACTGCTTCCATGGCTTCTCCAAGGATGGCTGGAACCCTGTGCTCATCGCCTGCCTGGAGGTGTTTGGCTTCCTGGTGCCAGCGCTGGTGCTGGTGTCTTGCTCTATCCAGATCATCCTCAGGCTGCGGCAGTCGCAGGAGATCAGCCCCAAGAGGCAAGACTGCATCCGCATTATCTACAGCAACCTTCTCGCATTCCTGCTACCTTTCACACCGAGTCACCTGGCCATCTTCCTACAGTTCCTGGTGCACCAGGGAATCATCACAGCCTGCAGCCAGAAGACCGAGATCAGCCTATTTCTGCAGATTGCTTTGAGTCTTTCAAACGTGACCTGCTGCCTGGACGCCCTCTGCTATTACTTCATGACCCGAGAGATCCGCTCCTCCAAAGACATCCTTTCCAGGTCCATCAGCTTCCGGAGGAACACCAGCATCTCGGAGGGATGATGTGTGGAACTCATGGCTGTAGTTTTCCAGCGGCGGGACTCTGACACGTGACGGATCATCGCCCCTCAAGATGTTGCCCATCATGGACTGACAGCACAACTCTTGACTTTCATTTCGTCTGTACAGCCATGAGGTGCACGTGTTAATGACTAATATTAAAAATTTACAAGAATGTAGCGACTCCAGTTTTGCAGGCAGCAGCAACGTGCAGCATTCTAGACAAATAATCGGCTCATTATTATTCACCAGATATGGGTTTAAACGAAAGTTAGGGTGTCTTCGTATCAGTGTCGCAAAGTGGAGTCAACATTTAATGAAGTACTGATATGTAACAATGTACAGTATGTGCATGTAAACACACTTTACGTTTACACTTGATGTGCCTATAATGAAACGCATGATTAATTGTGGTGATGTGAAGGGAACGCTGGGAAAATATCCAACCACTCCAGCCCCCCACTGCATGAACCTAGAAACCCATCCAGTCACTTTACAGACTAAACTCAAGAACCCAAGGACTTGGCATCCGAAAAGAGGGGACGTCTCCAAACTGCAGAAAGGTTCAAACCTTAATTTATTCTGTTCTTTGTTTTATTTATTTTCTTTAGATAGGATTTTTTCTTTTAAGTGGTTATTACTCAGGTAAATAGTTTTGTTTGTTCCTTTTGGTTCTGTTTGATGTGTAATAAAAAAGCTTTTCTCCATTTTTCCTTAGAGAGAACCACAGTCTGTATGTAATTACAAACATGAGCACATGTAATTTGTACCTTAAAAACCATAATTACTACTGAAAGTTGTCTCCTAGCTGTCCGCTGGCCTGAAACTATCTCTGAAAAGTCCTGTGATTTTTTAGCATAGTGTAAAAATAACACCTGTCATAATAATGAGCCATAAAACTATATATACAATATATATATATATACATATATATAAAATAAATTTAAAAAGTGCCAAACAAAAATTAAAAGGCAAAGGAAAGCCTTACCTATCAGTTTAAAAACCCAAAGAGATAAAATACAGAGAATTTTCTTGAAGGCCAGTATCAATAGATGCAAATGATTTCAGTTGCTTTAATACTCATTTAGCGCAAATGATTTAAGAATAGCTCAGCAGAGGTGCGTTATGAGCATTAGAATGATTATAGTAAATGTGTTATGGAAATTACCAGAAATAATAATAATAATATGTATATCATAATAACATTTATTTAAATAGCACCTTTATAACCATTAGCAGACACTTTTCTCAAAAGAAACTTACAATGAGCACTATGCAGGACTCATGTGACACCTTTTCAGCCAAGGTGACATACAGTGCTTGAGACACTAGAGTACATCACTCATCCTTATACCAGAGCAACACGCGCTCTCTCACTCACACACTATGGACAAGTTAGGTTTACCAGATCACTCAAAATACGTGTCCTTGGACTGTGGGTGGAAACCCATGCAAACTGCCCCTGTACTGAGCAGGGAACGAGTCCACTTCCTCTCGCACCACCCAGCCGCTGCACCATCGTGCACCCTGTAACAATAAATGGGGACAACTCTTGGGCAAAAAAATTAAGAAAATAAAAGTAGGGCAGATGTAGATACATTTATTGCAACAGCAGATCGGATGTGTTCAGTCCAAAACCGCCTTTGGTTCTTAAATTCAACCCTGAAGTAAAGAAATTTGTGACAAATATTATAATTTAAAAACTTAGCATTTAAGAACAACAGAATCCATTAGCAATGACCACTTGTCAAGTTCTGGATTACGGTAGTCCGGACCCTATCTCAGAAACGGTGTGAGGCAAGGTACACCGTGGATAAGATGCCAGTCCATCACAGGGCAATCACTCACACACACACACACCACAAGCAAGTTAGTCACCGATTTGTCTGAAAACATGTCTCTGGACTGTGGGAAGAAACCAGAGCACCCAGCGGAAACCCACACGAACGTGGGAAGAACATGATTTGACCCCACATTCCAGAAGCTGTGACAAACAAGTACCCGCTGCGCCACTTTGTGGTTAAGTAATTAAACCGGTTGTTTTTTATGTGGATCTTTAACAGGATTTAAAGGTGTCCAGATTAGTTCTCATACTCTGTACTAGATACTGAATTAGATATTCTTCATTTAAAAATTAAGAGCTTTACAATTATGAGTTTCAATCCGGTTAAGAGTTTGTTTTAGAAGAATCCATCTTACCAGCAGGTTTTAGGACGTTTTTATGTTTAACTATCTTATCTATAAACCACAATTAAGTCATTTCATAATTCTGCCATTGTTCTAAGCACACTAAACATTTGCTTGTAGTTCTTGGTTTCAGAAGCAGACAAGAACACACTCTTTACTGAAAGTGAGTTACACACACACACTTTGGTTGGACCAGATGCACTGCATCATAAACCCACGCACACAGAAATGGGCACGCGCGCATTCTTTCGTGCACAATGCCACTTTCCTAAACACAATAGCAGTGGTTTTGTTGGGGGCGGAGTTTATTAACCTGCCAGGAGGATTTGAACACTGAAGGGTTCAGTAAATCCGACTGAGTTCTTGGTAAAAACAGGCTTCTCGAAGTATCTCTTGAACTTCACTTTGAAGTGTCTGCGTTTATGTTATAGCGCCCCCTTCTGGTAGCACGTGTACTTGCGGATTTGACTCTATTGTACGTCCATATAATAATCCAATTTACGGAATAAGCTCATAAAATCATCTATAGTATCAGTGGCGTTACTGGGGGGGTGCGGACCGCACCGGGTGACACCATCAGAGTGGGTGACACCAAAATGACTATCTATAAAAGCTGTGTGCAGTTTTTCATCAGAAATGCATATTTTTATATATATATATATATATATATATATATATATATATATATAAGAATATCCCTGTAGTTATAACAACAAAAACATGTGGCGTAAGCCCAGCTAACATGTATCAATATACCTACAAGGCTAAAACTCTATGCTAATTTACTTTTTGAACCTTCCAATGCGCTCCGGCCAGAGCTCTCATCATTATCCAATTACAGTGACGCTTCGAATCACGTGGTTTCGTCTGCATGCGCTACAAGCGCGCGCTGTTGTTTCCGTTGCTCTTGCTGTTTATAGTCGCTGATTTTGTCACATTTTCTGGTGTTTTAGCTACAATACCGTGGTAATTAGTATTTGTGAACCTATCAATAACGTTAAAATAAACATAATTTTGATGTACTCATTAAAGTTTTTACTTCAAATTCTGTAGTTTTCTTACCGAATTTTCACTTTAACCAATAATGTAAATAATGTAAATACATCATGTAAATGTATTTACATTTGCACAAATGTAAATACATTTCCGCGGTGTGTATGTTGTAATTTAAAGGTGTAATTTCAATTTTGCTAGCTGTTATGTCACTACTATGGCCATTACATTCAGTGATGTAGGAGGTCCATCGGGGGGTAACGCCACTGATATATTTTATACTTATTTTGTACATATTTTAGCCTTTTAATTTTGCATCACAAGTGTGAAGTTTTTCTCTGAGCCTGCCAAAACAAAAATACATGAAATATTAATAGAAACAAACGATAAAACATCCAATAAACGCCACGACTAAAGCTGCTTTTGGGCAAAGGGCCAGGAATTGGTGAAAATATTTTATCAACAATGATCCTGATGATTCTGACACCTGAAGGACTTGAGACTGTTAAAAATTAACTAGAGGTTTAAATTAGGTTTACCATCTGCGACCGAAGCGGGCCATTCCTCTCCCTCTGAGCCGGTGCGGCCTCTGGGTCACGGGTCCGAGCGCAGGGGAGGACAGCAGAAGGGCGTGAGGAGTTATTTGTGTCCAAACTCTGTTTTTCACACCTAAAATACTATTGGTTCGGATGTCCAGGTGCGGCCTGTCTGTCCGAGCGCTTAGTCAACAGAGAATGTCGAAAGGTGGGAGCAGAGGGACTGAAGCCCCCCTGCGGTGCCCCTCAAAGGGGGCAGTTGGTAGCATAGTGGTTAGAATTACCACCTTTGAATCCAAAGGCTGCAGGTTTCATCCCCAACTCAGGCTGTAATACCATTGAGCAATGTACTTACCCTAAAATTGCTCTAGTAAAATTACCCACCTGTGTAAATGATTGTAACAGCAATACCAGGGGTGTAGCTACATGGTGGCTGTGGGTGGCCAGTGCCACCCCTGACTGAAGCTTGGCCACCCCCCTTGTGCAAAGCCCTCTCACCATACTGACAGGTGACTTTTTTTCGCTGCTCAAACTTGTATGACGCACATTGTGTGCGGCGCTGTTAGGCTGAAGAGCTGAGAAACTGCCCGCACAGCCCAAACCTGTGTGTGTAGGAGGGAGGAGTAGGAGCGGTAAAATTCAATTTCGGGAGTGTTACTCCAGCCGACCGCTTGTCCCACGGAGGGTCACGGCAAGCCGGAGCCTAACCTGGCAACACAGGGCACAAGGATGGAGGGGGAGAGGACACACCCAGGACGGGACGCCAGTCCATCACAAGGCACCCCAAGCGGGACTCGAACTCCAGACCCACCGGAGAGCAGGACCCGGTCCAACCCACTGCACCATCGCACTCAATACTGCAACTGCTAGCTAGCTAATTTTGAAAAATAATGTTACGACATCATATCCTTACGTTACGAGTCTGTCACTGTTTTTTGTAAGTAGCTATTAAATTTAATAATAATAAAAGTGTTTCTCGATAGGTGTGTTTGTCTAAACTGTAGCACAAGAAAAGGAAAGCAGGGGAAGATAGGAAGAGACTTTCCTTTATTACAAACTGAGGACTAGTAGCAGTAAAACTGAAAATGACGAAGAAGCAGGGAAATTAATGCTACAGAGAGGGAAGAAGCAGGGAAATGTGTGCTGCTAAGAGAGACAAGGAGGAAGCAGAGATACAGTCGAGAGGGAGCTTGTGGAGAAGCTCTACAGACACAAGACACATCAGACCAGAATCAGAATTGTGCAAAAACACTCACGTAGTCAGTCGTTGGCCACCAGCTATGTAGGTTACATCAGTTGTATCTGCAAACTTTAAAAATTAATTTCCAATACCCAATTTGCATCATTAGCATCTAAATATACAAATAATGTAGAATAAGGATCGTGTTAAATGATATTAGAATCTTTTTACAGACATTTCTAGGTACTGCCACTTTAATTTCTTGTGTACATTTGTAATAAATGAAATCTGTAGAATTTAAAGAATTTCTGTCTGTAGAATTTGCTTTTGGTACAGCATGTCACAGTCAGTTATTCTTTTTTTTTTTTTCTTTTTTTTTGGCCACCTCAATGAAATCACTGGGTCTTACCTGGCCACACGTGAAAAAAGTTCTGGCTACGCCCCTGACTGTATCCTTACAGAGGATAAAATTAAGCATCAGCTAAATTAATAAATGTAAATGTGACCTCACTAGAGTGTAAGCCCATGTGACACCTCCATGCTGGGTAGGGCTAAGGTTACAATGTATGCAGCCCCCTTCGATTTTACCACAGTATGGCACATCAGCGGAGTGTACCCTAGATAATAACAGCGTCACGAGTGAACAGACAGACGTCAGTGACCGCAGAAGCGGTACAGTTAAACATCACTGTTCAGTTTTCTGGTTCACCCATAGTTGCACCAACCTTCCAGACCATATCTACAAGGGAGTGGAAAGTTTAACCCAACAACCAACCCCAGCTGCTGAACTGTGTCACGAAAAACATCTGCAAGGGGCTGCATGGATGGACTCGCATCTACCGTGAACTCACCCAGCAGAGCTTGTAGAGCTGGTCTACAGGGTTGTCGCACGTGTCTTGCACGGTGTTTGCAGGTTTGCGGCAGAAGGGAAGGAAGAGACCGTCAGGTGTTGGCAGTTGTCATGCAGGCGAGCAGGTTGCAGTGCACACATAGCGCCATTGCGGTTGGAGTTCCGTCTCCCACAGAGGGTCTAGCAACCCACCCGCTGCTTCTCCACACACCTCGCACTCGTTGCCACATGCCATGGTTCTGTGAACTGTCTTCCTGAGCAAGTAAGTTCTCATTTTTGATTTCTCTTCCATCATTTCATCATTTGTTGGTTCACATTTTTATTACTGTGCTCACACTGAGATGGGGGAAGGAAGGGGGGGGGGGGGGGGGTGTTGAAGTTGAAGTTCTTCACCTCCCTGATGGTGTGGTAGAAATTAAATATGACTTTCTCCAGGCCACGTGCGATCTTTGGTGCATGGGAAATGGGGTAAAAACTGAGTGCGACACCGTTTTTCTTGAGTTTTGGCTGATGAAGAAGCGTTTCATCATCCCGAATCACACACATACACACACACAGCTCACGCAACTTCCTCAAAAAGGTGCTTAGAGGGATCTCACTCAGGGAAGTGGGCGAATCTTCTCGAGTGACCTCCAGAGCAGCGCTCCACGGCAGAGACATGTGATGTGCGCTGAGTCTCGACCTGCTCACCCACAGGGGCTCCCGGCACCAACGCTCTTCGAGAGAAGCGCGGAGGGGGTCGCGCTCAGGACCGCATGTCCAGGTCGGAGGAGACGCCGAGGACCCTGATCCACCTCCGAACAGGTCAGTTCTTGTGACGTAAAACGCGGTGAAACAAGGGCCGCTTGATGGTCAAGCACCGGCGAGTCGCGATCGCACCTCCGATGAACTGATGATGTCTCCGCTACAGTAGATGTTCGGAGAACTTCGCGGTTGTGACACTGTCTGCAGCCATCTTAGCCTTCTGAACGAACGAACGAACGAACGAACACACACACACACACACCATATCATATGCATATCTTCCGTCTTCTTCTTTTCTCCTGCCCATCTCACAATCACAGATAGTTTCAAAACGGCTTAATTTAAGGCTTAAGCAGTAAAATTATGTTCAAAATAACAAATAAATTGGAAATTATGTTAAAATAATAAATTATATATAAATAAAGGATTATGTTAAAAATAGTTATGACTCATGTTTCTCACAACAACGCTTGAGACTACGGGAAACCACGCGTTCGAACCCTACCGTGCGATGTTAGAACGTGTCCACGAGCGCCATTCGCTCGCGCGCGGGCTCCTCCAACATTCCATGTCCCCGCATCCAGGGTGTACCCTGCTCTTTACCCCATGCTTCCAGGATGGCATCCGGACCATCACAACACTCCACTGGACAGGGGTTCTTGACTAATGGAATTATTGTTTCAATCCAAATAATTTGAGTTCATAACCCACTTGTATATATTTGCATTTTCCTATTGCATACATTGTCCCTGTGTCATAGTGACAGTTTTGTTGCAGATAGATAGATATTGAGCAATCTAATCAATACGCTCCCATGAAAGCAATGAAGCTCAACAGGTCTTTGCGTCATTTCGTTATGTTACATTTGTCCACGTTTTTGACTTTTTTTGTTGTTTCTTACAACGAAAACAGACACACGGTACACGTTGTTTCACTGTGATACACACTTTCTCCAGTCCATATAAGCATCGTAGAGCCTGGAGCCCCAAAGTTCATAGTTTGGTGTTCCGTTTCAAACAGCAGAATGGCGGATGCCGTCCGCTGGGTCCAGTATGCCACCTACCTCCCAACCATCATCGTGTCTCTTCCGTTGAACCTGGCGGCCCTGTGGATGCTGTTCTTCAAGATCAGGCGCTTCACGGAGTCAACCGTGTACCTGACCAACCTGGTGATCAACGACTGCCTTCTCCTATTCTCTCTGCCCTTCAAGATATACGCTTACGACACAGAGTGGAACCTTTCCAGCACCTTCTGCTCCTTCCTGGAGAGCCTGGTCTACGTGAACATCTACGGCAGCATCGGCCTCATCGTGTGCATCTCCATGGACCGCTACGTTGCCCTGAAATACCCCTTCCAGATGACTAGACTGCGCTCCCCACGCAAGGCCGCAGTCATCTGCCTCTTCATCTGGATTACCATTTTCGGGGCAAGTATTCCTGTCTACAGCCTGCACGACGCCAAGGCCTTCTGCTTCCAGAACTTCTCCAACAGCACATGGGACAGGGTGGGCATCGTAGTTGCCATGGAAACCACGTTCTGCATCAGTGCGGTCGTCATGATTTTCTGCTCCATCCAGGTGGTGCTAATACTGCAAAAGATGCGCAGACGCAACCCCCTGGACAAGAAGCTGCGGAACAACAAGTCGGTGAAAATTGTCCTGAGCAATCTGATCACGTTTCTCGTGTGTTTCATTCCGTATCATGTCGCTGCCCTGTTGTATTTTCTCGCAAAGAAGCAGGTGATCACTGGGTTCAATGGTCGTCTGAGAGACTTTGTTCACATTAGTTCTTGCCTGAGCAGCGTCAACTGCCTCTTCGATGGCGTTTGCTACTATTTCATACTAAAGGAGAACGAGCAGTCGGTTAAACAGGAGCGGTGGCACCTTTTTTCAGTCACTCAGCGTTCGATCCTTCGGAACGAAGGGCCGAAGACCCAGGAATCTGCAGAGAATCTGTCTACTGGTGTTTCCAAGACACAAAACACAGCGTGTCCTTGATGACGGCGTTTTATCTCGTTTTGACACGTAAACCTTTCGTCACTCTTGTAAAGAACACAAATTGTTTTATAACGATAGGTAATAATGCTCCAGAATAATGTAAGAGCATAGTAATGTTATACTAAAGAGTACAGTACTCAGAAGCCATAACGAACAGAAAGGGAGTGCATTGCATGTTTGTATAGTTATTGCTGTACCCAAACGGGACATGACTCTAAGTACAGGATAATAAATTATTTTCCAATTCTTGCTCCTTATTTTATTTCCCATAACGTAGCATATGCACACAGTGAGCAGGGAACAGCCCACAGTGGGCATTGTTAGTGCCCTCTCTCCAGGAACCCAGGAGTGGCAGTTCCAGTTCGTATTTGCAGAAAAAAAATCAACTAAACAAACAGATCAAAAGTACCAGATAAGTGCTACCCCAAAAACAGCACCAGAGTTGAAACAGGAAACCAAAAAATGGGGGGTTGGGGGGGAGGGGTCAACACATGGGTTTCTCATGTTTTCAGAAAAGGTCAAACCAAATGAAAAGAGATCTAATATTACAATAAGAAGCTTCTCATAGTTTTTATCTGTTGCTTCTTGTTCTTATGCCAAACAAATTGCACCATAAAGCTGACCGAGCATAAAAAGTCAACTCTAGCTCTCCTCTTTAAAATCCAATATGATGCAAATAATCCAAAACTAGAAAATAAATGTATGTTAAATACAAGGTCTAAATATTCGTTTCATTTTGTCACCTCTGTGTGACATTTGGAGGTTTTCTGTAACTGTCTCTCAGTCTGAAGATAACTGTGGTTACGGTGTCATTCTGCCATTCTTTACAAAGGGAGGGGAAATAAACGTGGCTAAACACGGATGTGAGAAAGAGATAAAGCGGCTCACCATGATGTCCCAGACATTCTTAGCAAACAGAAACAAAACAGACAATTTCAGTGTCTCCAAAAAATTGCAGAGTATAGCATAGATGTTAAGCATATGGACTTGGATCCTGAAAACGATATTTATATAAACATAAAAAGCAGAGTTTTAATTGGTTCTCAATGTCCTGATAAGTTGCATGTGGAAGTAAGATCTGGACCAAAAGTGTGAATAACATTACGACATGTGGACAGTGGCATGCAAACCTCTAACATATAGCTGGCACAGGAAGTAGCGCTGCTGTCTCACAGCACCTGCGTGGTGCGAGAGGACATGGGTTCGATCCCCCCTTACTCCGTGTGGAGTTTGCAGGTTCTCTCTGTGTCTGTGTGGGGTGCTCTGGTTTCCTCCCACATTCCAAAGACATGCTGTCCAGGTTCCCTTATAGTGTATGAGTGACCCACTGTAAGTAGTGTATCTAGCAGTGTAAGTCACTGTGGTGAATAAGGTCTGTGGGCTGATAACACTACATAGAGTTCATTGGAAGTTGCTTTGGAGAAAAGCATCTGCTAAATAAATAAATGTAAGATGAGGGCAAAATTGCATGTATAAAATCTTCCACAGGGGAGGTATAGCAATCTCTTGATTGATTAAATGAATATGCTCCTGAAAATGGTGCAGATAATGTTTTGGATACCAAAAGCCTATTTCCCATTATTTTAACTGGGAAAAATAATAATGCATCCTCAGCCCATCTGAAAACCACACACACACACACACACACACACACACACACACACACATCTACAACCACTTGTCCCGAGTGGGGTTGTGGCAAGGCAGAGCCTAACCCAGCAACGCAGGGTGTAGGGCCGGAGGGGGAGGGGACACACCCTGGACTGGACACCAGTCCACCGCAAGGCACCCCAAGCAGGACTCGAACCCCAGACCCACCACGCAGCAGGCCCTGGGCAAACCAGCTGCCCCCACGCCCCCAAAACCAGTTTTCCCCAAATATCACAAAAATGCTGCATAACACCTATAAAACCCATCATTTCAGCATGATATGAAACACATTTACATTTATTCATTCAGCAGATGCTTTTCTCCAACACAACATGCATCTCAGAAAACAATTACATCAACAGATGGAACAATCTAGATGGAGACACGTGATTCACTTCATGATGATCAAGCTCTTAATGAGGCCAATAATGGGTATGTTTCTAGACAGTACTGCTTTTTAAACTAATTTTGTTTTCCATATATCCTGTTAACAGCAATGAGCATTTAATCATGAATAAAACAAGCAATTTATGTGTAAAAAATAAGTTCAGACAACAATTTGAAATAAGGCAATTTCCTGTAATGAACTGCACTTACCGAGTGAAGAACAGCTGAGTGTGAAGGGGAGGAGGCTTGGCAATCATTCTTGCACTGCCGCTGCACAAAAGTGTTGAAAGAAATCGAGCACGATACAGGACACAACAGGAGACAGTTGACAGTACACCAGTGCCTACTGCAGGAAATCACTGCACTTGTGCTTCACTTGCGTGACTTTCCTTTTGTTTTTTGTTTTGGAAATTTGACATGAAAAACAGAGACATTTATTTATCAGACACTTTTCTACAAAGAAACTTCCAATCAACTGTATGTAGTATCAGCCCACACACCTTATTCATCTCAGCAACTTACACTGCTAGATACACTAATTACAATGGGTCACATCCATGCATCAGTGGAACACACACACACACACACACACACAATGGGTAAACCTGAACAGCATGTCTTTGGAATGTGGGAGGAAACCAGAGCACCCAGAGGAAACCCACACAGACACAGGGAGAGCATGTAAACTCCATACAGACTGAGTGGGGATCAAGCCCATGTCCTCTTGCACCACCCAGATGCTGTGAGACAGCAGTGGTACTCACTGTGCCACCATGGAGAGCTGTTATATACATATATCATTATATTGAGAGCTCATAAATTGAGAGATGCCTGTATGACTTTTTTTTTTTTACAATTTTTTTTTTGTTGGCAGAAATACTGTGTGGACCTCTGTATAAAGTTACCTGACAATACACTAACAGAGATCCCAGAATTCCAGTGAAAAGTGTTGCATAAGACCTCCAGTACATTCCGTGTATACTGGAGCTCATTATCGCTCCTCATCGCTCGTCACCGCTATCGCCCTTACCTCCGTTGTACGTGCAGCACAGCCGAAGATGAACAACCCAAAACCGTGAGCACACACCGAAAGCAAGCTGCCCCTTCGGCTGCTCCCGATGCTGTATAATACATGAGCTTCCTGCTGTCTGGGACCCGCTGTCGGCTGTGGCTGGCGGCCCCGGGACAGCCATATGGACAGCCATCTGGGGGCCGCGTTCCACTTCAGCTCTCGCGAGGAGTGGCCTTTGGAGGCCCAAAGACCCTCATGGAGCTGGAGAACCTGGAGAGCATCAGAACCCGAATGCAGCGGAGACAGCGGTCACTTGGCTCTCACTTTAGACAAATACATCTGTAGATCTTGGCTTCTTCACCAGAGGTTTGGTAATAGAATCCTAAATCAAGCAGAATTTAACGGTATCCTTATTGCTTCATTCGTTTAACTAAAGAACAAGGGTGGAAGTTCTCATTTCTGGTCTCTCCCCTAAATGGTTTTTATTCAGACTGACCTTGTAATTCATTTGTCACAGTTGAGCTGTTTATTAAATTAGCTGTGTGACTCACATCATGTGAAAGTATTAGCTGAGGTCTGACTCGCATTAGACACGGAATACCCAGAGTGATGAAAGGTGATGGAACGATTAGGAAATAATGTTTTTTTTTTCAAGGTTTGATCTCCTGCTGTTATCTGGCTTTGCATATTCAGTCCATTTGAGCTCAGTGCTTAAACTGTGTAAACTTTCAAAAATGTTGAAATGAGACATTAAGCGGGAGTTTCTGGACTCACGGCTGGGGCCTCTGCTGACTGTGGCTGCGCTTGTTTTTTTTCAAAGCCCTGCTGTAGCAACCAGTGGACCTGGACCACCCACTTAGCAAGAGACCACCCCTTTCATGCAGGTTACTATAAAATCCCATCTTTTACCCATGAAACTGTACCCAGTGCACAATGCCTCATATATCAATGTGAGTGAAGCTGATTTCAACAAAGCAGTTTATAACATACAGTACATATAGGAGTGAGTATAATGTGTTTACTTTGGAGAAAATTAAACCGTTCAGTGAAACAACCCTGTCTACACTCTTCGTTTAGAGGAGCTGTCATTGTAACCTCCTTTTATGTTTTATTGCAGTAATAATAAAGGGCTAGAAATACATTCAGCTCAGCAAAGGTTGCCAGGTTACTGGAACATCCTTTCTGTAGAGCACCAGTCGGAAGAGAACAAAAACAGTTTACCCAACTTATTTATATAATTTCGTAGCAATAAATCTGTGCAGGTGCTCCTCAATTTCCCCACCTCCATGACTTACGACTGATGTCTCATTAACCTTATTTTAAAGCGGGCTTAGAAGTGAGCATTCTGGTGGTGCTAGGGGAGGGGAAAAAAAAGTGAATATTTAGAAAAGAAATTTACGCAGCATGAAACCAACACTGGATTAATAGTGTATGGCTATTAATGTGAAAGTAGCGAGAATGTCAAGGAAGCCTGTTGATAGACTGTGGGATCCATGCATGTTGATCGTTTGCACAACACGCTAAGGGGATTCGGGACTCATGATGCCCCACCCCCCATACCCAGGTTCTACCCTCACAACAGTAATGAAATTAGGCTTTTCCATGTTGTGTAGAAAGGACCACAAGAGATTTAAATACTTCTTTATTTGTAGGTAGGCTTTACTAGCAGACAAAATATACAGGTCAGTTGAAGGTACCGGTTGACACTTAAGTTCCCTTACAACAGCAGTAACTTTAGTTCCTTTCCAGAACTAAGGCTCTTTCTTCTGTCGTCAAGAAATATTCATATAGTGCAGTTAGTAGTAAAACAAAACATGCAGGGCAAGAGAGGAAAATTTAAATTAAAAAAAAAAAAAAATAAAAAGCACAACAGTAGATTGTCAAGATGGAGCAAGTCAGAGGAGGCACTCGCCTCCAGGTGGACGCCCCCCACGGCCTCCTCGAACCGGCACAACCAGGCCTGGGACACGACTTGCCAAGTCAGTTTACTGCTACATGCTTAAGAACAACAAATCAGACCATTCAAGATTTTGTTGCTACACCTAAAAAAAACCATTTAATAGATTTACATAGCGACTACTGGACCACTGGCCTATGAGAGATTTATGATCCGTGTGTAAACCGAGGAAGCGCATTTGACAGGTGTCCGATTGATCGATCGACCGATTGCTGCGAGATGCTACTGCCGTCAGACGCAGAGTCTGACCGCCGTTAAGACACAGTAGTCCTGTCAGATGGACCCACACCTTCCAAAGTCACATCGTCTGATCCACGCGAAAGGAGAACTGGCAAATCGTGCTGAGAAGATGCCCGGAGATCAGGAATAAATAAGTTTGCACAGTCAGCTCAACGGCTGTTTGGTAGAGAGGAAGGGTTCCATTGAAACTATGCACATTGTTGGCTGCACTTAGGTCCGCACTAGAGATTTTAATTGCTACATTAAATATGCATTACGTCACCAACACATGGAAAACAATGTCAGGAACAACCTTTGTTTCCTCCTACGAAACACCAAAATAAGGAGGGGAGAAGAAAAACCCTTTTTAACAGCAGAAAAAAAAATTATAGAATAATAATAATAATAATAATAATAGAACTGATTTTAGTACAGCTCCTAATGTTTAGTGCTACAAAAAAAGGAAAAAAAATTAAATCCCTAAAGACACAATTAAACACTTCAAAAACCTTGAAAAAGGGAGATTCCAACGTCAATGGGGAGGGGGAAAAAAGAGGAAAAAAAAAAGAAAAACTGCAGGAGGGCGCTACAGTGACTGGTAGGGGTGGCCTCACACGTGCGACACCTTTGCGTTAGACCGTGTCACAGATGGCAGTTTCCACCACGAACGTGTTCTCAAAGTGGCGGATGCGATGGCAGTTGGATGCTCTGCGTTTATTGATACCTGCGAAGGAAAGTAAAGAGGAAAAAGCTCCAATCCCAGCTGTACCAAAACATTCAATCATCTCATGACCTTCTACATCACGGCGAAGCGATTCATGGGCCGCGGCATCCCAGAACCGAGGCTTCCTTTAACAGGCTGGGATACACGGCTCCCGGCGGCACGGCTGTAACGGGGTTTTTCCGTACATCTGACTCGTTTCTCCAGAGCGATTTACGATATTAAAAGGTACTTCATTATTCACCCGTTAATACAGCTGGGTAATTTTACCTAGAGGAATCTGGAGCCTTGCTCAAGGGTACTGCAGCAGTAGGTGGGATTCAAACTCTCACCTTCAGATTTGAAGGCAGCACCTCTAACCACTATGCTACCTGCTCCCTCTAGCTCAGCTCAGAGTTGCTGCTGAAGCCGTTACCTGGGAGACAGGTCACCTCACCTGGCATTTCAGGTGTCACCTATACAGCAATTAAAGCGTATCAATACCATCAAGATTCAGCCCCTGGAGGAGTTGAGTTGTACAGCTTTGTGCGCGTGTTTAAGAGAGAGAGAATCACTTGCGTTTTCGGGAGGTCCTGCGTTTCAGCCAGTAGGTGTCCTTGCCGTTGCACAGCCTGCGGATGAAAGTCCCCAGCTGGCGGACGTTGTGCACTCGGCCCATCACAACCATCTCCTCCTTGATGATGTAGGTCTGAGGAAGGTACGTCCCCTTCTGCCGGGAGTGGGGGGGGGGGACCACCATTAGCAGTTGGATAGTTTTGGGGGGGTAAATGACAGTGTAAACATGAAACCATGTTCTCCACTGTCCTACTGAGACCACGGAACTTCTCCACACACAGTGAACAGTGGTCCTCGGCTTACAACTGTGTTCCCGTCACGCGACATAGCCGCAGATCGAAAGCTCCCCTTTGTATCCATGTACACTTAGTATATGAACTATAAACTATTAACAGCTTTTTTTCAAAAAAAAAAAAAAAAAAATTAAGCTCACATCTTAAAATACCAATTGAGGATTTTATATATGTGCACATTGTACTTTCAGGCACTATTTTCACTTTCGTTTCTAAATCTATATGTGCTTGCATTTACAACAAGCATGTATATAAAAATACATGGAACAGAGTGCTCCTCTCACCAGGGTGAGAACGCTGAACAAAGTTACTGAAAATAATGCAAAATTACAGATATAACAACATGTAAATAACTAGAAAATACACCAGCATTCTATGCCAGTACTCCGGCAATAATGGCGAGGAAAACAAAAAGACTCCCAGTCACAGCCAAAGGGAGGAAAATAAACCTTTGGGGATCCAAGTACCAGTGGCTATCCCCTCATGGGCATTTTACTGTGGGGACTGGGGTCCAGTGTGGACGTGTCTAATAAGTAGAAGTTGGAGGAAAATTAGTGTCAACACTAAAATACAGTCAATGAATACAGCAATTAATTTGTTCTTTTCGTCCAAAATTTGCATTTTTTGTTTTCTAGCCATTTTAAATAAAAAAAAAAAAAAAAAAAGTAATTTCAAGGCAATCACAAACGAAGAGTTTTGCGAACAGTGAGCAGTTTCTGTTGGACAGCGAAACTAAGAAATACTGGTCCTTGTGGCATCGCGACCAGTCAATGTTATCATGCGGCAGGTGGAGCGGTTTGCATTAGCTGTTGCGACCAAACGAAGGGAATCAAAAACATAATAAGGTTGATGGGACAGCCTTTGTAAGTTGAGGACCACCTGTATTAGAAAGTCTTTACTGAAGCAAGACTAGAACATCCTACTCAAAAACAAGCATGAAGAACAGATATGGTCTCCGTTTACCCACAACCTGTTTGGAGCTTGAACAAGACCTACAGAGCACAGACTTGGTACTGCTCCAGTCCAACCTTCTCGCGCAGCTTTGCTCGAACCCTCTGTGCTGCCCAGCGAGGCCAAATCGGAAGCCTACGTGATGTTCTACACCTCACGGAGCCAAACGAGCTTTACGCCGCAACACAATACCTTGACGTTTATCAGCAGCTCCCAGAGGTTGCGTGGCGGCATGACGATGGTGGTGTTGAGCTCAATGACGTAGCACTTGTCAAGCGCAATGTCATGGTAGGCTGTCAGGCCCTGGAAGTGGGACAGGAGCGCAGGATAATCGAGGACAGTTTTGGTGGCGCAATCTGAAGACTCCAACAATATTGTACTTTTCGTATGACAAATACACGATATCAAACGCATGGAAATAGAGAAGCAGGAGCAAAGACAAAGGGTGCATGGAAGTGCAAAGAAGGTGACAAGTTGGCCACCAAAACCAATCTTGGCTGCTCTAGTCACAAAAGAGCCTCCAGATGAATACTTCACAGTACCAAAATAGAGGAAGTGAGAAAGGAAGTGCAATTTTACCCACTGTTGACTAGAGCAAGACCTACTCTGTGGAAATCATGGATGATGTCAGCAGGATCACCGCCACCGAAGTGGGGCACGGGGACGCTGATCTGCTCGTAGTTGTCCTTCAGGTAGATCCCCACGTTCTCCTCCAGCTCCTGGCGCCCACGCAGAGGGGCGTACACGGAGTCTTCGTACATAACGCGGCAGTGGAACAGGTTCTCCTCGGAGATCTGCGGGAAAAGTCAAAAAAAAAAAACCCACTGCCACCTCATTTCGGGTCATTAACGTCACCTCACCTCAGGTAGCCAACGGAGAAGTTAACAACTCGTGGCTGCATTGTCATAAGTACCATTTTACTATGTTAACGAGAATCGTTATGCTTCATTTCACAAGTCCGGGGAGCCCACTGACAGATGCGGGCACGTCCTCAACTTTTTCACCCCGGGGAAGTAAACTCACCCCGAGGAACCATCCTTGTCCAAGTTCCAGAGTGAGGACATCATTTTGACGTCACTCAGAAGATGATCTAACCCATTTTACGATTACATCTTACTGTAAAGTTGTGGCTGAGACCACTTCCCTTTTTCTCCCTCCTGCAGGAAGTACTGCTAACTTGGAAAGACCGAGTGGAGTGAGCAGCCTTTAAAATTAATAAATAAATCCTTGTGTTATGAATCGGAGAAGGAAAAGCAGCCTCACCTGCGGTATGAAGTAGTACCTGTAGAGATAGATGGATGCCAGGACAAGGCTGGATGTGAAGACCACGAGGCCAAAGGTCAGACAGCACAGGCCATTCAAGGGAGACTTCTTTGGACGAAGAGGGAGAACCAGCTCCTCATCCTGGGAAGGGACAAAGGGAGAGTTGGGCCACCTGGAGATCCCATCCAAGACCAGCGAAGGATGGAGGACTGCTGATGCACGTTTGGTGCTGTGGTTGAAGTCACCACGTTGCAAAATTAAGATCCCTGGTTTGAATCTCCATCCTGCAGCAATACCCCCAATACAGGGAACTTACCCTGAATTGTTGCAGTAAAAAATTACCCAGCTGTTTGAACCAGTGCAGAGAAAAAAACCCAACATTGTAAATTGAACAAAGATGACTGAAAAATAACAGTTAATAACTGAAAGCTGTATTGAGTCACAACCCAAACCAAGTCAGGTTTCTCTTTGACTCATGCTTTTTGGCACCTAATGCTGTACTACACAATGGATACGTTGCGCAGTTTGTGATGTTCAGCGGTTACGATGCACCAAAATTCCCCCCAAAACGGCGGCACATGGAGCGGAAAGAAAAATTGAGATGCGCACCAGTCTCCTTTAATAGCACCTGATTGGGAAACGGGAGAACCGCAACGGCACGGCAAATAAAAAAAAGCTACCCGTGTCAAAAGGGAGAGTGTCACGTTGCGTGCCGCCGCATTTCTCGTGACAGATTCTGTCACAAGTATCTGGGAAAAGGGAAACGCTTCGGGAGGAGCTGCCAACTTGTTAGCGACGCAGCCATTTCCAGACACATGAGCAACACAAAGACACCCCCGGTCTCTCGGCGCATCTGCTGCCTCCATGCGGCCCGTCCGTGGGAGTCGGAAACCAGGGCGTCCAGATCTTTTTTTACATACATGTGTAAAAGAAACTAAAACACACCACCACAGATTTGGCAGACGTTTGATCTTTCCAGCTTTATGCGACTCGTGACAGAACGATGAGGAGTCCGCGCTTTCTGAACATGATGGCAAAGCATGCTTACCTTTTAAAGCTTATGAATCCACCAGGTTTTTGCATCTCTTTCCACAACAAACAGGCAGTTAGAATATATGGAAGTTTAAAAAGAGGGGGGGAAAAAAAAAAAAAAAAAAGAAATCATCCATCAACAACTGGCTGTCCAATACAGGGTCACAGTGGTCTGGAGCCTATCCCATATACACATGGAGCAAAGCAAGGTGCACCGTGGATGCCAGTCCATCATAGGACAATAACACTCGTTCGTTCGTTCGTTCATTCTCACACACACATCCAGTACGGCCAATTCAGAGCCACCAATTCGCCTGAAAATGGTAAATTAAATTGAAAGGTAAGAGGAGATTAAACCACGTGTGAGTGTGCGGTGCTGCTTTTCGGCCTACAGAGACCAGCTGTAAGCTGGGAAATTTTTCATGAATGCATTTCAGGGTTTTGTAACAACCTCCTGAGGGAATTTTTTCCCCTCCTTTTTAAAGACATGCTAGTAGAAGAAACGCTTACAGAACCATTCAGACAATTACAGACGGACTCTGCGATGACATAATGGGGTCTCGCTTCGACTCCGCGCCTCTGCCTCAGCAGCTCAGCAAGATGTATACCATACTATATCACACTCATTATTCATGTGAGCCATCTCTAAAACCAAGGATCCCCAGCAGCGAAGTGACACACACACACACACACACACACACACACACACACACACACACACACACACTTTAGTATTTACGTGACCAAAAGGCTCCACAGGACATGGGAATGATGTTCATCTGCTGGTCCCACTAATCCCCTCCATCCCACATTCACATCCTGGCTGCAGGATGAGGCTCACACAGCCCAGCACCCAGGGCTTCTACTGCATCTCTCTCTCTCACACACACAGTGCAAAGGTGCAGTGGCTGCAGAGTGTGCGCTCGCTGGGAGCAGCTGCTACTCTCCACAGAGGGCTGTATGCAACACACACACACACACACACACACACACACACACGTCCTTCATCTGCCATTTTGTCTCACTCAGTCTCACTGTGTGTGTGATGAGCGCTCTCCTCCTCACCCCCCCCCCCGGGCCCTCCCGATTCCCCATAACGGTCATTTTAAACATTCAACTTTCCCGACGAACCTTTTCTTTCGCCGGCGCTTGTGCCCCTTCTTATTTTATTTATTATTATTTATAAGGGAGCTCCCGCAGCCCCCGCGCTACACCGAACCAGAGCGACTGCAGACCTTTCGCTACAGATCAAAGAGCGATCAAACACAGCAGGAAACATGAACAGTCACTGTGTAATTTAAATTTATAGTCAAACACGACGCTGCTATTTTAAAAATTATGTGTGTTTTTTTTGGCTCGAACTGAGCCCGATTTCACTTTAGCTCCACCGCGGCTCGTCGTCACCACCACCATCATCATCATCATCATGATCATCATCATCATCACGCACGAGAGCAAAGCAGCAATATATAATATTGGTGTGGTAAATATTAATATGACAAGAATGAATGGTCAGACGAGGTGACATGATGTTCTGCCTGTCTCTTCTCGCTCTCCTACACACACACGACTCGAAGACCCCCCGTCAATGATGCCGCCTACGTACGTGAGGATGCGGGATGAGAACCTCCGACTTGCCCCCCTCAGCCTCTTCCTTGTCTCCTTTTTGCCCCGCCACGGGCTGGAAGGTGATCTTCACCATGTTCCCGCAGTTCCAGCCTCAGCGCGAGCCGCACGGATACAATGTTTCCACCGCTCGAGCTCCCCCGATACAATGCAACTGCGCGCGCCGCCGGCGCGAAGTGCGGCCCTTTTATGGTAAGCGTCGTTTAAAGAGACAGCACACCGCTCGGACCCGCAAGAGCGCGACACTTCCAAGAAGTCAAAACATCTCCGCGGCTTCTTCTTTTCAAAATTCTTTATTTTTTTCATGGTTTGGGCCCTGGATTTTGTACACGTTAAAAGCACGTTTATACTTCATACTGTAATTATCAACTTATGTCCAATTAACAAGTTTTTTTCTGTTTATCAGCTGGAGTACTTTAACTAAATTCCAGTACAATATTTGTTTAGAGTACCATGCTATATTAGAGTTGACACGGAGCATGCTGTTCAAAGTGTGTGTCCTGCCATATTCTGCATACTACATTTAACTGTCAATCAAAGTAAGTGTGTTAGGCTGTTTGTAAATGGATCCATTCATTCTGGGTGCAATAATCTCATCCAGAATAACCATGCCAGAGCTACCTCTTCAGTACTGTGCCATGAGGTCAAGTGAATGATGGTGTGAGCAGAAAAAGCCATAGCAGCGTGGTGCCGCTCGTGGGCACGAGAAAGGGTTCGGGACGGAAAACAAAACAGCCTCATTTATTAAACGCAGTTTCCACACTAGGAACACAGCCATAAGCAACTTCGGTTTGAAATGCTGCTTTTTAATACTTGAGCGATGACATTAAGACCTTATGCGGACACAGAGCTTCTGCTGGATGTCCTTCCTGCCTCGAAAGGTCTCGCTTACGAGCAGCGCTCTGACCGCACATCAGTCTCAATAATTGTACTGGAATTTTTGCTCCTATTCAAAAAAAAAACAAAACAAAACAAAACAGGGGGGAGGGAGTGGTAGTAGGGGGAGAGATCACTGTCAAAATTTCCACACCTTTAACACATCAGTCTTCTTCACACCAAACGGGAGGATACACTGAATCTAAACAGACCAAAGGTGTCCATAATTTAGGCCCCAGTTCCAGTTCACTGGTTTCCAGTTTAAAGCAGTGGGAATGAGTGGGCTGTCAGAACGCTAAGCAAGGAGATGCTCCCTGTTTTTAATGCTGTGTCCCCCCCCTTTTTTTTTTTTTTTAAAACAAGCAAGCCCCCATTGCTGCCAGCTGTGAGATACTTATGTATACATCTGTAATCACTTGCAAAAAAAGTTGGAGTTACTAATATGACATTCCTCTGCTGTACAGATTATTAATATCCTAGGTAATTTGACCTGGCCAGGTAGTTATTTACAAAGAACCAGTAATCAAATGTAATATTTTACCTATTTTAAAACATAGTCAATGACCTTTTTTTAAAAAAAAAAAAAAAAAAAAAGACAACACCCCAGACTTGTACATGGTTTTGTCCCAAACAAACAGGAAACAAAACTACAAAGCAAATCAGAAAAAGAAAAGGCATTATGTACATTTCTCCACTTCTCTCCCTGAGACTCACTCAGGATGGTGTTTAATACATCATCAGGCTTTCTACGCTACTGTTTTTCATAAAATTAACACTGTGACTGTGTTCCCAATGTGACTACATTAAAATAATTTTGTTTTTAAATCAAGGCATAGAAACTGCAGCTGGTTCTGTAATGCGTAGGCATCACAAGTGAAGCACAGGTCAAATGTGCTAGATTCTGAGCTGGGGGGTGGGAGGGAGGAAAGGAAAAAAGTACACTGCACTTGTTACACTGTACACTGTGCGAGTACACCAATTGTCAGAAGTCATGCATTTACCCAGAATGCACTTGCCAGGATGTTTTCAACCGCCAACTGGATGTTGATCATCAAGCAACGTGTGTGTGTGTCTGTCTGTATACCCTTCTAACACGGAGCGTTCAGAGGCTGTAGAGGATATCTGCACTGTTTGCTCGGATTTACTCCCCCCACCAAAGTACATCTCCAGATCATGTCCTGATGTGCAACAGAGCAACAGCATTCTTTTTTTGTAGGAACATCAAAATAAAAATCATGAAGGAAAAAAAAAAATCCCTTGAACAGCAGACTAGCAGTAGGATTTCCCATGAGCTGATGAAATGTTCGATATCGAAACAGCAGCTGCTGATGGGTCTGATGTGCATACATTATTAAGACGTTACTCGGACGTTCTTCAGGAGTTTCTCCTGGCCGGGGCCCCATCGTCCGTCAAGCCTCCTGGGGGGTCGGTCTCTTCAGATCCCTGATCTGTTTCACCAGGTACGTCTTTTCATCGTTGAACTGCTCATCCTCGGTCCTGTCGCTCTGGAACTTGCTGAGGAACTCGATGAGTTTCGTCTGGTTCTTCAGCAAAATGTCCAAGATGGGCTGGGTCTTGTTTGGATTTGCAACGAAAACCTACACATACGACAAAAAAAAAAAAAAAAAAAAAGGTTAATACATGTGTGCAGTTAAAATAGCAGCTGGAATGGGTGACGTTAATATATTTTACTACATATACGTTTTAAAATTTATATATTATCCTTTCCAACAAGTTTCAAACCACTTAATATTAGAACAAGTGCAAAAAGTACCAAGACATGGAATAAAAATAATTCACATAAATGACATCAAAAAAAAAGTAGAAACAAGCAAGACGACAAATTAGGACATTGTGTCCTATTTGCCTACAAATGTTATAATCCTCCTGGGCTGATTTAGTCAAAGCGCGTCAATCACCACTTTGCACATTAAACCAACAGCTCTGGTCTCTGTTACCTTGAAGACATGGAAGGCCTCAAACTGGATGTTGCGGCTCTTATCCCGCAGGAGATTCATCATGAGCTTGAGATTCTCCGGTTTGCTGATGTATTTTGTCATGATGGTGAAATTATGCCGATCTAACAGAAGCTCCCCAAGCAGCTGAGTGGATCAAAGGCACAAAAATGCAAAACATTCATTAATGTGCATAAAAGAGGGCTGTATGAACAGAGACAGGCAAGTGCAGCAGAAAATTCTAGAATTCTTGGCAGAAATTTATGACAAAACAATTACTGGTCATTGATTAACAAACTGTACATTTAATTACAGAACAAGTGGTAGTGTAGTGGTTAGAGCTGCTGCATTTGGACCCAAAAGTTCACAAGTTTGAATCCCACCTCCTGCTGTAATACCCTTGAGCAAGATACTTACCCTGAATTGCTCCAGTAAAATTACCCAGCTGTGTAAATGGGTAAATAATTGTAGGTAGATTAAGATTGAAAGTCATTTTGGGGAAAAGAGAATGTAAATTTACATTTATTCATTTAACTGTCAATGTAATAGTTCCTTCTGACCACTAGGTGGCAGCATAGAATTTTTTCCCAACACAAAACATCTCAGACCTATTGATTGAATGAATATAATATATTAGACATTTATTATATATATAAAGCACACCCAGAAATGGTGAATTAACTTAATGAAGTGTTTGTTTACCTTCAGAGACTGCCTTTTGGTAACATAGTTCTCTGAGTGGAGCAACTTCTCATATTCACTGAAGAACTGCACAAAAAAGGCACAATGAAGGCTTGTCAGAGTGACATGCGGGTTTTCAGCCCAAATAAAACAGAGCAATCCAGCAATTTATCATCGGTGAGTGGCACGGCCATTGTCGGGGAGCGGCTGCGTGCGAGCGCTCCGCTCGTTGTGCCCGGCTCCCGCTATTACAGATCCGACTCCATTGTGCTCCCTTCGGAGGAACGCGCACGAGTTGTACAAATATTGTGGTGGAATTATAACCTACTTTGTCATAATGCTGCTCCAGAAACTCCGCGCTCAGAAGCTTGTGTCTTGTGAGCAAATCCTGGGGGACAGAGAGGAACACTAATGAGCAGCACGTCTAATCTCCGCTTTTACACGAGTCCAAGTGCACGCTGTGCCAGAATAAACACGCAATATTCTCAGGAACATACATTCCACATCCCATAACATCATAAACACTG
Source organism: Scleropages formosus (assembly GCF_900964775.1). NCBI lineage: Eukaryota > Metazoa > Chordata > Actinopteri > Osteoglossiformes > Osteoglossidae > Scleropages > Scleropages formosus. Next base: position 27,441,252 of record NC_041815.1, on the reverse strand, counting down.
TTTTTACTCAAATTCAACAGTTTTAGGTCTTTAAGCAGTATGATTGCACTCTTATTTACATGTATTCATTTAACTGATGCTTTTCTCCAAAGTGACTTCCTGCGTTAAACTACTTACAATTATTTAGCCATTTATACAGCTGGGTAATTTTTAATTTAGGGTAAGTACCTTGCTCAAGGGTACTACAGTCGGAGACGAGATTCGAACCTGTGACCTTTAGGTCCAAAGACAGCAGCTCTAACCACATAACCAGCTGCCCCACTTTATGGTAATAATCAGGAGGCAGCTGGTCGTGTAGTGATTAGAGCTGCTGAATCAAGCCTCACCTCCAGCTGTAGTAACCTTGAGCAAGCTACTTACCCTAAATTTAAAAATTATCCAGATGTATAAATGGGTAAATAATCGTAAATAGCTTAATATAAGTCGCTTTGGAGAAAAGCATCAGATAAATGTAATCAAAAGCAATATAAAGGATGTATGGGTTACAACTCAATTTACAATACAGGATCTGGGGAGGGAGAACAAGTGGTTGTTGACAATGGATGAATGGATGGATCTGGGGTAAAAAAACAATAAAAAAGAGAAAACAACAACAGCAGGATTAATGAGGAGAAAGGGGATGGAGAAAGAGGCGCGCACGAATGTGCACGAGGAAAAGCGGGAATGTCAGCAGCAAAGTGACCGAAACTCACTTTGAAAGTAGCAAACGCGTCCGAGGCTATATCGAACGTGGACATCTCCACGTATCTGAAGAAATCGTAGAACTGCTCGGACCAAAGGATAATTTTGGCCAGCGGTTCGTGTCGGATGCACTCTCGCAGCATGATGCCGCAATTCAAGGCAATTTCCGCTGATTCGTACCTACCGAGGAAACCAGGTGCGCATGAAAACACAAACATTAACACTTGGCGACAGTAACATCCAACAATCTTAATGTGGTTAAAAACAGGAAAGAGCAACAGCAGGCGCGGATACACACCCCTTTAATAACATAAACAATATATTCTGTTGGGTACAGATGTATTCTACCGTAGGCGTCCGTGTCCCAATTTGCCGTCTGAGAATATTGTTGAAAATCTGAGCCACATCCTTTTTACCCTGTTTCGTAAAAAAGATGAAGAGAGGAAGTGCCATGGTTACATCTGGGACATGACCCACATCGCAGTGACGAAACTCTCTGCAGCTGTGTGTTGCTACGAATTCACTCAGTTAACCAAAAAAAAAAAAAAAAAAAAAAAAAAACCAACAAACAAAAACCGAGCTACACAGTAAACATGTCTGGATTGGAATCGGTCGACCAGCAGACAACAGAGACACTGCAGAGCTGTGAAATTTCAGCGGACGTTACTGAACCGCTGGCACAGCTGATCCTCACACCGGGGTACAGCTCCATCGCTCACCTCGAAGTCGATGAGCTGCAGGTCCGCTATGAGGGTGCTCAGGAGGCCGCTGTTGTACAGCTCCTGGGCCAGCTGGGCCACGGCCTCCGTCTGTGGCTCCTTCTCGTTGGTGCCGTACAGGATCTCCTTCATGGCCACTAGGTTCTTGGACACCTCCTCGGTGGCCTGCGCACGAGGACAGAGGATCACACACGGCTTCCCGCACCACCGCTACCCTGCCTTCGTTCCCTTCGGTACACCCTCCCCTGTCCCTCTGGCACGCTCAGGACACCGTTACATTTACATGTATTCATTTGGCAGATGGTTTTCTCCAAAGCGACATACATCTCATAGAAAATACAATGTGTTCATTACATTAGCAGAAAGAGAGACATAGCTGCAGACGTGTGATTCTTAAGTACAGTTAGTTTCTTTCCACCATATGAAACAATGTTCATCACGTGAGTGGCTGCACAAAACTCAGAACAGATGATTCTTGATCATCTTCCGACAAAAAAAAAAATTAAGATACACAAACATTTATGTACAATACAGAGTAGCGGCTGGGTAAAGACTTATCCGAATATGATCATAATGTTGTGGTGCGTGAACATTTACACCTTACATGAACTTAAGAGATCATGGGCAAAGTAAGTCTGGAAGACATGAGTTTTCAGACCCCTTTTAAATGTGGACAGAGTTCTGGCAGTTCTGAGTGAGGGGTGGGGGGGGTCGTTCCACCACGACGGAGCCAGAACCAAGGACCTCCAAGCTTTATTCCTCCTGTTGCCATGACAACATCCACATCAGCACCATGGCAGCCCTTTTCCTGCTACTGTGTATGCTAACAGATGCCCCCAAAGACTAAAAGCATGCCTTGTTCACATTTTTATCCAAAACAGGTAATAAAGAGGGTAAAACAGTGGACTTGAACGATGAAGGTTACTGGTTCAAGGCCCGGTCTCCATTAGTGCTGTCGTACCCTTGATCAAAGCCCTTATCCTGAACTGCTCAAGTATACAGGTGTACAAATGGGACAAACACTAAGTCATTTTGGGTAAAAGAATCCCTTAAGCTACCAATTAATAATTTTACCAGTAATAATATCTTGGCGAAAACTAATGACAAAAAAAATAATCATCCAAGCCTTAGTCCTGCATGTGGCAGGAGGGTCACTTATGAGCTGAGGGCATTCAGGGCGGGGCTTTGGAAGAATGACCTCACTGGCACAATCTGATTGGCCGCCCCGTCTCCACCTCCCCTGAGAATCCGGCTTCCTCGTTCCACTGTAGGCCCGAGGGGCCCAAACCACTTGCGGGGCCGGTTGCCAAGGTGCTTTACCTTTTCTGCCTTCTTGTCAGAGATGTCCTGTTTTTCCAGCACAGACATGCTGTCCTTCAGGTTCTTGACTATGTCAGCCGGGGACTTGTGGGACTTGCCAAAAGGGAACGGCATTGCTACGGGTTACGCCGCGGCTATCAGCAGTGCGCTGGTCCACCTGTGGGCAAATTGACAAACTTGTGTAAATGCAGAAGTCATTAAACCGCCAAAGGAGCCGAAATCAAGCAAGAGCTCATTGACTATAGTGAATCTTAGAGTACGACAGGTAAACAGGGTAATGGGAGGTAAACATCCATCTGTCAGCACTTCAGTGCTCCTGCCTTAGCGGACAGCTTCCTTAATTGAAAATGAATAACAAAACAAACACACACACCCAGTGACACACAGCTAACGTGGTATGAAGTGTGCAGCACTCAAACCTCGTCTCGTCATTTAATTATTCATACAGGTTGACAAAAGCGATGCTGTAATCGCCCTCCCATTTTTTTCACGTGAAAAAACTAACTTCAGAAAATATTCCACCCAGCAAGGAAGTCTAAAAGTGTTCCCCCCACTCCCACCCCTACCTCCCAACTTGGAACAACAAGCCAGTGTGAAATAAGCAATGCAAAGCCAGCACTGGAGTTTACTTAGGAGCTCTTAAAATAAAACTAGATGTATTTTTGTAAAACGCATTCATGCCTCTGCGACCGGCAGAACCAGTTTGGTGTCCAAGACCGGTTAATATTCCACCGCGAGTGTCCGGGCGCCTTTCGGGTGCGACGCGCAGCATCACTCATCTCAACCACTCAATTCGAGAAGTCGATTTGCGCTGATTTGTGTAACAGTCGGCAGACACTTCTGCCAAATTAAGCAGTATATCTTGGACCGAAAAAAAAAGTAAATACATAAGGAGATAAGAATATTACTCAAGCTGGTTCACGTAAAAAGGGACAATTGAGTATCGCCTAAGACAGGGTAATTGGATGGTTTTCCAAGCAGATGATTAAATCTCAGAACCCGAGTGCACAAATCCCTGCGGAGTGGAGGCAACATCCCTGAAAGGATGGGTGTTGGTTTTAGCTCCTGTCTTCCTCTTACGCAAAGAGCGAGGGCCGTGATCTAGGCCACCAAACATCAGTGCTGCAAAAAAGCACAACTACATCTTTTAATTATGCAAGATATTTGCCAAGAATGCAATTTAGGAGCAATTAAGATCACTGCGCCTCAAGCAGCCACAGGTTCCCATAAGTGCTGGATAAACAGCCATGTGAACAGGGCCTGAGTTCTCACACAATGCGGGAATTAAATTACATTTATTAATTTTGAAGACGCTTTTCTGCTAAGCAGCCCACACTTCCCAGGATGCAACAAGTACATCCAGCTAGGGAGGTTCAAACACACGCACATGCAGGTAACAGGTGCGACGTTTTACCTTCTGTCCTCACCTTCAGCCCACATTTGCAGCTTATCCCTCCTGCCACGGTAATGAGGACAGCTTAATAAATAACCGGACATTTGTGTCCGACGTGGACCAAACAAGCTTGTCCAACGTAAGCACGCGGGCCAAGGAGAAACTCTTAAAAATATTAACAGAACCAAGTGATCCGAGTGCTCGCAGCAGCCAATGAACAGGTCGCCTACTTACCGCGGGCCTCAAATTAAACGGATAAAAAAAAAATGCTCACTGCCAAATACTCTGCCTTCGGTTCGAAAATCAGCAATTGGGTCTTTCCAATGATTTATGCTAAGGACTCGAACCCTGTACCCGCACACTGGTGCTGTCACACCCCCCCCACACAGTTACATATTTAGAAGGAACAGACACAGGTGTGTCTGTGCGTATACAGGTCACACACGGCATCTTTAAATAGCTCTCACCGTAATTCTCGTTTTAAAGAGCCAGAGAGCCGAGCTTCACCCGGTGCTCGGAGACGCCGTTTCGGGAACAGTTCGGCAGCATGCGAAGGGTGACCAAGGTAACACGCATTTGTACACAAATCCAACCTGTGCGGAGCAGCATGGCGGTCGGGGCCCTCACCTCGCAATCGAAGAACCCGGGTTCAAATCCCTCCTCCTGCCGTGGCGCCCTTCATCAAGATACTGACCCTGAACTGATCCTGTACAAACTGCCCAGGTGTATAAATGGGAACAATGACTCCAAGTAGCTCTGTGTACGAACGGGGCAAGTACAGTTGCAGAGAAGCGTCAGAAAACTGTAAGCTCGCACACGTGTCACTGCTGATAGGTGGGTAATTTATCGAGACTCTTGACAAGAGAGCCGGGAGTCGTGCAGGGGAAGGGAGAACTTGATGCAACACATCTTCTTGAAGGGCTGCGGCGATTGCAAAACAAGCTTCCTCTCAGCAACATGACAAACACGCAACACTTTTAATCCAGTTGACAGCTGTCCGCCCAGAGCTGCCAACAAGAGGATGAAGGCTATGGGCCGGCAGTGCCAGTGTGAGTAAGTAAGGCAGTTCATCCCGAACCAGGCCGAACCACATGATCTACATTCCCACACATGATGAATAACCGACGCTGCTTAGTTAACTTTGAGCGACGGCGGCACAGACAGGATCCGCGCACATCACCTACAGCCTACAGGCACCGTGTTATTCTAAAGCCGCCCGGGGGGGATGCTGCGCGTGTCATACACACGTTTCGTGCGTGCGTGTGAACGGGCACCGCCAGCGGACCTGAGTGGGACCCATAGAACGAAAGGGAATGATGAACCATAACGATGCACAATAGCTCCACTGGCAGGCCGCCCTGGAGCGGACCTGAAGAAAAGCACGTCGCAGGACAACGCTATGTATGATGGGGAGATGTGCTCCGAGCGGACCTAGTTGAGAACACACCGAAGGACAGCGCTGTCAGGCTGCAGCGGGCCTGCGGGTAAACTGCACCGCTGCTGAACGGTGTGGCTAAGCTAGCAGAGCTAAGTGGCTAAGCTAGCTAGAATTTCCGTACAAAAAAGCGGCAGACCGCCGTTCTCGCCTTCAGACATGAGTCGTACGTCTCGTTCGTGAAAAGAAGAAACACTAAAGCGAAGGCTGAAGTGGCAGACAAGGTGTTCGTTTAGTTGCACAAGCGCGCCGTTTAGCTAACATGCTAATCGCTTCGTCTTTTCTGTCCATGATTTTCTCCGCCATAGGCGCACTCGCGACCAGCCCTGAAACTCCTCTGTCCGGGCAGCGCATCGTGACATTAACGGGCAAAAACAAACCTCCTTTCTGTCCAGAACACGTCCCGAACGCGCTGCAAACTGCAATCCGCAATCCGCCTCCGCCGTGTCCGTTTGTCTGTTTGGCGACCTGCGTTTCCTCGCTTTTCCGTGTCTTTGATGTGTGTCTGCGCTGTGTGCGTCTCTGGGTCTCTATGTGTGACTCTGTGTGTATTTCTGTTTCCGCTTTGTCCCACAGCGCCCCACCAGGCGGAGCACCGCCACTGCAACACCGCGAAGGAGCGCCTTGGAAGGGTGGACCCAAATATTATTATTATTATTATCATCTCAGTTCAATATTCCAACTTACTCTCAGTGAATTCAGATCAGATCTGAACTTAAAGAAATACATCTCACTTTGCATTGTTCTCATTAGAAAAGAATATCTATTAAACACACACATCATCTGAAACCGCTTGTCCCATACAGGGTCGAGGGGGGTGCCGGAGCCTAACCCGGGCTGGAGGGGGACAGGACACACCCAGGACGGGACGCCGGTCCATCGCAAGGCACCCCAAGCGGGACTCGAACCCCAGACCCACTAGAGAGCAGGACCCGGTCCAACCCACTGCACCCTCCCTATCAATTAACGAGTATCTTATTAGATCTTTTATTCTATCTTAGAATACACACACACATTTTCTGAACCGCTTGTCCCATACGGGGTTGCGGGGAACCAGAACCTACACGGCAACACACAGGGCGTAAGGCCGGAGGGGGAGGGGACACACCCAGGGCGGGACGCCACTCCATCACAAGGAACCCCAGACCCACTGGAGAGCAGGACCCGGTCCAACCCACTGTGCCCCCTTATATCTTAGAATATTTTATTAGATATTCTTTATATTATTTAATTCACTCACTCAGTCCGGAGTTTATCCTGCAACCAGTGGGCACAGGGCCGAGGAGATACACCCTGTACTGGACGCCAGTCAAGTTGCAGGGTAGCCACACACAGTCACGGTTAGAACACACAATCTTCACACAGACTGAGGCGGATTCGAACCTCCGCCTGAACCTTCAAGACATTTGCTTGTTACCCTATACATTCTTCCTTAACAAAGCTGCGCAGCAGTTCCCCGTGTTCTTTTTGCAGTTTGTGATTTTAAATAATAAGTACTGGGAAACTCTTACTTGGAACATTACTTCATATGTGGTGTGTGTGAAGAGGGCCCAACCCCCCTCACGAGCCTCTGGTCCTCCGGTTCGCTGTGCTCTCTGTGCTGCTGTAGTGGCCAGTTCGAGCCGCCAGGGGGCGCCCGTGTGTCGTGTGAGAAATAGAACCATCGGAATGCACGTCGTGCGTTCGTGCTGATGCTCTTTGTGCCCATGTGCCACACTTTTTTTTGCACAGACTGCTTCTAGAACTTCATCCCGGACTGGATCTTCACTTTAGCTCGACAACCTGTTGAAGGACGACGCGCATCTCCGAAACTGTGGAAGGCCCCGAAGGGCAGCGCAGCTGCGAAAGTGCAGGGGAACAAAAATGTGAGAAATGAAATGGCTCGGTTGTCTTTCTTTCCCTCCGCACGGAAAAGCGAATAAGCGCATCATTCGACTGACAGCGTCCACTCTGAAAGGGCTTCGACACGTGTGGAGGCCCGGCGGCAGCTGCTCATTTCACTCCACAATAACGGGGGCAAACGGAGCGCGCACAGCCTTCTGGGAACTGGGCGCCTCCGGCTTCTCTTAATGATGTTTCAGCCAAGAGTCCAGCAGGCGCTGCGATTAAAACCCTCTAATTAGTCAACTGTTTCTGGACGGGACACAATGCGGCCCGAAGGAGGCGGGAGAGGCCCTTTGTGCTCGTGTCATTCCCACGCTGCTTCTCATTCACGGAGGCGCGTGACCAGATGGCCGGGAGGGGAGGATGGGGGGGGGGTCCTCTGATCTCCTCACAATGCGCGTGAAGGAGCGCCGCGCAGCCGCCCCACACGGGGAGCTCGTCTGAGCGTCTAAGTGACGTAATCCCCCCCCAGGCACTCAAGCCCACAGCCCTACACTGCGGGACTCTCGCAAGCGGAGCCCTTACTGACCATTAACATACCCCAACTAATATTAATGGTAATATTTACGCGGAATACCTCTGAAATAATTCTCTCATACTGTCAAATAACTCGTAGGTAAAACTAATAACACTATTAACGCAACACGAATAATAGTAATATTAATACTACCCAATAACACATCCCTGGTATTAATAAGAACAAGTAACAATAATAACAATATTGTAATCTGATTTCTGATAAAGCTCGTTCTGATTATAATAAGGAGGCGTTATAAATACTGATGAAGTTGTGTAGTGTTTAGCGGTACTGCTTTTGAACTCAAAGGTCGCAGGTTCGATCCCCACCTCCGGGTTGTGGTACTGTTGAGCAAGGTGCGCACACACACACACACTTTCTAAACCGCTTGTTCCATACGGGGTCGCAGGGAACCAGAGCCTAACCCGAAAACTCAGGGCGTAGGGCTGGAGAGGGGAGAGGACACACCCAGGGCGGGACGCCAGTCCATCGCAAGATACCCCAAGCGGGACTCGAACCGCAGACCTACCGGAAAGCAGGACCCGGTCCAACCCACTGCGCCACCGCGCCACCGCGCCACCGCATCTGCCCTGTTGAGCAAGGTAATTACCCTAAATTGCTCCAGTAAAGTTACCCAGCTGTATAAATGGGTAAATAACTGTAAGCATGTGATAATTGTAACCTTAACATTGTAAGTGGCTTTGGAGAAAAGCGTCAGCTAAATGAATAGATGTAAATGTAATAATAATGAAGACTACACATTTCTCTGCCCCATCAGACACTCGTAAACTCAGCATAGATTTTCAAACGATCAGTTCTTTTTTTCATCTTTGGCCACTGAATGTGTAAAATCGTTGTTTGTTTTTCCAAATTCACAACTGGACCTCAACACGTATTTCTAAGAACAAGTGAGCCAGTAAAACGCAGTAAACACGATTACTTCCTCCTCGGGGTGCTGAGAAACAATGTATCACTTGCTGACTTACATCATGCAGCTGATGCTTTTCTCCGAAACGACTTGCAATTTGGAACTTACACAAGTTTTTACCCATTTTATACAGCCGGATAATTTGCTACTGGAGTAATTAGGGTAAATACTATGGCGCGCAGCGTCGTGGGTTTCGATGGGAAGAGGCAGCCTTCATTACGAACGATTTTTTTGAACACCTCATCATTTTCCCCGTAAGTGTCCCAGTGGTTGCACACCCACATTTAACATTATTCCCCAAAATGTAACTATTCACATGGAAGAGGTTTCCCATCAGTAACGGGGGTGTTTACAAGACCTTCCTCAAAGACACGGTAGTCAAAGAGGGGGATCGAACCTGCATCATCTAGACCTCGGGCAATAGCGCTAATCCCTACCCTACCAGCTATCTCTGGCTTTAGAGGGAGGGAGGGAGGTCCAGGTGAGGTTGGGAGTTGGGGGGGGTCACAAACTATTACAGTCTCGCTCGTGTTGATGTTCACAGCACGACGGGTGGCACGAGCGGGCACCCCTCCCTACAGTCGTCCGCACGCGGGTCGCGTGACCACTTGTCTGTCGGGTGGGGGGAGGTGCCTGAAGAAGCGCACTTTGCCCCCCGCCCCCTCGGGGATTGAGCCGAGAGGAAGAGGAGCGGTCTTCACTGTCTCCTACACCGCTAGCAGGTACTGTATGTGTGACGGGTGCTTCCTCGTGCACAGCTCTCCAGGATTCGAACCCATATCTGAACTCTCGACGCAGGTGCTAGGCTTCCCCCCTACCGCTTTTGCTTCTGGTTATTATTACTGTTGTTCTTAATCTCTAATTAATCTAATAATAATAATAATAATAAGAAGAATTGTGAACTCAGGTGAAAAACTAAGCAACAGCAAAACACATTTTTTCTATTTTTCACATTCAACATTTTTTTTTTACTGTGGGTTTTTCTAAAACAACCCAAACATGGTGATATTGTGACATCAATACCTGTCCCCTCACACCGGTCCCCTCTCACCATTCTCCTCACAACTGTCAGTTCACACCTGTCCCCTTGTCTCACCTGTCTCACCTGTCCCCTCACACCTATCCCTTCACACCTACCCCCTCTCTCCATTCTTCTCACACCTGCCCAATCGGCCACTTGCAGCTGTCCCTCGGGCCTTTGGCCACTTCCTGTGCGGAGGGTGACCGAGGTGCCCGGCGGTGCATTTCTCCACCACTCACTGCTTTCTTCACAGTGATCAGACGGGCTGAATGGGCCCCTTTGTGTGGCGCCGGTTCCCACGTTGTGGCGCACGCCCGGCGGTCGCGTGTCTCTGCTCACACTGAGCTGCCCCCACAGAGCGGGGACATCTGCCGGTGCCTCCCCTGACATCTGCCCCCTCCATTGTAGGGAAGGGAAGAAAAAAAAACTTTATAACAGATGTTTACATTTTTTTCCACAAGTTCTTCCTCTGCTGCAATGCAAAAACAACCAGTGTCTGGCTTCTTCCACATACCAGCAATAAATTAACTATTTGGCTCAAATATTAATTAAATCTTACTACTGGGGTAAAAAAAAAAATTGTACCAAAGTCTGGGAGAAATTATGATATAGTTCATGTGGCACCATTCATAATAAATAAATAGCATAACAATTAGAAAAAGGCTGAAAACCATAAAAACACAAACTTTCCAAACCCCTAAAAATGGCTTAATAATGTATTATTTATAATTTACAACAACTCAGCCAGTCCATTAAATTTTACTCAGCAGGTCAGTGCTGTTTGCAGATAAATGAAACAAAGCTGTTTTGAGGCTATTTTCCCAAGGGAACTAAATACAATAAAATAAAATTGTAGCAGATACATATTTGAAAAAAACTGATTTATTGAATGAAGACAAAAACATGCATTTCTTAAAAGTCTGGTCATTTCTTTATGTGTAAATGAATGTGACTGTATCATGTGTTTCACCATAAATCACAGCCAGTCCTTATTATTTTCAAATAGCACCTCCATCCCGGGTTGTGCTGTGGAATCACACTGAGCCAAAAACATGGATGTGCTCAAACCGAGTGTAAATTCGACAAACATTCCCCACAATAAGGGATTTCTGATTTCATACAAATTAACTATGGGATACCTGGGGGGGCGGTGTGTGTGATGATCAGGCTAGAATCTTATTTCAAATTTCCACTCGATTAGCAGGCCGACACTCGAACAACACAAAGAGGAGTCTGGTACATTAGGGGAACAATGGCTTATGGTGTATTCTGCAGGACCTCAGGGGGCTGGGGGGTGGGGGGCGGAGGACGGGGGGATAGGTTTCTCCTTTTCTCAGGTGCTGAAAGGACCGCAGGGTCCCCAGGGTCCCGGCTGTAATAGCAGACCCTTGTTAGTCCCTGGGAATGGTGAGCCGGGGTCCCTAACCGCGCAAACAGAAGGTTCCTCTGGGGCACGCCGTTCCAGGGCCGGACATCTGTTGCCTGTTTTTTTTTTTTTTTCTGGCTGGGGGGGGGGGCGCAGGCAGCACAGCTATTGAAAAGAAGCAGTGACCTGTCAGTCTTGACTGATGGGAGCGGGCCGCCGGGACGGAGCCCCATGTGTGGGAAAATAGTGCGGCCAAAGAGTCCCTCCATTCACATGGTAATTGTGGAGTATAAATAAGAGCGCAGCGCAGCGCCGGGGCCTTAAAGAGCAGGACGGTAGCAAGCAGGGGAGATGACTGCCACCTCCATGGCTGAGAACGTGGAGAAGTCACAGAGTGCCAAGGAAGAGAGGAAGGTAGGAGATATATGTATATATGTGTAGATATATATATATATATATACAGTATATACAGTGTATACATATAATGAACACTGTAAATACTGAGGGTATATTGCACAAACACCAGGCACAAAGTGAGGGAATTTAAATTGAAAGGAAATTCCTTTCATGCTAATATTAATAACATCGCACATGTCGTTTCCAGCTAAGAAAACCACTTATTGAGAGAAAAAGACGTGAAAGGATAAATAACTGCCTGGACCAGCTGAAGGAAACGGTGGTGGGAGCCTTTCAGCTTGATGTGAGTGGACCATCCTTAGTGCATTCTGTTCCCATTGCTGCAAACTGTTTTATTAATATACACCTAAAAGATATTTTTGTTCCCCGGTAGCAATCCAAACTGGAGAAGGCTGACATTCTGGAAATGACGGTGAAACATCTTCAGAACATCCAGAGCAATAAATTAGCTGGTGAGTATCCACTTAAGGAAGGTGAGGTGGCGTAGCGGGTCTGGCCTGTGCCTGCTCTCTGGTGGGTCTGGGGTTTGAGTCCTGCTTGGGGTGCCTTGTGATGGACTGGTGTCCCGTCCTGGGTGTGTCCCCTCCCCCCTCCAGCCTTGCGCTCTGTGTTGCCGGGTTAGGCTCTGGCTCGCTGCAACCCGGCTCGGGACAAGCGGTTTCAGATAATGTATGTGTGTGTGTGTGTGTGTGTGTGTGTGTGTGTGTGTGTGTATGTGTGTGTGCCCGTGCACTTTAGCTTTGTATAGACTCCAGGAGTAGAGCAAAAATGCTATATTTTATTGTCAGTTCCTACTCTGGCCGGGAGGGGGCAGTATGTCACCAAGAAAAAAATACAAACAAACGAACACATAGATAGATAGATAGATAGATAGATAGATAGATAGATAGATAGATAGATAGATAGATAGAGCTTTCTGGACTTTTCAGACCCAAAGGTTGCAGGTTTGAATCTCACCTCCAGCTGTAGGACCCATGAGCAAGGTTCTTACCCTAGATCGCGCCAGTAAAATTACCTGGCTATATAAATGAGTAAATACTGTAGGTATTGGATAAAAGTGTCAGATAAATGTAAATGAACAGAAAAATCCATTCATACATGGTGCGTAGATGTGATTTTCCGCCTTGATAGGAAAATACAGCTCCTGTCACATGCACGTATGTGTTGTGTGTCGTGTGTGTCACAGCTGACCCGACCGTGGGCCTGGAAGCCCAGCAGAGATACAGCACTGGGTATATCCAGTGCATGCACGAGGTGCACAACCTACTGCTCACCTGTGAGTGGATGGACAAGACGCTCGGCTCACGTCTGCTCGACCACCTGCTCCGGTCGCTGCCGCACGCCACCGAGGACCTCCAGGCCGTGCCAGGCACCGTCACCCCGCCGCCGCATCAAACACACAAGAACCAGGGTGATGGAAAGGTAGCACCCCCTGCCAGGGGGTTCTGCAGCTCTGGGGTGGAGAGCCAGTGTGAGGACAGGGCCCAGTTGCTGAGCACCAGCAGGGAGAGCGAGCTCCTGGTACCAGAGAACCCCCTGCTGAACCGTCGACACATAGTCACCCTTGACATGTGGAGGCCGTGGTGAAAAGCCTGATATTCCAGACTTTCTTCTTCCGATCTATGCGTAGACTCTTCTCCTTATGTATCTTATAGATATGCTTCTCAGAACACTTGTGGGGCGGTACTGTTCCAGAATAGGTGTACTGCGGACCTCCGTACTTCCGCAGAAGTCAACCTGCTGTAGCCTGCATTGTAGAAGGCTATTATCCAGCTATTTATTGTATTAACTCTTAATTTAATTTAATTTAATTTAATAATGTAAACTTGGCTTGGATAGATCATGTTTCCTCATGCTCTGTGTGTAATGCAAACCTATTAACCCAGTAATATAATAAGAATAATAATAATAATAATAATGACAATAATCACAATAATAATAACAATAATAAAGCATATATATTTCCTGCCTGAGTCTGTGATTTCCATAAGTTTGTTTCATAATCACTGAGGTGCTTTAGCCACCTATTTGTTAATAAAACACCCAGAATTTAATAAACTCTAGAGACAAATAAGCCACCCTGCACTATTATAGCTTGTCTGGGTCTCTCATGCCATCCGTAAATACAAAGGAAGGTCAAAAAGTATCTGCATATTACTTTATTAAGCTTTACTAACCCTGTGTATAACCCGCCTTTGTTCCTCCTTTGACTTGCCTTGAAAACCACGCGAGTGGTCGCTACAGGTCAGGTTTGACTCGACAACTTGCATGCAAAGAACCCTGTGTATAAGTATATCACATACAGTATAATATATTGCAATATTTACAGGACAAGCAAAACAACTAAAGACATCTAACAGACAACCAATTTAAAGTTTCTTCCTTTCCATCCTGCTGTCAGACAAACTGGTGTTTACAATGGAATTGACCACATTTATCCATAAGTGAAGCTGCCAACTACTGCACTGAAAATTATTTGAAGGGGTGAACTATATTGGGTTACCTTGAAAAATTCTTTTTAAAGTCTAATTTCTTCATTGACTTTATTCTTGGGCCGACACAAAGCTTTGCATTTTTATTCTTGTTTAACTTAACACAAATTTCACAGTCTGGGCACTTGAAAACATTTTATAGCAATATTTCAGTTGCTTTAATCGAGAAAGACTGAATTTTGTGCACATTAACTGTAAGCGTGGACCATGTGGACTTGAAGAAAGTCTTAAAATGAATATTCAGATTAAATCCTACCTTTCTCAAACACCCGAAGTGCTTTCATACACCCCTCCCCACTTTAATGCCCACGCTCTCCCACCCCCATGCTTCATATTCCGACCCAGATCCTTTTAACGAAAGTCAAGTTCATTAACTCCTGGACCACCTGCCATCCTAATGTGTATAAAAACTAGGGAAGGGTCCTGAAATGAAGCATCTCAGCTCCACTGAATGGGGCCCCTATTGTCCCCTCTCTCACTCGCGGCCCCCTTCGTTTGTTCATCTCATTGCCAGCGCTCCCTTACTCTCACAAAGACCCAAATCCTAGTTTTATTAAGACTAAACATCTCCAACCATCTATTTTAATTAGCATCCTGGACTGTTTTCAGAAACACACACACGCTTTCTGGATTCATGTGTCCTTCATGGAAAAGCGGTTTTATGCTCATGGAATTTCACGTGCTCAACTCTGATCTCATTGCTTTGCTCTGAACTCTGTCGAAGAATGAGAGAGAAACAGTAGCGTTAACATTTATTGTAGTATTTGGTTGAAACAGAATTATTCCATTATCATAATGGAGGGCAAATGACTTCATGTATATGAATATACACACACATACATATGTGATATATATACTTACATATGTCTGTGTGTAAATGTAATATAATATAATATAATATCTATGAAGGGGGGTGCGGTGGCGCAGTGGGTTGGACCACAGTCCTGCTGTCCGGTGGGTCTGGGGTTCAAGTCCCGCTTAGGGTGCCTTGCGACGGACTGGCGTCCCGTCCTGGGTGTGTTCCCTCCCCCTCTGGCCTTACGCCCCTGTGTTCCCGGGTAGGCTCCGGTTCCCCGTGACCCCGTATGGGACAAGCGGTTCTGAAAATGTGTGTGTGTGTGTGTGTATAATATCTATACTGAGGTCTTTACTCATAAGTATATGTATATACTGTGTGTGTGTATTTTGAAAACTAGATTACACAAAAAAAATCGAGTTTATGCTGAGTACACGCCTTTCAGATGATTTATCGGTAATATTTTGTTGATGTATATTTCATTAGTGGTGTGCAGAAAAATGTGTAATGTGTTCATAAAAACGGAAGTGTGTCTGTTAGCATTAATATGATACGTCGGCTTCTTTGAGGAGAGACACTAAAAAAAAAAAAAAAACCAAAGCGGCTTTTATGGAAGTGAAGCAAGAGGACAAGGAGGTGTGAAGTGTCCAACATCAAAGTGCAGGACCAGAGCATCCCCCCAAACACACATACACACACACACACACACACACAGACAGACAGACACACACAGACGCAACGCCCCCCCACCCGCGTTTACGGGACGCGTTTTATTGCCGCCCATTTATTGCCAACCTGCGGCAAAAAAAACGGAAATTTAGAACATAAAACTGGAGGATCTGGTTATATTAGCTGTAAAAAAGCGCTGTGATGCGACGCGGCATCTTCCTCCGGGTCCCAAATGAACGAACACATCTGGTCCTATAATATTCACTGACATATTATATATCGTATGGAGCCTGCAAAGCGTCGAATAGAGCGAATTACAGTGTTTATTCTTCCAAATGTTACACAAAAAGCAGCCTGAAAACGGGTTACTATGTTTAACGGAATAAGAGGACGGCCGACGTGTGTTGCGAAACACCGCGATCGTGACGTGCGCGCGCCCACCTGGCGGGACACATCCAAAGCTTTTCAAGCACTGAAGTCTGTTTTCGATTCTATTAATTTTAGGTTTTATATATATATATATATATATAAATATAAATAAATTTTAACAAGAGCAGCATGGCTGTGTGTTTTGTTCCACCCCAATGGTTAAATATGCAACCGCACGCAAAGCGGGGGGGGGACGACGACAAAGCGGAGGGCAACACCTGTCGTCCTCCGCCGAGATGCGATTCATTGAGTCTGGGGGGGGTCTGGGCCCGGGGGGTGGGGGTCGGTGGGGGGGTGCAGTCTGCAGCTGCTGCTGGAGCAGAGGACGCCCTCGAGGGACACATGACGGAATCCTCAGAAAGGGGACAGAGAGACAAACACCTCGCATTTCCTACACGATCACCTGCGCGGCCTTCTTATTTTTTTATACAATACCTCCCCCCCCCCCCCCATTCCAATCAATATTGTGTGGATGAATATCATTCTTAGTCTTTTCAAATCCAAATGAGGACAACACGTCGCGCGATACCGAGTTTATTATTTCTGCCGCAACTCTGTCCGTCCGAGCGACACAACCTGTTCGGAGCTTCATGACAAACGATGCAAAGGGAAAAACTTGAGAGTAAAGTGCAAAGTGTGGGGCTGATTCCAGGATAAGCCCAAGAAATTAGAAAAAAGACCCCGAAACTGGGTTGCACCTCCCCCTCCCTCCCCCACAGACACAATAATAGATTTGACGGCCTCCAATTTTTTATTTTAACTATTTGATTGAATAAAATAGACAGGCCCGACTGCGATTATTTAATTTTATTTTTGTTTTGGGGGACTTCTGTTCGATTCAAATCCAGGACGGGATACGTCAACCCGCCCCCCCTGCACCTCCACCCAAAAAGCGAAAATCTCCCGCGAGGAGACAAAGGTCTGCGCGCTGATTGGCTGACGCGCCCTGCGCTCTGATATTTACTGAATAATGAGGACCAGCCTGTATTCATATGCAAATGAGACCATATAAATACCACGCGCAAGTGGCCGGTGCCAACTGCGCAATCCTGTAAAGCATCGCAGGGCTCCGTGTGTGGTGTGTGTCTGTTGTGTGTGAGAAGTGAGCTCTTGCGCCAGCTGCCACTCAGGAATCCTAACACACCTGTGGACTACAAACTGATTTTTTTCTTTTTTTTTTAAAATTTTTTTCCCCACCCAGTTTGGGTTGAATATAAACATGGCCCCTAGGTCTGGACCCAATAAAAATGGATATGGCTCATCTGGAGAGGACCACTGGGGCCCTAAGGGGAACAGGAAGGTAATGACGGGGAGGTCGCCAAATCTCCGGGCCGTCCTCAAACTACTGAGGTTCTGAGGCTAGCCGTGCGTACACTCTACCCTTGGTGTGTGTATCTGTGTGTCGCTGTGTGTGATTGCATTGTGATGGACCGGCGTCCCATCCAGGGTGTACTCTGCTTCATGCTCTTATGCTTCCTGGATAGACTTTGGACCAATGCGACCCTGCATTGGACGAGTGGTTGTTCATAATGGGTGGGTGGATACTGCTTGACCCCATGGTTCCTACACCTCTGACAGGCAAGGAAACCCTTGGTGGAGAAGAAGAGACGGGCCAGAATCAACGAGAGCTTGCAGGAGCTTCGGTCCCTGCTGGCCGACACTGACGTGAGTCTTCGTTCGTCCGAAATGCCTCACATCTCTCTTCATAAAGGATTCATTGAGCTTTTAAGCAGAGCTTACTCACACTTTTTGCTTTCCAGGCTAAGATGGAAAACGCTGAAGTGCTTGAGATGACTGTGAGACAAGTTGAACATGTCATCCAAAACAGAGTTCGAGGTACGTTCCTCGTACCCGTCATGGGCATGGGCTTGAATCTCGCTCAGTCTGAGTTCGCGTTTCCTCCCGGTGCTCCGGTTTCCTCCCACAGTCCAAAGACGTGTTTCAGGACGAAATGTGACTCAAAATTGCCCAGAGCGTGTGGCTGATTGTGACGGACTGGCATCCTTCCCAGGGCGTACGCTATGTCAAACACTGCAGTTCCGCGATAGGCTCCACACTACTGTGACCCTGCAATGGATAAACAGTTATTCATAAGTGATGGATTATTGCACGGACTGATGTGTCTGATTGGGTTCTTACATTCCTCTGTTGACACAGCTGATACCTTGAGTGTGGAGGCCAGCGAGAGGTTTGCAGCCGGGTACATCCAGTGCATGCATGAAGTTCACATGTACGTGTCCAGCTGTCCGGGCTTCGACGCCACGGTGGCCGCGGAGCTGCTGAACCACCTTCTGGAATGCATGCCTCTGAATGAAGACCACCTCCAGGACGTGCTCGTGGACTTGATGTCGGACGCATTGGACGGCAGGTTCGCGAACGGCGTCACCTCTGTCTTCTCCCCTTCCACCACATGCAGCGACGAGCTCTCTTCTGACCTGGAGGACACTGACGTAGAACAGGTCCGCAGTTCCCATCATGCCTCGGAGCACCAGGCTGTCCAAAACGTGTCCACGACTGAATATGTCAAATCTGTGTGGAGACCATGGTAGACCTTTAATAGAGGACTGACAATGAAAAGGTGGATAAGTAGAAAATATGTGTGAGATGTCCAGGGTGTACGCTGCCTTGCGCCCTGTGCTTCCAGGATAGGCTCTGGACCACCGCGACCCTCAATTAGACGAGGGGTCATCAATTATGAACAAATAACTAGAAAAAGTATCTCCAAAAAGTACTTACAGTTTCCCATGATGTTACTAACAGTCTTTCATGCTCCTCCGGAATGGACTGAAACCAACGGCTCCAAGTCAGACTGGATTACTTTTTTACCGCGAAAATGCACGTCGAGCGCATGAATTGGAATGTTACTAAAACCAGAAATATGCTGCAGTGAACAAACACGTAATAAACATATAGATGCTAAATTAAATGTCTCCTTAGAATATTGTGTAGATTTTTGGCTCCTCCATGTTATTATAGAAGTTTTATTATAGACATGTGCAGTGTCAGTGTAAAGTGTGAGTACACTTGCTGGACACTAGCTGTGTTTTTTTTTTTTTTTTTTTCCAGACACTTTAGGTGAACGAGTTTGATGACGAAATGAGACACTGCCCACCCACCCAGAGGTGTAGGACACCTGCGTGTTGCTTTACTTTCACTCCTCTGTCCAATTGGTCCCATACGTGTGTTGCCCGGGTGTACTCAAACTTTTGACTCATTGTATTTCTACCTTCAGTGAAGGGAGGGTTAATTGTAGAGATTCTTTGGCTGCCAAATGGTGCTTTATGAGGATGCAGTTACCAGCACACACCATAAATTAGCTCCTGGCATTAATTTTTTTTTTTTTTTTTTTTTTTTTTTTAACCATTTTTATATCCCAGCACTTCTGTGTGATTAATTTGTGCTTCTCGCATCAAGGACGCCTTTCCCTCACTGTATGTTTGGTTTGTTTTCCGTTACGTTTGCATGCAGTGTGACCGAAGAATTGATTTTCATTCTCTTGTAACTGGTTTAAGCCATTAAATCATTGTTTTCCCAAAAATGGCTTGTGATGACTTAACAATTCAGCTTGCTTTACTCACACTGTGTATATTCTTACCTTAAATATTAACATCTCCAGGGCGCCGCAGACAATTCTTACATCAGCAACCGTCTCTTCGGTTGCTCGTGACCCCCCGTTGGGTCTTTTGCACTCGACTTTCTAGATTTCCTCTAGACGGGGAGGCGTCAAACCCGTCGCCTCAAGGATGAGTCGTTGAGCCGAGCCTGACATCCTGCTCATAAAGTGCCCCGAGGGCTTTCCCAGGGCTGGGGAGACCGTTTCCTCAATCCAGGTGCCAACAGTCCGAACACCCCCGACATTAAAGCTCTCGTTTTTCTAGGAGAAAACGCTGCGATTCTGTCTCAGAAGCACCACCAACATGGGTTTGTTTACTCATCCTGCTCAGTACTTTCACAATGATGCACTGATCTGACCGGCCGCTTGCAAAGTTCCAACTGCCAGCAGCTCAAACTGAGGTATGGCAACCCCTTGCGTCCCTTAGTTTTACCACGAAATGGATACTTAATGAAGATCAGTGTTTCTCATGCGACATAATAGGTGTGTAATGACCAATTCCATGTTGCTTTAGAGGAAATTGTGTATAACACGCAAGTAGGGCAGGTGTAAAAAATAAGTGAATCTTAAGTTAAACTGGTTAAACCACCTAGGTAAGTAGAGTCAGGGGTGTAAATCAGTCATTTATTTTATTTTGTTTTATGCAAGAATAAAGACCGTCCCTATAGGGTTCACACACTTTCAAGCAGCACTGTCACTAAACTGTCTGCAGGGTTCACGGTTACTCAGCCCTTCCCAGTGCTTCTACCTCAAGTCGGGCGCTTGGCTGAGGCAGTAGCGTTGCTGTCTCCCAGCGCCTTGGTGGTGTGAGAAGACATGGGTTTGATTCCTGCTCGGTCTGTGTGAAGTTTGCATGTTCTCCCCGTGTCTCTGTGTGTTTACTCCGAGTGCTCTGGTTTCCTCCCGCAGTCCAAAGACATGCTGTTCAGGTTCACCCATAGTGTGTGAGTGACCCAGTGTAAGTAGTGTATCTAGCAATGTAAGTCACCGCAGTGAAAAAGGTGTGTGGGCTGATAACACTACATAGAGTTCATTGAAAGTCGCTTCAGAGGAAAAAAAGCATCTGCTAAATCAATACATGTAACAGTATGACTCCTTTATCACTGCATGGGAAAACTCTCCGTTCCAGAACCTCTTGAAAAGTTTTTTTTTTTTTTTTTTATTAAATCTGTGTTATGGAACATTCACACACATTAAAAAAAAAAAAAAAAAAAAAAAGCAACAAAACCGGATGTTAAAGCGGCATCTGAATGACAAACACTAGGAGGACAGTAAAAGAAAACAAGTTGCCACAGTATTGTAGGGACACTGACGGCCTTGCAGGAAAAATACCTTACATGTTTAAAAAAAAAAAAAAAAAAAAGTGGCATGGAAATCTTGCTTTGCATTTTGAGACATCAGACGTGGAAAGAACGGGAAAATACTATGACATTAACAATCTTGACCTAAGAAGCATAACTGATATGAAAGAAGAGGAAGGATTTTTTTTTAAAGCAGAGTTCAACTCCTGACGTTCTGTGAGTTTAGACAATTTCATCTAATGCGATAAGTATTACTATTAAACTGCATGATTTTCACAGTACAGAGGAGATCCGAACAGGTCGAACACGAGAGGCTACATTGTTCTGGTCCCGGTGTTCCAAACGAACGCCTTTTCCATACTAGCAGCAGATAAGTTGCCGTTCCCACCCCAAACCATGCTCCTTTGTAAATTGCACTCCACTAATATTTTACGTGCAGTTCTTTTCAAACGTACATTTACCGCACATTTATTACATTTTTAAGCACTCAAAACCTATATCAATATTGGCAGTTTCTCATTTTAAAATCTTTGATTCCATTCATTTAAAATCACTTTCATAGACTAACAAACAATTCATTTGTATTTAAAAATTCTGTATCAAATGTATAAGTAAAGTTTCCATGATTAAACAAACTAATTCCCCCTAAGGAAAACCGTGAGCAGCTTACTATATTCAGTGCATGTATAAAAATAATAAATGCTCTCATAAAGCACCATTTCCGTTAACCAACTGCATTCATGGATTTTCTCCTATATAACATTAAAATAAAAGCCCCGGGAGAAGACGAGGGGGTGATAACTGAACTGCTGCGGGGTAAATCCCTGAACACAAGTGTGACCATGTCAGCAGTTGCGTGAAAGCATCTCAAACACACAGAGACAGACAGACAGACAGAGACGTTTGCGGCTCAGGGGACCAGCCGTCCAGGAAGAGGAGAAGGACCACGGAATGTTCAGGAATCCGCACAAATCACCACCCCTCCCTGCCGGGCACCGCACACACAGGTGCGTTACGTCCCGCTGCACTCCATACACATGGAGCCAACTTGACAGGTGACTGAGGGGCAGAGGCCTCCCGGCTGCACCTTCAGGACACAGTTCTGGTGCTGGTATCACTGGAGGGGTGTGCAAGGGCTTGATTCTGTGGGGTGGAGGACAGGTGTGTCCCCACCCTTGGATTTGCACAGCAAGGGGGCGGGATCCATGAGCACGGCTTCCTCATGCCCGTTCCGGGTGGCATTGTCCTCGATGGTCTCCCCCAGTGTGGTCAGCTCCATGTCGGGCAACTCCTCCTCAATGGGGTCCGGCTGACGGTCTTCGCAGCACATGCACTTCTATGCAGACACACAAGTACGTTTGTTACTGTCATGTACGTGAAATATGATATGCGTGATAATCCCCACCCCCAACCGGCTCTATCCTTCCTCATCCATCCTCGCTCTCCCATCACTCGTTCCAAAGTCCTAGGAAATTTTACCTTGAGGTTGATGGCCTTGGGCAGACCTCCCTTCTTCACCCAGGGGTGAACCTCAGCCAGCTCCTCTTTCTGCTCCTCGGTGAAGCGCGGCTGGCTCTTCTGCATCTGCCTCAGCCTCTCCCGGTCCTCCTTGAGCACCTTCTGGGCGTCTCTGAACACAGAGAAGGGTCCTTCAAAGAGGGTCCTCAAACAGTCCATAGATAGTTTATACATGTAGCCTAAAAGTCATGTTAAAGTTAAATTCAAAAAAAAAAAAAGCGCACTCAAATACATATGTTTTTAACTCTATGGAACAGCAGGAGGCATAATGGTTAGAGTTTTTGCCCTACAAATAAAGGACCCTGGGTGGAATCCCTAAAATCAAGTAGGTGTATAAACAGATAAATCATTGTAAAAGTACTGATGTATGAACCTAACAATGCAAAGCACCTTAGACGATAATATGGCCACAAAAATAATTTGGCCAATAAAACTCATTTTCTAATGTCAAGCATGGACTGCTGCCAGAATTGTTTGAATAAGAAGGTCATCGTTGCTCTATTGCCCCATCATGTGGTCAAATAGTGTTACTGCGTGGCTATAGAACAGCACTGTTACACACTCGCTGATGTCCAACAGGGCACATGGTGCCCATGGTGGGGGGGGTCACAGCGAGTGAAGGGATTGGATCACAGAGTCAACAGCTGGAAAATGTAAATTTGTTGAAGACACAGGATTGGTCCGGTCCTCATCTACTCACCTGGACGGCAGCTGGTAGGTCATCATGACTGACTCGTCCGCGTTGGCCATCAGCAGCCAGATGGGCTCCTGCAGAACGTACTTGGCGAATCCTACGCTGTGACCGTCCTCGGCGTCCGTGCCTGGCTTGCCCTTGTGGTCGTTCTCTGACGAGTCGATGCTCCCAAAGTATTTGCTGGTGTTGCTGGTCTGGCTGCTCCCTGGAAGGAGATTGGGGGGGGGGGATAGTTGAGTAGCTGGGCCCTAAAAATTAACTGCTGCAGGTGGGAATCCCAGCACGCAGTTATGGCCAGAGATGTGGCAGCAGTACCGCAATGCACGTGCAAAACAGCGATGCAGCAGCGGACTGACTGACCCGTGCCGGATGTGCCGCAGCCGTTGGAGCCCGAGCCCAGGGAGCCAGATGTGGCCGAGCCGGAGGTGGCCGAACCGGCGGCGGAGCGGGAGTCTTCCTGGAGAAGGATGTCCATCAGGTCGCTGGAGGAGGAGCAGGCGTCGCTCTGCTGGCCTTCATCTGGGGAGCCCACCTGCACGGAGGAAGATCACAGCGGTCAACGCCATGACTCATACATGTTGATGAGAAAGGGGGAGGCTTGTTTCAGCTTCTGCCACCCTTGTTGAATATGCCAATTTAATTTCAGCATGTGGCACGACCGATAAATAAAACACCTGGCCAGGTTGGCGGGTAGGGGGTGCCTTTCTCTCCTACCTGCTGGAGCACTTTGTCTGCTTGGCCGGTGCTGGAGGTGACGCCCTTCTCCCCCACGACGCCCCCCTGGGTGCTGACAGGGGGAGCGGGGCCATCCTGCCTCTCCACGGAGCGGGGCATTTCCTCCAGCTGCAGCAGGTTGAGTTGCAGGGGGGAGCTGCAGCGCGACTCGAAGAGGGGGGGCGTGGCCTGGTCGCGGCCGGCCGACGGGGGCGTGGAGCAGCCCGACAGTCCGTCCCGCAATTCTGGGGTGGGGGCCTTCGGGGGCTCCGGAGGCACGCCGTAATTAAACGGCTGGGGGGGCAGCACTGTCTGGACCGGGAAGGTGGCACCGCCCGGCAAGGAATGCTGATTAGGAAAAGGCTGCTGCATTGGAAACGTGGTTTGAGGGATGAAGGTGTGCTGCGCTGGGAAAGCTGGCTGTGCCGGAAAGGGTGTCTGCGGTGTGCCCCCTAGCGTGGGGAACACATAGTTGGGCATGAAGAAAGCCATGACTGGCGTGACCAGAGGAGCGGGGTAGGGTGACGGTTGCATGGGGAAGCGTGGGTCCTGGGCGCCCTGATTCTCCCCCATCCCCGGCACACGAGCATCAGCAGCAGGGGGCACGGCTGCGGCGGTGCCGGGGTAAACGGGCAGCGGGTAGGCGGGCACCACTGCGGGATAGGCCACGGGATAGGTGGACTGAGAGGTTTCTGAGGGCGACCACGACGTCTGGTTGAGGCCTTGCAGCGGCGGGCGCAGCAGCAGCGGTGCTTGGGACTGCTGCTGTTTCCTGTGGGACTCGGTGCTGTCTGACGACTCGTTCATCTTCATACGGGGCTTTTTGGACTTCTTATTGCGGCCGCCCTTCCTGGCAGCGGGTTCTGCCGCAGCGCCCCCTTCTTTGGTCCCTCGAACGCCGGATGTACCTGGGCGACACAGAAGCGTGACGGTCAGCGATCCAGCGGCAGATCTGACCTCAGGGGATTAAGGTTTAAAACCCGGATACCCAACGTACCATCTGCACCAGGCTGACCGCGGTGCCGGGGCAAGTGCAGAGAGCGCTCCGTCTGCAGGGAGAGGACGTGGAGCTGCTCGCGGCAGCGGCTCAGGAAGGCCTGTTCCTCCTTCTGCGTGTGGGCTGCCAGCACCTGCTTGGTGAGGCCCACCTTCTTGTAGGGCTCCCTCTCCTGGCTGGGGGTGGGAGGGAGTGGCGGCAGGAGGGTGGCTGCAGGAGCTGGACTCTCTGCCACATCCTCTATGATTTCTGTTGGCAGAAGCAAAAATCCACGGTCAGCAACGCCGGCTGTGATTGGATTGGGGGGTGGGGGCTGCAAAGATTTAGCCACACTGCAAATTATGTTCTTATGAGCTGTTAAAACAATGGAAAATGACTACTAATAATGAGGCTCCGGGTGGTTTAGTGCTTAGAGCTGTCACGTGCATATCCGAAGATTGCTGGTTTGAATCCCAGCTACCGCTATAGTTCCCGAGCAAGGTGCTTACCCTGATTGGCTCCAGGGAAAAAAAAAAAAAAAAAAAAAAAAAAAAAAAATTGTACCGTTGTTTAACTGCTAAAATCAATAAAAAGCAGCCTCACAATATAAGCTGACTTAGAGAAAAGCATCAGATAAATTAATATAAGAACGTGTTGCATGGCTATGTACAGTAACAGAATATTCAACCTCTTTATACATCTTGGTATCTGACTAGAGTAAACTCAGAGGAAGCGCTCTGGTCAATAGTAATACAAAGGGGTCAGAGAGTGGAACTCAAACCAGGCACCTTCTGGTGACTGCGACTCCCGGTTAAAGTCGCTGAGGTTCGGTGGACCGGTACCTGACTCTGGCTGCGGCTTCTTGTCCCCCACGTGGACGATGGTGCTGCTGTAGCTACACTGGCTGGTAATGGAGACCACACTCTCCGCCTTGCTGGGGAGGGCCAAGGGGGTCAAGGACCCTCCCACCACGGGGCCTGCTGGTTTAAGAGGGTCCTTCAGCGCCGAGACTCCCGGCTGCGGGTCCAGGAGCAGATGTTCTGTAGGGCCAAGATGCAGGTCCGTGAGCCCAGCACCCTTGACTCTGAGAAGTTACGGTCAGAGATCCAGATACCTCGTGGACTGTGCATTGTGGGTAAAGTGCTCGCACCTGCAGACTCCTGCACGGAGATGTCGGCGCCCTTCTGCTTGTCCTCATCCGAGTTGGACGAAGTAGTATTGGAGGATGAGTGACACTTTCTCTTCACCGTGATGGGGATGTTGCAGCTCTCGAGATACCTACAGACAGTGGGAACCACATGGTCAGGTGCTCTCTAAAACACCTAGTCCACCACACACACAGCTTATAGGTACCTGTTGTGCAGCGGATACTTGATTTCATTGTATGCATTTTCAAACAAGTATGATGGTGTAAAAGGTGGGGTTTATAAATTACAGAGTCAAAATAGACAAGTATGTTTTTGTGCCCCACCCAAGAACACAAAACAATCTTCATGGTTTTGGCCTGGCCTACAAAGTAAAGTTCTGGACATTAGGGCTAATATGTTTCCAGCGTATGAATGTGTTCCTTTCAAACTCCACATCATGAGGGAGCAGCACAGATTGTTGTAGAGTGGAACCAAACTTAAAGTTTGGAAAACAAACTATTGAATAAAATAGGGTTCCATCTCCAAAGGGGGTGTTAATATGAACTGCATGTTCAGTTATAGCTTAAGGTTAGTACTTTTAACAGTGAGACCTCAAACTAAGTATTTACAGACTGCATTTAATCATTATTGATATGTACATAGTATCTCATTACACCTAGTGGAAATATCCCTGCTTTAGTGGAGATAAGTTCGATAATGCAGTACTGTCCCAGATGCTGCTGGGGGTATTACCCAGGGATACCATGTGTACTGGGTCATTTCTCACTAAGCACCCAAATCCTCAGCAAAGGGGCTCTGGATATATGTTAAGAACTACTGTCCATGTGCTGTGTTGGTCACATGCCCAGTGGTTGACCTTTCCTAGTGCCATGGTTGAAGGCCAAGTCCCGCCCCCCTCTCAACCCAATAACTGCTCTGTTGCAATTAAAGCAGCCTTTTCCCTCCCTGGAGCATTTTATTGAAAGTTCAAGTTCTTGAACATCAAGACCACAGGTTTTCCCAGGTCCCAAACCAACATTGGCAACAGCTGACATTTGGCTCCTGACCTGATAACACTGTCCAGGCAGCTGATCTGCTGGTAGGAATAAACTGTCTGGTCTTTGCAGGTCAGCTCCTCCTGCACTGCCGTCCTGTCCTGCAGGCCTGCTGTGCCCTCCTTGCCCCCAGCAGAGGGAGAGGACTCTTTGGGTCGCACAGCCGGACCCCACGGCTCCAGCCCTGATGGACAACAGGTTCAAGTTAGAACGCAGGCGGTGGAAGAATTACAGGTGAACTCAAAGAACAAAACCGGATGCCTTTAACGCACTTTGAGAGAGTTCATACGTGAGGGTAGAAAGTGTCTTACTGTCAAGGTTTTTCCTGAAGTCAGACTTGCTTGATGAGCCCATGAAGATCTGATCGTTGTTTTTCATGTGGACCCCTTTGCAGATCTCCTGGAAGGACCGCTGTAGGGACACATGGTCACATTAGCTTCCAATTCAAGGGCTGGATCAAAGCAGTTTAGTAACTACAGTGTTGCCTTCTGAGATTTGTCCAAAGGAGAAACGATTAAAGGACACTTCAAGGCACTCGTCACCTAGAGGACGTCCATTTAAAGAGATTAAGCTACATACAGCAATTTTTACTTTAGGGCATGCAATGTGGTTCGAGGTACTACAGCACATTCGAACCTTTCAGGTTGGCTAGGACCGCCTGCCACTCGGCTGCGGTTTACCATACCTTTTGGACCCCAAGCTAGCCATCTTACTAAAGAAGCCGTGAGCCCACATTAGGCCTCTTCCTCGATTCAGTGCCCAAGACTCACCGGCATGTCCCTGCGCATCTCCTCGCTACCATGGCCGTTGCCCTCGCTGGACGAGGCTGCCGTGACCAGCTGCTCATGGGAGCCGTTGCTTCCCAGGCTGCTGTACCCACTGGACCCCAGGTTGTGCACAGGCTAAGGACGGACAAGCACAGTGTCAGATGCTCCAGTTCCACAGAAGCCCAGAGCCATGGGGTACTGCAGATAAGGAGTTAAGTGCCATGCATAACTCGCTCCTAACGTGCATGTGAGAAGTCATCTGGTGCTGAAAGGCACCTGCAGCAGCAGCTTGTGGATCTGCTCTGTGACCTCCTGGATGTCCGAGTCCACGATCTTGCTCTCCGTGAAGGCAGGGGCGGCAAACACATCCTCATTCACAGGGCCCCTGTGCACAACAGACCGACGCTCAGCCCACGTTTCCACACGGTTACAGAGCGAAGATTGAAACCAAGAGCAGAAGGCCGACTTACATGCGGACTTTGTGTCGGCCGATGACAAAAGACACCTTGCGACTCCAGGGGTTCACAAAACTGGACCAGCTCGTGTCCAGGGTGACGTACTCGCCGTTTCGGGTACAGAAGCGGATTGAAGAGTGGTCAAAGGGTTGCCCCATGTACTGCAGAACTGCCAAGGAGACAAGTTCAAAACTGCTTCAGAACCCAACATCTCAACTAAGGGCTGCTATGACTTCCAACAGAGGTTCTTCCAGATGAACTTGTTTTACTTCACTCACTTTTTCTGTGCACAGCCAGCATGAGGGGCCG
This sequence comes from Scleropages formosus, assembly GCF_900964775.1. Taxonomy (NCBI): domain Eukaryota; kingdom Metazoa; phylum Chordata; class Actinopteri; order Osteoglossiformes; family Osteoglossidae; genus Scleropages; species Scleropages formosus. The sequence goes on along the minus strand of NC_041815.1, from coordinate 27,412,656 downwards.
GTCATTCGGGTGCAGGTGGAGTAGTACAGGTGTACCGATGAGGTCCTGCGGCAGGTAGCCCAGCAAGGGGACGGCTCTGGTAGGAAGGGATCCGGGTGCATTAGTACACCGTGCAGTACTTGGGGACTAGAACCCAACAGATCAGCGAGTGATCACATGGTGGCCAGGTGGAGACACCTGTAGGCTGATGAAGTCAAAGCAGCAACCAGGAAGGCACCACTCACCTCTCGTCCACATCCTGAAACACACAGTTGGGGGTGTGTGTCGTCGTGAATATCCGTTTGTCTGTAGGAATTCTTGGAGCTGGATGGGGGGGGGGGAGAAATAGTGAGCTGAATGTCTTCTTGGCTAAAGCAGGCTAAGGCACCAGTAGTACTGCAGTAGTGACACCATACCTTCATACCCAGAATGCACCCTTTCAGCCAGCAAGAGGCAGCAGATCTGGTCCTCTGTGTCCTGCACCTTCATCAGGTAGGGAGTCATGCGGAAGGGGTAGTACTGCAGGTCCCCTTCGTGTTGCTTCCCTCCACTGCCAAGGGATAGACAATGCAACAGGTTAGGCAACTACGGGAAGTTTTATTAAAAAAAAAAAAAAAGCAATTAAATCCATGTTAACATTTAACTATCAACACAGATGAAGGTTTTTTTTTTGGGGGGGGGGAGCCTAAAATGGCATATCACAGTAGTCAGGGAAGGGGGTCATTTGATGACTGAAGAGCTGTGGACTGGACTCCAACTGCACAACTGCCACTACTCAGAGCTCCACTAGGGGGTAGGGTGAACCTGGTATTGCAGCTCTGTGTCCATGGTAAAGGAAGCGACAGACCTTTCCAGCAAGAGCATTTTAATTATAGGAAAGGACAAATCCATAGGGAAAAAAGCATTGCACGTCCAGCATGGGCAGGCAACTGCCTGGAAAGGACAGCTCACCTGATACGGCAGAAAAACGATTTCTCCTGCATGCAATCTGATGGAGACGAGTCTGGCAGAAAGAGGAGAACACAAGTTAGAGAGAAAGGCTTAGAAATTCAATGAATGAAATTAAAGTCACACTAATTTACAATACTACACCATTTCCAGGCACAGGTAAGGAAAAAATAAAACCCAGGTTTTTTTCAATTTAAAGAAACATTTGAGACTTGTTTCTCCACTGCTGGCGAAATCTGGCCCCAGCTTCCAGAAATACCGGAAACAAGTCGCCCAACGGCGGACGAACCCTTCAGCACTGTAACCGCCGCTCAGCCCACATATGCCCAAGAAGGGTCCAAGCTGCAGACGTACCTGCCCCCGTGCACATGCTCCAGGACGGCAGACGGTACGGTGTGGTGAAGCTGTAAAAGACGCTCACATCTTGAGGAGTGAGAAACTCCACGAACTTGGCGTTCTTGAACACGTCGCGCTTGCAGTTGAGTATGGAGGCCGCCTGGTCTGAGATGTACACGATCTTGCCTGTTATCAGGGACACGGCAACAGCAAAGATGTCCTGGCAAGCGGGGGACAGAAACACTACACTTAATGACCAGAGACCAACCCATGTTCAAAGCCGAGATGCGAAGCAACAATGCACGCTTACAGTTGACTTCTCATACTTACTAAAAGTACAGGGGGAAAAGAAAAACCCAACAACAGGATTACTACAAGTTGTAATTCATAACTAAAAATTGCTAAGAACTCCAAGCCCGCTGTAGAAACCCAAACACTGACTGCTCAATGAAATGAGTGCAGTTGGGTTGCTGGGCCTCCTTTTCAACAGAATCCTCATTGGGGTTAACTGGCCACACGTGGTACTCATTTAGCCTTAACAAGCCTTCACCAGGTACGGCCATCGGTCTTGGTGAGGGGGGCGTGGCCTACCGCCTACCGCCTACCGCATCCTCCCAGGGTGACACAACAGAAGGCTGATCCCACGTATGACAAGGAGAATGAAGGTGTGTTAAGAGGAAGAGGATGGGACAGGACGGGACAGGACGGGTCGGCAGCGCGCCCTGTGCGACCTACACTCACCGTGTTTTTCAGCGTGTACTCCGAGGTGATGCTGTCGATCTCGGCGATGGTGTAGGAGCTCACGTCCAGGCCTGGTGGCTGGTTTTCATTGGTCATCAGCATCTGGTAGTACTCTTCATTGGCTGAAAAAAAAAAAACACACACACACACAGAGCTTAACACCACTATCCACTCTGCTACTGGCAGACAGACACCAGAACAAACTTTCTTTTAAGCTATAAAAATCTGCACCACCATTTTGGCATCAATTGAAGTTGTGCAGTTATTATTAATTTGTCTGACACTTTTTGTACACTAACCCACTTCTTTAATTACTTTACAGTAATTATTAATCTATTTAATTAATACATAACTATTTACCCATTTATACAGCCGGATAATTTTTACCGTGTTAATTCCGGGTAAGTACCCTACTCAAGTGTACAACAGCAGGAGATGGGATCTGAACCCAGGTGCTTCAGTTGCCTGGTGACAGCTGTAACCACTGCGCCACCTGCTGCCCTCAACTCATACTAACTGGGCTGTAATTCCTTTCAATGCACACACACTCCGGTCTGACCTTTGACCTGCTTGACGCAGCGCAGCGCGTATTTGAGCGTGTTCAGCGTGCTCGACTTCCCCTTGTTCCTCTTCTCCGAAGGAAGGTGGACCTTCAGCTTCTTCAGGGTCCTGAAGAGCTCTTTCTGTGTCTTGGCCTTGGCTGACTGTTCGCTGCTGCAGGGCGGAATCAGAGAACCAGGTCAGACCGCGGAATTCAGCTTCCGTTCAGCTCGCTTCGTTCCTACGGACCGGCCGACCGCACCGGAGTAACGTCACGTCTGAGTCACGGGACGTGGGCGACAACCAAGATGACAAACACGCAAACAGCTCAACATGGAACATGTATGTGTATCCAAAGCATCAGTGCCAGGTGCAAGAGGTGTGAGGCAGGGAACACCACTCCATCACAGGGCAATCTCACACACACACACACACACACACTCTGGGGAATTTAGAGTCACCGATCCACCCAAAATGTGTGTCTTTGGACTGCGGTGGAAACTTATCCAAACACAGGGAAGACATGGGAACGACACGCAGCCCGAGCCAGATCCAAACCTGCAGCCCAAGAGCCGTGAGGCACCAGTGCTTCCCGCTGTGCCACCCATGTCTATTACCATTATTTAAAAGTACCAAGCAGATACTTAACTTTAACTACAAACAGGAAAAGAGGGTTTTAAAGGGAAGTGGCAGAGAGACAGAAACCCAGAAAGGGCTGAGCGCTCGTGGTCGACGGACCTGCAGCCGCTGGTGGATGGGTTGTCCTGCTCGGAGCTGGCGCTCAGGAGGCTGAAGGCATTGCTGCTGCTTGGCGGTGACGGGCTGTGGGAGTTGGAGCTGTTTGGCGGGGGGGGGGAGACACAAAACACAAAACTGAAATCACACGTGAAAATAATACAGATAAACTAATACGCATCATTCTTGGCAATGGACGACTGGCGCGATTTCCAGCGCGTTCCCATCACCTCTGCCGTTCTTTGCACGCGACCAAAAAGACAGCAAAGAGTGTCGAGTTTTCATTCCCATCACCACTCAGAGCCTTTCGTTTAATACCTTTCGTTTCTATCTGCTCCGCCCGACTCGGACCTGACGACCTTTTCTCATCGTCCCCGCCACCATTACATGAGCACCCATCCTCTCCAAGCGCATCGTCATCTCCACCGCTTACTGGGCGGAGCCCGATCTCCGGCCACGTCCAGCGAGGGGCACAAGGGTGTGAGCAGGACAGCTTCCCCGAGTGCAGCGTGGCACAATGAACTTGAGCTCGCTAAGAAGATTGACCCTCCCAAATTAGGAACATTAATACACAAGTGGAGCTATAATGAGCAACAGCCTACACAGCAGGACTGGACTCACTACACTCACTGCACTCTGTATTTATAGCGCCGAAAGGAGCTTAAAAATAGAACATATCTTCACAAATATAGCTGTAATGCAAGGTAAGTACCTCTATTTATACTCTACGCGCAGCTCTGTTTAGACTCAGCACTCCAAGCTGGATTGCGAATGGGGGGGGGTGCTTCTGTAAATAAGCACCTTAAGCAGCCAGATTGTTGTTGTGTACTCCGGTAAAGTCCAAGAACAATCAGGAGGACAGTTTATTTTGTACGGTACAGTGCAGGGTCACAGGGGTCCACAGTGTAGAGCGTGAGGGAGGGTGCACCCTGGATACGCTATGCCGAAGCAACCACACACTTATTCAGTTACGCATGCTTTGGAGTAATTTAGAGTGACCAGTCCACCCAAAACTCGTCTTTGGACTGTGGGAGGAAACCAGAGCACCTGGAGGAAACGAACGTGAACGCAACGTGAGAAAGAAGAGAACGTGCAGCCTCTGGACAGGTTCCACGGAATTCGAACCTAGAGCCGAACCCACATCCCAGGAGAATTAGTAAATCTCAGTTTTGCTAAAATTAAATGTACTGTTCGCCACGTGTGGAAACTCCGTTTGGCGCATCTGACAGAAGCACAGATGGCGCTGACACAAACTGACGTGCTTCCGGAGAGATCCAAGTGAACGTCTGTTTCTTCTAACGGGGTGCGAGGTGAGGCACGAAGCCCGTGGGCCTGTCTCCAGTCGTGGTGTGTGTTCGGAAGTCGCTGGAGACCCCTTTGCTCCAGGCTGAGGACCACGACGCCTTCTCCCACACACTCCGTACGCAAACGCTCTTCCGGACAGATCTGTTGCCATAGGAATGGCTCGCACCCTCAGCCCAGCGGTGTTTCCCCTTCCTCCTTGGAAATGATTCATCATACCAATGGTTGAGGGATGAGATGCTGAATATAGTCGCTCAGCACTGAGCAACACGGGTTCGACAGAGAGGGGAGCGACACGTGAAAGGTGGGCCTGCTTTCAGTGGGCAGTGCCAAGGTCAAATCACAGGGACCCTGTACCCTCCGTCCAGAGGGCCCCCCAAAAAGAGTCTCACCCAGAACAGAAATCAAGAAATCCCTTAACCACACTGTTGGTGTTGGCGGCAATTGGCCAGAGGGCAGCCTGGGCAATACCACAAAACTCGGTGCCGCACAGGAACACGTTTCCATTTCCCTCTTAGTCCTCTGTGGGACGGAGAGGATCGTGAAGATGACGTCCAAACGTGAGGGATGACTCACCTCTTGTTGCTCCCCGACGACTCGAGCAGCGCCGAGTCCTTGCCGTTGCCGTTGGAGCTGCCGTTGGACTCGTTGCCGTGGGACTCGGTCCCGCTGCCGTTCATCTCAACGTCCTCGTGCAGCGAGTGCGTGCTCTGCCGGTTGCCGTGCGGCGAGGCCGACGGTTCCTGGCTGCTGTCGCTGCCCTCGGAGGCCAGGCCGTGACCGTCGCCGAAGCCGCTCATTCTCCGCTGCTGGTTCAAAGCGTACGCGTCGGAACCTTCCAGGGAGGCAAACAGGTAACGCTTGGTGTCCGGACCTTCAGCCATGGAGTAGCGCGAATTCTTGAAGGAATGGGATCAGGGGCTTTCACATGGCATCGATTCCCAAGGACAGGGTCCCCTGCAGGGAAACAGAAGCACAGCATTAGCCAGAAAATGATTATCTACCCATCCAATTCAATGAACCACTTGTCCTAAGCAGAGTTGCAGGGATCCGGAGCCTATCCTGGAAACATTGGGCGCAAGGCTCTTCAGGATGGGACACCGATCCATGGCAGAAATACGATTATGTTCAAACAAAAAGAGAAACGCAGTTATATTTGTCTGAACAAAACGTAACTTGTGGGCTTTGCTCACGTTTGAATTCAAAACCCTCCACCCTCCTATAAACGGGACACGGTTGGATCAGACCCCATGAACACAGGTGTGTGATGAAATCCCTGAGCAGTAAACACCTTCAGTCTGGTGCCCTTCCATGGAGCAAAGCGGAGCTGCCCGGCGGGGACTGAATCAAAGTCCAGAAGAGCTCCGCTCGCTCTAACCAGGGGACACGCGGCCGAGCTTCAAAGGCCAGACCGAGGACATCAATCCTGAGCACAGCCTGTGTGTCTGTGCCCTTTCTGCACGGCCACAGTCTGGGTCCACCTCACTAGTTAGTTGCCTTGAAGGGGAAAACATCACTATAAAGCCCAAAAAGGTCAGCCAGCATGACTAAAAGGGATAAAAGTCCTAATAACATTTATGAAGCAATAACCTCATTCCAGTTCTTGGTACGAGGCGCCAAATCACTTATAAAACAGTAAAATACTAAAAATTGCAAAAAAATAATTATGCAGTTTATTTCATCTCTGAGCCCTCGGTGGTCCCACTCACTAGGTGTCTGAAGGGGAAAGCCCAGTGACTCTTGGGTTGGGCCCCGATGCGGTGGAATGAGCTCCCTCTGTTCCTCAGAGCTGCTGAATCCCTCACACATTCAAGAGGGGTCTCAACCCATCTCTTTGAGAGTCACTTAGCCACCTCTCTCCTGATCGCCGCATAAGTGAGTCCAGCACCATCTGCTACGATTATCGATGTATTTGGTATTTCAACATCACTTCTACAGGAGCTACTGGAAGGATGTGAACCAGCAACATGAAAAGTGCTAAACGGAAAAAAAAAATGTAAATACACATCTATTATTATTTATTTATTTGCTAGTTTATAACCCCCTACAAAGAGATAGTTTCACTTGAGGATCAGTTCCGCCAGTCAGGCCAATACCGTCCTCAGCTAATACTTCTCAAGCTGCGTGTCATCGAGACCTCTGGTTAACCGTGTGCTACCGATGAAGGGTTCAACTCCCATTCTACGCTAGCAAGGATCATCCACCGCTAAAGGCCACGCAGTCAACTGGACCGACGGATCCCTAAAGCGCCGACACACTCGGTCCAAGTCGTACCGCAGAAGCGGTCCCTCCGCAGACATAAGCGCTGGAGCTCGAACCCGAGGCTCTTCCAGGTGCACTGAGTTTGACGCAGACCTTTGGAGCGAGAGTGGGTGGGTCACTCGACCATTAGCAGAGAGTGTGGCGCTGGTAGAACAAAGCGTTGCCGGGGAGGCTGATAAGGGAGCACACCCGGAGATCCGAAGCTCTCGACTCTGGACACGACTGAACCGGATTGAACTGGTTCCTCAATTTGGGGCGGGGCTTCTTCTGCCCTATATGTAGCTAATGTGTCCACCTGCTGTGTAATTGACCCGCTCGGTCCCACAATGCAACAGCGACGATGAGGCACGGCTCTAAGGACAGTGAACCGGTACCCAAATGGATCCAAACCAGGGATGGAAAACCAGTTCTTCTCAGGAGAACATCTGTACCCAGTCAGCCAGAGCGATGGCCACACTATCACTACATGAATTTATTTCAGACCTCTAATGACATTCGAACACGTACACAATACTTTAAATTTTTTTTCTTATTTATGAATTTTATTGCATCAATATTAGTAATATTGATCTTACAAAGGTATTTGATCTCACAAAGAACTGATTTTGCTTCTATTTTTCATGCGGTTACACATACAACATTTTGCAATGGAACAGATGACATACCTAGTGAAAAGTGGTAAATAAAAGGGCTGGAAAAATAAATGTTTTTTGAGAGCCGTGAATAAACACTCTGATAAAGAATGATCTTCGCGCACAGAATGATTCAGAACATTTTATGGAAATATGTACAAACTGATTACTTGGTTAACCTGAATCAAACTGGGGTTCTGAAGTGGTAAGTGTGGTAAAATTAGAGCGGAGAAACAGAGTAGGTAGATCAAGGAGTTTTGACTGCAACACAGCGGCCTTTTAATCTGAGGGTCTGGGGTTCAAGTCCCTATACAGAAATTCACTCTTTCCAAGCTCAGAATCCCTACAGTACGGCTTCGACAAACCGTCTCTTGACTGTTTGGGGCATGAAGTGACAAGGTGGTTAAAAGGGTGTTGTCTTACACTCTATAGGTTATAAGTTTGAACCCCCTTCCTGCTGCACAACCCCTAGAAAGACACCAACACTACAAACAGGCACAGCATATAGTGCAGTGGTTAGCACTTCTTCTGTGGGAGGTAGCGGTTATTGGTTCAAATCCCAGCGGCTACTCTAATGCCTTTAAGTAAGATACCTATCCTGAATTACTCAGCTGTACAAAGGGGCAAAACACTATAAATTCCTTACTTACAAGCATCAGCTAAATATGTGAAGGCAAACCACTCCTTGTTCAGACCTGACACTGTGAGGCATTCTGGGAAATACATAGCAACTCCATTGTTTGTGGCTGAAAGAAAACTTTATTTCCCAGATGAAATGAAACCAAAGACCCAGAAAAACACACGATGGACAGATAACGGGTTTATTAGGCAAGAGGAAAGGCAGCTTGTGAAATGAAGGCAACCCTCACATTTACACTGAAAGGACCTGGTTGTTGGTTGTCATGGCGATGACCCGGGACGGGGCACACCGGCCAGCTCTCCGGACTCTTATCAAGAACCTCAGGAACTTCCCACGAGCAAACGTTCACAGCGCCGCTCTTTCCTGTGGACTGGCAGATTATTTGAAAGGAGAATGATATTCTGGGTGTTCTTTATTTATAACAGGTATCTGAGACTTTTTCCAAACCTAGCCAGTGAATAAATCAAGAGACATGGGTATTGTTGATCTTAGTGACTTACTGGAAAAAATTACTTTAGATTTACAAAAAACAACAAAAATTCCTGGTCCCAACCACATGCCGCCATCTAAACTTCATATTCAATTCAAATTTAAGTGACAATTTCCTATGAAGCAGCTTATATAATTGAGCCACTTACATTTTTTCTTTATCTGATGCTTTTCTCCCAAGAGACTTACAGTGTTAAGGTATTTACAGCCATTTTACCCACTTATACAGCTGGATAATTTTACTGAAGTAATTTATGGTAAGTACCTTGTTCAAGGGTACAACAACTGGAGATGGGATTCAAACCTGTAACTTTTGGGTCCAAAGGCTGCAGCACTAACCACAATGCTACCAGCTGCCTGATACTCCCACTAATTTGCCCACTTACACAGCTGGGCCTTTTCATTTATTTATTTATTTTTTTTGGACGTGAGCAGTTAAAATTACCTTGTTTAAAGGTAATACAGTTGGAAACAGGGCTTGACCCTGGATGTGTCAGGTAGGAGGCACCAGTTCTATCCACTACACCATCATCCACTCCTCCACAGATGTTCATTTCAACTTATGCATCTGTTTCACATTAAATCACATAAAACACACTTGTTTTCAACCAATGTTACATTTTACACAAATGTAAAGAAATTTTATACATTAATATAGAAGTCCAGTCAAACTAGGTGATACTGATACGTCTGGGGATGTGACATCAGCTGCGGAACACGACGGGTCAGGTCGCACAACTCGGGCGCCCAAAACCCACACTCACTCCCCATTTATTCATGTCAGGCCATGATATAACCTGCCGTTATGCGATTTAAAGGGAGGTACCGATGTTCAAATAGGGCAGCAGGTATCCCGGCGGTTCGAAATGCAGGCGAGTCCTCCTAAGAGCTCATCTGCGGCACCCTTACGCAAGGTACTTAACCTGAATAATTCCAGAGTGACCCCTGCGGAGGATGAGACGAGCGTGTGTCCGTGCGTGTGCGTTACCTGCTCAAACGACAGCGACACGTCCCACCTGCAGTACGGCGGGCAATACCGAGGGACGTGGCGCGCCGAGCCGTGTTGTTGTGACATAATCCAGAACGGGGAAAAAGGACGGGTTCCAAAATGTGAAACATACGCTACGTTTATTTAACTATTTGAAGCCATCTGCATGCGAAGCTGGGTTTCAAACATTACGGAAAATACACGAAACCTCCCTGTGAGACATGGTCACGGCCAGCGGTGCCTAAAGGGTGTCATTTTCGGACCTGCACACTCCCGCCCAGGACTCTAAGGACAAAGCAAGGGCAAACTGTCCCTCCTTGGTGCAAAAAGGTCCGGATTTAACATAAAACAGGCCCGAGTTGCTCATGAAATTAGTTTTCTGCGGACTTACTAGCTGGCAGTGTTGTGGTCAGAGCTGCTGACCCAAAGGTGTCAGGTTCAATCCCCACCTCCAGCTGTAGTACTCTTGATTGCTGCTGTAATTAGCCTTGATCAATATTCTTACACTGAATTTATACCCCTAAGAGGGGCCAGCTGCGTAAATCACTGTAACACACTTCCTGCACAAACTTACATTTATTCATTTAGCAGACACTTTCCCCCAAAGCAACTTACAATTAGTCACCCATTTACATAACTGGGTAACTTCGTACTGGAGCAACTTAAGATAAGCGCTTTCCTCAAGGGTACTACAGCTGGAGGCGAGATTTGATCCTACAACCTTGGACGTCAACGGCAGCAGCTCTAACCACTACGCATCCAGCTGAACAGAGTCTCATGAATAATAATAAATTGTGATAGTTCTGCCAGTGAAGCGACAAGAGGGCTCAGGGAAAATTGCTTGCAAGCATTTTTTTGTTTCAAAAAGTTTTTGAAAGTGTTGTCATTTATATAATTATACTTATTTTCTTTGCCAAAGTGACTTACAGCGTTAAGCTACCTAAAATTACTTACCCTCTTATTCACACATCCTTTTTTTTTTTTTTTTTTTTTAATAAAATCAATCAAAGCAATCCACAGTAAGTAAAGGTGGTCCCCGATTTACAATAGTTTGACTTGGGATTTTTTCAGCTTTACGATGGTGAGCCGGTGATAGACATTCAGTGGAAAGCGCATTTCGAATTTATATTTTTCCCAGGCAAGCAATATGCGGAGCGATACTCTCTCGCGACGCTGGGCAGCGGCAGCGATCCCGCATCTCCCAGTCTGTCATGCAGAGGTGTGTATTAGGGTATTAAATGCATTTTTGACATATGACATTTTCAACCTGTGATGGGTTTCGCGGAACGTAACCCCATTGTAAATGGGGGACCACCTGTACCTTGCTCAACTGCACTACAGCAGGAGGTTTAACTCCAACCTGCAGCAGCTCTAACCACTACAGCGCCAGCTGTACTATAGTGACTAAAAGGGCATTTTTACAGTAGAGTACAGGAACACCCACAAACCCTTACATTTATTCATCAAGCTGACGCTACTCTTCAAAAATGACAGCATAAAGCTACTGACACCGATTTACCAATTTAGCTCATTTGCTGGACTAATTTAGGGTAAGTACCTGGCTCAAGGGTACTACGACAGTAGGTATGATTCAAACTGGCAACCTTCTGGATGTAAAGGCAAGAGCTGTAACCATTACTATCAAATGTTCCACCCTTCCTCCATTATCTCTGAAACAAAGCAGGAAAAAACGTTAAATAAATACAAGTTGGACATGCGACCCCCTTGCAAGCTGTCCTTATTAATGCAGTAGAAGACAGGCGCTCTGGCTCTAAGTGTTTTTATGTCATCCGTCACCTCAACGCTATTTTTCAAAAATGTTGCTTCTGGTTTTATGCATGGGCGGGTCTGAGGCTCGAGTCCTGCTTGGGGTGCCTTGCGGCGGACTGGCATCCAATCTGGGGTGTGACCCCTCCCCCTTCAGCCTTGCGCCCCGTGTCGGCTCCGGTTCGCCACGACCCCCCTTGGGGCAAGCGGTTTCAGACAGCGTGCGTTTATGCATGCTTCATCCTGATCGTACGTATGCTGTGGTCAACGAGAATGTTACGCACATCAAATTTCTCCTAGCAGGAGGCCTCACGCCATCGTAATACACTGTGCACTTGCTGAGACTCGATGCTGCATGTCTGGTTTCACCATCTGCAGTCATGTAATCGCTGTTCTCCATGTTCCGCCTACTGTGACCTCTGTTTTTAGGTCATGAGAAAGACATTGTGGAAAAGCAAGCAAACAAATTATATTTATTACCTTGCGACATGTAGGTTTATACATCCATTGAAGAATTTAAATAAAAAAAAAAAAAATCCATCCACACTTTTTCAAAGACTGCTTGTCCAGTGCAGGGTCGCGGTGGTCAGGAGCCTATCCTGGAAACATAGGGTTTGAGGTGGGTGCACCTTTCAATGGATGTCAATCTACTGCAGAGCAATCTTTCACACACACACACACACACACACACACACACACACACACACACACACACACACACACACACACGATAGGATCTTGATGGGAACTGCTTGGTCTGGATGGGGGCACCATTATTGGGGGGAGGTGAGTTTTCCTTTCCTATGCACGGAAAGGGTGAAATATGAACGTGTAATTTAGGGAAATGATTATGATCAATTCCCAGATCCCAAGAGAACAGGGCAGGGCGGGGGGGGCAACCTCTGTGCGTCATCACATTCTCAGCACCCGCTGCACAGCCAGAATAACACGCAGCGTAAAGATCTTCTCTCACATTCCCCACGATCCGTTCACCTCCCACTCGGTCGGAACCCGCTGGAAACGCATCACTTTTCTCCATTATTCAAAGAGGAGTCAAGCATCTTAAAATGTCATTAAATCAATGACGTGCATAAATCACATGGATCCATGTTCAGTGTTTGCACTTCTCATGTTCATCCATATACAGGTGTGTGGGATGACATGACACATGTCTGTTTTTCCTCTCACCTTTGTTGGGTTATTTGGAAAGAAAGAAAGAAAAAAAAAAACCCCCACACACCACACAACAAATCGGGACCAAAAAACCCTAACAAGAAAAATCAGCCTTAATGTCTGGCTGAAGCTCTGGTCTCAGTAGTTACACAACTGCAAAGGAGAGAGAGAGAAGAGAAAAAAAAAAAAAAAAAAAAAAAGTGCCAGCGATGGGAGTGTTTTCCATGAGACACGAGTGACATAACCACCACCTCAGGATCTTTTTCTAACATTAATGAAACAAAATGGTTTTCGTAGAACGATGCAGGAATAGCGCAGCCTTTATGCAATGCAGTCACAAGGCCCTGGCATCACTGAACACTCAGAGTAATAACCAGCAGTCCCAACTACCCCTGTTGGCTCAGGGCCCTGTGGAGGCAGATTTACACCTACATTTTACTACACCGTACTATCAAAATCAATATGCATTTTTGACAGCATAATATATAAATGCAAATAACTTTATACCCTTTTGAACATTCCCTTCATTTTCTCATTCCTGCGTTTCCCCATCATATCATTTTTATTACAACCAACATTCCTCTGATGAGCTCAAACAATTAAACATAAAACACCCGCGAACCATGTTATGCATGCGGTAATATACACGGGTAGGAATATACTCCACATTTCTCATTACTTTAGCTTGCATACTGGACAACTACACAGACTGAAGGTTGCTGGTTCGAGTCATGGGGGGGAGCTCTGGCAGTTCCCTTGAGCAAGGTATTTGACAGTAAGGGAAGGGTAAAAGTTTATTTTGGGCAGAAACACTGAAAAAGTAGGAAAATAAAAAGAACATCTTCAGTCAATAAGTATCTCTGAAAGACATGTTTTTTTTTTTTAAACCATTTTTTCATATTTTCAGAAAGAGGAGTTGAGAAGGACATGACCCAGCCAACGTCATATGTGCTGAAAACTCTGCTGAACAGGAAAGTTGATGTGTGTGTCACCCTAGAAGCCCACCAATGTGCCTGCCTGCAGCGGTGGAAGTTTTAAGTGCAGTATTTAGAACAGAACACACAGGCAGGGGTCATCTGAAAGGGCTGATTTATACTCCATAACGGTAAACACTGCGCCTACACTGTTCAGAAATGCCATTATTTACAAGTCTAGAGACCATTCTGGCTCTGGAGGTGCACTTTAAGAATGATTTGCCCCCAAAAAGTGTTTTAAAGTGCATATTAAGGCTTTCTGATAAATAATCTAAGCTCAAAATTCTTGCAGGGATACAAATCACTGCATTGTGGGGGTGGGATTTCCTGCATTTATGCTAATTGGGTTTGACTAATCTGAGAGAGTGTAGCCCACGCTCAAGTAATACTTTTAATGTTATTTTGGGCTTTTGCATCTATAACCATGACATGTGACGGCTGATTAGTGACCGGGTCACAGTGTCACTTGCGAGTTTTCTAGGAACACGACCATGATGAACGAAGAGTGTATCCTCCTACATGCCAAGTCTCCTCACCCATCCTCAAGTAGCTTCCGAACGGGTTTGTGCCCATTCTTTAAGCCCATCCATTACAGCCCGTGACAGTGTGCACACAGTGATTATTTTAATACTGTTGGTAAGAAATCCTCAGCAACACAGCAAGTCTAATCCTACCCATCACTCCCAGTCGCCTCGGGCAAAAGCTATCAACTAAATAAACAGCAAAAGACTAAAATTATTACTGCCAACTATACATTGTTTCAAAGGAAGAAATTCAAAAAAAAAAAAATCAAATTTTGTCTTATAATAATTTACTTGGCTTTAATAAAGAGCTCACACCAAATACTGGACATAAAAAACAGGTTGGCAGTGATACAGACCACGACTAAATTTTACAGAAAGTGCCTCAGTATAATAGTGTTTTTTTTGTTTTTAATGAAAAAGTTTGAGATTATATCAATTTTACCTGGAAATTAAAATGAAAATTCAAAGTGTTAATTACTCATAGTCACAATAAACCCCACATCTCCCGAAAGGGGGAAACAGCGACACCTCTGGGCGGTTCCATATTACAGCGGCGAAGAATAACTGGGTCGGTACTTATTACTGTAGATAACTCCAACAACGAGGCACTACTAGTTATTAATACTGAAGTTTATTAATCTGCTGAACATGACGGAAGAAACTGATCACAGCATTTACAGATCCACAGCTGAAATGAACACCTAGTAGATGCCGACAGGTACTAAGCAAATGACAGGAGTTGGAGCTGATAACTGATCATTTCATCATCACTTTGTGTAAATAAAAAAAAATCAGAGGGAATAAAAGTAGTTTTAGCTGCAAAATTACACGTTCAGTGAGAAAAGCCGACTGTGACAATTTCATTTAAATTAAATACGTGTCTGGTAGAGTTACGCGGCGGGGTTTCTGTTTATCATGTCATGATTCACCAGGTCCAGAGCTCATATTGATCTGCTTCCAAACATCAGTAGAGGTCAGAGTTGTCACAAAGCTGCCAAAGTTGAATATATAAATTTATGTCACTTTGACAAGGTTACTAAAATGAGTTCTGCGAGGATGTCACATTTGATTTAAATAAACTAAGTTATTAGAAGTCCTGCTACACATTCATTGTTTTACATGCACAAAAACGCGATTAAAATCACTCGGCTAGTCTGTCACCTGGCTTGCAGAAATCATGGACAGGTCGTTATTAAATGTTATCGTTACATTTTAATAAATAAAAAATAAGCAGACTCACTGTTAGTAGCTGCTGTTTGCCGTGTGATTCACTGCAGAATCACTGTTATATAAACACAAGTTTCTCCCTCTTCTCTCGACTCGAGTTCTTACAGAAGTAAGAACTTACTCGAAAAAAAAAACCCAAAAAAACTTCAACATCAGTGTCTCTAGAAGAAACGGCTTCCGGCTTCTACGCGACACTTTGACACATTTAATAAACTCCTCTTTGTGACAAAACGTTACAGTTGGAGAGCATTGGAGGGCGCGCATGCGCACTGCCTCACATGTTATGCAAACATTTTTTTCATGTTCTCATTGTACTACTGATTTGTAAAGTAATAAAAAGCACTCACCCGTGCCGCAGAAATGTGTCCTGGGGTCTGCTCCGTGGGTGCCACGCGTTCCGTGTGTTTTCCGCTCGGCACATTAAAATATGTGTTAAAGAGGCGTGAATTCATGGACCGACGTGACCACGACCACACTGACACACTGCTCCCGGTACGGAGCTCGAGCTGTCCTACTCCCGAGTCCTCCTACGTCGTGCGTGACCTCATTTTTGCGCCCCGCCTCCGTACGCGTCGCTCATTGGCGGCGCAGGGCGAGTTCCGCTGCGATTGGTCGAGGGCGCCGCCGCTCTCTTTACATAATGATGTCATTGGGCTCACGTGTGAGGTCGCGTTGCAGGAGCGGCGGGGCGGTAGCCCGTGAGAGAGGGTGGGGAGCCGCGCTGCGGTTGGCCCGGGATACATCCGAGTCACACACTGTTACCTAAAGCTCTTATACAACGGCGTGCGGATCCAATGTGGTTCACTGGGGTAGCTCTGACAGTCAGCAGGCGAGTGTATGTATTTTTTTTTAAATTACGTTTAAAATAAAGACCCGAGTTGGAAAGAGATCGTAAATTGGAAACGTGGTTCTTTAAAGTGGGGGAAAAAAAAAAAAAAAAAACATGACTCGTAACTTCTTAGATGGATTCTTTGTGAGAAAGTTTAGGAACCGTCAGAATTTGCCAAGTATGCTCACATGATTTGGCTTCGGTTGCCAATATAGTAGACAAAAAAAAAAAAACATACATACACACATATGACATATAAACATACTTACAACTAGTGCAGGGATGGGGATGAATAAATAACTAGGGAAGACCTATGTGTGTGTATATATAGACCTAAAGTCAAGTATTTGGCTGCGTTAGTTGCAGTCCGGTGATCACGAAGTTCATGAACACAGTAAAAATGCCACCTGCACAGGTCCATCTCTTTGCTCGTTCGCACGTGAGCACAGAGAGCACACCGAGCAGCGAAAGCATGTGTTCTTACACATGTAATGGTCAGAGTATGGTCATCCACTCCTGTGTGTATAATAATATGCGTGTCTGTGTGCGTCACTAGAGGCGGTGACAGTTGGTTTATTCATAAGGGAACCGCATTCATTCTTTATGAATTACTCTGTCGTGTCCGTTACTGCGCAGGGATGTTGACAGCTGGCGGAGAAGTTATCAATGTGTGTGACAGAAACGCACGTGCCGCACGCTGGGCCTGCTGCCTTCTGCCTTCTCCCCCTGGAGATCATCCACGATCCCAGCGAGCTCCCGCTCTCCCACCCACGTGTGTGACATCACCCCAACTCGGCGGCGCGCGACCCACCGGAAGAGCCGCTCCAGACACGCGGTGTCCGAACGGCCTGGCGTTTCATCAATGAACCGCGGTGAAAGGCACGTGCGCGGCTGCGCGCACTTTTCGCTTTCCTTTCTTTCTTTCTCGGGCTGTTAGAAACACTGTTCCGCGGCTGAGAAGGGCTGAGCGTGGAGCCGGTTCGGATTCCGAACTTCGCAAATGGAGTTTTGCTCATTATACAACCCGCTACATTATGTAATACAGCGATACGCGTAATCATGTTACTTTCCATTCATACATAACATGCAGCGGGGATCCCTCCTGGTGTAGAAAGGGATACCGTATTTACTGGAATATAACTCGCCCTCGCGTATATTTCGCACCCCTAATTTTACTTGACGAACACACACACACACACACACACACACACACACACACACACACACACACACACACACACACACACACAGAGTCTGCAACCTCTTCAGCGCTTGTCCCGAGCGGGGTCGCGTAAGGAACTAAAAAGTTTCGCATACCTCGCACATGATAAAGAAAATTTAAAACTGTTACGAAATATATAATCAATGTTGTTAGGGCACTTTCAGATATTTTGGAGTTCGGTTACAGAGAATCAGAATTTCAACAGTCGTCGGCTTGCCTTGTTGAGTCGCGCAATCTTTTGTTAATACCGCATCAGTCATATCATGAGTACCTCGCTCCGCTTTCAGATCACTTCTCAAACTGTAATTACAGAAGCATTGCCGCTAAAGATTCAAATATATCGCGTGATCAAGGTGAGCGGCCGATCGAATAAATAACGTTGATAATTAAAATTAAATGCGCAAATTTTATTTATAATGTGAGCAGTTATAAATTAATTAATACCGAGGATTTAATTATAAACGTCATTTTTTTTCCCCTGAAAAACTTTTCCGAAAATTCCGGCATATATCTCGCACACCGGTTATTTAACTTGAATTTTTTTTTTTTTTTTGGGGGGGGGAGGGCGAGTTATATTCGAGTAAATACGGTACACTGCAAATACGCCTAGAATAAGAAATTATGTGCAGCAATGTCAAGATCGTTGTAGGTGACGCGCACGCCGTGGTGCGTTAGCTGCTCGTAAATGGAAAACGGTGTGAAAATGGACAATCCGCATGGACAGGGCCTCACAGGGCGGTATAATCTCCCCCCCCGCCCCGATGTGTTTCCGTTGGATCTCCTGTCTGGCTATTTTTTTCCTGCCGTTCTGTCCTCATCAAAACACTTCCTGTTTTCCATGTAACCCTAATTGGATCTGCGGGATTAAAATGCATCGTGTAACTGGAGAAAGGAGTTACCGGGTCTCCTCGGTTCTGCGGCCTTTAGACGGACGGCTCCAGCAGCATAAAGCAAATAAACAGAAAATAAAAATAATGAAAGCCCCGCTAAACGTTCTGAACCTCGTACCTGCAGGGTTTGGGTTCACATCTCAGAGGTTCCCTCTAATGGAGAGAGGGATGGATTTTGGAGAAAGTGTCACTCAGTGGAACCCTTTTTTTCCTTTTGCTTCTTTTAAATAAATTTGACCTGCGCTAATTAAATGAGTTAGAATTCCACTTAAAGATCTACAGCCTTGTTGAGTTTCTTATGCATGAATCACCCTTTTCATGGGAAGTTAAGGACCTCTCAGAAAAATGTCCATAAATATATTCAGACAAAATATAGCACTTATTTTATTCCTCTAAAACTTGATTACCTTGATACCTAATGGAATTGTCTTATACATAGTAATAGCACTGTAATATTTCTATTTTACTTTTAGCTTCTTTTAAAGGGGCAGCTGGTGGTGTAGGGGTTAGAGCTGATGCCTTTGGCCCTAGAAGTTGCAGGTTCAATTCTCACTTCTAGTTGTAGAAGCCCTAAATAAGGTATTTACCCTCCACAAATAGAAATTGCTCCATTGCAGCTGTTTTTCTCCACATTTTGATGAGAAAACATTTTAATTGTTATGAAGAGATGAAAGGAAGTATCAGGAAACAGGATTGTTAGAAACTGATCAGTGAGAGCTGTCTGAACCACTTGTCCCATAGGGGGTTACAGGGAGCCAGAGCCTAACCCAGCAACACAGGGCATAGGGCTGGAGGGGGAGGGGACACACCCAGGACAGGACGCCAGTCTGTCACAAGGCACCCCAGGCGGGCCTCGAACCCCAGACCCACCGGAGAGCAGGACCCGGTCCAACCCACTGTGCCACCACACCCCCCATCAGTGAGCGCTGCCTCATTTCATTTCAGAATTTTTATTAGATAGAATGTTCTAGGTTCTTGTGTGGTCTGTTCTGGCCAATGACAGACATGGGAATCATTAAGTAGATGGGACTTATGCACACCTGGAGAGGGTCTAGGCCCACAGCAGGGCGGCACCACCGTTATGGCTCCGAGAGACACCCAGACTGACTACGAGTGTGCCGCACACAATCGGGGTGGCAAACATGAAATAACACTTCGAATGGATGTCAAAAAGCACATGGAACAAAAACGGAACATGGAACAGACTGGAACCACTGACAGAAGAAGGGTCACATAAGAGGTGATTTAAACCAGGCCTAATGTACTGGGGTTACAGGACAGGAAAGGAAACATCAAGAGGGGTCTCAGGGTGTCGAACACAAAACCATTAATAGTATGAAAGACGGCACCATTTAACATGGTTAAATTTGACAAATAAAAGGTCTTCATTTCTAATATGAGTGGATTGTGTAAAGATGCAGGAGCAATTTCATTCCCGAAAGTTACTTGCAGATATTAGAGGATTTATCAGAAGGGATTTCAGTTAGGAACCATATCTCTTTATTAACTTGTAAAAACAAACGTGATGCTTTAACAGTGTGCTTGGTTTGTTTATCATGTAGATACGTGCCAGTTCACAAATACTCTGCATCTCAGATGACTAGAAAGTTTAATGTTACCATGATGTAATGTTGACCTTTAATTAGAGTAATTCAAAGATCTGAAAAGGATGGTAATGGGAACGGCTTGTTGAATGTGTCTTAAGGTTGTAAGTCACTTTGGAGAAAAGTGTTTAGTTTGATTCTTCATCCCTCATAGTATTAGGACTGCAAACTTTGTTGAAAAGAACTGTATAACAACAATACAAACCAAACACTGTAAATTTTTGTTATGAAGGTAAATGTGAATTTAGTGCACAAATTTATCATTGGTGGAGTCGATCTTTCGCATTTACTTTTTTCATCTAGCGGATGCTTTTGTTTGAAGCAACTTACAACGGTAAGTTACTTACAGTTATACCACTTATAAAACTGGGTAACTTTACTGGAGGAGTTTAAGGTAAGTACCTTGCTCAAGGACACTAGCAGCAGCTAACTTTTGAACCTGCAACCTTCAGTTCCTAAGGCAGAAACCCAAACCTCTACATTATCAGCTGTCCCAGTCCCATTAACATTTTCCTGACAGTAATGCAGACATAGATTATTTTGGGGTTTCATTTGTATGCATATAGTGATGCAATAAGAGACCGAAAGGAAGGGTCTATATATAAATATCTAGATAAACAGGAAGGTGATCAGGAATCATCGATATTCTGGTAAACTTTTATGCCGCTATGAACATCAGTGCATATGGTGAAAGAAGCAAACTAACTGTACTTAATCACACGTCTGCAATTATGTCTCTCTTTCTTCTAATGTAATGAATACATTGTATTTTCTATGAGATGTACATCGCTTTGGAAAAAAGCATCTGCTAAATGAATAAATGTAAATATTAACAATTAATATACACACTTTAATGCAGAAAGGCATAAATTAAGATCTCAACTCCCCAGCCTTTGAAGAGGGAAACATTTTTTCAGATGTTTGAGTATTATGTAATACTTCAAATCTACTCGCTAGTGAAAGTCCAAAAATTTAATTTTACATATGAAAAAAATAAGTGAGACAAATCCAGTCACTGCACAGCCACAGAACCAGAGCGCTTAAAAACGAAGCGCAGCAGCTGATGTTATGTCTCCCCCTGCTGGACATCCGGTGCATTACAAGTGTCTGCTGGAGGTAAGCACGCACTAAAGGGTCCTTAGTTAGGAACGTTTAAATTACGAATTTTTGAATTTACAAACATTTATTTTAATTGCTTTTTTTTTCATTTAAGTACATTTGCATATTTTGTCTTGGTGTGACTGTCACCTGCTCTTCTGCGTCAAGACAGCAGCAAAATGCACTCAGACATGGCAGCTATGTGGAGCTGGATTAATTCAGCTCCCTTGTACAGTGGTTACAAAATATCAATGAGGTAAATCAGTGAACAACCTGAATTAAATAATTTGTCGGGACATTTTTCCTCATTTTAAATTTATTTTCATTTTATTGTGGCTCAGAATCTTGCATTAAAAAGAATATAACTGTATCCAAGACTTTTACAGAAACATCCAATGTATTAAAAGATACATCTTAGTTACTATGTTTTTAATAATGGTAACACATAATAAAGGAAAGTGAAACTGGCCAGATGTTGATGAAAGACATACTGCTGCAAGTTAATCGATTATAAAAGTCCTGAGACAGACTAGCATCCTGTCCATGGTGTACTCTTATTTAACCACTGTTTCTTGGGCTGGGTCTGAAACCCAGTGACCCTGTTGAAGATGAGTTGATGAAGATTGAATAAATAAGTGTCTTACTTTTATATTTTTAAATTGCTCTAGCTTTATATTTTTTACAGAACCTAGCCAGTAAATAAATAAAGGGATGACTATATTATTGATTGTATTAAAGTGATCAGATTTATGAACAAATTTCCAGGCACACTGTATTTGTAAGCTAAGGCTTTCCTGTGTAACATGACCGGTAGTGTAGTGATTACAGCTAATATCTTTGGACCTAAAGGTCACAAGTTTGAATCCCAGCTGTAGTATCCTTTACCATGGTACTTACTCCAAATTGCTCCATTAAAATGACCCAGCTGTATAAATGGGTAAATAATTTTAAGTTGCTTAAATGTAAACACATGCAAACTGAAGAGTAATGGAAATATACTCAGGTAGAAAACGGAAGGCTAAGAGGAAAGTATTTTAAATGACTTTTTTGGGAAGTCTGCTCCCCCATCACAAAAGCTGAAAACAAATGATAGGAACTATAACTGCTCTAGTGCCTGTAGCAGCTTTTTCCACCTGCACACAAAGCTGGGGACCCTATCACGATCACCGCTGGCTCTTCACATGCAGACATGGCATCTGGGGGTCGTGTCGAGCCAACCAATTACCCTCAGAATTTTGTAATTTCAAAAAGGTCACTTCTGAATAAAAACATCAGCGGTCATTGACGTCAGACGAATGCCAAGATCGGCGACAAAACATCCCGCACCCAGTAGCCTCGACAGCTCCTCGACAGGAGTGATTCAGTGATGCATTACTTTGTCATATCAACCACTTTCTGCAATCATCACAGGACATTTTTGCTACTACTGTTCAACCAAGTCTTGCAATGCATAACATCTGCAAAAAAAAACTTTTTCAAAAACTCTTTGATATAAATGATACAAGAACCAGGTTTCAGTGTCATTTGCCATGCTTTACCCCTTACACTGTGTCTATGTGACAAATCCTAAATAAGACCCATAGCAGGAGCTCCAATTCCTTCATTACGTTGGCAGTGAAGGCTGAGAGAGGCTGTATAGGTTTCAAACATGCTGTGGTGGAGGATCCTGACTGAAGCGCCACGCTGCGGTCCACAGACACCCACGAACCCAGTCGTTGCTGAAAAAAGGCACCAACCTATGGTAAACCCACAAGATCACGTGTACTGACTGCCCCAAGTGATGTGATACCTCCCTGCAGTGATGCCCACTCCCTGCCCACACAGCTGAGTCACTCACTTAGAGTAGAAATTGAGGAGATATAGGAAAACTGATTATTATTAATGTATTGCACAGGTATATTCAAAGCAGCTTAGCTTCTCACCCTCTTATAAAGCAGGATATTTATACTGCACTAATTGAAGGTTTAGTGGGGGGGCTTAGTGGCACAGTGGGTTTGGCTGGGTTCCGCTCTATGGTGGGCCTGGGGTTCAAGTCCTGCTTGGGGTACCTTGTGATGGACTGGTGCCTTGGCCTGGGTGTGTCCCCTCCCCCTCCAATCCTGCGCCTTGAGCTGCCGGGTTGGGCTTCGGTTTGCCACGACCCTGCTTGGGACAAGCCATTTCAGACTGTGTGTGTGGGTTAATTCAAGGTTTTAAAAAAAAAAAAAAAAAACACTTAAGAGTACTACATCAGAAGGCAGTTAGGCTTCAACCAAATAGTCCATGCCCTTCATGTGCATCTTCTCTGAATAACCAATATATGGACTTTCAATGATGTTACTAATACTTACTTTTCAGAATATGCTTCAATAATGATCCAAGACTCATTCCTGTTCACACAGCTGGTAGATATAATTCTGTATTTCTCTACCATCCAGCACTGAGGTTACAGACTTATGCAAAATTTCCAGATGCCCAATAATTTAAGAGAAATAGTTTGTCAAGTCAAATAGATGCCATCAAAGCAACTCCTACAAAACTATGAAATTTCAACTTCATGGGCCACATGTGATGAAAAGGGCATCTTAGAACAGAGGGATACGTGTATGATACAATTTGTGACTCTGAGTTGCTCTGAAACATAGTGTGTGTGTGTGAGACACAGCCCTGCAATGGACTGGTCCCCTGCCCAAGGTGACCTTTGCCTTATGTACTGTGTTTCTGGGATGGACTCTGGGCCACCATGTCCATAGCAAGTGGTTCTTGATAAGGGATGAATAGATGGATATATGTGTGCATCAGCAGGCAAGTAAACACACAAAGTAATTTAAAAGCCATTGAGATTTCTCAAAAAAAAAAAAAAAAAACAGAAAAAAGTAGGAGTAGTTACCCTTTCACACCATCCTCCCATGCATGTTCATGTGAAACAACTGAGTGGGCTGCAGATCACTAAATATGTTCCAGAAATAAATCTAAAGTGTCATTAAATAATTAAGCCAGAAATAAAGATGAGAAATCAAACGAGATGAATCGGCATCTCCGCTCAGGCCAGGAAAATGACACTCGAGCGCCCTGTGCCTGCTTCTCTGAGCTGTAGTTCTCACTACAAGCTATTTTGTACACCTGTTTGGGAGCACATGCAGGGTTTTTGCAGCCTTAAAATAGCGTATCTTGCATTTTCAGAGACAGCTTGAAGTCAGAGATGGGACATCAGCGCTAAAGTGCCAGAGAGTAAACAATGAATTAATGAAGGAGAGTAAAGGCCCCACAAGGCAGCTTACAGTGAGATGATCTGCTAACTGTCTGCAATGAGTGAATGCGTTGATCGGGGGGGGGAGCGGGAGCGGAAGCGGTGATCACAGTGGCTATAACCTCCATCTTCTGCTCAAAAGGTCCTGGGTTCAAACTCAGCCCTTGATTGTGATACTTACCCTGAAATTAAACAGTAAAAATAACTGCTACACAAATTGGTAAATTTCATTATCTGAGAGCACAAAGCTAATATAGTGGGGTGGCACAGCAAGTAACACTTATGTCTCATAGCGCCTGCGTGGTGTGAGAGGATGTGGGTTTGATCCTCAGTCTGTGTGGAGTTTGCATGTTCTCCCTGTGTCTGTGTGGGATTCTTCTAGGTGCTCTGGTTTCCTCCCACTGTCCAAAGACATGCTGTTCAGGTTCACCCATAGTGTGTGAGTGACAGAGAGAGAGAGAGAGAGAGAGAGAGAGAGAGAGAGAGAGAGAGAGAGAGTTCCACTGATGTATGGATGAGTGACTTGGTGTAAGTAGTGTATCTAGCAGTGTAAGTCACTGCGGTGAATAAGGTGTGTGGGCTGATAACACTACATAGAGTTCAGTGGAAGTTGCTTTGGACAAAAGCATCTGCTAAGTAAATAAATGTAAGTATTGCAAGTTGCCTTGGACAAAGGTGTCAGACTGAGGAGTAATGAGATCAGTGAGGGAACCACTGACTACAGGATTAACAAGAACAAACAACGTGAGCCTCATGGCAGTTGAAGTCTCTTTTTGGTGTACAACACACACACACAGTCTGAAACAGCTTGTCCCGAGCAGGGTCGCGGCAAACGGAAGCAGGGTACAAGGCTGGAGGGGGAGGGGACACACCCAGGATGGCACCCCAAGCAGGACTCAAACCCCAGACCCGCCAGAGCGCAGGACCCGGTCAAACCCACCGCGCCACCACGCCCCCCTGGTGTACAATAGATGAGCCAAATTTCAACAGGTGCTCAGTTATGTCACTTGTATTTGCTGAGGACGCATTATATTGTCACACATAAGCTAGTTTAGCCAGAAAATCCACAGCCTTACTTTTTTTTTTTTTTTTTTTTAAAAGAAATGTTCTATATAAAAAGGGGGGTGCGGTGGCGCAGTGGGTTGGACCGGGTCCTGCTCTCCGGTGGGTCTGGGGTTCGAGTCCCACTTGCGGTGCCTCGCGACAGACTGGCGTCCTGTCCTGGGTGTGTCCCCTCCCCCTCCAGCCTTGCGCCCTGTGTGGCCAGGTTAGGATCTGGCTCCCCGCAACCCCAAATGGGACAAGCGGTTCAGAAATGTGTTCTATGTCAAGGAATTTTGTACATATTTGTAAGATATTTTTCTACATGCATGTGTCTGAACAAAAATGAACTTATCTTGAGAAAAGAAGTCAGATTCTGAACTTTCTGAACAAACACCATTACTATCCTGTTCTGAAGGGATATGCGTTTGGCTGGTCCCAATTAAAACGGCATCATGAAACAAAAAGTTTCAGAAACAATCACACAATTATCTCTGTATTTTTCATTGGCTATGAAAAATATTGCTGGGAAGAAATAAAAAATAAGACAGAATCCAAAAAGGAAACTTTGGCAAACTCAGTGAAGGGAGGTGGGGAATGAGGATGTGAAGCAGTAAAAATTGAAGGAATGTCATACTGCCTGAGAAAACACACACACACACACACACACACACACACACACACACACACGTTTGCACCCAAGAGTCAAAACACTGCATATAAACACAGGACTCATATGCAACTCATTTAAAAAAAATGACATTTTCTCCATCTAATCACTGGTGCAGTTCAATACCTTCATGTCTGAGTGGCGCAAAGATTCTAAAGGATAGCTTTGAATGTTTATTAAAAAAAAAATTTTAATGAAAGCACATTAAGGATCAATTTGTGTAAATTTACCCTTGGAAGAGGAAAAGTCAGGCAATCGCTCAGCTCAGCCCTGCCACACTTCAGAAATCAGTGTTACTGAGTGGTACACTGATACACAGCCAGCTCACAACACAACAGCTTCGAGTAAAAATAAAAAATAACAAAAAATTCAAATAAAATAAGTTAAATGTAAAATAACATTAACAAGGCCTATGGGGGGAGGGGGAGAAAAAAAAAAAAAAAAAAATCATCATCTACCAACCAAAGCCTGCACATTTGCAAATATTCAGTGTCTACAAGAAGTCAAGGCTACCGGCACAGCAGCATCAAATAAAAACCCATGAAAAATATACAGGGAGACTCTGAGAGTCCAATTTCATATATTTATGTATGTATATTGCACACAATCAAACGCAGATGTTGGGCGAGCACCTCATTAAAAAGTAGCTTGGAAATATGGGAAACTTAATGTCCGCAATGCTCCGATCGACAGTCATTCCGGTGGGGTCCTCGTGTACCGCAGGACTGCCTACATCTGCTGATATTAAATTTATACGCAAAGTCCACATGTTCCACATTTTAAGACGTACATTCCCCTTTGAGCACAAAAAGAAAGATGAATGCGATTCGCCGTGGGTTACAGTTAGCTTTGAGTTCTCTTACATGTGCTTGGGTCAGTTTGTGGATGAGGAAGTGTGACCCCCCCCCCAAAAAAAAAAAAAAAAGCCTCTCTTCAGATTCTGAATTTCTTATTAGTTACAAGTTAAAACCCACTCGCCGACAGTTCGATGAACCAGACTCCCGTGTCTCTGCGGTTAAAAATTCCAGTGTTTAGTGGTCCATGTGATGTAGCCTCTGAACCTGGACCAGGGCTCAGGGCCGAGAGCTCTCCCCTCTGTGGATAAAAAGTAGTCTGGCACACACAGCACTTTAAAAAAAGAAAAAAAAAAAAAAATTCCACACTACTGGAGGCCTGCTTTTTCACAACTGTCCAGCAGGAAGCACTGTTAGAAACAGCCAGAAAAAGCAGTGTTCAGCTGTGTACATTTCAATGTTACTTAAATCATGGGTTGTGGGGGTTTTTTTTTTTTTCCTTTAAATCCCAGTGTCGTCTTCCTATGCTGTCCATCAGTCCCAGGAGCGGAGCAAGGGATTGTCTCATCCCTCGGCGTTTAAGGTTCGTGCAGTGCATCTTCAGCCCACGGTTGCACGTGTGGCACGTCTGCATTTTTTCACCCCAGGTCCATTAAATCCATGGTCCCGTTAAAGGGTATCGTTTACAGTGTAACTCATACAACTGGAGCGGAGCGATCTGTTCCCCGCTTTCCCCTCACCCGCCACAGGCGTTCCAGCTGATCGCGAGCAGGGATGTGACCAGCAGCGCCCCAACCCTGTCCCAGCGTGCAAAATCTGCAACTCGTCGATTACCCATCTATATACAGATATGTCACAGGTGACCAGAGCAAAACAGAAAATGAAAAGAGGAAAAGAAAAAAAAAAAAAAAAATTGACAGACATGTCGGTCAAAGTTTTCACGAGGAAAGCCTAAGCAGCGCTGTTTTGTTAGGTGGGGTGCAGCAGACTTGCTGGCTCGAAGGGGGCATTCCCAAGTTGTCCAGCCCCAGGGCCCACCTGTCCACTGACCCTAGGACCGGTTGTGCGCTACGTTATGCGCCATCCAGTTCACTTTGGTGGTCCAACTCTCACGCAGGGCCTCGTCGAACTTCTGCCGGAATTGCTTGAGGGCCTCCTCGTCCGTCTTTCCCAGGGCCAGCGAATCCTGGGGGGGGGGGGGTTTACCCGGTTACACCTTTTCCACATTTCCACCAATAAGGCGTCTCTTTCTCTAACCATATCCTTCTCCCCATTCCCATTCCACCTTGCTTTCCACTTTCATCAGCAGCACATCTGCTCTTCTGAGAGTCTTCCGATTCCATATACCTTCATCTTACATCTCAAAGACCTTCTTTATGTGCTTCTGAGCAACCAGTAGTCCTTACCTTTAAGTACTGGATGTCCTTGACGGATGTAAGCTCCGGCAAACCGGCCGTCAACATCAGAGCGAAGAGAGTGATGAAAAGGTTCCCATTCCGCCGGAGAATTAAGTAGGCGTCCTCGCAGTACTGCCGGAAACTGAAGAGACGGATGGAATTAGCGGAGCAGCTTGTGAGACCATATGGGGTCACTTACAATTGAAAACTACCCTCTCAGACAGGCAGGCGGACAGACACTTACTTGCCGAACTTCTCCGTGTTCCCGGTTTTGCCCTGTTGGATGACGTGGATGAAGTCATGGGTGAGGATGAAAGGAACGCGCTCCCTCTTGATCCCGAACTTGGACTTGAAGTTGCCCAGGATATGCCCAAAGTCTATGTGAAAGAGCTAAGGACAGACACGAGCGAATCAGAATACGTCTGTCTTCGCCTTCCCGGCCGAGCCTTTCTGCCCCCGGAGACGGAACTCACCTGTCCCGTGCTGCGCACCATGATGTTGTCGCTGTGGCGGTCCCCAATCCCAAGCACGTAGGTGGCTACACAGTAGCCGGCACACGACAGGGTGAACTCCTCGATGGCGCGATCGAGAGCATCCCTGCAGCATCACAGTGAGCAAACAAAGACAGCTGAAAGTGGCTAGAGGCCGACAAGCACTGAACATGCTTTTATGATGCATCGGAACTGCATAACAAAGATAAACTTAAATGATGAGGATCTATTATCTTGCTTTGATGTGTGTCTTTTGCTGCCATTTTGACGCAAGCAGACCTGCGCTACAGAGATGCTCATGTGGACCATTTACCCGGAATTCTTCTCCTTGAGCCAGTTGAGGAGGGCGTCCTTGTTGAAGGCTGCAGCAGCTGCCACGTTACTGCTGGTCAGCTGGATATTCGCAATCGTCTCCGCAGCCGACACCACTTCAATCAGCCCAGAGCGGTCGCCTGTTGCTAGGCAACCGTAAGGCACAATTCTGTAAAGACAATTAAACCCAGAAAATGAGAGTAAGTCAGACAATTGTCCCATCATCATCAACCTTTAGAACATCAAAACATGACATTCAAATATAATTTGGCCAAAAAAAGCAGACAAAAGGGAATATTTTCACAGTGAAAATGAGCAACGAAGCACATGTAAAAAAATCACAGGCTGCTTGTATCTTCCACTAGAGGGCGCTCTTTACTCTGGAATTTGCTGAGACTCACATGTGGATTCCTTTTAATGAATTCCAAGCTCAGCTCCGTGGCACTTAAGATCCGTGCGGCGATTAGATTAAAACGCGCGTGCGTCACGAACACGTGCCGGACATATTGAGGGAAACGGCACACGAAGGGACGTTTTTGATCTACGGGATGGTCTCCAACACCTTCCACGTGGAGCACACGTCATTAGCATGGGTGGGGAAAGGATAGAGCAGGAGAAACTGATCTGCACATGCCCCCTTCCTCTTCCTCGGCAGCCAGCTCTGGCTACCCGAGTCCCGAACCCCTCTGCCGGGACGGGGCTGTCAAAACAAGACCCGTCTCCCCTGCCCTGCTCCAGATGTGCAGACCGAGCACCAAAGGAGTCGGCTGTTTACAAACCGCTGGGCCTTTCGGGACAACGCTAACACTTCCTCTGATGAAACGCTCTGACTGGAGGTGGTGGCCTCTATCCCTCCTTCCCGAGGCGCAGGCGAAGCACAGGGGGAGGAGAGGAGCTGGTCCTCATTTTGAGAGATGCACTTCGACCCCGACTCCCAGGGAGGTGGGAACCGCGCCAGTCCCGGCTCATCGGCCCGGGCCGCTGGGTTGCGTTTAAGGGTGTGGGGTGTGGAAGGAATTCGGAAGAGTTTTACAGAACCGAGGCAGCGCCACCCTGGCAGCTTGTCCGGGGTCAGCGGGGGCCTCCTGGGGGGGCCCGGCCCCCTGCAGCAGAGGATGAAAGCCCCCCGCAGGAGCAGGAACAAACACCAGTGTCAGAGGGCGTCTTTGATGCGTCAGCTTGAAGACACGTGCAAACAGTCATCTTCCTTTTCGTGCAAAGACACATGCATTTGGGGAACAAGGCTCACTAGCAGCTAATAAAAAATAAAAAAAAAAAAAAAAAAAGTCGGCCCTTGACTCCTCCCCTCTGCAGGTTTGGGGACCCTCCCGACGGGTGGTTCTTTCCAGTTTCTCCCTCTTTTCCCCCCCCAGACATCTTTGGTGTGGTTCATGCACAAGATCAGTCTTCCTTAGTGCCTCCCCTCGCATCCATTGACGCTTTTTAGGTTTCTCCAGCTGGCTGAGAGCCAAAACCAGGATGCGAATATGGGGGTTGGAAGGGGGTGGATGTGCTGTCAGCACTCAGGGAACCTCCGCTGACCACAGCGCTCATCCGCATGGTACTTTGCACCTGCTGTAAAGGACAAGGACGGCTCATCCTCACTTGGGGGAGGCCTTTAAACACCCCATTCAGGGTAAATATCTTCCACAAGACACATCTGCTTACAAGAGTGGATCTGACAACCTCCTGGGCCAAAACCCAGTCGCATAAACCCCCTACAGGACCTGCTGTGTTCAGTGCACCACACATCACAATCAACATGCGATTCCACGTCTCGACATTTGGCAAGGTAATCAACGGAATGATAACGATGGCTGCTTGGTGGTCCCACGCACAAGAGGCCCAAAATCAAAAGCTGGAAGGTTATTGGTTTAGGCACCACTGTGGTGGAATAAGCTCCCCTCTGTCCCTCAGAACTGCTGAATCCCTCTCAACATTGAAGATGGATGTCAAAACACGTCTCTTTCTGACTCATTTCTCTCCTGATCTATCTGCTCCATAAACTTGCATTAAATTACTTGTATTTTATATATAAATAAATAAAAAAAAGCACTTCATACCAGTTCTATATTTTGTTACTTGTATAACGTGCACTGGTTAAAACAGTGGTTTTGGACTAAGTGGCTGTACTGAGAGAACTGCATGTCTGCATCTCAGTCTCTACGTTTGTTATTGAAATGCACTTTTGTTTTCTCTCAGTGGTACGTTGCTTTGGAGAGAGCAGTTTGCTAGAAAGAAAATGTAAGCGTGGCGATCATGCCATCACGTATAAAGATAACGCTAAATTAACATTCCATACCTAAGGTCCAGGTTGGCCTCTTTCCACAACAGGTCCATCAACCTGAGGATCTGGAGGGTTAACATGTCCTGCCGCAGATCTGCAAAAAGAGATGGGGGTTGGACGAAACCGCGGTGGTCCCGGCCGACCTCGCTCGGCTCTCTTTCCTCACCCGGACCCTCATTCCTGCCCGTTGGCGTCGGTAGCCTCACTCACCGTCACCGTTCTTGAAGATGATGCCCAGCGTATCTCCGCCCAGCAGCTTGTTGTTGTACACGATCCACAGCGGCTTCATCTTGGAGTCCATGTAGCGGCACTTCTCCACACTGCGGGGGGGGGGGGGGGGGGGGTCAAGGGAGGTGGGGATCAGGGTCACGCTGCTGCAAATCACTCCCACATGACACCGACGGGAGGGGGGAAATTGTGGGGAAAGGGTCTGAACGGATACAAAGAGCGAGTACATGATCTGGGTGATGAAGGGGCGGGGTGGGCAGAAAGACGGAGAAGCTTCCGTGCCTTCAAAGCAAAGCGGAGATCCCAGGGCACAGGTGGAGGTTCAGGGAAGGGTCAGCGGACTAATCCGCTCTGCACTGGATGCATTTGATATTCTCTCTTTGTGTACCTCTCCCCATCGCATCGCTCGCCCCCTCCAGACATTTCAGGCGTTGGACACTGATCAGTTTTGAAGTTACGTAACGGTTCCAGCTTTAGTCACGTGTTATGGAAATTCACTTCCACTTTTGATCAAAAAGGAACAAGATTTCCCTTTGAGCAGCACCAGAACTGGCGAGCTGGAAGGAGCGTGGAGTGATGATTAGAACCTGACGAGGGGGCTCCGACGTGCGACAGAAGCAAACTAGATGTGGTCCTCGAGTTATGACATAAGCGACTTACAACCACCCAGACTTATGAATACCGTTCCATCAATTATTACGTTACTTTAAGTCTCGAGGTTTGATCATAATTTCTAATGCTGACCGCTCCACCAGCTGTACGATCCACAAGGAAGCATATTTCTTATCGTTTCCGTCTCCAGTCTGTGGTCGGGTGTCCGACGGCGATTCCCTTTTAAATTACTGGCTATTAAAAACTGATAACAAGCCAAAAAAGAATTTTGGTGGTGCCGCATAAAAAAAGGCAGAAGACAGAAATAAAGATTCAGAAATGAAAACAGAAGGAGGGCAACAAAACAATATTTTAACATGTTTATATTATTATGATTCCATATTAGTATTATTTCATCATGAATACTGTATGGAACTAGTGAAAAAAAAATGTAACAAAGCCCTATTTGTATAAAGTATCATACACAGATGTTAATTGTTTATATATCCTTAGGGTTCATATTCTACCAGTGACAAAGTAAAATTACGACCGGGTTGCTGGAATGGAACCCCGTTATAAGCCCAGGACCACGTGTGGTCAGGATGTGACCTTAACTACAGAGGAAAGTGAGCGGAAGCTCATTGACAAGATGTGACTGCAGATGGACCGATTGGCTGAAGGAGAAACGAGGTAACGAACCATGCTCAGAAGCTCCTGATAACAGAGGGTCACACTCACTTGATCCCCGAGAGGACGACGCTGGGGTTCAGGGGCGAATGCAGGTCAGACAGCGTCTCGGTGAAGCCCGTCTGCCTCAAACATGTCAGCATGGCCTCTTTGGTCAGCATGGCTTCCTTGGTCTTGCGAGCGTTCTTTATGGTGCCCAGCTTGATGAGCTCGTTCACCGCCTTCAGCTTGCTCAGCGCCTCCACCTGGACGCATGGCGAGGAGCGCAGGATGAAGCAACCGATTGGAGCGCGGACAGAACGGCCGGGCAGGGGATGGTGGGATGACACAGCAGAGCCGTGCGACCAAAAGTATCGATGCTCAGTGAGCATGAGCAGACAGATACGATAGCAGACACCGGTTACAGTCTATCATACCGTCAATGGACCTGCTCCACAATAACTACAAGGCTGACCACTCGCTACGCCCCAATCACTCTGCTACATTCCTTCCCCTCTGGCTGCTTGGTGGTCTACCCACAAGAGTCCACATTCAAAAGCCTGAAGTTCTGACTCCAGTTATGTAGAATGAGCTCCCCTTGTCCCTCAGTGCTGCTGAATCCTTCTGTTTTGGAGCCATTTCTCTCCTGATCTCCTTTTGCGCTCCGTAAACCTTCATTACTTATGCGGTAAAAAATTACTCGTCATCAATTCTTATAGAGCTATGTGTGCAATGGATGCTGGGTAAACTGTGGTATTGGACTAAGTGACTACTTCCTGAATCGTGTATCTATTGCTCCATCTGTTGGGGAAAAACACTTTTGTTTACTCCAAGTAACGTATGTCGTTTTGGAGAAGAGAAGCGTCTGTCAAATGAATAAATGCAACATCATGATGGCTTTAATATGCGGGTGTGAAAATGGAGTGAGGGCTTCGATCTGCTGTCCTGCAGCAGGAAGCCACACGGCGACACGTGAGGAGGACGACTGGAACGCGATGACCGTGCAGCGAACAGGAAGCGGGTGATGCTAAACGCTGAGCTGGGGGTTTTAGCACAGCCGAGGTGGATCGGGGGCGTGGCATCAGCAACCGCTTAAATGATCTTCTCCCTCCGTTAATTCTGGGATTCAACCTCAGAGCGTTGTCAGCGATGCCCTCGCTGCGAATCTCACCTGTTTCTTGAGGACCTCTATGTGCGGGATGCTGCCGCGGCAGTACGCCTCCAGGATGAGGGAAAACTGCACGGACACCGCCGGCATGTGGATCTCCGACCTATAGGGGGCGGTACATGGCACGCATCAGAGGCCGGCTGAAGCAACAAACACGCCGTCCCTCCCGCAGAGACCCTACGCAAGGCCCCCAAGCCGCTCACATCCCGCTGACCGAGGACAGGGTGGGTGCGTGTGTGTGCGCGCGAGTTCAGATAATTCACTTCCACGTATAATCTTACAGATCACCCCCCTAAAACCCGAACTGTGACGCAAAAGGCCTTGCACTGCACAGGATGCTGCACACATATACACAGATGCGTGCGAGCGCTCGCACGTGCACACACTTCTGACCTTAGATGCCAGAAGAGGAAGTGGCCGATCTTGCGGTTGGTTTGGGCACGTTCCAGCAGGAAGCGGGTGAGGGCGCAGTCGTAGTACGGCTCGTAGCGCAGCACCTGGACCAGCTGCAGGAGGTACTGGGACAACTCGTCGTCACTGCAAAGAAAGAAGGACCATGTTGGGGTGGTGGTGGGGGGGGCAGGCTGGGTGCTGTCAGCATGTGGAGAACTTTATTCTTCCCCCTACTAACAGGACCATCACAACTGGGGCTGGAAGTATCTTCACAACTTGGCTTGTTCATCCATCCAAACTCACTTTTACCGCTAATTCACAGGCAATAAAAGCTTAATAACACAGACAATCATCCCTTCATAACCTAGCAGCATTAATACAGAGATGTAGACAATATGTAGATATAGAAATCCATCGTTTATTTGGAAAAATTTAAAATTCAAAATGGAAATCAAATCTGGTTAAAAAAATTTAAGACTAATATTTTTATTTTAGGGGGTGCGGTGGCGCAGTGGGTTGGACCACAGTCCTGCTCTCCGATAGGTCTGGGGTTCGAGTCCCGCTTTGGGTGCCTTGCGGCGGACTGGCGTCCCGTCCTAGGTGTGTCCCCTCTCCCTCCGGCCTTACGCCCTGAGTTGCCGGGTAGGCTCCGGTTCCCCGCGACCCCGTATGGGACAAGCGGTTCTGAAAATGTGTGTGTGTGTGTATTTTTATTTTGGCTACGTTAAAGTAAAAACCAATTTACAATGGGTAAAAATAAGAATTTGCCTTAACAACTGGATTCATCCCACAAAAGTGAGCAAAGTTCCATGTATTTTTACTGATCGGATGCACCCAGGAGCACCAGATATCAGCTGTAAACACTGTGAAAGTGAGTTGAATTGAAGCGGTCCCACATTCCTCTTAGGTGCTCTATACTGCCACCTGTTGGCTGGGTGTACAGGAAAAAAGGTCACATTCCTTCCAGAGTGAGAATAAATTTTAGGAAACTGATTTCAGAAAGTTCAATTAAGAAATAAACCATCAGGAAAGCTTTTGTAATTTTGCTTTTTTTTTTTTTTTTTTTAAAAAAAAAAAAAGCAATTTGACAGTTTGTATCAACACATCGTAAATTAACATTTCTAAAGCTGAATTCCAGAATTGGGAATGATAGAAAGGTTCAGCACTGCTCCCCCAAGGCTACACAGCGCCATCCAGTGGAAGAGACAAGAACTGGTTACCTCATGTCCTTCAGGCACCTGACGGCATATTCCCGCACGTACTGATCCGGGTAGTTGAAATCCAGCAACTCCAAGGCATCCCGGGGGCTCAGCTTGGGCCAGATCTGCAGCAAGGCCTGGAGCTACGATGGAGGGGGGAAAAACCCAGGGAATGAGCAGGCCCGTGTCTTTAAATCATTTACATTTATTTATTTAGGTGATGCTCTTCTTCAAATCAGCTTGCAATTATTTACCCATTTATACAGCTGGGTAATTTTACTGGAGCAACTGAGGGTAAGTACCTTGCTCAAGGGTACTACAGTCAGAGGTGGGACTCGAACCTTGGACCGGTCGTTTCACAGGCAGCAGCTGTAGCCGCTATGCCGCCTGCTGGGCCTACATCAACCACACACATTTAGATACTTGGCGGACACTTCTTGTTGCGGGAACTTTTACTCTGAATTCGCTCACGAAGCTGAATGTTTTACAGCCGGAGCGTCTACTCCACAGCAGGGCTCTTCTTGTTCCTTGAACCTACAACCTTTACAGTGACGTGTCCAGACTCACACGCAAATTTACCCTCCGCGCCACAAAAGACAAAGGCTGCTGAAATTCGGGGACACCAAATTTCGCTTCTAAAATAAGAAAAAAAAAATTAAATTGAAATCTCAGAAAAGCAACAGCTGGAACAGCTGGCACTGCAGTGGTTAGAGCTGCTGTCGTAGGTTCGAATCCCACCTCCAGCTGTAATACCCTTGAGCAAGGTACTTCCCCTGAATTGCTCCAATAAAATTACCCAGCAGTATAAATAGGTAAATAACTGCAACCTTAACATTGTAAGTTGATGTGGAGGGAAGCCTCAGATAAATGGAGTAGATGCAAAAAATTAACTACAAACAGAGTTTAACTTTTATTAGAAAATTGCAGATCTTCCATCTTATATATGATGTAAACGCGTATGACTACGCAGTACATAGCTTGTATTCATTTATTCCCTGAACCAAATTAAGACTGGAAAATGTGTCGTTTCCAGTCCATTTTCGAAGTAAAAATCTGCATTCTGAGCATTTATAATGCTTGTGTGCCATCATAAATAAAAGAATAAATCTGAATTTATGTCCCTTCTTCGTGGTTTGAATGTACATGTTGGCGCAGCCATCTCTGCGTTAGAGAAGTGGTAAATTAATTATACTTAACGGAGGTAATAAAGTGCACGCTCACACCGTCGGTTTTCTTAAACCGGAAGAGAAGAACATTTATTTACATACGTGCTTCATCAGAACACATCACGTACAAAGGTCACGTGATCGATACTTCAACATGAGAGCGCACTGAATAGAACCTCCAACAGTACAATTTTTGTCATGCGTATTCATGTATGCATGTGGGCCTTTGCAAATTTGACGCCGAAGTCTAAAGGCTGCCGGGTCGATTCTTGCCTCGTGTCGCGTGATGTGTGTCTGACACCAGATGCTTCGAAGGAAATGGATTTGTAGGGACACTCTTCCTGCCGTTGAGTTACTACATACAAGACGTTACTACACAGGCATCCGATTGCACAAGCCAGTTTAACCACCGACTTCGCCAAACACGTTCGAACCTTTACGCAACCGCTGGCCTTTATCGGGACTGCCACAAACACACACACACACACACACACACACACACACACACACACACACACTTCCAGGAGGCCCACATTTCACTCCCGCAGCCTGCCACACACTCCTGCAGGGGGCACAATGCACAAGTACGACCGCGGCCCCTCGATCGGAGCGACTCGCAGTCCCGACTCGCGCACCTTTCGGAAACTTCGAAAACATCCCAAAGTACAGAACTGTCAGATTTTTCTTCTAAAGTATCTGACTGACTGGTGTTTTATAAGTATGTGGCAATGGAGTTATGTTTTTTGCATGGAGAATATGTCATCAAAATCCATATATTTAATAACTTTTTTAAATAAATATTCTATTTAGAAATAAAATATTTTTGTAACTATATATAACATTATGTGAATGTTGTATATGACTAGAGCACAGATTTATACTTTAACGGCCGCAAATGGACCGGAAATTAAACTTGTCAACATTTCGTAGTTTGTTCATAGTTCACGGCTTGTTTCGGAGAAAAAATTTCACGCGCAACGCCGCAACGTTTCGAAGACTCGGGGCGGCGAGTCGTCGTACCCTGTTTACGACACGCATAAGGCGGCAGACCTTCAAATTCCTAAGACTTTTTCTTTATCATTAAGCGAGGCTTCTCGTTCCGTTTTTTCCAAAGACTGCAATTTAATTTTCGATATTGCTCAAATTTGACACTCCCCAAAATCTGGCAGCCCCTAGGTGACCGCCCAGGTTTGCCTAATTGTAAAACCAGCTCTGGGCGTGACCCCCCCGCACGGATGAGGAAAAGAGGCGCTTCCTGTGCCGAACAATGGCTGAACTCCTGGCCTCTCGGCTCAACGCGAAAGAGCGGAGCTCATAAACGCGCCTGCGAGAAGGACGGAGTTTAAATCAATACGGCTTTACAGGGCGGCACCCAGAACCCCAATGGAATTACTAGCACTTTCCACCCAGTTCAAACTGAACAGAAGTCTGGTCATCCAGACCTCGAGTTTCAGGATCCGTCGGGTCCACGTGGGGGTCAAAGGGCGTTGGGCGCGGGTTCACGGGGGCGGGTGCCGTTTCTCGGGATGCCCGTTAAGGTTGCAGCACTGCGGTCGGCCGAGACTGGACCCTTAATCCGGCTTCGCGATTCGCCGTGGGTACGAATCACGGAATCGGGAATCGCTTCCGATATTTCTGCCCGACAGCGGAGGAGACGTGCCGGGAGGCCAGTACGTTCGCCAAAACCCACTTGATGAAAAACGGGTTCGAACTGGTCCTACCGGAAGACCGATTTCTGTTCAGGAGGACAGGGAAGTCTTACACGGACGACAAGAAACGTGTGTGTGTGTGTGTGTCGAAGACACACGGGGGCTACATTGACATGACACATTCGTTTATCTGACACTTTTCTCCAAGGTGCCTCACAGCACAAAGTTTTTACCCCAAGTGACTTACACCGATTTACCTATTTATATAGCAGGGTAATTTTTACTCCAGCTCCAGGTAAGTACCTTGGTCAAAGGTACTGAAGCCGCATCAAGGATTTAAACCTACATCTTTTTTCTTGCAAACAAATGCACTAAGCACTACGCCACCTGCTGGAAAGGGTACAGTAAGGTACCGGTAATGTAATAAAATGCTAACTGGAGTGGAGACCCAGGAAGTGCATTTTGGAATTTCGGAGCCCCTGTTTAGCGATGATGATGAAGATGATTATGATGATGACGATAGTGGTGGTGAGGTTCCTTTTAGAGCCCTACCTGCGCCATGTCCTCATGTTTGCTCCACTTGACGGACAGAAGTAGCTTGGGCAGCGACTGGGGGAAGTTCTCCCTGCAGTCGTAGCGTAGTGTCCAGATGAGGTCCTTCTCGTTCTCGCACAGCTGCGACAGGGGATCTCTCTCCATGATCTCCTTCAGCTCGATGTGGAACTTCTTGCCTCCCCGCCCCTGCAAAGTGGCCGTCAAACATCCACCACAAGGTGGAGCCAGCAGATTAACTAAGAGCGCCCAGCTCACCCGGCAAGCCGGTGCATGTCCTTCTGGGCAACGTCAGGTTGCGTAACCCTGCAGTATTCCACACGCTGGATGGCGGGAATGTCTGGATGTTCTCACCACAATTCACTATTACGAGGTTTTGGGAGGGGGAAGGAAAAAAAAAAAAAAAAGCGAACAAAAAAAAATTGCATCCAATCATTTAGCAGATGCTTTTCTCCAAAGCGGCTTAAACATCAGCATTTAGCTCACACCTTTACGCAAGGTGACCTATACAATGTTACACACAGTGCGGTGCACTATGTACGGACGATCGCCAATCTATACTCCAGAGCAACACGTACACGCAAAGGGCAGTTTGGAATCACATCTGTGCACTGTGGGAGGAAACCAGAGCACCGTGGCAGGAAAAGTAGAGAACATACAGACTTCACACAGACTGAGCAGGAATCAAACCCGTGTTCAGCTGTACCATCCAGGTATTGCAAGACTACCCGCTGCACCACCGTGCCGCATATGTAGAGCAACGCCAGGGATCCTTACCACCATGGGCAAGCAGTCGCTACTGCGGGCAATCTCTGCAGCCTTCTCCAAAATCTGAGAAAAGGGAGGAGAGGAGGCAATAACATCACTGGGAGAACTGAGCTCACAGTTACGCTAATGGGCACATTCATATGACAGATGCCGTGTGGCATCGATGGCTGTGTTGAAGGTGGCGATGCCGGGATCATTACATTATAGGCATCACTGACTGTGGAGACGCAGCAGTGGGGGGGGGGGGGGGGGGGGGCATCTTTGATAGCCAGATTATGGTGATAACAATGAGCGAATATATTATGAAAGTTTATCATTATTTGTCCGACATCTTTCTCCACAGTGGATTGCAACGTTAGATTTATATGGAAAGGTGCTTACAAAAATGTACCCTTTCATACAGCAGGGTAATGTTTCCAGCACCAGTTCAGGGCGAGTACCTTGAAGGGTACAACAGCAGGGGCTGGGGTTTGAACCCGGGGTGACTGGTGGGCGAAGGCCGTAACCATTACTTACCAGCAACAGCATGAACAAAAAAAAAAAAAAAAAGTTTCATATGAATTGCAATCAAAATAAATGCAGCATATTTAAAGAATGCGGCAGGAAAATTAATATTTGCCTATAATAAACTGTCACTTCCTTGGAAAATAAACACCCGTGTGTCTTCGCTCCGCTGTGCCAGTGCTGTCTGTGCTCGGTGGTGAAGCGGCACTGGGTTGTACTCAAAAGGTTTCGATCACACCTCCAGCTGAAGTACCCTTAATCATAATATTTACCCTGAATTACAGTAAAAATACAGTAAAAAAAAATCCAGCTATATAAATGGGGATATTATTGAAAGTAATTCAGGATACAAACATCACATTGAAAATCAGCATCAGTCAAACTAATGATGATAATTTTGCAGGGCTCTCTCTCACCACAGGGATGCGTGACGGTCCTTACCTTATCGAAGGGTGGGAACACGACAGGACAGGAGGAGTACTCTGGGAAATAGATGTGCAATGCAGTAGCGTTTTCCGTGTACGGGTTGGTCCGCACCGTGCCGATGGGGTTGAGCATCTCTTCAAGTTCGTCTGTAGTGCAAAGAAGTGGAAAAACAAACGCGCCGTAAACACACCGTAAATCATCCCCAGAGCTGCACACTCATCATGGAGGGTGGTGGTGAGGGGCGGTGTGTGTGTGTGTGTGTGTGTGTGCGCGCTGAAATATGCCAGTTTAGGGTGGGGAGGAGTCATGTGATGTGGGTGTGGTCAAGTGTTTACGGACCAGCGGGGTGCAATCCCCTCTTACGTTGCGTTGACGCTCCTTAACGCGGCCGGTCTCTCTGCTCCTGGTTATTGACCGTGTTACGGGGTTCGCTCATCTGAGAGCCTTTTCACAAACGCGTTTGTTCAGTCGGTCTGTGACACGTGGCTCGAGGCTACAAGGGTCTGTTTATGTCCTCGTGCGTTTGTGTGGAAAAAGAGCCAGAGAGAGAGAGGAGCGACCACACGCACTCCATGTGTGTGCGAGAGAGAGAGAGAGAGAGAGAGAGAGAGAGAGAGAGAGAGAGAGAGAGAGATGCAGATGTTCTCACCAGGAAAGGAGGACCAGCAGTGGAGGATGTTGTCCCCGGTTTTCAGATGCCCTCGGTAGTCAAACACCATGGTGTTGACCCAGGCGATAGGGTAGTGCTGTAAAACAAAAGGCGTGACATCATCAGCGCTCACGACATGACAGGAACCCTTCCGAACCCGGGGGCCGAGCGGGCGGACAGCGCGGCTCCGAGAGCCCCCGCGCCGGTCAGGTGCTTTCGGGACGTTCCCCTCTCTCCCAAAGAGGATCAGCGGCAGCGTGACGGAGCGGCGCTGTCACGTCCAACGTGGGCGAAGATGGAGCGCGAGGGGGTGGAAACCGTAACGTGAAACAGGATTAGACCGCAGCCGACATGCAGAGGACCGCCGGGGCGAGGAAGCTGCCTAAAAGCAGCCGGCTTCGGCTACACGGGGGGGCGTGCGTCACACATACGGAACGGAGCTACATTCGCGTTTATCTATCGGATCCCACGGAAAGGCCCTTGCACCGATTTACGCGTTTATACAACAGGGCCACTTTTACCGTTTGGTGTAGAGCAGCAGCGGCGGACATTCAAACCCAGGCCCTTCGAGCGGAAGGCAACAGCTCTAATCACTGCGCTGCCTAGTGGCCATTCAGAGTACTCTCATCAAGCATACTAGTGCAGGAGTGGGATTCGAACCCAGGACCTTCAGGCTGCAGCAGCTAAGCACTACTCCCCCTGCTGCCCGAACGGATATTAACTGGTCGAAGGGCAGGGTGAGCCATTTACCACTTTTCCAGCCTTGCGGATGGTCTGGTACTTGTTGATGTGGGCGTTCTTGGTGGACTTCTGCTTCTTGACCTTGTCCATGACGGCGTAGATGGCGAAGCAGAGGCGGGCCATTCGCGGCAGGTCGCACACGGCAATGTCGAAGTCCAGCGTGTGGTTCCACACGTGCTCGCTCCGCCCGCTGCTCTCCGTGCTCACCGAGGGCTTGCACAGGAGCTCCGTACCATGGAAGAGCCCCGCCCGCACCTGGACCTGTGCGCAGACAGGAAGCGGACACCCGAGGTCAGACGCACGTACGGTACGGATGGGGAAGACACACCTGAATACCAGTTACTACAGGGAGGACACACTTTGTTTTTCACCTCTTACAGGATATGACTTCAGATGCTGGCTGATAAATATGTACTCTGTGGTAAAGGGGTGTGTGAGCAGACAAGGGGCGGAGACAACCTGCAGAAACCTTTTCGATCTATAGGGGGCGTCGATACAAAGGCAGAAGCGATCGACCGTGGAAAGCTGCCGTTTTTATTCAATCAAATAACTGGCGTGCAAGCGATCACCTCACCTTGGCCGTCTCCTCGGCATTGACCTTGCTTCCTTTGACCAAGACGATCTTGAACTGCGTCTGGGCATCCCAGACGCAGGTGTGCATTTGCTGGAACCGCCGGAAAAGGGGAGAGAGGGACACGTCAGATCGACGGGAGTCGTCCGCCGGGCCGAGAAACATCAGCCGCTCGGAAACGCTCAAATACTTGGCCTTCGCCATCAAAGGGCTCGGATTCCTGAAGAAGGTCAAGCGAATCGAATTAACCGCGGGCAGAAGCGCGACGGGAGAAGGTCGGCGGCGAAGCGGCGGGAAACAAAAGCGCACCGTCACGTGGCCCTTCA
Organism: Scleropages formosus; assembly: GCF_900964775.1. Lineage (NCBI taxonomy): Eukaryota > Metazoa > Chordata > Actinopteri > Osteoglossiformes > Osteoglossidae > Scleropages > Scleropages formosus. The sequence continues at coordinate 27,369,938 of NC_041815.1, read as the reverse complement.
TCAGCACTCGGGCCGATTGCTAAAGCGGCACCGTGATTCAGAAGCGCATTTCCTGGAAAGTTTCCACGCCGGCGCGATTTGCCAGGGGTGCGTGATGACGGAGTCATGCGCTGCCTGCCGGCACAGGCCCTGGGCCCTGCCTCCTGGCCACCCTCGGGCTCATTAACATTCCTTTCCGGCCAATGGCGTTGCTCGGTGGGGGACGTGACGGAACCGTAAGAGCAGTCAGCGGAGCACGCGTAGGGTCGTTTGCGGGGGGTGGGGGTGGGGTGTGTACTATTACTATTACCGCTGAAGAACAGACAACAAACTGGGATTTTAACCCCCCCAGCCACCCCCCACCCACACTTAACCACTTCCGAACATAACGGAAGCGCAGCGGCCTGTACAGACATGGAAGATTCTTACAATTACGGGTGAATCCCATAGATTTTCAATTTTATCTGGACATCCTGTTCGGCGAGTTACTGGAAAGTCTCATTTAACGAATGGGATTAAAATAGAAAATCTATCGACGGTATGAATGGAAAAGCCGGTGAGGACCACCGCAGGGAGTCAGGTCTCGCCCACATCGGAGCGCCCCCCGGAGGGATAAAACGGCAAGGGCGCCTCTCCCCTAATGAGTCCGGCTTTACTCGCACACCTCGGCCCCGTGGCGAGAATCTGCCCATCGCGTCGTTTACCAAATTAAAATCCGAGTGACCTTTCTTACGAATCCGGGGGGGGAATAAATACATCAAAGAGGGGAAAGGAGCACTTCGCCTTCGCCCTGCTGAGGGAGTCTATTTGCACCCTAAGCCAACGGGATTCCCGTAAAGGACGGCCAGGACGGCTCAGGGCAGCGACAGCAACGCTTGGCACGGCGGTGCATGGAAAACAGACACAATGGAACATCACGCTCCAGAGAGACATACTGGAGAGACAGAGAGGGACACTGATACGGCACCAGGAGCGGAGCCCCCGGGACACCCAGCTCCGCAGCAGAGAGAACGACGCGATCGCAGACCAAGAAAGAACGCCGAGATCCCAAACAAAAATGGACCGGGAGAGACGAGAACATCCGAGCGGTACAAGCTGCAAGAACTGTTTGTTTTGGATTCCGACGCCAGCGTGAGCCGGTCGTGAAGTTCCACCGAGGGCCCTGAGCCGGCGATCAACAATCCGACATTTGACGAGACTGGTCACAGAGCCCACGACTTCGCGGAGGCCGGTTCCGGAGCCGGAGCGACCGAGCCGAGCCGTCCGGGGACACTCACCGAGGGCCCGCGCCTCTTTGGCGGCAGCGGCAGCGGGGGGTTCGAGGTCTTCCGGTTCACCACGGCACCGATGGCCGAGAGCTCCTTCTCGAACATGGCCTGGACCATGCCGCAGTGCACCAGGGTAAGGTGAGGGGTATCCTTGCCTATGACACATGCCCTGACATACTGGAAACAAAAAGACATATTTGTTTGTCATTTTGGGGCAAAAGGAAAGGAGGAAAACAGCAGCTGCCAAAGGTCAGGGTTCACTTAAGGAGAGCTGGAACCAGTCCACCGCACGCCGCCGCCCGGGTAGAACAGCACACGGTCCGACCGATCGGAACTCACGTGAGGACTAGCAGACCGTTCGCAGTCATTTGACCGATATCGCTCATGACCGCAGGGGAATTTCAATATTCCTTCTGTATGAACCGCAAAGGTCGGAATTCGGCCCAGAAAAAATGCTCACCAGGCACTTGAACATTGAACTTGTAATAACTGTAACCTTAACATCGTAAGTTGCTTCGGAGAAGAAAAAAAAAAAAAAAAACGGATATTAACACATCCGGGGGTGTCTTGCTGAAAATATTAAAGGGACGAATGATAAAGACTCAGCAAGTCTAACACTAAGGAGGCTTCCAGACTTGTTAAAAAAAAAAAAAAAAAAAAATGCATCTTAGAATCCAAATGTTCCTGGAATAGATTAATGGATGAATGCTTTATGCAGGACTTAACACCCCTGGGGAGAGTCGCAACGGCCAAGCACCCTGCTAATTATTAATTATATCAAGTGACTCCTGGTCACCGAGACCACAAGGAACCTTGTGATTGAATTGTACCGTTTTTAAAATTACCCTACCAGCACAATCCCATCAACAAAGAACTGATTTCAACACTTGGCCGCGACAACCTTGCGTCATATTTTCTTCACCCCGTCTGCAGCTTCTGAAAATAGCCCGCAAACAATGAGAACCTAAAATTATGAAGGTTACAATAATATTTGTTAACGCTGCTCCTCGCTTGTTTTCGCTCATACCAGGACGTGCAGCCTAGTTAAAAATAGTCCGGAAGTTGTAACGAAACAGGAAAAGCTCGTCTCCAGATAATGAGAAATATGAGGATGACGTTCTCAAACTTACGGATGAAACAAGAGAAGTTCACACAAAGCTGGGCCAGCGACACAGCGGCGCACTGCTCTGCACCTAGAGCTGCGAATCTGGGTTCGAATCCCTACTGGGACAACCAGCCACCTGGCGAGGAGGCCAAGGGACCTCAAACTTGTCCGTGTTCCCTCGGGCGGGAGAGATCAGGTTCCGCAGGTAGGCGTTCGATTCCGGGGTTCTCGGAGGTACCCGGAGAACCCCCCCCCCCCCCCCCCCTCACGGTCTACAAACGTGGCCCATAAGCGAGAGGATTTATCTGTGAACTCTACAACATACTTAGGGCACGTGGATGTGGAAACCAGGGCTGCGGAGTCGGTGCACAAAACCTTCGACTCCGACTCCAGCAACCCAAACAATTTTGGGGGTCGACTTATCTGGCAAATATAGGCCTAAACCTATATTACGCCTCTAATTTTTGGGGATCGACTCACATTTACGTTACATTTAGTAGCAGACACTTTCTCTCCGGTGCACAGCGAGTAGCGCCGGTGTCTCACAGCGCCTGGGTGGTGTGAGAGGACGTGGGTTCGATCCCTGCTCAGCCTGTGTGGAGTTGGCACGTTCTCCCCGTGTCTCTGTGGGTTTTCTCCGGGTGCTCTGGTTTCCTCCCACACTCCAAAGACATGCTGTTCAGGTGTGTGAGTGACAGAGTGTGTGTGTGTGTGTGTGTGTGTGTGTGTGTGTGTGTGTGTGTGTGTGTGTGTGTGTGTGTGTGTTCTACTGATGTATGGATGAGTGACCCAGTCTAAGTAGTGTATCTAGCAGTGTAAGTCACCGTGGTGAATAAGGTGTGTGGGCTCATAACACTACACAGAGTTCACTGGGAGTTGCTTTGGACAAAAGCATCTGCTAAATAAACGTGAATGTTCCACCATCGCTAGGCCGCAACACACGGCGGTTTGGCGCACTGTTGCCGAGATGCTGCACGAAGGTGGTTTGATGCATCGTCGCCAAGATGCTACATTACCCCAGTGTGAGCTCAGGCAAAGCTCACCTTGTAGTGGATGAGGGGATGCTCTCCGTAGAGGAACTCGAGCTTGTTGCTGACGCGCAGAAGGAACTCGCCGCAGCTGCTCTCGTCCTCCTCCGGCCCGTGGGTGGTGATCCACTTTCGCACCGCCTGCTCCGTCAGCTCCCTGGGCGTGATGGTGGGAGACACCATCAAGCTGGCCGTGTCCTGGTGGGACGATGCATGACAAACAGAGCATCGCGTGAGAGCTGTGACACACACGTGCGTGTGTGCGTGCGTGCGCGCGCGCTTTATAGAAAGCATGAGAGAACTCCCTCTGCCTTGTTTGTCCTGTCGATCATTCCATAACCCTTGGCAAACCGGAACTCGTACAAAATCCAGCCGTGACCCCAGCAGGCTGCAACTGCCAAACGGCTACTCCCCCAACCCAGCTGGGCATCAGACCCAGAAAACCTCCAATCTGCTGCTCCCTTTCACCTCCCACACAAGGGGGGGGAGGGATCCGCTTTCTCACGCTTCCACACGAAGCACCTTAAACTCGGCATTAACGTGACACGCTACCTTCGGCCGATCGCCCGCGAACAGGAGTCCGCTTACGCCGCGGTTTCTACGCGACCACAGGGCGTCCGCGATGCCGCCCAGGCCGTTGGAGCTCCGAGAAGCAACGATTGACCGAACGAACGGTCGGGAGCATCATCGAGCCCAAAGGAACGTGCAGGAGGCGGCAGCAGAACGCATGCGGCAACACAGCAGTAGATCGACGTCACGGAAGGGAGCAGCGCTGAGTCGCGACTCGCCACAGACCTGCGTCGGCATTTTCATTTGCGTTTTATATGTTTCAATTTGCATGGGCAGAAAAACCCCCGCACACCGGGCCAGAACAAAGAGCATGTATCGAGAGTAATTGTCCTCCTGTATCACCACCAACAGGAACAGCAGTCAAATAATAATAATAATAATAATAAAATAAAAAAAAAAAAACAACCTCGGCTATTTCTGTGCTCGCACGTGTGTGTGTGTGTGTGTGTGTGTGTGTGTGTGTGTGTGTGTGTGTGTGTGTGTGTGTGTGTGTGTGTCAGACAGGCCAGCTGGCCGGACAAACTGTATGCAAATGTCATCCTAAACGGAAATAATGACATCATGCGAGCATTACACAGCCACTGTGGCAGCTGATGGTGTAGTGCTTAGCGCTGCAGCCTTTGGATCCAACGTTCGCTGGTTCAAATCCCGCCTCCTGCTGTTGTACCCGCGAGAATGGTACTTACCTAAAATTGCTCTGGAAAAACTGCCCAGCTGTATAAACGGATAAATAGTTTTAGGTACCAAAGCATTGTAGGCGGCTGTGAAGGAAAATCGACAGTTAAATGAATACGTGGAAATTTTCAGTGGACCAGCGCAGGTGTGAACAGCGAGGCCCACGGAGGGAACAAAGAAGCGACCTATGCAGAGATGAGCGGGCAGGTCGTTCGGGTAGCGCGTTCCATCTCGGTGCGATCCCTGCCCGGACACGCTCAGAATAGCAACGCTGAGCTTGAGCGGAGTCGCTGCTCAGATGTCTGCAGATACTGCGTTGTCGGGTGGGGGTTGGGGGTGGGCTCTGCAATCTACCAGACCCCGCGTCTCAGGAAAGCGGAGAGACGCTCATCCTTCGAGCGTGGCGCTGTAGCTGCCCGCGGCAGACAGAAGAAAGAAGCAAGTGGTCTAAAAGCTCTCTTCAAAGTACCGCCAACTCACACACCCGCTCACCCCACGCACGCACACACAGACAGACAACCCACACGCTGCTGCTACCCACTCGTGGTGCAGCAGTCTGGCCTAAGAAGTGGTCGCTGCACGCAAACTGTCGTAGCGCAATTTTAGATTTTAATTTTAAATCCAACCTTATAAATCAGAGGTTAACTCAAGATTTTTAAGGGGATTTCTTAGTTACGAATGAATGGAACAATTCAGAGTTCTCTGACACACACACACACACACACACACACACACACACACACACACACACACACACACACACACACACACACAGCCTGAACTGCTTGTCCTATACGGGGTCGCGGGGAGCCGGAGCCTAACCCGGTAACTCAGGGCGTAAGGCCGGAGGGGGAGGGGACACACCCAGGACGGGACGCCAGCCCGTCGCAAGGCACTCCAAGCGGGACTCGAACCCCAGACCCACCGGAGAGCAGGACCCGGGCCAACCCACTGCGCCCCCCATGTGACCGAGTTCTTACTGTCAAGTTGGTTTGGTCACATGAGCAACCCGTCCCATCAGGAAGCCAACAAAGAAGAGAGACTGTAAGACATGTTCCTGCAGGAAAGTTGGCTATGGGCCACCTGATCTTCACTCCTTTAACCACCTGCTGGATCTTCAGACACTGTTGACTCCTGAGCTCCCAAACAGCCTAGATCACAATGACTCTGAGGTGCACCAACTGAGTTTACGAGAGCGAGAAGGAGCGATGCTTGCCATCAAGCAACGCTCGTCTGTTGGGTGAGCACGACTCTGCCGAAACCATTCGCACCTGGGACTGGTCGAAGTGCATGATGACCTTCAGGGCGCCGTCGAACAGCTTCTCCTGGAGGCCATCGATGACGCCGTTCTCCAGCTGCGGCGAGAAGCAGCTCTGCAGCCACTCCATCCAGGTCATCATCTGAACGCGCTGCATCTTCTCCTCGCTGATGCGGAACATCTTGACGCGGAAGTCCTTCACCTCCTGGTCCTGCAGAGCGTCGAGCTCATGGAGACCTGCAGATCAGCGGCACAGAATCAGAGTGTCTTTACCTGCGAGGTGGGTCACTGCGTCCCATGAGCTTAATCTAGGTCCCTCCAACGAAAGAGATTAAAGATACCCTAATAAGGATCTCGCACATGGGCCGGGATCTATCGCCAAGGAGTTCAATGAGGACTCGATGAAAGGGGGAACGGCCGACCGATACGGCCGATATTCAATTACAATCGGCTGTTACCGGTCCTTCAAAAGATGAGATGTGTGGCAGGAAGCCACGACGATATCTCAACAGATATTCCCTGGAAGACTCAATGGCTGGATTTGGCCTTGAGAAAGAGCATCCCCCGGGACAGTATGAAGGACACGTGGACATGGGTGAGGTCTAAGGGACATGCGTGCGGTAACTTGAACTGGTTCCAGAAGAAAAGCTGCACTATGAACTCATTTTAGCCCCGGATACAAAAAAAAATAAATAAATAAATAAAAAAAATATAAAATCCATCACTGCCATTTATCACGTGGATCCTTTTCGAATTAAAGGTAAAGGGTGAGGATTAATGCCGCAGATCTGGACGTGTGTTCACTGGACGGGTCTGTAGATGGGGATTAAAGGAGGACTGGGAGTTGCGGTTGAGGTCCGGTTCATGGGGGGTGGGGGGTGGGGCGAAAAGGATGCAGGGGGGGGGGGTCACCTTTGCCAATGAGCGTGCCGATCTTGGAGTTGAGGCGCTCGGCGCGGCCGCAGTTGCGGGGGACCAGCTTGAGGACGGGCAGGAAGGGGCGTACGTCACACAGGCGCCGCGTCTCGTCCTCCAGCGCCTCGTGGACAGCAGACTGGTTCACACACTCGAACATGTGGGACTCCATCTCGCCCAGGAAGGCGAAGAGCGGGTAGGTCGAGGCCTGCTTCCATAGTAGCTGTAGAGCGCGCACACACGCACACGCACACACAGAGCTTATTTACAAGGAGGCCCTGAGAACTGCAGAATATTGCATAACTTAAGTAACCAAGTTATTCATTTGTGCCGATTTCGTAGAGTCCCAAAGAAAGAAGCATATATTGAACTGAAAGTTACAGTAGGTGTCACGCGTTCAGTCACAATGCAAAAATCAGCACTTGTACAATTAAGGATTTATATTTGGCGGGGGGGGGGGGGGGGGGGGGGGGAAAGAAGAAGAAAAAAAATACACACACACACACACAAAAATGACAAGCCAAATTTAGAAACATCTGATGATTCTGCATGAGTCAACTCTTCCATTAAACAAAAATGATACTGTTTTTCAGGCCGTGTGAGTATGTACAAGGGGGCTATGGGATGGCCAAGAGTCCACAAAGGTGACAGTTTGTCACACCACCCTCCCCCCCGATTCTAACTAGTGCAAACACTAACATGTGAAACAAATTCAGAAACAAATTCATATTTCATGTTATAATAATCAAATAAATTCAAACACACTGGCTGCTCCCCAAACTTATTTAGCTTTGACTCCAACTCTGCTCTAATCAAGTTATTAACGGTGAGAAATAAATAGGCTCATCAAAACCAGGTAAAAACAATCTCACCGAATGCACATTTTTCATATTTATATTTCTAATATATTCCTTTAACTCCCACCTTTGTCCGAGGGAACGTACAGGATTTGATTTTCAGGGTAACAGTATGATTTTATTTCTATATACAGTATACTATATACTACAATATTATTATAGCAACTACCATATCTGGGTAAACACTAAGAGAACAGCAACACACAAATCGTGAACTGCAGGTCCCCTGGATGCGAGGCTCACATCTGCGATGGGCTCGGAACAGCAACCTTCCATACTCATTTTCCACCTGATTAGAGAGACGCTTCCCTGCAGAACCCCCTCCCTGCTGCTTCGCCCAAGTCTTTGCTGGGTATGATGTGCAACCGACTTAACGGGTTAAAATGAAAAAGAAAAAAAAAAAAAAAAAAAGACTCAGGTCATGGAAATAATTCTGCTCCAGATAAGCAGGAGGAAATATTTCTCAGTTGTAGAAATTCTGCCTTCTTTTCAAAGTCATGCATACAGTTGCAAAGAACACACACTCGCACACCCATTTTTTAAGTAAATTAATTAATTAACCATACATGGATCATGGACATTGACCGCAGTGTGGGATTTTGGGGAGCAGCACCTGAAGCTCAAATCTGCGCTTGCCACCAGGAAACAGATGCAGTACCACGGTATAACAAACATGCTATAAACGAAAAATCGAGACCTGGTGTTTCAACACAGAGCAGAAGCTAAGTGGTTTGAGGTCTAGCTTGGGTCATAGATACTTTTTTTTTTTCTTTTTTCTAAAAAAAGAAAAAGGCAAATTACATTTCCATAATAACATTGCTCGGCATATAAATTAAATACCACCCACTAGTTCACATAACCAGCAGAGAGAATGAGTGACATGAGAAAGGAGAAACTTGGGTGCCGAAGTGCGAAAAGCTGCAAAACCCAAAGGGCAGAAACCTTTAGTCTACTTGTACACCAGTACCTCATATGTTTTCGACCTCAAAGTTCTATTGTGGAACATGCACTTTGTTTACTGAGACGAAGAGAAGAACCACTAACACCTCTCTGCTTGAGGTTTCAGCGTCTCACCTACCAGCTTGATGTGCTGGATGGTGGCTTCTCGTGGCACCTCCATTTGGATGTAGATGCCGGTGGGCAGCAGGAAGTCCACCGTGACATAGTCCTCGTTGGAGAGCTGAGAGTCCGCCGCCCAAATGTCCAGGATATCCGTCATGGCGGGAGGCATGGCAGGAACCGCGCATCAGCAGAACCATAAGGACCTGGAACGGGTGGAACCACGCTGGTCAAGAAGAAATCACATCAATCACCTAACGGGCAGCAGGGGGCGTAGTGGTTAAAGCTGGTGCCTTTAAACTAGAAGGAATCCTACTCTTACTATAGTAACCCTGACCAAGGTATGCGACCTCAACCAACCAACCAACCAACGCCAACCGCTTATCCCGAGCGGGGTCGCGATGAGCTGGAGCCTTACCCGGCAACGCAGGGAGCAAGGCCGAAGGGGGAGGGTACACACCCAGGACAGGACGCCAGTCCATCGCAAGGCACCCCTGAACCAACCCAGCTGTACAAATGGGTAAATCACTGTAAACTGCTTTACACTGTAAGTCGCTTTGGAGAAAAACATCAGATGAACGACAATGTAAAATAGGTGATCGGGAAGAGTTAGGGCTTAAACAATGGATAGACGGGGAACGCCAACGCCTCATGTCACGTTGAAGGTAATGCTTGAACTGCAGTACATCTTATCAAGCGGAACCAGCGGGGGCTGATGATGAATCTCAGGGCCCTGCATTCATCAATCACAGGCGGCGATTATCCCCGCTCTCCCTATCAAAGTGCCACACTTTAAATGCAGGAAGGCCGGAAGTTGCCGAGACGTGGGCAGCACAGAGCTGCGGGACGCATCCGACGGACCCCGTTCCGACTCCTTCAGGTCACAGAGCTGAAGGGAACCGCACGCGCCGGGTCGGCAGGTCACATCTGAACCGCATAGAACGTGTTGACAGCCAGCGACCGAGCGGTGACGGGATGCAAACCCGGCGCCTCCCGGCTGGATCGCGCCCCTGCCCTGGCTCTTTGACCCCTAAACAGTCATTTCCACATGACTGCTCATCTTCTGTATTTGTTGCGTGAGCTGCTCTTTGTGTGGGACTGGATGTCGCAATGGAGCAGAGTTGTGCGGCGCCCGCCCGCCGACCCCCACCCCCTGCCATGCCACCGGCAACCATGTGACAGCAGACCGCGGTCGACCACAGGCGGCCGACCATGCCTGTCACTTCCTACCTCTCCTCCAGCCTTCTGAAGTACATCACGCTGGCTGTGCTGGGGACAATGGACATGTGTCCCCTTCGTTCCAGCAGGCATGTCACATCTGTCTGGATCTCCTGAAGACGGGGGGTACTGAAGACCGGGCAGCTGGCTCATGACTCATCGAGAGGGAACGAAGCCCGTTGAAAAGGTCAAAGTGATCAACAGCACATAATGAAAGAAGTTAGAGAGGTCTGAGAAAATGAAGTGTAATTTTTAAGGACCACCGTGGTTACGGCTTCGATCATCACACACACTCTCTCTCGCACACGCTCGCAAACACCCTGAGGGCTATTTCGAGTCATCAACCCAACTGAAAACACACATCCTTGGACTGCGGGAGGAAACCGGAGCACCCGGAGGAAATCCGGGCGGAATGCAAGCTCCAGACAAACCGGGCCACGTTCGAACCCATGTCTCCAGCCATAAGCCGGGGGCTGCGACTGGGCACCGGCGCTACACAGAGAGGACCCAATACACCCGAACCCCCTCTACACACACAGCCGAGGAGAAAGGACACGATTGCTGGCACCTAAACACGTGGGCAGGTGCGACCCAGACTAACCTGGTTCCCTTAGGCACCTGTCACCACGACGGCGCTGACTCAGGCACGGGCGCCGTTTCAAAGAACGACTCGGAGGCCACGGTTTTGACAGGACAGAGACGTGCGAGCGTCGGCTCAAAAGCTTTTTTCAGCCTCGCGCCCCTATGAAAGGCTCTTTTTTTCCCCCCCGACATCTCAGGTGTGAAGAACATCAAAAGCGGGCGACAGCGTCTGAAACAGTTTCGCGTTACCAGAGACGATGACGAGACCCCGGTGGCTGGGGGAGGTTGTAAGTAACCGCATAACGGCCCCCCCGACCCCCACTACACCAGAAAAGGCGGGGGGGGGGAGTTGGTGCAGGCGACAGTCTATCTGATCTGATAACAAGGACTTTATGCATTACAGTATTATTCTGTGATCAGCTGATGCCTCCACCCAAGGTGACACGGTACGATACGGTACGTGAGCCTGCGGGGTACAGGCAAGTCAGGTCCTCGGAGCTCAGATGACACCCGGGCCATTTGATAATGTGAGGCCCCTCGCTGTTCGGGAGGAGGGTGAAAAACATACTCTAATAAAAGAAAATAGCATGTAAAAAACATTTTTATCCATAGAAGGCGCGACAGTATGTTGTATTCAAACAAACACGCGCACACACTAACGCACTTAATTTACCATATCCAGATTAAGATTCTTGATTGAGGGTACGTGCAGCAGGCGGGATTCAACTCTAGGGCCTTCAAGTGGAAGGTAGTAGCCACCTGCTGCTTCCCGATAGGGTAAAAATTACCCTGCTGCATAACGTATATGAAGTAGCGTAGCGTATGGCCCTAATGCGGTAAGTCACCATGGACAAAGATGTCAGATAAATGACGGTTAAAAAAAACTGACTAACAATCTCGAAAAGGAAGCGACGCGAACTGAGAAGAGGGTTCTTATCATCTCAGGCAGGTTTGTCCAGTGAACAGGGAACATTAAGTCGCCGAAGTCCACCGAGAAAAGCGAAACGCGCCGAGGGGCGCAAACTCGCCACCGACCGTGCAGAGCTGCGGCTGCGAGGCCACATCAACAAATAAGAATTTCAATTAATATCTCAACCGCAGAACATCCTGCCCTTCGCAGACCCCCCCCCCCCAAAAAAATTCCTCCTTGATGAGAAAGAAAAGTGCGGCCCATTTCCCCGTTCTAAAAACACCAGGCCGCGACTTCACACCGGGGGTCCACGCGGAGGTCCCGATTCGGCATCGGCCCGTTACGTCCGCCTCGCCGGGCACAAACGGGACCCTCCGCCCACCGCGGGGGTGTCGCTGCGCCCCGGGCGCGCTTTCGGCATCCGAGGGGATTTCAGAAAGCTGGCATGATCCGCGGTCAGAGCGCTGCACCCGCGCCTCTGACTCACCGTCCCTCCAAGCGCTGCGGTCTTTGACTCACAGCGGAGCTCCGCAGCAGACTGGCGACGCAGCGCAAACATCGACTGAATGATTCCACCTGTTTATGGGTCGCCACGGCGACCTTTAAGTGTTCGCGGTGTACGAGAGCCACGAGAGGTCCTTTCCCAAATCAAAGCAGCTTTACAGTGTGTGTGTGTATGAGTGAGAGAGAGGAGGTGGGGTCTGTCCACTGAACAACCCTGCAATGGCGGAAATAAGACACCCAGTGGGGCAGAAGAATATGAAGAAGGGAAAAAAAAAAAAAAAAAAAAACATTCCAGAACCAAGTGCTTTTAATGTGTGTTCAGAGCAACGGCTTAAGCCTGTGTGTGTGTGTGTGTGTGTGTGTGTGTGTGTGTGTGTGTTCGTTCACTAGAAGGACAACATGTTCAAGGAAATGTAGCGCTCAGCACCACAGGAACTCTGTGTGTGTACACACACACACACACACACACACACACACACACACACACACACACACACACACACACACACACACACGGTAAAACGAAAAAAAAAAAAAAAAAAAAACCACACACCATACATATACTAAACATATACCCTATATTATAAAGCACCTGAGTAAAGGTAAAAATTGTTTAGGGATGTGTACAAGCTTATAACACTACTACTAATAACAATAATAATAATTTGTTTCCTTTTCTCCAAAGCATCTTTCAATGTTAAGTGTAAGCATCTTAGTGTACAAACCTATTTGCCCATTTAAATGGGGTAATTTTGCTGTATCATTTTACCTCGCTCAAGGGTACTACAGAAGGCGGCGGGGGCCGCACTAAGTACCCCCGAAAACAATGTGAAGAACTTGAAATTCCTTCGGCAGTTTACACAAGAGGGACCCAAGAGTTCCCAGACGAGACGAAACACCCCATTTGCGTGGAGCCACGCCCACTCCGCCATTTTTCCAGCTCAAGCGGGGTCGGTCGCCTCTCCGGCGATCCGCCCCCTCCCAGCCCCGCCTGACCCGATCGGCCTTTCCTGGCGCTCGGACGCGACCGGCTTCCCCAGAACCATCCCGACACCTTTCATTACAGCGATGCGCCACGGTCCAACTGGGCATGTTGTTTGGACGTTTTAAATAAGGTGCTGCTGAGATAATGAGGCCCGTCGAAGCCGGAAAACGTTGCGAAGGACGTGACCTCGGAAAAGCGACAGACCGAACTTTCTACGTTACGGCGACTGGGAACGACTGCTACGCTCCGGCTCATTTGCATCGCTATCAAAGTGGCCCCGCCCCCCTCCTTCCAGCTTCTTAATTCGTTACAGGGCTCCCGCAGCACTGATCGCACCTCAATCACTTTGATAAGGGGCAGGCCTTGTATTCATGCTGGGCACGTCTGGCTCCTGCCCACGCTGTGTCCTCAATCGGCCACCACGGGGAAGCTGCAATGGCAGTGGGGGGGGAGCATCCAGGCTGCTCGATCTTCAAGGGTCCCAGTCGTCTCCCCTGGTGGGGATCCCGACTGCTCTGTGGTTTACACACCCTTGCCGCACGTCCTAAATTCCGGCACGGCCGAAATCCACGTGGCTCAAGTTCGCGTCGCCCACCCCAGCCGTGTTTGCGCACCTCGCTCTCCCAGACGCACCCTCCGCAGAAGCCTCTTCTCAAGCACCTTCACATTTCTTCTAGGAAAGGCTGCAGGTTCCCTGAACTACTTCTAACTCCCAGTAGAACCCGCCTCATCCTCGCTCCTCGAACTGCGGTACTTTAGGGTGTTTTCCTGAACTGCTGTCAGGTCTCCTGTGCATTTTCCACAGATCTGCTTGCTCAGATGTAGCGCTAAGCGAGCACGGTACATTTACACCTCTTCATCTGGCCGACACCTTCGCCAAAATGCCCGACAGCCTTAAGCTGCTTCCAGTAATTTACTCACTTACGCAGCAGGGTAATTTTTACTGCATCAATTTGGGGTAAGTACCTTGATCAAGGGCACTGCAGCAGTATGTGGGATTCAAACCTGCGAACTTCAGACCTGAAGGAAGTGCTCTTACCGCTCCGCTGCCTGCTGCACCTGAACACAAACTATAATCAGCTCGTCTTTTTCCCGACCGTTCGTCATAATTCCTCAAACAGTAGCAGCTGGCCTGCTGGAAAAAGGCGCAGTGAAATCACACCCTTGCGCGACGCCGACCTTTTAACCCCCCCCGTTGAAACCCAGTGGATTAAAGGTTTCAGGTTCGAAAAAGATCAAAGCAGGGTGGACGCAAAGGGCAAAAACCGGTCAAGATGGCACTCATAACCGCGTATTTCCTTGGGTACGGAGGCAAACAGAACGAATACACAGATGAAGTTTACACAGGGATCCCGGCAGCGAGATGCGATCTGTCACCGGAGAGACTGCGACTCTAAAGCAAACACCTCATGCGTGACAAACAGAGCGTGACACAGGATATTGAGTCCACTCAATTTCCTTAGAAGACTTATGGATGTAAACGCGGACCCGATAAGGTTGAATTAATTGTCGGGATAAACTTTGGACCAATGGCTACGGAGCAGGGGCGGAGGGGTCGGGGGAGAAGAACCAAGGCACGAGGGCGAGCGCACCAATGGGAACGCGGAGAAATGGTCGGGTCGAAAAACACGCCTTGGCGCGGGGCGATGACCCCCACCCCCACCCCGGATGCTCATCGCACATACCCAGCGTCTATCAGCAGAAGACGTGCTGAAGGAACAAACACACACCAGCTGTGAAATAAACGGATAAACCCTCGGGTGTAAATAAACTATTCAGTGGCCATATGTTCACGGTGCTGTTTGTGTGGTTACACCGGAGGTGTAATTAAGAAAACCAGGCCCAGGAGTGGGTGCAGGACCGGTGAGACCCACCGGTAGGGGTATAAGGTCTCACTGCTCCAGCCTTCCCTCCTTGCGGAGCATTTTGTTTAAGCGGAGCTCTCTATTACCACCATCATCATCATCACCATCACCATCATTAATAATTTACCCAATGCTTTTCTCCAAAGTGACTATGTTTAACAGCTTACACTGATTTACCCATTTGTACAGCTGCGCAATTTTTACTGTTTCACTTCAGGGTAAATACCTTGATCAAGGGTACCACAGCAAGAGGTGGGATTTGAACCCGGGTCCTTTTGAGTGCATGGCACCAGCTGTAACCACACAAATATCATTTCTGCCCCGAGTCGAACGAGTCGCTGGATGAATCACAGTACTGATCTCCCCAAGCTGAAGGCAGTAGCAGAAAACTCACTTTTTAAAATCAAGTCCTTGCAAGTTTGCTTCAACTTATGAGGAAACTCCCCTGGCTGCAGCGGTATTACTAAACAACAAGGCCTCCATTCCGGTGTTTGCAAACCATCAGAAAAGTAGTTTAAAAAAAAAAAAAAAAAAAAAAAAAAAAAAAAACCCTCTGAAGTTGTGATAATTAAACTAAATCCTAATTAAAGAATAAATAACTTCAATGTTATAAAAAATTGATATATAATTTTAAAAACCATCAGTTATGCAAGACAAAAATACTTACATGTATTTATCACTAGACGTCTCCCTCTGAAGCAATTCACAATCCAACAAGTGTAGTAAAAAAAAAAAAAAAAAAAAAAAAAAACTTTATTTGAACTGTAGACGAAGGAAAGCTGTGAATCCTTCAGCTAGACAAAAATGAAGACTGAAACCCCTGTCCCACTGGGTCATCCTCCAGTTCCAGGACCCACCGGGACAGCCCATGGACACACCCACCCCACAGGGAGATTGGGGGGGGGGGGGGGGGGGTCATTTCACCGCAGACACACCTATCAACTTCTCAGAACAATGGGCTATATTACCTTTAACAAATTTATGCAGAGACAGAAGTCCTGTGATACAAGCGGAGTCCTCCTGCCGAGTGACCGTCAATAGTCCTGCTTGAATATCAAAAGAGGAGAACAATGGCGGCCCGAGGAACTGATGAGAAAAGTAACACTCCACTGTTCTTCATTAGCACATGGAATCTTATACTGAGAGACGACTGATGAGGTTACAAGTGAAACTCACAGGGTGGAAAAAGTGGGGGGTGGAATTGGTCAAGCCAAACCAAAGACTTTCAAACGGGTGATGACAAGTTTCTGAAACCTTCAACATTTACTTTTATTCACCCAACAAGTGTTTTTTGCTTCAAATTGATGTAGAACTGTAGCAGGTGGTGTTCGAGTCATTTACGTATGGTCAGGAGAGAAGTGGCTCTGAAAGAGATGGGCTTGAATGGCGGGAGGGATTCAGCAGCTCTGAGGAACAGAGGGAGTTCGTTACCTCGCATAGTAACCAAGACCAATAACTGATGAGCTTTTGAATTCACGTTTATGTATACAGCCATAGCTGCTTTTCTCCAAAGTGACAAACTGTAAGATACAACTATTAACCCATTTATACAGCAGGGTAATCCTAGTGGAGCAATTTCAGGGTAAGTACCTTAGGGCTCAGGAGTACTATAGCTGGAGGTGGGATTTGAACCTGCGATCCAAAGGCAGTGGCTCTAACCTCTATGCTACCAGCTGCCCTATTCAGATGGCTTGTGTTGAGCAGGCAAAGTCTTCTTGATCTACTTGCAACTTATCCAGATGATCAAATGCAGCTCCATCAGAACATATTTCATTTATCTGGATCGTGTTTTAACAGGAGAGAGGCAAAAACATAACGACCATGACAAGGGCAACAACTAATGAGAACAACGCACTCAGATGCCTGCGCGGCGGCTTTGCCGTTGCCACGGGAAACGAGGCTGCCGACACCGTGGCTGCAGACGGGGGGGGGGGGACAAAGCTGAAGCCTCCTTCCTCCCGGTGTCTGGAGCACGGCCACCGCAACCGTGCGGACGCCAGGAAGGCGGACAGCGTACCGTAGTACGGAGAGCGGTGCGTAGACGGCGTATTCTAGGCAGCTCCTCACTCCCCACTTCCCTAATCCAGTTCTCGTACCGGGAGCTTTCTGAAGAAGAACGGAGGCAATTCACAGCGTATTTACCTGGGTGTGACAGAGACAGGACAGGACACACACACGCACGCACGCAGTGCGTGTTCTCTCGTCTCTGTTCCACTGGAAGGTGCGCTCAATTCTGGTCCCCCCCCCCCGCAGCCCTAATCAGCCAAAGCACATGCAAAAAAGGTGGGAGATGTTATCATGCGCGCTGTGGGACAGGAGCTCGGGGTGGGGGGCAGGGGAAGGCTAACGACACCTTTCCAAGAACACTATCTCTCCTGTTTGTTTCCAGGAACCGGCTGGGCCGCGGCCCTTCGCAGGCGATGGGAAGAATTCGTATGAGGGACGAGGAGCCGACGTATCCAAAGGCTCACATTCTCGAGCGTGCGCACACACGCACACGCATCATATGTGGTGTAAAAGTACATGAGCACCAGGCAAGGGAGGGGAAGTTCGCTTAAAAGGCTTACTTTACACATGCTGCAACGCATATTGGGATGCAGCAGGGGGCGTAGTGGTTGGAGCTGTCGCCTTCCAACTCGAGGACCCAGAACTGAATTCCACTCCTGCTACTGTAGCCTTGATCATGGAATTTACCATGAACCGATACACTAAGAATTACCCCGCTGTTTCAACAGCTAAATAATTTTAACTGGTTTAGAGTACAAACTGTCCTTATAAATTATTCTAAGTATATGACGGCGCCATCATCTTTGGCTCTGAGGGTCGCAGGTTTGAATTTCAGCTAGTGCTGCAATACCCCTAAATAAGGTAGTTACTATAAAATCGCTCCAGAAAAAAAGAAATTACATTTAACTCACACTTTTCTCCAAAGCCATTTACGATGTAAAACTACATACAATTACTTACCTATTTATACAGCTGAGCAATTCATAGTGGAATAATTTAGGGTAAGCACCTTGCTCAAGAGTACTACAACTGGAGGTAGGATTTGAACCTGCAACCTCTAGGTTCAAAGGTAGCAGCTCTAAGCCAAATGTCTCCTTTAAACAGATGGTAGCTCAGCGGTTAGAGTTACTGCTTTTGGATCAAAAGGTCGCGGGTTCGATTCCCACCTCACTGCGGTACCCTTGAGCAAGGCGCTTACCCTAAAATTGCTTCAGTAAAATTACCCAGGTGCATAAATAGGTAAATAACCGTAAACAGGTTAAGATGAGTTGCTTTGGAGGAAAGCGTCATATAAATGAATGATTGTAATGTATTCCCAAGAAAACTGTCGACCTTTGATAGAAAACACTACTTGCCATAACAGAAAGGAGGAAGGCGACCAGCTAAGAGGATTTTCCGCACTGTTTGTGCAACTTTACTCATCTGTTGGTTTCAGTTCATTTTCCATTGAACCCGAAAGATGCCGTTTAAAATACCCGCGCTGCGTGTTGCCAAAAGGAACCCTTTCTCGTGTTTCGTTATTATCCAGACCCAGACCCACAGCTCCTCCAGACAGCTACATGCACCTCAGCAAAGCATCAGGAAATAATAATAATAATAATAATAATAATAATCCAGCAAGGAAACCACACAGAAAAAGGTGTCAGATGATTAATCAAGTGTGTGTGTGTGGGTGTGTATATATATATATATATATACACATATACACACACACACACACACACACACACACACAACTCAAAAATTACACTATAAACTTAAAATGTTTTAAGTAGCTTAATACTGTGAGTTAACGAGGACAAAAGTTTCGGATAACTGATTAAGTGTAAATACCAATATATTTATGAATCTGGCAGCAGGTGGCATAGCAGTTAGTCTTTGCCTTGAATTTAAAGGACCCGGGTTCGAATCTCACCTCCTGCTGAAGGACCCTTGATCGAGGTATTTGGTAAAAATTAACCAGCTGTATAAATGGATGAATAAATAACTATAAATAAATAAATGTTGTAAGAATAAGTAATAAAGGCTGAAGTCACGCACACGCGTCCTCCACACACACACTTTCTGAATGAACTCAGTATGCTGTTGCTTCTCTCCCGTTGTGCACATGAGGAGAAATGCAAATACATCCACAGCCCGGCTCCTTTCACACCCGACTTGACACACTACGATGCGTTACTCACACCACGATCACTCACACACAGGACAATTCAGACACGGCTATTTAAACGACTCAGAAATTTACATTCTTTTCCATTCAGTTTATCCAGCCGCACTTTAGAAGTCGTCGCTTTGGAGGAGGCCCTCAAATTAACCGGGTTTTCACATCACCTACCGCTCACGGACCCCATCGTTTACATTTCTTGCTTTAGGTGACACTTTTCTCCAGAGAAACTAACTATGTTATTATAGCAGGAGCCAACGAAGGCGTTCTAACCACTACGCCACCTGATGCCGAGTTGGTGCATAGCAGCAAAACCTCCAGTTTACTGCTGAAGTACCCTTGATCATGGTACTGACCCTCAGGTGACAGTAAAAATTACCCTTTTCATCTGTTGGTATGATGCACTTATGTATAATTATGTTACTATATACAAACACCTATACAAATTGTTAGTTAATATACAAACCACTATACAACAGAAGCCATTGTCTGACAGCACAGTGGCCACAGCCGCTGCCTCTGGATCAAAAGGTCGCAGGTTCAAATCCCACTTACGACTGTTGTACCCTTGATTTGGGTACTTACCCTAAATATTTACTACAGTAAAAACAACTACAAAGATGTGTAAATGCATTAAGTGTAGGTATCAACACTGTGAGTTGATTTGGAGGAAAGCATAAATTTAAATAAGATAAAATCACTTTACCGAAAGGAGTCAGCTACAGCGATGGGTAATAATAATAGTAATATAATGATACGGTATAATAGTAACAATAATAACAATCATACTGGATATACACATGTTCATTTGCAGGGGCAGGGCAAAGAGTAAGCGAGAGGGACGAGACCCGTCACCCTGTCCCCCTCGACCAGGACCGATGCGACGGGCAGCAGTCCAGCTCTGTTCGGTCCCGGGTGCCTTCGACTGACAAAGGTGTGACCGCCAACATCACCCTGACACAGCACTCAGTCGGTGTCACCATGACACTGGGCAAGCGAGGAAGCGAGAAGTAGCACAATCTCAAACCTACAACCCCCGCCCCCCCCCCCCAACACACACACCACCCACTATACGGGAGCTTTAAGCAATATTAAATTTTAATCACCTATTGACATACTAAATAAATAAACGCAACACCACACTGAAGGGGCCCCAATCAATCTGCTGTTTTTCTTTCCAATCATTCATGAGGAAAAAAAAAAAAGTATTAATCTGGTAAATCTAATATCAGCCATGTGCAGCAATGCTGAGCTTATGAAGTAAAGCAATAAACATTAGACGCCTACTCAGTTCCGCAGATTACGGACGTCCTGTAGCTACGTGTCTCTACAAGGCACCCCGAAAAAGCTCCTCATGCCGATGTCATAGAAAGGCTGAAAGAGGGATCAATGAGGAACAATGTTGGCCTCTCATTTCTCCTCTAGTGTTCCTTCATAGTAACTATAATAACAAACATCTCCACAAACATCATAATTTCTTTTAAAGTCTTCCTCAGCTGTCAAAATATTAGACCTTTTCCAGGGAATAAGGGCATGACTTTCATATTCATATGCAGGCAAAAAATGAGGGGTCTGGACGGGTTTGTCCAATAGGTCTTAGTGAAAGGGGGTCGTCATAGTCGTCGTCGTCATCATCACCACCACCTTATTGCACAACCAGCACGGTAGGGCAGGTTAGGAGCTGCTTAAAAGACATATGAGAAGGAAGGAGTGGCATGGGAATATAATGACTCATACCCAATAGGGTGCAGGATCAAATCCCAGGGGGACACAAAACCATGGAGTAAATGGGGGAGAGGCAGGTTTCATGGGAGGCCTGTCTTCAACCATAATGCGGTTAATAAAACTGATATATACTATAGCCACCATAAATGAAACTGAGTCACATGATAACACAGCCATAGCTCGACACACACTCAAAACACACACTGCACCGCAAGAAAACAATGTCTTTTCAACGTACACATTCAAGATTCAGCATTTACCAATTACTATGGTGTTTTACATTCGTGAGCCTCGAATCCGTTCACTTTCGCTGTGGACCTCAGACAAAAAACACTGGACACCCCTAGCGTAAACGAAGAAAAATATTTTGACTATTACTTTTTGTTTCTTATTTAACGTTTTACTCATTTTTAATTTTTTAAAGAATAGTAATGACTATTTAATATATTTATTCATTTATCTGAAATTTCGGACACAACCCTGAAATTGTCGGGCGGCACAGCGACAACTGCTGCCGTCTCACAGCGCCTGGTGGTGCGAGAGGACGTGGGTTCGATCCCCGCTCAGCCTGTGTGGAGTTTATGTTCTCGCCGTATCTGCGTGGGGTTCCTCTGGGTGCTCAGGTTTCCTCCCACAATCCAAAGACATGCGGTTCAGGTTCACCCATAGTGTGTGAGTGACAAAGAGTGCGTGTTCCACTGATGTATGGATGAGTGACCCAGTGTAGTGTAAGTAGTGTATCTAGCAGTGTAAGTCTTTGGGTGCTCTGGTTTCCTCCCACACTTCAGACATACTGTTCAAATTCCCTGATAGTGAGTGAGTGACAGTGTGTTTCACTGATGTATGGATGAGTGATCCATTGGAAGTAGTGTATCTAGCAGTGTAAGTCACCGCGGTGAATAAGGTGTGTGGGCTGATAACACTACATAGAGCTCACTGGAAGTCGCTTTGGTGAAAAGTGTCTGATAAATGTTAATGTAAACTTGCAATACTAAAAACTGCTCATGCTGATTTACCCATTTATACTACTGGACAATTTTTACCTTAGCAATTCAGGGTAAGTATCTTGATCAAGGGTACTACAGCAGGAGTGAGGGATTTGAACCTGACTCCTTGTAACCACTCTACAACCGGCTGCCCCATATCCAGCGTAATGAGGCTTCAACGCGTTGGGAATCAGCGAAGGATCAAACAGTAGCACGGTAAAGCGGCTGCCTCTCTTCCCCGATGAAACGGCAGGAGCGCGAATGGATGGTTTTGGGTCGGAGTCCCCAGAGACCGCAGCGTATTCCAGGAACGCGCCCAGCGCACCCACACGCAACGCTTATAGGAAGGCCGCCAACTTCCCTTTCCTGCTGTCACACCATAGCCAATTATAACCGTACAGAGATAAGCGTGTGGGGATCACTTCCCAAAACACACTTCTCGCGAAGACGTCCAGCGCTCCGCGGCTGCCGGAGCAAAGCCGCCACCCCCACATGTCAGGCGTAACAACCCCGTTCCTCATATTCCAAACCTCACCAGGCCTGGAGTTCGGGGCAGAATTTGCCACCAGGCACCGAGACCAAACCGACACACGCTACCCGACGACACAGTTTACATTTACCGTATATTAGCTTGTCCAAGGGTGGAAGATCTAACCACTGCGCCACCTGCTGGACGTTGCCAAGAAGCATTGTCCTCTCTCCTTGTCTCAAAGTCTTATGCAGCCAGAAGCTGCTCCCACTTCAACAACCGCACAAGAGACCCGCGCGCGTGCGCACCCACATATGCTCACACGCCCTCTTCCGCTTACCTGATGCCACCTTAAGATGGTTACTTCCTGGCACACTCCCCCAAGGTTAGGACGAGCAAGGCGTTGGGTGTGTTCAGCATCTGTAACAAAAGGGGAGGGGGCAGAGTGAGATGCGAGAGTGTGTGTGTGTGTGTGTGTGTGTGTGTGTGTGTGTGTGTGTGTGTGTGTGTGTGTGTGTGTGTGTGTGGGGACAGGAAGACAAGAGGAGCACAGGGCTGAGGATGTAGTCTGGTCAGCAGACATTCAACATCCACCACCACCCCCCCTGCAAGAACGCCGCACGTGCTCGCCGGTTCCGGTGTTGGATGAGAACAGGAAATCATGACCTGTCGCGGCCACGGATGCTTCTGGAAAAGCCTGATTCAGCAGTGGCCCTGCTAAGTGCTCAGTCTTTGCCACGAACGGGAATGTGTGTTCATCAGTATGCAGGATGCGACGAGCCAGATGCACCAGGATATGTCTGTGTGTGCGCTCATGTGCTCCTGTACGCCATCAACTACCGTACTGTACCCTCCATCTCCGCCGTCATATCATAATTAATATCAATCTGCATGACGAACTGCCCGGTGATGCACCAGCCGTGGCTCTGAACACATACATTAATGTAAAAGCAAGAGAATGTAAAATAATTACACTACAATAATCCTTGAGAGAAAATAAAAATTGTCTTGTAATATTATTAAAATTGTTGCCATGTTGGCATTAATACAGTTCTATTTATTACTATCATACTAACAGTGATTTTACTAGATTTTCCTTCCCTATTCTATTGGTCAGTTCTGAGAAAGTTACATGATTAAATAAATCTAAATTTAACATACATGGCCTGGAGCACTGCAATAGATCTGTATTATTATTATTATAGGAACTCAAGGTGAACATTTTCATTAGGTTTTTTATAGTATTTTTATTTGTGAATAATACCTCAATCCCGTAGCGAAGGGCTTTATCTCCAATAACGGACAATATGCTCAGCTCCATAAGTCAACATTTCAACATTAGATGTTCAATTTCTCTTCACGAACTGAAATCCCTACTGAGGTCGCGTCTTGTTCAAAACAAAATTTGAAAATCAAATACTTTTAACTGGAGTTCTGTGGGAGAGGGGGGTTGATGGCATGGTTTCTAGCGTCTTCCAGTGTACAGCACAATTGGGGAACCCTTCTCTAGGGCGGTTGGGATGCTCACTGCTGTTCCGTTGGGGGGTCTTGATTTAGGTCTCGAATTCTCATATGCAGTTCTGATTTTAAAGGAAAACTTTATTGAACTGTGGTCTGATAAAGGGGTGATATGAATAGCTCCACCTTGAGTGTCTACAATACATTCAAGTTCTGAACCTTAGCACCTTCAGGTTATTAAAACCATAGAACTATCGAATATATGATTATTGAGACACTATAAACCTGAAGTCGGTAATTTAATTCAAATGAGAATCAGTGAATCTCTGATGTGATTCAGCTCAATGGATGACTTGCTCCCTGCTCTGGAGTCCCTTTCCCTTGAGTTGAGACTGTGTGCTGAAGGTGGGCAGTGGGCGGAGCCAAGTGGGCGGAGTCCAGAATTACCTGTGACCTGGATGACCCAAGGTACCGGGGCATTCATTGGTTGCTGGCTGAATTGTCAGCCTCATTGTAGGTGGTGTTATCGCTCTCTCCTGACACACACACACGCACGCACACAGTGCGGGCATCTGGTAAAGAGCCAACACACAAAGCCACACACACAAGAGAAAAGCCTCCCCATCAATGATCCATCACCCTATTAACAGTCTGTGATAAGAGCTGGTTAATGTTTTAAACAACCAGCATGAGTGTGTACATGTGTGAGCTTTCTGCCACATCACTCTGGGTTCGAGAACAGACCTCACAATCAGCATCTTCAGTTTATAAGTGTCAGTGGGGATGAGCACATCTACATTTATCTATTTAGCTGATGCTTTTCTCCAAAGTGACTTAAAATACTGAGCTACTTACACTGATTTACCCATTTTTACAGCTGAGTAATTTTCACTGTATTTACTCAGGAAGACTGCAGAAGGAGTTGGGATTCTAGAGGAGGCACTTACCAGCACCCCACCTGCTGCCTCATACTATTGCAGACTGATTCCTTATCAGTGCTCCAGCTCAGAAAACACCTTGTTTTTGTGTCTTTACACACCTTGTAAAGACCTGGGACAGCAGGTGGCGCAGTGGCTAGAGCAGCTGCCTTTGGACTCAAAGGACAAGATCACACAGGCGTCTCTTGCAGCAGTACTCTTGATCAAGGTATGCGGAACTGATATAGTAAAACTTACCCAACTGTACGAATGGGTAAAAGTGTAAAAATAGCTCAGCGCTGTAAATCACTGGTGAAAGCATGTGACAAGCTAAATGTAATATACAATACTGTAGCACTTTGTGTGTGTGGGTCTTTTTCAAGCTCCTTCCTGCCTTCCTTTGCGCTGCCCGCTGTCCATATACGGTGCCGCACAGTACGACACGCCATCCCGTCGCGTCTCCGGGGGCACAATGCTCTCGTGTGTCGCGCACCTGCCTGGGAACTTCCACAGGTACAGTTCCCCATGTGCGGCACCAGTTCCCGCCGTGCCATTCATTCGCAGCTAAACAAACACGCAGGTGCGCCGAGCGTCCAACTATAGCCGCATTGTCTCAGGAAGCAGGAATGTTCCCCTCCGTGAGAAAACGGTACACGAGAGCCATTATCGCACAGGTACCTTTTTCCACACAATGCTCAGTTCACGGTGTAAAAGAGAAGCATACGCAGACAGAAGCATAAACAGAATCATAAAGGCACGTGTCTCTCCCCAGCAGCTTCCTATAGCTGCCCTGGTCAAGTTCAGGACTATGGGTTACAGTCTACCACAACGTCAAAGGATCTGCACAACAGGACCTAGAGGACCTGATCACTCCTTAACCCAAAAAACATGCTATGCTGATCCACATCTTCGTGGTCCGACACATAGGAAGCCCCTCCCCCCAAAAAAAAGGTGGGGAAATTATCTCCCCCTTTCCCTCAGAGCTGCTGAATCCCACTCAACATTCACAAAAGAGTCCCAAAACCTTCTTTTGGAGCCATCTCTCTCTTGATCACCTATCGGCCCCATATATTGAACTCCTTACAAGTTTTACATAGAACTACCTCTGTAAAGTATGCTGCTTAAACCGTGGTATTAGACTAAGCGACCGTACTTTGCGAATCACGTATCGGCATCTGTAGGCGAGATGCACTTTTGTTTACTCTGAGTCGGAGGCCACTTTGGAGAAAAGCATCTGCCAAATGAACAGAACTAAATGTAAAAGCAGTACAATGTGCGGCGCACATTTACCACACTCACTGCTAAGCGCTTCCTCGTGGCACGAGAAGAAACGGTAAGATGTGAAACACAACTTGGGCCATCTTCAAAGAATGGCTTAGAGAAATAAACTTCAGAGATGGCTATGCAGAGCTTGCACAGGACATATGGTAAAGCACTTCAGTGACGTACGTGTGTGTGTGTGTGTGTGTGTGTGTGTGTGTGTGTGTGTGTGTGTGTGTGTGTGTGTGTGGGAGAGAGAGAGAGAATGAGAGATTGTAGCTGAGGCTCTGGCCCCTACCGGGACATTCCTGCAAGCAAAGATGCATTATCTTGTTTACAAGGGCGTGACCCAGCAGAGCAGAGAAAACAGGGAGCAAACAAACAGTCTGGGCGACCGGTGACCTCAATGTTGGTTCTCGAGGAGCCGACGTGACGCTCGCGGCCGCTTGTAAAACTTCACAGTATGAATTATGAGATTATTATCCCTGAAGTATCCGATACAGCACACAGCACTGCTTCCCTGCTTGAGAGCACACCTTGGCCAACAAACTGTAGATCAACGATGACAGCGCAACGCAGTTTGAGACTGAGGTACCAGCGTGATGCACCGGCGCAAACTTTCACACATTATTACTTTTATTAGCCATTACTTGATGCCTTTGTCCAAGGTGGCTTACAGCGTTACATAATGATTTGATTGGGAATCAAACCAAACTACCTCAATCAACTGTCTTGATCACTGCCATGAAAGATCTGGAAGAGGTCTTCAAATGCGCTGATGGATCCACAAGAAAGGTCCACCAAAACTGTCGAAGGTAGTTTCTGTAATACAGTGTAGATATGAAAGCTCTACACTAAGAAAGCAGGACAGGAAAGCCATGGACTTGAGGACTTGACATGCGATTCTGAAAGAGGCTTTGAAGGACACCATTGATAGCCAGGAACACGGGTGGATGTTGGACCAAACCAGAACCGGGGCCAGAATTGCCACTGGAAGCACAAATGCTGAGACCGAGGATGGCATGCTTTGGAAACATCTTGAGAAGATTGGATTCTCTCCAAAAGACAGCGATGCTTGGAAAAACTGGAGGACAAAGAGGTAGAGGATGAGAAGCAACCAGATGGACGGACAATCGCAGCGGTAACGGACGCAACCCTTTTGACACTAAGGATATAAGCGCAGGACAGAACTTTCTAGAGGGACTCCGGTCACGACGAGTTGGCGTTGACCTCTCGGCAAATAACCACAACAGCCTTAATCAACGGTTCTGTAGGAGGGACTTTCAAACCCGGGTCCAACAGCTGATAAGAAATGACTCTGACAACTGTGCTTCCTGTTGGTCTTTGAGATCAACCCGTAGCAAGATGATTAGAGCAAGCAAAAGAACCCAGGTTCGAATAAAACTCCTATGACACGGTAAATATTATCCTGGTGTAAAACCGGGTAAATAGTTTTAAGTACCGGGGTGTTTTGCAAGTTGCTTTAGAGAAAGGTGCCACATAAATGATTGAAAAAAGATTTAAAAGATGATTTAGGGGCGGGGACTCCAACGGCCCCTCCCCGCACAGCCGGCAAAGCCTCGGAGGCGCGACTCGGAGGGGGTCGCCTTCGCTGCAACTCCGCACCTCAAACCGCATCGCGCTTCGCCAAGCTGAGCAGCGTCTCTCGATTTCCTCATCTTTCAAGAACTGCCGCATCACCGCGAGAGCGAAGGGCTAAATTAGGAACAAACCCTCATGCAGGAAGTGAACTGATCAGTTTCTGAAAGTGCAATTCACCCAAATCGATAAATAAAGAAATAAATGCAATGTGATCCATCTTAGGCAGTCGCAGTAGGAAAGATACAGTGAGGGTTTTTTTTTTTTTTTTTTTTTTTTTTTTTTAAAAACTTTAACACATCTGAACATCTCCCTAAAAATGGCCACCGAACGAAGGGGGGGGGGGGGTGACGGCGAAACGAACAAAACGGACTTGTTAGCAGGCGGAACAATGAGCACAATGCACAATGAGCACCAGGACTCGTCGCCGAGGCTGCGATGACGCACAGCTGGCCCGGCGCAGAGGCTGCTGCTGCGCCTCGGAGCGCGGAGGCTTGCGTAGACAGAGGCCTTTCGCTCGGCACCCGGGGCCGCGTCGGGACAGCCGGGCATTACCTCCCCCGCCTCGGTGCCTTACAGCCACGCGGCTCTATCGCTTTGTCATGCGGGTGCTGATCACCCCACACCCCCACAC
The DNA here is from genome assembly GCF_900964775.1 of Scleropages formosus. Classification (NCBI taxonomy): domain Eukaryota; kingdom Metazoa; phylum Chordata; class Actinopteri; order Osteoglossiformes; family Osteoglossidae; genus Scleropages; species Scleropages formosus. The sequence goes on along the minus strand of NC_041815.1, from coordinate 27,341,941 downwards.
CCCCCGTCACACAGTCTCCTCCCAAATCTGATAACCTCTTTAGGAATTCGGACAACGCGCTCCGCTCCGGAATGGGAGAAGCTCCGCCTCGCTCCCTCCCCACCCCTGGCACCCACTTCCTGCGGCGGCTCGCCGATGTCCTGTGGCCTCCTGTTTACAATATTACGTCACGCACGCGCTGCTCCGCGCACGCCCTCGTTCAGGGTGACTTACAGTTTACGCGAGGCGGCTGCGGCGCCGGCGGTGGCCGACCTACCGAGACGCAGCAATAGCGCAGTTCGGGGCAGCGCTGCGGGCCGCGGGTCTGAATGCCCACATTATTTGCTTAACCCGGCACCAAAATAACACCATTTACCCCGCGCCTCTATTCCACGTTCGCCGCTGGGGGACTTTTTCGAATAATGAAAGCGAGCCCCTGCGGGCTGGGCTTTGGCCTGGAAAGAACCGGATTGTTTCAGGGTCTCGCCACCTACGGAGCTCCCCGCCGAGTTCACGGCTTTAACAAAAGGGCCCCGAGAGCCTCGTAGGTCTCCCTGGACAACACACCCTCCCCCAGAGGAGATCTCACACAGACACACACCCACTGCTTTCCTTATCAGTATGCAAACAAGCTGGAAAAACCGCGGCCCGGGGCCACGGCTTCCGCAGACCTGCTCGCACACTCACGCGCCCTTCTGTCCTCCAGCAAGTCGCGGGAGGACAGGTGAAGACGCAGGAGAGGTAAATACGGCTTCCTGCCCCGGCGGGGAGAGGGAGGGAGGGATCGTGGAAGAGACCGGAATCGGGATCTCGGGCTGTTCGAGAGCGAGCTCTCAATTCCGCTCCGCCGGCGTCCTGCTGGAGAGGAGAGCAACGAGCAGATGAGTGTCCAACAAGGACGAGCAAAAAGACAAACCTGGAGGGGCACAAGGACGGACTAGCAGATAGACCCCCTTGACTGAGGGGCGGCTCCGTCCTATATCCATTGCAACCTTTTCAGCCGTCAGGGCCTTTTCACCAAGTGCTGTACTCTTCTGGTTTAATTGCATTGCCCCCCCCCCGAACCCTTTACACACTTCCACAATCCAGGACTTGTCCTGCACCAGTGACAATATTAACTACATTTATTCATTTAGCTCACACTTTTCTCAAAAGCGACCTACAGGGTAAAGATACTTATTTTTTGACCCATTTACACAACTGGGCATTTTTTTTTTTTTTTTTTTTTTTTTTAAACTGGAGTAACTGAAGGCAAGGACCTTGATCAAGGGTGCTATAGCAGGAGGTGGGATTCGAACCAGTTACCTTGGAGCCCAGAGGCAGCAGCTGTAATCACTACACTTATTTGCTCTTCCTATTTATTCTGTAGGGTATTCTCTGTATTTTATATCTCAAGATATCTTGCATCACACTCTGGTGCAAAAATGTCATTTTGTGTTAATAAAAGCAAACTGCAAACACAGGATTAGGATGCGAATATTTATGCAGGAGCAAGCTGACGCAGGCGTTGTCTTCACCTGAGGATGGAACATCGGTCGCTTTCGGTCACAGCCTGCCAGCATCCTGCAGAGCCTGACGATCACCGCAAACCTCCACGCAGCCAGGGGTTTGTCCGCCTTTTCTCCGAGTACTCAAATACCCTCCGTAAGAATTACCTGCTCGCGAAACCGGAAGTAAAAACCAGCAGAAATACGTCGACGGTTCTACTGCAAATGTGCCATTTAACGAAGAACATCCTCCAGCCCAGAATAGTTCACTCTGGGGGGGGGTCCCCCCCTTCGGACCCCATATCACTCCCGCTTCCCTCGTCTCTCATCTCTTTGTCTCCGCTCAGCTCCAGTTGCCCCCCCATGCCTGTCGTCCAGCTTCAGGAATGCCAAGAATGTGCTTCGCTCTCCAAACGACTGACGACGACGACGTCAAGCGGGATCAAAGCCCACCCGACCGGCCCTGCCCCCCTCGCACACACTCTCGCTTGCAAGCCACCCAGGAGCTCGAGTGCTCTCTGGCTCTCTGTGTCCTGGAACAAAATGCTCGGTTCCCACCCCCCCCACCCAACAGGGAGTTTGAGACCCTAAGTGCCATTAACATGATGACATGGTCATTTCCACTTTGACTCCCAAGTCTTACCCACCAAGATGCTGAAAACAGGGCTGCTGCAGGACATTCAAGGAAGGCACTTCACCTGACAGCCTTCGAATCGAGAAAAATCTTCCACAGCTCTGCTGGAAAAGGGCGTGCGCTGCACAAATAAACGAAACCATCCGAGACAGGCGAGCCGGGCGCACCCTTTAAAATTCAACGGGACGCGCTCCGGACGGGCCCGGGAACAGCCGCGGGAGGCCCAAGCTCAGAGCGCAGAAAATGCAGCTCCAGTTACGTCTGCAAAACAAATAATTGACCTTTGTTTGTCCGCACTCGGAGAAAAACAAAAACTCCTTGCGGGCGGAACAGCGGGATCACCGCAGCGGGCGACACGTGGAGGCGTAACGCGCCACGCGGCTGTCGTGCCCAGCTCCCCAGGTCAGGGGTCAGGAGGTCGCCAGAGTGCTACCTCCAAACATGCCAACGGCTGACGCGATTCGGATGGACACGGACTCCTTCCCGCTTCGTTTCACTCCTGAGCCGAATGATCTCGGAATCTGTGGAATGCCAAGCAGATCATCGCGGTCCTGCCCAAGCAGCTATGGAACATCCTCCCTATCCTCTGTCTACCGAGATACCAGAACCGTCATGGTACCCTCCTCCTATCAGCTGTACCTCCTCACGTACACTCCGTTTTCACTGACATTTCTAAACTGCGCAGCAAACATGCGATCTTTATCCAAACCGTACTGTTATATCTCAAAATTAAAACAAAAAAAAAAAATTAGCCGCTCAAGTTCTTTTCAGTCAGACTCCATAAGGGCGACAAAACAATTTAAGTAGGGGGCTGTGGCGGCACGGCAGGTTCAGCCGGTGCCCACTGTGTGCTGGGTCTGGGGTTCGAGTCCTGCGTGGGCTGCCTTTCGATGGACTGGCGTCCCGTCCTGGGTGTGTCCTCTCCCCCCTGGGCTGCCGGGTTAGGCTCTGGCTCGCCGCGACCCCGCTCGGAACAAGCGGTTGTTGACAACGGATGGACGGACAAAGAATTTAAGCAGCTAAAGTAAAAGTGGCTGAAATAAAAATTTAAGTGACAAAAGCTGACAAAAACAAAGGCAACAAAAAAAAAAAAAAAAAAAAAAAAAAAAGAGGAAATAGTCGACTAAAATCAAAAAAGGCGACTAAAATCAAAACAGTCGCACACCTGATTTTAAAATGCACAGATATAGCATAACGTTAAGAAGTGAAGAAACCGACTCGGTTTATCAAAAGGACTTGGACAACATCAAGCACACTTTTGGCTTCCAAGGACCACCCTGACAGACCTCTTTACTACCTTGCTTAACAGCTTGTTGGATCCCTTTACACATTACCTCATCTTATCCCATCTTGATGTGTTACTTTCATCCCCACATGTACCCAGGCAAGAAGATTGCTTCATTACTACCAGAGTCACTCGACAAGATAAATGTACATGCAGCTGGGAACTGATGGGAGTGCAGGAATGCAAGCGTGCTGCAGTTTTCCAGGAACTTCAGCCTGCGTTTGTTGCATTTACATTTCAATTAATGCATCGCTGAATGAGATGGCTGGGAGTCATTATCCACTTAATGACTTAAATGGGGACTTTTAAAGGCTAAGGCTGATCTAAAAGCAGCCACACCCACCCTGGATGCGGGCATGGGAAAGCTCAGGGATCGACTCCCAACGGAACAAGTGCCGCGGTGACTGAGGCATGCTGGGAAAAAGGGGACCCAGGGACATTTTGTACGGCAGATCCCGGTGTGATGAACGGAGTGATTCTGACCCACCAGGACCCGCGTGGATGGCTGACGAGGTCCCATTGCATATGGGTGGGGGTGAGGGGAGCAGCTATGCTGATAGACAGGCAAATGATTTGACCCACATCCCTACCGCGCATCGGTCCTGTATGAGACATCAAGCGGAAGGAGGGACGAGCAGATGAAGCGCTAATGTTCCTCGCAGGAAACCGAGCTAAAAGCCTTCGGCTGCGATTGATCGGACCGCCTGGCTGGGCTGCGTCGCACACCGGGGGTCCTAAGGATACCCTGCACGGTGGAGCTGCGGGTCCGCAGAGGAGAGGAGCGCCGCCCACGGAGATGCGAGGTGTCATCAGAGAAGTTCCACAGGATCAAAGGTCTCCGAGCCCACCTTCGAGACCTTCCGCGTGGAATTCCAGCTGAGGAGTTCCCAGGGTCGGAGGTCCCGTCTTGTTAAAATCCACGATTTACCCTCAAAAAAAAAACAACACTGGAGATGTCAGGAAGCGGAAGCGCTCGAGTTTTCTTTCAATGAAAGCTGGAGATCCATCAACGGGAGCAAAAGGCCAGTCCCCCTTCCACTTCAGTGCTCCTTTTCAGGACCCAACAGGATCACATGACGACAGAGAGTAGCAAACAAACACATTAAGCGATGCTATTCTCTGCGCGTAAGCGCCCGGCGCTGCCCGCAGGGGATTCTGGCCGGCGTAAACAAGGGACGCACTTCACGCCGTGAGCCGCCGCGAACGCTAGAGAGTCCAAAACAAATGCAGCAAATAAATCCCGGGGCCACGCAAACACAGCAGCGGCATTCTGGGGGCCGAAGCACTAACGCAGACGCCACGCGGGAAGTCGAAGAGAAACGGTAACTAAGAGCAAAGTTTTGAAGAGGAACCAGATAATAAAGTACATTTTTATATGAGGAACGGTCCCCACAACCTCCCGTGTCCAGATATAGTCTCCGGAGTCAACTCATCTGTAGAACCCGTAGAAGACGCCCTATCTATAGAGGCAATTGTTAGAACGACCTTCAAGATCCAGAGCTGACCAGCCCTGGAGCACAAAGGTCTATGGGGGGTGGGGGGCAGCCAGGGCATTAATAAGTCACCTTCTCCTGCATTACAGAACAAAGGTCCCGCTTCCTGCTGGGCAGGGTAGGGCCGGGATGGGGGAGGGGCACGGTGACACTTCCGCACAACTGCATAGGGGCCAAAGTCCCACTCTAATGTAAACTTACTGCCTTCACACCAACAAGTGAACAATCGAGCAAAAAAAAAAAAATATCCCATTCCGCATCGTGAGCCTTGTAGGATGATGCTTCCCACACGAACGGTTATGCATCTCGCACTAGGCACGAAGGCCTTCGTTTCGCTGCAGGAGCAGCTGAAGAACATGGAAACTTTGCTCCTCTCTTGCATAACATGGAGAAATGGCCCATCTTTCTCCTCGTGTGGGATGGACGGATTTCTCCTCGTCCGTTACGGACCCCTGCCTCGGGATGCCTTACTGCGCCACGCCGGCGTGTACAAAGAGCCCAGTCATGAGCAACAATGACCGCCCTCCTATTCAAGCCACGGCAGTAGGGACTTTATGGGATCGTAAAGCGTACCACCGCTCTCCTACTGCAGCCAGACATCCTCATCGCTCCGAGGGCAGATGGGGCCACCAAGTCCAGCCGAACCGACCAAGCACGACCTCTCTTGCACCCGAGCCAACATGGTCCACGTCCCATCCATCCCGAACATACTCAACTGAAGCCTCCTGCCGTTCGGCTCCATCGTGTTCCGGGAGAACGGGAGAGGCGGAGAAAGACGGCAAGAATCCTTCGTTTCAGAGCACGTCGGATCCGACCCCCATCCTAACAACAAGGTAACGGAACAAGAGGGACCGGGTGTGACTTCTCAACTAGCCCCGAAGGCTGTCGATCTGGGTTTCTACACGCTCCCCCGGAGCTGGCCTCTTCTCCCTGCTCGTCCTCACACATCAGGCCTCACGAGGAGATAATGATGCACAAACAGGAAGTGCGCGTGCTGCGATGGGATCGGCGTTTGCAGAACCGCGGCCGATCGCCACGCAAGCTCGGGTCTGCGATCGCCGACACGTGCCCGACAGACTTCGCAGCCCAGAGAGAGGGCGCCCGAAAGGCTGCGCGGCGCATGTGGGCGGACATCGGAGCACTCCTACACGAGCCGCGTCAATAAACGGTGCAAGAAGACACCGGCAACGCGCTACGATCCACCGGCAACGACCTCGTATGGTCTGCCATCGATACGCCGGATTCTTCCACGCAAGGCGAGGTGAAACCACACACACTTTTTTCAAGTGCTTGTGAGGGGAAATGAAATTGAGCAAGACGAGAGGAGGAGAATGTGAGCGATGAGGAAGGGGAAGGAGAGAGGCGCACGTGCGTGGTGCGGCCACCCGACGCAGTGCAGAGCACGCAGGCCGCTGGAAAGCGAGTCCTAGAGACGCCAGCGTGACCGTGGCGAGAAGGTGAGAGCGACGTCTCGGGTGACACAAAGATGCTGCACCTCCGGGCTACGGCTCAGACGACGAGACGCGGGCCCCTCCGTCTTTCCCACCTTCTCTCTCCGACTTTCGTGCCTCGAATTCTGCGACAGGTCCGGTCTTGCCGCTCCAGGTTCCGGAGCATTCCGTCAGGCGGTTTGTCTCGGGGGGCCTCGCTCTCGGGGCCCGGCCGCGCCTCGCCGCTTCCCGTTTCTGCAGCGCCTGCCGACGGCCCGGTCTCCGTGCCGATCCCCTCGCCGCCACAGCGATGTTGCGCTAAGCGGGGCCAGCTGGCCAACCAGCCAGTGGATGGGTGTGGAGGGGGGTGCGGTGCGATCGCTCTGCCCCTTCGTAACAGGAAGTACAGACGGACAGCAGAAGAGGAACCAACCGCTAAATCTGAGTGTTTCTGTAGAACCAGCCTATTCCCCAGCTAGGGAGGTGTTTCTGGTAGCGTAGCGGTCAGAGGACCAGAAGGTTGCTGGTTCAAATCTCACGTACTCCTCTAGTACCCTTGACCAAGGCACTTACCCTAAAGTGCTCCAGTAAAATTACCCAGCTGTGTAAATGGGTAAATAACACTGAGTTTAAAGCGTGGAACTTTTGTTACCTTCCTAACAGACTGAGTCACATTCACAGTACTTTAAAAAAATAAAAAAAAAAAGTGCAGTCGGGTTAAAAATTAATTGTTCAGTTCTGAAGTGTTTTTACACCTGTCAAAACAAAGCGCATCACGGACGATCGAGGGCGTACAAGGCGCAGCGGACAGACGGAGTCGCCTGGGTGGGCGTTGCCGCGCTCGAACAGGTGAGCGAACCGGGGGGGGGGGGGGGGGGTTCGTCGCTGCTCCAACGGAAGTTTCCAGCACTGCCGCACAGCCAGGATTAGTCAGACGTGAGTGTGTGGACTGTTGGCACAAAGGCGTCGGAGCAGAGCTTTACTCACAAGCCCCTGCTCTCCAAACACTCGTCAGCACTTCCCATCCTGCATCAGCATGAGTCAGCCCCACCCCCCACCCCAGAACACCACTTCTAGCAACCTCCCTCTCCGCTCACAGGTTCACCTGCTGAAAGCAGCAGGTGTCTCATGGGCGCCACCGCACCCCAGTCGTCACTAAGCACACAGCTGGGGTTCGGGGGGGGGCGCCTTGTTAATAAATGCATCAGTCCCCCTCCCCCCATTTTGCTGCAGAAGGGAATCAAAACGGTCACTGATCGCTCCACACACCCAAACATAGGTAGCAGTCACAGCTGGAAGATCCAGGCTTCCTGCGCAGACACACACATTGCAGGCCGTCACGGGCGGAGGGGTGGGGATGGGGACCAGAGAAGCGAGGATAGGGTCAGCACGGGGCCGCGGCTAAAACGGAAGCAAGACAAAGGATGTGGTGAAGCAATTGACTCTGCACTCCTCCTCACGCAAACACAGGTAGTCGAGCAGTAGGTCCCACCGTGGGATTCGACAAAGTGCTCCAACTGGCGTCCCAGCCTCCGAACGTCCCCCCCCTTCCCTCTCTCTCTCCCCGCCTGCCTGCCCCCGGAAGGTCAGAACACACCCCAGGGAGATCCACGGCACACAGCCCCTCGTGATACCCTGTTCTCATGGTTCGAAGGCACTGTGCGCGGAAACAAAAACAGGCGAAACCTCGACCGCTCTTGACCACAATCCTCGTTCACGGCCGCCGATCAGCTCGCCCAGAGTGCCGCACTTCAGAGTCAAACCTGACTTTTTTTAAAAAAAAAAATAAAACGAATAAATAAAGAGACACGGGGAACTTTTCGCAATGGGGAGCATTACCGAGCCCCAGGAAGCTGACCGCGAAGGGAGCAGCACCAGCTGCGTGAAGAGATGGAGAGAAGACAGAGCCAAAAACAGAACCGCGCCCTCTGGTACGGAGGGGAAACGGGGCCTATTATTTCAGAAACTCTTTCATTCTGCTTAGAAAGCAGCCATTCGGGGAAGCGAAAGAGTCGCTCGGCACGTGGGCCACCTGCTCCGGGCCTTAGTTTCATCAAGGCGTCGTAGCTGGACGAACCTTCGACCTCAAAACCGCCCTTAACCATTTGCGCTCAATAATATGTCATGTTAATATCCGTTGTTCTCCAAAGCAACTGATAACGGTAAACTACCTACAATGATTTACCCGTTTCTCCCGCTGGGTAACTTTACTGGGGCAACTCGGGGTAAGCAGCGTGCTCGAGGGTACCGCAGCGGGAGGTGGGGTTCGAACCCGTGACCCCTGAATCCAAAGGAGGCCGCTCTAACCGCTACCCCACCTGCTGGCAGAAAACCAAAAACAACCTCTGTGCCGTTCTTAATAGAAATATCAATAACAACAACAACGGTAATGTCATATCACAGCGAACGGAGCTCCACCTTTTATTTGGGATGCAGAGGAACGCCCCCATAAAACACATCTGTATGTGTGCGCGCTCTCTTTTTTTTTTTTCTCTTTCTTTTTAGTGCGAGAAGCGAAACTAAAAATACTTTCTTCTCCAAAAACACAAAAGCCTTCACATGGCCAGAGAATCGGGCCTTTCAGAGACCCCTTCGCTCCAACCCCCTGACCTCTCCCCATACCCTACGAGTAAATATTGAGATATCGGGAGTGCTGCACATCATCACCCCCCTCCCCAACCCCGGCATCCTCCCGGCTACTTTGTGAGATCGGTCATCTGACCGTTGACATCATTCAGGCTATTTCAGTGCATCTGCCGTGTACACACACACACTGCAGTTCCACTGACTTAGTGTCACATGCTGCCTGGTCACAGACTCCGATTCACAAAACCGATGCTTCAGCCCCCCCTCACCACTCCCCCCTCTTTATTTTTCCCTGTATTAGAGCGCAATTCCTCACTCCCACCACCAGGAGGGCAGAGTTCACAAGGTTTTACAAATAAACTCACCACTTCTGGGAACCTGAAAACAGCTCCTCGGGGTGATGGGACCATCCGAAGTGACGGGAATGGACGTGGCAGTACTTTTAATTGACCTGCACTGAGCCTATTACCATATTTACCACGTGTGAACCACTGGTTAACCACAGGGTCACATGCTGATGGGGGGGATACACGCTGTGCGCTCCGCATATATCACAAACACACATAACCTCTGGCTGTTTGCGTTTTTTTTATTTTATTTTTTAAATAAATGGGTGTCAGCTTGCCGACTGACCTGGGAGCAGCGTGGAAAGCGGCGGAGGAGGCGGCGCGAGGGATGAGGAGCCGCGCGTGGACGTGCACAGACAAGCAGAGGAGAAGGTTTCGCACACATTGGGAGTGAAAACGGCAGCACCGGAGCGATGGGCGTGCGGCCTCTTACCTCCCCGCTCTTTCCAATCCGCACTATTTCAGCACAGCGACACTAATCGTCAAGGCGAAAATATGGTTTTCCACTCAACTGCGAGCAATTAAGTGTGTCCTGCTTTATCAACAGTCCAGTCCTCTGGCACAGAATGCCCACGGGGGGGGCAAACGTGGAGGCGGTTAAGAGGCGCTCCGGCGATGTGCACATTACCGACAGCCAGAATCACGACCAGATGACACCAGAGAAAGAAAATAATAAATCAGGGTAAACGAGGACCTCTCGGCGGAGAGCCGGCGCACACACTCCGACATACCGGCAAAGCAAAGCAGCAGGGAGGGTGCGCGAGCATCCGCTGCCATGTCTGGCCAGGGAGATCCCTAAACACCTGTTGTAGAGTCCCGCATCCGACGACTGCATCTGCATCATGTGTTTGACACTAGGAGAGGCGGTGAAAACACACACAAACACGCTCACACACACAGGCGCAAACGCTTGCACAGACTGTGTGACAAATGGGTTTAGTTTAAATATAAACCACCGGGGTGTGTCAATACACTGCGGCCTATTTCCCCCCGTCCAACCTAAATGGGATTTAAAAGCAGTGGTGGTGGCGGCGGCATGCTGTCACACAACGCGGGGGGGGGGGGGGATTGTATGAAATGCCTGCGTGTAAAAGTTGGACCAGGACAGAGAGAAAGAAGACAGACATTGTCAGGGGTGCAGCTGTATGGAAGGCCAGAGAACAGGACACTGCTACATCCCCCCCCCCCAGCCCTAAAACTTCTGAAATCCTTAATTCCAGACCCCAGACCCCTTTAACAATGTGGTGAAAGCCAACAGGACCCCTCCCAGGAAAGTGTCCATAATTCATGAGAGGAAATACTGCAATCGATTAATTTCAAATCATCTCGATCCCCTTCCTCTGGAATTATGTCACAATTATTAAGATCATATTCTGATGTTTTATACTAACTCTTGTTTCCTGACTCCTTCTGCCAAGAAAGCAAGGGAGCTATTTACAGCCCCCCAAACCCATCCATCCACAGACCCTCAGGGGCCTTTGGACCCCCGAATCCCTGGACTGCGGTTAAAAAAAAAAAAAATAAAAAAATAAAGGAAAAAAAATAAATTCCTTCTGCAAAAACCCAAATCAACTGCTAGTCCGACTTATTCCACACAACAGAACAGAGCAAAGTGCGACTCTTACAGTAATATTTCTGTACCTGCGTCACGCGGCAAACTGATCGCCACCAAAACAACAGGAATCCAAGGCATCGTAAAACGAAAGGAAACAAAGTAAACAGGGTAAATCACGTCGGCGCGCCGATCCTTCCCACGGTTCCTTATTTCGAAGCGTTTTTTTTGGAGCCACAGTTGGTTCACACACGTGCCAGTCAAACACACGGAGGATATGTCCACACAGTCACGGTGTATCTAACACACACACGAGAATGACACGGAACACACCCACAACGCATCAAAAGCCGGTGTATAACACACACACACAGTGTATCAACTCTAGAACAACTAACCAGGTATTAGGGACTAAAATACTATCATAAGTATATTGAAAGGAATTATACACTCATCGTGGGGGACATGCCCCCCCACACCCCCATCACGCCAGTATGTATCAAACACAGTGACTGTTCACGAACACAGTGTATCAAACACGCTGTGCTGAAAACACAATGTATCAAACGGCCACCACGAGCGTTCAAACACACAGCCTGAGAGTACAAAGTATAACCACGTAAGAAACACACGCGGCAGGGGTCAACAACACCGTCCGTGAACACATCGGGACACACACACACACACACACACACACACACACACTGGGGTTTTGCTCACCTTTCCAAGTTCACTCGGACCTTCGGATGTCGCGGAACGAAGTTTCTCCCTCGTTTCTCTCCGCTCGCTCCTCCGAACCCCCCGGAACCGAACCGAACCGGCCTGTTTTGCGGAGTTCGATCGCCTTCAGCAGCAGTCCGCGGATCGCATGCTACGCGCTCGTACACACGCACTCAGTGGCACGCGCGCTCCGCGTTGCAGGTGGGCGCCGCAGCCGCGTTCACGACTGATCGGAAGGTGGACGCGCACGGCGGAGTGTTACTCACCCAGGCTCGTTCGGCCTCCCCCCCCTCTCTTTTTCTCTCTCCCTCTCTCTCTCTCTCTCTCTCTCCCTCTCTAACGCCCTCCCCCTCTCCGCGCGAACCCTCCCCCTCACCCTCTCTCTCCCTCTCTCTCCCTCCCTCTGTCTCTCACACACTGACACACTGCAGAGTCCGCGGTGCTGTGATTTCACCCGGAAACACAAACTTTGTAATCCTCCTTTAAACCCCCAAAAAAAACACGACACCAAGGGACGGTTCTTCTTTCTAATACTGTAACATTTAAGAGTCGATACAACATTCCAGCGTTGCTGATCTCGGACACAGTAACCTGTTGTGTGTGTGTGTGTGTGTGTGTGTTGTGTTTAACGCGCCCCCGAGAACACCGCTGCCTCCGTGCGCAGTGCGGTTTATGAAATGTCGCATCTCCAAAGAGGGAAGTTGGCTTCTTCCACTACGCCTGTAAAAAATAACATCCCCGGGGGGGGGCAGATGCTCCGTCGATCCTCTATTAAAATGCACCGGTTGCGCGGTGACGTCACACGGTCACGTTTCACTGTCTGTCACCTGCTGATCAATAGCGACACACGTGGACCCCGCTGCGGTTGTAAAAGCGGTCGGGCTGCAGTTCTTTTACGCTGTGTGATGTGGAGTACAGTACAGTAAAAGACAAACATAAATGGGTGTTTGAAGGAAAAAAAAAAAAAAAAACACGACATTGTTCGTAAAAATGCTGTCTGTAAGGCGGGGATAATGAAGAAGCCATTGCCATACATTTAAATCCAGTCCCTGGTCACCCAGGATCATTCAAAAATTACCCCAAACATATACACAAACCATTAATAAAGTTATTCCAAGCTTATTATTACACTATTATATATATGTATATATACACTATATATTTAAAGATAGGGGGTGGAGTGGGACAGCAGGTTTGGCCTTTGCCTGCTCTTTGGTGGGTCTGGGGTTCGAGTCCCGCTTGGTGTCCCTTGCAGCGGGCTGGCATTCCGTCCTGGGTGTGTCCCCTCCCCCTCCAGCCTTACGCCCTGTGTTGCCGGGTTAGGCTCCGGCTCACCGTGACCCTGCTTGGGATAAGCAACTTCAGTCAGTGTGTGTGTGAGTGTGAGTGATATTTAATGAACACCCCCAGTAGATTAGTTGCCTGAATGACATTCACAACCAACCAGCCAATTTCAAGAAGCAGTGAGCCAGAGACATTGGGTGCAAGGCTGGGAGGGTGGGCACACACCCTGGATGGGACACCAGTCCATTGAAAGGCCACAACTAGGTACCCAGTCACACAGCTGGGCAAAGGTACTGGAGAAACAGCCAGAGGCAGGGTCAAACCGTCAATCTTCAGAGCCAAAGGCAGCCGCTCCAACTACAATGCCGCCAACTGCCCTATATTCACATCCGTTTATAATATTTTCTACATTTATTCATTTACCAGATGCTTTTCTCCAAAGCGGCTTAGAATGTTAAGATACCTGGAACTATTTACCCCTTTTTTTTTTTTTTTTACTGGAGCAATAATATTCTTGATGAAAAAATCTATTTATCAGACCACTGACTGACTGATGGACTGACTGCTTTTCCTGTACAGGGTCGTGGCAGCCCGGCGCCTATCCAGGAAGCATAAGGCCATTGGGCTTGGCAGGGGACACCCCAGACGGGATGAATCCACCTCACTGTGTGTGGACTTTTCGTGCTCTTCCCATGTTTCAACCCCAAGAAATGCATGGAAGAAGGCAATGGTAAACCACTTCTGTACAGTCTGTTACCATGAAAACCACGAGTGGTTGCTGAGTCGAATCTGGATTTTACAAGTACCACTTACCCTAACCCTTATGAGTGTAGTAAACATCATTTAAATGGAATGTCAAAGTGGAGCTCGGAAGCTCGGCTGAGCAAATTGTGGACACGGATTGTCGAGGGCTGGTGTGAGGACTTTCCTTGTGATGTAACATTTCAGAAGTCGGAAAAGGGGTAAAAGCACTGCGTGTGGAAGATTTCGAATCTAATCTAACATTTTCCCTCTGTATACTTCGACACCGAAATGGATTTACGCAGAGAACGCAGGGAAGCCTTTCACGTAAATGTGAACTGAGGCCGTGTCCATTCCCAGCACTCTCAGCCTGACCACACAGCTGTACATGTGTTCATCTGCTGGGACTGGTTACCGAGTGGGAGCTCCTCTAGTCTTTATGCTTTTGAGGTTTTTACCCCACATTCGGTGTCCTTTTCAAATCAAAGGTCCTGTTAGCCAGAAGCAGAGTCCTTCTACCAGGTGTGCCACACAAATTTGTGAAGTCTGGATAGGTGAATACCTGTATAACAAGTGTACATATAAAGAGGAAACGGTGTATAAATATCACATTGACCTAGCAACAAGATGGCCGACATTTGCTCTTAAGTTTAGTATGAAATATGAAATGATTTGTACAAAAGATTGCTACTGGGTAGAACATTTAGGAAATATATGAGCTCTGTCGGCCTCTTGTGGCCAAAGTTGAAACAGCAGGCAAAGGGGGGGTTCGCTGTAAAGGTAGTAACTCATCAAATTCATTAAGATTTAACATTCAAATCAGACAACCAATTTTATGTTTTTTTTTTTTAATTTTTTTTTTGAAAATTTGCCTTGTCATTATGAAATGTATAATAATATGTTCTGGGTACCTGGTATTGATATATGTCCAAAATAGCATGGAGAAAATAACATGGAGATAAATCCCTACTAATCAGGAGCACAAGAACAATTTCAAGATGTTACTTACACAACCCCACTGGTTTTAATTTTTGTCCCGAGTGCTGAATATTCTTAGAAAACATGTGTGGAGCATCTTTGAACCACAGATGTTAGTAAGTGATGCAATGTGGTTAAACAAGAGATGAAAGTGCTTAATTCAGTATCAGTATATTGATTAAAATTCTGCTTATTTCCTGAACTTGTGAAATTTTAGTACAGCAATTTCATCTGCAGCTTGGTCAATATATGGCTTATGAGTTTATACTTAACAGAGAGAAGCAAAGTTTACACACACACACACACACACACACACACACACACACACACACACAGAGTCTGAAACTGCGTGTCCCACACAGAGCCAGAGAGGGGGAGAGCACACCCAGGACGGTGTGTTAGTTGCTAGTCTGTCATGAGGCACCCCAAGCAGTACTCGAACCCCCCACCCACTGGAGAGCAGGACCCGGTCAAACCCACTGCACCACCATGCCCCCACAGGGGAAGGTTAATTCATGTCAATTAATATAGTAATTCAACTGGAAAACTGAAAGGTCACATTTGCTCAGAGGTTACATTTGTTACATTGCAAAATGATGTAACTCAATTAACATAATTATTCAACATACATCATTGTCACACGTAGACTTGATTCACTATTTAGCTTAAAAGCAATAATTGCAATAGAACATTTAAAAAGTGTTTAAATGAGACAGCTGGTAGGATTGTGGTTAGAGCAGCTGCCTTTGACCCCAAAGGTTGCAAGTCTGAATCCCACCTCCTGCTCATGTACCCTTGAGCAAGGTACTTACTCTAAGTAGCTCTAGTAAAATCACCAAGCTGTATAAATGGGAAAATAATTATAGATTTTTTAACATTGTAAGTTTTTCTGGGTAAGAGTGTCAGCTATATAAGTAAGTGAAAAGTTGTATAGTTAATAAAATTGTAAATGTGTGTAAAATGGATGGATAAGCCTTATGATGAATCTGTAATAATAATCATCCATAGTTTTTGGTTCTTTTTTCCAGTCATTCCAGAGATTGTTTGCTTCCGTGACTCTCCAGTTTCCCTCCTTTATGACTAATTAAGCCTTATCTGTTTCTATTTTTTTTTTTTTGCACCAATAAAGTCCTGTCACTTCTACAGAAGATTTTGTGAGCATCCTCTCCACCTGGATAAGAAGCCATTCAGCTTCCAAGCATTTTCCCATCTTTTGAACAATCCATTTTAAATGCATTTAAATTAACTGTTGAAAATAGGAGCAGCTTTTTAACCTTGCTGAATTATCAGTAGGGGGGGCACGGTGGCGCGGCGGCACGGGTCCTGCTCTCCGGTGGGTCTGGGGTTCGAGTCCCACTTGGGGTGCCTTGTGACGGACTGGCGTCCCGTCCTGGGTGTGTCCCCTCCAGCCTTACGCCCTGAGTTATTGGGTTAGGCTCCGGTTCCCCGTGACCCCGTACGGGACAAGCGGTTCTGAAAGTGTGTGTGTGTGTGTGAATTATTAGTGCTGTTGTCTACCATGCTACATTGCCATTATTCATACAGAAACACACACACACACATTTCGAACCCCAGACCCACCGGAGAGCAGGACCCAGTCCAACCAACTGTTCCACTGCGTCCCCCCCCTACAGAAACACTTAATTAGAATTAATATAACTTCACAGCATTATTTGCGATGGGATTCAAGCAAGTGCTTTTCTACTGTCAATTAAACTGGAAACCAAGGCTTTCTAACCAGGTCCTGCATGGTGCATTTATGGTGCATTACACCCATTCACCACAAGAGGTCGCCAGAAGACACTTTTTCATTAGTAGGCACATCTGTCAGACGGTTACCTGCAAACTTAGCTATTAAAGATGTCTGATCATTACCCTGATGCCCCTAATACATGAATTGCCATGTAAGGGAAACTTAAATACAAACATTGCAATCAATAATGGATTCTGAGTGGCACGCCAATACCTTCTTTTGCAGCAGGTGGTGTAGTGGGTCAGGACTTGGAGTCCTGAAAGGTGCCGGTTCAAGTCCACTAATGCTTCAGTACTGTTGAGCGAGGTACTAATCCTCAGTTGCTCAACTTAGTTACCGACGTATATAAAAGAATGAAATATTATAAACCTCTTTGAATAACGGTGTCAGCTAAGCAATAAAGTAATAAGAGAAATGTTGCCTCGCAAACATTTTCAACCTCTTTGACTTACTTGAAGTATAACTAATAACAAGATCAGTTTTCAAAAGAACTCACACACAACTGCTTGAGTCATATGTAACAGACGATGTAAGTATCTTATTACTTTCACTCCCACAGAGGTTTATATCCTTTAACATTTTATTGCCCTTAATTTGCTAAACCTAAGATCATCTAACCTAAGAGAGAAATGCTGCCGGCTCAACTATGTCCAGAATGCTTCCATTATAGAGTTATTGGACTTTTACTTTATTAAATGTACCTTAATTCAATCCAAACTAGCATTTGGCATAATCAAATAAAGCAAGATTGCCATGTAATAAAAAGCACATTTGACTTGAAAGGAGACCCCATATGAATGCATATAATTAGAAATATCAAAATACATAATCTGTTTAATTATGAATCCCAGCCAAGTATGTAAGTAATTGCTTGAAAGAAATACTTTTCATTTGAATTAAGTGGAAAGTCTCAGATGTGACACTTGGAAAGGTGAAGCTGAAGTGAAATTTCATTTGGCCAATGTCTATGAAACGTGAAAGGTATGTATAAAATTCAAGCATTTCTTTTCGTTTTGGGCCATTCCGCGTCTGTCTGCACCGACAACTGTGGTCGTAATGTCCACGCGTTAAGCACATCGGGCCTGTCACACAGAAGTGATCATCACTGTCCTTCGTCAGCTTGTTTATCCTCTTTTTACTCATTTAAGAACACATTCCAAAATTTGGTGTAGGTTTCAATTATAAAACAGAGAGAAATGTAAGTGTCAGTTCCATTTAGTGTAACTTTGTATAGGTTTCCTACAAAATCAAGGTTCTGGAGAATAAAAATGATTTTTTACTCTACACGTAGGAGATGAGCCTGAAATGCAGGTAGGACAGGTGTTGGGATTCTTGATTATGTCCTCAAGCATCACTTTTTAGCAACTGGAAAGCAAAAATAACACCTAATTTGTACAAGGAACATTTCAATAGTATTGGAAACAACTAAACAAACTCATCAGCCAAATTTGTTTTTAGAAAAAAAAGGAAATACAGCCAAAAAATCTATTCCTGTATTTACATCCAGCATGTTTTCATATTCTATAATTTCATATGTCACCTAAATATAAATTTTGTGACATTAGGAAGACCCTTCTACGCGCTTCCGTTTAGCGGAGAGCCAGTTATGCTCTTGTATAATTGTAATATAAAAATTACTCCTATAGAGGTATTACATTGAGCATGTGTTCATTTTTATGAGTTTGAACTACAGTTACGTCACTTTAAAAATCAATGCAGGTTATGGCAATACAAAAGACCCCTGATGACAAGAGAAAGATTCTTATTCACACAGTGAATATGTAATCGAAATGCATCCATAATCATCTCATGATCCATAATAACCTAATGATCCGTGATGACTTTATGAAGACTTGTGTCCGAATGTGTGAAAAGCTGAGACCGATGTCGGACACCCCCCTTGCGTGTCTTCTGCCTTGCAGATGAAATCTGGGCATTTTCGGGCCACGCGCAAGCAAGGGGACCAGCTGTGGGTTTTTCTTTTAAAATCCGCATATTGTTGTTTAAAGTTGTTTCAGCATTTGATGAAAGCATTTAGTGCGATCCGTGTTTCTTTTCCACGGCTGTCACATCCATCACGGTGCGGACCTGACGGCAGCGGCCGAGAGTAAAAATACAAAAATAAAAGCGGGTGAAAGTGTGTTTACAGTCCTGCAAATAGGACAAAGAAATAGGACCAAATTAACTTTTTGTATTTTTGATTTATTAAAAAGAAACGAACTCTCGCCGTTTTGGAACAATTGCCGGATTCGTGCGAATCAAATCTTCGCCCGTGTCCGTGTTCCTGTTCCTGCGTGGAGCGCAACAAACAGAGGCGACCCCACGCGCTCCCTTTCAATGGCTCCGGCGTCACGTGGGACGTGGGGCGTGTTTGTGGGGGGTGGGGCGGGGGGTCGGAATTCCATTGTGCGGCCCTGTTTGGGAAAGCGGCAACCTGCGCGTGACTCGGGCGGCCGGGTCAGCTGGTCGGCACGGGCTCCGCCGCGCGCGGCCACCCTCGCGCGCTATTACTCGGACCCGGGCTCGGCGGGCGCACGAGGACGCGCGTTTCTGCCGCGGCGGCTTCGCTTTCTAGCGCCCTGAATCCAAGAGGCAAAATGCGTGACCTTGCAGGGGGTGGAATGTCAATCATTGTGGGCAACTTGCTGGGCGTTTGGTGTCGAAAATCCCAAATAACTGGAGAGCTGAGAAAAGGCGCAGCGTCCGCGCGACACACGGACAATTACTGTATAATAATAACCGCAGAATCTCTGACGTTTCCATACAAAACACGTTGTTACCGTAGAAGCGCACGTCATTTTTTTTTAATATTAACTCTCGGCTCCCGACTTCGCCGTTAAGACTAGTTGCTGTTCCCGTTTCTAGTTTTTCTTTTAACTTCTATTTCTCTTTTTTTATAATGATTGTTGCCGGTACTGTCCAGTCCGGAGCTCCGACACCATTTCATAATCGATTCTCATCATCGGATTAATATCCAGCGAACATTTTTGTCTTAAACACTTACTCTGTTCAAACCTACCAAGCGATAAACGCTGTAAATCACTGCAAGTCACCTCGGGCATTGGGATCAGATAATAATAATAATAACAATAATAATAATAATAATAATAATACAACCTCCAAACAACAACGGTGGAATGTCAGCTCATTCACTATTATTCAGCGCTCAACCAAACTACCAACTGTCCAAACAGGTACACACCCCGAGGTTGTTTCTAGTCCCCAACTCATACCCTTAGGCTTAGTTATAATGTAATGATGGGAAAAGTAGACCGGTATGAAAAGAGAATTTGTGTCAGGACCATATTTATGATGGTTCATTAATCTCACCATAGAAACTGACCACCAGAGAGTGGCTCTTTGATCTGTGCGACCTTCTACTACAGAATAGTTAATAGGTGTGAATAAAAGATACAATGTTTCGTGTAAAAGGCTTATGCAACTTATGACATGAAGGGTGAGATGGGTAATTACTAGACGTGTGTGACATGTTGATGTGAAAGAACGTGTTTTATTATTCCCATAAGCATCACATTCAGATTCTTTGAAAGTATCCATTGACATAATAATAATAATAATAATAATAATAATAATAATAATAATAATAAGAAGAAGAATACGTCTTGTGGAACACACATAATCTGTAAATGAAATGCAGTCAATTAAAAAATAAAGTTAATCATTTGCTATTTAGTATATTTATATTTACACCACCCTGTCTAAGAAATAACCAGTTACTGTAAAGCCTTTTACAAGGAACATTTTAGATTAGAAAAAGTTGTGCGCGACCTTAGAGGGATTTCATTGTCAATATGTTAAATACACTCTAAGTTCCGCTATTCTTATCCCTTGGAAAAGACGGTTTTTTTAGTTTCATACATGCGTCATTCTTTTGTCCGTTTCTGAATATTTAGCTACACATTTAAGTCTGACACAAACTTAACGAAAATATTTACGACATGATTAAACTGGATCGAATTCTGGCGCGATTTTTGATTCGGGGACGTTTTGTTCAACAAATTCCCACTTTTCTAGTACAGAAAATTTACTTTTACTAGAGTGCAGTTAACGACGTATTAGACTCATGAATTATGATCAAATCCTCAGTTTTGTGCCGTTCAGTATAACAAAGGCGTCACCTGTTGACAGGTATTTTGCATTTTAAACAGACTGTTGCAGAAAACTACAAAGAATGTGTTACAAAAGTGATGTATGAAAAGAGTTAAACTCCCAGATTACAGTGCAAATTCAATAAAACCTCAACAGCGGCTACATGTTTAGCTCGAAACATAAAAGAAATGAAAAAAAGAGAAGAAAAAACGAAATTAACGGAAATATACCGGACTATGTCTCGTAGCCCGAAGGAAACATTGTGAGAAATTATTCGGGTTTATACCTTATAGTAATTTGACATGTGCCGGAATTTTCCCTATTACTGAGTATAACTAAATGTACAGATGCTGTGAAATCTATGTATTTGTGTTTCTTAATGGATGCTAAAGGAAACATTTTTTACATTTTTTTCTGCTGGATCTCCAGCTCCCTGCTGTACTTGGGCTCTGCGATTGTGTTTGATGGAAACCAACATCATCAGAAGTAGGACTGTTCCAGGAAACGGACGCTTCAAAGAGCCCAGTCATTTCCGATTCGTGTCACACTGGTTTTTCTCAGATTATTATTATTATTTTTATTATTGTCTTAACTCTGTGTGACCCCGGGCCTCCATCCCTTGCCTTACTATTGCATCTGAAGGGCCCTATGGAGCTTGTCAGGAAACATAACAGTGGACCTCCTTCAGAAATAGAGCTGAAGTGATTTAGCTCTCAGAAAGAGAGCCGCCTTAAACCTGACTGCAAAAACTGAGCCATTTGATAGTTATACTTACATATTTTTCTAAATCACACTGGGGATGCTACTCACAGTTGTGAAAGCTGCAGTATAGATGATCAAGGTACTTGTTCTGAATTGATACAGTAAAAAATGCCCAGCTGTGCAAATGGATCAATCAGTGTAAGTAGCTTAGTGTAAAAACCTCACATTGTCAGTTTGGGGAAAAGTAATAGATAGATAGATAGATAGATAGATGCAGGCACTTCTGAAATCTGAGGCTTAAGTACACATGGGAGGGAAGTTCATTTCACTGAGGGATCTGAACAAAGCTGATCTGATTCTGGTGTCCATAGGGCCTGCGCATTTTCACTCTGAAAAGTGTAAATGGATGAGGTAAATGTCAACTGAATTACATTAGTTGACATGACGCTCTTTAAACTGTTGTAATGTCAAACCACGATGATGGAGAAGTCCGAGAAAGAAACTCAGAGGAAACACCTAGAATTTCCAGAATTGTTTTTGAGATGTAGTTTTAAAGTTTTAGTTGTATGCAATTTCTGTTTTCTAATCTTTTATTTTTTCTCATTTTCTTCCTTATTTTTCCTGCTTTTTAAATGTGTTCCCTCCTTTGTAGGCCCTCTGGCTACAGTGTCTAATGAGAAATGTGACACTAGATCATACTGCACCCAACCCCATATTACAGTCAGAGAATCACCCAGAAGACCCTCTCTGAGAGGCTCCGCTGTCCCCGTCCACTGCCCCCCGCCCCCCACCCCTCTATTCAGTGTTGACAGTACACCATCATAATGGCATCACTGAGTCTGTATGTGTGTTTTTCACAGACCCACTGCTGAGGAATTCCTGATTTGGGCCGGTCTTATCTCCCAGGGCTTCCTGCATGCAGGAGTATTGTTGGCAACCTCCTGGTTGCACCCGAACCCATGCACACCTGCCGTCCCGCCCAGCGTGAACAAAGAGACACGACCCGCACTTCACTTATTCTCCCAAGCGTCTCTCTCTTGCTATCCCACTCCCTTTTTCTCTCTGTTTCTCTCCATCTCCATCTCCATCTCTCCATCACCCCCCCCCCCCACTAGTACCCCCATCCCCATTCCTCTCCATCCAACCCCTCTTCATCCCATTCTCTGCTCATCTTCTTTGTATCTCCATCCCTCTCTCCAACTGCGAGGAAACGCAAACCTTCCTGTGAGAAAAGCACCAGAAAAGGACATCACATAATAAAGTGTGTTCCTGCGTAAAGGTTCAAAATTCTGCTTTCATCCAAATTAATTAAACAAACATTCACCTGTTTGCCACCAAACCAGATTTAAAAATGAGCGGAATCTAAAGCTCAGCAATGAGTGTAACTCTGCAACCTAGATGAGTAGAGGAAGCTCAATGTTCTCAGTCCGCTGTGGTGACTGAAGGTCCTTCTGTTCCCAAACCCAACTCTGATTTTTTACACCATCTTTCCCTCTTTTGGTTTGTATGGCGACACACACTTTTCAGAAAGTACGTTCTTATACATTTACAATTATTATCATATTAATCTTATGATCACGTTATGTAACACATACATATTTCTTTACTGAACAACCACATATGTAAAAGTACTTCCCCAAATGTTATTGTTCTGAGATTAAATATAGATGTAAGTATTAAATTATTAGAAGTACTTACCTGTATATATAGCTACTCAATAAACAGAAGCCTATTATTAGGCCGAAATGAGTAATTTTATTACTATTTGTCATAGTAATGTTTTAGCCAGCTGATATTTTTGTTGTTTTACATTTCTCCTTTGTGCCTGTTAATGGATACATTATATTACAATGTGTACTTTATACCTTAAGATATTGTTTCCAGCAAAATATTTTCCCTTCATAGGAGGTCATTGAAATTGAAATAAGATATAAATTCATAGAAAAACTTTTCCTGATCGTCTTGTATTTCGAATGTGTGTTTGTATGTTTGAGCCAGTAAAGTAATTACACTTTTCACTTTTGTGTGTGTGTCACGCTTCCCTGTTCCTATAAAACACACATCTCACGTGGCGCTCTGTCCGCAAACCATATTCCCCCACGCGCTCTCGTCGTTTCCTTGTTTAATAACATTTATGTTAAAAGGCAGAAAAAAATATGACATTTTTTTCGTCCCGATTCGGTCACTTTGCCAAAGCCAAACGATCACTGTAAAAGGACATTTCAGCGCCGCAGCTCTGGCTCGACGAGCTGATCAAAGGGAACGCGCACGACCCACGCAAACGCGCGTGGAGGGAGCAGCTCCGCGGCGCGAGACGCGGCACGCGCGTTTTCGTGTCCGCAGCGCGAGCCCAATGAATTCGGCCATGGGGTTCAGCAAGTTGAAGTAGGACGGCACGTGTCTAATGTCCCTGTGGAGATGTGCATTAATTTAAAATTAATAATTAAATATTTTATTAAGATGAAAGGCTAAGAACTCAAAAGCGCAAGGAAATGAAAAAAAATAAGTGCGATGTTATATTTCACAATAACCGACATTATTACACATCGTGTGCATAACATGATATACATTTTATTTTATAATACACATACATTCACACATATGCATTCTTATACACATTTCATCATATGTAACTGGTCATTATAAGCACTTTATTATTTATTTAATTCTATTTGTGGTTTTATATTTATCTTATTTATTCCATATTTGAATATGTTGTACAGGTTTAATTAAAATACATTAGACGAACGTTACAGTTTTATTGAATATGTGTTTCACATTTTATAGCACATTGCAAATTTGGCTTTTTTTTCTACTATTCATACATACATATTCAACGTGTTGCATATTCGTGCATCTTGATATATATATATATTAATTTAGCAATTACATTAATTAATCTTCATACTATAACTGATTATATAATACTGTACATAATATGTATTTATGTTTTGTAAGTGGAGTGTTAATTTATCTGCCACTGAACGAATCCTTTCGTTTTCCATACACATTAAAGACTTTCTTTATGCTCCTCTCTGAAACGTCCTTGTTAATGTGAAGTCATTTTCGCTGCCTGAATTAATTTTGTGAGTTTTAAACCATTGTTTGAAACGACTCTTTCCACGTGACCGCCTAATACTTTGATCCCATTCCCCTTAAAAATATCAACAGAGTGAATAAAGTATTTCAAATGACACACAATGTTTAAAAAGTTTTTTTTTAATCAACGTAAACCAGGGAATAGATAAAAAATACTTTTGTCCACAATTTAAACAGCTGTGTGTGAATAACAGTAGAATGTGTAACAGTAAAATATACACATTCCAGTTTTTACAATGTAGTTCCTTTATTCTGGGTAGTAACACCTAATACAGAACAGATATTATTATTATTATTATTATTATTATTATTATTACTATTTTTATTATTATTGTTATTATTATTATTATTATTATTATTATTATTAGTGATTTTGTCACAGGATTTTGAAAATAAAATGTAGCTGCTGATTTCTCAAGTGCCCTAATGGACAAGAGGAGGCGCTCAATCACCAGACGAGCCTCCATCAGAGTTTCTGATAAGTGCACTTTTTTGGTTCTGTTCTTGCATTTTCCAGTCTCTTAGTTTATTTGGCCTTATTTGCATCTTACTGGAAATGAATTTACAATTTTTAATGACTTACTCAGAGCAGCCAGGAACACTGAAACATGCAGACTGAGGATTTGAGCCTTCTAATTATCTTCTGTTCTAATTTTTCTCCTAAAGTGTCATCAGTCTGAAAAACAAAACGTCCAAACAAAATCACAGCAGTCCCAAAACATGAACTCACAAAGTCATTGCTAATGATGGATTTTTACTTCGGTACATTTTACTGCACGAGCCACAGAATAATGAATAAATAATTACAATACACTAGTAACAACACAGCTGGGAACAAAGTCGGATTTGTCCAAATGTGACTCCTGCATGTTTCTGCATTTTTTCCATTTACTTCTGCACGTTTCCATTTTACTCGTCATGTATCCTGAATTTAATCACTTCTTTTGAAATACCAGTGACACCAAAATAAATAAACTAATAAATAAATCCCCGGGATCAAGTTTCTTTAGTTTGCTAATTAACTTTTATAAAACGTTAACATGTCAGTATCCAGAGCTGGGTGGAAATTTGCTGGACATAATTTTTTAAGAACGGTGCAGCCGAGCTCCACACCCCATGTACTACTCTTAATATTCCTAAAACACCATGTTTCACGATTCTGCACGAAGACGCTCAGAAAATATTGAGAATCGCATTCGATTCGTGCACGAAAATAGGAGAAAATGCCAAGTGTGTGTGTGTGTGTGTGTGTGTGTGTGTGTGTGTGTAAAAGCCATAAACAAGGTATAAAATTCAGAACTGCACTAATAAAAAACAGTTAGAATCACAACCCAAATAGATTGCGCAATAACAATCTTTCTTATCCTACGTAAAAATTTTTTTTTAAAAAATATGCTAGAGAAATGTAAGCATTAGAAAATCAGAATTTAATTGTCATTGCAAACGGGGAAGCAAAATGACACCTGACGCGCAAACGGGTGGTTATTAATTACTATGTCACTCTACGGCAATAAGGAAAAAATAAAATGCTTCCAAAAGTCTATGTATGAAAAATGTCAAAATTCCTGCTGTTATTATATAACACATTAATTTGAATTACTACTTAAAACTACCATCACTAACGGCTTTTCTTCTCCACACCATGAAAAATAATGAAAAAAAAAAACCTTTTTTCTTTTTTGCTTTAAAAATATGGAAACATTAGGTCTACAACTGAGGATGACGTGCACTGTGTTTGAACAGAATTTTTATTATTAGCAACAAGATGACTCTTTGCCTTAGTCTCTTTGATTCATAATGAGTTTCAGAAAAAAAAAATAATAAAATTAGATCTGCACAGTGATCACAAGCAACCCAAAAACTTCGAAACGAGGACTTTCTGGGTAGAGATTTTCTTTTCTCTCCACGGTCTGTTTCCACTGCGCGACTTTCAAACGCGAAACACACTGTGAAATCTGAACCACCCATATTAAAAACTGAATCGTCTGTTCTTAATATAAAAACAGCTTCTTCTACAAATATTTTCATTTTTTTGCATGTGTATTTAATGCGGATGTAAGAGACAGATATAAAAATGCTTCGAGGTAAATTATGCTGCTCTGTGAACGTTCACCCTTCCTCTAAAAAACACGTTCCACGCACTTGTATCTAGAGGTTTACCCTTCGTAGGTCAATTTGTATTTATGTTCATATTTAATCATTAAAATATCTTACCGTAATCCTTTACAACACTGATCAGAACACGAATGGCGGACATTTCTACTTTTATTCTCTTCATATTGGGTTGGTCCGAATTTTCATAACTGCAACTACATAAGCTATTGTTATGATTTTTAAAATTCAGTGTAATATTTGACCCGGTGTAATATGGAAACATTTTTGTGATTCGTCGCATACATCGTACATTGTAATTTAAGGAAAATTATTTCTATTACTATTACGCTCAGTACTAAATAATCAAGCTATTCTCTGTGATATTTCGGTCTGATAAATTGGAAAATTCCACGGAATTAAGGGACTAAAAAGACTACAGTGAAACGAGTGCCAAAGCAATGACTACTACGGTGTATTACTTTTGAAAGAAATAAGTTTATTAAGAAACTCACAATACTAAAAGAGCAAAAAAAGTGCTAGTTTAACATGGTCCCGACAAAAACAATAACAGTTTATAAAATAAGAAGGTTAAAACTGGCACTGGGTGATGTTATTGCAGACTAAGGGATTCTAACAGAGGTCACAAAGTGTACAGGATGAGGGACCCCTGAATTCACGAAATATTTTTGGTCTTACGAAGTACACAGGTGTGTTTGACCACGGACTCCTTGTCCATCTCACCTCCACGTGTGTCCACGCGCACTCACAAGTCCAGAGACTCCACGCCGCAACAGCGGCGAGACAAACGACACGGAGAGCGAAAGTGTCACCTGGAGTCCAGCAAATGTCCTGTCAGGTGAGGTCAGAGTTTCGCAGGAGGTTTGGAGAAGGTGTGGAGAAGGTCTGATGAATGTGTCTTTTTTTTTTTTTTTTCCCACAGGTGGTGTCTCAGTTCCTCCTCCCGCCACGATCGTCGCGGCGGCACGCAAATCTGCACGAGGAACGCGCCTCGCCCGTTTATTCATACACAATAAATTTAAATATTGATTGAAGAATCTCGCATTCCCTCGCTAAGGGAGGTGCTCGATTTGTACAAGGGTGGCACACCAACACACGACCCCCACCCCGCCCCCGCCCCGGTCCAGGAGAACCAGGCGAGGGGTCGCCATCGAAGCAGCTGTTACTCCGTTTCACCGCGGTTTTTACGCAGTCTTTCGTGGAAATACTTTGGCTGTGTCTTCAAAATTCTCAGAGTTCTTCAAAGTTTTTCTCGTCCTCCCCGCGTCAAGGGTCCGAACCCCCCCCCCCCCCCAGCCCCCCACCTCCACCCACTTCGGACCATTCAAATGTCAATCCGTGTGTGCAACGCGGAGTGTTTGCTCTCGTGATCCCAGTACGAGCAGTGCATCATGGACAGCTCGGCGGGCTGGCGCGAGCACGCGAACTGCAGGCCCGCGCCGCCGCTCGAGGACACCGGAGGGGGGGCCGCCGTGGCCGGACTCAGCTGCTGAGGATGGTGCGGGTGCGGGTGGTGATGGTGGCTCATGCCGTTGTAGGAGTTCACCATGCTGGGCAGCGCCATGCTCTGCACGCGGGAGTACGGGTTGTAGGACGTGGGCGCCGACAGTCCCTTCACGTTCACGGGACTCACGTTGCCGCTCGCCATCTGACACGACGTGTAGGGCATCGGCGTGGGCGGTTGTCCCAGTGACCAGGAGTTGTTCATGAAGCTGGACTGCAGGTACTTTGGGGGAGACAGGTAGCCGTATCCGTCGCCGCCGAAGAGCGACTTGCCGGGCTGAAAATGCGTGGGAGGGGGTCTGAAGGGCCGCTTCATCCTCCTCCTCCTCCTGTAGTTGCCCTTCTCGAACATGTCCTCGCACGCGGGGTCCAGGGTCCAGTAGTTGCCCTTCCTCTCGCCCCCGCCTTCCCTGGGCACCTTGATGAAGCACTCGTTGAGGCTCAGGTTGTGGCGGATGCTGTTCTGCCAGCCCTTCTTGTTCTTCTCGTAGAAGGGGAACTTGGAGATAATGTACTGGTAGATACCTGACAAGGTGAGCCTCTTTTCGGAACTCTCCCGGATCGCCATGGCAATGAGCGCCACGTAGGAGTACGGGGGCTTCTGTGACGGGTCTGTCTTCTCGGAGCTCTTCTCCTGCAGGGGCTCGTCTTTGGCCCGCTCCTTCTCCTTGGCCGCGTTCGTGTCGTGGACCATCAGGCCCATTGCGTCATCTTCGGGGTTTTGGTAAGTGGCCATCATTACGCACGGCAAAAAAAAAAACAAACAACACACCAAGCGGGAGAGCGAAAAGGAGCGGCTGCAAGCAATCTGGAGATGCAGAAGTAAGTGATAAAAAACAGGGGCTCCCGTCACGCTTCTCGCAGCTCCTTCTTCTGGACGTTTCTCCGCGACGCGTCTTTTTACGCACGACGGCGGCAGCGCGTTCGGTTCGCACCGCGTTCTCACTGGGTTTTCACTGGATGTCTCTTCTCTTCCTGCAGCACAACCTTCTTAAGAGTGTGCTTCTTTGCGAGGCTCAGCCCAGGTTGTGATGAGTTCCTCTCTAAGTCCTGCCCTTTTTTTCCCTCCTCGAAGCGCTGCGCTCTCTCCGCGGAGCTTTCTCACATATCCACCGATGATGCACGGCCTTCTGATTTGCGTAGCTCCACGTGTTCCGCTTCCGTCACTGACCCGCGCCCCCCCCCCACCCCCCAACCCCACCCCTCGGCCGCGCGCGCCTCCCCACCGTCCTTTTTTTCCCGCATTTTGAAAGTTGCCGGACCCCCGCGCTGCTCGCACCTGAGCGGCAAAAGCAAAAGGATTATGACGAAGGGAAATACAACGGAAAGGACCCCACGCAGCCTTAACAGAGAGCTAAAAAAAGAAAACACACCAGTTGTTCTGCTTAAGTTTAAAGCCGAGGGAATATGAGCATCTGTGTAGTAGTTATGTTTCCCAGATTTGTTTTCCCGTGTTTACGTTGTCATGTGATCATATTTACACTGGCTTCACATTATTTGTCAAGTCAAAACATAATAGTATGTTTCTGGCAATAAATCCCTTGTTAGGTTCTGGGGCCCCCAAAATATTAGTAAGAGCACTTTTAGTAGTAATATAATTATGCACAAATACTCGAGGGGCAATTTGGCCTCATGAGCACCGTGGGGGAAACGCCCCCCCCCGTTATGCCTATGAAATAAACAATTTAGTGTGGACACATTCGCCTTTGAACTCTTTTCATTATGTTCACAGACGATATATTTTAAGAGTTCAGATGTCTGGTGTTTAAATAAGCCCACTGTCTAAAATAACAATTAAGGTTTAATGTAAACTTGCTGTTCACGAGACCCGTGACTGGATCATCTTTTTGGCACAACATGAAACAGGCGCGTACAGGACGAAGGTGTGTGTGTGTGTGTGTGTGTGTGTGTGTGTGTGTGTGCGTGCGCGCGCGCCCGCGCGCCGATGCGAAGCCCACGCAGGGCCCGCGCTCGCGCTCTGCTCAGCCCACCCAACCTGGACGGAGGAGACCGGAGGTCCAGCGTGGATTTCTGCTGTTCATACGGCGCTCGTGCGGTAATCCGAGACCTTCCGTGGGAGACATGATGACTCAATGAAAGTCAAGATGACTCGATGATTGAGGACCTCCGCCGGACTCCCGGTACGTGGTTTTCACTGTGTTTAATCCAGTGTATTTCAGGTGTTTTATTAATCAACAGGCGCAACAGAGAAAATGTCAAAATAATATTTGTACCATTTTAATAAAAATAATAAGCAATCCTCGACAACATTTTATATATACAAACATTTGGCGATTGTCATTCAAAAGAGATTTATTTATGCTTTACTGCTTTTATTAATCAATTCAGTGTGAAGCGAACATTCAGCAAGTTTTATTAAAACGGAAATACTGTAATACACTAATGTTGTTTTTCATTATGAGTGTAAATCGTACATTTTGTTTGTCCGTTAATTTCTAAAGATAACTCACCTTTAAAATGTGCTATTCAGAAGTGTTTGCACCAATAATAATAATAATAATAACAATAATAATAGAGCAGTGGTTAGAGCTGTCGCATTTCAGATGAAGAATCTTGGTTTGAATCCCACTCCTGCTGTTGTACCTTGATCAAGGTGCTTGAATTCATACGGTAAAAAATGACCTTAGAGTATAAATTGGGAAATTACTGTATCTCACTGTACAAATCTGACACCGTCGTTTGCGTTGGATTAAAGTCCCAGATTAACAAATAACCTGAATTAAAAGAGAGAGAGAGAGAGAGAGAGAGAAGAAGAACGTGCAAGTCCCCTCAGGTTTGACTCACTCATGTGTCTCCAGCAGGACCTCGTGCTCTCACGGCTTGTTTAGTCTCCTCTCCTCCATTGTCCTGCTCGAGCTTCGTGCTCTTCAGGCTCCTTGAGCTCAGCTCCACAACAAGGAAATAAAACACAAATAAAACACCGAGGGCCGTTCCGGCCCAGAGCCCCTGCACTTTCCACACTTTTTCATTAATCCACCTCCGTGCCGTTCACACACTCCACGCACACTCACATATCTCATCGCTCTTCTGAGGTTCCATTAGCTCTTATTTTGGTAAACTGATATTCGAAAACACCCTATCAGCCGTACAGATGCGACATTTGATTAAAAAGTTGTCCTTTAAACGTGTAAACAACGCAAGAGGAAAAGCAAAAGTGAAACTGAACACTCATGTTTACTATATCAGGTTATTATTATGATTATTTTCAAACAATATGAAATTCCTTCACTCCGCAATTATGAAAATATGCCATTTAACCCGATCCCCAGGTCCATCGCCAAGACACTCTGATTTAGCTCGTTATTAGTTACCAGTTCGTTTCTCAAAATGACCCCCATCAACACTTGTTGTCTAATAACAGAACAT
Source organism: Scleropages formosus (assembly GCF_900964775.1). Classification (NCBI taxonomy): domain Eukaryota; kingdom Metazoa; phylum Chordata; class Actinopteri; order Osteoglossiformes; family Osteoglossidae; genus Scleropages; species Scleropages formosus. The sequence continues at coordinate 27,310,759 of NC_041815.1, read as the reverse complement.
TTATATTTTATTTGCGACTTTTATTTGGCATTTCATCTGAAATGTTCATCTTCATTTTTCATCCACGTGATTCACACCTGCTGGTGTATTTTTCAGCCTTTTTAGCTCTTTGATGGTGCTGCACTGAACGGTGGGTTAAATGAAAGAACGGCTCTCTTTCGCGAAGAGGACGGCGCGAGACGCGCACCTGAGCAGCGCGCGCCTCTCACCTGCTTGCGCAGCATCTCAACCATCTATAAAGAAACGCGCAGTAAAAGCGTATTAAATACACTGAAAAAAAAAACGTCGCAAACGAGGGATTCAGGTCGCATTAGCCGCTGGTAGGAATGTTAATTGATTGTTAATTGATTCTTAATTGATTGTTTTCACTGTGACCCAAATAAACACCTCTTTAATTGGATTGAAATGGATAAAGATCACATACTAACGATGCACAGCTGTTTGGTCAAATCCACGTAAAGAAACTTCGATGAGCGCGGTTTGTTACATATATATGTACGTTTTTAATTAATGAAGTTAACAGTTGCAGAGAGAATAAATCTGGTGAATGTCAACGAACCATAAAGAGCAAAGAAAAATAAATACAATGAATACCTAAGCGTGAAACTAAAACAAATATTTACAATAAAGCGAATGATTTCTGCAATCATTGTCAAGAATAAGCGGCCAGTTCACAATATGCAATAGACGATTAAGCGGCTTTTTAAAAAAATTTTTTAAATTTTTCAACAACATTAAAAAAACAGTTTTATATTGTTATTTTCTCCTTTGAGCATGTGCATATATACAAAAATTGTGACAATATTCATAATTATTCAGGCTGAAAAAATTCTAGCCAGCGTTCAGAAAAGAAACAACACAAACAACATCAATAATAATAATAATAATAATAATAATAACAATAATAATAATAATAATAAATAATATATCGCCCACCAAAGATACAATGTAATACATTTAAAAATAAATAAATAAATAAATAAATAACAGAAGCTGGTGTTCAATTCTACTGAGCAAACTCTCGTTAATAACAATGAATAAATATTAAGGAAGACGTATATATGTATATGTAGTGTGTATTTTTTATAAAAATTGTTTACATTAAAAAAAGTTTTGTTGAACAATCGCTTAAACTTTCGTTTGTACCTTAAAAAATGTACAGATATTCGTTTCATGATAGAATTAAAAACTCACAACAGTCAGGATTGTGTCCGTTTGTCTGTAGTTCCGTGCAAACCGAACGGACTGAACCACTTCCTTGCAGAGATCCAAGTCGCACCGCCCTAAAAAATCAGTTTATCTTCTTAGACAGTAATATTTACACGAGACAGATCACATACAACATTCCCAAATACTGCAGTGTTATGGAATTCTTAAAAATACCAAACTGGCTTCCAGAACCCCCCGAAACTAAGCGATTATCTGCTGCCGGTATAAAATGAACATTATTAGATTGTCACTCAACATCACACACGCGTTTTAATTTTATTTATTTCATGTTGTATCTTGAGCGTGAAGATACGACATTAGGTTACCGAAATCCACACTTAATTGTCAACTGAATTATGTGTAACACTAAGTAATGAGTCATTGAGTGCACCTTCTAATTTTCTCTAGGCTAAATAGTGTCAATAAACACACACACACACACACACACACACACACACATTTTCAGAACCGCTTGTCCCTTACGGGGTCACGGGGAACCGGAGCCTACCCGGCAACACAGGGCGTAAGGCCAGAGGGGGAAGGGGACACACCCAGGACGGGACGCCAGTCCGTCACAAGGCACCCCAAGCGGGACTCGAACCCCAGACCCACCGGAGAGTAGGACTGCGGTCCAACCCACTGCGCCACCGCACCCCCTTTTAGTGTCAATAAACGTAAAATAAAAATAAAATAACACCATGCATGCTGTAATGTGCTGTAACTATTCCTGGTGAATGAAATACACGGGAAATATGAGAAAGTTCCCTTCAACACACACACACACACACACACTTTCTGTGTTAGGCTGACGTTAACGCTGCCATATGTATGTATTGATACCACCATTAAGGGCTGCTGCATCGAGCGTGTGTGTGACTGTGTGTGACTGTGTGTGTGTGTGTGTGTGTGTGTGTGTGCGTGTCGTGTGTGTGTGTGCGTGTGTGCGTGTGCGTGTGTGTGTGTGCGTGTGTGTGTGTGTGCGTGTGCGTGTGTTGTGCGGGGCGTTGCTCTGCCTGTGTGCGAAAACTAAAAGTCGTGTCTCTAACGGGACCTCAGCTCTAATGGACTCTGAAAGATTCAAATTCCTGTCCTCACACGCTTCCTGTCCTCGGTTTGAATCGAGGATGTTTATCGTTCGGAGAGCGGCAGGAATGTGGAGGAATAAACCCGGGAGGTCAGGGCAGCGACTGGGGCGAGAAAGCGGGCAGAAACCCGGGAGGATGGAGGATGGAGGATGGAGGAGAAGGAGAACACCAGGAGAGCAGGGCTTCAGATTATGAGAGTGACCATGATGAGCGATAAAAACAGAAAAAGAATAAATTAAAATAAATTATTATTATTATTATTATTATTATTATTATTATTATTATTGTTGTTGTTGTTGTTGTAATATACATACTTTTTTTCCCTGCCTTTTCCGCTGAAATAAAATAAAAGAAGAGAATCAGAGCAGCTGTTGATTTTAATTTCAATATTACATTTTTGCATTTTTTCCGCCTACAAAACTCATAGAGGTAATTTTGCCTTTATTGTCTGTCTTTTCCCGCTTTGTTGAGAGGTTTGTTATCACTGACTGACAAAGACAAAAAAAAAAAAAAAAAAAACAAATGTAGCTAAAAACACTGGTTGAAGGAAACACGAGGAAAGGTTTACAAACCTTCGCAGGTCGCATCATCTCAAGTGTAACAGGAACGGCGGGAGAACGCGAGTTATTCGAAACATATATATTAAAAAATATTTATTGGTTTATCTTTATTTATTCCTTCCCAAAATAACATATCCAGTGTATAAATACAAAACACAGTAACATTTTGTATTTTAACGAGACAGAATATAAGGTAGGGCATCCCGACATTGCTAAAAGCAGCACAAAACTCAAAATTAATGCTTTAACTTTTTCCTGTTCAAACATTTTGTGAAGATTTGCGGTGTTAAACTAGCTGACATAAATTTGGTTTAGAAGTATTTATTCCAAAGACAGTTAAAAAGGATTTTTAAATAATCACCTGATCAGTGTTGGCCTTTAGTCACACAGAAACAGTGGTTTTGTATGATTACTGAAGTGCCAAAGGTCACGTGATGTAATGATAATAAAATCTAATGAAAATATCAGAAAATTAAAAATCATAATCAATTACAACTTGTCTCAAATGCTAATATAAAATATGTGTTAATGCAGGGCGATGCACGGAAGAAATCTGAAAAAGTAAAACGAAACACTAATGGACTAATGTTTTAATACACTTTGTGGTAACTTGAAATGCGTATATAGATGCATGTGCACACATGCAGGCGCACACAAAAATGCAAACAGGTGTGTGTCTTCTCAGGCCTAGACTGTGTCCGGATCCCGCGGTACAATCGCACACGGGGTCCCGCTCGGTGCCGCGTTCCCACTCGAAGGACATGTTCGCAGAGGAGCGGGTCAAGAGAAGCCGTCCCCATCTTTAATTGACCTCATTGAGTTTTCCGGTTCAACCGCGTTTCACCGGTTCGCCTGGATGCGGCGCGGAGCGACCTGTCAAAATACACGTCCCCCTTTGAATGGAACCTTTATAACCAAAAGACGGTTGAAAAAAAAAGAAAAAAATGAAGGATGTACCCACATCCCTCATGCAGCCGGGCGAGAAACGCTCTCGTTCCAGCAGAGAAGAGAGAAGACTGAGAAAATAAACCGGGTTCCTTTCCCCCCATCGCACACACAGATAAGGCTGTGTGAACAGCGCAGGGCTCCCAGCCTCACCCCCGCTCACACACACCCCACCACAGGAAGCGGCCCAGCACACCTCACCACCAAGGGGAGGTGGTAAGGCCTGGGGGGGGGCTTCCTCACTTTGTAGCTACCCCCCTCCACCCCCGTACGCACCGATCATTGTCTAAAATTAAAAAAGGGCAGAGGGGAAGGCCTCCCCATGTCTTATACTACCTCTGCGGAAGGTGGAGAGTATTTTCGTCCCGGGCGAAGTGGCCTGTTTATCTTCCTTATCGCACAGAGGAAACCTATGGGAAGCTGTAAGCCGTTCTCTCGACTGCTCCCCTGTCACATAATTATAATACATTACGGCAAAACAGAATTGTCCTGGATGCGGCCACGCACTTAATTACATGACAATAGCCCGTCATAAAAAATAGAAAAAAACAGTATTGGTTTTCCTCGGCAAAGTTTATCGGCCGTGCCTCGGCTGCTCGGCCTAAAACAATGCATGAGGTAAGTGTTTTGATGGGCAAAAACACAATGTGTTCCTGCTAACCTCTGCTGGAAGGTGAATTATGGGAGCATCCTGCCAAGAAGCTCTTTGAGGTTTGAACCGAAGCCAGAGCTAAATGCTTCGCAGGAGCTGCGAGGAGGGCAGCGGGGGTACGTTTCGGACCTCCTCCGCGCCGGAGAGAAGCCGACGCTGGTTAGACAAGGCCGTTGTCATGCGGCGATGTGTCACCGTGCACGGGGAAACACGAGCCCGGCGGCCTTTTCTTTCTCAGCGACTCGATGCGGATTACGTTTCCAGCAAAATCATAACAAGTCAATTTGTTAAGAGTTATTACTCTGCTAGCGCGCTTGTCTGGCCAAACAAACATCTTTGTCAGAGGACGGCCTGCGGAAAGATTAAAGACGGTGTTTGACAGCGATTCTGTAAATCACTCACAGGGCAAACACACACACACACACACACGTGCATGCGCTCGGTTTCGCTTGCGCACCCTGCGTGCACGGCCTTGCTTTGAAAACATGCTTATTTGCGTCGGATGAGCGAGGAAGAATATTTTCATTCAATGGGATTCCTGCTATTTTTTTTTTTTATTAAGGAACACATGACCTGATCAAGTTTCAACTCAAAACTTGTATGTGTCTTTAAAATATGCATCCCGTAACAGTTCATTAGGAACGATGATCCAGCCAAAAGCTTAGAAACAGCAATCAGGGTGTTTTCTAAGATTAAACTGTAAAAGATCAAAATGGAAGGTGCTTTTGTTGATGTGCTCAGCCTGTGAGCACTTAACATTAAAGGGCAGCAGGGGGCGTAGTGGTTAAAGTCACTTCCTTGGAAGCAAACGAACCAAGTTTGAATCACACCACCTGCTGCTATGTGGCTTTCAAGGTTCTTACCCTGAAAAGATATGGTAAAAATTATCCAGCTGTATAAATGGGTAAACAGTTTTAAAACGTTAACACTGATTTTGCAGGTAATAAATTAATAACTAAATAAATGACCCTCATATTCCAGGGTCATGTGGAGACGCCTCACAGACCTGAAGGAGCTCAGTGTGTGAAGCTCACTGGGGGTTTCAAGAACACTGTCTTTGCTCATAACTCGGTGCCCCCCCCATGCCCCCCTTTGGAAGGTGACATCCCAGGTCAGGGCAGCGCTGTGTGGCAGCCAGTGTTGTGACCACAACGCCCCCCGGGGACCAGGTTAGACCACACTCACTTCTGGAGAAATTACAGCGGTAACGTGCTCATGTTACCCAGGAATGAAAGACAGGCCTTTTCCCCGGCGCCCAGCCCCACACAAAGGCCAGAACCGAACAAGTTCACGGGGCACGCAAAGGCGAGGCGGGCGGCGAACACGAACGGTCGCGAGAGGTGACTTGGAGGTTACGGACGAGGAGACGGGTAGAGGCGAGGAAATGGAGAGTGACAGAGAGCAGTGGCCGTTCAGGTGGCCCAGACGTGTCACTGCTCCCAAACGCAAGTTCCCTAAAAAATACAGATACCGTCTTCTACACAATCGTCACGAGTTCTTCTGAAACGAGCTCTGTCCGCCGCACAGCCGAGCCTCGTTATTTGCAAAGTGAAGGTTAGAAATAACGCTTTTCAGCACTTTTCAAAATATCCTCAGGACCAGTTAGTGGACAGAGCGTAGACTGTAATATGTGCATTTACCTTAAAAAAAAAATCAAAACTGACATTTTAGTGACGGAATCAAAAATACAAATAAATGCAGCTTCAAACATCTGGCAGAAAATTAAAATGCAACTGAAAATGTATTTATTTCTGTTTTATTGTTGCCTCAGAAAGATCAGAAAAGCTGGACCAAAAGTCACATTTTTCACTGGCAGCATGACAAAACGGGGTGATAATAATATAAACATAATCAATATGGAAAGTGGATGTAACGCAACTGAAAGGCAAAGGGTTACAGTGGTCAGCAAGGATGGACAAAGAGCCCAATGTAAGAAAATCAAAAAAATTCAGAGTGGTGATTTTCCCACTCATATTTGTCATATATCATTACATTTTTTATTTAAATGGCTCTTTTCTGCAAAGCAACTTACAATGTTCAGCTACTTACAATTATTCAGCCATTTAATTGAATTTTACTAGAGCAATTGAAGATAAGCACCTTGCTCAAGGGTACTACAGGTGGAATTGGGATTCACACCTACAACCTTTGGGTCCAGTGACGGCAGCTGTAGCCACTAAGTATATCGTGGAAGGAGCCGGACAACAAAATAAAAAAAATAATGAAGAACTCTTAGTGTCAGTTAATGAAGAAATGTAAGGTAAAATATGATGTTTTACATGGCAGTTGGCACCTGCTGATTTTTTTACTTTCACGAGGTGTGTGCTCATGGTCCCAAGGCAAAACCGTCCTGGGGCGCTCCTCCGCCGACCACCTGTGTGGGGCTGCTCTTCCTGTTTCTTGTCCTGGTTCAGTTAAAAGCCACTGTGTTCCTGCGAGTTCATCACCCAGCGCCCCCGCACCGACACCTGCCCCCCCGTCGCGGCCCTCGTGTTGCTGGGTGACGGCAGCCTATCCCAGCACGCCATCCTGCCATTGCACAATGGGCCGCCATGCATGGGGGTAGCTGTGAATCGCAGATTGAAGAAAGAGAAGATGTTATCGCACAGGCCGTGGGAGACAGAGAGAGAGAGAGAGCGAAAGAGTGTAAGAGGGAAAAAACGAGAACGCGGCCTTGACGTGTAACCCCCCGCCGTACAGCTGTTCCCGAGCTCCTCGTCGCTGCCTTGCTGCTCTCTTCCGGCCCGTCTTATCCATGACTGCTCATCCACAGGCGTGTTTCCCTTCATTTATAATTTAGTGCTCGGAGCTGCGGTCGAGGTCGTGCGAATTAAGTTCGTTTTTCTAATTCAAATGTCTGTGACACCACACCTTCCAGTTTTCAGTTTGCCCTGGCAGGCCCATGTGCTCCGCCCCCACTGGGGAGGTCCTTCCCCACACGTTTCACATGAAAACCCTTCATTCCACTCTTCCACTCTATTTGGACTCGAGTTCAAATCCAGCTCAGTGGGAAGAGCTGGCATTTTCTCCTTGTGTAGGTGTAGGTTTCCTCCAGGTGCTCTGGTTTCCTCCCACAGTTCAAAGTCACGGGCATTGGTGACTGTAGCATTTCTCTAGCATGTGTGTTGCATTGATCTTGGCTGGATGTCGATACTTAGTGTAAGTGTACCTAGCATTGTACGTTACTTTGGAAAAACATATCAGCAAATAATATTTTTATTATTACAAGTATCATTAAACTGCCGGCAGCTTCTGTTTTTGAACCAGAGTGACTTGATGGTTAATAAGTTATTTGTTCAAACTCTGTGCATCCTGTCCCAGTTTTCAAGCTGCACTTAAACACCAGAGTCCCACATGGCATTTAAATCTTTAGGATGAATCATAGGAATAAGGTTCATTATTTATTATTTTTCATAAAATGAAGTGAATGGTATTAGCATGAGAGGCTACTGCTGGGGGGGGATGTGCTACCGGGCACTTTCAATGTGTGTCCATATTTGTAATGCAGGATTATATGGGATCTGCTGGGACTGTTGGGATCCTGCATGCAAACAAACACACACACACACACACACACACACACACACACACACACACACACACACTCCCAGACGCTCATACAGGCAGAGAGTGGGGTGTGGGGGTGTGATTAATGAGGTGGTGACAAGTCACCCGGGGGTGGGACCACATGGGCGCTCGCGGAGGGACAGGGCGAACAGGTGCAACCCTCTGCCTTCCCAACCCCGTGCCCTGGGAACCACCCCCCCCTCCAACCCCGCCACCCCTGCCCAGATCACCCCAGTCCCAGTGGTCCATTCTGAAACCACCCCACACCCACCCGTCCTGTACACAGGCACAGATCTTTCTACCCCGGCCCAGAGCCCCCTGCTGCTACTCAGACACGGACCACCGCAGTGGAGGTGAAGGACAGTCCTCCACCCATAGAAACTCCGTTCTTGTATTCAACCTGCTTTAGATCTTCCATCCTTTCCAGGTGTGAATAACCTTGACTTCATTTCAATCAGCGGCTGCACCGAAAGCCCACCTTAGCTCTGGGGAACCTGAAAGGGGGTCCTGTGACCTTTTGGGGGTTTACAAAGTGGATCTTCCCTGTTGCCTGCAGGGTGGTGAGCAATACAATGCTGCAACGAGATGGAAACCAGAGCCACAGTGCCGCCATTCTGGCTCCGTCTCTCACAGTTTCTACACAGCCCTGCTGCTCTGTTTCCCTCCTTTCCCTAGCAGACACGAAGAAACTCACTCACTCCTTACCGCGGCAACAAATGCTCAGGCTGGGCTCCAGTCCCCTCCACCAAACCCAAGAGTACATCCCACTTATAGATGGTTTTAAAATTAGAGCAGGTTATGGAGAGGGTGTCTGGTTACAAGGGGGCCAGCTGTTTTTTAGGCCCAAGCCCAATTATCAGCACTTAGTTAGCGTTGTACAAGGGACCGGGCTCTCCAGAGGGGCCTTGGACTCCGGGCAATATGCTGCCAACCGCCACACTCTGGAGTGGTTCTGGCCTTGGAAGTTTCTGGAAGAAAGATGAAGCCCTTCTTTCCGCTGGCCACACCTAATCAGAAGCCTAGGGGCCATAGACACAGAATGTCAAAGACATGCAAATTGATGTTGTGTGCTTATCTGGTTTGACAGCACTCATCGCCCCCTGAAGACAGAACACGTACGGAGAGATGCACAAATCTGTTGCTGCTTTGGGTTACATCTGTGTTCCTGGAAAACACAGTGTAAATACACGGTAAAGATGATGTCACAGGTGGCAGCGTGTGGCGTGGCGGTTGCATCCTTTGTGTTCCACTTGAAAGACCCAAGTTTAAACATCAGAACCCTTGATCAAGTCTCTTACCCTGAACTGATAGAGGAAAAAAATTACTGTATTAATGGGTACATCAGTCTAAGTAGCTTAATCTTGTAAGAGAAGGAAGAACGATAACGGAGGGAAAGTGTAAAACAGGGAGATGTGAGGAGAACGATCTCCTTATGGGTCGTATTACCTGGGGGGAGGTGGGAATTTGAGGCACCCGAGTCTGCAGCTCTGAACATGTCCACCATGTCCTGTTTACTTTCCAGCTGATGCTGTCTTCCTGGAGGAAGTCACACCATGCTGGGTACGGCCTTCACTCTCCCTCACACACACACACACACACACACGCACACACACACACACACACTCTTACAGACACATTAAAGTCCTCCTTGTAATGCGACCGATTTGATGATCCATCGTTGATCCCACAGTGACGTTTACACGTATTCATTTAGCAGATGCTTTTCTTCGAAATGATGCACAACTCAGAGTAAACAAAAGTGGATCTCACCATCAGATGCAGAGATACAAATGGAGGCACAGAATTTTCAAAGTACAGTAAGGACAGTCACTTAGTCCAATAGCACTGTTTTTACCAGCACACCCTGGACAAGTAACTGCATACAGAATGGATAGGAATACAACTTTTTTGGTAGACAATGCGGGGAAAGTTTATGGAGCAGATAGGTGATCGGAAGAGAAATAGCTGTGAAAGAAAGGTGCTTCTTGAATGTTGAAAGGGATTCAGCAGCTCTGAGGGACAGAGGGAGCTCATTCCACCACATCGGAGCCAAAACCGAGAACCTTCTGGCTTTAAATTTTGGACCCCATGCGCGTGGTACATTTCCACTCCTCACACTAACATAAGGACGCAGAACTGACTGCCAACCACAGCATTTTACCACTGCCTCTGGTTCATTACCAACGACTCTGACTCATTTCCCATCATGACCATTGGCATTTAAGGGTGTGTATTTTTCATATTTTCTGTGTTTTGCTTCTTCTTTCCAAGCTGCCGTTCATCGACACATGTTTATGTTTACCGATGTGGCCGCCTCCGGTTTTGTCCACGGAAGGCAATGAGTTTCAGAGCTCTGAACCCATCCTGGAGGGATCAGAAGCGGGAGGTTCCATCTGACAGCCTGATGTGATGCAGCTAACAAATATAAAGACATAAAAGTCCTCACTATGACATATGCAAAAGCAGAGCAGCAAACAGCGGTTCACAATTTGTTCCCGGTGTGCAAGTTGTGGGTCTGTTAAACGAATAACTGTGAGGTAATATCTAGTTATTAAATAAATGTGAAGTACATGTCTCTTCCCTGATTGGTGCACACACAGACATGGGTTATGGGTTATTGGTTGTTAATAATCATTAAAAAGTGCTGCCATCAGGGGTGTTGGTGCGAAGTCAGAGTGCAGCAGCACAGGCAGAACTAAGCATGCTCGACCTCTCGTTGGTCAGGTGACCCCTGGGTCTGGTCGGGGGCGTACGGACTGTCTCTTATCGCAAGGTGGCAGAAGCGCAGGGCACCGTCACCGGGGGCCCGAGGTTACGCCGATGGAGCCAGCGCAGGGTCATCTCGCTGCGGGTCCCTCCTCGGGTGTGACCCCGAGCCCCCCTGCCAGCCGCGACTTCTGAAGAGAGGAGAGGAAGAGGCACGGGAAGACCCCCGAGAGCAGACCCCCGGTCCGAGCCAGGCCAATGTGTTCCCAATCAAAAGAAACACAAACACCACTTTTATTAAAGTAAGGCCAGGCAATAAGGCCACATATCTCGCATATATCTCTCCATAACACACACCACCCATTCAGCTGGAGACCGCCTGCGCACGGCGCTCGTCCCTCTTCGTGTTTCAGCGCGGTGACACCGAGGAACGCGAGAAGGACGGAAGAGCAAACAAAGGAACGATGCGACTTCCGTCCGTAAAATAATACGTTTTATATATCGACTGAAAATTAAAAAAAAGAATGATCTGGATGCTTTTTAGAACAGAAAACCCATCTCTCTACATTAGAGGTTCTTCTCCTTTTCTAGTACACAGACCTCTTTAAGAATCTGTAAAGACCCCTCCTAAAAAACCCCCCAAAAAAAATTTGGATAAAATATTGCACCGTATTTATCGCACTGAAAATGTTTTAAATTAACTGCTGTAGATAGTAACAGCGCAGTGATGTTTCTATTTTATTTTTACTTTAGATTTATTTTCAAAGCAGGCCTGCGCTTCACGGACCCCCTGAAGCCCATCGATGGACCCCCGCGAGCTCCGTGGACCCCAGGTTAAGAAGCTGCATCTCTTCGTGATCCTCAGTCCATCTCCTTCCCTCCATCCTTCCCCCGTCCTCGGTCGTCCCGAACGCCACACACACACCGCCCCTTCAGAGCCGCCCTCCACCACCTCTCTCCCGCAACCTAAACAAACGGAGGGATTAAGGGCAGTAATGAGGGGCAGCTGAGGCGCCCGCGTGCGTGTTGACTGTAGAAACAGTGCAGATTACCAGGCGGCCTTCAATCCCTCGGCAAGCTTCGTAAAGCCTCTAATGTCCCCTTTGAAAAAGCAATCCGATTTAGTCTGTTTATTTGAACAAGAAATTATGAATCTTTAGCAGCCTTGTATGGCATTACCGCTCATACTCGCGTAAAGAAATGTCTATGATAAACAAAACCTTTTTTTTTTTTTTTTTTTACAACCGAAGAGACTGAAACAGTTTTTTCTCGAAGTTATGAGTAATGAAAACGATGAATTGGGTATTAAATTATGACTCTTTTGGAGGGTTATATGGCATTACTACTCATACTCAGTTATAGAGATGTCTATGATAAGCAACATTTTTCTAAATGAAGAGATGAAAGGGAACAGTTTCTTCTCGAAATGATGAATTATGTATCTTTAGCAAGCTTAGTTTACATTTAGCTGATGCTTTTCTCCAAAATGACTTACAATGTTAAGCTCCCTATGATTACTTATCCATTCACACAGTTGGGTAAATCCACTGAAGTAATGGAGGGTAGGTACCTTGTCTAAGGGTAATGAAGCTGTACATTTGAACCTGCAACCTTTGGGTCCAAGGGTAATAGCACAAGCCACTATGCTACCAACTGCTCACCCATTATTTAGGAACACCACTCATACTGAATTAAAGAGATGTCTATAACACTTTTTTTTTTATAACTGAAGAGACTGCTTGTTCTCAAAATGATGAATTATGGAATTATGAACCTTTAGCAGCGTTATATTTCATTACCGCTCGTACTCAGGTAAAGAAACGTCTACACCGAACAGCACTCTTTGCGACCGAAGAGACTGAAAGGAGCTATTTTTTCTCATCAGACGCTGAAACTGTCATCCCGAAACTCCGCAGAATTTATTCTGCAGGTGTAAAACTTCCCACGTTCCTGTTGCTCGGACACTTTTTCACAGTCTTTAATCCTGTAAATGAAACTGCATTTGTGTATGTGTTTTCAGAAAAGAGCAGCACCAGTCCGACTAATGCAGCGAAATACCATCAATGTACAAGGTAAAATACTGTAGGCATTCACAATGGAGGGGCATCAGTGTGTTACAAAGGCATTTGGAACACAGTAGAAACAAACCAGAACAATCAGATCCTGCAATTGTGTATGTTTTGTTCAGACTGCCACCTTGTGGTAATAGCCATAAAGTGGGGAAATAGCTCTTGTATGAAGGCGCCCTTGAAAACATCTTAATTTTGAACTTTCGTTCCAGCATACAAGTGAACTGGCTTCATTAGTACCTGGTTATGAAAGAGTAGCTCACACATGTGTTGGGGTGTGTGTGAAAATGCAGACGGATGACAGCTGCGAAGAGCTCGGTCACTGCGGAACGACTGACTTTGCATGAACTCATCTGTTTTGAGCTCCGCAACACGGAGAGGCGCGGAAGTGCCTTGTGACCTTAGAGTCGCTGCACTTTTAAAAAATTTGTCTAATTGCGTTGCGCAACTGGGACTGGTCACAGTCTGTTTTTGTTGCTTATTTTGCTAATTGTCAGTTGCTTTTGTTTGGGTATAACCGTGCACCTTATGGTCACACCGCCCGAGTTGAGCCATAGTGTGTGAATATCCCTGCAAAACTGAATAAAGGTACACAGCAAGGCACCTGTCAGTCAAAGACAGGCGAGATGATCAAATGTTAGTATGGAAAATTATACAGTTTTACAAGGAAAGGGATTATTTTTATTATTATTATTATTAAAAATAATAATATGTACAGTTATTGTGTTTGCACAAAATTTCACCGCACAAGGAGGAACTAAATGCTCACTGATCCGCAGTGATCTGCCACAGACACCTGCATGGAAGGCTAGTTGTTGATGTTCTGTCTGTCGTCATGGCAACCACAAACCCAGGACACCCCCCCCCCAGCAGCAGCATCCCCCCGAACTCCCACCAGTGCTCACGGCGTGAACTCCAGGCCCCCTTCCAGTGTCATTGATGTGACAGGCAGAGCTTTATCTACGATACGCTTCGCACCAGACATAACTGCTGTGTTTGACATTCCTGCTCATCTTTTCATCAGCGTTCACGTGTGTCTCATCTCGACAGATCGATCACTGGTTTACCTTCCGCATCCTGTTCTCCTTTAGGAAACGGGAGCTCGAAAACCGTGTCCTTTTACTACACTTTGCCAAACTCCTGCCGTTTGCGAGAAGCACGAGCTAGGCCGGGTCGGTGAGATGTAAAGCGCACGGAGGAAGCGTAGAGCGGAAAAACATGCAAAAAAATGGCACACTTAGTCATACTGCAATCATTTCATAACAGCGAGTGGAAGCGTGTGTTTATGTATATACATCAAAGCGCACACACGCGTTGAGATAAATATGTTGAAAATAAAAGGGCAGAAAAAACAAACATGCGGCTTTGTTCTACCTTCCGAAGCGGCTTCGCCCGTGATTAATGAATGAATGGGTCCGAGCCGCTGGCCATCAGGCGGCCGGATTATATATAGGACTGGGCCTCTATTAAAGGCAAGTGGAAGTGGGCCTTTTGAAATGCCGGCGGGGTCCAGTGGAGCCGGAGCGGATCACTCTCAGGGCGTCACTCAGCAAGTGCCCCGGCAGGAAGGGTGCCGGAGCGATTTGGGGGCCATCAGCGGCTGCCACGAAATGGCCCTTGATTAGAACCGAGCGGCAACCCGCCCCATCTTCCTGCTCCCCCTGACGTCTCCCTTCCCGTTCGCTGACATCTCCCTGGCTCCCCCCACCATCCCGGCATGTTAGGCTCAAGCTCTGAGATGAGTGTTGAGGCTGGGATCAATCCGCACCACCACGACGCCTTCGAAACTTGGTCAAACGTCGGCTCCGTGAGACGAAGGCGTCTCTGACATCAAAGCGACCCGGAGGCAAACGCCCGGCATTCGTTTCCATAGCAACAGTGGGAAAGGTCATTAAAACATTGCGTGATCCTGGCTTTGGAATGGGATTTGCCTCTCCTTTGGCCTTGACCTTCCCTCCGGCCAGCAGGAAGCCCCCCTGAGAGTGAGAGTCCTCCCAGGGTCCTTGGGAGCCCCGAATCTCCACCTCCAACAGCTGGGGGGGTCAACCAGGGCCAGTGGACCAGGCCAGAAGGGGGGGCAAAATACCTGGGAAATACTGCATGTGGCTGAAACTTCAAACACGTCCATAATAATGTAAAAATGTGTGGTACACTGACTTCAGATCCCTCTCTGTACGTCCATCAGGGAACTGTTAATATCAGCCATGTGGGGCCACATCCTCTCTGTCAGGAACCTCATCCCCTTCTTTGCGCCGCTGCTTGAAAACGAGAGCAGTCAGTTCAGTGGCCTTTAGCGTTTCAAACGCCGAACGAAGTGAGCTCATCCTTTTGCGGCCCGAAAGAAGAAAAGGCAACTTAATTCTCCGGCTCAGGACTCTGAGATCATTAAAACAAACGTGGCCCATCTGGAAGGAGAGACCTGCCACGGGGAGGTGATCCGGGGAACCAGGAGGTGAACGCAGGCCGAAATCCCCAAGCAGACAATGTCAAAATCCCGTGGGCTCTGGAAAAAACGTGCTTATGGGTAAGCCGTGTGTTGGAGAACCTTCTTCTCCCAGACCCACACGCGCTGTATGTAATGTAAAGTTCTTGCTAACGTTGCGTTGCCTCCAACCTGGAGATTAAACACGACAAGGACATGGCACAGACAGGCTTCATCTCAGTGCGTCGCCTATATGTGGAATTCGCATAGACATCTGATCTCAGAACTATGTGTTCCGAGATGTTCCTGCCCAGCGTCAAGGTTGGAACGCTGCTCTATCTTCCAGAATAAATGTGGGAAAGCGGTTGTTCTCCGTGTTGAATATTAAGGCGAAACTCTAAAACTCGCTGTATGGTTATTGTGGCTTAAGGTCTTATTTTTCGTCATGGCTTCACGCAGTTAAGAGTGCTTGTTGCTTCCAGACAAGAAGACATCGTCGAAGACAATACAAAGCAAAGTAATTTAAATGACAAAGCTACACCCCATCATCCCAGGGCTTCCAGTCAGAGCCGTTTTGCAATGCGACATGTGTAATATTAAGTAATATTTGGGTCGACTCACACTGCAGCACTTCGAGCAGTCCCCTTGCCCTTGAAGGAATCAGGTCTGAATGCCAAATCCTGCTGTGGCACCCTTGATAAAGGCATTTTTCCTGAGTTGATAAAGTAAAGATCATCTTACTGTATAAATGGGTAAATCAGTGTAAAGTTCATTATCTAACACTGTGGACTGTCAAGGTTAATCATAATAATAATAATAATAATAGATTATAAAGCTGTCTAGAAAGCTCTTCATTCTAGGTAAATAGGTAAATCAGTGCAAATAGCTTATTGCACAAACCTCACATTGCAAGTCACCTTGGTGAACAAGTGGCAGACTGATGAATAAGTAAATACATAAAAACTAGTGAAATTACTATGATATGATGCAATAAGAGGGGGGTGCGGTGGCGCAGTGGGTTGGACCACAGTCCTGCTCTCCGGTGGGTCTGGGGTTCAAGTCCCGCTTGGGGTGCCTTGCGGCGGACTGGCGTCCCGTCCTGGGTGTGTCCCCTTCCCCCTCCGGCCTTACGCCCTGTGTTGCCGGGTAGGCTCCGGTTCCCCGTGACCCCGTAAGGGACAAGCGGTTCTGAAAAAAAAAAAAAAAAATGATGCAATAAGATTAGATATAACGATTAACAATTGTGGGCTGGGGAGTCAACTCTCCCTCAGTCTTGGGGAATGTTCTAGATTTGGTACACTGGAAAACCCAGCAGGTTATTAAGCTGCCAAGAAAGATCTTCTTTGCAGGTAAGTTTACATTTATCCATTTAACTGATGCTTTTCTCCAAAGTGATTTACAATGTTAATCTACCTACAATTATTTACCCATTTCTACAGCTGGGTAATTTTTAATAGAGCATTTTAGAGTAAGTATGTTAGTGAAGGGTACTGCAGCCATGGGGTCCAAAGGCAGCATCTCTAATCACTACGCTACCAGCTGTCCCAAATGGATAAAACAGTTTAAGTGGCTGAACACCATAAGCTGCTTTGGAGGCAAGAGTCAAAAACATTAATAAATTATGTTTAGCTGCTACGCTTGTCTGTCAGGTAAACGATCAAGGGAGCACTCATGTGACCTCTGAGGGTCATCTGCTTCAGATTGGAGCCAGTGGACCTTAATCGCTTGAGACTTGCTGCGTCAGCAAAACCGCTCATAGCGGAGTCCACACCTGTGTCACGCAGCTCTCGGTTCTTCTCATTTTGTTGTGAAAATGGCGAGAAACTCCCTTTGGGCAGAGCGATGCCACCGGGGCCAGAATCTGCCCCCGTAATTGTGTCTAATGGGACTCTGCCCATGAGCAGGTGACCTGCTATCTTGGAGCGAGAGCTGATGACGCTCTTCGCGTCCCAGATGATTCAACCGCCCGATTCAGGCCCACTTGGGCCGTAGACGGCTGCAGCCGGAGTCCTTGTGCGAAGGAGGGACCCATCGGACTCCGCTATCAGATGTTGACACTCAGATACCCTCGTAATGAAAATATTTTTCTTCCCTGGCGGCTTCTACACATTTGCTGTGTAACCGCGGCCCTATTTACACCAGCTGGGTGTAAACAACTACCGTGCGGGCGTGCGTTGGTGGAGTGGGATTTGCTGACAGGTGCAGAAAATGCTCCCCTCTCGCATTCCGGCGTATGAATTCCCACCGCGGAGAAGGTGAAGGGAGGGGAATGAGCGTGATGGAGTGTCTCGGCCGTGATCCCCCTTTGGGGACAGGGGGACGGGATGAACGGGGCTCCAGACTCGTCCCGTCACCCTCCCGGACCGCAGCGAAAACAAACCATGGGGTCGGAGAACAGGCTCCCCCGAGGATCTCAGGACCCCGGGCTGCTTGTGTCTTTAGCAGTGCCTGATTATTTTCACCTCGAGCAGGAAGAGCCCCCCCCTCCAATAACAAACCTGCTCTGTGATGACAGATTCAATTAAGTCATTTCTGAGTGAGAGCTAAAACAGGGGACGTGGTCCACCAAGCAACCCTCTGTGGGACCTTCCACACTCCTTCCATCATCTGGACAGCTAGCAGATATAAGGCGACATGGCATCCCTGCCTAACATGGTACTCAACATGGTACACATCCAACTACCAAACTCTTCACTTCACACCATTTAATCCCTCCAAAATTACCAGCGTACTTTGTGGAACGGGCCGGTATTTTCCATCGCGGTGGATGGATTAAGTAAGTTTTACGTGATTCCCAGTAACGAGGCAGACGGGGTAAGTCTGTCAAAGCTGAGATTTCCTCTTCTGCCCGGCTCACAGACTGGTCACTGGTTACCCTTCAGCAGTTCAGTCGGAGGGGTGGAGGGAGGGAAGGAAGGGAAAGGAAGGGAAGAGGGGAGGAAGGGGCACAAAAGGCTACGTCTGGACGCTGGCCCGCAAACCAACATCAACCGAACGACTGTAGGAAATGTACTGATTTTCTTGTGGCATTAATTAAATGTCCTATCCTGTGCTTTGAAGGAAGATGGCAATGCGTGCGTGTATGACGGGCCTGCACAGCAGGGGCGGGGCTGCTCCGAGCCCAACAACAGGAAGGGGAGGTGGGCCCAGGTCCTGATTGGGGACCTCGACACCCTAGCCGAAGCGACCAGCGTGGACATAGATAAGAGAAGTGGAGGCCATTGATAAACACTGAGTCCCCTTCCTCTCTTTCATTTCATATTTGTCTGTAAATGGGAACGAGTCAGGAGTGATTCCTGCCCTTCGCCCTCAGACAATAACGCCCATTTTTTGACACGGAAGGCTCATTTTGGCACAGCTGAAAAGGGGGTACTTCACATCTGCAGAAATGGCCTGTATCCTCTGTAGCAGAATGAAAGGACACTTTACCAGGGTAGTGGAAAAGGGCAACGTTTGTGACCACAAGGCTGTTGCTGTCATGTGCCGCCGAGCCCATGTTGGCTGGATGATCTCATGTACGCTAGGCCCCTCGTCTTTACAGGCATTCTGTGCACGTCCCCCTTGCCAAAAACAAAATTTGTGCAGTTGGCAATTTTTATTATCTATAGACATGTAACATAAAACAATGAAATAAAAAGAACTAATTTTCTTAACACTATTCCAACTCTAGACTCAAAAAATCAAATTAGATGGAACAGTGAGGAGACTTTTTCAAAAGCAGTTCTTGGGGCCATTTTCATATTATTGGATGAGATTCACTGTCAGAAACCTTATCGACAAAGGAAACCTTTGTGGATGTGATAGAAGAAAAAAAATTCAAAAATTAAAAATGATCATTTTATGGTAAAATAATTTGCACTTCCTTCTACTATTGGGGATGTTAGTATAATTAAAAGTAGGAGGATTTTAATCAAGCTGAAATGCTTTTAACGGGAAGAGTCTTCTTTATGACGTATTTGAAAGTTATCAGGACTTGTGTGATCCATATTTCCTTCGGCTTTATAAATTCAGTAATAATGTTCTGTCTTTGTTGTCTATATCAAAATGCTCTACAGGTAAAACAGTTACGTGCATCACCAAATAGTTAAATTTTCTTTTGCCTGGACAATTAATCTGCTTTATACTTTTTGAGTGCTGGACTCCTCTTTGAGTAGTACAATATTTGTCCATCTGTCTTATACCATATTTGAGGTTTTATGCGGATGTGACCCCCCAAAAAACCTATACTTATACTTACTCGCTCCTCTCTTTCTATATATATACTGTATATATATATGTATAGACAGTATACAGTATATGGTTGTTTAACATGAGAAAATAATAAAGTGACTGAAGTAACCAAAGCTGTCATGCATGTTAGTAAAGTTATGAACATATCATTGCTAAAGTCTATGAATTAATGTAGAGGACAGTCAGCCCTCATATGCCAATAGACGCCTTTTTTTTCCCACACAATAGCTTTTTTTCACCGCAACAGCATTTTTGCCCACTCTTGCCCATTAACACAGTCACAGTTGTTCCATAACCAAACCAATTATTTACGTCTACCTCCTCTCTATTACACTGACAGTGTCAACCAATCACAAACACTTATTAAGGTAAAGGTAAATGAATAATGGCAATTTCAACCTCTTACAACAGGGTGATTTCAAATTAATGCCATGATGTGGATATTAAAAGAACCTTCGTCAGCGTTCACTTCTATTTCATAACGCTGCCGCGTGGCTGTCAGCGGAACGAATGTAACTGGTCGAGGGCGATGTGGGTTTACTGACACACCTAAACTGACCGATTCTGGGGTGCTGTGGGTTCATTCACGCTCTTAAGCACAGCTGGGCCACCTCTCCAGGGCCTCTGGGGCGAGCCGGAGTTTCGAGTTCCACCGAAGGCATCCGGCTGCAGAGGCAGGGATGATCCCTAGACCCCCCCCCCCCGAACCCTCTCCCCCACTCCAGAATGACCCCACCCACCAGACCAGAAAGGCGCAGATCCATTCTGCCCCTTTTCCATCCAACAACCCACACAGTGATACTCCCTCCTGACAGCACCCACATGCAGCGCGATCCCTAGCGGGAAGAGCCCTGTGTCCTTGGGCTTCAGTCCAGACCAAACACATCCCCCTGGGGGCCATATGCTCACAGGCTTCACAATTTAAATACCCTTGAATTCCCTCGGAGGGCTTATTTGTTCAAAATACAGATGATTCGGAATACAGAGAACAGTAAATGGCAGCATGTAGCAGGGTAACAGTGAGCAACCAGAGTACGCAAAGTGTGATGATGGACACTGGACACGGGCGTTGTGAAAAGGTCAACATAGCATGGGAGACATAAGCGCTCAGGTTGCATGTCCCAGAGATAAAAAATGTATGCATGTATATATCTATTAGGTTTGTACACTAAGCTCTTCGCTGTGGATGAATGAATGAATGAATGAATGAATGAAATTCCACTCCGTTGCAATAGCACACAATATACAACATACACATATGACACGTGTCCATATATACATATGTACAGTATGATTTACCCATTTGAACAGCTGGGTCAGTTTCGCTGTACATACTGGGGGTGTTACAGGAGAACTGGGTCCTTTGGTTACAAGCTGACAACTCTAACCACTGCGCCACCTGCTGCCCCTTTGTAGAAGATGTTAATTATTTAATTTACAGTGCCTGTGCCTGGAAGTTCTGATCGCTTTCTTCAAGTTACCTTCATGCAGGTCCCCGCAGCAATGCCGTCTCCCGGCTGCTCGCTCAGCAGGCTAAAAGATGAATCCCACCAAAGGCGGCGCAGAGTGTGTATGTGTGTGAGTCTCTCTGCGTCTCTGGGCTCCCCGACCCCCTCCCCCCCGGCTCTCGGTGTCACCCCATTCATTTCCTCCCACCCTCACCTGCAACAGACACCTGAGACATCACAACAAGAGTTCTGCTCACATGCTGCAGACAATGGCCCCCCACACCTGCAGGTCGAGGGGGGTCAGAGGTCAGCGGGGCCAAGCTGGTCCCGCCTTCCAGGTTGAGTGGGGGAATCCGCATCGCTTGGGGGATGAGGGGATGGGCTTCTACACGTCACTGACTTTCCACAGCACAGGTGCGAGCCACTATTGTAAGCCAAGGGGCCCCTGGACTTAGGGACCCTATCCCACATATTGCCTACCTGGCCCTTTGATGTCGCTGAGTCTTTAACCGCTCCCCATTGTGTTTGAACATTCCTGCTGCTCAAGCTTCCTGCAATGAAGGTGCTTCAAAAAGGAAGCGCAGCACAGGAGATAAATGTATAAATTACTCTCCCTGATGACAATTATGAACGGATAATGGCGGACAAGACTAAACTTACATTCACCGTCTCCAAAGCAACTTACAACAATTTCTCCATTTAAACAGCTGGGTAATATTTACTGTGATTCAGAGTAAGCCCCTTGCTCAAGACCACTATAGCAGTGGGTGGGATTCAAACCGGCGACCTTTGGATCCCAAAGAAGCACTGTTAACCAATATGTCACCTGCTTGTCCAATGAGGTAAAAATATGTTATACACAAAAAAATCATGTTCATGCTGTATACATTTCAGTTTACAGCTCCTTGATGGGATATTGTATTGGTATTACTGCGGTACAAACCAAGGGAGCAAAACAGTGTAACAGCAGCTGCCCAGCAGGTATTTACTCTCCAGAACCTTATGATCTTTTCTAAAGGTGCAGCGGCAGCACTTGAACTCACCTTTCCACAGCAATATGAGTTCCTTAACCATCACTTCAGGCTGTGACCAGTTAATGGGTGAAAGGTGGGTTAGATCAGCATCTGGTTTTCAGACTGTCAGGTAAAACCGCACGCCTGTGGTCTGAACCCTGCTACACGTCCTACGTGCTTGAATTAAAATGTCTCGAAGCTTGGAGTGACAACTTGTCGACACGCCGGCAGTGACGCGCCGTATCGAACCAAACAAAAAACTGGTCAAATGCAAATGGAAACAACATGCAGCTTTCAAACTCAAGCAACAAGTACTGTAGTAATCAGAGCTGTCACCTTGTCATCAGAAGGTTGTTGGTTCAAACCCCTCCCCCACAAGGCACTCTAGCACTCCTGTACAAGGTCCTTATGATGAATTATTAAAAATGACCCAGATGTGTAAGCGGGCAAACAACAATGAATTGCTAAGAAGAGATATCTGACATTATAAGTTGCCTTGGAAAAAAGTGTTTAGAAAATAATAATAATTAACAAAAATCTCAATAAATGATCAGACAAACGGCACAGCAAAAAATACACAATGAGAGATTACAGGGTCAAAAACTTGGAACTCTGCACATGATTTCATTTGCTTTTAAATTAGGATTTTATGACAGATCAAAAGTTGTGTGAATTAATGTGTGTGTCTGTGTGTGAGGAAGAGATTTTAAGGACGGGCAGCGTAACTGAGGACAGGCGTTGGGTTCTTCCCCTCTCCACTGGACTTGAACACATTAGTGCTGGCCACACATGTGGCCCCATTGCGGCGTTTGCAGCCACTTACAGTCTGGGACATTTCCAGTTGGGGTGTGCTTTCAGTCCCGCTCAGTCCGTATGGAATTTGCACGTTCTCGTGTTTGCGTGGGTTTCCTCCCACGGGACAAGGACATGGTGTTTCAGGTGAGCCGGTGGCTCTGAATTGCCGTTAATGTGTGTGTGAGAGTGGATGAGTGTGTGATTGTTCTGTGACTGGCATCCCGGCCAGGGTGTCGCTGCCTCACTCCCTATGTTTTCAGAATAGACTCTGGACCACCATGAACCTGAACTGGACAAGCGGTTATTGCAATGGACGGACGTAATAGGGCTTGATTTTGGTGTTTTCAGGCCTTGGACACTTTCACTGTGAAATGTGTAAAAAGAGGGGTAAATTCCAGCTGTATTACGTCATGATTAATACTTTAAATTTCATATAAAAATATAAAAATCCATGTGACAGTGTATATATGTCACTCAAAGGGATCAATCAAAGGTACCCAGAAAGGTATCCTCTACAAGTGTGTGTTCCACGGTGAGACTGAGCTGCAGGAGTGATGACAGAACGTCACTTAATGTCGACCCCTTCGGTTTGGTGGCAAGTGAGAGCACTTCCTAACGGACAGCGAGCGGAGTGAGGAGTGCAGCTCTCATGTCCATCAACGAGACACACAGCCCCTGCGGGAGACTACCGCTTCCCCTCCCGCCCCGGGTTTGAACCGTGAGCCAGTTTGTATACAGAGCCACACAGCTCTCTCTCTCTCTCTCTCTCTCTCTCTCTCTCTCTCTCTCTCTCTCTCTCTCTCTCTCTCTTTCTCTTTCTGTCTCTCTCTCCCGCCTTGTTTTGGGGACGTCCACCCAGGAGCGGCTGTTTGCTTTGCTGCGCCTTGTGCTGTTTTGTCAAGCCGCATGATGTCTGTCCGCTTGGGCGACGACAGACCGCCTTGTAGTTGTGGTTTCGCTGCTGAGCACAGAGACCAGGCTAAATCGAAAGGCCGACAGCAATGGGACATATTCGTTTTCACCAGGGGAGATCTCTCTCTCTCTCTCTCTCTCTCTCTCTCTCTTTAGCCCCCTTTTCTCCTCCTCTCCCCCACCCCTACTGTTTGGTTGCAGCCCCGCCCTTGAGCTGCGAACAGATTGACCCACACAGCTTGCAGGGGTGGCTCAGGTGCTACCTGCTCGCTGAAGGTCATTTGGGGTCATGATGGTGACAACCGCAGGAGCAGAAGTGAGCAAGATCCCATCATGCATCACAGCCACACCTGAAGAGGCCTGCACCACACAAGCCTCAACAAAGGACTGACTCGATGCCCACTGCAGTGTAGGATCAACCCAATGAGCTCAGAATTCTTTAATTCTGGACAGTTTTTAAAAATCTGTAATTATCCTGCTGTAGCTCAGCCCACACTCATCCTTTACTCCTGTATCTTTAACCCCAATGACACTGCTGTTACGAAGTGAAATATACTCACTCACTTATTCACTCACGATCCTTAACCACTTATCCCAGTTAGGGTCGCGGTGGTGCGGGGCTTATCCTGGAAGTATAGGGTTCAAGGATAAGGAGAGTGTACCCTAAATGAGAACCAAGCTGTGAGATGTATCTGAAAAAACTTCCATTTGCATGTATTCATTTATTAGAACCGTTCCACCGAAATGATGCACAGCTCAAAGTAAACAAAAGCGCATCAACGAGAGACGAAGAGCTTTAGACACAGACACCGGATCATCAACCTGCAGCCTGAGTGTCTGACACCACCATGTTGCTGGTTCACATCAGTCTTTATTCATTTATCTTACACTTCATCTTACAGCTTGTTGAGTTTGTTTGCTGAACGATTTAATGCAATTTACTTAGGTGGGTCATTTTTACAGCACCAATTCAGGGTAAGTACACTGATCATGAGCACTACAATAGGAGCAGAGATTCGAACCTATGTCCTTCATATGGATGGCAATGACTCCACCTGCACTGCGCCACTCCAGAAGCTGCCTATATAGGTGCCATTTAAACTGCATCGAAATACGGTGTTGGTGTGTTGAGAAAAAGAACATGTGCATACAGATTACACCCCCAGCACACCAGTATTTCACATGCTAAACAACAAAGTACCATGTAGCAAAGCTATAAGCAGAAATCTGAAAAGGATTTTTCATGGAATATCACATCCATATGCACATGCTGGGGGTTTGGGGCCCCGCGGCAAAAATTAATACAACACCTCTTAGCCATCTTCTTCCAAATTAATAAACAAAGTTCACATAGATGCAGCATATATGAAAAATATTGTTTCCATTTCAGATGTAGATGCATACAGATCACACGCACATCATCTTAAACCACTTGTCCCATACGGAGTCGCAGGGAGCTGGAGCCTAACCCGGCAACACAGGGCAAAGGGCTAGAGGGGGAGGGTACACACCCAGGAGGGGATGCCAGTCTGTAGCAAGGCACCCCCAGCGGGACTTGAACCCTAGACCCACCGGAGGGCAGGACCCGGTCCAACCCATCATGAAGAAGGTAAAATAAAATATGAATAGAAAAATACATTATTTTTAATCTGTTTTAATCACAGGGATGTAAACATTATATATGCTCAGAAAACAAAATTATGTTTTAATGACTGAAAAATTGAAAGCTAATCTTATTTTATATTTATTTTATGAACTATTTACTGTGTAGAGCGACAGTTTGTTTTATAGAAAACATCACCTATGAAATAGCGACAGTTCACAGACTCGGGCCGCTGGTGCGTCATACCACGTTTACACCATATATAAGGTGGCAGCTTTTCAATTTCCTTAGAAAATTGTTCATCATTACATCTACATTTATTCACATTTATTCATTTAAGCGAGGCTTTTAATACATTTTAGCAGCAAATTCTGGCGTCCGTCATTGATTTCCCTGGTTCGCCTAATGATGAAAGGCCAGGGTGCAGAACGTGAAATTCACAATTTGTCGGCTGAGGTTGAAGACATGATGTCTCAATTAAGAACAAATCTGTTTTCCGCGTGAGCTCTGCACTCCGATCTCTTTGCACGTTTCCTCCTTCGAATTTACAGGGGCGTCTTCTACTCCGGGCCCGTCGCCCGTCCTTGGATCCCAGGTGTGTTCTGGAGCTTATCCAGTGCGGGACGCCTGCAGAATGAGAGGAATTCTCCCACCCGCAGCTGGCGCGGCCGGCCCTGCCCCGTTCTCAGTCCGCCCCCGCCCCCCGCCCCCCACTGACAGACAGCTCCCTAAAAACCCAGCCACCTGGCATCCGTCACCCGGCGAGAACCGGCGGAAAACACAGGGATCAGCGGAGGGGAAAAAAAAAACAGGGAATGAGAAGAAAAGACCAGATGGAATGCAGAACTCAGCAGTAGCCTCTTAGCGCACCGCTAAAGTGGAAAGAGGGCGGGCGAGCGGGTGAGAGAGGGAGAGAGAGTAAGGGAGGGATAAAGCGCAGCACATTTTTTCGCTGTTTGTGAAAGGGCGCTACTGCATTGTTTCCCTGACAGCCGAGCCCCGGAGAGCAAAGGGTTAAGGTCAATGCCTCTTCCCTTTCTGTCAGCGGGGCTTTAACCGCCCCGTCAATCACGCCAACACACTCGGCAACGGCTCCGGCGCTCTAATGTGCCCCCATCACGGGCCACGCCTTCCCACGGCCAGCGTCCCGTCAATCACAGCGTGTCCCTTGCGCTTCGCCCCGTGTTCGCACACACACCGATGTATCGCCGTTCGTTGCCCGGCATGCGGCGTCGGCGGAGATGTAGGATCAAAATGATTTTGTAGACATGACACCCGGAGACCCGGACACACAAGGTGAAGCATCCGGCGTGTGAGAACAGCGGCCCTTCACCTGTCGGTAGGCGGCGGCGTCAGCGATCAAAGTGCTGAAAGAGGCCGCGGTTCTGCTCCGATTCCACTGACGGCAGCCTGTCGTTTTTATATTTCAAAGGAAAGCATTAAAAAGCGATTACACTGAGTGACACATGACTCATAAATACTTTGTTGCTCTGGGTTACTAGTTGTTAGGGCCGCGTTTGAGATTGATTTATCGTCGTATCTGCAGAAAGAGGGTGCCTTAAATTGGTGTCGGAAAAAAAGGTGGTAAAGTGGTCCACTTTGCACAGCTGCAGCCTCTCACTCGCACCCGGGGCCTCACTTTTCCACCACTAATTCAACCTCGGGCTGCTAATAGGCTGGGCAGGAAAAAGGCCCCTAAGTAGCGATATGGAGCGGTGCGGGGTTCCCTGGGGTATCAGGACCTCCCCCAGACAGAGCCGACGGCAGCAACACCCCCCCCCCCCCGGCCCCAGGGACAAAGAAAACACAAAAAAGACTTGAGATGTAAGTAAAGGCCACACTGCAATATTGTTCCACAGGTTTTACTACGCAGAAGCACAATTTGAGTTTAATCATGAAAATTTGCTGTCTTGCAACCAAATTATACAGTAGATGTTTCTTTCATACACTGTGACTATGATTTGGGTATGAATTTTATATTTTCATTTAAAAAAAAAAAAATGCGGTGGCATAGTGTTGCACGGTTGGTGGCTCATGTCTCCTGTGTTGTAGATTTGGCGTGGGTTCGAATTCGGCTCTATTTCTGTGGCGTGTCCATGTTCCAGTGGGTTTCCTTCCACTGTGAAAAAACATATTTCTGGTGAACTGGGGACACTACATTGCCCATTTTGTGTGTGTGTGCTTGTGTGTGTGATGATCCTGTGATGGACAGTCTCAAGCCCTATGGTTCCAGGATGGACTCTGGACCGCTGTGACCCTGCATCAGACAAGCGGTTACCGGTGGATGTATCAAGGCCTGATTTTGGTGTCCGTCGCCTCTGGCAAATTCACTCTGAAATGTACAAAAAGAGGGGTAATCGCCATCTGAAACACGCTGATTGACCTGAGATCAATCACTGTGATGATGATTATTGATTTGTAGCGCCAAGAGTTGTATAATGGACTTCGAAGACATTTTTGCTGAGAAGACAAGCTGCAGAATTAAACTTTCTTAGGAAATGCCTAGAAATTCCGGAATGATCTTTTTGTTTCTTTTTGTTTTTGTAATGATGCACTTTTTTTTTTTGTGTGTGTGTGTAATTTAGAATTTTCAGTTGCACTGAATTTCTGTTTCACAGTCTTTTATTCTTATTTTTTCACTTACTTTTTCTGCCTTTTAACCTCCCCCCTCCCCAATGGGAATAATGGGAATTCCGCCAGTGGGATGTATTAAAAACCAGCAATGGAGGAACATTAGAATTAAAGCCCTGCTGGTTGGTCACACTGCTCTGTGGTCGAGGCCACGATTGTTAACGTTGGAGATTTGAACCCAAGACCCGGCAGCCGCGCCACAGACGTTCGCCGGCAGGGCGAGCGGGGAAGTCAAAGCTCCGACTCCAATTATTCCCCGTTTGACGGAGGTGAAAGTGCCCAGATGCACGTGGATGTGCGTGGAAGCCCCTGGAAGGCGTCCCGCGGGTCCCGAATGGCGCTGTTCCCAGGGGCCCCGGGGTCTGTCACTGGAAGATTACTGCTGCCGGGGGTCTGTAAGCTCCTTCAGTAAACAGCTTCGGTTTGGGCTCCAGGCTGGAGGTGCGCCAGGGCCACAGCCCACCACCACCTCCCCTCTGCCACTCTTCCCGACACGACGTTGGCTAATTATGCCCCATCCGGGCCCAAAGACCTGGGCGCGAGCTGTGTCTCCAGCCCACTAATGAGCACAAACAGGATTAAGCAGCAGTCAGTAAACACACTTAGCTCCACGGAGCTGTTATCTTTCCATCATCATCATGTCACCGTTCAATTAAAGGGTTACATGATGTTTACTCTTTCTATTACCGTAGTCTAAAAACATCAGCAAGGCCTCGTTTGCAGGCACACCCCCAACCGCCCCCGATGCACTTTTAATTGGGGGGGGCCAAAGTGTCCGTTGTCATCTGTCGGCGGCAGGCTATGGTGAAAACTGAGTGTTACTATGAATTAGTGCAGGTCACCCTGGGCCCTTGGCACTTTCATGCTGGAAAGTGTAAAAAGGAGGTAAATGCTGGTTCAATTACATTGATTGACATTCTGCACCTCAAGCTGTTGTAATGCCAAACCATGATGATGGCGAATGTGAACATGGAAACTTTCTTAGGAAACACCTTGAAATTCCGGAATTATGTTTCTGAAATGGAACGTTAACATTTTTCGAAAATTTGATTTTTGTGTAAAAACCTTTCTTCCTGAAATTTTACTTTTTTCTGCTTTTTAAATTTTTCTTCCTCCTTTGCAGATCCGCTGTCTGAATACAATATGTGACGTGAGGGAACGAGGGGTCAGAGTGCGTAAATAAGGCAGTTCAGTGTGCTGGACAGTTGGGCAGCTGGTGGCGTAGTAATTGGGGGTTAATAACTGAAAGTTGTTGGTTCAAATGCAATTCCTGCCTTTTGTACATTTGTCAGTTGTTCTCTGGTAAAAGCCTTCGCTAAATGGACGATGCAAATTTTTCTTTTTGTATTTCCTCGCACAGTCCAAAGACGTGTTTTGGGTGAAGTGGTGATTCCAAAAAGCCCTTAGCGTGCGTGTGTGTGTGTGTGTTACATGGATCTGCTATACGGATGGGTGAATGAGTGTAAGGAGTGTTACACTATACCTATATTTACATCAATTAATTTAGTTAATGCTCTCTCCAGGTCAGCACAGTATACTGTAACTACAGTATCATATCGTAACTACAGCTATTTAGAGTGATTTACTGGTTTACACAGCTGGGTCATTTTTTTACTGGATCAATTTACATTTATTTATCAAATTAAATTAAATTCACTTTATTTGTATGCAATGCTCTTATTGCTGAGGTGACACAGATTGATGAACAAAATTCAGGATACAGTCTGGAATACAACAGAGATTATCAGCAGTTAGGGAAAAATATTAGGATAAAGCAGGTGGCAGTTGAGGAGAGGAAAACAAAAGACACCAGGCTATTCAAAAAGGGGAGAAAAATAAATCTCTGTTGCAAGTACCTGTGGCTGCTCACCCCTCCTGGGTGCTTTACTGTGGTGACAGGGGACATGTGCCTAGCACACTGTCATATCTGTCAGACAGATATATTGTTTCTGGAGGACAAGGTAGGAATCCAGGCCACTGGCTGTAGATCCCAAACATCATCAGCACCAGGGAGCAGCTGTACACTAGAGCCACAAATGGCCTCGTCTCCGGGGGTGTCCCCTGTGTCCTTGAGCTGCAAGCCATCTCAAATTGGCAGATTTTTTAAGCAACTTATAACATAAAAGTGCATTTTACCTTTTTTTACAGGTGGGGTTTCTTTTAAAGCTGGAACAATTCAGGGTAAGTACCTTGGTTAAAGGTAATGAGAAGATAACGTAGACAGCTAGTGGTGAAGTGATTAGAGCTGCTGCCTTTGGACCTAAACAATACAGGTCTGAATCTCAGCTCCCTGTGTAGTACTCTTGAGTGAGGTACTTACTCTAAATTGCTCCAAGTTAAAAAAAAAGATGTCCAGCTGTACAAACAGGTAAGTAATTGTAGGTAGATTAACACTGTAAGTTGCTTTGGAGAGGAGTCAGCTAAATGAATAAATGCAATACTGCAGAAGTGGAATCTGAAACCAGGTCCATGAACTGCAAAGTGAGCTCTCTAACCGCTACGCCACCTGCTGCTCATACCATCAAAAAGAGGAAACGAAAGCATCTATTCACAAGGAACTTGGTTATTGTGCATGATTATCGTTTAGTGTGTTAGTTTGTGTCAGTTTGTTAAATTCCTGCTCTACGACCAGAACCTGCAACCTCTGAGTACAAAAGCAGAAGCTCTAACCACTACGCCACCTGCTGACCCCCATCTAGCACTACAAGTCACCTTGGATGAAGGTGTCGGATAAATACTGCTTAGTATTTGTAAGCAGCTTTGATGAACAGCGTCTGCTGAGGAAGTAAATGTAAAATGTGCACGTGCCCAAGTATACACGCGTGTCCTCCAACATACTCCCACAGGTCCACCTGTGAGTCGCTTCCACCCCATACCACAGACGAAGGGATCGGGGACATCATTTTTCGTGGGTAATTGTGCTGATATTGGTTTACTTAGCCGGCTCGTTGCAGCCTTACGCGCATTAAAGTGGGTTTTTAAGTCCTTTTCTTGCTCTAGGGCCCAATGGCACCCCTGTTCCTCAAACGAGCGCGTGCGCGCGCACACACACACGCGCACACGCATGCTGACAGAAAACATCTAACGGCTCCACTCTCTGTGTCAGATCACATCCATATGTGCCGGGGTTGTCCGGGTGACTGGGCCGGAATGAGGGACGACGTGGACCGGGCCGCGCCCCTCGGCCCCCGGGGCCCCGCCCCGACTCATCGGCTCCATATGTCCAGCTGGCCGAGACCAAGGGGCTAGGAGCGGGGTGGGGCGGGGGGGTGTGGCGGCGGGAGGAGAGCACCAGGTCGGGACTTGTATGAGGTTCAAATGGCGGTGCAGGGGGGATGGCGAGAAAGTGCACTGAGAGCCTGAGTCGCCATGAGAGACAGGTGAGGTGTGAGGGAACACATTCAGGGATGGGGGAGTGGTGTTGGGGAGGCGAGTGGCACAGAGTGGGTGGGAGATGAAACCCCACACACAGTCACTTCACAACCCGATGTCTAGTGACAAAGAGACAGATACACTCGATCTCCCTATTTCTTAGACACACGCACAAACACACAAAGTGAGTCAGCACCTAGGCAGGTGCGTCATCATGAAAACGTCACGATGGCTGGGAATTAAGGTAAAAACGAGTCAGGAATAGAAGAACGCGTTAAAACTGAAACTCTTGTCCTGTTTAGCTTGACTGGACCGCCACTGTTTTTTAAACTTTTACAAATAAGAATTTCTTTAAAATCAACTAATATATCCTCATCATGTACAATATGCAGGAAACATACATTGCATTCATATACATCAGTTTTTTTATTTTTTCACTTATCTGACTTAGAGTGGCAAGTTTGTACATTAAGCTGCTTACACTGATTTTTTTTCTTATTATTTTCATTATTATTTTTCTTCTTCTTCTTATAATAATAATAATAATAATACACACACACACACACACACTTTTGGAACCGCTCGTCCTATACAGGGTCGCGGGGAACCGGAGCCTAACCCGGCAACACAGGGCGTAAGGCTGGAGGGGGAGGGGACACACCCAGGACGGGACGCCAGTCCGTCGCAAGGCACCCCAAGTGTGACTCGAACCCCAGACCCATCAGAGAGCAGAACCTGGTCCAACCTACTGTGCCACCGCACCCCTCATAATAATAATAATAATAATAATAATAATAATAATAATAATAATAATAATGTGTCATTGTGGTGCCATCTCACAGCAGCTGGGCTGTTCGTGAGTAGATTTGAATCTGACTCATTCTGTACGGCGTCTGTGTAGCTTTCCTCCAGGCGCACTGGTTTCCACTCACATTCCATGCAATTCAGGGAGGTTGGTACAGTTATGTTGGCTGTAGTGTGTGTGTGTGTGTGTGTGTGTGTGTGTGTGTGTGTGTGTGTGTGTGTGTGTGTGTGTGTGTGTGTGTGAGCGAGCTAGACTGCAATAGACCGATGTCCCTTCAGCTTTGCGCCTGTAGACTCTGGGATATGCTCTGGGCCTCTGCGACTCTGACCCGGGCAAACAGGTATCGAAAACGTGTGTGTGACATACTGACCATTTGACCTGTTGCAGTGCAACCCAAAGGTGCGCGATCCTCTCTGTTGTGGGAGTCTCCTGAATGTGTCTCGACATGCGTTGTACGGCCCGAACAATACATTTTTGTAAAATTAACGTCTCGGTCCCTGTACCCGGCGCACCAGCACCCTCCCTGTCTGCTTGCTCCGTACTGCCCAGCCGTCTCGTTCTCCCATCGATCGCGGCCCTGATATCAAACAACGGCCTGGTGGGTCTCCGTCCTGCTCCCTCCCGCTGCTCCTCTCTGCTGATGGCGCGGGAGATACCATCAGCGAAGCATGGTGGGTGTCTGAGGGGAGAGATGGTTGCCTGTTGATAGGAGCTGTGTGAGGGCAAAGAAAACACATCCTTATTACCGAGGTCTGATGGGGGGGGGGTGTGTGGCTGAGAAGTGCCGCCGGCAACCAAAACGTCCCCTCACCCAGACATGATTTCTGTAACAACACGGCGACTTTTTCCCATTCAGAGGTTCCCACAAGGGAAAGAGACACAGGGCCACCAGGGGGCGTAGTAATGAAGGTACTTACCCCGAACTGATACAGCAAGAACTACCATGCTATGACATGATAGCAGGCGTGCAGCGATGAATAAAACGGCTTTGCGTGTTGACCGTGACTCACGGTGCGCACGGCTGGCTTGCAGGAAACCCACAGAGCGGTCAGGCCGCCCAGTCAAGCCGTCGCTTCCAGATAGGCATCTACGTGGCCTCCTCGGCACGGCGGAGCCACGCCACACAAGAGCGCCTCTTCAGAGACAACTGCTGGGGGTTTATCGCCGTGGCCGCACATTTGAATAAATGTTAAAACGGGAATGAATGCGCTCTTTCTGTGCTCGCAGGTACCCGGCTTCGGCCGAGGCATCGGTCGGGGTCACGGCCAGGTTCTGGGCAAGATGACCTGCAAATGCGGACATGTCGATTACCTTTACAAACGCAGTCCTTCTGGGCAGCGACCAAAGACGATGCAGGAGCTAAGGGGGACCGATGTTTGGCGGGAGTGTTGGAAAGGGGGCGTTCTAATGTTTTTCTGTCCCAGAGTCCCCCACCATAGTGACCGCACCTCTGTGGAGGCCCCTCAGTCGCCCCAAACCGATCTACCGCTTCTAAGACGATTCACCTGTGTGTCTCTGACGCTTCGCCCCCGAGTCTGAAATCCCTCTCCCCTCGGCAATCAACATGAAAGCGCGAGGGCTCCGCTCCGAAAACGGCTCTGACAGTCCGGCCGGTGGGGGCTGCCAGGGGAAACACAGAACGGGAAGCAGAATGTGATGCGATGCAGGTGATAAAGTGGCTGGTGGGTGGGGGCGGGGAGTGGGTAGTTTGGACGGGGTTCAACGGTAGGACAGCGGAGTTTATGCTGGTATTCGTGAGAGTTTACCAAATACCTCGCCCGGGTGGGTGGAACCCAGGGGAAGTCAGGCAAATGAGAAATCAGCTGGTATCACTCTGGGACCTCGCAGCAAACTGTACTTTTCATCTGTGGCTCGGTGTAAAGTTGTACATAAACTATATATATACACACAGGTAATACATATCCATATATCCACATATTTAGATACAAACTATATATATCCTGTATGTATGTATATGTACACACACACTCACAAATAGATATGTGTATAGGTATGTATGCATATATATGTATATACTACATCTGTTTGTATATGTATATACACACATTTTCAGAACCGCTTGTCCCATACGGGGTTGCGGGGAACTGGAGCCTACCTGGCAGCACAGGGCGTAAGGTCGGAGGGGGAGGGGACACACCCGGGATGGGACGCCAGTCCGTCACAAGGCACCCCAAGTGGGACTCGAACCCCAGACCTACTGGAGAGCAGGACCCGGTCCAACCCACTGCGCCACTGCACCACCGCGCCCCCCCTTATAGGTATATATAGATATATATTTATATGCATACCCATTTGGCTGGGATAGTGTACAGGAACCTCTTTGCAGAATACGGACTGGAAGTCCCTAAGTCCAAATGGGAGACACCACCGAAGGTGGTCGAAAAGAGCAGAGCTAAGGTCCTGTGGGACTTCAAGTTCCACACTGACAAGCAGTTGGTGGCCAACCAACCAGACGTAGTGGTGGTCGACAAAGAGGAGGAGGGCAATTGTGATAGATGCAGCAACCCCAAGTGACAGAAACATCGAGAAGATCGAGAAGTACCAAGGGCTGAAGGAAGAATTGGAACGGATGTGGAAGGTGAAGTCCAGGGCGGTCCCGGCGGTAGCAGGAGCACTCGGGGCTGTGACCCCCAAACGGGAGAGTGACTCCAGCAGATTCTGGAAACAACATCTGAAGTCTCTGTCCAGAAGAGTGTAGCTCTAGGAACAGCTAAGATACCGCGCAGAGTCCTCAAACTCCAAGACCTCCGGTAGAGGATGCGAGCTTGAGGAAGAGACACACACACACACACACACACACACACACACACACACACACACACATCTATATTTATGGCATTGGGTGCTGAGGAGGGGGACCACAAGGATTCAGGCTCAAATCTTACTTCCAGCTGTAGTAGTCAACAGCTCACCATGCAAAACTGCGAAGCCTTATATGAAAGTGCAGCTTTGACACTTCAGCGAAGGAAGGACAAGCAAATAATAATATTTACAGTGGAATTTTAGCATCGCGTTGCTTTTCCAGCTGGGTGATACGTGATCTGAGAGGTTCGAGGCCGTTTTTCCGCGGATGCTTTCAGAGGTTCAAGCGGGTGTCCGTGCACCTCGCAGCACACGGGTAACCCGCAGCCGCCGAACGGGCTTCGCACCGAGCTCTCACACACCCGCTGTCCTGCCACCCCGCTCCGCCTCGCACCGCCCCCCCCCCCCCCCCACAGCCGACCCCCCGCCGAACGCTGCGAGTGCCGCCAGTCCTCAATCAGCCGGGCCGCGGCAGGTGTCAACAGCAGCAGGAAGGAATGTGTAGCTG
Organism: Scleropages formosus; assembly: GCF_900964775.1. Taxonomy (NCBI): domain Eukaryota; kingdom Metazoa; phylum Chordata; class Actinopteri; order Osteoglossiformes; family Osteoglossidae; genus Scleropages; species Scleropages formosus. The sequence goes on along the minus strand of NC_041815.1, from coordinate 27,275,404 downwards.
CTGGGAGCACAGGCGCGGGGTGTCAACGGACGCCTGCATTTCTCCTGTCAGCCTAATTGGCTGAGCACTCAGCAGCTCCTCTCAGGAGGAGGAGGGGGTGGGGGGGTGGGGTCATCGTGGGGTGTGAGGGTGTCCATCATCCCAACTGGGCATCGCTCACCTACACCAACAGACACCGCAACACCGCACTGGTTCCACTGTTGAGTCCAACCCAATAATCTGTCACAAAATTTGGAGAATAACATCTCCCTAATGAATAACTGAAAATACTGAAGAAAATCTGTATTTACAAAAAAAAAAATCGGGCACAATCCATGGGTAAATAACTGCAAGTAGCTTAGTGTACAAACCTAACATTGTGAGATGCTGTAGAGAAAGGCATCAGCTAAATTATTATTACTATTATTATTATTATTATTATTATTATTATTATTATAATACATAAGTCAATTTAAAGGAACTCTCAGTGTTGTAAGGGCAATGAGGAGGGTAAAACACTTATTGTAGGGGAGGGAACTTTCTCTAAAGGTGCTGAAAGGAAGGGGGAGAGAACAGCACTAACGCGATCAAGCAGGAACCCGCAGGTAAAGAGGCTCTAGGTGGCACAAGGTGGTGTGGTGGTGAGAGGTGCAACCTTCCACTTGTAGGAACCAGGTCTGAATCCCACCTCCTCCTGTAGTACTCTTGAAAAAGGTACTTATCCTGACCATTGATATAGTCAAAATTACCTAGCTGTACAGACAAGTAAATCACTGTGAATAGTTAAACTTTTTAAACTGATTTTGAGAAAAGCATCAGAAATTGAACAAAACAAACAAGTAAACAAAATGAACAATGAAACAAGTGATGTCCAGAGAGGAGGGTGACGTCACTCCGCCCCTTGGGGGGGGTCCATTGGGCTGCCATGCAGAACGCAGCACACAGCATTTAAGGTATTTAAGAGCTCTGGGGTTTCCTTCCTCTGCGCTTAAGTACCAGTCCGAACCCCGCTGGGGGGGGGGGGGGGGGCTCATGCCAGCGCCAACGACACCCATTGTACTTTTATTATGGAAACTGTTATGAAAACACACTTATCCGGCTCCACGCGCGCCCCCCGTCCCTGTGTGCCGCCGCGGTTTACACTCGCTGTCAACATGTCCCGTTTAAAAGTTAAAAAGCAGCGCAGCCCTCAGGGCTCAGGGTCCCTTATGAATTAGCGCACGCTGCCCAATTATTGATAGAGCGGCGATCAGATAGCCATCGGGGGCGGCCTGCAGGCGGGGTCGAAGTGGTGGAGCGCGAACGCGGCCGAGGTGGATACACGAGCGCGGAAAGGTAAATATTTATGGCAGTTAACACTGGTGTTTATGTTAAGTGTTGCGATTGTTTGTTTGAGGTCTTTTGTTGGATGTGTAAACTTGGCTACCAGATAAAGACGGCCGACTCGACGCTCGAGACCCACCAGCGCTCCGGAGACGGAGAGAAAAAAAGAGAGAGAGAGAGAGAGAGAGAGAGAGAGAGAGAGAGAGAGAAATGGACACATGCACATGCGTACACATACACACGCACACACACACATATACTCCATTTCTCGTGTTTCCCAGCCTTATCTGGGGCATCTGCTGTACCGTTCCACAACAAATATCCCTGTAACGACGGAGCAAAACATAAACACAGAGCGATGAGCTGGGGCGGGCGGATGGATATTCGGACGGACAGGCCCACGCTGATGAGCCACAGGAGAATCTGTTTGCTCAGTCAGTGACACATGGTTTGGGAGGCCATGGGGGGTCTGGAGTCCAGGCGCTTGTCCACACACCTTTCCGGCAAACTCAGGTACTGCAGAATCACTGCTCTTCACTCTTGGCTAACAGCATTGGTGTAATGCAATTACTGCCCCCAGGTTGCCCCAGTACCCCCAAGCACTACATCCTCTGACCCTGGTAGGGCTCCGCCTCCAGGACCCCCACGAGTTGAATCACATCTGCTGGTCATGGAGGGGCTCCATTTATACATACCCCACAACCTTTGTACAGCTGTTTACCCGTTTATACAATTGGGTAATTTTTACTGTATCAATTGATGGTAAGTACCTTGATCAAGGGTACTATAGTAGGAGGTGGTATTTTCACCTGGGTCATTCCACTGCAGGAGTGGGAAGTGGGTGTTGAACCAACAACCTTCAGCATATAGATAGCTTGGGAGTTAGGGCCTCTGTTTCCTGAAGTCTCAGGTTCGAACCCCACCTCTTACTGCAGAACCCATGATCGAAATACTTGCCCTAATGTTGCTCATAAAAATTTTTGTTTTTTTACTTCATAAAAAAATAAGGAAAAAAACAAGTCCCTGTCTTCACCTGGCATTCTGCACTACCTGCACCCCAGTAGGTAGGTAATGTATATATGATAACATTTAATTAACATACGGTAAAATGATACAACACTTGCTATCACAAAGTGACAGAGAGTGTGTTCCACTGATGTATGGATGAGTGACCCATGGTAAATAGTGTATATAACAGTGTAAGTCACCTGAATAAGGTGTGTGGGCTCATAACACTACATAGAGTTCATTGGATGTCGCTTGGACAAAAGTGTTTGCTAAATAAATGTAAATGTAAATTTGTACTATGGTATTGTGGTTAAGTGGTTCTGATTCAAGGAAGGACTTGATTAAAGTCACTCGATCAGCCACATGCGGGTCAGTTCCCCGCACTCTTGACCAGGTCGGTTACACAAACCTGAAGCTACGAGGATTGAGCCATTGGTAGTGGTAAGCCCCCCCATTCCCCCCCCCAGCTACTTTTCAGAATTTATCTAACATTGACACTAATACATCCTGAATGGCTGCCCCTTACAGAAACCGGAGTGAATGAAAAAGACGTGACCTGTGCAAAACCGGGATTTCAGGGGAGGGAGGGAGGGAGGGAGGGGTTGGGGTGGAGGTGGGATGGGGGTGGGACAGGGGATGGAGAGGAGCAATAGAGAGAGAGAGAGAGAGAGAGAGAGAGAGAGAGAGAGAGAGAGAGAGAAACCGAGCCTCCACCCCAATCACATTCTCAGGATATTTACAGTGAGCTGATTCAGCTGCAGAATATTGTCCTGACAGATCCTCTTTTACAGTGAAAATATTGTGGTACATCTGCGCACGTTTATCTCCGCGACCCGCTGAATACGCAGCGCCAGTAGAGCTGATTCGGGATCCTTTACTGGACGCCCTTTGTTACACCAAGTACAGATTTTCCCCTTGAGACTTCAGCGCTTCGTTGACGAACATCAACAAAGAGATCAATGATTTACCCGATGAATATGCATGAGCTTGACTGTACGTGTGTTAGTTGACTTCCTTTTATTATTAACTTGTATGTAGCTCACACCTGTGTCCAATGGAGGTCACAGTGATTTACTCATGTATACACCTGGGTAAATCTGACTGTGTCATTTTAGGGTGAATACCTTGATCAGGGTGGCATGGTGGCACAGCGAGCAGTGCTGCAGTCTCACAGTCTGTGTGGAGTTTGCATGTTCTCTCTGTGTCTGCGTGGCCTTCCTCCAGGTGCTCTGGTTTCCTCCCACACTCCAAAAACATGCTGCTCAGGTTCACCCATAGTGTGTGAGTGACAGAGAGAGTGTGTGTGTTCCACTGATGTATGGATGAGTGATCCATTGTAAGTAGTGTATCTAGCAGTGTAAGTCACCACGGTGAATAAGGTGTGTGGGCTGATAACACTACATAGAGTTCGTTAGAAGTTGCTTTGGACAAAAGCATCTGCTAAGTAAATAAATATAAATATAAACCATGGCACTACCAGCTGCCCAGAGCTGGATTTGAACTGACATCCAAAGGAGTTTTATAGCACCAGTGCTACCTGCTGTGCCACATCTTCTACACTACTTCCTAAGCATCAGTGTCAAACTCCACTCATTGTACTGCAAACACCATGACGTGCAAGACTGCGAGGATTCCAAGGTGCCTCGTAATGGAATTATACACATCATTTCATCTGGGGAAACCAAATATGGACCCAGAAAACCCAACTCTGCTCAAAGACTTGCGCGAAGCTCCTCGGAACCCAGGCTCTGCCCTCCTTGTTATTTGTTCAGTATGTAGTACAAATTTCCCCGTGTAGAGGAGTCGGGATCGTTGCCTCGAACTACGCCCAAACCCCTCACCTTATGGAGTTCGTTATGGTGCCACGGAGTTCAAGGCTGACAGACTCAATAACCGTGCGCCGTCGTCCGGGGGAGAAATGGCTCCGAGCGATCGCACTGAAAGCCAGCGCCTCACCCCGAGTTAAAAGTTACGATCCTTATCATAATTAATTCAATAAAGCGGTAATGTGCGGCCAACCGGGGCCCTTGCAAAAACCACCAGATCTGGGGAGGGATACACTTAACGGTGCGTGTCGTACTTTTGGGGAGCCTAATCAAGAGCAGTGAAGTAGCAGACTGCGACAGGCAGGGCTCGAACCGCTGCAAATAAGGAGGGCTTAATCACAGTCTGGACCTGTAGACCTACAATGATACCTGCAGAGTGTGTGCCGATAGTCTGATCAAACTGAAAGATCTATCTATCTATCTATCTATCTATCTGGTGATCCAGAGCCTATCCTGGAACCAAAGGGTGTAAAGCAGGGTACATCTTGGACAGGACATCAGTCTATCCCAGGGCGAACGCGCACACATTCATTTGCTCACACACGTTATATGACCTCCTGTGCGTTTTAATTTGAATTCACGCACCTAATTTGATATGACGGAGGATCAGTCGTCAGCACAATTAGCTCTTATTTCCGAGCGTACGCGTTGCTCTCCGTCGCATGATAAACAATCCCATGATGCACTTGGGCAAACGCATTGATTCAGACTGAACGCGGCCCGGAGCTGTTAGCCGTCCCTTGTTTGGAGGCGTTTTCAGTGACACACACTGGAACAGACACACTATTCTTAACACACACCGTCATCGTCAGCTCGTGAAACTGCCTTTCTAATCCTTAAGTGTCTACTTTGTAACTCAACTCGGATCCTTCATCAACTATCATAACGCAACGCTGGTGCATTAATCCCTGAATACACATCTGCCTCAACTAAAGGACTATTATGTACAATAATATAAATGTTATTTTTATAAACACTGCCTATATCATCACAACTTAATTAAGGATATCGGTAAAAAGAAACAATGTCTAATATCCTTCCTGCAAACTTGGGTTGTTACAGATGAGATGATGTAGGAAATGGTTTTCCTTTAATTTGTTTTAAAGGGATTTTCTGCATGTCCTACTAAATATGAGCCAATATGAAATTCCCAATATGAAAATAACCCAGCGGTGCTTTCTGGACCAAGGCTGCACAGTGGGAGAGAGGGATCACTGTTCTGCCTAAAAAGAGAAAACCACAGGCATGACAAATATAAAATATTTATATTTGTCATAATAAAAATGGCTACTTGTGTGAGATTTTGCAACATCCAAATATGCTGAACAAGCTGCTGGGAATTTCTGTAAAAATTATTTGTGCATATTTATAGCATCGTGAGTTCATTATTACATGGCATGACCTGAAAAAGCATCAATTATTTTTTTATTCATTCATTTATGTGACACAAAATAGAAAGTAAGTTCCAGTGCTGAGTTTGTATGCTACGATATTTAAAATTTATTAACTATTTACACAGCTGAGTCATTTTTACTGTATCAATCCAGGGTTAGTACCTCGATCAAGGGTACTACATCAGGAGTGGAATCTGAACCCAGGTCCTTGGACTGCAAGGTGGCATTTTCGACCACTACGCCACCTGCTGTCCATACCGTGAAAAAAGAGGAAAAATTAGAAAATTTTTTCACAGTGAACTTGGATACTGAGTATAATTATTATTTTGTATGTTAGTTTGTGTCAATATTGAGTGTCTCCTCTTTACAGTCAAGGTCAAGGCCTTGTGTGCTGGAGTCATATGTGTCCTTCTGCCTGGTTTTACAAACAAACAGCCGTATCCTGGAAGGGAGTCAACCAGGTCCCTGTGTGTGTGTGTGTGTGTGTGTGTGTGTGTGTGTGTGTGTGTGTGTGTGTGTGTGTGTGTAGAGAATGGAGGCACTAGGGCACACAGTAGGACACTGTAGGAAATATTTACACTGATTTTGACCATAGTTGTTACAAGTTGTGGTCTGGGAGTCAGTCTCCTCAGGGTCTTGATGGATCTGTCACGGACTCCTGGAGGGCAGTGGAGAGGAGAACATCGGGCAACATCCAGCTTGGGGGACCGGTGATGTTGTGGTTACAGCTGCTGCTTCCATACTCGAAGGACCTGGGTTTGAATCCCCGCTCCTACTGTAACATCCTTGATTAAGATGCTTATGCTGAACTGTTACAGTAAAAATTACAGTGTTATGTATAGGGGTAAATCATTGGAAGGAGCTTAATTCTTGAAGTTGCTTTGGAGAAACGTGTCAGATGAATGTAAATGGGTTCGATGCGCTATCCGGTACCTTGGAGTGGATTCTGTGTTGAGTAAACATCTGTTTATTTGTGTGCTTTAAACAAATGGGAACAACTAGTAGTGTAGTAATTGCATTTGCTGCCTTTGGACCCAAAGGTTGCAAGTTTGAATCCCACCTCCACCTACAGTCCCATTGAACAAGGTACTTACCCTAAATTGCTCAAGTAAAATGACCCAGGTGTATAAATGGGTCAATAACTAAGTACCTTAACACTGTAAGTAACTTTGGAGAAAAGCATCAGCTACATGAACAAATATAAGGGTATTTGTCAAAGCAACCGTAGAAACGAATACAATTTATTTTTGCATTTTGTGATCACTTGAAACCTGTTTTCAGCGGAAGAGAGGGATGGACCAGCAGGCAGAGATTCCCCGGAATACCGTCAGAGCTCTTGCGGAACTGCTCCGAAACACTGAAGTTCTCTGGAGTTCCGCCAGGCGGAAATAAACCCCATCGTCCCTGTATCTTTTCTCGCTTCAGCTCCCAGATTCTTTCTAATGAGAGCCAAGGTTCGGGCCTCCTTCCTGAGTCAGTCAGAAAAAAAGCGAATTTGAATTTAACAGCACTTTCATTTTTTAAGGGCATCGTAAACAGTCCTGGATGACAGGCGGATGGGGGGGGGGCTTTGTGGAAACAAAAGTGTAAACGGGTATTTAAACGTAGCCAGGGGTCTCCGCTCGCCCCCCACGAGTGATCAGTGTTTCGGCAGGGGGGATGGACTCTTTCTGAGGTTCTTCAGCCAGGATATTTGACCAACATTTGCACCCGCCCTCCCCCCCGAATCCCCCCTCGGATTGATTAAATTGGATCAAGATGACACCAATAATTGGCTCAAGCTGTGGTCCACGCAGCCCCGCTGATCCATATCGAGCTCCTTTGTTGGTCGTGTCCCTTCCCGCTCTGTGTTAGATTTGGAACGGTTTACATTGGCTCCGTCACAAGCATTTTAGCGCGGTCCCCTCAGAAAACACCGCGTCGGTGACATCATGAGACGGACGCAAAGGTTGCGTTTCTCACAGATGTCTGGATAACTATCAGCCTTCTCTCTTTGTCCCACCCATTCCGTCGCTTCGTGTCGCCGGAGGTAGCGCTCCCTCCTCGGCCCGAGACCCGAGAACGCGAAAACGCTCGGCCTCGCAGAGCAAACGGATATCATGAAAAAGCACAGCGGGGGTCGGAGCCGGGGGCCAGTACTTTCTGGAACCTAATGGAAATTTCACAGTATTTACAAGGAAAATTTACCATCGCGGTTTAATGTTCGATGCGACTTCCCGTTCCTTAAAAATGTAGCTAAGCTCATTAATCGCACCTTCCAGACCACTTCGACTATACATAAGAAGACTGTGTTCACAGATATTCTCCAAATCAAAAATGACAGCAGAAAAATGATTCTGATCTCGCTTCTGCTCCGCCAAGATATTTACATATATTGCGGAGTAAAACTAAATAATAATAATTGCGAAAAGGTAGAGAAACACACACACGCATTTTCAGAACCGCTTGTCCCATATGGGGTCACGGGGAACCGGAGCCAAACCCGGCAACGCAGGGCGTAAGGCCGGAGGGGGAGGGGACACACTCAGGACGGGACGCCGGTCCGTCGCAAGGCACCCCAAGTGGGACTCGAACCCCAGACTCACCGGAGAGGAGGACTGTGGGCCAACCCACTGCACCACCGCACCCCCCGGTAGAGAAACATAAATAGAAAATTAATGAGCAATAATATACTGTGTTGGTCTGCAGTGCTGCCCGTGATTTAACTCGCTAAATGGATTTGACGTGTTTATTTTGGTTGTACATTCCTGACTACTGGAATCCACCTTTTCTCCGAAGGTTGTCGATTTTTCCTCCCGCCGCGACCCGTTTCACAGATGACACCTCGTCAACCTGAACCCAATCCTCCTTGGCCAAGCGTGCAGAGAAACAACAGCTCGTCCAACAGCGACCACAAAAAAAAAACAGCGGCGGGGTAAAAAAATATGGACGTCGACGGTACTTAGAACGTGGCACCGTAGCTAGTGCCGCGAGCGGGTCGCGGTCGGAGGGAACATGCATCGCCGACTGTTAAATCAACTAATGGTCTCTTATCTGGGGCCCAGATCGCCGGCAGCCTCCGATGCGTTTAATTACATGTGCGTTACCTAATGCCAGGTCTCGGACCCGCGCTATCTCGCCGCATGGCTCTGCCCGACAGAGCTCTCCGCACGGCCCTCGTCTCTCCTCCGTCACCAAGGTTACCGATCAGATTTCCAGCCAGCGCGAGGCATGGATGGTGCGCGGATGAATGGGTCTGGATCAGGCCCTGCTGTTCCTGCCATTAGCGAACACGTTCGACACGGGCCGGGGTCACCCTCGCTCTAATCCCCCGCAAGAAACATTATACCTGTATTTCGACCAGATGAGACACGGCTTCTCAGGACAAAAGCGGCGCATTCGGTGCGTCGCTGGCCCCTCCCCCCCACCTTGTTACAGGAGATAAATTCCACAAAATTATACTGTATAATAAGATAATTAAGTGCAAGTGTGGTAGGACGTCATGTGACCTTCGGGGCCCTGAGAAGCACATCGCCTTTTTATTGCATTACCGTGATTTTCTGGCAACGGGAGAACGTTACCGGAACGTTACCTCGACGGTGTGATGGGGTTTTACCGTGTGTGTAAATGTGCCACGACTCGGCGGGAGCAGCCAAACTGCGGGGTAAACACTCGACATTCGGCATCTCGGCCAAAACGCGAGCGGTTCAGGAGGTCCCTCGGAGGACCCGATCTTAAAGCCCGTGTTTATTTGCACGGGGAAAACCTTTAAAACCCAGCCCACGCTGCTCAGTGCTGCGGGATTAGTCATGGTAACCCAGTGTGTGTGTAAGTTTTGGCCCGAGTTAAATCGCTTAATGGCGGCCAAAGACGAGCCGTCGTACATAAAAATAATTATTTTCAGCAAATGGAATGTGATGAAATACAGGGAAAAATACAGAAGGTTTATTATAAATTAAAAAAAAAAGAAATGTTGATAACAAAATAAACAAAGAATGAATATTTTTATGCATGTGAATGGACAGTTTGACACTTATGGGCCAATCCCGAGCTCCTTAGTGTATAGGAGAGACACCATTAATAACACATAGGTTCTTGTGCAAGCAGAAGATTCTGGAAGGTCGGCTCCAAATAACACTGTCTGGCCGTGCGGAATGATTCCGGAAGTTTAGTCTCGGGGGAGTTTCTTTGGGATCACAGGACAGGATGCTGGGCACTTCTGGACGATGAGCGGAAGTGGCTGGAAATGGCAGAAAACACACAGGTGATGACTGGCGTGTTTAGACCACAGACGCTTTACATCGACCCTCCACCTGCCAAAGAGCATTGAGGTACAGCTCGTTGAGTGACATGTTATTAAGATCCGTTAAATGCATATTAGAAATTGAATCGGGGAAAAAATACTATAGGTCCTTCCCAAAAGTCAGACGGATGGGGTGAGGCCGATTCTGTTACACTTAATGCAACCTGGGAACCGCGCTGGCAGCCGCCCGCGTTCACACGAGTCTTCTGTATAAACGCCTGTCAGAATCTTGGCGCTGGGGCTCCATGTGAAACGCTCTAACCGTGTCATGCGATTCTATCTAACCAAACATGACTAAGAGACACAAAAATCCCTGCACGCTTTTTTTCTTTCTGTTTTAAAACGCCATCATCCGTAGTGTGAATCCCTCCCCGGAGGAAACGGCGCTCCTCCGAAGACCCGGGAGTAAAAAGGTCACGGTGGAATTCCAGTATCACCGTGGTATCGCTGTGACTGGCGAAAGTGCAGCGTTGCCATGTGATTGGCTGCGTGTCTCCAGAGGGGCCCCAGATGCCCCGGTTGTGGTCACCTCCACTTTCACCTGATTGTTTGACAGGGGGTCATAAACTCAGCAGCCCAGAGAATGACCCCGTTTTGCCACAGGGCTCGTGTCTTAGCGCGGTATTTACCTAACGTCTCTTGTAAGCTTGGTTAAGCGGCAAAAGAAGAATTGTATTTATGCATCGAAGAAATAAATCGCTCCTCGCATTACAAACTGTTCAGCTGTAGATTTTCCATACTACATTTTTCAATTTGAGCATTTGTTTTTCATTTTGCTTTCTTCGTTTATCCGCTTTTCACAATTCCTGTCCAGTTGGAGCAAACGTGACCTGCATTTACCCTCCGAGTCAACAGATGGCAGTAAAGAGCTCCCGATCACCTAGTTCGGCTCACTCCCACAGTGTTTACGGCTGGTGTCTGGTGTTCCTGAATGCTGGTGATCAGTAGAAAGATGACAATAGTTGGGAATTTTTACTGGATGAATCATTCAACATTCAGCATTGAACAGGAGTTTGCGGAGACAGCAATTATGTTCTGTCACTTTTACCGTAGAATGCGGAGTGCAAAATGTTGCCACCTGTTTTTAAACAATTTTTAGAGCTACGTCCAAGATCTTTACTGAACGTAACCAGCAAATGAATAGAGGGACATCTGTATTATTCAGCTTTTGTTGACCGCGACTTCGGGGTAAAACGGACTTTGGAGTTACGAACAACAAAGTACTGGTCGTGTTCATAAATTGAGGAGCTGGTGCACAATGCATGCATTTCCGCTGTAACAGCAGCAAAAGCCCCACGGATGTTTGCGGGACCCTTCGAAGAGAACGTGCCATTCTTTGGGTCTTAAACTCACTTGCTACCGCGGCGCGCTGATGTCTGGTCCAGCGGGAGCAGAAATGGGCCCTAATTGGGTGGCGCAAGAACAAGCGGTCGTCCCGTTGTCTCCACGCCAGGGCAGACCCCTCCCCGGGTGCTTTCTTCGTCATGTGTGACCCCGGCCCATGGCCTCGTGGGCGTGGGGTGAGGGGAGGACCGTGAATCCGTGACCAATCGCGCACTGACAAGCCTGGCGGAGACGTCCGGGCGGCTTCCAACGACCGCAGCGCCGTGCGGCGAAACGGAACACAGCAAACAGCTCAGTGGAAACACATCACCCAGATCATCGCGTTGATAATCGGCAGAAGCGGTCGCCTCTTGTACCCGCCGTTCGCTGTTTGGTTCCCGGCGTTTGCAGCGGTGCGTCTCCCATCTGTTTCTTGCTGCCCACCAGAGTCGTGATTTGATGGCTGGCAGAAGCAAAGGCAAGCGAGCGAATGGGAGAGCCAGAGCTCAAACCCAGGACCAAACCCATTAGCACAGGCAGTGAAGCAGGTCCACCCCGGAGGGAGGCGGCATCTGCGGCAATCAGATCTTTCGGCTCGCAAGACAGATTTGTTACCCGGTACATTTTCCGGCGTGCTTCGCAAAGCCGGAATCTAGAACTTTCGACTAAGTTGACTAAACGGCATAAGATTATCAACCTTCACATCTCACTCCTTTGTCCAGGGCAGCTTCACACTAATTCACCCTTTTCTACTGTATCAATACAGGATAAGCATCTCGATCATGGGTATGACAGCAGGAGGTGGGATTCAAACAAGCGACCCTCTGACTGCGATGTGAGCACTAACCACTACGCCACCTGCTGCCCCTTTAAGGGAAGGTGTGGGACATGTCCCTGAATGTTGAAAAAGACATCTAGGATGTTGATGCCCCCTCTCCACACGATAGCTGCTCTATGGCTGGCAGCGCACATGGTATTACTGTACGTAAACACAGCGCCGCATCCTGTAAACAAGGAAAATGCAGTGACAGCAGGAACGAGGATATAATAAAAAGCATTTTTTTTCTTAAAAAAAAGCGGGAACTGTGGTTTTCTTCGCGCACGCACACACATACGCACGCACGCACGCACACACACGGAGGCCAAGATTAGCCCCATGCCGCAGAAATAAAGCTGTTCATCCTCCTCCGGTAACGCGAGAACAAAGGAAACGTTTCAGGGGAAAGCAGCAACAAGCTAAGTAAATGCAGCTGATATTGCATCATACTTCAAACATTCCTCAAATTAACAATATGTCAAGGGGGCAGCGTGCAGGGGGACGGCCGCCTGCAGATAAAGGACTTACTCTGGCACCCTGACAAGACAACCCCACATTCGGAGAGAGAAAGAAAGAGAGATTTTAACAGATCGCAGCTCCTTAAGCCAAAAGGGAAAAGAGTGGGGGCTGGGTGGGTGGGTGGGTGGGGAGCAGGGATACCGGTTCGAGAACTGGACACTGGGAGACGGGAAATGATAACTAAAGGAAGACGGCCCCACATCACGAATAACCTGCTGTGATTTATGGAGCGGTGTCACACGGTTTTGCACATTTAGCAGCGGAGAATAAATGATATGTACACCACATAATAGGTTCTTAACCTTTTCTAGTGCCCGGACCCCTTTAAGAATGTCATGAAAGCTAAAGACCCCCATAAATAAAATAGGATGTAAATATTGAGCTCAGTCTATTGGACTGAAAATTGCTCACCTTAGAATTATACCATAGATGGTAATAGCATAGTACATTTACGCATTAAGCAATGCAATATACTATGCTATTATAAATGCATAAGCAATGCTATATAAATAAGCATTGCTTATGCATTAAGCAACATAGAACTCGGAGTAAACAAAACTGCATTTTACCAACACATCATATTTTTATCACAATAATAATCTATAATACTAATGTAACATTTTTATTTTGCATTTATTTAGTTAGACAGTGCTATTTAAGCAAGCCCATCCTCAGACCCGTCCCGGTGGCCAAGGACCCCAATTTATGGAACCCTGCAATTGATAAATATTTTCTCATATTGAAATGTGTGAGGGATCTGATAAGAAATAAATATCAATGTGTCCAAGGGAATAAACTGCGGAAGCAATTGAAGGTGTATGATGTGATATTGCTGTTATATAAAGGCATAACAGCACAGGCCCATGCAAAGCTGGTTGCCACCGCAGCACCCCCATCCCCCACCCCGCTGCCCGTCGGGGGCCCGCCCAGGCCGAACCCTTGGCTCCGGGGAATGTTTTCGTGCTGCAGCAAACCACCTTGATGGGGAGATAGAGACCCACAGACAGGGGCAAGGGCGGGAGAGCGGGTGCGAGAGGGAGAGGGAGAGCGAGATAAGGACGTTGCTTCAAGGGAGATATTTTCAGAAAGGATCAGCAGAGCCCATGTGAATCACAGATACTACGACTTGTTTGGACAAACAGTGAAGAATGAGAAAAATATGTCTCATCTGGTGGGAATGAGTACTGAGTCGGCAGAGAGAGAGAGAGAGAGAGAGAGAGAGCGAGAGAGAGGGGAGGCCCTTTGGTTATTTCGCCAAAGTTATGGTTATGGATAATATAGCTGTCTGAATATGAATCCGTCGCTGTCACAGGGTCTGTTTCTGAAGCTGGGGGGGTGTGTTTTCTCACCTGATCGGGTGACGCAGATGTTCTCAGCCAGCTGCTGGAATGTTATTCCACTGCATGAAAGGCCAAGATCGGAGCGAGCGGCGGCCCCTGTGCGGTCACATGACCTGGTCACATGGCCGGGTCCATCGCAGCCGCACAGGCACATCTGTCATTCTTCGGGGGACACCGATTCAGAACCCTGTCAAACACACGGCGGCACCATGCACACGTGAACACACCACGGGATGTGTTAATACGTATGCAAGAATTTGGCTTTTTGTGACTTGACTGTGATTGGTCAGGTATTAAACATATGATTAATGAACTTGAAATTATAAGCCTAAACTGATGCTTGTATTTTCCATTTTCCTATATTTAATAATAGAACTTAAAATGATATCTTCACAGCAGAACTGGGAAATCATATAAATCAAGGGTTCTTAACTTGGGATCTCCAGATGGGTCTCGGGCAGTAAAACTAAATAAATGTGCACAGACACACACAGACTGAAACCACTTTTCTCGAGCAGGGTTGCGGCAAGCCGAAGCCAAACCCGGCAACACAGGGCACAAGGCTGGAGAGTGAGGGGACACACCCAGGGCAGGACACCAGTCTGTCACAAGGCACCCGAAGCGGGACTCGAACCCCAGACCCACCAGAGAGCAGGCACAGCCTAAACCCGCTGCGCTACCACACCCCCTGAATAAAGGCAGTACAACTAAATAAAAACAAACAAAAAAAAAATCAACAAAAATATTACATTGCTTTTCTTCTGGCTAATGACTGAATATCAAGGCAACTTACAGTCCAATAAATTGAGTGCATTGATTTCTCTTTATTTATGGACTTTTTTTTTTTCGGGGGGGGTCTGAGGTTTCATCAGGTTCTTAAAGGGATCTATGGTCTATAAATGGTTAAGAATCTCTGCTTTACAATTTTTTAAATTAAAAAAAATGTAAAATAATAGGCTGCCGCTCTGAGAAAGCAAAATGTATATTTTCATGCGTTAAATTATCAGCAAACCTGAAATTAATAGAAGATATTACAAGTGGACAGTATTGCTAACAGTAGTGAGAGAGGTATTTGGTCGTTTTTATCTCCTGCTGTAAATTTAAAAGAAAGTGTGACGGGGTTGAAACCGGAGCCCCGGGATAAGTGTGCGTTTGAAGGACAAGGCCTCTTCTTCCGTGGCTCATCTTACCGCCGCAGCTGGCCACTCCATCTCGAAAAGAGACACGGCGCTCAAAGACAGCGAGGATTAGCGGCCGAGGGACTCTGTGTGTGTGTGTGTGTGTGTGTGTGTGTGTGTGTGTGTGTGTGTGTGTTTGCTGGACCGCCCACGTTCTCTCCCTGTCCTGAAGAGGCCCCCTCTAGTGCTGGATGTGTGTAACAGGAACGAAGGAAGCGGTTGGGGACAATGACAGGTCGCGTCCTCCTGCACATCCTCCCGTTTGGGGGTGAAGACAGAGCAGCTCATTTACATCTTACCTGGCACAGGTTGCCGCCAACGAGGAGCCGTAAATTTGCATTCTCGCACCGCGGGCCGCGGTTTTGGTTGCTCGTTGTGTGTGTACACATAAACAAACATTTGCACGTTTCCACTGTTTCCTGTAGTATTTTCCTGTGGTATCCACCCAAAAAAACCAACTGCACTGTTTTTAATTAATTCATCACCAATAACGATAATAATAACTCTCAAGTTACAGAGATCAGATCGAAAAACTTGCTGTATATTTTATTTTATTCTTTTTAACAACTGGAAATGAACTCATATTTGAAAGGCCGGTAAATATTATTGTTGTATTATAAACACGCTTAGTCAAAGAGCACATAAGTGGGACATGTTTTTGTTTATGTAATAAACACTGCAAGCAAATTTGCAACATCTGAAATATTTGAAAGTTGTATAGGAAGCATAAACTGCTCGTCAATATCGAGCAATATATGAACTCAACCAACACGGTATATTAAAGAATCCCGGATCTATGGCGGAATATATGTCAAAAATTTCGGGGCTGTTTTGAAATGTGTAAATCTGTATTATATATTTTAATATAGATATATTTCCTTCCATATGGAAATTTTTTACCTGCTTTTTCCTACAAAGCCTGGGACAGAAAAGGTCAAAATGTCCTGCTTGTGTGACACAAACCAGCATGTGGAACCACAGTGCATACAGTGCGTTATTAATATTTACCTTATATTCCTTTATCTGAGAGCTCAGCAATACTATCAGGGGGTGACATATCAGGGAGCCTCATCTAGAAGGTCAAACGTTTCTCAGAAGTCAAAATATAACTGCAGATAGAGGGAATCAACAGATACAGGGCCGACTCGAAATTCTGTCTTTCTGGAAACTTCCAGAATGACTTGGCTTGATGTTAGGAGTCGGGCTACGGAAAGTCAGTAAAAGACACTTCTGTTGAAAGCGGTAATATTACTGTACTGTACAGTACTATATTATACTATACTACCATTGACCATCAATTAATCATAATTGATGAAACACTTTTCTCCAGAGACTTACGGTGTGAGGTTTGATCACTAATGACATTGATTTGCCCCTTTTTACAGCAAGGTAATTTTTACTGCGTTAGCTCAGGGTTAGTACCTCGATCAGTTGTACTTCAGCAGGAGCAGGGATCTAAACCTGGTTCCTTTCATTCCAAGGTGACGGCTATAACCGCTACGCCACCTGCTGCCCTTGTGATTATTGTTATTATTGGGCCATTTGATTGATTCCTTTCACCAGAGCAACTTGTTATGTGGGGTTTGGACACTAAGCTACTTAGAGCGATTTAGCCATTTATACAAGAGAGTAATTTTTACCGTATCAGTTCAGGGTAAGTACCTTGATCAAGGGTACTGCAGCTGGAGCAGGGGTTTGATGCCAGCTCTTACGTGGGCCAGGCAGTTGCTCTAGCATAGTGTCATCTACAAGCGGCTCAGTGTGGAAGAACATTCTAGGCCGTTACAGCAGTCGAGGAGCCATCGTTGGCTCATGACCCACCCCCATCCCGGGGTGCTTATCACCAGGATGACCGGAGACGACCAGGGGAACGCCGAGTGCCCAAGCAGATGTCACCTCCGCACCACGAGACAGCGCTTATCGTCAGCCACCACAGCGTACCCTGCTCCCGTCTCCGTGGAAACATCCTTTACACCGACAACACGGTCGGGATTGTTTTGGTAGGACACTGAGGGGGGCATCGGCGAGAGGAGGCCCACAACCTTCCCGCACGGCCCACGGACGCAGCGCTCAGACGCCGCCGATAAAGTCCGATTTCCCCCTCGAACTCAATGTTCCCTCTTATCGAATCACCAGGTGTCACATGACCTCCGTCTGGCCGTTGCGGTCGCGGGTTGGTGACACCCTGCAGTGCGTTCCCTCAACTACAACTCACACGGTACAATAGAGCAGACCGTTGAAGGGACTTAGATGGAAACAGGACTCAAAAAACTAAACATGAAAGATCTAGATATTTTATTGGAGGAATTATAATTCATGGATACATTCATAATGAATTAATATATGATAATTATTTATTATAATAACATGGAATTATGCAGAAAATTAAGAAAAAAGAAAACTTGTGATCAGTTTGATAATTCAGCTGAATTTCAGAATGATGGAAAAGTCTGAACTCTTTCAGTGGGTGGAACATGATCTCACCGTTATATTATACTCAAATATTATAACCTCTTGTCCTTGGACATATGTGCAGATTCCCGGTGTTCTGTTTCTGTGTCTTGGTTGCTGTGACCCAGTGTTGTTCTGTTCAATTAAAAAAAAAAAAAAAAATAACAACACCTTCTAAAATAATTTAAATCTATATATCCTCTCACACACATGTTCACATGCATGTTATTTTTTTATTCTTACAATCTGCTGTCTCGGCAGTTTTTGGACGCAC
This sequence comes from Scleropages formosus, assembly GCF_900964775.1. Classification (NCBI taxonomy): domain Eukaryota; kingdom Metazoa; phylum Chordata; class Actinopteri; order Osteoglossiformes; family Osteoglossidae; genus Scleropages; species Scleropages formosus. Next base: position 27,257,690 of record NC_041815.1, on the reverse strand, counting down.
AGAGAACGCGCCCAGTGGGCAGTAGGTGGTGTTGTACTTGGAACTGTCACACTGCCATCAGAAATTCCTGGGTTTGAATCCCAACTCCTGCTGTAGTACCCTTAATCGAGGTTCTTACCCTGAATTGACACAGCAAAAACAACCTGTGCAAATGGGTAAATCACTGCAAACAGCTCAAGGCTGTAAACTGCTTTGGAGAAAAGCATCAGACACACGAATAAACACGCGTAGATGCGGAAAAACACACTTCCGCTCGGAGGAGTCGCCGCACACTGTGAGAACAATATCCCGACGGCGGCAGCATAACAAGGGATCGCGTGTCATCCAGCCGCTGGGAGTCGCGTCCCTCTCGGCCGCCTGGCATGCTAAGGATGAGAGCGATTAATTACTTTTCCTACTGATTACGGTTCGCAGCTGGGAACGCGGCGGCTCCGGAACGATCTGGGGAACGAGCGCGGCTAAACTTAGCAGGCCGCTCAATCAACGGGGCAATTTGGCGGGAGCGGGGCGGGGGCCATCAGCAGCCGGGCCCTTGGGATTTCCTGGCCGCGCCGTTCCTGTGGGAGCCTCTGCTCTGATTGCCGTCCCTCGGCGGGGGGACGCGCACGAGCGGTCGGCTACCTTCCCGAACCCTTGGCGGTGAACCCGGCCGCGCGGAGAGCCGCGTCGTGACCTTTCCTCTAGGTGTCACACCCCCTCCCCCCACCCCCCTTTGCCAAAATTATAAAAACAGGATGGAGTTACAAGGTGAGCGGGACGGGAAGGAGCGCGCTCACATTGCATGTAAGCTAACGCTAGCTTAGTTGGAAACAAATGGACGGTTCGGCCAGCGAAACTCCGGTGGAGGTGAGGTGATTGGAGGTGATTTTTTTCTTGGGGGGGGGCGGCGGTGGTGGTAGTGCCTGGGCTGGAAGCTCATGAACATGACCAGATGTGACTGCGGCGGGTGAAAGAGAAGAGGTGAACGCTGCCAACAGCGAGCGGCTCGGGTTGCAAGGGGGCCTGGGGGATGGGGGGGGCGGGGGGCAGAGTGAGTCAGGGTGCAACGGTGAGCGCCTTGACCCAGCGAGAGCGCCTCAACCACCCTCCTCCTCCTCCTCAGACCCGGCTGCCAGCTCACGCCGCTTTGCTCTCCCTCTCTCTCTCTCGAACCCGGCTTTAATCTGGCCGATTGCAGCCCTGGGTGGGAGACAAGGCTGCAGGCCTCTCTCCCCTCCGCATGGTCATGAAAGGCTTGGACGCGGCAAGGCTTCAGCTGGGCAGGAAGCCTGTGGCGATATGTCACCGTGCCCCGCTGTTTCCTCCCGCGCCGGGCCGCCCGCCGTTCCGCCTCTCCCTCGCTCGCCCCGGAGCGCTCGCGGCAACAGAAGGAGCAAAGAAAAAAGAAGAGAGAAAGAGAGGAGCTGGAATTCCAGTCCTTGGGGCGGTTCTGCTGCCTGTTCCCCAGGTCTCCGGGTTCGAGCTGCCAGCCCCCTCCACCGCCAACTCCAGCTCACCTTCCCCTGAACCCACTCTCCAGTGGCCACACACATGTGCACGCACACCGAAATTAAATAAACAGCAGCGCAGGTCGGCAGAGCCTTGGCATGTGCGCGTTCAGGTTGGGTTTCTCCACACAGATTCAAGATGCCAACGAGCCTTGCCCACCGAGACCAGGACCACCTTGTCACTCTTGGGCACCTGGTTGGTGAAAAGCACTCATGTGAGAGGTACCTGTTTGATCACCACACCTTCAGCTCATGTCAAGTGCATTGTTTTCTAGTTTATTTTTATTAAGTTCTTCACCATTCATTTTATTAACTCATTGCTCTAAGGCCGCATACAATGTTGGGTTTATACACCAAGCTATTTACAGTGATTTACCCATTTATAAAGCTGGGTCATTTTTACTGTATCATATGGGGGTAGGTACCTTAATCAAGGATACTAAAATGGGAGGGGGGTTTAAAATCCATGTTCCTCAAGTCCAGATGGAGCACCTCTCACATTGTGCTACTTGCTGCCCTTCCAGCTTCCGCATTTGTCCTTAAAAATTAGGTCCACGCGTCAGAAACGTCCACCTGCATTATCCAAGGTCCTCAACATGAAGAATCATACATATGATAAACACACAGCTGCTCTCATACGGCGCCTCACAGTATAAAGGCATAAAATCATCTTCCTCCACATCCCTTTAAGGATAATAGTGAATAAATAATACATGAGAAAAGCTATGGAGCTAAAACAGCTGATATTTGAGTCTTTCTTTCTAACGGAGAGCCACAGGAGACCCAGAGGGGTCCATACTAGATTAATAAGACACCCATAGGAGACCCATAGCAGATGAACCGGAGACCCACAGGAGATCCATAGTAGATCAATAGGAAACCCATAGGTGAGCCACAGCAGATCCAAACGAGATCCACTGGAGATTCATAGGAAATTATTTTTTTTAGCATCTCTACTTGGCGCATAAGATGAAAATACCCCAGAAATGAGAGGAAGGTGTGAGATGTAATCGTTCGAGAGACAAAAGACTCTCACAAGTGTTCACAGAGAAGCTGCTGAAGACCCTGAACTAAAATGTACATCTATCTCCTGCTAACATTGGTTTCTATTAAACCATAACCCCAGTTTTGAGTTTGATGAGGTTATAGAATGTTGGTTGATTTTTCTTAAATATCTGGTACATTTATATGCATCTCATGCTATGAAGCACTCTGAGGCATCTTCCATAAACACGTGGCCCACTAAAGTATCTAAACTTCCTCCACTAGAAAAGTTAAGATCTGGAGTGCTTCAAATTCTGTAGATTTTGGAATATCTCATCAACGTTTTGGCATTTCCATCCCTGAATGAGCATCCCTGGTAAACACTGTGACCTTTCACCCCCATGTTAAGAGTAGCAGGTAATGTAATGGTCACAGCTGCAGCCTTTTAACCAAAAGTTTGCAGGTTTGAATCCCACCTACTACTGCATTACCCTTGATCGAGGTACCTGCCCTCAGTTGCTCTGCTACAAATTAAATGTATGAGCAGGTGGCACAGCGAGTAGCACTGCTGTCTCACAGCGGCTGGGTGGTGCGAGAACATGTGGGTTTGAGCCTCACTCAGTCTGTGTGTGTTTCCTCTGGGTGCTCTGGTTTCCTCCCGCACTCCAAAGACATGCTGCTCAGGTTCACCCATAGTGTGTGAGTGACGGAGAGAGAGTGTGTGTGTTGCACTGATGTATGGATGAGTGACCCATTGTAAGTAATACATCTAGCAGTGTAAGTCACCGTGGTGAATAAGGTGTGTGGGCTGATAACACTACATACAGTTCAATGGAAGTCGCTTTGGAGAAAAGTGTCTGGTAAATGTATGAATGGGTAAATAACTGTAAGCAGCTCAGTGTTATAAAATGATCACACACTGTCTGAAATCACTAAGCATTAAATGCGCTATTAAAAAATCACAGATAAAAATGACAGTTTGTGCATGTATACATCAACTGTGTGTGTGTATGTGTTTCCATTGTGGTGGCCCAGCCCTCCCGCTCAGACAGCAATGTGGACCCCCATCCGGGTTTGCTGCTGCAACAAGACACCCTTCCGGAACGAGGAGCCTCACTTGCAGGCCCATAAAGCAACAGTCGGACGAATAAGGTGCGGAATTTTAAGAGCGGGGCAGCAAGCGTTCCGGAGAGTTCCGACGCGGCATAAAGCACGCTAATGATGTGTGGACGGAGCGGCGGCGGGGGCTCGGCCCAGATGAGCGCAGCTGTCGGGTGCTGAAAAGAGCAGCTCTGCCACTGGCACATAAACGGGGAGAGAGAGAAAGAACCGGAATCTCTGAAGCCTCAAAATCAAACAACTTCTCTCTCCTGTTGAACTGAACCTCCACTCAGGTTTTAAATTACTTTTATATCAATGAACGAACAAATGGAAATATTGGTCCTGCGTGGAAACACAATATACAGCAACATTTACATATAAACTCACTTTTCTGCATTTCCATATTTTATATTTTTATAATTATATAGATGTGTGTGTGTCTGTCCTTGGCGTGTAGTATCTCATTGTCCTTGAAGGATACAGCAGCTATGATGCCAAACACGTTTCAGAGAAATCTGACTATAAAGTTCAAACATACTGTATCACATCGTATTCATTTCACACACAAATTTTTATGTATTTCCATGGCAGCTCACAGTGTTAGAGCATCAGCCGTACACTGATTTAGCCATTTGTGCAGCTGAGTCGTTTTTATCGTATCAATTCAGGGTAATTGCCCAGATCAAGGGTACTACAGCAGGAGGTGGGATTCGAACCTACGACCTTCAGCTGCACTGTCACAATTCTAAGACTTTCATGACCCGCTTGCATCCCAGCAGTCTTCCCACACTCTGCATTCTGGAACATTGTTCATCGATGGCCTTGCCGGTGTCTTGTTAGCAGAGAAGGAATGTTACAGGTTTCCCACGTAAATGTAACAGAACAGGGATGTGTGGAATTGCGACCGGCAGTCATGATGGCAGATGCGATAGGAGGCGCTGTTAGCCCTCGGGGCACCCACTCCAGCACAGTAGTGCTGACCTTTCTGTGGCTCCCCGTACGCTGCGCTGGCGGACCATCGACTGACCTCTCCGCCGTCCGGCCCAGACCCCCAGTTCCTGTCCTCGGCAGTGACCTCCAGCCCCATGAGAGGCGAGGACCGCCATTCTGCTGTGGGTCCGTCTGTTTATAGAGATTCCCAAAAACAGCCCTCCCGTGGGGACGACACCCGTGATTGTGAGGGGCAAAAACATACAGGGCGGTATGAAAACAGGGGCCTGCCACAATTCGACTGTCACCCGGCGCAGCGCTGTGGACAATGGACGGCAGTCATTGTTTCGATGCGGAGCTGGAAGTCTACGACCCCGTCCCGACCCCACCTCCCCATCTAGCACGTTTCTTTACCGGAGCACTTTGGCACTGAGCGGTGGTGGCGCCCATCTCCGAGAGATAACCACCTGCAGCCCTAATCTCCCATAATCCCCTCTGTGCAGGAAGGGACTGCCTTCAGAACACAAGCTACAGGTTGCCGCGGAAACTGCTGCATTTTAGAATGAGCGAAACCTCCAACTTCCAAAGACAACCAAACTCTATGTAGTGTTACCAGCCCACACACCTTATTCACCGTGGTGACTTACGCTGCTAGATACACTACTTACACTGGGTCACTCATCACACCATACATCGGGGTTACAGTTAGGATTTAGGGTTATGGTAAGAATTAGGATTAGGGTTAAACTGTAAATAGTTAAAAATAAATTGTAAACATCACTACCCTATGACTATTCACTACACAATTGCATTTGAAGATAAACAGTTTTCACTGCAAGAAACGAACAAAAATATTTTCGGACTCTGTTTATGGACACTCTTTAAAGGCGGATCCTTAGCTTTCCTGAGATTTTTAATGCGGTAAGGGTTTGGATTGCTTTGAAAATAACACTGATGAAATAGTTTAAATAAAATAAAAAAACTGTGCAACAATTGATATTCTATTGGTAGAATATCAGGTTTCCATTAAATAAAATGAGTGGAATTTCTTCTCTGAAGTTTTTCATGGACATTTTCTGTAAGGAGTCCTTAACCGTCACTAGTTTCTTACTGGGGTCCATTTCCTATGAAAAGGTTAGGAACCTCCGTTCTAGAAAAATCTACAAAAGGTGAGAAATCATCAGATTCTGGCAACAAAACAGATGCTTTACCTGTTTCCACCTTGCGTTAAAAACGACTCGATGGTTTGTTTGCGCTGCTTTAGCAGCGTGATGCAGAGCGACATCGGAGAGAAGGTTCTGGAAGGCCTTCGCTTCCCCAGACAGGGCTGCCGGTATCTGACAATGCAGGAACACGGTGTGATGCTGAGTGCGTCGCCTGTGGTGACTCAGACTGTGTCTCAAGGCCTGACCCGTGGCTGGCGATAAGATGCGACAGCTTGAAACTATGCGCTGATGTGTCCTTCCCTCTGTGAGCCAGATGCCTTCCGCTAACCTCATCTACTAACACCAATTCAAAATAAGAGCGCAAAATAAAGTAAGCAAAAATCTGCCTTCCACACCTTATTTAGCACAATAAGCAGATAATAAATGTGATAAAACAGTTTAGAAAAGATCCAAAATATAAATCTGAATAAATAAGCCATCTAAACAAATGAATGGGCACCCTAACCTAAAGTATGATAATTAAACTAGTTGTCTTTAATGGTACAACTACCACTGCACTCAAAAAATACCCAGATTATCACAATGTACTGCATACCCCTAATTTAGTACAGTAAACTTGGTAATTTATGTGAAAGGAGAACTTTAGCTGTGCAACACCGCCACCTCCTGGCCATGTGGCCACAACACAATATTCCATCCGTCCTAAACATGTTCAGTATCACTGATTTGTACTCAGGTGAGAAATAAAATAAAAGGTAAAAAAGGTTATTTAACAGTTATGAATATAATCCGGTTATAATTTACAGTAACTTCTGTAACAGAGATTGTTTTGCTGGAATCAAGGGGTCAATTTGTTGGCTGTATGACTGCCTCTCGTTACCGCCGATCACCACTAGGTGTCACTATTTCCTTAAATGTAAAATACATTGTCACCTACTGTACTGTAATTTTCATGTTTATATTATTTATCTGATGATTCATTTAGCTTTTCTCCAAAACACCTTACAGTGTTAAGCTACACTGCTGAGTAATTGCTATTGGAGCATTTGAGAATAAGCATCTTGCTGAGGGTTAGTACAGCAGGATGTGGGATTTGAACCTGCAACCTACATCTAGAAACAGTTCTAACCACTAGAACACCTGTTGCCCACATGAACTGAGATTTTTTCTGCTTAATAATGTTTGTTAATGGTTCAACTCCGCATTGCAAAAATACGTCTGCTTGCGGTTCCAGTTTCGTTATAATGTCACTGTTAAGCATAAGAGTCCTTTGACTCTTTGCCAAAGTATAAATGTTTAGTAACATCTGAGAGATTGTATTATTTAATATTCTAATGTACACAACAAGCTAACTCTTGCATTTGTCATTTTACAAAGCTTGCTAGGTTTATTAAACCAGCTTTGTAATTTTGTTACATTCCCAGTCTGCAATAAAACAATTTGTGTATTTTTATTGATTTCAGGAGGCTGTTATAGGTAGATTTTCAGCAACAGAACTGATTTATTGAGATAAACAATAACAGACAGAACATTTACCTTCAAAGACAATAGTTAATTCTGAATGCCAGGATTTTTGAATAAAGTACAAAACTTCGAAAGAACGCCACAAGTGTTTCCTCTTCTGCTACTGCAGACAACCCTCACAGGACACCCTTCTCATCCTTATTCCAGAAATAATAAGAAATAATGAGCTTGGTCTCTACAATTTTGCAGCATTTTAGTCGTCTAGGAAATCATCGTCTAGGTTGACATCCGCCGTGTCGACATCCTCCAAATCAAGGTTGTCCAGATCTTCGTCCAGATCGTCAAGGTCCTGGGGAGATGAGCAGAATAGCTTAATAATGACAGCTACACTCCTGCTTCCTGTTTTAATAATAATAATTTTGTTATTCTGATACCCTGCTGTGCTACACGTCCAGCCAACAGGCAATACAACACAAGAGACTGCTGGACTACGCTGAGCTCCAAAGGGAGTCACAGCTCCTTACCGCCTCTGTGCTTTTGTCTTCGGGTGAAGACTGTTGAGCTGGTGGTGCAGCTTTGTCCTCCCTGCCCTCTTCCTTGTCTCTGCCCACTCCCGAGGCAGTCGCCACAACCGAAACGACAGCCGCAGCTGCCTCAAAAAATGCTGCGGCCGGCTGAGCCTCCTTATTGACCTCCGCCACTTCCTGCCCACACACATCGCAAAGAAAGCGGTGAGACTGCAACTACGGAGCTGTGACAGTAAATTCATTGTTACGAGACAAAATCAAAATTAGTTAAAATCCAAATGCACAGGAAAGATTCTGTAAGCCTGAACACTTGCGTAAGAGGTGTAATTTAATGTGAGACCTTCATTTTTCAATTGAGGATTAGTGACTAAACCGCCCTGTCTGTCTGTGCGTGTGTCTGTGCGCATGTGTCTGTGTGCGTGCGCGAATGAGTTAATGAGTGTGTGAGATTGTCCTGTGATGGACCAGTGTCCCATCCACAGTGTATCCTGCCTCAGACCCTATGCTTCCAGGATAGACTCTGGACCTCCGTGACAATGCACTGGACAAGTGGTTACTGATGACTGACAGATGGATGGATGAACTTGAGGTATTACTGAACATCAGAGATAAAGTTTCCAGTGAAAATTAGATGGGGAAGTTTCTAGAGCAGCCCTACACTAGTAATGCTTACAAAAAAAAGGCAGAACAGCAGGAGGCACAGGAGTCAGAGCTGCTGTGTTTGGATCTGAATATTGCAGGTTTAAATTCCAACTCCTACTATAATACCCTTTATGAAGGTATTTACCCTAAATTGCTGCAGTAAAAATTACCCTGCTGTATAAACGGGTAAAGCACTTTAAGTAGCTTAACACTAAATAGCTTTCAAGAGGAGTGTCAGTTAAAATAATTTGTAACATAAAACACAAAAAGCCTATACTCTGTCTATGTTTCTTTCTAACCTTGTTAGTGCCTCCCATCAACAGGCTTCCCCAAAGCTGGAGAACGAAAGTACGGAGATGTGAAGCAGTACTATGCTCTAGAGCATCATGATAAGGAAGCCCCTCATTTACCTCTGTGGTCTCAGGGACTCCTTTGGGCTCGTAGTCCTTGGCCTCCTCCAGCACATTCCTGTCCTCATTGGGCTGAAGAACACAGATAATACGTAGATATCAGGCTCTGCCGGACGTCATGGAACAGACAGCTGACAGCAAGGCTGACTGTGGCAGCACAGGGTTCAGTGCAAAATTTGAAATTAAAATAACAATGTATCCACATAAGGCAGTACCACAAAGGGCAACAGAGATTCTGAACCCCCTCTCCTCCCCCAGTGCCGGGATCCCCTCGCTCACCATGACGAGGGGGTAGTCTCTGGCCGGCCTCAACTTCCCAGTGGTCTCCTTGAGGTACTGCTCAGCCAGGAAGGACTCCCTCAGGCCAGGAAACAGGTTCTCGTACTCCGTGGGGTCCGCCAGAGACTCGGCCGCCTTCTGGTTCACTTTGGACAGACTCTCCCTCCACAGCTTCACCACCCTGTCCCGGGAGGGGGGGTGAGGGGTGGATGTGAGGAATTCCCTACAAACATGGCAGACCCAGTTTGAAATGTCAAGCAAAGTGTGGGAGTAAGCAGTACCTGGACACCTGGCTGGGCAGGTAGGTGCGGGCCAGGAAAGCCGCCTCCGGCAGGCGGTTGGTGCGGATCAGGAGCTCGAGGCAGCAATCCAGCCTGGAAAGGTGGAGAGAACTTGCTGTGAACTCAACTCTCTCTGCAGTTTTGTCAAGACAAACATAACTACACATCACATTCTCAAAAATTATGTCCTTATCCCCCCTACTGGCCACCTCCACTTACTTTCCCTGCAGGAAGTAGGTCATGAAGGCCACATTATTCTTGCCGTCGCGCTCGGCGCCCTCAGCCAAGCGGCTCACCATGCCAGCGTTGCCGGAGGCAGTGGCCAGCAGGAGGAGTCCTCCGTAGTCCTGGGCGTGGTGGAGACACTCTTGTGCCAGGCCAAACTGGCACCGCGCGACGGCCAGCTCCGCCAGCTGCTTCCACTTCTGCTCCGACTGCGCAGAAAGACATATTGCGGTGTGTTCTTATAATACATGTTCACATTCATTCATTCAGTTGATGTTTCCCAAAACAATTTAACTTTGGTTTTACCCATTTCTACAACTGAGTAATTTTTTTTTTTTTTTTTTTAAAAAACTACAGCTATTGAGGGTATGTGGCTGGTCGTGGGATTCAAACCCGCAACCTCAGTAGCTCTGACCACTGCGCCACCTGCTTCGGTTCGGCGGCCATATGTCGCCAACTTGATCTTACTGAACCAGATCATTATGCAAAATACATTTCAAAACATTTTTCAGTTGCTGAAAAAAAAGCTGCTGCATTTTTCAGCTGCCTCCATCACGGTAAGTTTATTCATGCCCAGGGTTAAAAACTAATTTTTATTTTTACCAGGTATTTCATCTATGTAATATCATTACATATAATCCAAAATAAACGGGGGCAGCAAGTGGCACGATGGCTAGCATTGCCAACCCTTGGACTCAGATGTAGCAGTTTCGATCACATCCCCTGCTGTAGTGCCCTTGATCAAGGTAGAAGGTACTTACCCTGAGTTGACACAGTAAAAAACCACTCACTTGTGTAAATGGATAAACAGTTGTAGGTAACACTGATTTGCATTAGACAGAAGTGGAAGCTAAGTGAATACATGTGAAATGCAATACATAAGTAAAACAGCAGCTGATGAGGCACGATGCCTTTGCAAGCTCAGTATTACCAACACTGTTCATTAAATAAATAAAAAAAACACTCCAAATAACAAAAAAGTTGAGGTATTCTGTATACTGTTTCTGTGACTTTAAACGTAATGTGAGTTTAATAAATAAATTTATTTAGCTCAATTTTTCTTAATGTCAGCATGCCCAAAATGGCTGGGGGGCCCAGCTCTGCGTAAACTAACCATAGAGCCTTCTGACTGAGACTTCTAATCAGGCCCAAAGAGCTCAGCTGAGACCCACCTCTGCTTCCACAGCCAGCTGGTAGGCAATTTTGAGCTCCCCAAGCTGCAACGCCAGTTCGAAGCGGTGCTCGGGGTCCGTTGAGACCGCCAGCGCTTGCTGCTTGAAGCCCTGAAGTACAATAAGGACATCAAGGACATCATTAAATATGGTGTCCGTCAGGACGTGAGGAACTATAGTCGAGGCAGGAGCAACGTAACTCAGCCAAAGCCAACACATCACTTACAAAAGAAAACACAAACAGGTTCTCCTGATACCCTCACCTGCTTTTCCAGGAAGTGGGCAACTCGAGTCCTCTGCTCCTTGGGGATAGTGGGCAGCACCTTGTCGGCCATGCTGAAGTCCCTGCGCATGACGGCTGTCTGGTACTCCAGGACGGAAACCAGCAACGAGTAGCTGACGATGTTCAGCTCCTTGTCTCCCAGGTAGAGACGATCATCCTTTGGGATGTAGCCCAGCAGGTACATGGTCCTGATACGGAGAGATGGGCATCACCATCAGCCAGGTCACCAGTAGGAATAAGCACGTAGGTTCTGGTACGAGATGATGTTCTACCTGTCGAGGTGAGCGATGGTAACGATCTCTCCACCTACGAAGTAGTTGAGTCTGTTGACGGAGCTGGTGTATATGAAGCAGTCTCCTACCCAGAGGCCTGTCTTCACAATCTCCTGGATCTCGCCCTGGACCTGCATCCGGAAGACGTACATTTATTAGCTGGACGGTTTGACTCCACCGCTTTTATTTTTGGGACGGAGAGAAAGCCGCTGCAATGAATCCTGTCTCCGCACCTCAAAGGCGTCCTCGATGCCATCCTCTGTCACACCCTCGTTGGACTCCTGCGCTGCTGCTACCTTATCTGACAGATACCGCAGGATGAAAAAGGACTCCTCAGTGGCAATGCACACCAGCTCGCCTGAGTCCGACCAGAATATCTGAGGAATGAAAGACCGCTTGTATTAGTTAGCTGAATATTTAAGTTACTTGAATATCTTTCGACAAATATTTTATTATGTCAAACAAACCAATGTGCATAAAGTGCATTTCCATATTTTCCCACATTTTTTCCTTTCAACACCCACCCTAACGCATACTATAAGAAAAAGTAAGGAAAAAAAGTAGTGCACTGTGGACCAGTACATAATTTCACAATCAACACACAATAGACTGCCTTTGATATCAAGGAGATTTGATGGTCTTGTGTTCTTAGAGGGGGAGTACATTTTTAGTCTTCATCAATTTATTAACTTGGGAGAAGTTTTTGAAATAGCATATCTAAAATCACCCTGCACTGAGGAACGCAACAGAAACATAAAACATCTCACATGTTTGGGCTGAATCTCGATACGTCGGATCAGCTCTGTGTTCTCCCAGTCGTAAAAGGCCAAACCGTTCACGGACCTCACACCCAGCAAGAACCCGCCGTAGATACCTGCCAATGACACACACCAGCGAGTGAGAGCCAAACACAAGTTCTGCCATCACGGAGGAACGAAACGACGACCCAGTTGTGTCACAGATGCTCCTGAGACAAACATACCTTCTGCCCCAAACTCTGGTTTGAAGGACTTCTTCTCTTTAAAGTTCTTGAAAATTTTCACCACGCTATTGCTCTCCCGGATGGCGTACCTGCATCATATCAATCACTCAGACTTCGCACACCGAGAGCTGACCTTTGCTTAGGAACGCATATAATTGCAATGCAGTCCTTCAAAAAAGCAGCACAGTGGAAGCCTTACTCAGAGGAGTCGTGGGCCCAGACAAACTCCTGTGCGGAGCCAAAGCTCTTGTTCCTCAGCGCCATGGCCGTGTAGATGATATACTCTCCGTCTCCACACACCACCACAAACCTTGAGGGCAGAAAACACAGGGAACACTCCTAAGAAGTCCTCCTCTGCCTCTGAGTCACCAGAAACTCACGCGATTCAAGGTGTCAGTCTAACTGGAACACAAAGTCTCCGGGTTGTACTTAGATCACAAGGGCAGAATTCAGCCTTGCATGTGGACAATTCAAAGTGACTGGGTGAACAGTGCTGCGACTGAACCTGGCTCTGTGTCTCTTGGAAACAGATTCATCTGGAAGCCTGACCTGCCGTTGGGGTTGTGCTGGATAGTCTGAGGGTAGATCTCGCAGCTGCCCATGTCTTTGACTGCCAGGGGCAAGCGCTCCCCGTCTTTGATCTCGGCATCACCCATGGCCTTCAGGTTGGCCTGCTGCACCTCTGAATGCTTTGCCCAGATGATCTTCCCGTTGGCGTCCATGGACATGGCCGGCTCCTCGCGGCCAAGCTGGGAGATGACACAGAAAGGGATTTATTAGGGAGGGGGGAGAAAAACCTTGCATACCAAGCGCTTGGTAAAAACCCAAATCCTATCAGCTATGTGCCAAAGAGTCCTGAGTGAACAACAAAGCTGTTTTTTGCTGTAAAGCGACACCAGATGAACACTACTGCATTATGATAATTTATTCATGAAATTGTAATGAAAGGATGTGGAAAAGAGGGCCAAAAATCATCAGCACTGATGACTCTTGCCAGTGTTATTTGGACACTTCCTTGCACCACAGTGATGCCGCACCTTGATGATGATGCTGCCCTCGTCGTAGCCGAGTGCCACGCTGTTGGAGCCGCGCAGACCCGCCACACACCACGCTCGCTCCATGCCATAGTTGAGCGTGCTCTCCAGGCGGTACGTGCTTGAGTGCCAGATCCGCACGGTGCCTGAGAATCAGTGACAACAACAGGCAGTGCCATAGTGTCAGGGTGGATGGCACACTTAGAAATCACTTTCATATGTGTTTATGAAAATAATTAGATTATTTCAAAATCAAGAAGAATATTTTAATTTTGGAACAATAACGTATGTGTTTATATTTATGATCATCCAGGCACTAAAAATGTTAATAAAAAGTAAAATGCAGTCAGATACACTTAAATAGTGCATTTTCTTACACAATTTAACTATAGCACACTGAAAAATATAGATGCAATTTATGAAACAAACTTTTGGCCAAAGCAGTGTGTAGAGAAGCACACTTGTAGAAGAAGGCCAGGGTGAGATTGAAAAAGAAAAGCCATAATGCTAATACATAGGTCAGGGGGACAAAGCAAAAGAGAAAGTATCTTTGTTAGGTTCTACTATTAAACTTTTATTGAGTCAATTAGCATAATGCAATGTTTCAAAAGGACACAGCTATTACTTTATAGCAGAACTGACCATCGCACATCGGAACTCACCGTCCTCTGAGCCGGTGATAATGATAGGCAGTTCTGGGTGGAAGCTCACACAGGACACATTCTGGGCGTGTCCCTCCAATGTTTGGACACATGTCTTATTCTGGTGGGAGAAGAGAGGTTGCAGGGTTGCCAATTATAGGTGCTCTCTGAAATATTACTCCTTTATCATCAAGGAGAGCAGAATCATCCATAAAAAAGAAATAATACATTAAGATTATAATAATGATACAGAAAAACTTGTAAAAGTGATAAAGCGCCCATTAAGAGAATTATCTGCCTGCATTATCAGGATTCATTTATCCTGCGTTTTATGCACCTACTCAATGAACGATGCACATCGGTGAACATCGGTGCATCAAGTGAAAAGTAAAACTAGGTTTACTTAAGAATCACATGTCTGCAGCTATGTCTTTCTGTTAATGTAATGTACAAATTGTATTTTCGCTGTGATGCACGTCGCCTTGGAGAAAAGCGTCTGCTAAATGAATAAATGTAAATCAGAATCAGAACGAGCTTTACTGCCAAGTATGTTCGCACATACAGGGAATTTGTCTTGGTGACAGGAACTACCACAGCACAGACAGAATGACAGTGACAAGACAGGTGAAAAGATAGAGTATGTGAGCAAGGGATAAAAAATATTTAAAAATATAAAGTACCCAATATACAAAAATGTACTACAACTGAAAATAGTCAAGATATAATTGTGATGTTATCCTAAATTGTAAAATAAGTCATGGAGTAAAAAATGCCAATTTAGCTGCTGTGTTTCTCTGTTGGGACATTCTCATATATCCAGCCACCACCAGCTTGCTGCCTCCTACTGCGCCAGCAGTACCTGGTAGTCCCAGATCTTCACCAGTCGGTCGTCCGCACCAGAAATGAGGTACGGCTTGTCTCCCCCGCTGTAGTAGTCAATGCAGTTGACACCCTTCTCATGACCCTCCAGGGTGAAGTTGGGCGAAGATGAGCCAAGCTGCCAGACCTGGAAGAGTGGTAAAAACCACACAAAGGATGATATTTACACATCATCACCTGTGTTAATGAGTCTTTACAGGTCACCAGGGACCACAGAAAGAGGGTGCTTACCTTGATGGTTCTGTCGAGAGAGGCGCTAGCAAACTGGTTGTTGTCCTTGGGGTTGATCACTATCTGCATCACGTAGTGGGTATGGCCCTCAAAAACTTGGCTGCAGGACCACTTTTTGTCCCAGTCCCACAGCTTGATGAGCATGTCATCTGAACATGTGTAGGAGATCGATAAATCAAGGAGCAGCAGAACTAGGCTACCACCACACTTATGCTTTCTCTGAGCTTGCTATGGAAACATCTCAGAAGAAAACAAACATTGCACAGATTCAGAAATCTAAGTAATCAAAAATGATTGTCCAATTTAAACATTTTGAAATCAACATACTATAACTGTACTATGCCTACAGAAGTGAAAAGCGTAACTCAGTTTTATGTTAGTTCAACCATGTGATTAATGTTTACAAATAGCTATTGAATGAAAACATGCAGATTCTGACAATGTCTGCCGTTCAGGTTCATGGACAGGATGTGAGACGTGCTACTTTCCATACCACTGCTTGTAAGAATGAAGGGCTGCGTCGGGTGCACAGCAATGCAGCGAATGTAGTCGGAATGGGCCTCGAACATATGCACACGTTCCAGCGTGTTGTAGTTGAACACGCGGATCTGCATGTCGTCCTGTGAGAACAGAAAACAGGTGTGGTGATGATGGGCTGTGGTGTGAAGCAGCACTGCTGCGTATCAGTGGGTGAGAAGGATGAGGACTCACTGCTCCTGTGATGACCCAGTTCTTCCTCGCTACAAACTTGGAGGCCCTCACGGGGAGATCGCACACTTCAAATGTTTTCACCAGTGTCTACGGGAAGTGGCAGCAGGTGGGGAAAAAAAAATAGTTAAGAAGAAGCCTGTATAGAGCCTTAATCGGCAGCTCCCACAGCTCACTGCATGTTCTGAAGAGGCACCCACCTGTGTCTCATGGTTCCACACACACACGCTGCCATTGTAGAGACTGGCCAGCATCCATGGCTCAGTGGGATGCAGGTCCACGCTTTTCACGCGGTCCGAGCGGGCCGTCAGCTTCCGCTTGATGTCTAGTCGGAGAGGCTGTTGAGCGCAGTCAGGTTAGTGGAAACAAAAGCGCCAGTGGGTATCCTAACTACCTGTCCCTGACTCCCAGGGATTCATTAACGCGCGAATAACAAATCTTCCCAAAGTCAGACCGCTAACTATATGACCACATATCATCTGAATACCCAGTAAGTGGAGGGAACTCACACTGGGTCACTGTAAATAAGAGTAATTAAGCATTATACTCATAGATATACTCATATAATGTGTGAGTGACAAAGAGAGTGTGTTCCACTGATTTATGGATGAGTGACCCAAGTAGTGTATCTAGCCAGTGCAAGTCACCGCCGTGAATGTGTGTGGGCTGATAACACTAACCTAGTTCACTGGAAGTCGCTGTGGAGAAAGGCGTCTGCTCAATAAATAAATGTAATATAAACGTAATGGAATTACTTAGTAAGTTACTGTACCAAAACCATTTACTCTGCCAGTCAGCTGGACTGTGAAAGTCTGTCCTAGGCTAGGCTATATATATATATATCAGCAAAAACAACTTTACACTTCATTAGCTGATTCCACTCAGTTAAACTAGCTGTTGTTGTGAGGAAGCTGGTGGTTGACTTGATGCAGGTAAATCGGTTCTGAAACAGCTCTAGACGACTACTACTTCAAGTAGTACTCCAGTAGTAGTACTTGTTCTGGGGTCATTCGTGTATCAGGTCTGTAACGCTAAATAATAACATGAAAAGTAAATACCTCGGACCGCTCGGATTACATCGTAAAATAGGCACCGCCGCGTCAGAGGAAATATGGCCCAGACAGAGACACAGTCCAAAAGAGACTGAAGACACGTCCACACGACCACGTCCAAAGCAGCGCAGGGCCCGTTTTCCACCATAACAACAACGGCTGAGTGAGAGGTTCCTGTCAGGCTCGCTGCGGCAGCACTTCAGCCTTCAGTGAGTAAAACACCACTGCAAGTACAGCGAGTATCAAAAGAAATACAAATTTATACGTTCTTACCATGATTTCAGGCACCGGCGACTGACTTCAGAGTATCCGGATCCCCTGCGCTCCTCTTCGCTGCATCAGCTTCCGTGGCTTCGGTAGACGTGGAGCTTCCGTCGCCTCGCGAGACTCAATGGGCGCCGACGAGACTTGGAGAGATTTCGTCACAAAATTTACCGTAATACCTATAATAGAAGTAAAATCATGCTATCGCAACGCGCTGCGAGAGGATCTTGTATAAATACGGTTTTACAGGTGAACGGAGCGAGATCCGTGACATTTAAAAACTCATGAAAACGATTTTCTTTTCGTGATATTTTGTTTTACAGACAACTTGTACTCTCATGTGAAGTATAGTGTGCTCTGATCCCCTTAACGTACCATGCTCATCTTATTGTTATACATACATGATACATACTGTACAGTTAATGTAGTTTTACCGTCTATTTATAGACACACACACACACACACACACATTTTCAGAACCGCTTGTCCCTTACGGGGTCACGGGGAACCGGAGCCTAACCCGGCAACACAGGGCGTAAGGCCGGAGGGGGAGGGGACACACCCAGGACGGGACGCCAGTCCGCCGCAAGGCACCCCAAGCGGGATTCGAACCCCAGACCCACTGGAGAGTAGGACTGCAGTCCAACCCACTGCGCCACTGCGCTACCGCACTCCCTCTATTTATAGACATTAATCTGAAAATACATTTTTTAAACACGTATTTGTCATCGAAAATATTTTTTTTCTTCATTATAAAATGTACTGTTTAATACATTTCAGTGTAAGGATGTCCATATACAATATATTGCATAACATATTTAACTGTCTTGCATACTTTAAATATGAAAAGTAGAACTTAATGGGGAAAATCATTTATTCATAAATTAAAATTGCCACATAAATTAAAATTTAAACTATAAATTAAAATAAATTTTAAATTATTTATTAAAATAATTTTTATGTACATATCGCTGCTGTGATTTACTGTATGTCAGTAATGTGGCTGATGGACAGATTTATGAAAATATTTTCACATAATAAAATGATTGACCTAGAAGCAACCCCAACGTGATAGAAAACATCCATATTTTTTATTTTTGTAAGGAGCTAAATCAATGCGGTTCCATAATGTGAAAGAGAAAACCAAAGTTCATTGTGTCACTGAGATTTTAAAAGATTTTTACACTTATTTGATAGATTAAAATAGAAAAATAAAGGAAAAAGCTGTGAAATCCCAACTCATCTCAACATTTGCATTTCCAAAACTTTGTACCTGAGTGCTTATTTTTCTCAAAGGTCAATACACTGTGGTGTACTTTGACAGGGATCTTATCAGACATTTAGATGTTTTTAAAGGTGTGCTTAAAACTGTACATGCCTTTCACTTAAGTCTGCACGTTATTTTAATAGTTTTTTATTTTATTCATCAGCCCTTTTACACACCTGTCCCTCCTTGCTCTCATTCATACACACATACATTAATTCCTTTAACTAACACTTTTCTCCAGAGAAGCTTATAATGTTAAGCTTCTTAAAATTATTTACCCATTTACAGAGCTGGGTAATTTTACTGGAGAGATTTTTACTGTAAGTACCTGGAGAAGGGATTTTAACCTATGGATGTAGCTTCCTATAGCTGCCCAGATAAAACTGAAGAGCCTGGTTATGGCCTACAAATGCATCAATAGAACTGCTCCCAGATATCTACAGGACTTGATCATCCACTACACCCCAACCAGACTGCTTCGCTCTTCCACATCTGCCCACTTGATGGTCCCACGCATGAAAGTTGAAAACACGGATGTTCTCGGTTCTGGTTCCGTCGTGGTGGAACGACCTCCCCCTTTCACTCAGAACTGCTGAATCTCTGCTCACATTTAAAAAGGGTCTGAAAACTCACCCCTTCCAGACCCACTTCACCCATCATCTCTTAAGTTCATGTAGGGTGTAAATGTTCATGCACCATAACTTTAAGATCGGTCCCAGATAAACCTTTACACAGCTACTCCTGTAATTTAATGTAAAAGTTTATATGTATCTCAAAAAAATTATTACTAGGAAGGTGATCAGGACTTGTCGATATTGGGATAAAGTTTGAGGGGGGTGTGGTGGCACAGTGGGTTGGGCCACAGTCCTGCTCTCCGGTGGGTCTGGGGTTCAAGTCCCGCTTGGGGTGCCTTGCGACGGACTGGCATCCCGTCCTGGGTGTGTCCCCTCCCCCTCCGGCCTTACGCCCTGTGTTACCGGGTAGGCTCCGGTTCCCCGTGACCCTGTATGGGACAAGCGGTTCTGAAAATGTGTGTGTGTGTGGGATAAAGTTTTATGCAGCTACTCGTGTGATGAACATTGGTGCATATGGTGGAAAGAAATTAACTGTATTTAAGAATCACACGTCTGCAACTATGTCTCTTTCTCCTAACGTAACGAACACACTGTATTTTCTATGAGATGTACATCACTTTGGAGAAAAGCCTCTGTTAAATATATAAATGTAAATGTACATAATGAAACCTGCAACCTTTGGGTTCAAAGGCACTAGCTCTTACCACTACACTACCAGCTGCCCCCGCACACACACACACGCACACACACGCACACTTGCACCACAATGACAGATGATGAAGCACACTGCAGGTGAAAGGCTTCCTAAGGGGGCAACCTACTTTACCACAGTTTTCTGCTGCGACGGAGCTCACTTTTCTCTTTTACGATTGAAAATCTGAGAACCTTTCCATGGGATTTTAGAGACCTGTCCCATATTGGAGCGATGAACCTAAAAGTACACATTTCACATTTTCAGAACCGCTTGTCCCATACGGGGTCGCGGGGAACCGGAGCCTACCCAGTAACACAGGGCGTAAGGCCGGAGGGGAGGGGACACACCCAGGACGGGACACCAGTCCATCACAAGACACCTCACGCAGGACTCAAACCCCAGACCCACCGGGGAGCAGGACTGTGGCCCAACCCACTGCACCACCGCACCCCCATAACTTAAAAGTAACTAAAGTACAAAACACACATAATTGAATACATCGATATTTTTAAAAACGTGCTCCATGCATGCCCTTGGCTCTTCAGTGTGACAATGTGGAGCAATCATTGGACCCACGACTCTCAGATCCCCACCCAAACGTTACACATCCACCAGAGTGTTTCGCCGTTGAAAACCGGCAGCGAGGGCCGAAAGCATCCTTTGTGCATGCACAAATCACACTGCCAAGCAGACTTTGGCCTTTATTAAAATTTAATGCAGCTTCTTTAGATAAATATTTATAAACATGAGCGCTCTGTGTGTCTTTTACTTCTTCTTGAACACTTGGTGGCAAACCACATCTCCGCAGGTCAGCTCCTGAAAGGCAGGGGAGAAGAGCGAATGGCCTCTGACCGTTAGTCACAAAATCCGTGTTGCGTTTCCAGGTGTGACAGCACTCCTTCAGAGGCTTAATCCTCCATTTTCACCGCATTGCTACCGTGCTCATGCCTTTGCTTTTCAAATGAACATGGCCGAGGGAAATTTCTGCTCACCAGGTGCAGCAAGTCCCCCTCAATCCAGTGTTTCCAGCCCCGGCCAGGTTTCTCCCCCTTCTGTGTGCACACCAGCTTGTCTCCATCCCAGGTCACCAGGGTCTGGAAAAGAGGTCACAAAGCATCCTGAGGAATCTGGGACCACCTGGATTTTCCATAAGGAGGTGTGAGAGGATACAAATGGAGGAGAACCAGACACATGTCAGGTATGTGTGCTTCAGGTGGTCCGGAAGACCCTACCTTGACCACCCTGTTATCCAAGCCCTTGGTGTGCTCATCAAACTCCACTCCAACCGTGAAGTTCAGGTCGTAGTTCCGGAAAGTACTCAGCGTCTTGGTCTCAAACTTGTCCCCATCCTGGACAAACACCTTGGTCTGAGTCAGATGGAGGGCAATCTTACGGGTGGCAAAGTCAATATCTGAGGTGAACAGGGAAAAAAAAAATCCTCCATTTATCACGGCACATATTTTGATCACTCTGCAGCGCAACGATCCGTATTTTCCGACAATTATACAGGGCTGCGCCGGCGTACGGTCTTCCAACTTACTTTGAAGGGTAAATATATTTTGCTGCGCTTTTAACAGCGGGCTTGGAAAACATCTTGATATTCACACCATATTTTGCAAAGATGAAAACTCAATTCCATATTTTACATTTTTATTACCTCTTTATTTACCCTTTCAAATTATGTCCTTTCCACCTCCACGTCGGCGTAATTTACACGCGCCTGGTGGGAACGAAGGCGCCGAAATGAAAGTTTCGAGTTTCGCGAGGGAGGGGGGTGCCATGAATTGCAGATAAACTGCTGAATAATGAAGGGGCCCCACTTTATAATCAATGCCTTGTGGAGCTGCGGATTGGTTGGGTTGGGGTGGGGTGGGGAGGGGGTCGACGCTGTATTGGGGTGACACGCAAAGCCTGGCCTAATTTTTCTCACTGGGATAAAAATGCAGAAAAGGCCGGATCGATATTTATTCCACGTGGTAATGAGCAGAATCCATTGGTGCGCCGAAGGTTAAGCTGCGACGACAGGTGCTCAATAAGTAAATGGAGCAACTCCGGCGACCCTCCGCTCCGTGTTTTTCTCTCCCCTGATTTATTTATTTACCCTGGATTGGTGATTTTATTATTATTATTTTTTTTTCCCCGTTGCGAGAGCAGTAAAAGCAGAGTCTTACCCAGAACTTTCATGTATTCTTCAAAGTTCTCGTTTTTCACCATCTCCCAGCGTCCGTTGTAGTCGGCAGGCATCTCGAAGCGACGGGGCGAGAGGAGGTGGTGTCTGGACCGTAAACGTGGAGAGAAACGGGGGAGGAGGCGCGCATACACTCCCGACTCCTTTTATACAGGCAGGTCTCTACTGTGGTAATGCGAACCCGGGTGCGGAGGTCGGACGATAAGGCACTTTATTGCTCTGGGCCTCTTAAGTTGTGCGGCAGGGTTGTTGTCTACATTGCGCAATGAATTATTAATTCTAATCGCAAGCAGACGTGGTGGAAGCTCGGCAGTCTAAACAAGAACGGTCGCCGACACAGAGGCCTTTGAGTAAATGCCTCGTCCAGTTTCTTTTTTCTTTTTTTGACGCTGTTTGGACACAGGTGCAAAGCAGTCGTGCTTTAGCACGCAGCCCGGAGATGGGTCTCGGGTTCGAGCGAGCACCTCTAAAGGCGTCCTAAAGAGGCCGACGGTATGCAGGCTATGCTCTGTTTGCCAGTCAGTGCCGCAGTGCTTTCGAAGGACTGCTTAGGAGGAACGCTGATTTGTAATGCAAGCACTTTGCTAAACCGCCTCCTTGCAAGGAATTATGGGATCTTTCTTGACCAGTGTCCCCTGTGTCATTTATTATGAGGAGTTCATTCAAGGTTCTCTTTGTTGTTGGGGTTCTTGTTAAAGCCGCCATGCGTCGTGATACGAGCACCTCCAGGGGAGTGGCTGGTGGAGAGGTCACCGAGTTTGAATCCCACCTCCTACTGGTGTATCCAAAGGTAGAGGTTATACAAAATGCAAATTAATGTGATTGCAGCAACCAGCTGGATTTCACAGTGGAACAAGTTGAGGCCGGATCTTATTTCTAAAGGTTGTGAATAGTTTTGTGTTCAGGGAAGTATTGGAAAAATTATAGCTGGGGGGGCAGTAGAGTTAAACAGAGGGTCGAATCGCAACAGGGCTTTTGGTAACTGTGCAGCATATTCAGCAAAGACCACATGAATTTCACATTTACTTATTTAGCAGATGCTTTTCTCCAAAATGACTTCCAGTGAACTCAATGTAGTGTTAACAGTCCATCCATCCATCCATCTTCCTCCGCTTCTATCCGGGGCCGGGTCGCGGGGGCAGCAGTCCGAGCAGAGTCCTCCAGACTTCCCTCTCCCCGCACACCACCTCCAGTTCCTCTGGGGGAACCCCAAGGCGTTCCCAGGCCAGCCGGGAGACATAGTCTCTCCAACGTGTCCTGGGTCTGCCCCGAGGCCTCCTCCCAGTGGGACAAGCCCGGAGCACCTCCCCAGGGAGGCGTCCAGGAGGCATCCGGAACAGATGCCCGAGCCACCTCAACTGGCTCCTCTCGATGCGGAGGAGCAGCGGCTCTACTCCGAGCTCCTCCCGGGTGACTGAGCTCCTCACCCTATCCCTAAGGGTGCGCCCAGCCACCCTGCGGAGGAAACTCATTTCTGCCGCTTGTATCCGCGATCTCATTCTTTCGGTCATGATCCAGAGTTCATGACCATAGGTGAGGGTAGGAATGTAGATCGACCGGTAAATTGAGAGCTTCGCCTTACGACTCAGCTCCCTCTTCACCACAACAGACCAGTACAATGACCGCATTACTGCGGACGCCGCACCGATCCGTCTGTCAACCTGCCGCTCCATTTTTCCCTCACTCGTGAACAAGACCCCGAGATACTTAAACTCCTCCACCTGAGGGAGGAGCTCCCCCCTAACCCGGAGGGGGCAATCCACCTTTTTCCGACTGAGAACCATGGCCTCGGATTTGGAGGTGCTGATTCTCATCCCCGCCGCTTCGCACTCGGCTGCAAACCTCCCCAGTGCACGCTGCAAGTCTTGACTTGATGAAGCCAACAGGACCACATCGTCCGCAAAAAGCAGAGACGAGATCTCGCGGCCACCAAAACAGACACCCTCCGTTCCCTGACTGCGCCTAGAAATTCTGTCCATAAAAATAATGAACAGAATCGGTGACAAAGGGCAGCCCTGGCGGAGTCCAACATGCACCGGGAACAGGTCTGACTTACTGCCGGCAATGCGAACCAAGCTCCTGCTCCAGTCATACAGGGAACAAACAGCCCGTAGCAACGAGCCCCGAACCCCATAATCCTGAAGTACCCCCCCACAGGATGCCACGAGGGACACGGTCGAATGCCTTCTCCAGGTCCACAAAACACATATGGACTGGTTGGGCAAACTCCCACGAACCCTCCAACACCCTAGTGAGGGTATAGAGCTGGTCCAGTGTTCCACGGCCAGGGCGAAAACCGCATTGCTCCTCCTGAATCCGAGGTTCGACTATCGGTCGGATTCTCCTTTCCAGTACCCTGGCATAGACTTTCCCAGGGAGGCTAAGGAGTGTGATCCCCCTGTAGTTGGAACACAATCTCCGGTCCCCCTTCTTAAAAAGAGGGACCACCACCCCGGTCTGCCAGTCCAGAGGCACCGTTCCCGAACTCCACGCGATGCTGCAGAGGCGTGTCAGCCAAGACAGCCCCACAACATCCAGAGACTTGAGAAACTCGGGGCGGATCTCATCCACCCCCGGAGCCTTGCCACCGAGGAGTTTTTTGACTACCTCAGCAACTTCAGCCAGGGTAATGGACGAGTCCCCCTCCAAGTCCCCAGCCTCAGCTTCCTCTACGGAAGGCATGTCAGAGGGATTGAGGAGATCCTCAAAGTACTCCTTCCACCGCCCGAGGACATCCTCAGTTGAGGTCAGCAGCGCGCCACTTCCACTGTAAACAGTGTTCGTGGAACACCGCTTCCCCCCTCTGAGTCGCCGGACGGTTTGCCAGAATCTCTTTGAGGCCGACCGAAAGTCTTCCTCCATGGCCTCACCGAACTCCTCCCAGGCCCGAGTTTTTGCCGCAGCGACTGCCAGAGCCGCGCTCCGTTTGGCCCGTCGGTACCTGTCAGCTGCTTCAGGAGTCCCATGAGCCAGCCAGGCCCGATAGAACTCCTTCTTCAGCTTGACGGCATCCCTTACTTCCGGTGTCCACCACCGTGTTCGGGGATTGCCGCGACAGGCGCCGGAGACCTTATGGCCGCAGCTCCGAACCGCCGCACCGACAATGGAGGAGCGGAACATAGTCCATTCAGACTCAATGTCCCCCACCTCCCTCGGGACCTGGTTGAAACTCTGTCGGAGGTGGGAGTTGAAGACCTCTCTGACAGGGGCCTCCGCCAAACGTTCCCAACCGACCCTCACTATGCATTTGGGCCTGCCAGGTCTGTCCAGCTTTTTCCCCCGCCATCGAATCCAACTCACCACCAGGTGGTGATCAGTTGACAGCTCAGCCCCTCTCTTTACCCGAGTGTCCAAGACATATGGCCGAAGGTCAGAAGAAACGACTACAAAGTCGATCATCAACCTCCGACCTAGGGTGTCCTGGTGTTAACAGTCCAAACACCTTATTCACCACAGTGACTTACACTGCTAGATACACTCCTTACAATGGATCACTCATCCAGACGTCAGTGTAACACACACACACTCTGTCACTCACACACTATGCATGAACCTGAACAGCATGTCTTTGGACTGTGGGAGGAAACCAGAGCACACAGAGGAAACCCATGCAGACACGGGGAGAACACGCCAACTCCATACAGACTGAGTGGGGATTGAACCCATGTCTTCTCGCACCTCCCAGGTGCTCTGAGACAGCGGCGCTACTTTTTGTGCCACCACTGCTGCGGAAATGCAAAGAATTATGGAAATTACCAGACCTGTACCATGTTCCTCTCCGTGTTTCGGAGCTCAAAGTGGAACTGGTGTTAGTGAAACACACATTCAAAAGCAGCTGTTTATGACAGACAATTAAGCACATTTGCTTCTCTGCTTCGCTCCCATTTAGCTTTTTTGCATCTGGCCTCCAAAGAAGCGTCAGCTAAATGAATAAATGTAAATAAGCCATACAATATGTATTTCAGCTTTTTCCCTTTTATTCTTTTTCATGACAAGTATGTAAAGCATTTCATATGTCACATGGACAGCAGGAGACATAGCAGTTAGAGCTCTGACAGCTGGCAGGGTCTTGGTTTGAGCCACACCTTATCATTTACATTTATTCATTTAGTTGACACTTTTCACCAATGCAGCATACAATTATTACCTACTGATAATTATTTACCTATTTTCACAGCTGGGTAACTTTACTGAAGCACACACACACATACACTTTCTGAACCACTTGTCCCATACAGGGTCACAGGGAACTGGAGCCTAACCCAGCAACTCAGGACATGAGGCTGGAGGGGGAGGGGACACACCCAGGACAGGATGCCAGTCCATTGCAAGGCGCCCCAAGTGGGACTTGAACCCCAGACCCACCAGAGAGCAGGACCCAGTCCAACCCACTGTGCCACCGCACCCCCCGTTTACTGAAGCTGTTTAGGGTTAGTATCTTGCTCAAAGGTACTACAGACAGAGGTAGAGATCAAACCTGTAACCTTTGGATCGAAAGGAACGAATGCTAACCACTACGCTGCCAGCTGTCTCCAAGGTGCTCACCTTGAACTGAAAGAGTAAAAATGACACTACTGTATAAATTGCTAAATCAAAATAAGTAGCGGGGGGGGGGGGGGGGGGGGGAGAGCAGCGATGCAGCGGGTTTGGCCTGTGCCTGCTCTCTGGTGGGTCTGGGGTTCAAGTCCTGCTTGGGATGCCTTGCAATGGACTGGCATCCTGTCCTGGGTGTGTCCCCTCCTCCTCCAGCCTCGCGCCCTGTGCTGCAGGGTTAAGCTCCGGCTCGCCGCGACCCTGCTTGGGACAAGCACTTTCAAACTGTGCGTGTGTGATATAAGTAGCTTCACGTACAAACCTTACATTGTAAGTCAGCTGCAAATAATATCAAATTATAATAGCATAACATTAAATAATGACTAATAATAATAGAGTGCTTCAGCGTAAGCTTTGCCGCTGGTGACTTTCAATCGCTCTGTGCATCACGATTCCCAAGATGAAACTTAGGGAACTTTCCAGAAAGATGGAGTCTCACCCTGGCCCTGTGTGCGTTGATTTCAGTGTCATCTATAGTTATATTTTGATGCGTTGACAGGGTAGATGAGGATGTCTGCTATATTACCGATGGGATATAGTTGCTGAGGTCTGACAATTTTTGCCGCTTTGACTGTGTCCTTGCAGCATTTCTGCCCCAACTCCAGAATTATAAGTGACTCATTAAAATGCATGAGGAATGTATGAGCAAATTGAGCTATTGATGATCTGCTGACATTTGATCGCTCTGCATTTGCGCTCCATGATGATCCCACGGGGAACGGCGAACGGCGAGTAAACAGTTTTCACCATCGCCCGTGCCGGCGTCCCGTTCTCTATCAAATCTGAGGAGCGCCCCCCCCACTTGTCCATGCAGACCCGTCCTCGGGAGTGGGACGCCGGCTCATTTGAATAAACACAGAACTGGGATTACTTCTCTGGTTCTCTTCATCGGAACGAGCCTCTTCTGTTATGCGTCCGGCACAAAGCTCCCGGCGAGTTCCAGATTCGCAGATGCCTCTGCTGCTGGCCTATTTGGAGAAAATAAGTTCTTAATAGCCCCTAGAAAGTGCCATAAAGACAGCAACGTTCATTCAGAGGGGTCCAAGGTCACCAAGTATATACCCCGGTCTATCAATGAGGCGATAAGCCTCGAGGCAAGAGGAGCTGGACTCTTGAGGCTTTGCTTATCTCTGGGCTGACGTGTCGTCCTCGACACCCCGCTGTCCTTTGAATCGTCCTGGCGTGACACCTGGCACTCAGATGGGCGGGGCCATGTTACCTCTGAGCTGCCCTATTGGTCTATATGACACACGTGACGAACAGAAGCAGTGAGCACAGAAGCTTGAAAAGCGCTGTCCTAATTTTTTACTTTTTACGTACTTGCAAAGGATTGTATGGCGGTGCAGCAGATCGCACCTGGTGCTTCCTGGGTCCTGGGCTGTGCCTTGGTCTCGGGATCGAATCTGGATCAGTCTGCGTGGAATTTGCACGTTTTCCCATGTTCACCTATTATTCCACCAGGTGCTCTGGTTTCCTCCCACAGTCCAAAGACATGTGTTTCAGGTGGACTGGTTACTCTCAAATTGCCCTTTGGGCAATGAAGGTGTGTAAGTGAATGAGTGTGTGTGGTTGCCCACTGGCGGACTGGTGTTCCTTCCATAGGCTCAATACACCCATAACCCTAAATTCACAATCACCTAATGAATATGGGGAAAAGCTCATGTTATTTATACTAATGCCTGGCTGTCAGGTGCAAATGTCTTATCAGAAAGGAGGTGTTAATCGTCCGGCCTACACTAACACGCTTCCCATCTGGATAAGACTGTCAGCTCTGTGAACTGAAAGTGATCTGAGGGTTATTGACACACTTTACCCAAAATAAGCCTGCAGGGATAAGACCAGAACTCTGTGAAGCTGGCCACCCTTACAAAGAGCACAAACAAAAAAAAAATCCCCCGTGTTTCGTTAGTGCTGCGTTTCTGCAGTTTTTGCAGTGAAAATTAGAATTTGCCCTCTTTTTGTTTTCCACATAATTGCAATTTCTATTTTACAGCTGTGACGTCGCTCAGCCGCCCTACAACAGCACAGGGACCTCAGATGGCTTATTCATTTCTGACTGTTTGTGCCATTTAAAGTACCATCGCATCTCTCTTTTAACCCTTTGAGATATTTATTTGCATTTTTATTTTCAGACTGTGATGCCACTCAAACCCCTTCTTCAAAAGATGCCCTGGACAGCATGATGTACAGCAATTTTTGACCAATATGTAATATTTCAGCCTTAAGTAACATACTTGAAAAGGTAGTGTTTCTACTATGAAATAATTTTGATTAAAAATAAATAAATAAATAAACTATTTTGGGGATGTTTCAGTCAGGTTTTCCTACAAGTATTGAGACTGCTCTACTAAAACTAAAAAAAGTCCGAGACTCACTGCCAGTAGTAGAGTTCTATGGGTTCTTTTGGATCTCGGTTGAGCTTTTGACATCAAAGACCACTGCATATTACTACATTGTCTGGAAAGTTGGGTTGGTCTTCGTGGTGCTGTGCTTAACTGGTTTCAGACATACCTAACAGACAAAAAATTCTTTAATTTAGGTGATCATGTGTCTGAAAATAAGTATGTTGCATGTGGTGTTCCACAGGGATCAATTCTTGGTCCTATTCCTTTTTTCCTTATACATATACATATATATATAATGCTTCCACTCTGAAAAATTATTTGTTTCATTATTTATTCGGGACAGCTGGTAGTGTAGTGGTTGGCGCTGCTGCCTTTGGCCCCAAGGATCGCAGGTTTGCATCTCACCTCCTGCTGTAGTATGCCTGAGCAAGGTATTTACCCTAAATTGCTCAAGCTTAAATTGCTTAACAGGGTAAGTGAATTTAATTTATAAAAGTAAATTTAATTATCTATTTCTATTTCAATATTACCATTATAGGGGGTGCGGTGGCGCAGTGGGTTGGACCGCAGTCCTGCTTTCCGGTGGATTTGGTGTTCGAGTCCTGCTTGGGGTGCCTTGTGATGGACTGGCGTCCCGTCCTGGGTGTGTCCCCTCCCCTTCTGGCCTTACGCCTTCTGTTACCGGGTAGGCTCCAGGTCCCCGCGACCCCGTATGGGACAAGCGGTTCTGAAAGTGTATGTGTGTATTACCATTATTATGGTGACAACTTCCACAGCTATGTAGACAACACACGATTATATAATATTTCAGTTGTGCCTCTTTTTATTCTTCTGATTTTGTTTTTGAGATATTATAATTAATTCGTTTCAGGCTGCGATGTCATTTATTCCCCAACAGCACATGGACCCCAAACTGGGCCTATTCATATGTCACCATTTGTGCTGTTCATAAGTATCATTGTATCTCTGTTACAATTTCAGATATTCATTTTTATCTCTTTTTTTTTCATTCTGTGACATCATTCAGCCCCCCTGCAACAGCACAGGGACCCCAAAACAGGCTTATCCGCTTGTGTCCATTTTTGCGGCTTAAAACAAACACCTTTTACTTTTTGAGATATTAATTATTGCTAATGGGCAAAGCAAGATTATTAGAGAGAGACGGGCATCTGAAAGTTCGTGGACATCGCAGCTGATCGATGACACTATTCACGGCTTTTCCATTTTATCCTCTGCAAATCCTTTAATGCAGCTGCTGTCAGCAATCGCTCACAGGCGTCTCTCCCAGAATCTACTGGGAGAAAGAAGACTCAAATGCCACGGGTGTGTTAGTGCAGCGTGGAGGCCTGGCGAGTTAACAAATCTATTGGCAGTAATTAAGTTTAATAGGGCCGAGCCGGCGAGCGGGTTACATGAAGCTTTTATGGCCATCGCTCAATACTGCGTTGTTGTATTTATTATCCCAAAGGGGGGCTGCGTTGTGTTCTGCCGCCACTTGGGGACAGTGTTGTCATCCCGTTTGTCACAAGTGTCCTCGCCAGACGTCTCCGCCGGTCCCTTTTCAACAGCGGCAGCGGTTCCTTCATTTCAGCAAATACCAAAATGATTTGTCAGTGTGCGGTACTTTGCATTATCTACTTCAAACAGTGTTTTGGAAAATGACACCGTTCTCAGTCTTCCGCTGTAATAAATGGGTTTTCGGCCCCAAATCCATGCGGGAATTAGGCAAAGAGGCGTGACGGCTGTGGGTTTCATGCTATTCAGCCTTATCATATATGTTGCATGTGTTACAGACTGGACCCTAGTAGCGTAGCAGTCCTGAGATGGGTCCTGAACCTGGCAAATTTACATTTATTTATTTAACAGACCCTTTTCTCCAAAGTGACACCCAATGAACTCTATGTAGTGTTATCAGCCCACACACCTTATTCATCACAGCGACTTACATCACTAGATACACTACTTACACTGGTCACTTATCCATACATCAGTGGAACACACACACTATGGGGAACCTGAACAGCATGTCTTTGGGAGGAAACCAGAGCACCTGGAGGAAACCCATGCAGACACAGGGAGGACATGCAAACTCCACATAGACTGAGCAGGGATCAAACCTAGGTCCTCTTGCATCACCCAGGTGCTGTGAGACAGCAGTGTTACTCACTGTGCCACCATGCCACCCGTAAATTAAAGAATCTAATGAACTAGACCAGACGACAGACTTTCTGATACTGAGAAAAGGTGTTGGAGGTACCCCCCCGGTGGCCCTTGCAGCGTGAAGACCCTTCTTTGGACCGGGCAGTGCAGAATCAGCAGGACAGGTGTGCCATGAACCCCCCCCCCTTACGGTTATTAATGGTCTTACAATGGGGTGATTTATTTCCCATTAATAATGCATCACGCAGACACTCCGTAGATCGGGGAAGTCTCCGCCGTGGGAGTGTTTATAAAGTGCCCATCTCTCACCATGGCAAGGTGATCACTCAAGGTGCCATTAGTTCCTGATTAAATGGAGAAATGGAAATAACTGGTGAGCCATGCATTATTAACACTATATCGCGCGTGTGAACGGGTGGGGGGTTGTCCAGGTGTGTGACAGGAACGCAGGGGGTCCCTCACTTTCAGTTCCAGAAATTGCTTCATTAAACACTGGTTTTGTACATTCTGTGTGTTGGAGGTTTGCCGTTGTAACAAGCAGCAGAGCAATTTCAGGACTTCCAATGAAGGTACAGTTATTTTACACCAGATAAGATCAGCGAAATACCGACCTATGAAAACTAGCATCCTGTCTCTACGTCAGCAGGTCTGCACATTGAGAACTGCTCATGGTGCCAACAGGGTGGTCTAAACCTCATCTGGTACTCGGACCACCAGCGCATTGCTCTTCCTCCCACTTCCATGGCGTGGAAGTTTTTTGTTTTCCTCTCCTCAGTTGCCAGATGCCTTATTTCAGTGCAATTTATTAGCATCTGTCTTTGGTTTTTTATTCGCTACCCTGTGTCACTCTGTAATGACTACCATTTGAAATATGTTTTGAACTGTTAAACGATGTTCATTGCCGTGTCAGAATGAATGTCGGATGAAGCTTCATTTCATCCTGGACTGTCATCTGCAGGTTGCCTTGCAACCTTTGAATAGCTACAGTATTTTAACTTACGTAAAACTGTGTATTTAAGTTGGTTTAGACAAAGACATCTACAAACTAAATAATAATAACAACAAAGAAACAAAGAAGCAAACAAAATAAATAGTAATAAAGATAACATTTATTTATTTTTCTCTCCACAGGCATAACTGGGCATCAGGTACTGTTGTGGTTACAGTCACTGCCTCCCTTGGACCTCCTATTTTGGTGCCCTTAAGTCAAGGTGTTTACCCCGAATTGATGCAGTAAAAATTACCCAGTTGTATAAATGGGTAAAATGCTGGAACAAGTGTAACACTGAGTCGCTTTGGAGAAAAGTGTCAGATAAACAAATGTAAAGGCAAACACAACATCTGTCAATAGAGACACTGTCACGGGAGCATGTCTTGAAACATCCCAGCATTGCAGAGCGGGCTCATCTGACCTTGGGTTCAAGGTCTTTCCGGAACAACACCATTTTTAAGCCCAGTTGTGTGTGTATGGAACCATGAAACGGTAATTTTCTGTCCTCTCTAATTAATGGCTTCGCTCTTCTCACATAGACAAGGATGTGGCCTTTGCACAAAATTGTCTAAAAATAAAAGGCGGAAGCGATTGAAATGTGCGATGAGGCTGCTGCTCTGGAGCGCGGCCCGATGGGCGAGAGCAGCGGCGCAGCAGAGATGCGTGTCGCAGCGGCGCCTGCGGGACACGCCCACTCGGCGGGAAAGCGTGTGGGAGCGTGGTGGGCTTGGACACGCAGCCCGATGGGATTGTCATAGCGCATGTGGGACAGGGGGACACCAAGACAGGCTTGATCCCTGCAGGAATGGCAGGTCTCGATCTTGGAACAGGCACACACACACACACACACACAAATGAGCAGACTCCTCGACAGTCACACACATAGACACACAGAGACTCGCACATGGACGATCACAGACACCTATAGACAATTATATAAACGCATCGATACACATGTACATATAGAGTGACATACACACATCAATGTAAAGAGACATACACACCGAAACGTGCACGCGCGCACAGTCATACATGTACTCTCGCATATGTGCACACAGAAACACCTGTAGACTGAATCGCATACGCACATACGCATGCACACACATGCAGGAGACATATACATAGACACTCTTGCTGCGAATCACGCACAAGCACATGCACGCACGTGCACGCGCACGTGCACTCAGGCATATACAGCATGTCCAGAAATGTGCCAACAAGTAGGCATTCACATATGCACGCAGACATACACACTCACACGTACGCGTGTACGTCGTCACACGCACACAGAGACACACACCGAGACAGGGTTTCACACACTCTGTCGTATTTGCAGCCACGCGCTGCTCCCTAACGACAGCGTCACGGGATGTTGATTAATGGCTCCACGTCCCAGTGACTCAGGAGCTTTACACACAGCCTGCGGGCATCCGGTGCCTCGGCCGCGGTCCTGAGGATTAACCCGGTCGCTCTCGGTTCCACCTTCCATCTCTCCTTTCCGCCATGCGGCCAACGCAGCGCCCCCTATCTGGTGGGTGGTCCAAGGAATGGTACTGTCCTTGTT
The DNA here is from genome assembly GCF_900964775.1 of Scleropages formosus. Taxonomy (NCBI): domain Eukaryota; kingdom Metazoa; phylum Chordata; class Actinopteri; order Osteoglossiformes; family Osteoglossidae; genus Scleropages; species Scleropages formosus. The sequence goes on along the minus strand of NC_041815.1, from coordinate 27,224,299 downwards.
CCTCCTCTTGTAGTGCCACTGAGCAAGGTACTCACCCAGAATTACTTCAGTAAAAACCAAATCACCCAGCTGTATAAATGGGTAAATAACTGCAAGCAGCTTTAAACTGAAAGTCACTTTTGGGAAACGCATCAGCCAAATCGCACACACACATTTTCAGAACCGCTCGTCCCATACGGGGTCGCGGGGAACCGGAGCCTACCCGGTAACACAGGGCGTAAGGCCATGGGGGCAGGGGACACACCCAGGACGGGACGCCAGTCCGTCGCAAGGCACCCCAAGCGGGACTCGAACCCCAGGCCCACCGGAAAGCAGGACCGTGGTCCAACCCCCTGCGCCACCGCACCCCCATATCAGCCAAATCAATGTAAGTGTAAAAAATGTTCCCGCTTTGCATCACGGGGGGTGGTGCCTTCACTCCTGACCCTGAGGGTGTCCTCTCACTGCTTCCCACGCTGATGTCAAAGTCTCCTTTCCTCCACACCGCCCTGGCTTCAGCTCCTACCCCTCGCACCCTTCACCCCAGGGCGGGAACCGATCCAAAGCCCTCCTCATAAATGGTGCTCTCGCTCTCTCTCTTTATCACATACTTATTTTGAAGGCCAAAATATAATTTGAAACACATTGAAGATGGTTGCCGCGGTTCCGGCTCGGTCCAAAACACACCCCGCCCCTTTTGAATGTTAATGAGCTTGTGTGAAGCGGTTTAGGGAGCTTATTTTTTAAAAGCACAAAGATAAGCACCAACACAGATTAGTCGGCGACTTTAATCGCCCCCCTGCTCCGTTCCCCTCAAGTTCTTTCTCTTCCCACTTTCCTTTCTCTTTCTCTCTGTCACCCACCCAGGAACGGACCCAGAATTCCCGGCTCGTGCGGATTAGCTTTCGAGCTATTGTACCGCTCATGTAAAACGCGGGTCTGACTTTTCACTGGCAGGAAGGCATTTCAGCAGCGCCTCTGAAGGCCCTGAAACAAAGTGGTTAAAAAACAGGGGAAAAAGATGAGAAATAAAGGAATCAGGCGTGACTTATGCAAAACACCCATACATCTCCCTTGTGTTTCAGCAGGAGATGGGCGCTGCTGATGCTCCCAAAAGCAATAACCGTCTCCAAATTGGTGACCGCTTCGCCCTGGGAACGACAGAATACCCAGCATGCATTGGGGCGAGCGGACTACATCGCCCCCTAGAGGCAGCTGGTCACCTCAGCGGTCAGAAGCGGAGGACGATTCCAAACGCAACGCTTCGCAAGTGGATCCTCGGTTCCCTTCGCAGCGGAGTCGCCCCGTCCCTTGATCTGCTCTCGACTAATCAGGCGTAAATCACCAGGGAATGGCATGTTTTCAGCGTTTTTGGATCTAAATGCCAATTGGCGAGTAAATAATTATTAAAAGGATAAGAGGCAGACGGAAATTAATAAGATGTACGCAGGGCCCTTGAAGTCTGACAGTGGGACACACTCGCGCTCTCGCTCCTTGTGAAGATGAAAGTTGTGATTATAAATCTCCAGTTATAACCCGTCTCTGCAGGCCGACAGAGTCAGAGCTGTGCAAAGCCGCTGACGAAAGACAAAACAGAGAGTGAAAGGAAAATATCTGTTTGGGCTCTAAATCCAGTCCCATGTTATTCCTATAAAAGTTGGAAATGTGACTGCATTAAGCAACATTTTGGGTGGGACTGGGATGGTCACGGAGGGGGTCCATCGCTATAGTGATGATGCGACACTCACTAGTGGCTTCTGGAGAGTGCATTTCCAAGTCGAGTCGCACTCGTTAATGAACGATTTGTGTCCCTGTCTTTTGGGGACAGATGCCTCGGAACGTGGTACAGATGAAGACCACTTTAAATCACAACATCTCACACCCTCTGTTTATGCCTGAGCCCGAATACAGACAGCTGGGCTTGGGTGACCTGTCTCTCCCTCCCTACCCTTTGCTTACTCACTTTCTCTTTTTCTCTCGCTCTTTCTCACACACACACACACAGACACACACACACACACAGACTCTGCCTTACATCACAGCTTGTACAGTTTATTTCTCTTTTGTTGTAAGTGCCTCCACAAGGTCCCTAAACACAAAAAGGAAAGGTGTGTGTGCGTGTGTACACGTGTGAATGGCTAACCCCTGTGTTTAAGTCAGAAAGCCAATAAAAGCTTTTTCAGTGCTGTGAGCCACACATCTGTCACCAATGACAACACTGTAGAAAAAGAGGAAAGAGAAACATATAAAAGGCCCTCGTGACACTGGAAACGGCCGAGCTCAACACGCGGGACGACACGTCCTTCCTGCGCTGCTGCAATGGAAATGTGGGATATTCTGCCAGGTGGATGCAGGGTGTGGTCCTAAAGGGGTCGCTGACATCCCCGCCACGGCAGCGTGTTGTGCACGTCGGTGCCGATGACGTGTGCGGGGTTACCGAGGGCAGCAGGGCTGGGGGTGCGAGCACAAGAAGGGGCTGTGAGGTGAGCGCCACTGCTGCCCACCCCGCCGGAGCTCCATTTTGGTCCATCTCCCCAAGAAGTGGCGAATAAGCAGGGAGCTGCTGTGGTTGTTAACATCTCTTGTGGTGAGAGGTTCCAGAGAGCATGATCTGAGAAACTGCGCTCCTCGAACCCCCGGCAGCGCTTTTCCCCTCCCCTGCTGCATTAAACCACAGTGTGTTTGGCTGTGCGGAGCTCCATCGCAAAGCTGGAAGGCCTCTCTGACCCAGAAGCTGTTCGGGTGCGAGACCTGCATATCTGGTACACGAAACGGCCGTATCTGCAGGTTCGAGGCGTCGTGAGACGCTGTGTTTGTTCTTCACCCCTTCCGCAAAGTGTCTGATGGGCTATTGCACACATTTCAGGATGACAAATTGCCGCGTAGCCCGTGGCGCTGGTAATCTTCAAGGGGGGCGGGGCTTATCTCTTGCTGGAATTGTCGACGGGTCCCCCATTTCCAAAGGGGCATCCACGGGACTTGACGCTCTTAAGTTGATGGATGTACGTAGCAAAAACGAGAAGAAGAAAGACGAGTAGGTTCTGAACCGCCACGTTAGGATATGCCCTCCTACAGTTTCCAGCGCAGGCATTCCGGAACTAATACCCCCAAAGATTAGGGTAATGTCATTTAGGCGGCCCGGACACGAGCTTTGTAGAGAACTCGGCAGCAGCGGCACGTCGGTCCACCCGCGGTATGACCGCGACACAGTGTATAACATCTCCGGTCCCCGGAAGCAACGAAAGCCTCGAAATCCTGGCAGCCATGATGGAATCCGGGGACCGCCGCTAATACGTCTCGGCGGCCTTGCTCCGCAGCTCCATAATTAATAAAAGCCCTGTTAAATAATGCAGGAATTAAGTACAGCGACCGACAAAATCCTCCCACCTTTCAGCACGCATGGGGGGGAGAGGGAAAGAATGTCCAGATTTATACTTGGAGGATTTTTCTCCCTCCTCTGGACTCGTTTTGTATTTCTCCCTGTTAAATAATTAAGAGAGCCTAATGTTTCTTTATGAACAATCGGCCCCCGCGACGCCATTAGGTCGCCGGCTGGGAAAAAGGGGTCATTTAATCTGTACGATCGCCTCCCAGGATCCTTTGCTGAGGGGAAAGTATCATTCAGGCCTCGCAGCCGGACACAGAGACCCCGGCCGGGGAGTGGGGGAGTGTCTAAAGGAAGCAGAGTTCATTAGCAAAGATCAGAGGCGCTAATGAACCGTGGGGTTAATGGGGAACGCGCATGGCGGCGCTCTCGAGCGTCTGGAACGCAGGCGATGGCCGTCGAGCCGGATTCCGCTGTTGGAGCCGTGCTATCGTCTTCCGGCACGGGACATAATTACCATGCTGTAATTGCTTTCAGAAATGAGTCGAGGAATAAATGAGCACAACAAGGTGCCCGAGACATTATGTTTAAATACATTAAAAAAAGGGGGACAGTATATCTAACAATGTAAAACGGTCTTGACATAATTGGGCCTCGTTCTGTTGTCTGAGCCACGCAGACTGTTTCTCTTTTATGACTCTCAAGTGGGAGGCGAGGACACTGATTGAAACTGTGAGTGTGTAGCGCTCCTCCCTGGGGTCCCCCTTGGACATTTACTTTATTTATTCATCTAGCCGGCACTCTTCTCCAGAGCAACTGATAGCGTCAGGCTCCTTACAGTGATTTACCTGTATCTTCAGGATAAGTACCTTGATCAAGGGCACTACAGCAGGTGGTGAGATTCAAATTCAGGTCGTCTGAATCCAAAGGTTGAGGTTGTAACAATTGTGCCCCTTCTGACATAGCCGCAGATATCTTGGATATCTGCAGTTATGTCAGAAGGGGGCACACCTGAGACCCCCCCCCCCCCCCCCCCCCCCACACACACACACACACACACACACACACACACACACACACGCACACAGACTTGATAAACATGCTTGAAAACAGGATGGGAGTCATGGACAGGCAGCTGGCAGGTCGAAAACCTAAGTTATTGCAGTCAGAGCAAAGACACAACATCGTTCAAAAAGGGCAAACAACTTCCACCAGTTTCCCATCAATAAAGAGTAAAGTATAGTAACAGCGGTAAAATAAGGTCACAGACTGAGTTTTTTAGCCTTCCTGCCTCAGGAATTTGTTTTGCCGGGGACTTGTGCACTTCTGCAACTGCACCTGGCACAGAGCTCAGGCTCAAGGTACCTCTGATGAAAAACGGAAATGCAAATAAGCGGGAGAAAAAGATGCGCAGATACATAAACTGAGCAAAGCACATTTTTTTGCCTGGCAAAGGAAATCATATTCCGTGTTTGCTCGCTACGTCGGAGATAATAAACGTAAAGCCGACTATACCGGTACCGGTCGTGTCCAATTACTTGAGTGTCACCGTGACGGTGTTATTTTAGCATCTCTGTGGCATCCAAGGTGAATTGTAAAGCAAACATTGAAGAGCTGTATTGGCATCCCAACTTTTTAACTGGTGATCTCTCACCGTTTCATAACTTGCAGGAGTGTGTTGTCCGAAGGAGTGCGCTTCCGGTTTCGGTATGATGTGCTCTTTCAGCCGAAGCCCCCGGGAGTCGATGGGAACCCATAGAAAAGTTTGGGATTTAATGATCGGGATACGTTAGAGGCGCACATTCATTGCTAATGTGCACTAAGGGAGTATCTGGTGGACGTGGCTCAGAGAGCTGCTCCCTTCCAGGATGTTGACTTGCCAGTCGAACGTGCTGCATGATGGAGTGAGTGGTTGTGTTTCATCCATGCGAACCCAACATTAATTCAATAACCTTGATTGCCCGGTGGGCTTGGAGAGACATGCACTTCAATCTCTCATCGTATGATGCGGCCGGGAAGAGCTGAAAAGAGGCCCACGCTGCCCCCCCGAGGCATGAGGTCTGAGCCTTGCGCTGGCCAGGAACACAATGACAATAATAAATAGCAAAATAAAATGCCGAGTCCTACCTGGCGCCCATCCCATGCCTCTTTCAGCCAAAGCCATTTTTGTTTCAAGTCTGATGCCATCCAGCCAAATCCTCCTGGGGGCTGGCGTGGGAGCCGAGGGGGGCTATGAAGAGGTGAGGTGGGAGTTGTTTGGAGACACGGGGGTCTTGCTCCAAGACATTTGATAAACAAACACTCATCGGTGACGCAGCCAAGCCGGCTTGTCTGTGCTTGGCTCCTTGGTGTGCTGGCTCTCTCGCAAGCCCATTAATATTCATGGGTACATGCCGTGAGCCCAATCGGCCCACAGTCAGCATAAGCACATGTATTCATTACATACAAACACTAAAAGGGAACAAAACTCCACTCGCTTGGACTGCGTGGTTTCAAATAAAAGAAAAACAGCTATTTGAAACATTTGAGGTTTCTGCTGGGGAAATGAAGACGGAGTGGCATGTGAAAAGGGTGGGGATTAGCGCTCATATGAGGGTCTGTAGGTATAATTCGTTCTACCGGGATAGACGAAAGCAAGGGCTGTCGTCCAGCATGCCTTACCTGCAGGGGACTAGGAAATCTGGGGGATGGACCACTCCCGCCCCCACCATGTGCCGAGACCGGAACAAGATCTGGGTGTAAACATGAATACGAGCGATTGTGGTTGAGAGAGAGAGAGAGAAAGAGGAGAACAAATTGAAAGGCAAAAGACAAACATGCCAGCAATATGAATAATCTGCTAACGGAGACATGCTGTGACCTACACATCATAGCAAATTTTGCAATGTGTAGAAAAGCCCAAAAGAAACAACCCAAGTCACCCTGGCCTAAAGGACAGAACCTCATTTTTGACATGGCTCCAATGTCATATACACCCTCAGGCAACAAAGGGCAGCAGGGCTGCAACAGGGACCTCATCTCTGCAGCTGTCTGCCACTAGCAAAAGACACAGAAAGTGGAGGTAACTGTCATGTGTGGCTCATTCTGAGATCTGCTTAAAGTGCAGGTTATCCCTTTGGCCAGTTTAGTTTGACTTTGGCCAACTTTGCACATCTCCTTCCTGTCAATGAGCACGAAACTCGTTTCTTTGTTTGCGTTACGCCAAGTTCACATGTTTTGTGTCCTGTTCAGCTAGTGTAATTCTGCAAGTGGGCCCAGTCCTTATCATCATCCAGAAGAGTCACCTTCGACTACATGGGGCCTCAACCAACGCAAACAAGTAGCTGCTACTGGAAAAATTCAAAGTGCCCAAAAGGTTAGCGAGTGTGCAAGCATCATCAGGAGAAGCAAGAGCCCACCAAAACATATAATTCACCAGGACTTCTTATCGTTGGGGAGGACACAACCTAAAATGTTCTATCCACCTATGAACTCCAAATCCAACCATCCATCCATCCATCCATGAATCCATCCAACCATCCATTCATCCATGAATCCATCCAACCATCCATTCATCCATGAATCCATCCATAAATCCATGAATTCATCCTCCCATCCATGGATCCTCCTTTCTTCCTGCCACATAATTCTCTTCAAGGGACAGACAGTGCTGTCCCTCTCATCATTTTCAGGAAGACCAAGAGCCTACCCAAACATGTCATTCCTCAGTGCTTTTTATCCTTGTGGAGGACATAGCGTGAGATGCTCTATCCATCCAAAAACTTATAAATCCATCCATCCACCAGTCCATCCACCCATCCATGGATCCTCCTTTCTTCTTGCCACATAGCCCTCTTCAAGGCACAGAGGAATGGCGCTGTCCCTCTCTTCGTTTTCATGTAAAAGTGTTCCCGCACTACAATCTTGGGAAGCTGGCAGCAGATAGACACTCATTGTTATTCCTGCCAACTTTCGGTGGGTAAATTCACCCCTCCGCTCTTGTTCTCGCTCTCCTTTTTCGATTCAGAGAAAGCATGGTACTCCAACTTTTCCCGGTGACAGCTGGTGGAGAGTCGGGATGTCCCGGGAGTGGTGAACCGTGCTTGAACGCCACGCTGTTGCACATGTCTGGCATTATCTTCTTCAATGGACTCCCAGATTTGTCGAGTTCATGCGTATGTCCCAGGATTTAACTCCCTCCACAGGGTAAAGATATGGTGGAAATCCAAAAACTTCTTCAGCTCTGAGGAAGCACTGAGGACTGGGCCACGCACAGCTCTGGGTGATGCGTATGTTCTCCCATGGGTGTGAGTCATGAAAAGGCGGGGTCAGCAGTCAAGGCTTTGCCCGTGATCAAGGGTCTTCATCAATAGACTGACGGAAATGTGTGTGTGGGCCAGGCTGGAGGGCTTAGAGGCTGCCTTCTACGAGCTTGAGTCCCCTCCCTGGTGAGGCCCGGAGATCAAGGTTAGCAGAAGCTTGGTAATTATCCCAGCTCCTGCCTTGTTGTTTGCGAGAGATAAAGAATGACACTCCGCTTGCCAAGACAGGAAGGGAGGCGTTGCTAAACATGCTTGTAGAATCCATTATCTGAGCTCGGCTACAACGGAGCTTCTCCCGGCACTCTCTTGTTTCTGATCTCCTCCCGTTCGTCTATTCCACTATCCGCTTCGACTCCAGAACCACCCTACCTGCAGATCTGCCCCAGTGACACACACCGCACAACCACTGCTATCCTGCCGGATGTTGAACCAACAAATTGAGCACGCATGTAACACTCACAAATACCTACTCGCCCACACACACACATACACTGACACACTCACGCACATGGGAGCCGGGCAGGGAGTTGGACAGCGCCAATTCGGAGCTCTACTGTCCCCCCCCAGCACATGGGAAGCACTCGCATCTTCCCTGATCCAACAGACCCGTCTGGTTCCGGCTGATATCAGCGATCTAGCGAGCAGCAGGCAGCCAGCGTGCGCTTCACACTTCTAATGAATTTCTCTCCGCGCAGCTACTCTCCTTCCTATCTGGATTGTTTGGCAGCCATTCGCTTTTCAGAATGCCCTGAAATCTATTTGTTTCGCCTCCTGCTGGCACCAAATGGTCCCTCCGTGATCCATGTTTCTAAAAGTCAACCGTTAAAAAAGAAGAATTATATATGTTTTTTTCTTTTTTGTTTAAGGGGTGTAAACAGTGGAACGGGAACTCGGGCTTGGGTGCGTCGAGGGTGATCGCTCACATCACTGCCCACAACGCAGCTCATCAAAAGACTTCAACAGGAGCGAGAATGAACTTAAACTCATGCCGGAAATTTTAATTGTCATCTGCGGTTCCTTGGAACAATTAACGCATTAATAAAATGACTAAGGCCTTCGAGCTAAGTGCAACTTCCATCGAAAGGGCCATAAACAAAACAGAATCCTATTATGAGACACAGCTTGAAATACATCCATGCAGCCACCTGGGGACGGCACTGATGGCACAGATACTGAGATGGAGGAAGTTATTACTTTGTACCAGTAAGAGCACCTCGTCGAAAATGTTCCTGGCATTCCAGGCTGTTCTCCGCCAGAACGATTGAAAAATCTTTCGTTAAATGTGCCTGAAACGATCTCTCTCACTGAACCTGCTCGAGCAATTTAAGGTTAACCGCAGAGGTGGAATCAGTTCATTAGCACCACAAACTGTGCATTTTATTACCCAACTTCCTCTGAACGGAGCGCTGAAGATGAGCCATCTCTCGGATGTTTCCTTATTTCCTGCGAACGAGCGTTTAAGGAGCATGTGTCTCCAGGGTGTGGAGCATCACAGGCTGTACCATACAGGTAGGTGCGGGACGCCCTGTTGGAAGGCCACGGGGTTAGGATCCAGATGAGATATTTGAACAAGGATCAGAAGCCTTGTTCAAACTGGATCTGAGAATCTAAAAATGACAATATATAGAATTAACACAGAGAAAGCACTGAGACGTCAACCTTCACAAAGAGAAGGACGCACACAAATGAGTTTCTAATCCTGCTTTGATTTAGTTTTCATCCTCAGATGAGGTATTTAGGTGATTTCTACAATCCATCTCAACTCACTGAGTCTGATCCACATTATGATGTGAGAGGCGTTTGTCAAAATACAGTCTCTCTCGTTTAGGAATGGCTTGCCGAATAGACCAGCAAAAGAGTAAAATTAAAACCCAGGAAAACTGACAAAAACCAAATAAGTTGATCCAAACAATATAATTTGTAATAAAACTTATTTAATCAGTGCTTTCGTAATGAGGGAAAATAACTCATTAAGCAGCAAACACACACACACACACACACACACACACACACATTTTCAGAACCGCTCGTCCCATATGGGGTCGCAGGGAACTGGAGCCTACCCGGTAACATAGGGCGTATGGCCAGAAGGGGGAGGAGACACACCCAGGGCGGAACGCCAGTCCGCCGCAAGGCACCCCAAGCGGGACTTGAACCCCAGACCCACCAGAGAGCAGGACCCGATCCAACCCACTGCACCACCGTGCCCCCCGTAAAATTAACCAACTGGAGAAAAAAAAAACTCAAAAGAAACACAGATTATCATTTAAAAAAAAGTCTTGTGTCTATCAGGCTGCATGTATTTCCATTTCATTGGATGACATCTCTTTAAGTGCTTTGTGGGTGAAAAAAGCACCTGGCATGGTAACACTACCCCTGGCAGTGTTTTGCAGCGGGTGGCCGACAACTTTCATTCCTGGTCTGAATCAGTGCCATTTCGTCATAAGGCTTGCTATCGTTTATGTTCCAGCTCCGCACAGAAAAGGCCTCCTCGGTTAGGCTAAGAGAGGAGGAGTGCGGTGGGTAGCAAAGCACGAAGTCGTGTGGGCGGCTACAACCAAAATCCAACCGAAACCGTTACACACACATTCACCGGAGGGGCGGAGAGCCACGTCGTCCTGTTTGACCACACATACTGTGGTCATCATCACTCACTTGGTGCGGTCAACCTGAGATGGACCCTACATGTGCTGCGCTGCATGGTCCAGGTGCTTCCCCTCCAGCGACGTTCCTCCATCACGGCTTCAAATGTGGAACGTTTTATCCTTATCCATGACCACATGCGGTGCACCGCATTCCATTATTCTGAAAGGGTAAAAACAAGATATTTTTCTTGCAGCAAAATGTTTTTAACAGGAAAAAATCATGTCCTTCACTCTTTCACTTCTCCTTTCAAAGGAAACCTGCGCATTTGCTTCGTTCTTCATGTCTTTTGAGAACCTGGTCAGCTGCTCTAGCGGTACAGTTTATGTTCTGAAAAACAAAACGCAGAGTAACTCCTGCCTCCGTCTCCGGTGAATGAACTCTGCTGCTCGTAAGAAGAGTGGCTTCCCGATCGGCAGAGAAGTAGTAGTCAAGGCCATCGGAGTGTGAGACATCTTTTAATTCTAGAAACGAACGGTGAAAGCCAAACTGCGAACGCATGTGAGAACCAATTTCATGTCCATCTTGCATTACTGCACGGGAAAACATGGCGACTCTCACGTTTTCACTTCCGAATATTGCTACGCACCACTCAGGGAAGGTTCATTCACACCAGCACTTTATCCCGTGTTGTTTTTCCCCTATATTAATACCAATTCAGTCACTAAGTGGTAAGAACAACAACAGACCATAAAATTTTAATAATACTCTCTCAATTTAAAAGACCATTAATTCACTTACAAATGGTAGCAAGCGCTCGTTTGGCTATGAACGCTCACCATTTTTGGGGAGAATCACATTTAACTACACAGGATAAAACTTAGAAGCGAAAACATCAGAACCTCCAAAGATGAAAACTCTGAGGCCGCCACCCTGGGACTGCATTTTTTTGCTGCTAATTAGTATGTTTATATCTATAGTATTCATTATATTGTAATATCTTCAGCTTTTTTACTGTGTTTATTGTTTTTCATTTGTGTACGTAGCCTTGTGTTGTCTTTTTATGTAGCACCATGGTCCTGGAAGAACGTTGTTTCGTTTCCCTGTATACTGTACCAGCTGTATATGGTTGAAATGATAATGAAGCCACTCTGACTTTGACTTTACTTAACACCATTAAAATTAAAAAATGTGCAAAACTCTTTACAAAAGAAAACAACCTTAAGCCTGATCTCCCTCTAAAGATAACATATTTACACACGCTCACACACACACACACACACACAACTCCAAAGGGAGATAAGGTTCAAGGCTGTTTTATATATACATATGTCCGTATGTGCGGCGGGTTCAGCTGGTGCCTGCTGTGTGGCGGGCCTGTGGTTCGAGCCCTGCTTGGTATGCCTTGTGATGGACTGGCATCCCTTCCTGGGTGTGTCCCCTCCCCTTCGGCCTTGCGCCCTATGTTGCCGGGTAAGGCTCCGGCTTGCCGCGACCCCACTCGGGACAAGCGGTTGTTGACGATGGATGGATATGTATGTCCCTTCTCTTCGATGACTCTCAGCTCAGACTTGCCAGCAGGTCCCCACGACCTCATGTTGGGACAAGACTCCTCCTGGGATATTTAAGAAACCAGCAAAGCTGAGCGATCAGATCCTACATAGAAGGGGTTTGGTCTTCCCTGCCTCTCTGAGAGGGACTAGTAAAAACTGGTGCCCGCCGGTGCCATTCCGGGGATTTGTCTGGTCTCCCTCCTCTGGCTCTTCTTTCTCTTGATCACCCTTGACAAGTTCAATCCATTGTCTTCACGCGGTGGGTGATGGGAAAAGTCAGCCCGCCCTATTGATTCACAAGTTTAACAATCAGTACTTAAGATGTGAGTGCACCTTCTGGCCAGTTTGTCATATTTTAAAGCAGCGATTTTTATGTTTTCATCCCCAGTTTTTGACTTCCTCTCCCCTTTGAGAACTTTTCTTCTCTCTGCTTCGGCAGACATCAGTCCTTCTGTCCATCTCTGGGTCCCGAATTCATCTGTGCTGTTCGCTTTCTGTTCACCCACACCAGATTGGCTGTTGGTGTCGTTGAAAGAACTTAATAGCATAATTGTGAGCTTAGCAATTAAACTACGAGAGTCGGGACATCTGCATGAGAGATTCACCATTCAGGGAGTAATTGCTTTCTGCTGAGAACAATGTACTTAGTTTTGTTTGACAAGATTTAGCCAGTTCATTTTTCCATGTTCTGCAGAGCCATAAGTCTGCTGCTTTGTAAGACCATATTTAACGCTCGCGTTCAGAGCCAAAGAAATGAGAAATTACTTTGCTCATATAAGTTTTGGTGTTAGCGGTCTGAAGTTCCACTTGCATTGCCTTAGGAATGGAGGGAAAAAAAAAGTGGAGTGATCTCATAATCTAATTCCAAAAAGATAATTTGCCCCAAGAAAAGGAGAAATCCAACCAGTAGGGAGAGAAAATTGAATCATGGCAGAATGAGTAACGTTCAGAGATGTGTGATGAGCTCTGGGAGATGACTTCTGTCTCATGTACGCGCACATGCCGCACGAGCACAGCTGGCGTCCGTGTGGCTGCATAGGGTTAGGGTTAGGGTTAGGATGCTCTCACAAGGGCAGAGATTTACATGATAGCTGTGTTTTGGTACCTTAGTCAGGAGAATGAAAACATCTATGAGCGTGCAATTCTTTGCCTTGGTCGCCATAGTACATACCACACATTTATCTTCCTGAGAAAAATTTGCTTCTGAAAACTGAGCTACATCCATGTCCTAGACTCATCCATGAAGAAAAAGAAGCCCCCAAGTGAATCCCTCATCAGTGTGCCTCAAACTCCTCTCCTGTACATTTATTTATTTATCAGACATGTTTATCCAAAGCAACTTCCAATGAACTCTATGTAGTGTTATCAGCCCACATACCTTATTTATCATGGTGACTTACACTGCTAGATACACTACTTACACTGGGCCACTCATCCATACATCAGTGGAACACACTATCCATCACTCACACACTATGGGGAAACCTGAACAGCATGTCTTTGGAGTGTGGGAGGAAACCAGAGCACCCAGGGAGAACCCACACAGACACAGGGAGAACATGCAAACTCCACACGGACTGAGTGGGGATTAAACCCATGTCCTCTTGCACCACCAAGGCACTGTGAGACAGCAGCACTGTGCGCTGCACCACTCTACCACCCAAGCCATACCGGCCTTGCTGTGGTGTACGTGCCACATATTAGTTCCTTATAAATTAAAGTCTTGCGTCTCAGGCCGAACCCCTGATATCTGAAGCTGTATATACCAGACCGGTGAAAAATGTTCGTACACCTGTGCAGCACCTGAATGGAACAAAATGGACAGAAGACTGAAAGCAAAGTAACACGCAAGTGTCCTGCATCCAAGGGAACTGGGCAGCAGAGGAGCTGGGAAGACGTGACGCCTCGCTCCCTCACCAATGCCTCGTACGGTAAAAATAGTTTCCATCAAGCGGACCCACTTTTTTGACGGACTCTCTGCTCATGAGAAGCACACGCCGCGACCCCACATGGCCGTTTTTGTAACCACGTGGGAAATCGTCACGCGCAAACACACGACCGGCCGGCAACCATCACTCACAGGCTCGCTGTAAGGTTGCCTACATCCTTCTGTGTTATTAACACTCGTGCCGCTGCGTGAGAGAGGCCTGTATTTCACCGACTTCCTAACAAACCCCGGGGCCCAAGGACACCGCCACCGGCAGGGCACTGAGGCAGACTGCCCCCCGGAGGCAAACAAATACTTCACACCAAACAAACAGGTATCTGTCACGCGCTTGGCCGAGCTTGGGCGACATCCTCAAAATGATTAACGGTCTCCAGGAGACGTTAGCACCGAGAGCCGCATCCGTGTAATTATACCTCCCTCTCTGTTGTCAACTCGAAAAATGGCTCGCTCGCACTTTAAATGTGCTGTAAATTCAATAAAAGCACTCTGCTCATAAAAAAAAGAACACTATTTGCAATGCTCGGGAAAAAATGGCCTTGATCGTTAGATTTTAGTCGCTTTCAGCATATCGTTGTCAAAATATATGGGTCGTTTGTGGCACAACCAAGAAAAGCTTACTTTTGTATTGTGCTTAATAGTGCGCCACACCAAACCGGGTATTGTAATTCGGGCCCGGGATCATTCGGGTGTTTTCTGCTAATGAAGGGTAGGACCGCGAGTCTGCAGCCGTCAGCAGAAATGTGAAGCGCAGGACGGCTTGAAAAGGCGAAAGTAGAGGAGATGTGTCTATGTTCAGCTACTTATTGCTCCAGGTAAATTTATTGGCTTCGATAGTTCATCGAAGGCAAGCGGAATGAAAAGATGACATTTACTCCCTTCATTTCATTATCCTCTCCATTATTATCCGTCGGGAAGTCCTTGGCAGTCTCCGGGGCGGAATTAAGCCAACAACACGCCGCAGTCCTTGCTCCACATGGCGGGAGTGATGGGAAGATTTGTCTGGAGTGAGAGAGTGAGAGCAGGACTGGCAGAGATGGAGAAGAGATGAATAGAGAGGGAGGAAAAGGGGACAAGAGAGCGAGTTTCTCCAGCTGGATTGGGTCCATTTCCGAGACTCGCTGCTGTAGGGCTGGGGGGGAGGGGAGGGTTGTGACTTTTAAGTGAGTATTTCAGAGCTGAATGGTTACAAACCAGTCTTGCTGAGTTGCGATCCGCCTAGTTTTCATCGCCTTGGTGCTGATCTACAGCAGCATGTGTGCGCAGGTGCGAGGAGGGAAGATGTGGGAAGGCAGACCGTTTTGTACGGCCGCTGGTTTCATGCATTTCAAATTAGGCGCCCGGATCTGAACGCCAGCACAGTTTTAGATCCTCAGCCGCCTACCCTTTTGCTCCCGGTTGCCCGGCCCTCGCCGCTGCGCTTCTGTATCCCCTACGAGGTCTTTGTCAATTTGGGTTGGGCATCCAGCATACCGCCTTAGCATGTGCCCTGTCACACAACCTCCTCTTGCACAAGAATGCAAATGGTGCCGTGCGAGTCGCCCTTCGCCGATCAAAGCGTGTAGCTGATCAATATTGCATTGAGTCGGCATGCATATTTCACCACGAGCATTGTCCAATTTCCTCGTCTCCGCTGGGGTGAGCAAACCCTCCTCTGCTGATGAAGTTAATGAACATCCTGGCCCAAGCGTCCACCTTTGCCAGGGAATGATGACCTTGGGTGAGATGCTGCAACAGCAAGGCTTTGGCAGTCAACCTCTTGCAAAACAGCTAATGTTTCATTTTCATTGGCTGAAAGTACCATGGTACTGTTCGGGACGGACCGAAAGTTGCGGAACAATTGTATGTCCACAAAAGTTGGCACGATGGCACAGCGGGTGACACTGGTGTCTCCCAGTTGATGCGGATGTTGGTTTAAATCGGGGTCAGTTATTGTGTGGAGTTTGCCATGTTCGCTTGGGTTCCCTCCAGGTGCTCTGGTTTCCTCCCACAATCCAAAGACATGTTTTTGAGGTCAATAGGGAGAGCTAGTAGTGTTGTGGTTAGATCTGCGGCCTTTGGGCCCAAAGCTTGCAGGTTTGCATCTCACTTTCAGCTGTAGTACCCTTAAGTTAGGTACTTACCCTAAATTGCTCCAGTAAAAATTACCCAGCTGTATAAATGGGTAAATAATTGTAAGGGAAACTAATATTATAAGTTGCTTTGGAGAAAAGTGTGAGCAAAATAAGTAAATTTAAACTCATCCCAAAACCTGCTGAATGTGTTTCTTCTAGCTGTGGCAGGACACTGACACCATAGGTGGAGGGATAAAAACTTGCATGGGAGAGGAAAACACAGCAGACACCTCGATTCCCTCCTCCGTCCAGGCAGGGTACATGCTGTGTGCTGCGGAGGCGCAACCTCAGTGGAAGCAAAAACCCGGGCTTCCTGGCAGTTGCTGCTCCCCGACAAGTCACTTGTTCCTCACAACTGCTGCGCTGACCTTTTTAGCATCTCGCACAAATTTCCTCAAACTCACTGGAGCAGCAGAAAAATCAAATCTCAGAGCAATTCAATAAAACCGAGAGGTGGTGCGAACGTCCGGCTCGAGATTTTATTAGAGTCCTCGGCCCAGTATTGGGGAAATGAAAAGGAAGAGAAAGATAAAGATGTGCTTTTTATGCAAGAATTCATGTGAGCCACATACAAGAGATCAGTGAATATTAGAAAGACTTTGATTTTGTTGTGTCCGACACCTGAATTACTATATATACAGTGTATAAATGACCGAGGGTTTTAACGTTTTAATTCTCTAGAACAGTTACCATCTGTGCAATAATTCAGGTGAATTCTGGATGCCTAGAGCCGTACACCTTTCAGACGGTGATACATCATCACACCTTCGAAATATTGTTCCAGTTATGGATGCGGATGAATTTGAAATTTCTCCGTGTACCATTTCTGTCTCAAAGTACTATTGTTAATCAATAAAAAAAGGAAAGATTTCACTAGAAACTGTGATATTTGAGGAAAAAAGTAAGCTATTCACAGTTTATTCATGACGGATGATTCATTTAAAATTTTCATAATGCAACTCGATTCGGAATCGGAATTTGGAAAGTTCCGGATGTAGCGAAATACGCACTGATCAGGTTCGGAACTTAGGGGGCAAAGTCTTTCACTTTCTTTCCCTCCTGGTCCTCACTGCTCCCAGCACCTGTGATCGAAAACACACTCCTGTCCACGCTTGGCCAATATTGTTTTTTCGTAATTGGAAAAAATGAAGAGGAGCTGCCGTTCTTGGTAATAGAGGGGGTCGGGGGACCCTGCTGGGCAGAGTTCATTAAAATTTCCATTTCCCAACCAGTGGGACTCCAAGTGAGGGCGGCTCCTGCTCCCGGGCAACACCATGGGAGCGAGGGGGTTGGCAGAGCGGTGGTATTTCGGGCGAACGTGCAGCGGCGGGCCACGCGGGCGTGCTCGCGCTCATTTGCGCGTCTACCCGTCGGTCGCGTCAATTAGAAGCGTGTTTTTTATCGGGAAGAAAAAAACCCACGCGCTCCGTTGCACGTTGCGCAAAATCCCATCCGAGTTGTCACTTCGACTCCGTTGCGGTTTGTCGGGCGGCAAGCGTGTGCCTGCGTGCGTGCGGGGGGCGCAAAAACACATATAGGGAAAAGTAATGGCCGTGATGGGCCGCTGAGGGGCCAGCGAGAGGGTTTGTGAGTACTGTCACGCTCAGGCTGAGTTCTGCTTTTACCCATGGCGTTATCTTCCGCCAGCAGCTGTGGAGAGCGTGCCGTGGCGGGGACACGCTCGAAAATGAGGGATGAACCGGAACTCGCGTCAGGGGTACGGATCAGTCCGCCGCGCATCGCAGGACGGCTGCGCCGGGGGCACCGGTCAGGGTGCAGGAGGTTGTAGGTTTAGGTCCCTTACTTTTCTCACACGTTCAGGCTGCAATTAATCCACTGCAGAGTATTAGCGTTCTCTACGGGAAGAGAAGACTCGATCTTCGAATGCATTTGCGAAAAACGATTTTGGAATATCTTCTTAAAGGTCGCTCTGGCCCTGAGAAAGTACCATGGTGTACCTTTTCTGACAAAATGTACTTTACTAGAACTTTTTCTGCTTTAAGTATTCCTATACTGCTCTTCACTCCACTATATTAGTCAAAGAAACGTACCGCATTCATAAGAACTAACATCCTCTCGGAGTCTGGCATCATTACAGTTTCTGCAGTAATGTGCAATTCGAGTCATTGAAAGCTGGAGTCCAACCGTTTTTTATGGTTACTTTTCTATAAGTAATCAGTTTACACGCGGGGTCATTGCATAAATGAGAATAACACAGGCTGAGATAATTGACTCTGGCTTCAATGATCCAGTTAGAAAATCACAAAAGGCCCTTGCATGAGTAATGCCAGACTCGGCCTCCTTCTGCAAACAGTGGGTTTGATGAAACAAGGAGCTATTTGCAATGAAAATCAGCAACTCCGGCTCTCGGCGGTTGGCCTCTCTCACACTGTGTTGCTAAGCGTGAGCGATGGCTAAAAGCATCACCGGCTGGGACGTGCTCACGTTTTGCGAGTTTTACTTCTGTCTGCGGGGTATAGGGCTCAAGAAACTGCGGCAAGCAGACGCACCAAGACGTACCAGGGCATACCAGGACACCGCCAAATGGTGCTGAAGTTCACGCAAAGCTGAAGCTTCAGCGAATGCTAGAGACCCAGTTGTATGAGTTCGTCAGCTCTGGTGGCATAAGAAATGCAAAAAAGGATCCAGACGGGTTGCCAGACCAATCCTTGATCCAGTGCCCTTGAAAGTGTTATGTAATGGAGATGAGAACAATGGGCTCCTTACATGAGGAGGCCTACAAAGCTCTGCAGTGGAACAAATAGGTGCTGGACTCTGCTCAATACCCCAACACCGAGACCGGCGGTCACAAATCACTCCCGTCGAACGCCCCGTCAAAACGACGAGTCCCGATTCCTCATTAGCGGGCGTTTCGATGCTCGAGGAAGCCGGGCGATTTGGATCTCTTTACGAGCTTTAATCCCGTGCTCTCGCCAGTGTCAAGTGAACAGCAGCCGGGAGACACGGCCAGGGGCTGAGCTGCATCCCAGCCATGCCAAAGGCCATGGCAATATGTTCATTCACTAATCAGCCTGCCAGCTAAATAGAAAGTGTGTGCGCGAGTGTGAAGGGGAGGACAAGGACTGGAATAGAGAAGCGATACACGCATCACCAACTGGGACCCACTAAATGGATGGATCTCCAGCCAGGATGTGTTAGATGGATAGTAACCCGCCCTCCCCCCCAGTGCACGAAGGCCACAGCACAGGGAAGCCAGCAGGCACCGACTGCGGGCGCGGAGTGAGAAAGTAGGTGAAGGATGGCTTGTGCGGTCGCTCTCAGGGGTTAGGAGATAGTCAGGACTCTGCGCTGGAGAGATCAAGCACCCCTGCAGAGTGGTAATGGTGCGAAGAGGGTCTGGATGTTAGCTGTGACGGGAAACAGCTGAGACAGCAGCACCCTTTCTGACTGAGGGCACATCATGAAGCACTCAGCAGATATGTGTTCAAGGAGCTTGCGAGGCATTTCTGGGACACCATTTGAAGACTGCATGGTGTGAGCGGTGATGCTGCTCTCTTTGGCCTGGTAGGGATTTCATCTTGTCTTTGGCCTGGCCTGGTTTGGATCTCAGGCTGTCTTTAGCCTGATGGGGATCTCAGATTGTCTTTGGCCTGGTACTGACCACAAAGTGTCTTTGGCCTGGTGAGGAACTTAGGCTTTCTTTGATTCGGTTCAGATCCATCTTTGGCCTGATGTTGATCTCAAGGTGTCTTTGGAACGGTTCAGATCCATTTTGAACCTTGTGTTGATCACAGGTTCTCTTTGGCCTGGTTCAGACTGCACATCATCTTTGGCCTGGTGTTGATCACAGGCTGTCTTTGGCTTGGTATGGATCGCAAAGTGTTTTAGGCCAGGTTCACATTGCAGGCCATGTTTGACCTAGTATCAGTCTTGGGCCTGGTAACCAGTGAAAAGCTTACATCTGGTTATTGGGAAAAGGACATTGACACAAACTGGGAACTGAGATGAAGGTGAAATGGTCAAATATCATCCTGAGCAACTTGACAATGGACCAAAGATGCCTATTTTGTGCGATGTTATGCTTCTGCCACAAACAGAGTTTGGGTGTTTGACAGAATAAAAGCCAGACTGGCCTCTGCCTAAGAAAACCATTGACAGCGGTCAAGGGGAAGCTCTCACAGCCACACTTGATCCAAAACCTCTTCTGTTTGCATGCTGTCTGACCGTGATGTGTGAATGTGATTCACCACCTTACTGAAAACCTGTGTATAAAAAACCGTAAGTCCAATGGGCAGCAGTGCATATAAATATCGTCGACAATCATTGGCGCTTCGTACTGCAAAAAATACCAAGGCCGGTGTATGTTTTTCAGAAATTTCCCTGTAGTTTCTCATAAGATGAGTCAGCACCACACATCACTGTGGCTGTGAGATCCTGTTTACTTGCCTGTTTCTCTTGCATGTTCTGCATTTTTCTCCAGTACTGCTTTTTTCAATAGCAAAGGAACTTTTACCCTACATTCATTCATTTATCCAATGTTTTTCTCCAAAGTGACTTACAATGTGAGCTTTATACACTGGGCCACTTACACTGTTTTACCCATTTAAACAGTTGGGTAATTTTTATTTCATCAGTTCATATGAAGTATCAAGGGCACTATGATGATAGCAGGTTCAAACCTGGGCCCTTTGAATACAAGGCAGTGGCTCCAACCTTTGCAGGCAGCATTATCATTTTTTGGGGTAAATTGGAGTTGGCGACTGGGATGAATTAGAGTTGAATTTTTTTTGACCCAGTCAGGTAAGGAATGGCTGGTCGGGGTTGAAATTTGCGAGATTGGCAGGTTTGCTGGCGGGGCTTGGAGGTTGCAAGGGCACCCGGGTGACCTCATTGGCAGGACACAGGTGTCTCATCGTCCGTCCCTGGATGAGATTGCGGGGCCCCGTCTGCGGCCCTGTCTGCAGCGAGGAGCTGTAATCCATCTCGGCCGATGGCGGCTTGGCCGGAGGAGCTGCCCCGGACGCACCGAGGCCCAGTTATTTCCGCTGCGGATACCCTTTAGGAGGGGACAGAAAACAAGAGGAGAACATCCATCTTCAGCCCTCTGAGTAAAATTAGGCCTTTATGACTGCTTTCTTCCCCTTTATTTTCTCATTTCTTTCAGAGCTAAAATTAGTGTTAACAAGGTGAAACCTCACATGCAAATTTTCCATTTCTGCAAGTTTTTTTTTTTTCTGGGTTTACTGGTTAAAACAATGACTTTAATTGATAGAATTAATTGATAGAAGAGGTTTCATCCCAACATCACTGCATTAATGCACATAACCAGCATATTTCTGGGAAAGAAAAGAGCTTCAATGTTAGGTGATTGTAAAATGAGGAAGAAATATTAAAGACAGGCTGGAAGGTTTCACTGAATATGTAAATAGCTTGGAACACTTAACACAGCTATCATAATAAATAAAAAGCATCAATGGAAAGAGAAATAAAAAAAAAAAAAAAAAACGAACGCACATAACCAGAATTATTCAGAGGCCAAACATAAAAAGCTTAAAGGGAGCGAAGCGGAAAAGCAAATGTGCTTAATTGTCTGTCATAAGCAGCTGTTTACGAATGTGCGTTTCACTAACACCAATTCCACTTTAAGCTCCGAAACACAGAGAGGAACATGGTACAGGTCTGCTAATTTCCATAATTCTTTGCGTTTATGTGTGTGGTATTTGCTGAACGTGCCGCACGGCTATCAAAAGCCCTGCTGCTCCTGTTGTGATTCGGCTCCCTGTTTAACTCCAGCTGCAATTTTGCGATATTCTCCTTGGCACAAACTTATTCACAACCTTTAGAAACATCATTCCGGCCTCGACGTTGTTCCAGCAAGAAATCCAGCAGGCTGCTACAATCGCATTCATTTGCATTTTGTAAAACTGCTATCCGAGCAGATCTGGGTTTATGAATATAAACTATGAAACACGTGGCTCGCATTCAGCAGCAATATACATTCACACCGTGCTATTGTACTCACATTTTGGGAAGCATATTTTACCACGTGTACCTGCATCTACAAACGCATTGTATTTTTTTACACATTTCTCTCACACATACACACACACACACACACACACACGCTGACTCCCAGCATCCACATAACCGAAGTCCAAGAAGCACAAACATCTCCATTTTGCACACATAATGCGGCCTCGCTGAAACCATGCAAAGCCAGCACCACCACAGCGCTCCTCACCAGCGGCGACGGGAACGTATGAAATCCCATCTGCATGGCAACGAGCGAGGGGGCGTGGACGGCAGCGCACGGGCGGAAAAGCCGAGTGGCGCGGTGCGGTGAAAAGCTTCCTGTAAGTACCAGCTGCCTCCGAGGATTATGGTAAACCTGGTCCCCACCTTCAGAAGTCTGTCCTGGGGCTGCGGCAAATCTGACGCTGCTGCGCTCCCCTTCGGGCCTCTCTGCCATGTCTTGAATGACTCATGAATTATTCATGGGCTCCATAGCACAACATAAATATGCAATCTGCTGGCAAAAAAAAAAAAAAGAACAGGGACGGTGACTTCATACTTCTCTGAAGTTTTCTTTTTCTTTTTTTTTTTGATAATTACCTTTCAAGGAGATGTTTCTGACACCAGAGAATGATGCTGCACATAAATATTGAAATGCTCGTACTTATTCTCATGGTCCGCATTAACTTAAGGGACGAGTCCACATTAATTGGCACATGTCGCATTTCAGTGTACGTCCTCCAATAGTGGTAGATAAACATCTGCAAATGTAAATCAAACCTAACATGATACCATGAAAACATTAAGAAAGAAAATTCCCAAGGGCATTACAAGTAATCTTCTACAATCAAACGTACAAAAGGCATGATGTACATTTATAAAACTGGGACAGGAGGACGAAAGTGTCCCTCCCAGCTGCAGCAGTGTGCGAGATGGAGAAGCGACAGGGGAGGGAAAGGAGCAGAGTGCTCAACTTTCTTCACTGCAATGGCAACTAAAAGTGGTCTGAGAGTCAAAGTGGTTCAACGGTCAGCAGGTGGCGCAGTGGTTAGAGCTCTCATCTTTCATTCATTTAGCTGATGGTTTCTTCCAAAGCATCTTACAGTGTTGGGTGCATTTGTTCTTGTTTAAAAAAGTACTGTTTACCATCGATGCTTTTTATTTGTTCTGATATTTGTAATATAGCCATATTAAGTGTTTTAACCTATGTATAGGTACAGTGAAACCTTACAGGCTGTCCCATCACCAAAATTTTATCATGTTAAGAAATCACCTGGCATATCTGTTTTAGTCCCCCCCCCGAATAAATTCATTGGTTATGTGAGTTCACGACTACGATCTAATAAAAACACCCAAATTCTATATATTACAGCTGGGTAGTTTGTACTGTAAAAACTTTTCTTAGTGTCTTTTCTACTGTATCATGACTATGATAGAATAAAAACTTTTCAATGAATTCTATATAATACAGCTGGGTAGTTTTTACTATATCCATTCAGGGTACGTACCTTGCTCAACAACAGGGGAGGAAAATGTGAGGTCTGAACCCAGTTCCTCCAGGTAGAAGGTTATGGCTACATACTGCCATGTGAGCAAAGCTCATTGGTTTGAGTCCTTCCTCCTGTGGTAATACCCTTGATCAAGGTGCTTACTTTGAATTGATGCAGTAAAGATTACCCAGCTGTATAAATAGGTAAATAATTGTAAGTAGCTTAGTGTACAAACCACATACTGGATGTCACCTTGGAGGAAAGTGTCAGATAAATGAATGAATAAATAATAATAATAATGAAGGTGTGTCTAACTCTGTGCAGAAACTGAGCAGGATTGTTCTGAGATTAGAGCAACAAATTGATGCAGAGAAAACCAGAGCAGGAAAACACAGCAGCGCGGTGCCAACATCAGTCATCAATCAGAGTTAGAAACACACAATTAAACAGTCATCTGGTGTGTTAGCACAAGGCCTGGCAATAATGAGCGCTGAGCCATGAATGTGAAATACTGAATATGTACCAGTGGACCTTGGGAAAAAATGACGAAACCTGACAGACCAGCTGACTGCTGTGATGGACAGGTAATATACAGACTCAACTGAGTCATTAATCGCACAGCACAGGATGTACTTACACCGACAAAACAGGACCTAGTCCCCCTCCCATTGTATGACCCATGATCAAGGCACCTAGAATGAATTGTAGTAAAATTACCCTGTTATACACACACACACACACACACATTATCAGAACCGCTTGTCCCTTACAGGGTCACGGGGAACCGGAGCCTACCCGGCAACACAGGGCGTAAGGCCGGAGGGGGAAGGGGACACACCCAGGACGGGACGCCAGTCCGTCGCAAGGTACCCCAAGCGGGACTTGAACCCCAGACCCACTGGACAGCAGGACTGCGGTCCAACCCACTGCGCCACTGCACCCCTACCCTGTTATATAAATGGATAAATCACTGATCAAGGTACTTACTCTGAACTGCCCAAGAAAAAAAATATCCGGCTGTATAAATGAGTAAATAGTTGTAATTGTAAAAAATAGTAATTATGAAGGATTCGCTTGAATGTTAGCATTAGACAAACACTCTTGAGGTGGACAGCAGCCTTTGAGAAGGACAATAGTTGTGTCCCTTCTGCAGCAGATCATGCAGCACCCTGCCTGAGTCGGAGCGGCTTGGTGATACCCGATGTTCCCCGGAATTAATATTACATCCGCACTCATGAAATATTGATGCGTAAACACAGGAATCATGGGAAACAAGACATTTTGGACAAAGTGAAATTAGGCAGTGCAATAAACCACCTTGTTGAAGAGCAACTATGGGGACACATCCAAAGTGATTTGGGTTTGGGCTGTACTTTAATGGGAGGATAAGACACGGCCTTTGCCGAAATTATTGATGGTTGGCTGGCGGGGGAAAAAAAAAAATGTCTTACTCTCCAGGCTACCGCCAGCGGGTTTGTGGTTACCTATTCATGAGCTCTGCGGGCTCCGTTTGAAACGGCGTGGGGGGGCGCGTGTGCGTGCGAACTCACAGATGACAATCATTAGAGCCGCTCGTGCTTCAGGCATACAAGGGACAGCTGTTAATGCGTGTGTTTCCCCAATCGGGCGAGTTCATCGCGTCCCAGCGAGCGCCAGTCACTGATGGGAGACAGTTTCGATGCAGATGGAGTGCAAAACTCAAATCTAAGTAAAATGAAAAGAAATCTGTGCACCTAAACAACTTCTTCAGTTCTTGAAGCCTTAATTTTATTTCTGTTACAACTACAATTCATGTAACACAAGAATATGCATAAAGCACAACGGACACTTAGTTCTTTGATTTATTCAGATTCCTCGTTCAGATTATTCTTGAACCAAAACAGTTTTTGGGGGTGGGGGTCTAAGTGGCGTGGGGGTGATAGTTATCACTTTACATTTGGAAGGTTCTGGCTCGCAGATAATCTCTCCTGCTACAGTTGCCTTAATGAAGACACTTACACTGAATTTATGTAGTAAAAATTACCCAACTCTTTGAAGGGGTAAGTCATTTGAAGTAACTCAGGAATCAAACCTAGCACTTTAAGTCATGTTGGAAAAAAGAACGTCAGAAATTAATTTAAATACATGAGCAGTTGCGAGTTCAGCACCACGGACAGCAGTAAGGCTGTAAATCTCGATTCCTTTGCTCGTAGTTTCCAAGTCTTTAAGTGCACTCATTCAACTATTAAAAAAAAATAATTAACCAAAAGTTTTATTTCTCTCCTGCCATACACTGGTTAGATCACAACCAAATTTTGCTTTTGATGAAGATATGGAATGTATGTGGATTATTGCTGGCATGTGATTGATACCCAGAAGTTCCGCACACAAATATATGCTGCACTCTAATTTTGGAGCAATTTGGAATTTTGGAAAACTTGGTAATCTTTCTGGAACTTGTTAGACAGGGATACTTGAGAACACCTGTGAAATACCTTCTGTCCTTTCACTATATTTACTGGTATCTGTATTTTCTTTGGGTACTGATTCTATCCCTGTGTTTTTGTGACCCATTTCTTTTCTGTTGTTAATTAAAATAATGTAAATAGCTTACTATACAAACCTAGCATTGCATGTTGCTTTGGGCAAATATGTGAGCTCAATGAATATAAATATTTTGGTATAAATTCAGCACGAGGACACTACACTACCCTAGACCATCCTGCTGTCAAGGCCTTCACTCGTAGCATCTGGGTCTTTAATCCCCGGTTAAATTGAACAAACAAATTGAAAATTTGATTTTCGGTGCTATTAAAACAAATTAGATTTGATCAAGTCATAGTTAGCGTAACTGAAAATATCAATAAAGATGTATCTCTATGTTTTTATTTATGGCCTTTTGCTGAATCATAATGCTGGTTACTTTGATTAAAGGGGTGTTAATCAATGGCTGCGTAATCACCCTTAATCCTTGAACAACCGAATGGAGCACTAAATAACAAAGGACTAAATAAAATGCTAATTTATTTTGTTCTGTTTTACTGTCACAAATGAGTAAATAGAAAGAGCGTGATTTATTATCACAGACGCATGCATAACGGTTTTTGAACGTTTAGTTTGGCTCAACCTGACTGGGAATTGATAGCGGGTTCTCGGCTCTGGGTTTAATGTGACTTGAGTCGTGTAACACATTCAATCTAAATCCCAATCAAGGGCGAGTAATTAAGAGCCCAGCTGCTGCAAACAGCAGCCCAGCCCACAAGGCCCGACAGCTTGATCCTCGTGCAGCTCCAGCTGATGGATCTTCATATGCTGTATACACACAATGAGTCAATAATAGATATTTGCTGAAGTCTGCGCAGTAAGCATGTTCCTTTGTACTCGGAGGACATTTCTGCACACGTCAGCATTCAGATTTCTCATATTCTTCGGTGTCTTTTCCATAATCATGCCCTGCAAGAAAATAGTACACAAAGCCCACACTGATCTAATAGCCTGATAGAATGCATTATATTTAAAGCCAGAATCCAGCTGGATAAATACTGTCTAGCGTTCACTTTCCACACTTGCACCGGTACGGCCGACACGTCCATCACACAGAGTCAGTCAGTAGGTGGCGTAGCGGTTAAACCCGGCACCTTACATTTGCTGGACACAGGTTTGAATCTCATGTTGTGCCGTACTGCACCCGATTGAGATATTTACTTTCGATCAGCTGTAATAGACCCCAGAAGGTCCGCCCACAGATATATGGTCCACAGCTCTTAGTTTAAAGTGATTTGAGTTGCTTGACCCTCAACCCTTACTGAAATAGTGATCTCTCTGTCAAAACATAGGGGAAATTTAGAGTGTGGAAATGGGTTTGTCTTAGGTTTGACATGGATCTTTTCCTGGGAAAATTGTCCACATGTCTCAGCTGATGTCCAGGACGGCACTGCATTGTGCTGCAACCCTTCCGTCCCCTGTTCCTGGAGATCCAGGTCACCTGCAGCAAGTGCTATTTTTCTATGGCGACCAGTGAGGTCCGGGCCCCGCCGACTGTTTCCCGATCTGCCCTACAAACACGGCCACGTGGAACAGATCGGCAGTCGGGTTCGAGGCTCTCAGGATACGAATCAAACCTCCTTCCATCCAGTTTTTCTCATCTCCGTTTCAATGGTTTTAATGATTCCACGTGATTTTACTTGATTCGGCACCGAGTTGGACTCCTTATGTTTAACTTTGTTTAAATGTTTCTTAGGCCCCTTCTTCTGACTCATCTGACTCAGCTGCGTTGCCTGGGATTGTCCTGTTAGTGCCTCTCCCTTTGACGAAGACTCATTTTCTGCATTATGCCGTCTCGCTGTTCTCAGTCAGAAAATATTCTTTTTACCACGAGGAAAATGGTCATAATTCAAAATATGCCTCTTTTATCCAGACTGGGGAAAAAAAACTGCATTTTTTAATCATAACTATATCTA
Organism: Scleropages formosus; assembly: GCF_900964775.1. Lineage (NCBI taxonomy): Eukaryota > Metazoa > Chordata > Actinopteri > Osteoglossiformes > Osteoglossidae > Scleropages > Scleropages formosus. The sequence goes on along the minus strand of NC_041815.1, from coordinate 27,196,597 downwards.
TCTCAGTCCTTTTTTGCTGCATCCCTCTCCAACACACACACACACACACACACACACACACACACACACACAGAGAGACACAGACGCATACATACCCTCCCTTTCTCTCCCTTCATCTCTACCCGTAAGCTGCACTGCACAGGTCATTTTTCAACTGCCCAGGCGAACGCATTCCCTCCTTTATTTAGGATTTGATTTATTCAGCTCTGAATAGGTAGCACCTGCTGTTCCCGTCCTCTTCTGCCTCTGACGCTCATGCTTTTCGGGGCCTTGTCTCACTCCCGACTGTCCTAGATGCACTCTGCCCTACCTCTGCTGTGTGACTGAATAGATACATTGCTTTGCAGATTGTCTGGATTTTTTTATTGGTTTTATTTTTTTTTAAACCATGAGCAACGTTAGCTGGATTTCATCTCCAGCTGTAAATACAGGAGCCACTCAGACACGGCATGCATCTGAGAAGCAATCTGTTCTGCCTTATATTTATTTATATACCTTGTTTTATTCTCCCTGCAGACGACTGTTTTTGAGGCACCCCCGAATCCTTCAGAAAGCTTAATCCGACCTCGTTTATTGAGTTTGTGTTTATAGAAACTGCTGGAATAATATGAGCGCGGAGGGATTTGCTGAAGATCAGACGACCTCCTACTTTCCGCTGCCTCGCCTGTTATTCTCGCTGTGAGCGGGAGAGGCCCGCACTATGGCTGTGTCAGCCGGAGAGAGATCAGCTCTGCTTTGGGAGAGATCAGCCTGGAAGAGATCAGCTCCGCTTTGGGGAGGCTGTGCCTGCTCCAGGCTTTAGCACCTCACACCCCTCCCCATGCATCCACCAAAGGAACTGGTGAGAGCTCATGGTCTAATCCTGCTAATGGGGAGTGAGGAGTCAGAGAGTCACTGTGGATTCTCTCAGATTCTCACTGCGAATCCCATAGTAACTTCGGAGGAGAGTGGAAAGAAAACCTCTAAGTATGACACCTGGGTTCTGACCGACATAAAACAATTACTGATTTAATACATGAAAAGGAACTTCCCTCTCTCATGTCGCTACCATGATCCAGTCGAAGGTCTTCTCAAGTAAAAGGGCAGAAATAGTCATCATGCTAAGTTTGGGTTTGACGGAAGGCCAAGGAAAGCGAGGACATCACCTGGGCATTTCTTGAACTCTGCTTCATTGAAGAGCACCTGGCCCTGTGTCCTTCCCCCTAGTTACATTACATACATTTACTCATTTAGCTGATGCTTTTCTCCAAAGCAACTTACAATTAGTTACCCATTTATACAGCTGGGTATTTTAACTGGAGCAATTTAGGGTAAGTACCTTGCCCACGAGAACTACAGCTGGGTCTCACATTCCATCTCTCACTCAATAGCATCAAGGCCTGGTGACTAAACTCCTTCCACCTCTAACTTCTCGGTGTTCCCTAAAAAGGTACCCAAACCCTTTAGTCTTTTCAGTTTGGCTCTGATGTGGTGCAAGGAGAGCCCTCTCTCCCTCAGAGCTGCTAAATCCCTCCAGGCATTCGAAAGGGTCACAAATCCATCTCTTTCAGACCCACTTCCCTCCTGAAAACTACATGAACTTGCATTACATCATCTGTCATGATCGTCTTAACTCTATATGCAACTATTCGCATGATGTGTGCAGGCAAAAAGTATGGTGCTGGACAAACTGACCGCAATTCGACTGTCACGCATCTCTACATGAAGCTCTTGGTCTGCTGTGAAATATACTTTGGATTACTACAAGTTGGAGAAAAGCATGGGCTGAATGAAAAGATGTAACGTTTGAATAAGGGGCAGACCCAGATGACCTACGCAGAGTCACAGAGACCCACCAAGGGGGACAGCTGAGCAATTAGAGCCTCTTTTCATTGAGGGACAATGTCAGGATGCTGACCTCAAACAATACAAGCATCGTCTTTTTATGAGAGATGGGTGGCTCCTGTTTCCCAGCTCTCCTGTAATTGGATTTTTTTTTTGCTCATGCCCGATTTGTTGCATTTCTGAATGCGGCTGGATGACAAAGAAAGAAAATGAGATTTTTTTTAGCATGTGCCGCTATGCAATTGCGCAGAGCTACACGGGAGAAATCACACTGAGAAGAATGGCTGCGTACCAGCACTGAGAATCAGAGCTCTGAAGGCAACCAAAGGACCAGTAATGACCGTTCGCATTGCCGTTATGACATTCCTTCGATTTTTCCAGGTGCACGGTACACAGTGACTTTCTTAAAGCGAACTCAAAGACGCTTACAGCTGGTGAGCCAGTTCACGGCAATCTTTCTTCGTCTGATCAATGAAAAAGCGGTTCTACAGCAAAAAAAATCCGGACTGCTGTCAGATCCATCCTCAAACCTCAGACCTGCAGCAGGTTTCTACATCTAGCAGGAGTGTAACAGAAGCAAAAATACAAGTGAGGAATGTATATGAGCAGCCATCTGTTAAGCCAGTGGAGCAGAATTCTTTACATTCCTCAGTTTTGCTTTGCAGCTGGTTGTGAGAGGGTAAAGGGAGCCACAGGGTGGGACTAAGATCAGAGACAGCAGGACTTTAACCATTAAAGGGGACTTCATATCAACCGAAACAAGCCCTTCTGGACATAACACAACACATAAAGTAAGTCAAAACCAAAAAAAAAAACCTCTTGCCCTCCTTCCCCCCATGCCACTCCCCAATTCTTCAGGCCAGCTGCCTTTGTAATCCTTAGAATTGGTCCTTAATGGCCAGCAGCTGGCTGTCATGGTTCAATTACGAAAGGGCCGGGTCCCTGGGAGCTGTCGCTCCTGTTGCCTCTGCCTCCTGCCCCGGGTTGGACTGTCCAGCAGCTGACCTGCTCTTTATTTATTTATTTTTTTTATTTATGGTAGCACAACGGAACAGAACTGGATTACAAGATTATACAAAGAGAAACAGATGAGAATATAAGAATAATAAAATAAAACAAAATACATAGAATGGTGGGGCGCGGTAGTGCGGCAGGCTTGGTTGGGTCCCGCTCTCTGGTGGGTTTGGGGTTCGAGTCCTGCTTGGGGTGCCTTGTGATGGACTGGTGTCCCGTCCCGGGTGTGTCCCCTCCCCTTGCGCCCTGTGTTGCCGGGCTGAGCTCCAGTTTCCTGCGACCCTGCTCGGGACGAGCAGATTCAGACTGTGTGTGTATGAAAGGAATACAGAAGGGAACAAATCACATTTTTTTGTTTTGAACAGTGGAAAGAGCATCGCTCCACTAAGAATCTCTGAGACCACTTTAGATTCATTATTTACACCGAAGGCCCGCCTATCCTGTGCATCTCAGGCAACGTGCAGAAAAGTGCTCCCTCAGCTATACAACTCCATCAAATAGGACCTATTATGTCTTCCACGTGGGGGCTGTTGCTCGCTTTGTTGCACCTCGTGTCCTATTTTCCATTAAAATAATACCTTGCGTCCTCAGAAACACTCTGCAGATCACAAATATCTTGATAAACAGATTAAGGTTACTAATTATTATATAGGTTACCTTATTATTTTATAATTACAACATACAGTTCTTTTAATTCACTAATTACAACGAGTGTTTGTGCAGCTTGCCATCACATGGGGGAGGAAAACTTCTAAGGCTTTGAATAATAATAATAATAATAATAATAATAATAATAATAAGAAGAAGAAGAAGAAGAAGAAGAAGAAAGAAAAGAATAAACTTTACTGTTATAGTGCCTTTAAAAGGATTTTGTCAAAAGATAAATAATAAGTAATGTAATAAAAACATAAATGGGGCGCAATAATAGAACAATGAAAATATATTTACAACGAATCATCATAAAAAATTATGTTTAGATAATTAAACAGAAAATTAATACAGAGAGATGAAACTGTAGATTGCAGTAAAACAAATAAGAAGAGAGAAAAGGGAAAAAGAAAGGAGGCTCACTTGAAAGGAATTATGAACATGCGAGGATCGATTGAAGCCTGGATTGAAAGATACCGAGGGTACGTGATTCCATCATGCTTTTGGGAAGGGAATGTCACAGTTTGGGGAAAGGCTTGCAGGGGGTAGAAAAGGCTAGAAACTGATGACCATATTACTCTGCACCTCCCACAATAGGTAATACCTCCCTTTCGTGCCAGTACACTATGTAGAGCAGTGCTGTCCAACCTTTCTTGGCCAAGGTCCCCAATCATTGCTGTGAACAGGTCTGAAGGCCACACGCATAAATCACAGTGACATACTGCGCCTTAAATGTCTAAACTGAAGAATAATTACTTCATTGTATTTAGGTTGCCTTTACTCATCTAGCTGATACTTTTCTCCAAAGCAACAATGATAAGCTACCGACAATTATTTACCCATTTACACAGTTGAATAATTTTAGTGGAGCAATTTAGGATAAGTACCTTGCTCAAAGGTTCTACAACAGCAGGTAGAACTCAGACCTGTAACCTCCAGAGCTGAAGGCTGCAGCTCTAACCACTACACTTTCAGCTTCTTCATAGGTGTGTTTAAATATGTGTTTGATGTTCACTGTATAGTCATGCGATTCAGTAGAATGTATAGTATTTATGGTAATTTATAGTATTTATGGTATTAATGGGGCAGCACGGTGGCACAGCACCTGGGTGGTGCAAGAAGGCATGGGTGTGATCCCCACTAAATCTGTGTGGAGTTTGCATGTTCTCCCTGTGTCTTCATTGATTTCCTCCAAGTGCTCTGGTTTCCTCCCAGAGTCCAGAGACATGCTGTTCAGGTTCACCCATAGTGTGTGAGTGACAGAAAGAGTGTGTTCCACTGATGTATGGATGAGTGACCCAATGTAAGTAGTATATCTAGCAGTGTAAGTCACCACGGTGAATAAGGTGTGTGGGCTGGTAATACTATATAGAGTTCATTGGAAGTCGCTTTGGCGAAAAGCGTCTGCTAAATAAATGTAATGGTAGGTATAATATATATTAATAATTATACACATGTTCTTGTTGGCCACGTTAAATGAAATGCTGGACCTCGTGTAGCCCTCAGGCTGCACGTTGAACACGTATGATGTACAGCTTTATAGGTAAGCATGAGGGTTTTGAAGTCAACTTGTTAGGCCCAATTACACAACATTGCAGCAGTGGGCCCAGTTACTGAGGACATTATGGGCTGCAAAGAACCGCCATGGTGCAACTGTTTAGTGTGAACCCCAATCACCCCGCCTCCAGCGTTCTGGAGAGGGAATAAACACCCAGGCGAATGCCTTGTTAATTGAGCAGCACGGCAGTTTGCTAATTCCGTCATAATTAAATCAGAACTTAGCCAGCGACGCGGTGTTGTAGGAGATAGCATCTCTGCCGCTTTATTATAGCGGTGTTTATCGCGAGGGCCAATATTTGTCGCGCACGCATGTGAGACTAATTGCTCTCGGCGGACAAGCGTTGAAAGTGCCGGCGCAACTGGCCGCGACGCCCTGAGGATTAACGCACACCGTCTGCCCACGATAAAGACCCTAATCTGGGCTCGCCAACAACAGCACATTCATTAGGCTTTTACTGGGAGGAAAGCTGGCGCTCCCCACTCACACCATTACAGGTGAATTAGCCGTGCATTGTAATTTCAACCAAATTAGGGGCCTTTTAACTAGTGGGGGGTGGGATTTAAACCCTCTCTCACCCACATCTAGACAATCTCATTGACTTAATCGTGTGAGAAACCGGCTGGAGATGTTAAGTGAATAGAAGAATGCACACGTGCGTGTGGAGGACAGGCAAGGGTACCCATCCGTCTCCAGGTTTTGGAAAATGAAGATATTGGTTGAAAAAAACATTGTAAAAATGAAAATGGGAGGGGAAAAACCTTCGAAATATCTTTCTTTGGTTGCCTTTGTCAAAAATGACAGGTTTATACATTAAAGTGCTTACAGTGATTTACCCATTTATACAGCAGAGTAATTTTCATTGCATCGGTGCTGGGTGAATACATTCCATAAGGATGCTACTGTAGGGTCAGAGATTTAATATTGGGTCCTTTGATTGCAAGGAAACAGCCCTAACCAGTATGAACTGTCCCCAGATACATCATTACAGATAATCAGGGTCTCAGCCAGTGGAAAACACCCATTAAATTTTGTGAAACATTTAGGTTACTTCACTGCACAATGTTACCAGTGCTTCTCTAAAAAACTGAATTATAGTGCAGGCTGAGAGCAGTTTTTCACTCTGACATCCTGAACTGTAGGATGGGGGGGTGGCTAAGCTTGACTGATGGCTTTCTAATGCCCCACCCCATTCCAATTTTCAGAATAATGACGCTAGATGCCACTAACTGGTAGGACACGAGACTATAAATTATAGGCAGCTGGTCTGAAGATCTGGAGGGAAAAGGAAATTCTCACTGCAATGAGTTGCCTAGGAGTTTCTTTGCTTTCGGTTCATATTTTTGGACTGTTTTGTAGCCTTTGTTGTTGTTTTTATTTACTCCCTTAGCCGGTTAAGCTCAAAAGCACAACGTCCCAATTTCTGTTAATTGTTTTTCTCTCATAATGATCTCTTTTTTTTTTTTTTCCCACCTCCCTTCCTGGGAACCCCGCTGTCCCGTCAATGCAATTGCTGCAAAGGGCAACGAGTGCTAAGGGATCGCATATTATATATCTGACTTGTGCAATTTGTGAAATGCATGTCAACTGTTCCTAACCTCTTTGGGCCCTATCAGCGCAAAACATGAAATGCAATAAAGTTTTTTCTTTTGTTTATAGCGGAGTTCAAAGCAAGCATTGTCTGCTCTTCTATTGCTTCCTTCTCAGACTGGTTTATTTATAACCTGGAGAAGGCTGGCTTCCCCCTTCATGCGACACACTTACTGATAACCCCATTCTGCTGCATTCACGCACAAGGCGACTAAAGAGCATTATCCAAAAATGTCACTTGTCAAATCATAACAAGACAACATATTATCCTGTTTCTTTAAAAAAAAAAAAAAAATTCACATTGATTTAATCTAGCCTTTAAACACTTGCTGCGGCAATAAAAACTTGAGAAATTGCTTGTTTTTACATTCCACGCTATAAAAATACATGAAAAGGGAAAGGCATTTAAAAGATAATGAATCCGCATGCGAGGTATTGACAAAGCGCGGGGATGTGGGAGAGCTGCGCCGCTAACACAAGTGAACGTCTTTTATTTGAATTGAATGAGAAGAAATATTAGAGAGCGGGCCGAGCCATTTGTTCTTGCTGCAATCTTAAATAGAATCGGGTTTAATTATTTAAATCGCCCGTAACTGGCAATAAATATTAGCTAACTGCCATTGCTATTCCGCTGGAGGGTTTGAATCTGTCTTTTTTCAGGCCACGACCGCTGAGAACCCTGGTATGACAGTAAAGGGAATTCAGATACCCAGGTTGTAAAATTTAAAGTGTTTTACTCCAATTAGGGGTTCTTTTACTGCTGTTCTAGCCACGGAGTCTGATTCTGAAATGAATTGTAACTGTAAGAAATTCTTCAGAGTTTGCGTTTCCAGCCTCGCCGCAACCCAGCGGTCGGACCGGAATCCGAACCAGGGAGCGTTTTACCGAAGAGCAGTAGGTTCAGAGGAGCTCCCCAATAATGAACCGACGGGCTGAGTCACGGAGCCGAGCCAGCAGACGGGTTTAAACGGACGTCCGCACGTGACGCTTCCAATCTAATTGCTCGGTGACTACATTATTTTTCAAAAGGCCTGAAAATGATTTTGCATTTCAAACCACCTCAGTTCCTGTAAACTGGAGTGATTATTGAAACACCCCAGGGTGCGCAGAAATGGATATTTTATATAAAAAAAAAACAAGGTTTGAATCCTTGCCACTTTCTTTGATGAGCCTGGGAAACTAATTCTCTTAGAAGAATAAAAACATAAGACTGATGTTTCAGTAGCATCTTCATACCAAGGGGCACTAGTCTGGTAATCTAGTCTTTTAGCATCCCAACATCCTGCTTTATTTATATATAGATTTATTAATTTAGCAGATGCTTTTCTCCAAAGCGATGAACAACTCATACAACTCCCATCTATTCTTTTTCTATCGATCTCTCAAATTCATAGTTTTTACGCAGAGAACACCAGCAAGAGTTTACATATCAAACATACTCATGTACCGTGGATCAGAATGACACGCCAAGGCATTGTGATCCATGGCCAGAGGAAATCCGTGGATCCATGGTCTCGGCCCAAATGGCCACGGATGCTGCCCAGTCACTGCTTCCAGCCAGGAGGGGCTAGCAGGGGATTAGAAGGTATTGCCCTGACAGAATCCGCCGCTTAGCTGCTTAGTCAAACCCGAACCGGACAGCCAACCGCAGCTTGTCACATTGCTGGAGGAGAAGCTGCGGAAAAGTGGGAGGCGAAAAAAAAAAAACCTTTTCTTTGTTGCCTCCAATGCTGACTTTGCGCCTGGAGCCTGTCACTAACCTGCAGTCTCACCTCTTAACCTGTTCATGTCCAGACAGGTACTGATGCTATGGAAAATAAGCACATATAGCATATATACCAATAAAAATAAGCATATATATAGCTTATGTGATATAGCTTATACATAAGCATATGTATAGCTTGTGTGATGTATGTTGATTCATAGGGTGGAAAGAAAAAAACTAGCTGGACTTAAGAATCACTCGTCCGTATCAATGTCTCTCTTTCCACTAATGTAATGAACACATTGTATTTTATATGAGATGTGTGTATATATAATATATATATATACATACATATGATGGTTTTCTCCAAGAAGACTTACAATGATGGTTTTTACACTAAGCTACTTATCATTATTTTCCCATGCATACAATGTAGATAAATAGAAAGCATTGAATATAATTGATGCCTATCATTTCTCACGTAACTATACATCTAACCCCAATAGATCTGAACATGTAAGCTTTGATCCATACATATAGGATATAAAAATGGTTATTGTAACGTTTTAGGTAATAGTTATAGGAGTATCTTGGTTACAGGGTTACCATTACACTCTCAATGAAAGTACACTGTCTTATTGTAGAGAAAAGTGTTGAGCTCATCAGAGCAAAACCACTGACAGAGATGTCCTATGCGTACTTTCTGACCGCATCTGGAATGAAAATTAAAAAAACGCCCTGGATTTTGGAAGGTTAAAAAGACAACAGCAGCGCTACGCTGGAAGTTCTATAACGCGAATGCCCTTTTGCTGTGTATTCATCATATTTTCAATAGTTCAGTACAACTTGAATTTATGGCCTGGCTTTGCAAGGAAGAATTTATGGTCCACGCTCGTTCGATATTCTGAAGTCGACAGGTTAACAAGGTGCGGAATAATACATTCGGGGTGGGTTTGCATGGCGCGCGTAGAGGGTATCTCTTGGGCCGTAGGATTGGATGTGGGTTTGAATATGATTCAGTCTGTGTGCATTTGTGTGTTCCTCTTGTCTTTGTATGGGTTTCCTACAGGTGCTCTGGTTTCCTCCCACAATCCAAAGACATGTGCGTCAGGTTGACCGATGACTCTGAACTGCCCTTAGAGTACATGTGTGTGTGACTGATATGTGATGAATGGAGACACCTGCGAGGAGTAAATTTTATGAAATCCCAGGTGTTTCAATGCAAAAAAACGCCGGGTTCGAGAATTTAGGCCAGGTGATGTGTATACAGGTCGCCCCCACAGCCCCCTGCAACACTTTCCCCACCAGGTGTGTTTCTCGACGCTCCAGCAGATCGCATCAGTCGACAGCAATTACGCAACAAGCGATGCCTCTTGCCTAAACGTCCCCGGTGACGCGCCTCTCTTTCCTGCGGCAGACGCGATTCCACCGAGGCGCAGCGGCTCTGAGGAGACAAAGCAAAACAACAACACCGACATCGTTGTCAAGACAGAGCAACGTGTGCGATGACAAAGACAACAGAGCACAGGTGAGGGGAAAAGAGACCTCCAAGGTTATGAATAATCATCTAAACGAAGCACAGAACTGAAAACAGACAATACTCTACACAACCCATGTACTTTACTACAACAACGTGACCTACACAAGCACAATATAACCCCATATGCTACACGACAGCACTACGGGTGGTACACAGCAAAATAGAAACGCCAAAGAATAGATTCATATGAGGAACCTAATAAGCAGTGGGACCACCCTTTGTCTTCTGAAGAGCATCAGCCCAACTTGGAATGCTGACATACAAGTCCTGAACTGTCATTAGTGGGATATTGCAACATTATTCAAGAAGAAAAGCCATTTCTTCTAGGGATGAAGGAGGTAGAAATCTACTTCATATTCTGAGCTCCAGAACACGCCCATAAAGTTTCAGTGACATTTAGATCTGGTCTTCAAGAAGGCCATGGAAGGCCTTTTACTTCATCCTGATGTTCATAAAACCTCTTGTTCATCCTGATGTTAGTGAAACCTCTCTTGAATTTGTTTAGCAGTGTGTATATCCCTCGAGATGACTGCCCACATTGTTGCGGATCCCCAACCGTGACAGTTGGCAACAAACAACATGGGTTGAAGGGATCCTTTGGCTTTTTCAAACGTTAACTCTTCCAGGCATAGGAAACAGGATGAAAGATCACTCATCAGGCAATGTTAGCTTTTTCTGTTACACAGGGGTCCAGGTTTTATGATCCTCGCACTAGGTTATTTGTCATTATGTGCATTATATTTACATATTTATTTAACAGATGCTTTTGTCCAAAGTAACTTCCAATGAACACTATGTAGTATTACCAGCCCACACACCTTATTCACCGTGGTGACTTACACTGCTAGATACACTACTTACAAGGGGTCACTCATCCATACATCAGTGGAACACATTACACACAAGAGGTTTCATAATAGGAGCCCTTTGTGAAGCTCACAACATACAGTTTTTGTTGAGACTGGGTTACAGAGCTACTAATTCAATTCACTTGTAATTTTTGAGGCTGGATTTTTGAGGCATTTATCGACTACCCTATGAATTGCTCATCCATCCCTTTTGGCACGCTTTAAATTACAACCACTGTTTCTCTTTACCAATGCAGTTTCTCCATGTTTGTCACATGTTGACATTATTTTTGAAACCGTAGGTAAATAATTTAGCAGTTTTGATCACTGATGTATCTAGAATTCCTGCGCAGACTACTTGGTCTCTTTGGAACTCATATTGCCTCCCATCTCTTTGTAAACTCAAATATTAAAATACTAACGGTCAAAACTCTTTCATTGCTGACCATACTGCTAAATGGCAATAAACCTAAAATGAGTACAATTTCCATCTGCTTTTGTAATTATGATCGAGTTACTTCAAAATTAAACTCCTTTTACCTGCAGTGACTGTTATTTTGTCCACCCCTCGTATACACAGAAGAGAAACACCTTGCCCTGAACAACAGCACGATGCAACATGCTCTGGAACAACATGTTCTCACTACGGCAAACCCTCTTGACTCCTGTTCAAATTCCCTCTGGTCTCATTATGAACATTATTTTTACAAGCCCCTTTATTTACTAATCACCTTTACTTGTTTGTCTGCGCTTGAAATTGTGCTTCCTTTCCCAACTTTCAAGATGCTTAAAAAGATTCTTACGCATTTTGCTAACAAATTCTTGTGTTCCTTTTTTTGGGTGAAATATGTTTTCGTTGTTTAAATATTGTATCGCAATAATCAAGAAGCAGCAGAGAAAAGTCTCAGCATCTTTGCGCCCCCTATTGGTCATTTTTTAAGCTTTTCCATTCGAATCAAATTCATAATACATTTGTACTTGAATTTGAATTTCACTGTGCTTATTCTCTCTCTCACACACACACACATACACACACAGAGTCTGTAAGACACTTATTCAGCACAGCTGAGAAGCAGAAACAAATTAATTTTGCTCAGTTTATGGGCGAGGGGATACTACATGCATATGAAATCCATCTTTGTGGATTTGTGGATACAATCTGCATCTTTCTGTAGTTTGGAAAAAGTAATAACTACCATAACTGTCTTGTTTTTAATGTACAGCGTGCAGCAATCCTTTATCATGAGTTTAATAATCCACCATAAAGCAAGTTAGAATGTTCTTCTTATTATTTCTACATTGTTTTTTGTATTAATTTTCATGACACTGCGGTGTTTTGCTGAACAGTATAAAACACTGGTCACCTCTTTACTGCACTGATTTTTTTTGTTGGGGGGGGGGGGGGACCTGTGCAGGTTACGTGTAGGAAACACAAGTAACTAGGGCACATGTAGGTAACCAGAGGACACACATGCAGGTAACTAGGGGACACACTTGTCCGGATAACTAGGGGACACACCTGTCCAGGTAACTATGGGACCACCTGTGCAGGTAATTAATGGACACACCTGTGCAGATGAGCATCTTCATTTAGAGGGAGAAAATGCACATCCATGCTAAAGCAGTCGAAATTCTTTGGGCACAAATTATATGTACCTGTCACTTACACCAGGCAAATCATTTACTAGGTTACCGGCTCATTTACCCTTTGTACTGTTAATACAGTAATCAGGACGCACTAGGCAGCCTAGGATGATTAGAGCTGATAGAAATTACAAGAAAAATCTCCAGTAAACGTTAGGCGGCTTTGTGAAAGGGAAGTACTTCTTGTGCGCTGTTGTTGTAAGTAGCGCAACAATCTGCCAGTTAATCGATTTTGATTAATCCTCTTTAGAGATCAAGGAGATCGATTTTATAGATCAGTAAAAGTTGTCTGGCGATGTGAGGAAGACCACACCCTACCTACCGCCATCTGCGGTCACAGAGAGGGACGACGACCCCCCCGTCCGTGTTTCACAACTCGAACATACGATTAAAAAAATAAAAAGGGGGGGGGGCGATCGTTCTTCAGATGAATATTCATGGATCCCTCTCAGTGACGTAACGCCCCGGTCCCGGGGCGCGCCGGTGCGCGGTCCCGTTTCGCCAGATGCCAGAGAGTCGAACCCGAGAAGCACGCATCGCGGCGCGCGGCGGCACCCGTCTCTCACGCGCCGTCCCCGAGCCCTGTCCCTGCCTCGCGCACGCGCCCGCGAGCGAGCGAGCGAGCACCTGTCCGCCTGTCCTGTTCTGTCCTGCGCTGTCCTCTCGAGACGCGCCCGCCGCGTGACGATCCCGAGGAAGACGCCGCGAGGCTCCGAAAGAGAGCGAGAGAGAGAGAGAGAGAGAGAGAGAGGGGAGGCTGAGAGGAGGAGGAGGAGGAGGAGGAGAGAAGGAAGAGAGAGGAGAAAGAGAGAGGTCATCGCGCCCTGTCCGCATTCCGATCCGTCGACATGAAGATGCTGAGAACATGCCTGATGTGCGTGGTGGTGGCGGCGGCGGCGCTGGAGCTGTGCGCGGTCCGAGCTGGAAAAGGTGGGTGCAGCTCGTGGTGGATGGAGATGCCAGATGGAGATGGAGATGATGGGAGAAGGATGGAGATGTCCTCCTTCCAGGATAGAAAAGTGGCTGTGTGTCAGGTGCTTCCTTGAGAAGAAGGTGGTGTTGGGATGGCGATGTACTCGGTGGAGATGTCGGGTCTCGCGCTGGATGCAACTGAAGTGGTGAGATGGAGGAGCGCGCGTGACACGCAGACCGGAGACGCGCGGAGGAGTGACGGACCCGGCGCGTCCTGTCGGGTGATGCCGAGATGCTCTGATGCTCGGAGGGGTGTGTTTCCCTCGCCCGTCGCGTGCGCACCTGCCGTCTCCTCCGCGGCGATCCTGTAAGAACATCTCCGTGTTTTATTGTGTGCGAAGTTAGTTTCCTGCAGCTCGTCACCGAGTCCCTCTCACTTTATTCCCTCTCACTTTTACTGCGAATTCAGAAGGAGAACCCAAAGATCGCTGTGCAGCTCTTGCTGGGCTCAGAGACTCTAGAACCGCACATAATAATAAATAATAATAATCTGTAAAGACTGAGTCGCACATATAATATTGTGCAGCCTTGCAGTAAGTGCGCGAGCTCAGTACCTGGCCGTGTCCCGTGTACCCCGTCGTCTTAACCAGCACTTTATTTTTAGTCGGCAAATCTAGTCACGTGACCAAGGTCTAAGCAGGTGTTCGCTCCGGGGACGCGGGAGACCGGCGCGCCTTGGGCGCAAGACCGCTGTCCGTCAAGCGGTGTGTGTGTGTGTGTGTGTGTGTGTGTGTGTGTGTGTGTGTGTGTGTGTGGTGGGGGGGAGGCGTCGCTGAGAACGTAACCGCACTGGAAGTAAACAATTTGCCGGAAAAGTGAAGGGAGGGAGGACGCGCTGCTCACGGTTCTAATTAAGTCCCCAGGGGGGTGCTGGGGGGGGAATGGTTGGGGTGAGGGAGACCCGGCACGTGCAGGACTTGAGCGCCTCGCGCTCCAGCCATTTTTCACTCGTTCAAATACGGAATGCGGTCCGTGAGCGCGCGGCGCGCGCCTCTTCCACGCGGATGTGGCCGAGAAAACAGTTCCTGAAAAACAAAGCAGCGCAGCGGACCTGTCTGCGGTGTTCGCGCGCACGTCTCTCTCTCTCGCTCTCTCCATGTGCGTTGTGGGTTTGGAGAAACCCTCCTACACATACAGCCTGCAGACTCCTTGTTGCGTGTTTTCTACCTGCATCCTGGAGGTAATGGGTTTGCATCCTTTCTTATGCAACCCCTGATAAACCCTGGCATGTGTTATGACGATTAACCAGGAGGACACCTTATCTCAGTGTTCCCCGGTTCGATGCTTATGACTTTTCACCACTTCACCATCTAAGGCAGGGCAGCACCGACGGGATCTGCATCCGTGGAAACGGGCAGCTGACGTCTCCACCACTTGGCTGCGCCGGCGAGGCGAGGAGGCTGTGTGAAGGGTGTCTGATGGCCTGCAGCCAGGACGCTTGGCGAGGCCTGTCGCCTGGGTTTCAGGAGGCCTGACTGGGGCAATCGACCTGCGCCCAGGAGGCTGTAGGTATGAGGGGTCATAAAGACGTCGGAGAACATCCCTGAGGGTTTCGACGCTGATTTCGGATCCCGCCGAAAGGAGGCAAAACGACGCATTGGCAGCAGACAAGGCGAAGGACAGGGGTCACATCACGCGGGGTCTCGAGGAGAACATGCAAACATTTTCTGCAGCTGCAAAACTCACAGCTTCCACAGGGCGTCTTAAAAATAGAACGTTAAATAGCATGGTGGCAAAGGTGCCCCGTTCGGCGCGTGTCGTGCCGAGAGCAGATGGGAGGAAATCATAAAGGCGCCGCGGCGATTTGCTCATTTGTGTTGTTTTGTGCGCCTGCGGTGCCCCTCGCTCGCCCTCGCTCGCTCGCTGTGTGGGCTTGCCGAGGCTCCGCGGCGCTGACAGCCGCTTCTTCATTAACCGAGCGGGGGAGGTGGCGAGCGGCATGGTTGACCGGACCCTACCGCGGACCATCCCGTGTGGGCCAGTGCGTTCGGACCTCGTTCCATTCCCATTGCGACCGCTTGCGGTGCACAGGGAGAGGAGGCAGGAATGGAGACCCCAGAACCAGCACCGCAAAGGGCCATTTTTGCAGTTTTGGGTATAAACCTCCATCGGCCTTCCGGAGACACCTACAGGGAATGACAGAGAGACGAACGGTTGTTTAGAGTCGAGCCGGAGGAGAATAAAGGCAATTAAAGAGTAAACGAGAGCTTTCTCTCCACGGCGATGCCATCGATTTGGCTCTCACAGGACTGAGAGATGAAAAGACCTGCTCGAGATGCACAAGATCTGGGCCAATTCCTGCTCCTCGTATTTAAAATACCGTGCCAGAGCCTGATGAATTCCGCTCGTTCCGTCGGTCCGAGATGTTCGCCCGGATTTGCGTATGCAGCCGAGAGACGGAGGCGCCTTGGTGGAACCTCAGCGCAGCTGCCAGATCGATCACACTCCTCTTTTTATTTTCCGTGCATTTTACCTTCAGTAAAATTTGACTCATGAATATTCATCACTTTCAATGGAAATTGTTGGTCCTCTTTTCTATTTGTACCCCATTGCTGTTTCTGTTCAATTGATGCATCTGAAAGGTCCACAGTGGGTGTGAGGGTGTTACTGAGATGTGTGTATCTTTCTAGGTGTGGACATGTCAATAAGAGAGTGTGTGTGTGTGGGCGGGCACATCTCTGGGACTGTCTGTCTTCCCTCTCTTTCTCTCTGAAAAAGCACTAATGTGATCTATGGGATATGGCATAAGTGCGGGGAGCCCAGTGCTCTTTACCGCTCTCCTGCAAAAACGGCCACGATACAGTGGCATCTTCTGACATTTTTCTTTCTTTCTCCCCTGCTATTTTCACTCTGAAGTCAACAAATTTACATTTTTTATTTACTGAGCTCCTTATCCCAAAGTTGCTTTTCAGCGTTAGCTCTTGGTATGAAGTTACTTGCAGTGATTTACCCATTTATAACGCTGGATAACTTTTTTTTTTTTTTTACTGTGTCATTTCAGGGTAAGTAGCTCAATCAAGGGCACTGTAGCAGGAGTTGGGATTTGAATCCAGGTCCTTGCAAGGCAGTGACTATAACCACTACGCTCTCTGCTGTCCTCACAGAAGCTCTGCTCTGGTCAGTACTGACATGTCCAGATGGGACTGACTTCTTATTTGCACAGCCTGACCTAAGGTGGCCTTGCCCAGGTGGGCTTACTTGTAACCTCAAGTGGTCTGTGCCGCTGATCTGGGAGGTGAAGTATCGAGGGGCAACGATGAGCTTCTCCCTAGAAATGGAGCACGAAAATGTGTGGGATGTGACGGCGTCTCCCTGTGGGTGCCTTGAGAGACCTGCTGAGGGACTCGCAGGGAGTTGGGGGTGCGGCCCACCGGCAGAGCTGGAACGAGACCACCGAGGCCACATAACCTAGAGGACTTAATGAAAACTCCACAGAGCCATGACCCGCCATGTCCTCCCTCCCACGCCGGGGTGTGCCTGCCCTCATCAGAGGAAATAACCCGGCAAGGGGGCGGAGCACAGAGAACAGCATGTGTCATAGAAATATTTTTACTCCGCCTCTCCTTGCTAGAAGCAGAAGGGCTTAATTAAGTGCAGTACCAGCGTCAGCTGCCGTGTTTGCGAAAGGACGGGAAGGGGACAGGCTCTTGTCGCCCCTCGAGTGGAAACGGATAAAAACCCCAGAGAAAAGAATGAGGGACCCCGAGCTGGAGAGAGCTCTCCGGCTCCCGAATCATCCCGACTCCCGCTGCGTGAAGTGGCCAGATGTTCCTCCAGGCTGGGTGGCCAATGGGGATCAGCATCATGCTGGGCAGCATTGGGGAAGGGAACGGTTATTTTTAAAATTTTTCATTTCCCCTCTATTTGCTGTCGCCGCTCTGCCGGTGGAGTAAATGCACCAGTGTCGGGCAATCCGACCAATCAGCTGCAGAAAATTTAGTTCATTTAAATTTTTTCTAACTCTAGGTGTATTTATATAGTGCCCTGATGTCTTGCAGCGCTGTACATTGTCATTAACACGGAGACCTTCAAAGGTCAAATCGCTCCAGAATTTCTGCATACAGAACAGTTTCCGGGTGCAAAAAGGATTAGATGTGTTGAGTGTCGATTGTGTTTCGTGCGCTGTAACTTTTCCTGTGTATTTCACACAAATACACACATGCACACACACACAAACAAAGGGAAGGACAAGAAAGCAATAATATAAACTCGTGCAGCATTGCATTGCATTTGCTTTTATTCCATAAATTTGGCTCCCTTCATAATTTAACACAACCAAGAAATAAGCTTGCTGTGCCGGAAGAAGCCCCCGGGTTCGCGTCCACCATGTGGGTTTTTTTCTTTAATTGTTGAGCATGGCTTGAATTGCATGACGCCTGCTTCGTTATCAAGGCCCGCAGGCGCGTCGAGCAGGCGGTCTCATTCAGCTTGCCGTTCGCCGGTATAAACACACACGGCGCAGCGTCGTAAACTCGACTTGACACCTCGTCACGGCGTGTACGGCTCGCCTCATTCTGCTCGGCAGATGGCTGGCGTCCGGGAAACAGGGGCAGATAAATAAATAAGAGTCACATTTAACCAGGAAGCTGGGAAGAAAGCTCCTTAGTAAAGGGCTCGGCTGGGAGTAGATTAGATGGAACAAGGGAGGATTTTTGAGGAACCGGTTTCTTGCCGAGCGATGTGGTGGCCTGCAGGCGGGGGTGGCATGCTCTGTGTGTGTGTGTGTGTGTGTGTGTGTGTGTGTGTGTGTGTGTGTGTGTGTGCGCCGGTGGGCTGAGGGACAGCCGGGCGTGAAATCGGGTGCGGAGAGGAGCCGTCTCGGGCACGGCTTGCGGATGGTGCGGCGCGGCACTCTAAAAATATCTCGCCTTGGAGATCGCTGTTTATTTTTCAAATTAATCTCTCTCCCCGGCCGCTTCCTTGCACGCGATGAATTGGTTAAGGTCACTCGGGGGTGCCGTGTGTTTAGTGGTAATTGGGAGTGCGTCCACGCGAGACGAAGAGCCGCTTCCGCCGCACCGTCGATGGCGCTCTCGGGTTCTGGCCCATCCCTTTCTGTGCATCGCTGGGTCCCCCCTGGTTTGGTCTGGAATGCAAATGAAACGAAATGGAAGTCAAGTGCTCTTCATTTCAGCTGTGTCTGTGCGCGGGATGGTGGGGCCGGGTGGCGTTCGTCTAATTTTATTACCCCTCTGGCACTAGACCCGGAATAACTTTTCCCCAAAGTCACCCGAGAGTTGGCTCAGGCCTGTTAGCAGAACCGTGTCGGACAGGCTCTCGGATAATGACTCGGGGGTCCAGATGTTGACAGGGAGGCGGAGGGAGGGGGCCGAGCGGAGGTGGTGCTTTTACACACATCCCTGCCTTCCTTCCCTCGTAGCTGCTGAATCCCTTTCAAGAAGGGTCTGAAAACACATCTCTTTCAGATCCGCTTCTCTTCAGATCCCTAAACTGTTCCATAAACTTGAGTCACACCATCTGCCACCAGCCATTATGTTCTCCATCAGCTCTGCAGCTGCTTGTGTGATGTGTACCGGGCAAAACGGTGCTTTTGGACAAATGGACTGTGCGATGAGAATTGTGTGCGTGTATCCATAACTCTTCATCTGTTGTGAAATGCACAATGTGTACTCAGAGTTGTATGGCACATTGGAAAAAGCTCCTACTAAATGAATAAATTATTTGAGAGTAAGTCACGCTAGCAGCTTCCACACGAGCCACAGCAGATCCCAAAGCAGGCTTCCTCAGTGTGATTGTCTCTTTGGTGCCAGTGTCAATTATCAGGCCTCATTGGTGAGTGTTGAATGCTCATATACACAGATGGAGCCTGAAGGTTCTTGGTTTTGCCTCTGAGGTGGAATAAGCTCCTTCTTCCCCTTCAGAGCTGCTGAATCCCTGTTGACATTCAAGAAGGATCTCCAAACCCATGTCTTCTGGACATCCTAATGTCCACATCTCTCTGCTCCTCAGGGGTTGCACTACATTATCTGTCGCAGATAACTTTGTGTAACCTATCAATTCTATGTGCAGCTGCTTGAATAAATTAGTCAATGTTAATGAATAAATGTACTGGGCGACTTTCACCTGGACATAGTCAAGATGGGAGAGGGACTCTGAGACTGAGGTTTCCTTGTTATCTGTCTATCGTCAGTCATTTACTGCTGGATATAGAAATCTATGGATATATATATATTTTTTACTGTCCTCCACCATGATGAATCAAAGATGCATTGAGGCCCATTTCCAGCATGGATCAGCTCTGCAGCTGAGCAACTCCCATTTTTCTTACAATGTTATTAGTTTTAAGTAAAGGCCACAATGGCAACGGGCAAGTATGTTCTTCATCTCCTTTTGTTTGTTTTTGGTGTCCTTTCCACAGTCCTCCCCAGAGACCCTGTCAACCCCTGTAAAACTGTTGTAAACCCTTTGCAACTATGCCTTTTACTATTTCTGGTGCATAGCGAACAATCTGTTCCTGAACGTGAACTACGGAAATGCAGCATGATTATGCTTTGAGTAATAAGTGTAAAAAGTTTTAGTCATTTAGCTGACGCTTTTCTCTAAAGCAGCTTAAAATTCTTAACTATTTACCCATTTATACAGCTGGGAAATTTTACTGGAGCAGTATAGGGTAAGTACTTTGCCCAAGGGTACTACAGCTGCAGGTGGGATTCAGACCTTGGTGTCCAAAGGTAGCAGCTGCATCCACTACGCTACCAGCTGGCCTGGTTTTAAAAAAAAAGTTAGACTAGGCCAGCAGGTGTAAGAATTCCTCATGGTGATGCGCGTCGGCATTTCCTGGGGTCAGATCCAAAAATGGCTGACGCGCCACAAAAGAACGGGGCACGGTTTTTGATAGCCGGCGCCAGGAGACGGAAGAAGTACAAGATCAGGTAACCAAAGGAGGTAAACGGGGAACGGGACAGCGGCAGAGAAGGAGAGGAAGGGCCTCTTGTGTGAAGGAGATGAAAAGAGCTGTGAAGGAGATCCACGCACAAAGCCGAAGCATCATGTAACCCGCTTGGGCTGATCTCTGAATATTGGCAGCGGTGAGGAGGGAGGAAAAAAGGAGGCTTTTCCTTTTGAGGGGAATATTAATTTTCATGATGCGACTCGCAGTCAGACATTATCTTCCCGTTCGTCCTGCAGACACACTTGATTAAGCCTAAATGTATTTGTTAAAATGTGTCTGCTTTCATCTGGCGATTTCCATATTTTGAGCGTTGCTCCTTTGACGGAAAACGGTTTCTCTGCGCTGAAGCCTGTCAAAGTATGAAACACTTTTTTTTTTTTTTTGCTGGGTTGCACTTTGAGGGAAAGAATGAGGAATTGGCTGCTGCTGCTGCCGCTTGGCAATCCCAGATGTGCAGGCCTCGCTGTCATCGACTCGTACTTCTTTTCTTTACGGGCGGCGGACTCAGAAATCCATAAAGAACCCTTTGGAGTTAATCCGGAGACATCACCGAAGGGCCAGTAAATCGCAGCGGAAGGCGTGCGGGCGGCAAGTGAAGTATGCTTTCGGTTCAGTGGTGCACCGGCACCTTCTGGAGTCTCCGAACCCCTGGAGATGCAGGGGAAGCAGTTGAGTTATAGCGCCTGCGGTAGCTGTCCGTGATGCAAGGCGGTGATCGATGGCGCTGCCACGTTGCGTCCCGCCGTGATGGCCTCTTCTCCGTGCCGGTGCTAGGCCAACGGTCTGGGCGGAGCCTGAATCTTTCACTTAGGATACATGAAGTCATGGGACAAGTGTGGTGGGCAGGGAACTGGACATCATGTTTAAGTACCCATAATCTCCAGGTATCCTTCAGCGCGTGGCCCATAGACTTTGATGTCAGACATTACTTTGTCAGATACCAGGAAACCAACTGCTGTTGTGCCTTTAAAAAAGTTTGGCGCCGCTCACTTAGAGAACTTGGCTGATTCAGCAAATGTCCAGCCATATAAATAGCTAAGAGTATATAATTGTAAGTCTCTTGAAGATAAACTGTCAGCCGAGGCAAATAATTCATGCAAAAATGTCACGGTGATGTAGGTCTCTCCTGCTAGTGCTTCTCTGGGGCAACGTGAACGGCGGGTTGTCGTCTGCAGCGGTCCGACATCTCGCTGCGGGAGAGCTCTGCACCGCCGGGCCTCTAGTGCTCACATCCAACTGCCCAAACTGGGTCACCGACTTTGTAAGCGGTGGGGGGAAAATGGGGGTAAAAAGTGCCCTGGTTTTGTGTGAGCAGCACCTCAGCGGGTTTTCCCCTCCAGGGTGTATGGATCGGGTAGCCGATCACCTCCGCGGCGCAGCCAGGCCGCGATGACAACCCCACCGGGAAGCGCGGTGCTGCCGCGCATGACACTGCGGGGCTGCGAGTCCTTAATTTGTCCCGCTGCGTATTGTGTGAACGCACGGCCCTGCCGTCCACCCCTGCTGTCCCTGGATGCCTGACAGGATTCTGTCGGAGCGTGGGAGTGACGCTTCCCAGCCCGGTCCCCTGGACGTGGCGCGATAGTCGTGACGAGTCCGTACAGCCCGCGCCGGCCCCTCCGCACCCCCGCCGCATCCCCGCTCTTATTAGTGCAAAATGAGGGAATGCGTGTAAAAAAAAATTATTTACAGGATGCTAATTTCCGTGTTCGCCGTCCTCAAAGGGGCCCCGCTAATCGAACATCAGACGCTAGTTACTTAGCGGACAGCTAAGGTTGTTTGGCTAGCTAATTATTTCCTTTACTGGTCACTTCCGATGCTAATTAGCTCGCCTGAATTTTAAGAAATATTCCAATTTAGGGATATTACGTTAGCGTGCCGGGAAAGATGTGCATGCTAAGTAGCAGCTAATGAGCTAGCTAATTAAGAATAGTACCTTGTCGTGACGCACAGGTGACACAGCAAATTTATTCAGCCCGTTTTTCAGTGCGTAATTTCTGGGATTTCGCTGTGAAGATGCTTTGATGTGCTTCCAGGTCGATGTGAGACGTTCCTGTAGGGAATGCGCTCTGCGGCCAGCGAGCGGGGCTGCACGGTCTTTCTCGTACCGCAGCAGAATGTGTGGCAGAAACTGGCGCGGGGGAGGCCGAGTTGGTGCCAGGGAGAATTATGCGAAGTTTCGGGTCCCGCTCGCTCCCCTCGGGAACGATACTGACAACTCGATGTAGCAGATGTCTAGTTACACGCGAATATCGAGGGATTGTGCGACTGCGTGGCGTAGCGCTGGTGCCCGCATATGCGCTTCTGCACCACGGCGGCTAAATTCATGCACCACAGACCCAGGAGAAGACACCTGGACTATGAGTCCCATGATGCCACACACTCTTCCTCGTAGGGGTGTTTCTGGGGCTCTGCAATTGTCCTGGCTGGGTATAGGTTTGTGTCCTGTGCCTGAGTCTGTTGGGGCTTGTTGGGAGTAGGTTTATTTGCCGTACCTGCTCCTTCAAGCCAGCAGGGTGTTGGTTTGTACTTGTTCTATACCTGGTCTATATCTCATAGGCTTGGTCTAAGACTGCATCCTATATAAAGCCCAAGTCAAGGCAGTTAGACATTGGATCCTACGCTGTACCGGATGCAGGAACAGTTTACGTGCTGCACCTAGATTGGATGAGGCCGTTGAGTGCAGGTTTGTTAATTTCTGACCTTACCTTGCGTACTGTGCCTCGTCCAGTTGTCACCAGCATGGAGTAGACTTGTGTCCAGTACCTGGTCCGAGCAGGCCCAGTTGGGTGTAGGGTTCTTGCTGTACCTGGTTCAGGAATGATGGACAAGGTAAGGTTTCTCTTGCTGTGTCTGGTGTAAGCGAGGGCAGCTGGGCAAACGTTTGCATGTTGTATGCAACCTAACCCTAACTCAGGTGTAGATTTAATTCTCCCCGTCTTAAGCAGGGCCAACTAGGCATATGCTTGCATGCTCTACTGCTCTACTGGATGCTGTCAGGGCTGGCTGCTACAAGACAAGCTTGTGGTACCTCTTACTGGAAGGATCTGGGTCAGATCTTACCACTCCTGCAGGATGTTTAGCTTCCCCCTGGGCTTGGCGTCTGACGGCACCCACATTAGTGGAAACCTGACTGTCACTACAAGGGTCTCCTGCACCTCCAAGAGATGAGGTCTCCCTGTGGGTTCCTCACCTACTCGGATAGCACTGACACGTGCCGAACCAGAGCGGAGCAGCACTGTAACTCTAAAGCACCAGTTCCATCATGCTCCTTTCCCGCTGCCGCATGTGAATAAGTGCCTCAGGCTCATTTCGAACCCTTGCGTCCGGCACCCCTTGGGGTTTTCGAAGGCGAACCCAGGTCCTCCCGCATGCCTGCACACAGGTGCCTCTCGCAGATCCATGGCTTTAATGTGGTTTATGGGATTCCCAGCAAAGCCCGTAGACAGTCGACGTTCTGCAGGGAACCTAATAATAAGATTGTGAGTCATTAAGCCCCTCTCTTCGTTCATTAAGAGCACAGGGTTAGCTGGCAAGAGAAAACCTTTAATTGGATTTCTGAATAGTCTTTTTTTCTTCCCTTCTTTTTCTTCCTGGCTGCTACAAGAGAAGGATGCTGCTGTTCTCCTTTGCTGTGTTGGAATAAAAGCCCCCGCCTCGCACACTCCCTCTGTTTTGAGTCTTTGTGTTGACGTGGTTGTATATCGGCGGTCTTGGCAGCTCTGGAACCGATGCTCCCCCGCTGCTGAAGTCACGTGGGAACACGGGGACAGACTTTGTCTTTGTGATCATTCGTAGCCTTGAAAAGAAGCATGAAATCGGTGCCCAGATCCTTCCAGCCGCTCATCCTTCCAACCTGTATTTCTCCACTGTGTGTATGTGTGTCTGTGTGTGCGCGCTCACCTCACACTTACCGACAGTGGGGAAATGCAGTATGTCAGATGTAAGGTGCAGGAGGTTCCCTCGCACTGGAGCACCCTGCCACCCCCCACGAGTCCTCATTACTCTGGCACTCCTGTCCAAAGACCGGGCCCAAACATCTGCCGCTGTGCAAAGCTGCATCGCCGTGGAAACCCCAAGGGGACGAGCGGCTGAAAGATGTGCTCAGCACACTCCCTCCCACCTAACAGCCTGATGGGCCCAGGTTGGAAGGGGAGGGATCGTGCTAGTGTTGGATGCCGTGGCTTCAAAACGCCGTGTCATGTTTTCCCACACATTCAGTAGACGCTCCTAAGAGCGCTACTTCCATCTTGGCACGCTGGTCTTGGAGGTAGTACAACAACGTAGGTTCCCTTGGCCCCACTTTATAATCTTCTACCCTTGCATCAAGCAGAACTTAGAGCATTTCACAACAGGAAAAGAACGTTAGAAGCAGATACGTGACACACGTGGTCGTCTTTTCCTTGCACTCTTTAGACAAGTAGGTACATGTAGAATTGGTAGGAAATGTAAGGTGATCATAACCAATGGTGTGACAAATGTATGCACACACACACACATTTTCAGAACCGCTTGTCCCATACAGGGTCACGGGGAACCGGAGCCTAACCCGGCAACACAGGGCGTAAGGCCAGAGGGGGAGGGGACACACCCAGGACAGGACACCAGTCCCTCGCAAAGCACCCCAAGTGGGACTCAAACCCCAGACCCACTGGAGAGCAGGACTGTGGTCTAACCCACTGCGCCACTGCACCCCCAAATGTATGTAGCAATTAAGAAATTTGAAGTGGTGTATTTAAAAAAAAAAATATGTATTTTGAGGTTATTTCTG
This sequence comes from Scleropages formosus, assembly GCF_900964775.1. Taxonomy (NCBI): domain Eukaryota; kingdom Metazoa; phylum Chordata; class Actinopteri; order Osteoglossiformes; family Osteoglossidae; genus Scleropages; species Scleropages formosus. The sequence goes on along the minus strand of NC_041815.1, from coordinate 27,171,570 downwards.
AAAATAATGCAGCAGTTCCGAGGCAGAGAGGGAAGGCAGGATGCGGCTTACCATTAACACACACCTAGTTGCCATAATTCCCCAATTTATGCCCTTGCCTGACAAACCATTTGTCCTGAACTGAGACATGGAGAAGAATCAGTTCTGATTCCTTAACACATTGCCCAGCTAGACTTCCAAAATAACAATTATTAAATCCTGGAATCTCAAGTCAGTGATCCCTTGTCCCCAAACCGCTACCTTTGTCACACATTGATGTACGCACTGGTGACAAATACACTACCTCCCCTCTGTCTGCTTTTTTTTTTAGCATCCCTTTGAACGTCGGCTCCCCCTATGTCAGTAATGAGCCTAGAACGAAACTGAAACGGTCTGAATATTCATGAGCTTAAATTTCGATTACTTTGGAAAAGTACATTCAGGTCTAGTGCCAGAAGGGTAATACAATTGTTGGAGATGGCTACAGCTATTTGTGGTAGGTGAGGGGATCAGGAGAGATGTGGACCTGAAAGAGATGGGTTGTGAGACACTTTTTAAATGTTTGAAAGGATTCAGCATCTCCGAGGGGAAGAGGGAGCTGCTTCTATTCTACTAGATTCAAAATTGAGAATCGAAAAATTTTCAGTTTTGGGATATCGTTATTGGCAGAACTACAGAAAAATGTGACCGTTTATCCTCCTGCCTGTAGAGGTATTATCAGACTCTCAGTTGCTCCCTGTTCTCTGAAACATCAACCTGACAGAACATCATTTCATCCACATTTGTATGCATGCCTTTGTTGTCTCTGTAATGAAACCCCCAGGTGTTCCACACCCGACACCGACAGCCATTCGTGGGTCCCACCTGCTGAGTGTGCCTGTGTAAACTCTCTGGTTCGTCCTTGTGCGCTTGGAGACGGGAGACCGCAGTTGTGAAGACCGTGCGACTCCGAAGAGCGTGCAGTTTCACCTCATGGAATAGAAGCCAGACACTAAAGCTAATGATGGCTCACAGCTTACAGGATATCAAGGCGAATCAACCCTGGTAACTGAAAGTTGACATATGGAGAGACTTCTCTAGTTTGGCTGACTGACAGGTTGTTTTAAAAAATAAATTAAAAAAAAAAAAAAAAAAACTCTACGAAACATATTAAGTCAGACAAGTACAGAACTTCTGTAGTGAATAATATCCTGTGGTCAAGTAGATTAAATTAGCATAAAGCCTTGAGTCATCAAAGAAGTACAAAAGTGTGTTTCAGTGAGGCCCTGGGGTGTGTAGGGAGTGTTTAAATGGAAGTATTCATCTCCAACAATGAATGATTATAATCTGTACAGTGCATCGAGAGCTCTGCCAGACTCTGGGCATGAGGACCCCGCTCGGACCGCAGACAGAAAGACGGTGAAGGTGCCCTTGTGGACTGCTGATCGCATCCCGGGGTGGGCTCACTGTACTCCCTGCATCGACTTTCCGCTTTTTTTTGTCTTCCATTCATAATAATGATGACTTCACATTGTGGAGGGTCCCTGTGGACACACACTGGGCGTTGGGTTGGACTGCTGGTAGTGCAGCTGCCTCTTGTGCATTTTATCTCTGGGATCCAATGGGGAGTCAGCCGGTCGAACGGTTGCGCTTTCCTCTCCTGTAAATGCATATATCTGCAGGCAGTTATGTTGTTGATGATGTTTTCAGAGCAGCTTACGGTATAAATCTTGGCGTTTGTGGTGCTGCCTTGCACATCCTGGAGATTTGCCCAGGTACTCTGGTTTCCTCCCACAGTCTGAAGACGTGTGTTTCAGGTGAATTGGTGACTCTTCATTGCCCTTAACATGTGTGTTCATGTCCTCTGATGGACTGGAATCTAGTTCAGGGTATAATTTGCCTCATACCTGGGACAGACTCTGGATCACCGTGACTCGGCACTAAACAAGCAGTTATTGATAATGGATGGATCTGTAGAAAAATGATCTGAAATCCATATTTAGCATGAGGTCCATGATGATCTGTAACTGGTCTCTAAACCAGTGGGCAGGAAGAGGAATCACAGAACAAAACAAATATGTAAAGTAGCTTATAAGGACATTAAGTGCTTAAGCATTTACATCTTCTATACCACCTGCAGATGGAGGGTTATTATGATGTGTGTAAGCATTACTGTGCATCTGTGTTTACTGCAGCTTTTGTTTGTGTGTGCATGCACGAACACGTTTGTTTGCATGTGTTGCGCGGTCGCTGTGGTCCTCAACCAGCCGTCACGTTTGCTGTTTGTTCGCACGTTCCGCACGCATGCGATCTTGAATTATCGCTCTTACTTTGTCTTTTCCTGACTGTCGCATTTTATCCGTTTGTCTCCTCCGACTCCGTTCTGCTCCTGCTGGGAGTCTGCGCGAGACGGCCACCTGTTGTTCTCGCAAAGGGAGGGGGAAGGGGGGGTCCTTCCAGCTGAACATCTCCAGCGGACCCCCCACAGGTCCCCTCCAAACCGATCCCCCCCTCCCACTCACACCCGGCCTCCGCTCTCCCGCTCACCTTTTGGGGCTTCGCTGGTTTGCAGCCAGTGCTCGTCGAGCAAATGACTTTCCCCTGAGTTGGGAGAATAATTTTTCCAGTCGTGGGGGTGATTTCATCCGTGGAGACTCTCTGGGGGTCTGTTCAAAAATCGACATCATTATCAGGCCTCTGTTTTCTGCTGTATTTCCACCCTGTGAATGTTATAAATAGGACACATTAAAGGTCTGGGGAAGAAGGGATCAATTCTGCTGATTTTGTGATGTTTTTTTTAAAAAAAAAAATTATATTTTTGTCACTTGCCGCTTCCACTCCGTCGGCGGAGAAGGAAGGAGGGGTGTTGAAATGTCGCCGTTTCGGCTCGTTTGGGAGTCCCTGGTCGCACGTTGTTCTTGAAGCAGATGAAGTACTTAACGAATCAGACAGTAATGAATACAGGGCCACGCGATTGCCATGGTAATGATCAGAGCACGGAAAGAAGCCGTGCATCAACCCCCCCGCCTTCCTCAGAGAGAACCTTGAGATACAAAATTTTACCATTTACCAAGAGTTGGGGTGAAGATGAGCCGAGAGGCAGCCGTACAAATGCTGATGCGCAGACAAGTAATGGAAAGGGAAGTATTTACCAGGGGTGAGTTTTTTCTGAGGATGCAAATCAGTAGTGCTGGACATTTTAAATATTAATATGTAGCAGAAGCTACAAAAAATTTAAAGTAAACAAGTTGTCTCTCCTGCCTCTGTAAATTCTGAGATTGTGTAATTTCCCTTGGGATTAATTGCTAATGAATATAACCAAGTCTATCTATGTATCAAAATGTAGGTGAATTTTGTACCATTGAAATGAATTAAATTTTGGATCATATTAGGATCTTTTCCAGTGGAAAGCAATATTTTAACTGTGCAGGAGCCAAAGCCAGTTGCAGCTCATGTCCAATGTATGGCGTAGTGGTTAATCACAGCTGATGCCTTGCAGTCAAAAGACCCAGGTTTGATTGATCTTCTGCTATAATACACTTAATTAAGGTCCTGACCCTGAACGGATACAGTACAAATTACCCAGCTGGATAAATCGGTAAATCACGTAAGCCGGTTATTATACAAAACTGCGTAAGTTGGTTCTGACAAAGGAGACGGACAAATAAACGTAGCTCTGACTTTAGGGGTCCGGCCGTTTTCTTTATTCACTCAAACAAGTGTCAGAGACGATGTCACACCAGATTCGTCTTTTGCCGAAAAAGGTCACCCCGAACCAAAGGCGCCTAATGAAACGCCACCGGGAGCCGCGCTATTGAAACGCGACACAAAGGCAGGAATTTCATGAGTCCATAACAATGGTTTTAGCTGACTTCATTTTACGAAATCGCAGGCGCTCTCCACGCTGACAATGAGTGTGTCACCGCCAAAGAACTGGGACAGGATAATTGACTGTCTTTGAAATGCCAACCTCAGTCATCGCTGGTGCTCTGTTATACGACTGTGTGCAATGTTTCATTACATGGAGCATATTATTTTCTTTAGCAAAATGTCAGTAATCAAGTGCTCTCTCTGGAGTTGTTGTAAAAGTATGATAACAACAAGAAATCGCTGGTGGAATAAAGGCAGGAGGAGATGTTGTCTGAGAAATGCATTATAAATTAATGCTGTTTTTGGGGTTCTGGTTTTTCGGACAAGCAAATTCCCCGAGAGGACCGCGAGTTGGTCAGGAGGACGTCCCAGGTTGCCTCATTTTTGCCTCGTTCACCATCTCTCTAACTTCTGCCGCAACACCCCCCGCAAACCTCTTCACCTGGTTGCCATGGCAACAGCACCGGCACCAGAATTGCTTAGTGGAGCTTGTTGGTGGAGTTGGTCAGATCTGGAGTTGGCTTCAGGACCATGGACAGCTCCCAGCGGAGTAGGGTGGCGGTGGGCGTGAATCGAGGGTTCTCGATGGACCGGGTTGCGTTGCGCCACTTGCCGAGCTGAATGAGTTTGGCAGACTTTCGCCCCATGATGCTGCGCAACTCGGCGCTCAAGAAAAATCATAAATGAGAAAGCCTCGCCCACCCCCGACCACGAGACATTAATATCTTTCAATTTGTCAATTAGTTATTTCTTTACTGCTGTTGATTTCCCTGGTGGGTTCGCAAGAGATGGAATTAAACCTGGATGGAAATGAAGTGCGGCCAGATCCGCGGAGCCATTAGCGGCCTGCCGCCCCTCTCAGCAGATGCCTGGCGAGATCACCGTTATTAACCTGTACATCAAACCACTTACGGCTGTAATCAGGACACCATCAGCCCTCGAACCGCCGGTGAATGATCTGAACGGAGTCCCCAGGCTGACGTCTCTCTGTTAGTCTTTCTCATTCATTCAAACTTTCCGGAAAATTAAATTAATGAAAAATAAAAAATTAATCTGACACCTGTAACGAAAGCGGCCGAGTTTTAGGTTTATATTTTAAGATACTTAGTTTAACCACTTATACAGCTGGGTTATTATTTTTTTTTTTTACCCAAAGGGGGAGGGCAGCAGGCAGCTTAGTAGTTAGAGCGCCCACCCTTGGACTTAAAGGACTCAGGATGATATTCCACCCAAAACCATAGTACCTTTGATCAAGGTACTTACGCTGAATTGACACAGTAAAATTTACCCGGCTCTATAAATGGCTAAACAAGTAGCTTAACACTTTAAGTCATTTTGGACAAAAGCATCAGCTCAATAAACCATCTAATACAAACTTTCAAAAGTAAAATTAAGAGGTAGCTATTTTCCTTTGTTACCCCTTTACACATTGTCCTTTACATGATACGACGAAAGTGACAGAAACAGTTATGTGTAGGAATAAACTGCTAGGGCACGAAAAGAAAAGGGACTATTTCTGATAATTAATACATTTTTTAGTGTGAAATGTCCGCTTCTGTTCCTTCTCTTTCCAGCTACATGTTCCCGTACGCCATTTTTAGTAAAGAGTTTTCATAACCGCCCAATCCAGCAAAAATCGGAGATCAATTTCGGTAACCATGGCAACACGCAGCAGTGACAGTAGGGAGGGTTAAGACGGAACGTGAGAGGAGTATCCCAACATCGTCTTGTTGCGCGTTCACTTGTCTTTGCACCTCTGCCTGGGAAGGGTCCCGTCTTGACACTTTAATGGGAGACACCGCGCTGTTTGAAAAGTGCCTGTCTTCCCAGGGGCTGTAGTGAAGTGGTGTGTGTGTGTGTGTGTGTGTGTGTGTGTGTGTGTGTGTGTGGGTGGGTGGGTGGGTGGGTGTGGGAGGCCTGCAGAAGGAGGGCTGTTCCATTCACAATGACGGACAGACGGCTAAGCTTGTTAGAAAGAAGACAGCTGTTAATCCCTAAACTGGGTCCTGTGCTGCTCTGCCCAGGGCAAGGAGTGACTAATTGTGATTTAAAATTACACACTGTGGAAAATGTAATCTAACAACGTTCCTGACTGCTTCAGACCTCCAGATCTGCTGCGAACCAAATGCATTGGAAAATTTGAAGTTTGATGGAAGCTTCGCTCTTAGTTTTTTAGGGACTTCCATGTTATCCGCGCCTGGTGCGATACCCATGTCTACCAGGGTATCGATCCCTTATGCATGCTGGATTATCCTGCCCAAATTCCATCGTATTCCAAATGCAATGTAGGATCTGTACTGATCTTGGGATGAATATGAGTTTAAATTTTGGTATTTTGAAAATAAAGTCAGTCACTTACTTTCACTGACAGTTTTCTGTTCTCAAGGTCGTGGTGGGCTGGAGCCTATCCTGAGATCACTGGGCACCTGGGTACGCCCAGGATGGGACGCCAGTCTATTGCAGAATATAAATGTTTATTTAATGAAACAGATAGTTACAAAAGAAATGATACACAAAGGAGGTTTTTCAAAGTGAATGGGGAGCTGGGTTGGTGTTTGTGGAGATTTCGGCACCTGGAGGGTGGGCTCTTCTGCATCCCGCCGTTTATCCCACCCCTCTGTGGCCGCGGAAGCTGTGATTGTCCACAGCTCGGAGTGGTAATGCACTCCTTCATTCAAAACGCCTTTTTGTTTGTTGGCAAATAGCGCCTATTAAAGAGGCCCGGTTCTTTGCCAGGAAACGTATATCGTCGGCCTCCTCGCTGTGTTTACCGAACTCGCAATTTCATGTAAGTGGTCCAACAATTATGATCCATCAGTGACTGAAGGAACCATTTAGGTCTCGAATTAAAAAAAAAAATAAAACCTTGTTAGCGTTTGCCGTTGCCCGACGTCCAGAAACGTCTGCTTCTGCGCACCGTAACAAGAACCTGGATGCGGCGGCTCTGAAATCTCCATCTGTTTGGGCTCCTCTTGCGTGGATCCGAGCCCGCTGGTGTGTCATAAATTGAACTAACAGGGCCGTTGTCATCTTCAATCTCGCCTAGCAGCTGTGCTGCTTCCGGAGAGAGGGATCTCCAGGATGCCTGCGGCAGCTGATGCTGTACCTCGACAGGAAGATCCACCATCAACCTCCACCAGACCATCGGCCTCTACTAGGCAGCTTATTCCTCACGGTTGGGGTTAGGGATCGACTTTCTAGTTGCCAGTGCGAAAGCGCAAGCAACACAAACCTATGGAACCCTTGGGGACCCTGTCTGGAAGTAGCTCGACATCAGTGGTGTTGAGGATCAGCTGGGACACGTTCTTAGAATGTTAGCAGCAGAAGATGAAGGTCATTCAGGTTGCAAGCCATTGAACATGTGGTCACCTCAATGACAAAGTATTGGGGAGTTTTGGTTCAACTCTGGTTCCCTTCCCACATGTAAAATTTGCCCAGGTGTAACTCCTCTCAGTAGTACTTATACAGGAGGCAGCTGGTAGTGTAGTGGTTAGACCTCCTGCATTTGGAGCCAAAGGTCATGGGATTAAATCCCACCTTCAGCTGTAGTAGCCTTGAGCAAGGTACATACTGTAAATTGCTCCGGAAAAATTATCTAGCTGTTTAAATGGAGTAATAACTGTAAGAGGCTTTGGATAAAAATGTTAGATAAATGTAGGAAACTTTTAACCCCAGTAGGTAACAAGTCACAACACCCTTTTCCCTCATACCTCTCACAGGTAGTCATGTGATGTGAAGCATGGCTGTTTCCTCCAGTGATCTCCAACCGACAGCCATATTTCCATGTGTACAATCAGTTCTCCGACCACCTCGTTGTCCCGTCAGGTTTTTGTGGTCATAGTACTTACATTTAAATACATTTATTTATTTAGCAGACGCAGTGGGGTGCGGTGGCGCAGTGGGTTGGACCGCAGTCCTGCTCTCCGGTGGGTCTGGGGTTCGAGTCCTGCTTGGGGTGCCTTGTGACGGACTGGCGTCCCGTCCTGGGTGTGTCCCCTTCCCCCTCCGGCCTTATGCCCTGTGTTGCCGGGTAGGCTCCGGTTCCCCGTGACCCCGTAAGGGACAAGCGGTTCTGAAAATGTGTGTGTGTATTTAGCAGACACTTTTCTCCAAAGCGACTTCCAGTGAACCCTTTGTAATGTTATCAGCCCACACACCTTATTCACCGCGGTGACTGCTAGATACGCTACTTACAATGGGTCACTCGTCCATAGATCGGTGGAACGCACTCTCTCTGTCGTTAAAACACTATGGGAAAACCTGAACGGCATGTCTTTGGAGTGTGGGAGGAAACCAGAGCACCCGGAGGAAACCCACACAGACACAGGGAGAACATGCAAACTCCACACAGACTGAGTGGGTATTGAGCCCACGTCCTCTTGTTCTACCCAGGCCCTGGGAGACAGTAGCGCTACTTGCTGTGCCACCATACTTCGTACACATGTACTTTGAAGAATCATTTCTATAGATGAGTGTAGCATTCCAGGATTCATATAGTGGTGCTGCAGTACCACCTTGCGCCAAAACCTGCATGAGCCGGTCACCATTAATGAATTGACTCTTCTCGATTCCTCGGCCCGTGCTTTTCCCGCTGCGCGAAGATAAAGAAATGCACGACTGTATCGACTCTTTCGGAGATGAATTGAGTTTATGTGCATGATTAAAGTGCTGCTCTTTCAAAGTTATACATTCTCATGCTACAGATTCCAGCCTCCCCAACATCAGAGTATGGATTTTGCACCTGACATTTTAAATTTTTTAAAAGGTCATTCAACAAAATATGCTTTTATTTATAATGAATTTGAGGGGTTTTTTTTTTATTCCAAAGAAGATAGATTCCACACCACCCTTTGAAGGTAGTGACTTCCCCCTCGAGTATTTAAATTATTCCTAATGATAGCTTGTTTTTACTGGAAGAAGTTTCTTCTTCTGAAGCAAGAGAAAGCTGGAGACACAAGAACAATTAAACCGGAGCGTCTGCTCTCGTGTTGTCGGCTGTCAAAGCTGGGCAGCTCGGTTTGTTAAATTTAGGGTTTCTTTGAGGGTTGGGATGCAAAGTGCTCCTTTTTGGTGGAAGACGCCAATGAGATGCTGCTCTGGATCTCCTTCCCAACACATGCAGGCCCGCAAAGCTGCGCTAGATCTCCAAGGCTGTCGTGGGGCCGTGGGACCCGACAGGTATAGAGTAAAAACTGGAGTAAAACCTCCTGAGAATAAACTGCACTGCAAGCCAGCGATGTTTTTGTTTTTAGAGACATTTACCCCTTTTTTAAAATTTTCTTAGACAACACAATTTATCGCCACGGGCTTTTAATTCGTAACAGAGACAGGAAACAGGTTGACAGTGTTTACAGTACCAATTTGACGTTCCTGGTTATGGCCTCATTTGCATTTTGATTCATTATGAATCAGTATCGTGCAGCCGCGGGTTGCATGATGAGCGATGATGAACTAGAATCTGGTGGCTGAAGTGATATGTGATTAGATTTTTTCTTTTTTTTTTTTTTTGGTGGGGTTTGATATCATCTTCAGCAGCCATTAGAGCATCTTCACAAAAAGCCCTCGGTTCATCAGGCTGGAGTATGGCTGCACATCCTTAATAAGCTGCCGCTTTCGTGGGCTCCCCTACTCTGCAGCAAAAAAGCAAGCGGGCTCCCAAAACCTCTTCAGTCTCTTTGGCGGATTTTTTTTTTTTCTCCTCGCTGAACAAAGCCCTACTCGAGAACCACTCGGTTCCGCTCCCGAGTATAATCAATTGCTCCCGGCCAATCAGCCAGAGTTCCAGGTTACAAATGTACTTTAGAAGTATAAGTACCTTGCCCTCAAATGAAATATTTATTCCCATCTTGGTTTCAAGGAAAATAATACAAAATGCACCTTCATGTACTTTGAAGAACATAGAACATATGTGTAATTTCTGTTTTTGAGCAGCCAGAAAATTACAGCTGATAATCAGTAATTGGGTGTATCACAGATTGCATTATTATTATTATTATTGATGATGATGATTATAATGATATAATCATCATCGATAATAATAACAGCAATAATGATAGTGGTGGTGTGGTGGGTTCACCTGGTGCCCGTTGTGTGGTGGGTCTGGGGTTAGAGTCCTGCTTGGGGTGCCTTGCAATGGACTAGCATCCCATCCTGAGTGTGTCCCCTCCCCCTCGTGCCATGTGTTGCGGGGTTAGGCTCAGGCTCGCCGTGACCCCTCACTTGGAGCAAGCGGTTGTTGACGATGGATGGATGGAATAATAGAGTATTTTTCTTTAAATTTTTTAATTTAAATGTATCAGTTCAGGGTAAGTACCTTGATCAGGAGTACTACAGCAGGAGGTGGGATTACTTTACGCATTTGTGCTGTTACTAACATACTATCGAGAGGCCTTATGTACGTTTTGTAGTTATGTAAAACTAGGGAAAAGTACTGGAATTATCGCTGCGGCTGCAAGCCCGTTGGGCCCAGCCTCCGATGGGGGCAGATTAGCCCTGTTGCCCCGGTTACTGGGACCGGAGCGCGTTACCACTAATTGGCTGGTGTAACTTTAATGTGAGCCCGTGCAAATGAAGCCGGCTTCTGCCGCTCCTCCTTCCGCATTCGCCAAGATGGAAGTTTTTCTGTAATAGAATTAATGATGGAGCAGGAAAAGGACCTGGGTTAAAATTAACTTAATTTGATTTGCAGTCTGTAGCAATTAGGGCACGAAGGTTGAAGTCTGAACGGCCCGGTTTCCCCAACTGTATAGACTTTAAAAGTGTGTGTATGTGTGTGCTGTTCTTCCACCCCTCTTTTGCGTAAATTCGTTGCATGAGCACGAAAAAAACCGAGGGATTTTCACGTTTAATTTATGCCGATACGGCAGAATATTCTTAATTTCTGCACAAATCCGCCTTTCAGCCGGAAATCCGCCTGAGTCTGCCAAAGGACACGTAGGATTTACGGAACGGTCGCTTTCGGCACGTCGGCGGATCCCTCGCGTCCGTGCGGTCTGAAAACGGCGTTCTTTCAAAGTTTATAAATCTTTTTTGAGCATTTGGTCAAAAGATGGTGCGGCTCATGGGGCGACAGCACATGCACACATGCACGGTTTGCAGAAGACGAAACACACAGTACGAAACGGAAAATAACACAATACTGTTGTCTTGTGGATAGTAGAACATCTCTCTCTCTCTCTCACACACACACACACACACACACACACACACACACACACACCTGCTTACCAGGCTTGTAACCATGTCACCCTAACATATACACCCAGTTACTGTTAACAAACACCTAGTTTCCATGACTCCCCTATTTAACACCCCGTTTCGCGATAAGAAATGCTGCCTCTCCTCGCTCTTTCACAGTAATGAGAGCACGCAGGCACTTTGAAAAGAAAGCGAGACACAAAGAAGCTCCAGTATTTACGATTCGCTTCTCCCCGACGCCTCACCCAGCCAGAGTTCCAGAATGAAGCTCAGAAAAATCCAGAAATTCTGAGTCATCGTCCTCTTGCCCCCCGAAACAACACATTTGTCACAGGTGGGAGAAAAACGCTCGGCCAGGTGGTCGCGGTCCAAGGAGTCCTTATTTGAATATTCGAAACGTGTTCATTGCTCCTTTCATCCTGACGCTCGTCAGCCCGTGCGTGACCCCTGTGGACAGGAGGAGGCCAGGCTGGGAGTCTTCTGACCCAGCAGCCCTTTGTTTTGGCACGTGGTGCCCTCTACTTCCTCAGCAGCGCTCCTTGGCGTCGCCGTTCCCCGTCGAACGTGAGCCTTGCTCCGGAGCGCCTCCCCTCAAGCAGGCCTGAACTTGTCCGCCCTTCCCCTCCGCAGTCCCGACAGGCGGGCGCTCACGTCCACGGCGTTTGGGGAGGGAGGACGGGAGAGAGCGTGTATTGCTAATTCGGGAATAGCCAATGGCGAATGAAAGTTTCGTGAGGGCCTCCGCTGAACGCGGCTTCCAGCAGAGAGCGGTGAGCGGCACGCGGCTGCAGGGAAAGCGCTCCGCTCAAACCATCACCCGAAGAACCCGCCCGAGAGGCGGATGTGGTTTCGGGGTGGGGACTCTAAAGAACTCTAATAAGTGTGGGAAGGAGCGTTGATTTGTGGGCGCTGAATTGCGCGTGTGTGCAAACATAGCGACGGAATATGAACTGCCAGTGCGCGCGAGCGCGTGTGTGTGTAGAGCTGGGTGAGCGACGCTCTTCCAAGTCAGCATCACACCTCGTAGGGTGCGCAGCTCGCAACCCGCCGTCCATCACAAGTTCGCGCCTCTCGAAGGGATGAGGCGGACAGGGCGAACACCGTTACGCCGCTTTGTAATCTCAGTTTTTGTTTTATTATTTTTCTTGAAACCCGAACAAGTATTACACATTGAGAGGTTTCCCGGGCAGGAGGGCAGGCGGTGGGCGGGCGGGCGCTTCGACGAGGGATCCTCACGGATTTCGGCGCGACAAGTCTTCCCGTGTTTGCCAACAGCAGCTCTTATTCTCATTCCGCCGGCGCTGACATGAAAGCGGAATGAATTTATCGAGCTCCCTGAGCCTTTATAACCGTGCCACCGCCTCGACGTTCCCCCAGAGCAGCGGTTTGCAAAGCCATCCCTTGTCCCGTAGAAGATGACTGAAATCTTTTATAGATAAGCCGGAAGTGGGAGGGGAAGAAAAAAACAGGGGTTTTGAAATCGGTAAGGTTGCCGTATCGGCCGGCGAGCGCACCGGAGGACGAGATCCCCACCGGTGTCTTAGTTCGCCCGTCTGAAGATCCGCTCACACATCCTGCTGTTGCCTTTCATCGTCCTTCCCTTTAGCGATTGCCCCGATGGCGCCTTGGTGTTCGGCTGGCCCCTCGCGGAGGAAGCCCGAGCGTTGCGCGCTAAACAACGAACGGGTAGATGTTTGGGCGGAACTTGGACAAAACACACATGAAAGGGATTATCTGATCCTCATGAAAGAAACATGGGGCCGGAATCTGGTTTGCATTTCAAACGAGGAGGACGGAAATCACACATCGCACAATGGAAATAATCAGCCGAGGAAGAGCTGGGTCGCGCGCGCGTGTCGGAGCGCTGCTCCCTTTTAATGAATCCTCAGCCGAGACGAATAGTGTAGTGCTTTATATATAGTAGCACTTGTCGGTGTGTGCGGAAGGGTGTACGCACATTAGGGTATTTATGCATGTCCGCATGCATCATAATCGCATAAAAAAGGTCCAAATGTGAGGGTGCAGTAAGGGAAGTGAAGTTGGACCATAGTGGTATTCATTTGTAGCCTTTATTTATTTATTCATTTATTTAAATATTAATTTATTTTATCATTTTATTATTTCATTATTTTATTTCCCTCCCTGCAATGAACTAGCAACCTGTCCTGGGTGTTTACTAACTGGAATAACCTCCATGCTTCTTGCTCTGGACCACAACAAGCTTACCTTAAGATAAGTGATTACTAATAGCGGGGGAGTGAATATTAAAGTCATATCATTAATAATATCATTATTCTTATCGTTAATCTGACAGTTTTGTCCCCTGTTTCTGCCTCCTCAGCACAACTTGGTAAGACTAAGGTAAGACTTTGACGTCGGTCCCACACTGATTTTAAACAGTCTTTTTTACTTCTACTTTTTAACATTAATTTTGAATTCTTTGACAGATTTTTTTTGGATACAAAAGAGGATAATTTTTTTCTTTTTTTTTGTATCCACGTCAACCGTTTGTCCAACGCAGGATTGCTGTGGTCCAGAGCAGTAGTTCAGAGCAATCCCACACACTCATTCACTTGCACACACGATACAGGCAATTTACACAAAAGTCTTTGGACCATGCAAGGAAACTCCACGCAGACTGAGCCACGCTTGAACCCGCATCCAACCCCTACCGTGCCACTGCTAGAGGTTAAAACATAGTTACGAAATACAAAACGAGTGATATCTTCATCAGATGAGCTTGTAATACAGTAAGACAGAATATTCCATTAACCAAAAAGAGATGTTAATTAAGATGTGCACAGAATCATTATTAATTGTAACAGTGAAAGATAATTCATATTGTATTACAGCATGTTACATAACTGTCCAATTCTTGGTCCTTATTGCATACAAAGGAAGGCAGACTTGAAAGCCAAGTTCATTTTTCATCTTAAGGCGCTGGTTTTTCCGAGAAGTAAGAAAGCATTCTTTTGAGAAACAACTTTGAAATTCTTTGAATCAATGCAGCAAATTAATTCATTTGACTTAATGTGTATTTATTGAGGTTGTCTTATTTGCCGTAGTTGGCTGCCTTTCCTCGGTCTTTGACGGTAATGAGAACACGCAGGCAGTTTGAAAACTAAATTTAAGAATTTTTACAGCTTGATCCTTGAGTGGCTTCATGAGCTGTTTTATTTAAGGCCCTGACGCTTATCTAAATTCCTAATTGAAGTTTAAAATCTCAATGGGGAGAAAGGTTTCCTGGCGAAGGTAACCAAGGTTTTTTGATGGGTGGTGTGACAATCACACCCGTGTGATACAAAAAGCTCATGGTTTGATTGTGTTTTTATCACTCTATGATAATCAGATGGAGGTTTACTTTAATTACTTCTAAGGTTTTTCTGAATTCTGTTTTCAAGATAGGGGGTGCGGTAGCGCAGTGGGTTGGCCCAGGTCCTGCTCTCTGGTGGGTCTGGGGTTCGAGTCCCACTTGGGGTGCCTTGCGACGGACTGGTGTCCTGTCCTAGGTGTGTCCCCTGTGCCCTGAGTTGCTGGGTTAGGGTCCGGTTCCCTGCAACCCTGTATTAGACAAGTGGTTCAGAAAGTGTGTGTGTGTGTTTTCAAGATATACTGATTACCATACTATTGCTTTAGAAATGCACTTGTGGAGCAGTTATAACTCCATGGGGGGTGTCCCTACGTTACACTGACTTATTCGGGAGACACTTTTCTCCAAAGCGACTTCCAGTGAACCCTTTGTAATGTTATCAGCCCACACACCTTATTCACCGTGGTGACTTACACTGCTTACACTGGGTCACTCATCCATACATCAGTGGAACACACTCTCCCTGTCACTCACACACTATGGGTGAACCTGAACAGCATGTCTTTGGACTGTGGGAGGAAACCAGAGCACCCAAAGGAAACCCACACAGACACAGGGAGAACATGCAAACTCCACACAGACTGAGTGGGGATAGAACCCAACTTCTCTCACACCACCCAGGCACTGTAAGACAGCAGCACTACTCACTATGCCACCCGTGTCCAGACACATGTCCAAATGTCTTTGTTGACAGGGAAGTTGGTAGCCTTGGTTTTCATGGACTGGGCACCTTCTCAAGGGTATTACAGCAGGAGCAAAATTCGAACCCAGCACCCTCTACAAGTAAGGTGATATCTAAGCCAGCTTATGTCCCTCGCACAGTCTCAGAATGGGTGGACACCTTAACGCGAAGAAGGCAAAGTTCCTGAAATCTGGTAAAATGAATCAGTTTGTTTTCAATATAAATACAACAAACAGTAGAGAACTTCACCCTTCTCGGATCAATAGTCAATAACGAAAAGACGAAGAATTACCCTCGGCAGAACCCGTGAAAAGGACCTAGATAAGATCTTCAAATGCAGAGGCGCATCTTTTGCGCACAACAATTCGACTTGTTCAAGCTGCGGCGTTTTCAGTAACGTCATATGGATGCAAAGGCTGGACAGCGAAGAGGGGAGACAGAAAGAAAACCGACGCCTTTGAATTGCGGTGCCGAGGAAGAATACGGCGCGTACCGCAAACAACCTGAAAAGCAAATCAACTGGTATTGGAGGTGATCAAACGTGCGTTTTCCTGCAGGAAGCTCAATTGGCATGACTACACCTTTCACGCGAAGAGAGAGGTCATTAGAAAAAGACATCACGGTTGGCAAAGTGAAAGGCCAACGCAGAAGAGGAAGACCGGCAGTGCAATGGGTGGATTCTGTACGTTCAGCTGCAAGTGCATCTCTAACGATTAGCTGTCTGACTGAAGACCAAACAAAACTCGGAACAACCATCCATAGGGTCACCATGAGTCGACATCGAAATTGACATGACATCGGAATTTGCTGTTCGCTACGGTAATTTAAAGGCGTTTACTCAGCTGTTTGCTATTTAAACATGTTTACTTAGACTAAAGATATTCTACCTGTAATGATATTTTCCATCACGGTGCTGGTTAAGTAACTCCTGTCCTTTCGCGGTCGGACTGGAGCCGCGAGCCCCTGCAGTTCGACCTTTTCCCGACACCACCGCCTCAAGGGCCGAGACGCCGTCCGTCATCGTTTCCGATCAATCCTGTGCGTTTGTTGGCAGGGAATGGAGCTAATGGTTTGACTGTTGATGTGTTGTCGGTAATTAAGACGAACCGCTGGTGAGCGCGGAGATTAAGCGCCAGCATGCGGCCGCCGCTTTAGCCCGTAATGCCTCTGATGGATCTGCTCTGGAGGAAATTGTCCGACACCGAGGGCTGCCTTCCGCTTTGCATTCTGAATCACACCTTGAATTCGTTTGTTTTTGGGGAGTACAGGTGTGTGTTTGTCTGTGTGTGTGTGTGTGTGTGTGTGTGTGTGTGTGTGTGTGAGATTTATATACCAGTCTCCATAGGCCTCAAAAAAAAACGTGTTTTTTCAATGCTTTTTTTTTTCCTTTTTACCGGAGTACCAGCCGGTTTCTGGAAATTTCTGTGTGTTAAAAGCTCCACACAAATTGGTTGTTATTATTGTGATTACCACTGCGGTTTTCACCATTGTCGTTATTACCGGTGCATCTCAGGAGCGTTCGCCAGTCAACGCCAGGAGCACGGCCATGTTTACTTTAATGCCGAGTGGAGGGCGGGCTCGACAGTTCGGATAAATAGCTTGTTATGTCTCTCCAGCTGTGCATTATACGCTTTTGTCTGGATTCTCTCTGGTTGTAAGAGCATTGAAAGTCTGTCCACATGGGGATGAGAGTTTGTTCGTTGAGGTTTAAAGAATTTTTCTCTAGTGCCAAGAACCTCAGTGTCACATCAGCCTTGCAATTGCTACAACCACTTGTTCCAAGCAGGGTCGTAGCAAGCCGGAGCCTACCTGGCAACACGGGACACAAGGCCGAAGGGGGAGGGGACACACCTTGGACAGGACACCAGTCTGCCACAAGGCACCCCAAGCAAGACTCGAACTCCAGACCCACCCCAGAGCAGGCAGAGGCCAAACCCACCGCGCCACCATATCAGCCTTGTTGGAGTTATAAAGGGTGTGTATAAAGGGTGTGTGTGGCATCGAGAAAATGCAACATTTCTGTCCTCGTGTCCCCTGTGATCAGGAAAGGACGGATTTGCTCCCATATGTCTGAAAAACATCCTTTGCGCTATTGTTACCAAATAAAGGCTGAAAATATACAGCCACACTCAAGTTTCATGTATTGACAGACTGAAAATGGAAGTTAGAAATTATGTATACACACTTCCGCTGACTTTTTCCTCAAGAAAAACACTGCTGATCAAGGGACGGATCGCTGAGACGTACAGAGGGTGGCGTGTGACACGAACCTGTTAGGGGAAGCCAGCCGAACCCTTGGCTTCTTCATGGACTTGCAGGCTATATCAGCTTAGAATACTGGCCTTGCTCCTCCTCGTCTAGCTCGGAGAACAAAGCTCATCTGTAAGATGCATTAGACAAAGGCATCAGCTCAGTAATGTACGGTTCCCTGTTGCTCTCTCTGCACTGGCTTCCTATAGCTGCCCGGATCAGATTTAAGACCCTGGTCATGGCCTACAAATGCAGCAATAGAACTGCTCCCAGATATCTTGATCATCCACTACACCCCAACCAAACCGCTTCACTCTTCCACACCTGCCCACTTGGTGGTCCCGGCCACAAAAGGTAAAGCACGGAGGTTCTCGGTTCTGGCTCCGTTGTGGTGGAACGACCTCCCCCTCTCACTCAGAACTGCTGAAACTCTGTCTATATTCAAGAAGGGTCTGAAAACTCACCTTTTCCAGACTCACTTCGCCCATCATCTCTGTAGCTCATATATAGGGTAAATGTTCATGCACCATAACTTCATGATTGTGTCCAGATGAGCCTTTACGCAGCTACTCCTGTATTGTATGTAAATGTTTGTGTACCTTAAAAAAAAAAAGGTAGGAAGGTAATCAGGATTCATCTATCTGCGTTTTATGTGCCTACTTGTGCGATGAACATCGACGCATCAAGTGGAAAGAAACAAGTTAAGTTTACTTAAGAATCACATGTCTGCAACTATGTCTCTTTCTCCTAATGTAATGCACAAACTATATTTCTCTGGGATGTATGTCGGTTTGGAGAAAAGCATCTGCTAAATGCATAAATGTAATGTAAAGGTAAAAATTAAGTGAATACAGTAGGACCCCTGTATCCTCTGTCTCAGTTACCGCGGTCCGAAAAAATTAAGTAGAAAATTCCAGAAATACAGTCAACATTCATTTTGCTTATGAAAATGTCTCATTGTGCACAATTTATAAATTAAAGTTTATCATAGGTATGTACAGTATGTAGTATTCCCTACTATCTGTGGTTTCAGGCATCCGCTGGGGGGCTTGGAACCTATCCCCTGCAGGTACGGGGGTCCTACTGTATTACTTTTTACCAGGTTCTCGATTTACTTTTCTGAGAGGGATGACCCACAAATGCCACTTTCGCCTAACATAATGGTGGAGAGGAGAGTTTAGAAGACACCTGCTCGCAGATGTAGGCGCTGTTGGGCTGTGGGACGTGTCTCGTCTGAAACAGTTGGGCGGTGGCCACACAGTCAATTCATCATTGGCCCAGACGGCTCCATCGGGGAGCTAAAGTGAAGCGTTTCTGCTCCATTCATCAACAATTGCTCCCGGTCTAATCGTTCACACACTCCCGGGTGTCAGGTGATCCATCCACGGGCTGCGGGGAGGGGATCGCACTGCGTCTTTTACGGTGCTCATTAGCGACGAGGACAAAGAATGGACATTTTGAAACGGTTTTCAGGGGTCCGGTGATCAAGAATCTCAGTTCAGCTTGTGACAAACTCAAGGGTTGAGTAGCGGTTAGAGATTTGGCTCACCTCTTCTCATCCGCCACTTTCTACCGTAATCCGTCAGGAACGTGCGGTTCCCCATTGCTCTCCGGGAAACGGATTCGATGTGACATGGAAGAATTTGGTGGGAACCACCAGCCCAACCACCAGCTCAACACACCTGTGCTCTTCATACCTCTGCAGTCTGCTTATGTAACCTCAATAGTCCCCCCCTACTTCACAAAGGTTATTAATTCCTGAAAAAAACCCTTTGAAAGGTGAATTCATTATTCATTTTGTGTAAATTACCATTTGTTTCAATGGTAAATTTTTTTTATTGCTCCTGAGCCCCAAAATTGGCGTCTATTTTTACTAAAATATCAGCACATCTCATTTTAATGATTGCAATTTCTTTAAAAGTTAACATTAGTTGTCATAATATAACAAGGTAATTTCCCTTCACTAATTAGTCTGTAATATGGTATGTCTGTCTACCTTCGCTCGTTCAGCTCTTCCGCAACCAAAACGTACCGTACAATTAACGCTCTACAAGCAAATCAAAAATACATATGATGACAAATCCACATTTGGTCCTGTGACAGCTGGTAGTGTAGGGGTTAGAGCTACTGCTATTGGACCCTCAAGTTACAGGTCTGATCCCAACCTTTGTCTGTAGTACTCTTGAGCAAGGTACTTACCCTAAATTCCTCAGGTAACATCATCCAGCTTTTCGAATGGGTAAAAACTGTAACCTTAACACTGTAAGTCACTTTCGAGGAAAGTGTCAGCTGAATGAATAAATGTAATTGATGTTTATGTATTAGCTGGAGGGGGTGTGGTGGCGCAGTGGGTTGGATCGGGTCCTGCTCTCCGGTGGGTCTGGGGTTCGAGTCCCCCTTGGGGTACCTTGCGACGGACTGGTGTCCCGTCCTGTGTGCGTTCCCTTCTGCTCTGAGTTGCTGGGTTAGGCTCCGGTTCCCTGTGACCCTGTATGGGACAAGTGGTTCTGAAAGTGTGTGTGTGTGTGTGTGTGTGTGTGTGTGTGTGTGTGTGTGTGAGAGAGAGAGATGTTTATGTATTAGCTGGACTACGGGGTGTGGTGGTGCAGTGGATTGGACTGGGTCCTGCTCTTTGGTGGATCTGGGCTTCAAGTCCCGCTTGGGGTGCCTTGTGATGGACTGGTGTCCCATCCTGGGTGTGTCCTCTCCACCTCCAGCCCTTTGCCCTGTGTTGCTGGGTTAGGCTCTGGCTCCCTGCGACCCTGTATGGGACAAGTGGTCTCAGATGATGTGTGTATTAGTTGAAACAGAACAAAAGCGAGCAGCGAAAATAAATTAAAACAATGAAAATGAGCTCACATCAAGTGGACATGTCACAATCTCACAGCACCTGTACTGCGTGATTTGACATGGGTTCGATCCTGGCTCAGCATCTGTGTGTTGCATTGCTCTGCTGTATAGAAATGTGAATGAGTGTGGGGATTTTAGTGTTGTGTATTTAGTTCTGCAGGACTCCTTGGATAACGGTGCTGTGTAGTAATAATACATTAATTCACTTAGCAGAGGCTTTTCTCCTAAGCGACTTCCAATGAACTCTACGTAGTGATATCAGCCCACACACCTTATTTACCGCGGTGACTTACACTGCTAGATACACTACTTACACTGGGTCACTCATCCATACATCAGTGGAACATACTCCCTCTGTCACTCGCACACTATGGGGGAACCTGAACAGCATGTCTTTGGACTGTG
Source organism: Scleropages formosus (assembly GCF_900964775.1). NCBI lineage: Eukaryota > Metazoa > Chordata > Actinopteri > Osteoglossiformes > Osteoglossidae > Scleropages > Scleropages formosus. The sequence goes on along the minus strand of NC_041815.1, from coordinate 27,150,988 downwards.
GGAGGAAACCAGAGCACCCAGAGGAAACCCACGCAGACAACACGCAAACTCCACACAGACTAAGTGGGGATCGAACCCACGCCCTCTCTCACCACCCGGGTGCTGTGCGACAGGAGCGCTAATCGCTGTGCCACCATGCCTTGGGCAATGACTGTATCGTACCCCTCCTCTTCCCCTCCCCCACAAGACCATACTTCCCTTCACTGTCACAAACTGAATCGCTGCACGAACGAGATCACGAATAACATCCGCTGTGATCCTCCACCCCTAGTCTGTGTGCTTTTATGATGCCTGGTGTTCTAGCTGGGCCGTTTACCTGCATTACTCCGACTATCAGCTCTTATCCGCGGATTTTTTTTTTTCATGTCAGATTTGCCACCCGATTTTTCTCCACCACCCACAAAACGCGGCTTTGGTGCAACGGATGAACCGCACCGCATCAAAACGTTGCAATCATTTGCAATGATCGTTACCAGGGCCCGGGACCCGTGATGCGCCGTTCCGTAACAAAGGCCCGCAGGAACCGCGTCGCTTACCTTCAGCGAGGTGCTAATGGCGGCGCCTGGAAGCGCTCCCCCGTCAGCGAATTCATTACTCCGCCGCGGGGACGGCCGCCTTCGTCTGTGACACGTCAGCCAGACTGCGAGCTGTCAGAACTTTGTTTTCCCGCACTGCTTTGTCATCGCTGTTGTTGCATTTCCTGTGCATCTCTGCCAGGAAAAGGCCCTTTAATCCATTTTTTGATGGCTGGGTGAGCTAATCTGCTTACTTTCCCATTGTGGATTAACGCAGTGATAAAACAAGCAGGTGGAAGAAAAAAATTAAACCAGAGGAATCACTCTCTGTGGAACCAGTTTGGAATTGTCAGATTAGCAGGATGCCTTCCGGAATTTTCTTTCATACTTTCAAAAGAACAAAAGTACACAGGCACAGATATATACAGTATATGTATACGATATGTATATCCAGGTGGCATGGTGGCCCCACAAGTAGCATGTACTCCCTGTGTCTGTGTGGGTTTCCTTTGGGTGCTCTGGTTTCCTCCCACACTCCAAAGACATGCTGTTCAGGTTCACCCATAGTGTGTGAGTGACAGGGAGTGTGTGTTCCATTGATGTATGGACGAGTGACCCAGTGTAAGCAGTGTATCTAGCAGTGTAAGTCACCTTGGTGAATAAGGTGTGTGGGCTCATAACACTACATAGAGTTAATTTGAAGTCCCTGTGATGAAAAATGTCTGCTAAATACACACACACACACACACACACACACACACACATTTTCAGAACCACTTGTCCCATATAGGGTCACAGGGAACCAGAGCCTACCCGGTAACACAGGGCGGAAGGCCAGAGGGGGAGGGGACACACCCAGGATGGGACACCAGTCCATCGCAAGGCACCCCAAGCTGGACTTAAACCCCAGACCCACCGGAGAGCAGGACTGTGGTCCAACCCACTGCGCCACCGCGCCACCGCGCCCCCCCCATCTGCTAAATAAATAAACGTAATTTTAAATACAGGGGTGTGGTGGCTTTGACTGGGTCCTACTCTCCAGTGGGTCTGGGGTTTGAGTCCCGCTTAGGGTGCCTTCTGAGGAATGGTGTCCCATCCTGGGTGTATCACCTCCCCCTCCAGCCTTATCCCCTACATTGCAGAGTTAGGCTCTGGCTCCCCATGACCCCTGTATGGGACAAGTGGTTTCAGATGGTGTGTGTAATTTTCTATATATATACATATACACCTTGTGGAATGTGGAGTTTCTCAGGTAACTGTTCTTATTTCATGTTTCAGTAAATCTCGGATGCAGTGAAAAGCATCAGGTTGCCCAGTGGTTAGAGATGCCACCTCCAGACCTGGAGGTTGCAGGTTTGAATCCCACCTTCTGCTATCACTCCCTTGAGCCAAGTACTTACCTTAAACTGATCTGGTAAAAATTACCTGGCTGTATAAAGGGTAAATCACTGTAAGGAGCTTAGTGTTGTAAGTTGCTTTGGGAAGCTAAATGAAATTAATGGAATAGAAGCTGTTGGCTCATCAAAAAGGGGGTGTGGCCTGGACTGCTGCATTGAACCTTCTCTTCCCTTTGCGAGGTCCACGGATTTTGCGAAGTTCCGAATTAATTCCTGGCTCATCTGAGCGTCTGGTTGGGTGAGAGATCTGCGGACACCTCAGAGGAGAGTATGCGTTTTGGTGAATTATCAGGGCTTGACAGGCGGGGACGCGCCCCCCTTCTCCGTAGAACATCTCTTATCTGTGCTCAGACCATTCCGGCACTTTCCACCACAGATGTGGAGCAGCAGCCCGAGAGCGCAGGAGCAAAGGCTTAACCCAAACAGGTGAAGAAAGGGCTTTTCCAGCACGCACCACTTGAGAGCGCAGATACGGGGAAATTGGATGCATATGTCATGTACTGGGTCAAGTGCCGTCCACGAGAGAAGTTCTCTATCTGAAAACTGCCTGCTGCAGCACAGAATGACAATTCCTCCTCAGCGGTGCTTCCTGCCGGACAGAATAATAAACAATTTTATTTACGTCCCAGCTGCGTGTGTTTGTTTAGTAGCAGCTCAATGCAACTGTACAATAAGCAAAGCTGAAAACGTGTGAAGCCGAAACACGGCTCCTCATCTCCTGGCTCTGGCTGGGAAGTCTGTTCGCAACTGAATTTGTTTGTAACTCCAAAGAATTCCAGAACTCGGAATTTAATTCGTTTTTTAATTCCAAAGCAACTTTCGCAGCTAGATCACAACCAGTAAAAGTGTAACAATTCAGACTTCACTGATTTTACTTCCACCTGAAGCTGAGACAATAAGAATGAGTTTTTACAGACAGTAAACAGCTGACGCAGAATTACGGAATAAGTAAATACACACACATTTTCAGAACCGCTTGTCCCATACGGGGTCGCGGAGCCTACCCGGTAACACAGGGCGGAAGGCCGGAGGGGGAGGGGACACACCCAGGACGGGACACCAGTCCATTGCAAGGCACCCCAAGCGGGACTCGAACCCCAGACCCACTGGAGAGCAGGATTGTGGTCCAACCCACTGCGCCACTGCACCGCCGGAATAAGTAAATAACATACCTGTATTTACAGAGTATAAATAGTAGTATAAATACAAAAAAATGGAAGTAAATAAGAAGTAAATTACAAAAGTGATGATGTGAAAAAAATAATGATGTTCCTCTAAAAATGTTGGATAAAGCTGTATTAATCAAAACTATATGGATTTATATATTATTCTTGTAACTTATCTTCATATTTATAGCTATTATTGATATATTATTATATTTCTCATTAACTAACTAATTAAAATGAAAACTACAGGTGGTCCCCAATTTCCGGAGGTTCGACTTACGATTTTTCGACTTCCCGATGGTTAGCTGGCGATAGACATTCGGTAGAAACCGGACTTCGAATTTTGAATTTCGATTTCTTTTTTTTCCCGGGCAAGCGATACGCGGTACGATACTCTCTCGCGATGCTGGACAGCGGCAGCGATGTCTATTAGGTGTATTAAATGCATTTTCGACTTACGATATTTTCGACTTTTGATGGGTTTCGCGGAACGTAACCCCCTCGTAAATCGGGGACCACCTATATTTTAAAAATACATCCCCTCTGCAAACTTCCTTTCAGTACAAATTGTTGACTGATTTATTAAATGAAGATGTGCAAATTTCCCCATGTTGTTATTAATAGGCAGCAGGAACGTCAGCTATGGGCTGTAAACAAAGTGGCAATGAGTTGACTAGATGAAGCACCACACTCCTCCTCACTGCAGTCGATGGGTTGGGCAGGTGAACGCGGGTCGCGTTCGCTGAGCTGGAGGCAGATTCTTTTTCGAGAATAGATACGTAGAGAAAATACAATTAAAAATAAGCAAACAAGCCGGGAAATGTTTGCATTTTCGGAAATGCGTAACTGGACCGCTTGCGACACGAGAGGCCCGTGTAGAAAAGCAGGCCTCCATACGTAGCAGAGCGCGAGCGTGTTTGCGTTTCTTTACGAGGAGCTGGTATTTTGCAGGCTTTCTCGAGAAGGACCGCGATCGGAGGAAATGCTACCCATTATTCCTGGGTCCCCAGCGGCCTGGCACGATTATGTGATAAGGTGATGAAAAACAGCCCTGAAGAATATCAAATATCGCTGCCTGCAGTTCTCATAACCTCTTGTAGAAGTATTTTTAAAAAGTATACATATGCGTTTGTCATACTGACAAGCGGAGGCACCGAAGGAATACGAAGTGGTCTGGTTCTCATTTGTCGGTCACCGATGTTCAGAATCCCAGAAATGCTGCAACGTTTTATAGAATAATGAATTAACCTGCGTTTGGTGTTCGGCGAATCTGAATTTATACAATAATATTATGAATTCAGCTTTTTTTATTATCATTGCCCTTCCCTCCTAAATGGATTTCTAATTCAATTCCGCAGAAGTTACTCCGCCGGCGATTGTAGGTGACTGCGCCGTACGTAGGAACTGGAAGGCCACGTCTCGGAGGTTTCTTTTTTGTTGATTAGCCCTTATGTAATTTGCGTTATCAGATGCACCAGACCTGCGCGTTTTATGGATTTTTTAATTTGCGCCTCGTTCCTCGGGAGATAAAGTGGGTTTGGCGCCGATGTTCCGGTGTAGACTTGTTTATCTCGAGCAATGCATTCCTCACCCAGGTATTCAGGATGCAAATACTGAACGGGAAAGATAGAATGGAGGGGGATTGCTAGCTGTGTTACTTTCGGATTGTCTCTGCGGTCGTGGTTTTCTGCCGAACGAGACCAAACCTTCGGGGATTTATTTTGGCGAAGCTGCGCTTGATTGATGCTCCTTCCTACTGGTTGCGACATGTTTGTTTTGTCATTATAGTAAAGCAAAACAGTTACATATTGAGATCCCCTGGGATCTCACCGGAACAGGTAGTACTGTTCTCCGTACCCTCCTACACGGTAAATCCTGGTGAAGCCTCGTCAGCCAGAGGGCTTGTTGGTTCCGTTGCTTGGATCCTCCACCAGAAACCTTCAAGTCCACATCCTCAGCTGCAAGTCTAATAATACATATACACATATATTTGATATTTTTTTAAAATAATACAGCTTCTTTCACAAATGTTCTTTGCCGTCTTTTTGCTTCCGGTGCTTCTTCATCCCCATGAGCGCAGTGCGGCCATCTTCCCGGCACGACCCAATCTTTCCACCCGGTGGAAGTCTGCTTATCTCTGTCATGGTGATTTATGTAAAAAGCATCATGGTTTTTAATTGAAATACTTTTCCAAAGTAAAGAAACGGGGTGGGATGGGGGGGGGAGGGGGGCATTAACAAGATTAAGGGCCTAGCAGCTATTGATCATTTCTATGAATATTAAAAACAAGTAACACAGTGCATGAATTAATTGTTTCAGCTGCCAAACAAAAAAATGAACCATAGAGGAAGATAATCTAATAATCTTGTTGAAATATGGTTTGGGCTTTGGCACGTGTTCAGACGATGGTGTTGAATGGGAGCCAAGGACTCTTCTGCGAGATGCTCTCCTTAGCTCACTGAACACACACACCCAGGGGTGCTCGGCAGTGTGGATGAAGGAACAATGGACCTGTTGTTCCTCGCACCGACCTCATAATGGAGGTTCCTTCCGCAGCCGTGGAGACGGAACGCGGAAGTCCTAGTACCCAGACATTTGGATTGAAATGCAGATTTGCAGACTATGCGGAGTCATAAATAGCAAAAAAGCCACTAATTCTCCTTTCCGTGTCACCCTGGCTTTCGGACCCATGCAAGCAGTCCAATTCTTCTGGAAGGTTCTAAATTTGTTCCAATCAAGAGACCCTTGCGATTCCTTTCAGCATACAAATAAACACAGTTGCATCTAAATTGTATTGTACATTAAAATCCGAGTTTTGTCCTTGCAGCAGCAGAAAAATGCGACACCCATCATACAGCTGAGATACTTATTTGTTCATTTCTTTGCACAGGAGATGTGCTCTGGGTAAGTTCCAGCACTTTCTCACTGTGCCTTCATTCTGGAGAATTTGCATTTGTTTATTTAGCAGATGCTTTTCTCCAAAGCAACTTCCAATGAACTCTGTGTAGTGTTATCAGCCCATACACCTTATTCACCATAGTGACTTACACTGCGGGGGGGCACGGTGGCACAGTGGGTTGGACCAGGTCCTGCTCTCCAGTGGATCTGGGGTTCGAGTCCCACTTGGGGTGCCTTGCAATGGACTGGCGTCCCGTCCTGGGTGTGTCCCCTCCCCCTCCGGCCTTACGCCCTGTGTTGCCGGGTTAGGTTCTGGCTCCCCGCGGTTCTGAAAGTGTGTGTGTGAGTGACATACGCTACTTACACTGGGTTACTCATCCATACATCAGTGGAACACACACACACTATGGGGGAACCTGAACAGCATGTCTTTGGACTGTGGGAGGAAACCAGAGCACCTGGAGGAAACCCACACAGACATGGGGAGAACATGCAAACTCCACACAGACTGAGCGGGAATCAAACCCGCATCCTCTTGCATCACCTAGGTGCTGTGAGACAGCAGCGCTACTCGCTGTGCCACTGTGCCACCCACTTTGAAATTAAAATGCTTATCTATCATCAATAACTGCTTTTCCTCTGCAGGTTTGTGATGTGCCACAGTCTGCTCCAGAGGCATGGGGTGTTAAGCAGGTTACACTCAAGATAGGACTCAGTCCAGGACAGAGACACACACTGACTAAGTGCAACTCACCAGAAACACATATTTACACTATGGCACCTTTAACTTAATTTTTTGGAGCTCCGCAGATGCAAGGATGGGCGAGACTGTGGTCCTGGGTGAGGAGAACCACAGGAAATGCAAAACCACCCTAAAAGTAGCGCTCAAAGTGTACGCCAAGCTCCTGCTCTCAATTTGCACTCAAAGGTCCACGAAACGTCGAGGAAGGGGTTAAATCCCTCCAACCCCAAATGCTCGGCCTTAAATCTCAGAGCTCTGCACACCTTTAATAGTGTTCCTTCCTGCTTGCTGTGGTACAGTTAATAGAAGATGACCTTCCTCTAGATGTATTTATTTGCCTATTAACCACAAGGTAGACCTGTGAAATCAAGTGTTCACGGTTTATATGGGAGCGCAGCCCCCGGTGCCGTGTTTGTCCTGTCCTCGCTTTGCGAGAGGAGAGCTGCCGCTTAGTGCCACTGCTTCAAATTCGTGCTGTGTGTGCCCGTGTGTGTGTGCCCGTGTGTGTGTGTGCCTGTGTGTGTTCACGTGTGCACTGGTCCAGGTAGGCGGCGAAGCTGACGGTTTGGCGCCGGCGCTTTTTAAGCATCCCACACACCCAGGAGTGATTCAGATCTGTGGCTCGGCTGGATGGTTGCCCCCCTCCACCGACTGTGGACGACGGTGGGGAAGTCTCACGCGTTCCGTCGGGAGCGAGACGGGATGCGGGGGGCTTCAACCCCATATCCTCCTGTTGAGCCCTTTCCCCTTGGGTGCAGAGAAAACCTGCAGGAGAAATCCCAACAGAATTACCGCAGTGTGCCGTCCCTCTGTAATGTGATCGTTGGCGGCATCCCACAGCGATGAGATTCCAACTATCCCTGGAGTCGCGGGCTCTGCAAAGCAGGACAAAAACACCAAAAATCCCTGCAAAACAGAGTGAAGCGAAGCGGTTTCCTCTCTCCAGTTATCACTTTAATTTTTTTGCTGTTTTTTTGTTGGTTTGAGTCACCAAAATATTTAAGCAAAAAATAATTACAAAAGTAAAAACTATTAATTCACTCCGGCTTGCCCTCGTGGCAAGTTGCGCTGGTGAGTTTCGGCAGCGGCGGCTGCTCCGTCGGAGAGTTAATTAAATTTGTCTTCTGGGCTTCGGAGAAGTCAAAGACCTCTCGGTCTCCCGTTGGCTTTTTTACATTCATTACATCAGTGCTAATTGGCTGGCAGTCGCTCGGCGTGCGACGGACGCACCTCCGTTCGCCGGCGTCGACGGCGAATCGCTCGGCGCCACGGACGCCGGGCACGGTGACCTGTCGAGTCGAGCCGGTTCTGCCGCCATCCAGATGTTTAATGAGATGTGACCGTCTCTTTGATTAGCTCCACCCCATGCCAACATGTCCTGGGAGTTTGTTCGGCAGCCCAACCGTCATCCAGCCATTAACAATCCCTCCGTGTGGCCACTCGGCCCTCGGGTAAAACTGTCATCAGATGCTAATGGGGTAGACTGTCTCGACGGGCCTCTTGATGCCCTCTCGCCACACACCATCAGCACCAGCACATTGTTTACAAAAGTAGAGGTTTGCTTTGGGGGAAGGAGAGCTGGCTCTTCATGGATCAACTCATCCCACATTAAGGGGGGTGCAGAGCTCTGCAATGGCCTGAGATTTGAACCCAGGTGTACCCTGCCTCAAACCATATGCTTCCTGGGTAGACTCTGGATCACAACCTTGTACTGGACTAGCAGATATTGATGACGGACATTCAGACTAAAGTTTATTCCCCTAATGGAAACTTCTGGCATTGTGACAATGAGATTATTGAATGAACGGACTGTCCGTACAGGGGGAGGAATATGTGAAAAGTCACAAAACTGCAGTAAATACTTGCCTGTAACATTTTCAGCTGAGTTTATGTCTCAATTTGCACAATAACAAAGCAGAACGTAGTTTTTAAACATGCAGGGACTGAAAATCAACAGCTTGTTCGTTCTGGATTTTGGCCTTGATGTGGTGGAACAAACTCTCTCTGTCCCTCAGAGCTGCTGAATCCTACCTGGAATTGTGTAAGAAGTGTCCAAAAACCAGTCACTTTATGAATCATTTCCCACCCGAGTTTCTGAAATCTTGCTGAGTTAATCCTTTGCCACCTACTGCTTTTTTAAATCTGTTTTCCTATTCATATTTCACTTCAGTAGGCAGCAACTGGAATATGTGTGTTATGACAACAACGGCAAGGAACCAACAAGCTGTGCTTCAGTAATTGTGTGTGTGTGTGTGTGTGTGTGTGTGTGTGTGTGTGTGTGTGTGTGTGCCTAAACCCTCTGTCTGTTGTGGGATGCACCTTTGTTTAATCTGAACTGCGCTTCACTTTGGAGAAAAATGTGTAAATTTGAAAACGTAATGCCAAACTCACCAACGGGGATGGGAATGCAAATCTTAAACGAAGGAGCAGTGCATTATGGGTTTTGATTTGAAATCTCGAATGCTATTTTCCTTTTTCTCAATATGAGATCTGCCATTACGCCTGCCTGGTAATTATAATAAGACAAGCCACATTAATAATATTTCTGGATATGAACATTTGCTTTACAGTTAATTTTATCGCAACCGTGACACTGAGTCACGTGACTCCTATCCAGATTGTACAGCTTGGTATTAAACAGATGTCCCATCGGGGCGTTACAGCTAAAATCCTTAGGCCCCAAGCATTTCTTCTCCGTGCTGCTCAGACAGGGTTGGAACGAGGTGGGTTTTAATAGGAGCTGCACATACGCAGAAGCCACATGTTCCTCAGAGAGTAATAATCTGTGATTTCAGCTGTTTGATATTGTGCCGAAGGCATCGCACACTCCCGAAAATCCTGGGCAGACACCCGGCTTTAATATTTTACCGATAAATAAATACGGTCGTATCAGACCCGCCAACCGTCTGTATCTGCTGTGGCGCTTTGACTTCCTTTGCTGACGTGGAATTGCAAAATTGTACTCCTGCAAGCGGGAGAGATAACCCTGACCTGCGAACCTACAGCTGCCTGTCGAAAAAAGCACCGCTCGGCTCCACGCGCAAAATATTTTATTAAGCCATTGTTTGCTGAGAGGCGGCGAACAGAAGTGGGTGATTTTTTTTTTTGGTTTTTTTTTTCTCCTCTTTTTGCTTTGTATGTCTATTGTGGTCTTACGAGCGTTCCAGTATAAATGTTTACTCGCTCCGCAGTGACGTCGCTGTTGTGTTTGCGCGGCCTGTGTGAACGGAAAAGAGATGTAAAACAGCAGGAGGAGGCGGCCGTGATGGATGGGCGACAAGTGCCGTCTTTAAGATAGAGCCCCGCAACATTTATTTTTTATTAGTGACCGCTGAGACATTAATTCCAATGCGCTTGACAAACACGGTAGCCTCCTTGTCTCCTTGGTACTGATAAAGAGAGGGGGTGGAGGGGAGCTGGGTGGAAAAAATGAGTAAAAGCGGTTAAAAAAAGATAGCAGCGCCACGTTTCTGAGTGCTTGCATTTGGCTGGTAAAGAAGCGGGTGCGAGGAAGGTTCTAGAAAGGAGGTTTTGAGCAGAGGGAATGAGCCATGAGGGTGTCAGTCTGCTCGGACTGCAGAGCCAGCAGAAGCTGCTCTTGTTTTCCTGCGGTGGGGCCAGATGTTGAACAGCGGTGGATGTTGCTGGCAAAGCTCCCCGGGGGGCATACCTGCGCAGGTGAATAAAGTGAAAAGTGGCGTAACAACCCCCCCCCCACGATCTACACAGGCACATCGACAAAAACAACAGGGTTATTGGAGATTATAGGCCGACAGCTGCAGGGGCCACTGAACAAAAATCTACAATTGGGCTCCAGGTGCCACTGCTTGAGTTCCTCCTGTTCCCTTTAGCGGGCGGCCTGCAGTACGCAGCATGCAATCAATGCGCCTGAAAGGTGTGATTGACAAAGATGACACCCTCCCCAACCACCACGAACAACTGAGCCCATCAGCCAATGAGCCGTGTGGGGGGGCCCTTCCTCCACCACTGCCATACTCCTATTCTACCACGAGTGCTGGAGGAAGTTCTGTAGGTGTGACTGCACTTAAAGCTGGTGCTGTGATGGTTAGAGCTGTCAGCTTGCAATCGAAGGTCCCGGGTTCGAATTCACCATTCTGAGCAAGGAACATACCCTCAACTGAGTCACTTCTGGGCGAGAAACTAAGAACCAGGATGGAGTCCTAACTATGTGCTCTTGCAGGAATGAGGCCAAGAGTTTTGCCTGGAAGCAGGAATTAGAAAATAAAATAATATCATATAAGGTAAATCTCCTTTTCATTATGACAGAATAATGACAATGAAATCAAAGCATGAATACTCTTTGTGCAGCTGTAATTCTTCCCATCAAATACCCTAGACATGGATACTGTAAAAATGACTAAAATTACTCAGCTGTATAGAAGGGTAAATCATTGTAAGTAGCTCAACGTACAAACCTAACCTGATAAGTTGTCTCGGACAAAGGCGTCAGGTACACGAATGAATTAATAATAATTTGCAGTTTTGTTTTGTCAACAGTGTTCAGACAAGAGATTGATTAATTGCTGACCTAATAGCCAGGAATGACACCTATAACACCTGGGAGGAATGGGTCATGTTGCGATCGAGAAAGGAGGGTGTCGGCAGCTCGGCGCTGCAGAGTTAACCGGTGCTGAGATGGACCAAGCGTGTTTCGTGGAGCTCAAACTCAGGCCAGCTGTTCTTTAAGCCTTTATTTATTTCTTTTTTTAACTCAGAAGGTCCATTTGTCCAGATGGGCTCAGCGAAGATCCTGCTTATCGCAGCGATTCTCTGGCCAATGGTTCCCTCTGAGCAGCCAGGCGGGAGTGTCTTTATTTTAGTGCCGCAACGTGGCACTTTTTGTTTTTATTCTCCCGCTGCACCATTAATCACCTGCTGCCTAAGAGCAAAAAAGTTTTTCATTCATTCATTCATTCATTCATTCATTCATTCATTCATTCTTTTATTAACTCACCAGACACTTTTACCCTTAAGCGATGTTAAAACGTTAAGCTATTATTTACCTATGTATACAGCAGGGTCATTTTTACTGTGTCAGTTCAGGGTAAGTACCTTGCTCAAGGGTACTAAAGCAGGAGGGGGGTCTGAACCTTCTACCCTTTTTTCCAAAGAAGCAGCTGTAACCACTGTGCTACCTGCTTCCCTTTTACCTGAAGTACCCCACCTAGCTTACCGCAGTATTCTTAAGCCTTTAATAAGACCGGATGCTTGAAGCAGGGCGGATGGGTTCGGTGCCCTGCTCTTCGGCAGAGCCCCTGCCGGGCTTCGCAGCTCATGAGATCAAGGCGGCCTTTTGCTGAGTCCTGTTCTTAAGCCCATCAGTTACCCTTTGTCCGCACCTGGGGCCATGCTGGGAGGACCACCCCCGAGTCCGGTTGGCTCTGCCCTCATCGTGATGCTCGTACCCTGCAATGTGGATGAGCAGACGGATTAGAGAGAATTGGAGTACCTCCCTCCCTCCGCTGTAGGTTAAGACACTATGAAGACTTGGACTTGTGGAGCTCCTCGCTTGTTTTAACTGCAAGGCATATGGGTGTATGTGTGTGTGTGTGTGTGTGTGTGTGGACGTGGATGGATTTAGGAACTGCGGGGAGAAACAGCAAACCTCCGAACATGTCAGTCTTCCTGCTCTTTACCTGGGTTGAGCAGAGGAAGATGGAACGTGCGCATGATGTGTGTGTAGGTGTGTGTGTATTTATATTTATATCTATGTGTATATGTATTACACATGTGTGAGGCTGTGAGCAGAGCGAAAGATTGCATTGGTTTGGTCATTACCGAATGAGTTTCCCTGGATCCTTGGAGGGACGTGTTCCGGCACTTTCCGGCTGCGGAGGGGTGGGTAATGAGAGTTGGCCGGTGCCAGGGTTCTCTTCTCCCGGCCCGCGTTTCATCTGCAAGCAATGGAGACTCGAACGGGACTCCGGCGGGATTCTTATGTGGTTTCTGCAGCCGACAGGGAACCACTGGCGAGGTTTTATTTTACCCCACACCGGCACATTCCGTCAGCGAGTGTGACGACCGTTGTGCATTCGCGGTTTGTCCACCGAGAGCTGCTCTAATGAAATGATTTGTCCTCTCGCAGTGTGTGCTAAGAGAGGAGTGTTAGGCCAAACAAGTCCACATTTATCTGTCTTTCTCCCTGTGGGATATTATATGGTGTCTCCAATTCTGGTGTATATATCTGTGTGTGTGTGTGTGTGTGTGTGTGTGTTTCACTGGACAGGATTTGGCATCGCATCCTCAGGTTTTGCTTGGTAACCAGGAAAGTTTGAAAGGAAGTTTTGTTTTTATTTTCTTCGGTGTTCTGTGTCTCCGAGGTCCCGGGTTCGACTGGTCCGTAACAAGTCTGTCTCGTGGCAGCAGCTTCGTGTCACCGATGGGACCACGCCGCTTGGGCCACTGGAGGCAAAACACAGCAGCCGACCGATGCTGGATGCTTGTAACAGGCGTGACTTGGCACACGCGTGGATTTGTGGAACATGTGTACATAAATAGAACACGTACCTTACATGTCGGCACGCCGGCTGCTCCTTTGCCGGGTTGTGATGTCGTGACATCATCACATTTTACGTTTTCTTCTCACCGATACTTTTCTCCAGAGCGAAACAGAATTACACACTGTAGCAAAATTTTTCAAAGTTCTTAGTTGTGTTGATTTTTGCGTCAATTATGATTAGTTAAAGTTACACGATTACAGAAACGCCGCTAGTTCTAGAGCATCAGTTTCGGTTTGGTACTTTACAGCCATTGGGCGATTCTAGAAGGCACCAGAACATTCTAGAAGTACCAAAACACTCTAGAAAGCAGAAGATCATAAAAAGTGCTGGAATATTTGCTACTTTGAACACGGTGCCAAAATTAATCAAAATTTGCTTATTTCATTTGCTAAAGGTATATTTTCTAAGAATGCATATATAGTACAAACTAGCACCTAAAGCATATTTAATGTAACAAAATTGGATGGAAAATGCAAAAAACTGACATTATAAAATTTTGCTACGTTGTGTCATTTACCTGTTTCTACACCTTGATTATTTTTACTGGGGCATTTCAGGGTACGAACCTTCCTCCAGGGGACCACGGCAGGAAGTGGGATTTGAACCTGCAACTTTGAAGGCTGCAGCTCTAACCTCTTTGTTACTGGCTCTCGTGGCACCAGAGTGCTTATTAGCAGCATCGGCATCTTGTATTTGGTTTTTTCTCCTTAATTTGCTCTCTGTAATAACTTCCACACCTTGAAATGTCGAGTCACTACGTCATGTTGAGTCAGCCGGGATTTTACTGAACCTGGTCGCCTTAATTTAGAGTATAATAACATCTTTCCTCGATATATCCGAGCTTAAAATACTTTGATAAAAAAGCTCAGTGTCCCACAATAATGTCCGTCGTCCTCAGACGCGACGAAAAAGCTGCGGGAGGTGTATGGAGTCCAGCTTTGTCCTCGGCTGGTCAGGTGAGGATTGTTGAGAGACCCTCAACTCGACGGGCAAAAAATTAAAAGACCTCGAGCTCCGAAATTCCAACCACAGGTGGTCCCCGATTTACGGTGGGGTTACGATCCGCAAAACCCATCGTAAATCATAAATATCGTAAGTCAAAAATGCATTTACTATATCTAACCTGTAGGGGGCGCGGTGGCGCAGTGGGTTGGACCACAGTCCTGCTCTCCGGTGGGTCTGGGGTTCGAGTCCCGCTTGGGGTGCCTTGCGGCGGACTGGCGTCCCGTCCTGGGTGTGTCCCCTCCCCCTCTGGCCTTACGCCCTGTGTTGCCGGGTAGGCTCTGGTTCCCCGTGGCCCCGTATGGGACAAGCGGTTCTGACAATGTGTGTGTGTGTGTGTATATCTAACCTATGAGCATGTGGGTAAACACAATAGTTAAATGACCTAATGATCGTGTATTAAAATTTATTATTATTTTTTATTAGAATTATTGCTATTGGTGCTATAATAATATCTGTAGTTCAAAGTTAAAACAAGTATTATTTTAATTATTTGTATTATTGCGTTTATCCACATACTGTCCAGCAATTATGACGTCACAACTGGTCTCTTGTCAGGTGTCCTCAGTCATCTGGACTGATCTGGACAGGTGTCCCTCTCTTTTTTGCATCTTCCCCATTTTTGAGTTCCCCTGCTTTACTTTTTTGTTGTGTGTCTCATATCCTGACTTGTTGAGAACTCCCTTTGTTTCAGAATGTTTCCCAGTTGCCACTTCCCAGTGATCGCTGGTGCCACGGAGCTTTTCTCGGTGACCCGGCTGGTCCTCGCTCACCCGAGACATCTGTCGTAGAACCAAACCAGAACAGGAACCGGGGCCAAATAGTGAGACCAGCAAAGAGGTGGAAGGACTTCAACTCTTTGGAGCCAAACAGTCTCCCTCGGTGACACGTCACCTGCATATAAGTCTCCCTGTCCTCTTCCAAGGAATACCGGGAAAAAAAGTCCACTCTTCCCCATTTAGCGGATGGTGGGAAATACTTAAAATGTTATAAACCCGACAGCAGTAATGTTGCTCTCTAAAGACGCACGACTTCACATCTTTTTCTTCCACGACAGTGAGCACTTTGGTGTTGATCAAAAGCAGTGTTTGGCGCTTACCGCGTTCAGGCAGGAATTAGCTTATGCTAAATGCCCCAGGTATTAATAGACACTCTATGTGGGCATGTAGAAATGGAAGGGAGCGGGAAGAACTACGCGGGAATGAACTTAGTTAAACACAAAAAAATTGCTTTGAAGGGTGAAGGGATGTTAAAATGCAATAAAACGAAGGAACGTTATCGGTTTCAATCTGCGCTGAGTTATAAAAATGTTTCTGTCAGCTTTTTGGCACCTACGGCGTCATTAATTCCAGTCCGCTGTTCTTCCTAATTAAGCTGCACGTTGGCGCCACGGCTCTGGGGTCCTACCGGTTTAATATTGTTCTATAGGCTTTTCTTCACTGAAAAAAGGAGAGGCTCATTGCAGCCTGGATTCGCCGGCATTATTTACTCTGCCCTGTGAAGTGGTACCTCTCGGAAAGCAGTGGTCTTTAAGGGCTCTGGGTGAGAATATTGACCCCTCTTTGAGGTGCAACTGGAGGAGGGAAAGAATAGAGGTGAAAGCTTCCTTTCTAACGGGGGGCACTCCTCAGGATGGCGCTGGGCCTTAATGCCGAGTGTGCCCTTAACTTTTCACCGAGGGTTCCCATCAAAGGGTGGATTGGGGTTAAGATGTTTACATTGACTTTCATTTATCCAGCAGACAATTTTCTCCAAAGCGACTTCCAATGAGCTCTATGTAGTGTTATCTGCTCACACACCTTATTCACCAGTGACTTACATTGCTAGATACACTACTTACACTGGGTCACTCATTCATACATCAGTGGAATACACTCTCTCTGTCACTGTCACTCACACAATATGGGGGAACCTGAACAACATGTCTTTGGAGTGTGGGAGGAAACCAGAGCACCGAGAGGACACCCAAACAGGCACAGGGAGAACATGCAAAGTCCACACAGGCTGAGCGGGGATCGAATCAACATCCTCTCAAACCACCCAGATGCTGTGAGACAGCGGCGCTACTCGCTGTGCCACCGTGTTGATTGATGGGGTTCCCATCAAAGGGTGGATTTGGCTGGAATGGGGTTAGGACGTGGACAAAAACACAACCCCCCTCAGCAAAAAGCTGGTTTGCCGAGCAGCTCTGTGCTTTGATCAGACTCCTCTCTCCTGGTCATAATGAAAGTCCCAACAGCGGGCTGGCACTGAGTCATGGGGGTGGGGGGCAACCCCTCAACGCCGTGGCTCACCAAAGACCCTTATTATACTACTCTGTGATTTTTTGCCATCACTGGCACATGAGAGCAAACAGGTGGAGAGAAAACCTGTATTTCTGTAGCTGAAAGCTCGCCAAGATCTCACGATGCCAGCTGATGATCATTACATTTGCATTTATTGATTTAACGCACACCTTCCTCCCAAAATGACGTACAGCCTAGAGTAAACAAAAGTCCGTTTCACCGACAGCACTGATTTTCCCAACACACGCCACGACTGTAAGTGCATGTAGGATTGATAGGGATTTTTTTTTAGCAGACAACATAGAGAAAGGTTACGGAGCAGATCGGGAGGGAAGTGAGTCTAAAAGAGAGGTGTTCTAAGATTCTTCTTGGATGCTGAGAGGATTCAGCAGGTCAGAGGGAGGTCATTCCACCACAATGGAGCCAGAACCGAGATTGAGATTCTGATTCTGGAGCTCTTGTGTGTGGGATCACCAAGCGGCTGAAGGTGGAGGAGCATATTGGTCCGGTTGGTTTGTCGCAAGCAATCAGATCCTGCCGGTGTTTGGGTGCAGATCTACGATGGTCTTGTAGACCGTAACCAGAATCTTGAACTGAATACATGCAGCTACAGGCAGTCATTACTTTTCTGAGATGAATTCGTATTGATGGACCCCCCCACCACACTGAGTGAAACTCCCACTGAAAGACATGCAGATGCCACGTCTTTTTTAGCTCAACAATTTATTGTCTATTTTTTAAATTTTAATTAAAAACAGAACTGGGTCACAAAAACTCAGCAACCAGGTCAGTAGACAGAGGAAATTCACACGCATAGAGACACAAGTGCTTCCGCTCGGGGGGAACAGATCTCGTCCGACAAGTTCGGAAAAGGTGACCGGACCTGAATTATGATGCAGGTGTCGAATCATAACTTCTCTTTTGGAAGGAAGTTTGATACTTGAGTCAAACTCTTACTTGTGGCAGGAGCTCATGGTGTGGAAAACAACAGCAACAACAACAACAAAAAAAAACTTGCCGAATATGTAAGAATAATGAACTTATATTCCATGTTTTCATCAAAAACATTTGTGCGGTGATTTGAAAGGTTTATACAAGGAGACAAATAAAACTGGCCTTCCGCACCGCTGAGCGAACGGCGCTCCAGTTCACGGTGTATCCTGCCAAACGTCTCCTTTAATTTCTATTCCTCTCTCCAGTCGTATCAGGCTAGGATCCTGGACCACTTGCCCGAGCGGGAAGCTCATTAATGGCCCTTTTGGTCTGTGAGATGGAAAAGAAGAAAGTTAACTAGGATGAAGTGGCTCGTCTGAGTGAAGTACCCTCTCCGATTCGTTCCCGAGCCGTCGGACGCAAACAGCTTTGCGTACTTCGCGCGTCCGAGGAAGCGTGGCCGGAGAAAACTACGTTCCCCTTTTCCGAGCCCTCCTCGTCTTCGCTACGGCGCCGGCACCGTACGCGACGTGTTGTCGGGATAGGCTGACGTCTCCAGAGAACCCCGGCGGGGGTTTATCTCGACCTCGCGTGTCCCCTGGCGCGCTTGGCTCAAGTCTCAATGAGGAAGGCCGCCGATCAATAAAGGTCGTCCGTCTCCTTCGGCGGCGACAGCTCACTTCATTATTGCTGCAGTCGACTCAATTGTCCGCACAATAATGGAGAGCGTCACATCCGAATCCGTTGTGCTATCCCATCCCCCATCCCTTCCGCCGTTGCCGGCGCTACAGGCCGAAAGCGGTTTAGCGGCGTCGCGTGGATTTCGGATCAACTAGTCGAGGAGGTATCTCTGCTGTCTCGTGGCGCGGTCGAGGAATTGCCCTGCTTTCTCGCCCATTTCTACTTGCGCCTCCTTGGTAGTGCTCTCTCGAGGACTTGGAAGTGGTTTACAATGGTGTGTGTTTTCTTCATTCCGGCGCCACTGCGGTGGTGTAAATTAATTAGAGGCCAACTGATGATGATTCCCTGAGAGGGTCTCCTTTTCAAGGGTCTTTAGATGGTGCGTTGCTACGGCGATCGGTCCTCCGAAGGAACCGCGGAAGCACGGTGCACGAGCATCCGGTCACTGGAAGGCACGTACCCTATACTTCACGTAACTGTGTTGATCCATGAGGGGGGGGCATGAACGTGGGCTTACACTTTTCATACTCCTGTCGCTGTCAGCTTTAGTCCCGATGGAGCAGACGTCCATCCCGGTCGTCCCCCGATGAGCCTCCTTCCAGTAATGAGAGGCGAGCGCTGGAGCATTTTGGTCCCTTGGCGAGATCTCGAAAAAGGATCCCGTCCGTCTCTCCTTCCCAGCAGGAGAGAGACGACGGGAGACAAACACTTGTATGCAAATGTTACCTCCCAAAAGACATCATGTTACATCCACTCTCCAAAGGCTCTTTGAAGGCAAACAAAAACAAGGCTGGTCCAGGGCGCCGTTTCAGACACGTGCCCCAAATGTGGTGAATATAACATGATGCCATGAGAGAGGGATGCGTTTCCGGGAGATTGCATCACCGCAATCAGACAATAGTGTAATTCCGTGTAACGAGGGTCATCGCACGACCGGGGGTGGCGGGGCTGACCCGGCGCTGGGTAGCAGGAAGTCCCCATCAGGGAGCTTGTGAGAGACACCGACAGGATGGCGCCCAGTCTCCATTCTGTCCGATTTGGCATACCGGACGTCAACAGACGAGCTCCGTGGGTTCGAAACAGGCCTGTGGGTGTTCCTCTACCTCCGCATTAAATTCCTCCTATTCTTTTTCTGCCTCTCCACACAGGATAACTAACCTGGGCTCCTGTTCCGTGTGGAGTCAGCAGCTCCTGCGGAGTCGGCGCTTTTTATTTTGGTCACAAACGTCTAGATTTTCATTGTCCATGTTACTCGGTTTAATTTTACCGCACGCGGAGCTGCGAGCTATTTATAGCGAACCGGGAGGCGTTCTCTCGAAGCGGCTGTGCCGCGGAACCGCACCTCTGGAGAAACGGCCTGTCCGTTTGGCATTTGCGCCATTCTCATCCCCGCTGCCGTTCATTTTGGAAGCCCTTTTTGATATTTAATGAAATCTGCAGCTCACATTGCCTCCATCCTTATTATATCATTTCGCCCTGTGGTTCCTCCTTACAGTGGGTCGCCTTGCGGAGTGGTGTTAACGTGCACTTTTATTTCAGCATTACGGGGCCGAGCTGTCCGTCACTGCCGCTCCGCTCCTGCCCTGCCCGCGTCTATCTGGAGAGAGGAAAATCGGGATTTCTCAAAAGTTGCTGGAGACGTGCGCTCAGAAGAGGAGTCTCTTGTGGGAGGATAGAGCTGAAAAACAAAAATAAAAAGTAACGCGCCGGAGAAACCGTTCCGGGCCCTTCGCGGTGCCCCTGTCCGCCGCCTTGCCGACTCGTACAGATAAAAATTTCTGAAGGCCGAGGAGCGTGAGGGGTAGTTGTGTCGAATGATTGCCGCTCGTGTGTGTATGTGTGTACGGGAAAAGAGCTCCTCTGATCTGTAAGGTCAAGGGAGTGATGCTTCTTCGGCGGTACCTGTAATACTACCGAAATACTGAAATTATTGTATTATTCTTCTTCTTATTATTATCACTGCCCTGCAATGAACTGGTGTAGCAACCAGGGTGTTTCCTACCTTGCTTTCTATTGTGCATCAGAGCAGCATGACCCTGCACTGGACAAGCGGTTATTGATAATGTATTTATTACCATCATGAGATGTGAGATGAACTGGTACCGCTGTCCATGGTGCTAATGTGCTTCACTATGCACCATGGACACACACACACACACACACACACATTTTCAGAACCGCTTGTCCCTTACGGGGTCACGGGGAACCGGAGCCTACCCGGCAACACAGGGCGTAAGGCCGGAGGGGGAAGGGGACACACCCAGGACAGGACGCCAGTCCGCCACAAGGCACCCCAAGCGGGATTTGAACCCCAGACCCACCGGAGAGCAGGACTGCGGTCCAACCCACTGCGCCACTGCACCCCCCATGGTACCAATTCATCTCAGGGTAATTCTAATTATTCCCACACATGCAAAATAATAATTCATGCACTATGGTGCTTCACTAATCTTGTGCCTTATAGAGTATGTCTGGGCCATTGGACCACTATGACCTTGACTTGGACAAGTAGTTGAAGTCATGAGTGAGTGACTGATGTTGTTGTTGTTGCTGTTGTTGTTAATTAACAACAACAACAACAATAATAATAAAAATAATTTGGCTGATGTCTTTATCCAAGGCAGCTTACAATGGTTAGATTACTATAGATTTTGAACAATGATTTCTCATTTTACATTCACAGCAAAGCCTGGTGTCAGATGTCAGACGCCTGAAAAACAGAGATAACACAAAAAGATCAAACACAAATAGACACACGTGCTTGTCAGTGTGTCAGCTGTGTCGATACCCGGCGAAAAGCGCTGCGACGTGGGAATCCGCAGGGAAATAAAAGGAAATAGAAGCACTGACTTGATTACCAAGTTTGAGGTGCCATGAACACCAATAAACAGAAAGGGGAGAATGAAAGAGAAACAAATAAAGGCCCACCTCTTCAGAGCATTAAGGAGAGTCTGATTTAATAACGAAAGTGATTGTCTGCCGCGGGGCGGGGGATCTTCGGAGGTCGTTCCCTCATCGACGAGGCGATTTCACGACTCGCTGGCGAAGATAAGTCACACACTGTACCTACATTAGCCCATTGGCCATATAACCATAACCACATAACAGAAATAAACACCGTGATCGGCGGAGTTTGGTTTCTTTGGACCCGTGGCCGTTGGAGACGGAGGCTCTCGGGGGTGCAGGTGGTACCTGTTACTGCCCTGCCTATCATCTCCAGGGAACCTCAGATTTCAGTCGCCTTGGCGATTCATTGAGTTGAGGCTCTACTCTTTTGCGATGACCGGTGTGGTCGACATTCTTGAACTGTTGAGGTGCAGCACGCGGTCATTGCTTGTCGTTGGACCGTAGGTTCCGGGCCCTATTTCTGGCCTTAACTGCATCCATCCCGGATGATGTCTCAAACAGAGCTGCATGACGACCGCAAACACGGAGAGTGTAGTGCAATGACCTTCGCTTCACTTTGTCGTGGGGAAGATTTGTGACTATTTTTTTCTTTTTCCCAGCCTGCTTATCTTCTTGATTTCGCAGAACTGTTGTGTTTGTGTGTGTGTGTGTGTGTGTGTGTGTGTTTGTGTTGCTGTGTGGGTGTATGTGGGACTGGGGCCATCAGGGTGCTGTTGATGTTTCTTTGTGTGAGACCTGGGACCCAATTAGCAGGTACCTTGTCGCTGACACCATGATCACCACAAAGCTCCCAAGTGCCATGAGGCTGGAGGATGTTGACAGAAGCATGGGTCCCAGATGGCCTAGCGGCCCGGTTGGGCATTGGGTCTCGATTTTATGAGGCACTTCTATGTGGCAGGATGGTGGGTCATTCTGGGATGCAGAGAACATCAAAAATGGCAGAAGGTGCTCTCCCCAAGGGTCCAGCAATCAGAAATGGTGACATGTGGTTTGGATTTCCAGCCTTAAAACCTGTGCTGGAAGGCTGCTCTCGGCCCAACCGCACAGGCGTGGTTTTGGGTCTTATTGGTCCTGGGGTTCTGGTCAGGTGTCTGCCTTCCGACCCCTTTGGCTGTATATTCATCTCTTGGATTTTTGGAATTTCTCCCACAACCGAATCTGGCTTCAGTGGCTCGGGCTTGGGTGTAATCTCTGCCGTCGCCACGGTGACAAGCGCCAGTCGAGAATTTACCGAGATTTAAACACACGGAAACGGGGCGGCGCCTGTTAACGGCGACACATGACATTAAGCGGAGAGCTCAGCTGCAAAGCGACGCAGCCGCTTTCCCATTATTCACCGAGGCCTCCGCGTTTTCGCGGCAAAACTTTAACTTCATTCTTCGCTCAAACACAAATCGATTTTTTTTTTCTTCTTTTTTTCGTTGCGGGGTGCGGATGATCAATGGTACTTTTGCGGCCCGCGTTTTGTGATCTTCGCGTTTTTACTGCATTGTTATGTGCCAGAACCCAATCCTTGCTGAAAGAAAATAAAACGGCACAACAGAAGCGCCAAACGACCGTCTACCGAAGTGATATATGGTGTAGCCGAGTGGTCGCAGAGTTCATTAAATTTCTTATATAATGCTTTTTTCCGTGCCATTCAGCATTCTCTATAATATATCGCCTTTGTACAGGAGACAGTCCTGAGATTAACGTTTTTTTCTGCTCTAGATAATGGAACAAAAGAACGACGCGGTAGCTTCTGCGGTCGCTGTAGCGCCATTGTGACCGGGAGGAACGCGACTTTCCGAGGAGCGAATCCATGCGTTTCAACATGTTTTATAACAATTAGAAGAAAGTACAGAGGCCCCGCCCGTGTCGAACCCGGCCTAACTGCGTCCGTTTCGAAGGCCAGCTGAGAGGACCGCTCTTCGTTATCAGGCTGTATTAACATTTCTTCGTGGGGGGAATTGGAGGAAGATGTTTTTTGTGTGCTGGCGTGTGTGTGAGTGCGTGCATGAGCGTGCGTGCGCTCAAGAGGAAAAGACCGTCAAAACGAGCAGGTGCTTCGGCTTTCTACCCCATGCATCACTGCGATGGAAGGCACGGCTCGTTTTTAACCTCATTCATCTGCCGGAATGCATGCAACATGCGGGAACTCTCACGCACACACACACACACACGCACGTGCGTGACTACAGGGGCGCTTGCGAGCGCTCGCCGCACTTTGCAACGGGGGCTCGGCCGAAACGGCGAGACGCCCAGGTGCCTCCGTTTACTCATCGTTCACGGTCAGGGGATGCGGTCGTGTCAACGGCGCTGAAGTGGTAATTAACCTCTGGGTTTAACCTGACTGTCTCTACCCAAGTGCGGCAGACGCCAAACAAAAGAAGCGATTCACGATCGCTCGCGGTCCTCCGGCAAGCAGGGAGAGCGAAACAAACCCTTTCGTGAAGTAACTTGTTAAGCCGTTCTGTTCCAGCCTTACTCAGAAAAAATGTCTTATATGAGTAATATGCTCAATTTCTGACCTTTTTACTGACATAATTTATATATTTAATTATTTTGTCAAGTTGTACTTGTGGGGCTATGCAATGGAAAGTTATGCCTAATCTAATGCCATCCATCTATTATCAGTAACTGCTTGTCCAAACTAGGGTCGTGGTAGTCTGGAGCCTATCCTGAAAGCGTTGATTGTGAGGTAGAGTTCACCCAGGATGGGATTTCAGTCCATGGCAGGACAATACCACACTCATTCACTCACACACTAAGGGTAATTTAGAGTCACTGAACCACCTGCAATGCTTGAATTGGCACTGTGAGGGAACCAGAGCACCTGGTGTGGGGAGAAGAAGCAAACTCTGCACAGACCGAGCCGGATTCTCGCCCCATATTAAAAGGCAGTCCAAGTGGTGCGAGGCACCAGCGCTACCCGCTGAGCCACCATCCCACCCAAGCTAGCGATGTGCACTCATTCGTTTCATATACGTTAGGAAGGCGCAGCCCAAGTCCACGGCGTCCGCCGGTACGTTTGGAGGTCAGCGGCGCGGTCGCCGTTCGAGACGGGCCGCCGGACGGACAGGAGCACCGTTCCGGATTCTGACAGGGACACAATGAGGAGGTTCCTGGGATGTATTCTAATCAGCTGCGTACACAAGCACACAAGCACCCTCCACCCCCCCACTCCTCCTGGCAGTCTCCCGGAGATACGCGGGATATAAATACACTCCGCAAAGGGCAACCAGCCCGCTGATTAATGCAGGGAGACTCTCCTCGTCTCACTGGGTCAGTAATGCTGGAATTGGCGCCGACCAAAGACCTCCCTGGAAATTCGACGCACAGAGCAAACAGTGATAAAATCAATTTGTTTACGTTTCCTCCCTGTGGGGGGGGGGAAGGAGGGGGTAGCAATTTTTACCCTGGTGAAAATGCCACAGGAAGCAGAAACGGATGCTCGTGGAAGTACGGGAAAGGCAAATAAGAAAGGAGAGAGTGATTAATGACACCGGGCTGCGGGTTTCCAGCTAAAGGGTTATGAAGGTCGGCGCCCTTTTCTCTCTCACTATTTACTTATTTTACTTCTTCGACTTTTGTCTTTCGCTTTCGGGTCATTTTTCATTTATCCCTGACCCTTCAGGCAGATTAAATCCCAGCCCGATTTCTCCTTATAAAGGGGGGGAAAAAAATCTATGTGACATTTATAGAAATGGCACCCTTGATGACCTTTTCCTTATTGGTATAAAGTACGGCCTGTGTGCGGACCGGCAGGGGTGGGACTAAGGGGCGGGGCTAGGGGCGGGGCTAAAGGAGACAGGGCGGGACCAGAGCGGCAGCGGAGTGCAGGACTGCGCTCCGTCGCTCTTAATTCCTTTCTTAAATTGACATGGGCTCTTCATTACGGCGGCGCTCCCTCGGGTTCGGCACCACGTGCGCGATGCGAAATTAATTTGGCGCCGCACGTCACCTGCTCGCTGTGCCCACACGCCTCCATTATGCCGGATAAAGAGCTTAGGCGCTAAAGCACCAAATAAGCGCCAGGTTTAAATTTCACTTATTTATATATATATATATATATATATATATATATATATATATATGTAATTTTTATACAAAATTTTGAGCGAAAGAAAGGGTGCCGGCTAATGAGAGACGCCACAGCAATTTCATATTCAAACTGAAATTTCTTTGAAACGGCGTAATAAACATTAATCAGATTACACCGTGCCGCGGTCTGAAAGAATGGCGCCGCCACAGTTGGCATTCTGCCTTTGCCACCGATTCCTGTTGCCTGATTTCTGTGAGCGAACGGGGATCCCTGGGTGACCGGCGAGGTTGGAGCGGCGGTAAATGGGAATGCGACTGGGCTGCGGTACCTGCGGGAGCGGTTGTTATCAACAAATATCCTCCCGGGCCTGCGGGGGCCTTGCCTTAAACATGTTGCGTGTTGGCCACCGCCGGGGGGGAAATTTCTTCCCCGAGTCATCAAGGGCCGGGAGCCGCCGCTGCATCGGGTAACGGTGACAGCCTGCTGCCACGGTAACCTCCTCGTACGCCGTCCCTTCCTAGATCCATTTACCCAAGGACGCTTCGGCGACCTGCCTCAACCTGCCTGCCCTCTTCCTCCTGTTGACACCATGGGATGTGGAGCAGAAGTGCTCGCTCCATCTCACAGACTTCATTCGCGACCCTCGCCGCCGCGTTGCATCGATCCCACACCGCGGCTCCTCAACCGCTAATTCGTAAGACGTATTTGCGCGGGTGGAGCTCGTTCTAAGGGCAGTCGAGCTCCGAATTTCAATGCGCCGCTTTGCGGGGCGGCATCTAACATCCGAGCCGTGATGGAGGAACGGAAACAATTACGGCGGAGCGAGTGCGTGTGGAGGGGAGCGGGCCGAGCGCTCCGCCCACTCGAACCCTCATCCCCCAGTGATTAATCGGCGTTGCGCACGGAGCGGGCGGCGCAGGAGCCGAGTCGCGCCTTGGGTCGCTGAGTCAGACGAGCTCCTTCCTGCCTTCATCTCCTCCTCGGCTCCCCTTCCCTTTGTTCTCACAATTAAACTTTCATTTGGTGCCTCTTGCCCTCCGCGTCCCCTTTCATGAGCCACTGTGGCGCCACCTGCAGCCCGTGATGAAATAATAAAATAATACACACGTACACTCGTAAATAAATAATAAGCCCTGCTTGGAGGGAAGTTTTGTTCAGCGAAAAATGCTGTTTTTCCCGACTCGTTGTTTTCTCCCAGGGAGGGTTGTCATACGAGGAGAGCGAGTTCGCCCTTAACCGCTGTTCCTCGACCGCGTAGGACCGGATCTCCAGCAGGTTCGGTTTAGGCCGAGAGCACGGAAAATGTTTGTTTCGGCATCGAGGCATCCGATTGACTTCTTTAGGCTGATGCGTGCGAACGGAAGAGGAGGCGAGTTGTTTTGGGCTTCATCATTTTTATGTCATTAATTCCCGTCAACTTTCCCCCAGGACCGCCGTTCTCATTAGGAAGGGCTCTCTGTTAGCTTTAAAGTTGCTTAATTAACAAGGCAATTAATGCACGGCTGAACGCGGGCTGAGCATGTGGAGACCGTAGCTGCTGGGGCAGCTGCATGTGTGTGCGCGTGTGTGTGCGTGTGTGCGTGCGTGTGTCCCTCTGTAGACCCAAGTGTTTCCATCACGGTTGTCCAGGAGTCACAGGTGGTAGCTGGGCCTTGTGTGTGTGTGTGTGTGTGTGTGTGTGTTGTTAGTGGGATGGGGTCCCAGTTTATGCTCCGCTCTACTCGGTGAGTACGAGCCAAAGGATGCTGGCAAAGAGTGGATGCAGCTCAGGGTGGAAGTTTCCAGAAGAGGTTTTGCAGTTATTGCACAGAAACGCGCACACACACACACACACACACACACACACACACACACACACAGAGTCAGACCATCTCTGATACCACATCTGAAACACTCACCCATCACACCAGTTCTGCACTCATGCAATGGTTCCAGCCGCTGCTCTTCGGCCCCCTGTACCCGGAAGAGGCGCAGATATTGATCAGCCGTGGAGTCGAACACCAAGGAAGGAGCAGAGGAGTTGAAAGTGCGAAAGAGATGGGGTTTCGCACCTTTCTGGAATGTTGAGAGGGATTCAGCAATTCTGAGGGAGAGAGGATCTATCTATGTATCTCTTTATGAAAATGTAGGTGAATTTTGTACCATTGGAATCAATTAATTTTTGGATCGTATTAGGATGCTTCATGGGAAACAACATCTAATTTAGGACCTTTTCCTGTATAAATTCTAATCTATTGTTTTCAGCGACCTGATAATTAGTGTTGATACCAGGGTGGCGCTCATACTCAGCAGTCCTGCTTCTAGAAACTTCCCCAGCTTGTCTGGGCCCTGTTAGCATGACTTACATTGACTCATTTAGCAGATGCTTTGTTCCAAGGCAGCACATTACTCAGCAGACAAAATGCATTTGACCACAGCAGAAGAGCTTCAGTTGGTGTTAGGAAACCGAGAATTGTGGCTGAAAGAGCTGCATTTCGAGACAGTCGGAAGCTGAAAGGGATTCAGCAGTTCTGAGGGAATTAACGGACAGGGCAGCTCAGTCTTCTTTATGGGGCTTAGAAGTTCTCATGGAACTCTTCAACGATGGAGATGGTGCCCAGGGAAAACCGCAGCCCTCGTGCATTTTAGGAAGGCTAATTTTTACCGAAATCGAGGGTCTTTGTGCTTCACCCAGCTAAAATAATGGGAGGCGTACAGCGCGCGCACTCTAACACGTGCTTCTTAATCTTGTTTTAATTTCGGCGTCTTATCTGATTGTGCTTTATTAACAGATGCGGTTATTACGGTTCCTCGATCCGTGCCGTGCTGATTAGAGGCAAAGTTAATCACTTTAAGTACAATGGCGCCCCTGACTGCTCGACGCAGATGAAAGCCGCCGTCCTGTTGGGGCATGTCAGCCTGGGGAACGACAGTGAAATCTGCACTTACCCCCTTCCAAAAAAAAAAAAAGAAACATAGGAGTGTTTATGTCCTTGAGGATTTAGCGTGCGATGCGGCACACACACACACACGTGGTGTATCAATTAATCTGGGTTCGGGCAAAAATCCCTAACAGTTCATTAGCATTCGTCAGCGCTCTTATCTGTGAATCCTTATCGGCGGCAATCGCTGGTCAGGGTGCGCTTGCCGAGTCCTTGGAAATGACCTCCATGCATATGCACCTGCACACAGGCATGGAAACACACACACACACACACACACACACACACACACACACGTACACAGACGTAAGCCCACACATGTATACTGACGGGCTCGGATCGAGGCCTCTGCGCTGCCGTGGAAACGGAGAGCAGAGGTGAATGGGTTGGAGAGGCCTGTTGGACGGGCACCTGCCGCTCTCACCGCTGCCAGCGTGTGAGGAGGTACAAGTGGAGAGGGGCACTCATGAGCGCGCTCCTCAGGCCGTCTGTGGCATGGCTGCTGCGTCGCCGTGCTGGAAAGCGTTTGGCCTCTCGGCCCCGTATCCGGATTAGTTTCCCAGCTACATGAATATGGAGGAGAGGCCTCTCTCGCTTAAAGTGGAGCGTGAGATGGAGCGGGATGGCCGGGGATGTGAGCTAACCACAGTCTCACCGAACGGATCCTGAGCCGGAGGAAGAAAGAGGATAGGAAAGAACAGGTTTTTCAGCCCCCCCATGAATAATTCAGCAGCCGCTCTCCTATGCAGGGCCGGCACTTTACCGTAACGTTGCCTTTTCTTCTCGTGTTTTTTTAATTCGGCACATCCTGGTACATTAAAACCATTCAGCTTACCGTTTCCTGAAGAGAATCGCCGCCGTTTGCGTGCCTTTGGCAGCCCGCATTCCCGAAGCTTATCGCTCCAACGCGTCAACGAGGCACTCCATCGACGCGCGCTCATATCGGCGCCTCGGAATATCAATGTCCGCCAAACGGCACCGCGGAACGTCAAATAACTGTAATCACTGCGCTTTTACTTGGATCGGAATGACAGGCATAACTGGCCAAAAAAAAATTGTCTACAGGCCTATTTTTAAGTGATGCCCAACCAAGGCATTCCTGACATGCCCCACATTATTTCACTATGATCATTGTCATTATCATTATTATTATTAACCGGGCAGCAGGTGGCATAATGGTTTGAACTGTTTCTTTGGAAACAAAGTAGCCAGGTTCAAATCCACTCCTGCTGAAGTATCCTTGATCAAGGTACTTACCCTCAATTAAAGTAAAAATCAGCCACCTGTATAAATATGTAAATAATCGTACATGGTTTATTATACAAGCCTTGAGTTGTGAGTCACCTTGGAAAAAAGCATTAGAGAAATTGAAAAGCCGTTTTTTTCCCCCATACTTCTTTTCTCGTTGTATTCAGACGTTCAGCATCCAAGGCCTCATCCATGTTTGTGCCATGCTTCATACTCTGAAGTGGTAAATATGGTCCATTCCCAGTACCACAGGTTACTTTTCCACCCGCGTTGCGTTATTTCTCGAAATCAAGGTTGAGGCGACTCCGGTTCAAGGCCCGCGGTGCAAAATTCGGACAGGTACGAGGCGGGATAGGGGTGCTGCGCACTCGTGGATTCGCGGGTTCGAACGCGTGGAGCCTGGTGCCTCTGTGTTTCTGTTCAGACAACGGAGCTCGGCCCTTCGTTACGAGGTCCCCCACTTTGCTGCCCGACTCGATCCGCTCTCCTGCTCGCCCTTCGCCAATCCCTTTCGGAGAGACGCTCCTCATCTGCATTCGAGAGCGCAGAATTCAGCTCGAGCGTGATGCACGTGCGCTGAATTTCTCCGCGCTTTCCTCGTTGCGGTCCGAAAAACACGCCACGTCGTCCTTTTTCATGGTTTTTAATACAACCGTAACAGCGAGCGCTCGTGTCGGTGGGGAAAGTACCATGTAGAAACACGAAGCTGCCTTGTAGTTGTAGGGCGTCTAGCGGTCATTTGAAAAATTTGGCACAGAAATGCTTTGTCTGTTGTGATTTACTCGTGTTAAATTACATAACAAAAGAAATCAGACGCCGTGAAATAAAACTTTAGTGGAATATTTGGCCGAATGAACCCTGCAGAACTCAGCAGCCGATATTTCGACGCTGCGCTTTTGTCAGCTGAAACCCGATTCTGAGGACTCGATTTATTGAAGTATGATTTGGTCATATAAGACGGACAAGGTCATTTACGTATAAAATTTTACCGGCGGGTTGAACACAAGCATCTAATTTGTGCTGCGAAATACGAGTCATCGGTGATGTTTTAATGAGCGGCCCTCTTGTCACATCCGTCGAAGACCGAATTCTGACTCTGCCGCAGTGTTGCCCGCGAGGGTCTCCGTCAGTGGCGCTGTGGATGACAGCTCAGGCATGTTCTTGAGTTTCTGCCTCCTATTTACAGAGACCGGGGAAGTGCAGGGAACTTCGATCTTCTGGCTTCTTCCATTTGTTTTTTTTTTTTAACAGCACCGGGTCATGGCAACGTGAGGACGTTGCAAACAAGGGCAAAGGGTCAAGAAGTGACAATATTTCAGAGGTGTGTTCACGTAATAAGAAGTTCCACAAGTGTGTCTGGAACTTCCAGAATTACTTTGCATTGCCAGGCAGATCGAATGTTAATTTTTAAACTGGAAGAGAGTCGAAAGTTTCGGTCCTGCACATAATTGGGAACTTACGTTTATTCAACTGACCACTCTTCTCCAAAGCGGCTTATAATGTGAAGCCACTTGCAATTATTTGTCCATTTATACAGCTGGATAATTTTACCGGAGCAATTTAGGGTAAGTACCTTGCTCAAGGGTGCTAAAACTGGAAGTGGGATTCAAACTTGTGACTTTTGGGTCCAAAGGCAGTAGCTCTAACCAGTATGCTTCTAGCTGTCCCCCATAGCTTCCATAACTTTGTCAAAAAAGAATTTGGTTTCTCATCAAGCCAGAAAATAGAAGCGGATAAATCAAAGTTTTTCCTAAAGATTTTTGGAATGGTTGAATGCTCCCCATTCCAGAAACCTTGTATCATATTGTATTTCCAGAATAAATAAATGAAGATGCCAGGAGTGGGATCTCCTGGTTTTCAGTGGAGCAGGGGAGCAAGGGTGCAAGTTGATGCTTTGCCCCACCCATCCATTCCCTGCTAGTTTCCTGGGTAATTTTCAAAACCTTTTTCTATTTCCCACGAGAACAAATTCAGGTTTTGTCGCACTCCCTGGTACGAGCTGGGTGCTCAGAGTCAAGTTTGCTCCTACGTGTTCTCCTCTCAAAGCTCATCACCATCCCCTTCGGAAGAACCGGCCAAGCTAAGCCGGTAGGCGACTGGCTGGAAAGTGGTCGAGAGCTCTGGGAGGACTCTGGGCACAGAGTGTGTCTGTGAAATGACATTGCTTACCCATAAGGCCCCAGACAGGGGCGGTGGAAGAGCCGGGGGGGTGTATTGAGTGTATTGTGAGGTCATGACATCAATGCAGTTCTCCACGGGAAGCCTGTTCTAGCATCACCTGGGGTTTTTTTCACTTTCTTTGCCATTACAGGCCACCCAAGCACAGGTAACACATAAAGTAATGGGTCCAGCTAGCGTACAGCGAGCGACAAATTCCGACCAGAAAAGGGAACATGAACATTGAACATTACCTCTTTATGAACTCAAAGAACCTTTTGAAACTGCGATTAAATATTTCATTTAAATAGTACATATTAATCTGAACCAGTTCTTGAAGGTCACTTACAATGTTTGTACGCTAAGCTACTTATGATAGTTTTCCAATTTATACAGAAAGGTAATTTTTACGGGCTTAATTCAAAGTGCCTTGATCAAGGGTACCACAGCATGAGTAGAATACAACGGTAAGATCTCGGAGTCCAAGGCAACAGCTCTACTAATCCTAACCTTAACCCTAACCCTGTAATGTATGGCTTTAAGTTATTGCATTCCCTTGTTGTCTTGTATATAATAGAATTCCTGTCATCGACTTTGCCAGAGATAACAGGGAAAATTGGAAATTCGGTAGGATTATTTGACTTTTACGTGAATGCTGAGCTGAGCATTGTGTTTTGTTGCTGGAGTAGAGGGGTTTTAAAGCATATGGAAATGCCTAAAGTTCAACAGCCAAGGGTCTTGGTCAATGGCAAACTCAACAGCCAATTACAATTGTGCAGTTATAGGTGTTGCCTGATAGTCTTCAAAAATGCACTGTTTACATTACCACCCCCTTTTCAGTTTTGATCCTATGAAGATGCCACCTCAACTGTTGGTGGAACTTTGGCAAATGTGACGCTCAGCTTTGCATTCGCATAATAATCAAGCTGAACGCTGTATTGTACCTGCGGTAAAAGGCAGACGTTGTAAGCGGAACACAAAGGCAGCGGGTGTGCATGTGTGTGTGTGCAAACTCCCAAAGCAAACCAACACAAGGAATGCAAGCATTCGGCAAAATTCCTGCAAACTCTTCTCATGACAGAGTAAAACCGACTGTCCTGCACTTTGAAACAGCTCTGCAGAGCCACTTTGAGATCCAGGTGACCACTTCAAATGAGACAGACTGCAGCGTCTGTCCCAACCTGAGGGCTTCCGTTCATCTGTCACCATTAACACTTCGATCGAACCGAGTTCACCGCCGCAGGCTATGCTTCCCGTGCAATTTCCCCAATTGCTTTCCCGGCATGGGGCGGCCGCTGGGGCGGCTGTTTGAAGGATCCCTCGGAAGCCCGGCGCTGCGACGAGACCATCGTCAGGCTATCGATTTGGCCGACGTTGTTCTTTCGGGGAGATTGGATTTACCACTACCAGAACTGGGTGCCGCTCTTAGCACGGAAACATTGCTCAGCTATTCAAGCGGCACCCCCCTCGGTCACTTTAAAGCAGGATAATTCTGCAGTGACCTCTGGGTCTACACGGGGAGTACAGAGCGGGGGAAGGGAAGTCCCTGCCCACATGCGCCATGCGCAAATCGTTCACCCGTGAGAATCTAAGGTTTTTAGTGTTTCCCCGTTTTAATGCATTTCATTAATAAGTAATGCAGAGCTTGTGTAATCTCTGACGGGGAAGAGCGGGACTGGTGGACGGCAATCGGAGGCAGTAATTAAACCGCGCCGTCTCATTGCTATCTTCGATAGGTTACGACGAGCGACATAGCGCAAATGTTATATTTGCATAATTTACTGGGGAAGACGTGGGAGACCTGATTAACATCTAAAAGGTTATTTTTAATGCTTAATTTTAGCGATCCCCTCTGAATGATAACACGGAGCTCTTCCTGGACTCCGGGTGGCCTGCCCCACGAATGCCAACGCGGAAGTGTGCGCACGTCTAAGCTTATTAAGGACCAGGAGAAACGACTGTGAAGTGTCCATTGTAATTTGAAGATTACGGCAGGGCTGTTTCCCGTTCTCCACGGCAGCGAAAATGTGCCCCGGCTGTCAGTCGTGGGTGTCGTGTTTCCCAGGCGTGAGATGAAGGCTAACAACCAAGCGACACCCTCTCAGCCTGTCCAGGAGGGGTTGAGAGGATGGAGAAGTCGGCGCTGTGTACGCGCTGTCGAGTTTTGGCAGCAGACGAATGCCAGAGGTGTTTTCTTTCCGAGCGAGAGCTGTCATCGCAGCCGTCTGTGTGTATCCCACTGAGACCGCCCCTCCCACCAGCAACGGGGAGAGTGCAACTTCAGCGCTCAGCCCCTCGGGTCGGAGCGTGCTCCAAAATCAGGAGGAGCTCGAACGGACCCTGTGGGAATACTCCACCGGAACTCCGGCAGCCTTTACCACGTGCCGGTCGGTACGTGACTTCGACACAAGGAAATCGGGATCGTTATTTATGCCATAGCGGGTGGAGAGAATGCCCACGTGACCCCAGAGTAATATATCACTTGCTTCTGGGGTGTACACTATTAAATCTGTCTGATAATGCTGTCAGAGGGATAGGATTGCCTTTAAGTACTTCAGTTTTATTGCTTCTCTGATCAGATCTCGCTGACAAATATTTACCACGTTTTTTTGTGGGGGATGGCAAAGTTGAGCCGAAGGATTTATTCCGTGATCATTCCCCAGCTAATTCCCCCGCTGCAATGTGGGCTGTCAGTTTCCGTGAAACACTGGGTTGAGGGAAAGTGATAAGCCGACATATTAATCAATCTCAAAACATCTATCTGTCAAAATATTTTTCCTGCTACTAAAATGTAGGAGCTGAGCAGTAAGTTGTTTACTCTTATGCATTAGCAAATTAGCTTTTTCCCTTCTCTGCCCTCGGTGGGTTGACGAAAATTGATAGCTTCCTGTCGGGGTGAGGGTGGGGCAGATATTTCTGTTGCTTTTTTTAGAACAGAACGGGTTTGCACGGCGCGATTCGTTGTGTTGCTACTTCCTCCTGCAAGGCCTCGGTTTTATATTCATCTTTCTCACCTTGCAGGGTTCACACGCGCACACACACGCGCACACACACACACACACATGCAAATTTCAACTATTCCTCACCCGTGCTTTGGATTATTTTTGCAGTTTCCAGGCCTGAGATGACGTCCCCTCCCCTTGCAGACAAGGGCGAGAGGGACGACGTCTGTCCCCGTGTGGCCCGTGCTCGTACCGCTGCTCTCGTCTGCTACATACAAAACAATTCGGTGAAGGGTTTGAATGCCTTTCGCTCGCCGCGGGAGGAGAATGGAAACTTGAGTGACTCCCGCAGCAGGGTCAGGCTCGCCTGCCTCATGTTCCGGTTCCTGCCCTTAATGTGAAATTCCCATTAGTCTGCGGTGGGACACCCCAACTGACCTCGGCTCCCGCGCGGGACATAAATCAACCACCTAGTCAACAGTCGTCGCCAGGCTTGGAGGTCTCCCTGCTGTCCTCGAGTCCTCTAGCGGAGTGACCCTCGTTTAATGATATTATTGGTCTCGGTGCCCCAGATCTTTGAATGTGTCTGCTTTTAGCAGGACAGGCCAGAGACCTCAGGCTTTGCACTGAAAACATTTCTTCTTGGAGTGCAGGTGCAACTTACTGTTGTTCCTGCTTTGTTCTCTTAATAGCACCTCTCGCATGAAGCCTTGTCGTACAAAAGGTGCCTGCAATTTCCCCATACAAAAAACATCCCGCAACAAGCTAAGGGAAGCCTTTGATGACAGCTATTTCTCCGCCATTGTTGTGTAGTAAAATCTGTGTTTTCTGTGTTTGTCCCTCTTTGTTTGCTTTTCATTCCAAGCATCTCTGTTGATGTCTCTGTCTGTCCGGGTTGCTCTACGTTTCTAGATAGACAGGCGGACAGGGCAGCTGATACTATGACAGTTAGAGCTGTCAAAGCACTGGGTTCGTACTGTGCCTCCTACTGTAATACCTTTGGTCAAGCAAAAATTACCCTGTTGCATGTAAATGTAATGTAGATAAAAACTTTATTGATCTTGGAGGAAATTGCATGAGTCTACAGCAGCACTCATACAACAGCATACTGCCAGAAGACACTGGAACAACACTGGAATAGGGGAGTACAAGAGTGTACAGTATGCAGATAAACGAGGTAGGACAAATGTGTTAACTGGACCAGTCCACTGCTGTCCACTCCATCTATCCATTCATCCATCCATCGTCAACAACCACTTGTCCTGGGTGAGGTCACGGCGAGCCGGAGCCTACCTGGCAACACAGGGCGCAAGGCCGAATGGGGAGGAGAGACACCCAGGACAGGACACCAGTCCATCGCAAGGCACCCCAAGCAGGACTCAAACCCCAGCCCTGCCACACAGCGGGCACCAGCTGAACCCACCGTGCCACCACGCCCCCTCACTCCTAGCCTCCAGAAACCACAATGAGAGCGCTAGGGTACATTGGCTGAAGTCCTGCAGTTATAGCATACATGGCGTCATACGCCGCTTCCATGGTAGCAAGCAACATGGACAGACACTGACTGTAGTAAATTCAGTTTCCAGGCTGCTGGTCCATTCTTCAACCTTAATGCACCCAGAGTTACACCACCTGCAGTATACAAGCTTGGTAGACCCACCAACTCTCCATTTCTTGTACTGCACCTCAATGCTGGGGATCACCTTCCATTCCCATTTGCTGTAGATTCCCTGGCTTCCACTCCTTATAACTGCGAGCTCTGCTTGGTTTCACCGGCTGCTCTTCTGTGACCTCGGGACGGTGTATGAGATTCTTAGGTAAGCATAAATCCGAGAGCTCATTCCCTTTGCTAATCCAGGGATAGGATTACACAGAGAGATGTAGTAGCTGAGCGCTCGCGGGGGGAGATCAGTCTACCTTGCAAGAGAAGTGGGACATTATTCAGCTGTCTTCTCTCTGCAGGGAGCCTGGTAGGCGAGGCGGAAGCAATGGGGAGGCACACGTTTCATCCAGGTATTGATGGGTATCGACCCAGCCGAGGCTCAGTTGAGTTTGCATCATGGGGGGTTGCAGTGTCTCCCCAGGGTGTACCAAGCTGGGACTGCAGTGACACATGTTCCCTGGCGTTCCTTCATCTAAAGCATGGCAGCAGTCCAACTCTAACCCCTAACCCTAACCTTACCCTTCTGAATAAGCAGAAAGTCCCTATCCCACCTTTCAGGCTGCTCACTATTATCTCTCTCATTGTGTTTATTGACCATAGACCTCATCTTCTGAGTAAAAGCCAATGCACATGTGTTTGCGTCAGCTGCCCCTAGTGGTGCCGGGTCAAGTTGCGTTTGATCGGCAGCTCGGTACCTCAATCCAACCCACTGAGCCGATTTTTACTAGTACCTCCTCTTGTCAGCCTTCCACCTAACTTTCTGCAAGCAGGGGGAAAAAATGCTCTCGTAGATGTAGAACCCATGTGGAGTTGCTCGGCGTTAGCATGTCTGTCAATCTGGAGAATAATGGAACATAATGGTGACCCTGTCTTCGGGGCCTTTGCGCTCCTTCGCTGCAGCGAAATAAAACACGAGTTCCACCGTGGCGTGACATGCATCACGGACGCCTTTTTTAGTCATCCAGCCCCGACACATGTGCTGTGACGCGCTGCCTCATTTGATCAGCTGTAATAAATGTCTGTGGAAAGCATGGAAATCAGGAAGGCATCGAGCTCTAATCTGTGTACGTGTTGTGCGCAGGAAGTTAGCTGGAGAGCTAAACTGCTCACTTTATTAGAAGCCCCTTCCGGCCCCCTCTTTGAATCAGTCGGAGTCATGGTGTCAGTCAGGAAGTCTCTAACGAAACTCTGCATATGTTACTCAACGTTTTCTGACTTGGTTTTCCACCCCGAGAGCAGGCTGGACCCGATGCCGGGATTCGGAACCGCCTACATTTGCCGCTCAAGGGACTCTCACCATTTGGTCGCCTCCAGCTGGTACTATAGCACTCTGCGATGGAATGTTTAGTTACCTGCCTTATTTATACCGAGCATCAACCCTCCCCTCCTGCTGACCTACATTCACCCTTTTTGATTTACTGGCAAAGCCATGTGCTGCAAATAAGCATCCATCCCACCCCAGGGGCCCGGCAGGGCTCGCCGAGGCAAGGTTACTAGAACCTTCCGCAACTTCCGCTACCACTGCTGCACGGCCAGCGGGCTCTAGAGGCAACCCTCTCCCAGATTGGTGCGGCTGGTGGAGGTGTGCGCCTTCACTGCTATCAAATTAAATTTGGGTGACCATCCAGCAGTCGCACAAGGAGGGGGTCAGTCTACTTCTTTTTTAATGAATGCATGAAGGGTGTCTTCAGTATCGAAGGAGAAGCCAAGCCCAGACTTGGATACATTCAAGATCCTGTAGCGCATCGAGCTGTGCACCAGCTAAAAAAGAAAGAAAAAAAATCGAAAATGAGGCCCAATTACATATGTGAATGCTACCAATAAAATACTCTATAATGATTACTATAATAGTAATAATAATTCATAAATATGAAGTCCAGAACAAGAGAAGTATCTACTTCTGAATTTTTTTTTTTAAGAAAAGGAGGACCAAAACCTCTCTGGTGAGTGGATTCCGAGAGAGGGCATCACACTATCTCACACAAATGCACCCCCCACCCCACACACCCACCAGCTTTTTCTCCTCCACATTTAGGCTGCTCTGCCTCCCTTCTTGCTCCCCGAATGTAGCGGCCACATGAAAAATGGATGCGCGCTCGTTCTGTAGTCTGGGCATGCCTCCCCGCAACGTATTTATACCACCAGTAACAAGAGTGAAGGACGGAGCTTCTTTCATTTTCACCACGGCAACCGGCCTCCTGCCTCCTGGAGCCGCTGCGAACGGGAGCTAAATGTTCGCCGTAATTTTTATTTATTTATATTCTTGACCTCCCCTGTCCACAGTGCCACCCCCACCCCCAACAGCCTGTGGTGCAACCAAAGCCAGTTCACATGTGCTCTCTTAATTACTATTATAATTATTATTATTATGCAGGCATGCTGCTCGTCAGCTTCTTCAATATTATCTGTATTCCTATTGTTGTTGTTGTTTGATGTTATTGGTGCTGCTGCTTGGCGGATGCTTACGGAAAGGCCATACTGGGTGCGGCTTCCCGGTCCGTACAGCAGAGTGTTATAGGCTGCAGTGCGAGTGAACTACTTTGCTCAAGGCTGAAACGGGGAAGACGCGTGGAAATCTGATGAGCACTTCTCTGAAATCCGGCGAAGAAGCGCGTCACCGTGTTTGCACTTAGTGAGAAAAAGGGAATTTAATCCCGGCGTATCTTAAGAGCAGCGGCGGGAATGGATGTTCGAGCCGTTTCCTTTCCCCATCCCTGTGGAGAAGACGACCGACGTGACGCTAAACTTGGCTGTTAATGTATACTGTTGTTATCCCTTCTCATCTCCACTTGGAGGAGGAGTCAGGCCTGGTTGTGATTTTTTTCCACTTTTCTCCAAAGCGACATACACACACACACACACACACACACACTTTCTGAACCGCTTGTCCCATACGGGGTCGCGGAG
This sequence comes from Scleropages formosus, assembly GCF_900964775.1. Lineage (NCBI taxonomy): Eukaryota > Metazoa > Chordata > Actinopteri > Osteoglossiformes > Osteoglossidae > Scleropages > Scleropages formosus. Next base: position 27,112,079 of record NC_041815.1, on the reverse strand, counting down.
CCTACCCGGCAACACAGGGCGTAAGGCCAGAGGGGGAGGGGACACACCCAGGACGGGACGCCAGCCCGCTGCAAGGCACCCCAAGCGGGACTCGCTCCAACCCACTGCGCCACCGCACCCCCCATTGCTAATGAATAACGATGTATAATTGTTCCTTTGTTAATCTCAAAAGCGTCTGGTTTAAAAAAAGAGTGACTGGCAAACTCCAAAAACGTGTTCAAAATCTTCAGTTATTCGTCTTTCTCCACATACAAATACCATCAAGGAGACAATATATCGTTTTTCCATGACTGTGATCGGTGATGTAATAACAGGCCTTATATAAAGGAAAATATCAAACTGTCCTTGAAGTGGAAGACCTTTCTCGGTGAAAAACGGGATCAATATTCGCAGTTTTGTTGTATATTTGGTATCAGTGATTTGGTGTATCAATCGGAGTCCTTTGTCCAAGGTGACTTAATATGTTAGATAATCAACTTTACAATGATTTACCCACTTGGGCAGCAGAGGAATTTTTATTGTATCAGTTCAGTGTGAGTACCTTGACCAAGGACACACCAGCGGGAGGGGGATTCGAACCCAGGACCTTCAGAATGCAAAGTCAAGAAAAGTTTATTTCTATAGCACATTTTCAAACACAATGGTCATTCAAAGTGCTTTACAGAAAATAAAGTGCATAACAATAAAAGTACACATAAGTAAAATTATAGAAAATCCTAAGACATTTAAGAACAGACATTAGAAGTAACAGTCACATAACAAAAGTAAAAGAAATCAATTATGTAAATGCACGAGAAAATAAAGATGTTTTCGGTAATTACTTAAAAGTAGTAACATTTGCGGGATTTTTAATATCCACTGGAAGGAGGTTCCAGCGTTTGGCAGCATGATGACTAAATGCCATTTTACTCAACTTTGTTTCAACTGTGGACACCCCTAGCTGACCAGTCCCTACCTATCTAAGAGATTTACCAGGCTTGTATTCTTCAAACGTATCAGTGACATAGTTTGGGGCTAAACCGAAGGGACGGCTCTCACCGCTACGCCACCTGCTGGCGGATTTAATAAGCCGCGGTTCCCGTGCAGCTTTGCGTGAGGAAAGCCGAGGTTCGTTCATTCGTTTTCAAACTCATTGCAATACATAGATCCTGCGGGATGATGGAGAAAAACCTTTTTTCGCAGAACACGAAGTAGAACCCAAGCGACCTCAATCATGAGGATGATGAAAATTTATAGGAACCTTCTGCAAAACATTTTAAAAACCTGCATCAAGTATTTACAGTTCTTTAGAAGTAAGTTCAGCAACGTGCTTCACTTCTTATACCGGCTGCCTTAAATAACACTTAAAGCTCGAAGCGGCTTAAGTGCACATCGCTAGCGAGCGGTGCGCTGCGGTAAAGTGATGTGTGCGGTAAAGGGATACGCGGCTGACATGGTGATTTATGGAGTAAACCGTTGTTTACAGTGGGAGCTGACAGATCGTATTGCATCGTTCAACGCGGACAGGCCTACACCGCGCTCCGCCAAACGACACTCCTCTCGCTGGAACTACAGTAAATCCGTGTGTGTGAAATCTCCCCTCCGCCACCAAATCCCCCCCCCCCCCCTTTGCTGGGGGTGGGGGGGCCTGCTTTAGTCACAGAGGGGATTATATTTTCAGCGCGTCGCCACACGGAGAAGCTCTGGTGTCTCCGAGACGCGTCGAGACCCTCTGAAGGACTTTATCGGGTTTGATGTGACAGGTTTTTCCTGGCTCGAGGATCCGCTCCGTGTTCCGGGTGATTCCGAATACCCGCACCGTGTGCGCGCGGTGTGGTGCGTTTGCACGGGGTGGCCCCGTGCGCTCGTGGTGCGCCGAGAGGCTTTCCTGCTCACTGACCAGATGCCTCCTTCCGGAAGACGGCTCTCAGAAAGGCGGGAAGGCATCTTATCGGTCATGAAAAGTTTATGCTCCACCTGGTTCAGTAAAAGTGTGTGTGTTTTGGACAGCTGAGGGCCTGCCCCACCCGTGCTCTGAACACACTCCTCATGGTATCTTAAAGCAGATAGGAGTGGTGGGGTCTGACTCACAGGACACCACTTTGGGTCATTTATCCATCATCCCTGAGCTGGAGCATGAAGGTGTGTGTGCAAGCATCTGTGGGTGTGTGTGTGTGTGTGTGTGTGTGTGTGTGAGATAATGAGCACGCTGTCAGGGGCTGCAGGACAGTGGCAGCCCGTTCCGATAATTAGGTGATGCCGATTGCCATTGGTTCGAGCTGACAGTGTATCGAAAACATCTGCTGTTCACTCCCAGTCAGCAGGAAATGCGTGTTTTTTGCAAATGCGGGTGTGTGTGTGTGTGTTTCTGCTTCCCTGTTTGCGCATGTTTATGTTAACAGGCACATTCGAGTCTCGCTGCCGTTGAGACTGTAGCAGATCGGACTCATTCGATCGCTCTTCCCTCCTCCTGCCGCTCGCTGTGGGTCACATGCTGAACCTAGGTGGCGCTGTCCTCGCTGGGTAGCTCATCCCCACCTGACCAGACTAATGGAGGGAGGTGGGTCTGTTTATGTTAAATCATGTGATTTTTTTAAAGAATAATTTTATATAACAGTAATATAATATAATGTAGGTAAATCAGGAGTTTCATTTTAACAAATTTTAATGAAATAATTGATGTGCACATAGAGTCCAACGTCAACTCAAGTGTTCTTTTTGATAAATTGTGTTTTGCCCAATATTCTTACATTTATTTACTTAGCAGATGCTTTTCTCCAAAGAAACTTCTAGTGAACTATGTAGTGTTATCAGCCCACACACCTTATTTACCATGGTGACTTACACTGCTAGATACACTGCTTCCACTAGGTCACTCATCCATACGTCAGTGGAACACACCCTCTCTGTCACTCACACACTGTGGGTGAGCAGCATGTCTTTGGAGTGAGGGAGGAAACCAGAGCACCCAGGGGAAACTGACGCAAACACGGGGTGAACATGCAAACTCAACACAGACTGAGCGGGGATCGAACCCACCTCCTCTCGCACCAGCCAGGCAGTGTTACACAGCAGCACTACTCACTCAGTGATCTCAGTGAGAGGGCGGAGGGTGATGCAAAGAACATGACGATTGCTCAGTTTTGCATCCCCATCAATATTTGTTACGTTTGAGTTTACACATTTGAAAAAAAAATAACTTTAAATTTTGAAACAGTTATGTTTTTAAAAGAGTGTGGCTCGCATTTAACTGAATAAACAACCATTCTCTATTTTTCTGGACATTCTGGAAAATTATTTTCCGATGCCCTGGATTGTCAGGTCATTACAGCATTAAGTTGCCGGAGGATCCGTCGTGTGGGGATGAGCTGCACTGCCGGTGAGGACGCCACCCGTTGTTCCCCCTCTCCTCGGGTCACGGAACCAGAGCCTGAGGGCCACTATAGCTGTCGGCATCCTTCTTTTGTCCTTGACCGTGAGCCGCAGATGATCGGCAGCCTGCAGCGACCGTATCGCAAGCGCACTGAGCGTATGCCCCCCACCCCCATCGTCAGCCCCTGAACCACTCTGGAGCCAGCTATCTGTCAGTCCCCGTGGAGGAGTGATGAATTTATGGCAGCGCATTCGATTGCTTGTTTGGACTTGAGGACGGGGGTGTCCGGAGGCGTGGGGGTGCATCCCCCCCACCCTGAGATGAAACAATTGGTCCATTAGTCAAGCTTCGCTGGTACAGTACGTAGTCCAAGATGAACACCCTGTCAGCATCGTCACAGTGGGGGATTGGGGTAGTGCTACAGGTGAGCTATGCAGTCTCTTCTGGCTGTGACAGCCCGACAGGGGGTAAGTGTTGCGTTTTTTGTGGTTGAGTGGCAGCACTAAACGGCGGTAGTCGACTCAGCGGTCCACGGCTGTCCGCCTCTTTTCCCGATTTTGCCGCGGTCGTTCGCATTTTGATCAGCTCCTCATTTGCTGCCATCCAGCAGGTTGCACAGTGCTTAAAGCAGCTGCTTTGAAACTTTAAGGACCCTGGTTTGAATCCCAAATCCTGCTGTATCACTGTCAATCGAGGGATTGACCCTGAATTATTATACTACATTAATTAATATAATTAGTAAAAATATGGGGTGCGGTGGGTTGGACCGGGTCCTACTCTGCAGTGGGTCTGGGGTTCAAGTCCCACTTGGGGTGCCTTGCGACAGACTGGCGTCCCGTCCTGGGTGTGTCCCCTCCCCCTCCAGCCTTATGCCTTGTGTTGCCGGGTTAGGCTCTGGCTTGCTGTGACTCTGCTTGGGACGAGTGGTTTCAGCCAGGGTGTGTGTGTGTTAGTAAAAATTTTACTCCTGTACAAAAGGTGTCACGCCATACCTTGGTGAGGGTAGCATTGTCAAAAAAAAAGTCACAGATGCAGAAATGCAGTAAAAGTTGTGTTCTTGTGCAAAGTGCTAAAAATGTACAATGTTACAAGTCACAGCAGTAACCATAATACACACTACTGGGGCTATACAACTACTCACCTTCTACATCCAATCATTACCTCATTGCCCTTCTCTTTAGCTTGTACTTACGGCCATTTTATATGCCTTAAGCTCCACCCCCTCTTAGACTGTACCATGTTTAAAAGAAGATCACCTATCATGTCCATACAAACACAGAATAACATAAAATACACAATTAAAACCACCATACATGTAGACATTCATTTGACAGATAGACAATATCCAAAAACAGACACATAAATATACATTTCACACTCCCAATTGCACTCAAAAATTTCCAGCATATTTGAACACCCCTGCCAGGATGGTACATTCCCCAAGAATGATTTGGCACTTCCCATGATGTCCTATAAAGCCAGTCCAAAGGCCTTTATTCTGATTGGTGATGAGGAACCAACACCTGACAGGTTAAAGGGGCAGTTGGGAGGGTGGGCAAAACTATAGAAACAACAAAACAAAGGTAAGTGTTTTTAGTGCTACAAATGTACATTCTTAGTGAAATATTTGAACTTCTACCAGAAACATTCTGTAATGGAATAATGAATATGTGAATATGTTAACAGTAGCAACATGGCTCAACACAGTTTGTGCGTGTCCGCTTTCTAACAATATTGTGCTTGCGTTCCCAATGTGGTGAGGATGGTTGTGTCTTTTTAGAAGGGTATTTAAGTGGTCGTACAGGACAGCTTAGCCCGTCACAAACGGGGGAGCGATCGTAGGGCGCTTTGGGAATGAATCGATGAATATTTTCAGCAGGGGTTCACCCGCTGTCACAGGAGTCGTGTCCCCAGGTTTGGATTGTTGATTTGCCGGGGAGAAAAGAGATTTGCAGACACAATTCTCCCCAAGATACCTACATTCGGGATGAGCGTTTAAGAACAGTTCCTTTCAATACCCTTGCTTCTACTTATGAGGCATTTCTTCTCAGGTACGGGGACCAAATTTGGGTTTCGCTCACCTCCCAAAAGCTTAGCGGTGCGAGACCAGAGCCATTATAAGGTTTCTTCACTGTTATAGTCTGTCTTGTGATGTATTAAGTTCTTGACCTCCATCAGCTCTTGTTTGCGGGTTTCATCTGTTATAATCTCTGTGACCACGGTCCCCTTCGGACTCTCCGAATCGACCACGGTCCCCTTCGGACTCTCCGAATCGATCACGGTCCCCTTCGGACTCTCCAAACCGGTTATGGTCTCCTTTGGACCGTCTAAACCATGTCCACTTGTACGATGAGTGCTTCGTCATTCTGTTCTTTTTTTAATTTGCATCAAAGTTAAAATTAATACATAAACACCGAGTACCATGTTTATGTGTGTTTTGTTTGTATCTGGTTGTACGGTACTTACGAACTGTGGAACATCTGAATGAGTTCAGGCAGACAGACATACCCTATTATAGAGTAAATAATAAAGGTAAACTGGCCTTTTATAACTGTTAACTACTGCTTTCTCCAGTTTAATGAGATTTGGTGATATTTTATCATAAATAGCAGTCCATTTGGGGGCTCAGGAACATTTTAAAATTTTTCACATTGAAACTAATGGTAACGTAAGAATTATGAAAATTAACCTTAAGGATTTCTCAGGAACATATTACCTTTGTAAGATGAGAGAGGACTTTTTTGGTTATCAGAAGACATATGGTGGATGCCTGGTCTTCCAGTTCGACTGCAAATTTGAGGAGACGGCATGGCCTTATGGGAAAAGAGAACAAAGCCAACCAGCTTGATTCAAAAGAGAATTTTAGTGAATTGGCGCCGAACGAGACGGACCTTGCGCTGCTCATCGTTGGACTCCTCGTTTCGTTTTCCTGCTCGGAGACAAGGCTCAAAGAACCGCCTGTGTGATGATAACAAGTTTTCGTATTGATTCGGAGAAAACTAAATTCGATTTTGTCAGTTATCAAGATCAATAAGTGTCTCTTTGCGACAAATGACAGTAATGCTTAGTGCTCGTAGCGCCAAACTGGAACATGTGGTGTCTTTTCAAATGAATGCATTAATAATTTTCCGCTTGCGTCCAGATTGGAACGGATGGCGCTGTTTTGTCAAGCAGATTAAATCTCTTGCAACAATTTCTAGGTCTTTAATCTGAGCATTTTATGTAGTCTCTAATCTTTTCGTCCAGTTTTGCGGAGGAAGCTTGTTTTTCTATCCGTCCGTCGTTCCCTTTGGCATTCGCTCTCTTTTAATGGAATGGAATGAGATGGCTGTTTGGCGGAACCACACATCGAGGTCCACCCAGGCTTTCGGTAGCTGGCCTCCGGTAGTTTCCATGCCCCACGGTGTGGGAGGAAGTCCCCGGAGTTGGGCATGGCTCTTCACCTGGGCCGTCACTTCCCCCTCGCTTGTGGAATTGCTTCTAAATGGAACTCCTTTGATACTAACTGGGCTTTGAACGCAAGGCAGCCTGAGTTTACTTTGAGCTCTCTCTGCTGAACCTGCCAGCTTCTTCAATATTCATCGTCTCGGACATCTCCCAGAATCCCAACGAGAAGGTCTTTTCACAATAAAGCCGACTTGCACCGCTGCTTCTGAAGCACCGTTTAAAGAAGAAACATTAAACATCCAGCATTAAATATTGACTTGCTGAACACGACGTCTTAACTCTGCCCCTTTTCTTCCGAAACTTAATTTCCATATATTCGTTTATCTGACAGTTTTCTGCAAAGCAATTTAAAGTGTCAATCTACCTACTGCTATTCACTCATTTATACACCTGGTTAATTTTACTGGAATAATTTTGGTTAAGAACCTTGCTAAAGGATACTATAGCTGGAGGTGGGATTCGAGCCGGTAACCTTTGGATCCCAGGGTAGCGGCTCTAACCTATTACAGTAGGTAGGACGGTGGTTAGAGGCACCACCTTGCAATCAAAGGACTCCCGTTTGAATCCCCACTCCTGCTGATGTACCCTTGATCATGATACTTTCCCTGAATAGACAGAGTAAAAAATACCCTGCTGTGTAAGTGGGTACATCTGTGTGAGTAGCTTATTGTACAAACCGAACAGTGTAAACTGGCACGGAGAAGAGTGTCAAATAAATGTAATCCCAGCAGTTTCCCTGAAAGGTAATGGCAAGTAAAACATTGTTTTTTGGAGGTGCTCGGTATCTGCCGTCTTCCTTCCCGCGGGTCTGCTGTAAATCACTACTTATTTTTTCAGTTTAAAATGCTTCATGTATATTTTACATATGATGCTTTCTATAAACAATAAGTATTTATTTATTTATTGCTGGTGTATTTCTCCATGGCAATGTAATGAAATAGCATTTCTCCTTGTGACTCCCTAACCCCAACCTGCCAGAGCTTAGTTTATTTGATAAGCCATTTAAAGTGATTTGCCCATTTACACAGCAGGATATTCTTACTGTGGTTCAGGGTAACCACCTTGATTAATGGTAGTATAGGAAGGAGTGGGATTTGAACCTGGAATCTTCTGAGTGCATGCTGACAGCCCTAACCATCATGCCCCTTGCTGACCCAGAACTGATGGCATTGTAGGCGGTTTATTTATTGGAGAGGAGAATAAGTGGCACACTGGGCGGCATGGTGGCACTCTAAGTAGCACTGCTGTCTCACAGCACTTGGGTGGTGCGAGAGGATGTGGGCTCAATTCCCACTCAGTCTGTGTGGGGTTTGCATGTTCTCCCTGTGTCTGCGTGGGTTTCCTCTGGGTGCTCTGGTTTCCTCCCACAGTCCAAAGACATGCTGTTCAGGTTCCCCAATAGTGTGTGAGTGACAGAGAGAGAGTGTTTTTCACTGATGTATGGATGAGTGACCCCTTGTAAGTAGTGTATCTAGCAGTGTAAGTCACCATGGTGAATAAGGTGTGTGGGCTGATAACACTACATAGAGTTCATTATGAACTGATTTGGAGAAAAGTGTCTAAGTAAATAAATGGAAGTGCTTTAAAAATCTGGGAAAAATCATTTACGGTGGGTTTCGGTTGTCTTGAGTAGTCATAAAAAAAACTCGTCACACACATAATTATGTCCTCAAACGTACGAATGGCCCCTGAGCGGATTAAAGCAGTTTACCTTCCACTGCAGATGGAAAGATGTGCGTAATTACTCATTTTGGGTTTCGGGCACCTTCCGCCTTTCTCCTGCCGTCCTGTTAATTCCAACGTAACAAACACCTTCATTTAAAGCACATCTTCATTTCTGTGAAAAGCGTAAACCGTCAAATGATGTTTTCTCCGACGGTCGAATGGCGGCGGGAGCTAACAATACCGCGCTCCATCGCGCTCAATAAAGACACGGCTGAATGGAATGTTAACACACCGCGCGTCGCGTTATCGTCCTCGAGTGCGCCGCCCTTTGTGGGAGCCGCTGAGACTCGGCGGGAACGTGCCGGATTTCAAGGTTAGCCCTGGCGCGACTTTTCCGAATGTGCGCAGCACGTGGTGGCGTGGAAGCTACAGAGGAATCCGTTGCCTTCCAGCAGATGCCAGCTGACCCAAGGCCGACGGCACCGATGGAAAGCGAAAGGCCCGTTCGGCGTCTGTACCGCACCGGGGTGCGTCAAGGACTCCGCGTAGGTGAGCGGCCCAGGTCAGGCCGCGGTTCAAATGTGGGAATGTGATGAATCGGTTGGGAAAAATCTGGATCGTTATTCAACCGCCCCTCCCCGAGAAAAGTTCGATGTCGTATTCCGTTTTATCGACACCCGCTGAATGCCAGAGGGAGGCCAAGTGTTGTTTTTTACGCTTAAACTGCTGTTTTTATTCGGCTTCTTTTTATGTGTTTGGCGAGTGGATCAAAGTTGCTCTTTATTCTGGCCTTAGGGTGGTTTAAAAAGTGGCAATTCTCCTCCAGAGCGGCGGCACCGTAACGGCGTCCGGTGAACTGTAACACCCGCCGCGTGTCCCTGCGTGAAGTGCACCGTGCCATCTTAGCCTGGGCTCAACAGCGCCCCCTAACTGCCATATAAACTACAAGCACGGTGCACAAGTCCAACAGGCCATGAGCGTGAACGTCAGTGGTCTGCTACCGGAACCCGGGTTCCAACCCCTCTCCTGCCCTAGTACCCCTGTTCAAGATACTTACCCTGAACTGATACGGGAAAAATTACCCATCTGGAAAAAGGGTAAATCACTAAGTAGCTTAGCATCGTAAGTTGCTTTGGAGAAAAGCATCAGGAAAATAAATGGAAATGTTGTTTACTGGTTCAGAGGGAACGCGCTGTTCCCAATCGGGTCGCTACCCGGAGATTCGGGATTGGATCCGCCGCTTATCCGCTTTAAACTCGCCTTTCCGGATTTGCGAGACATGCACCGCGTGCTGGAACAGCGTGTCAGGGGCCATCGGGGAGAGCCATCCATCCCCCTCTCCTTTTTTATCCCCATTCTGACCTGAAATGTCAAGGTCCTAAATTCTAACTCCTTTCACATTCATCACATTAAGAACAATGATAACCCCCCCCAACACCACGGCGCCGGTCTCTCGGCAACGTCCCGCGGTCCCCCGTCCCCGAACCCGCGGTCTTTGTGCACTTGAAGCTAGCACTTTGTCACTTCCTATCTCTTCCCCGCCGCTTTTATCCTGGGGTTCAGCATCCATTGGCGAGGAATTTATTGTGTGTGACAGATAGAAGGAATTCAGAGAGACAAGAAGGGAATGAAAAGAAGGAAAAAGATTTACGCTAAGCTAAGTGTGGGGGTGGAGGAGATGTAGTGTGACGTTACCGCGATACACTGTTAATATTTCTTGACACATGGGTCATGTAAGCAGCGCTGCGCAGATACCCATATCAGTGTGTACGGCACGGGGTTCGGGGGGCGCTGCGTCGCCGGGTCCACTGTCTCCCGGTGCCCGTCTGCTGCGGAGGTTAACGCAAAGCTCCGCGGATCGGAGCTGCGTCGGAACCCACGTCATCTGCAAGGAGAATTTGGTCACTCGGCGTCATTGTGCCTATTCCTCTAAACAGGGCAAACTGCTGTGGCATACAGGCCAGCAGGTAGCGTAGTGGTGAGAGCATCACCTTAGAAAGGGCCTTTGGATGAATCCAGGCTCCTGCTGTAGTTCGGTTGATCGAGGTACTCACCCTGGATTGATACAGTAAAAATTACCCAGCAATGTAAAGGGGTGAAATACTAAGTACAGGTCCTGGGTGTGTCCCCTCCCCCTCCGGCCTTACGCCCTGTGTTGCTGGGTTAGGCTCCGGTTCCCCGTGACCCCGTATGGGACAAGCGGTTCTGAAAATGTGTGTGTGTGTGTGTGTGTGTGTGTGTGTGTGTGTGTGTGTACTAAGTACAGTAATACACATACAGTACTTTTCAGGGTCATTTTGGTACAACAGTAATCCTGTTATAATAAAAAATGTGCGATTTCCACAAAGCACAATGCAATACGACAAAATAAGACGATAAAATAAACATCTGTGCAGTAATTTAATAAAGGAGTCAGTACATTTTTTTTTTTTTTTTTTTTTTTTATAAAGCCGATTCTTTAACAATTCTGGTTTAATTTGTCTAGTAAATCAGCAGCTCCAGAGAAATTATTTATGGTTTTTGGTGCCTTGCTGGGAGATGGTGAAGAAGTGTCGTAAATGCTATGCCAACTCTGCCGTCAATTTTTTTTTTTTCCAAGTTTTATGCCAGTAAATCACCGTTCTGTAAAAGATTGTGTTCAGTTTTTTTGTGGAAATTAAATATTATTACGATGCACTGTGCTGACAGAGGGGACGAGCTTAATGGAAATCAGACTCGAGATGTTTTTGTTTTTCACGCGCGACTTTCTTTAGTTGTCTTCGAGAGGCTTGATTGCTGTTTGTAATCAGCGTCTTTTATTATTCAGTTGAGGGAATTCAGCATTTATGCTGCACTTAACCCCCTGCACACAGTTACTCATTCACACACACACACACACACTCAAAAAACCAGACCCTCGCAATGGTAGAAGTCTTGCATTTTATTCAACAAGTTATGAATAATTGCTTCCTGCAACAGTGTCTCGCACCCCGAGCGCCTTTTATGAAGTCTCCCTACATCAGATTGCGCACAATAAACACCCAGAGCTGCCTTCGGGGGGGGGGGGGGGGTGTTCTCACTCCGCACGTCTGCATGGCTGCAGCCACATAACACAGATAAATGTTCCGGCCTTCGTTCGGAAAGCGGCCTGTCAGCAGACAAAGGCAGTTGCTTTCTGGGTAACGGGGTCGAACCCGGGGCGGCGGTGGGGCTACACGAAGCGTGATGCAAGCGCTAGAAATTGTCTTGTACTTTCCAGCCAGTCTACCGGGGGTGCTGGGAGGCGGGGGGGAGGGCGTTCGTAGTATTTCCCCCACCGGAGCTAGAGAAGCTGTCCATGCTGACGGTGTGAGCCGGAAACTTCTGGAAGGGCCGGAAGCGGGAGATGGGCCTCGGAAGGGCATAATGACCAGTGTCTGACTGGGGTTTGAAAGACATCTTGGCGATGTGCAACCCACCTGTCGGGGTGCTTTAGGACAAGGTCCAGGTGGGGTCTGTCGGTGAAGTCGTCTGTGATCATCGCACCTGAGCCACAAGGTGTGGGACAGATACCACGGTATTGCTGTTAAAGGAACTTGACCTAAAAGGCGCTACACGCTATTAATGAGAACTTGCTCAATATCTTTTGTAAAGGCGGGTATCTGAAATGTGCAGGAGAATTAAAAGATTAAAGCAGCGCCACATTTTGGGTCAAGTCCTTCCCAGGTGGAGCCCAGAGATGGAGAGACTGAGACCGAGGCTGTCAGTGGACATGTATCTGTGGGTTTAGATTAGTATATTTGTGCTTTTTAAAAATACATTTGTCAATAATAAACATATGTATATACACACACACACGTACGGTGTATGCCTTTTTGTTGCTGGATTCTGTGATTTAGAATTTGTTCCCTGCGGCATTATGGTTTAATTCTGTGCGTGTGCTGCATTGCTCTGCTGGAGTTTACAGCTGCGTTTCTACCACTGCAGGTCACCTTTTTGTCGTTTAAACCCTAGATAAGAATTTATTAATTTCTGACATCTTTTTCCGGGGTGACTCTCAGTGTTACATTTGTTCACCGAGCTACTTTACACCGATTTACCCATTAATACAGTTGGATCATTGGAACTCAGACCAAACAAGATGCAAGGAGAAAGTTTACTCTGGTAGGCTTAAGTAGACATTCAAAGCATTAATTTAAGAGGTAAAGCTATAAAAGATTAACATTAAATCGTTTATTCATTTAGCTGAATTTATTTTCCAAAGCAACATACAATGTTAGGTTTGTACCCTAAGCTACTTATTTTCCCATTTACATAGGAGGGTGATTTTTACTCTTCACATTTATGGTAAGTACCTTGATCACGGGCGCTATAACAGGATTTGAACCCTGGTTCTTTGACTGCAAGGAGCTGCCTCTAACTGCTGCGCCACCTACCGGCCCTGTGCTTTGGTGATGCGGGGCCGCTTGCAGAGATGTCTGCAGAAGCAGCAGAGACTGTACTGTACAGTCGGCAAATGATGAGGAGCTTCGGTCACCATGAATAATGGATCGTACCCAGTCTGTGAGGGTGCTGGGTGGTGGTGGGGGAGGGGGTTCGAATCTATCTTCCCTAAGTGGTTATAATTAAAGAAAAAATACAACATTGACTTTCCCAAAAAGAATATTTTAATATTGTAAGACAATGGTAAATGATTTAAAGTAGTTTATTGCTGATGCAATAAGTGCAATAAGTAAGAAAAGACTGAGGACGTCCACGAACGACAGTTGGCTTGTAGATCGGAATGTGACACTTCTGGTGGGAATACGTGCAAAATCCCACAAACGGGTCCGGTGCTCTGACCGCCCTCATCCTGGTTTTTTGGGTCCACTTTGCAGTGGAGCGAATAAATGGAGCCGCCCCAGAGAGCCGAAATTGGGTCCGTCGACGTGTCGGAAACACCGCATCGCGTTCCGCTCTTCCGCAAGATTGAAACCGCTGCACATGGCTCCGGGGCCGAGAGGTTTCATCCTTCAACGGATATGACAGCAAGTCGCAGGTGGCTGCTGTCGAGCTGCCGCTGCCGGGTACAAATATGGCACATGTGGTGTGGGCATCCAGCTTGGTGATGAATTTACATAGTGTGGCAGCTGCTGGACGGTGCTGTTATTCACTCTGGATGCAGCGACCCCATAACCCTCTTCCTAACTCTAACTCAAACCATAACCCTATACCAAACCCTAACCGAAACTTTCTCTAACCCTAACCGAACCCATAATCCTACTCCTAACCCAAATCCTGACCATAACTCTAACTGACTTAAACCGTAACCCTATACCTGAAATGATCCCAAACCCTAACTCAGCCCATAATCCTATTCCTAACCTTAACCGTAACTCAAACCATAACCCTGTACCAAACCCTAACCGAAACTTTCTCTAATCCTAACCCTAACCGAGCCCATAACCCTATTCCTAACCCAAATCCTGACCATAACCCACTGCAACCCTAACCCTGATTTAAACCCTAACCCTATACCAAAAACTATCCCAAACCATAACTTTAATCATAACCCTTGTCATAACACTAACACTAACCCTACCCAAAATCCTAATTCTAACCTTAATCATAACCCTAACTGAACCCATAATTCTAACCCTGACTCAAACCATAACCCTATACCAAACCATAACCGAAACCTTTACTCTAATCCTGACCCTAACCTTAATGATAAGCATAGGGCTAACCCTCCCTCCCTGCTCTCTGGTTGCACAGGGGAGATGAAAGTATGAATTGCAGGTCGCTGAGGTCACTGTCCCCACGCGCTCGTTGTGTGACGCTTTAACATCTGGGGATTTGGTTGCTTTGAGGGCGATCATCCTGGTAGTGATTCTGAGTGCTGGTCTTTGTGAGGACGACCAACCGCTCAGATTGTTCCGGGCTGTCAACCTCCCCCCTCTCCCGGTCTCGCTTGGCCGCCAGTGACTCTTTGAAGAGAAGCAGGAGGGTTGAGTCTCTTGGATGCAGCTGCATCATCTCTCACACCACGTGACGCCCTCCTGCCTCCCCCATCCCCATAGTCATTCCACACCCCCTTGACTCTGGAATGTCATTAAAGACCCACAGCTTGAGTAACGCCACTAAAACAGTGACTGGGGGGGGTTTTCTGTGTGTCTTCACACATATTCATATGCATCCAGTATGCATGGATGAGGTCATCTTTCGCAGTAAAAATAATCTCATAATTCTTACCCCCTCCAGGCATGTTATTTGAGCAATCTGTCTTTTTTTTTCCCCTCCCCCCTTCCATCTCCTCTTGACTAGGAGATGTCACCAGCAACCTCCTGTCGTGCCACCATTTGACCTGTCACACGTCTTCTTTGAAAGATGGGAATTACTTTCACATTAATTAAAGTGTCGTTGTCCAAAGCAACTGACATTGGTTGGTTTGCTAAACTGGAAATTATTTATATTTTTTACAGCAGGGTAATTTCTACTGTATCTGTTTTGGGTACGTCAGTCAGTCTCAAGTATTATAGCAGGAGGTGGGATTTGAATGCAGGACCGACACTTGCGAGGTAACTGCTCTAATCACTACACCACCTGGTGCCCCTAACTAGCATCCCAGAATATTAACTTTCTATTATTATTATTATTATTATTATTATTATTATTATTAGTGCTGTGTACAGGAGCCCATGGATGTTCCTCATGAGCCACCTTTCTCCTAGGTCAATGAGTCAGACTGGTTATTCCTCCTCTCCACCGTGGGAGAAAAGGAGCGAATGTGAACACTTCCCTTTCGTTTGGTACTTTTGCGGTCGTCAGCCCCCGCCCCCCTGCAGTGAATCAATGCTTCAAGGCCGAGGAGGTGGGGGGGATCCAGCTGTTAAAGCGTCTCCTTTACTCATACTTACCCAGCTTAACCCATAGGTAGAGCAGAAGCTGGAGCCTCAGCTATGGGACTCAGAGGGTCCAGGTTCAAATCCCACTGCCTACAGTACTACCCTTGATTAAGGTCTTCAGTTTACTTATCTACAGGGCCATCGTTAGCGATGTGAATGGTGGTGGAGATTTGGGGGGGGGAGCAGTGTTCTTTCACGGGCAGAATTCCGACTTAGAGCCCCGCTAACCAATTCCTCCAATAAAAATTGTCCAGCTTTAAATATGCAAATAACTGTAAGTACCTTAATCTTGTAAGTCGCTCTGGAGGAAAACATCGGTCCCATGAATAAAATATAAATGGCCGTGGGTGAATCGAGCGGTGGTGGGGCGGGGGGGTGTTTAAAACTACAATAAGTAAAGGAAAAAAAAAAACTAACCAACCACAGGTGGAAGTATATTAAGTGTGACGTGGAGTTGAACTGAATAAATCACCTTGGAACCGACCCCCAGCCAGCGGCAGTGTTGCTTCCCGCCCCGGCTCATCCGTTTGATTTTTAGGTAATTTGCCTCCATTTACCTCCATGCGGTTTCGGCTAAGAAACAATAAGCGCGGGCCGTGTCTCCCCCCGGTGACGGGCCCGCCTCCTCTGCGACCCCCGGGGGTTTTCGGAGACCGCGGTCACGTCGGAGCTTGGAAAGGAGGCCATCCGTCTTCTCCCGTGCCGCCGCCACTAATGCCTGCTGTCACTGTCAATTCTATTAAGGGATGGTTGTATTAAAAAACAATGTGAACAATGGGACACACACGCGCACACACATGTGTGCGCACACTTCGTGGCACGTGCTTTCAGTAATGGAAGCTCACAGCAGGAAATATGGCTGCGGTTGGGGGAATCGTGCGGTTTCTCCTCTCCGTGAGACCCTGCCTGTTTTATTATAGGCTGATGGGATGTTTGCTCATTTCCAAAAGTTTAAAGAAGAACAGAAGTAAGGGAGCCCAGGAAGGAGACAGAGCAATGGAACGAGAAGGTGCTACATCGCTTTGGGACGACCAGAAGGGCCGCTTGGCCTCAACTTGCTCCTCCTGTCCTGCCTGCCCGGCATTCCTCAGCCGACCATAACACGCCCCTCAAAGGTGGCTCCTCAGTTGCGTGAAACGCACTCTCCAGTCAGGCTGTGGTCAGCGTAGCCCACCCTTTACGCACATGGTTCGTCGTTTTCTGACTTTCAAGGTCACCTGCCCCGCCGTGGGTGATGCAAAGTGTTTTAGCACGTTCTTTACACCAACAGCCGCAAACATCACCGTGCAGCTTAAACCGAGAGCATTAATGAGTTTTCTAATTATGCTGTTTAGTCTCAAGGCCCCAAGGTCCCTGAGCGAAATCAATATGTTTACTGAGCCTCCCTTCACCCCACCGCTCACTGCAGACTAGAGATGTTCTAGAAGTTATTGCATCCGCTTGTCCAACGACAGATACAAACCCTGAGTGGGTGGCTGAATGAAAATTTTCAGAAGTCTGAAATTAGTAATAATAATTATCCATCCATCAGTAACCACTTGTCCCGTACTGGTGATCCAGAGTCTATCCCAAACACAAAGGACATGTGGCAGGGTCCACCCTGGATGGGACGCCACTCCACCTCAAGGCAACCACACACTCAATCGCTCACTCATATTCGGGGCAATTTAAAGTCACCAGTCCACCTGAAACACATTTTTGGACTGTGTGAGGAAACCAGATCACGTGGAGGAAACCCATCTTAACATGTGGGGAACATGTAAACTCCATATGCATTGAGCCAGCTTCGAACCCACATCCAAGCACTTTATCCAGCAGATGTGAGGCACCAGTACTACCTGCTGCACCACAACATTGCCCACCCCATATTATATATATAGATATATATATATTTATACACACACACACACACACACACACACACACATACAAACATGCCTGATATATACATAACTGATCATACTTTATATTTTCACTGGAACACATAAGGTGAAGAGTCAGGCCACTGGATTTTGTACATTTACATTTATTTATTTAATCAGACACTTTTCTCCAAAGTGACTTCCAATGAACTCTATGTAGTGTTATCAGCCCACACACCTTATTCACCGCAGTGACTTACACTGCTAGATACACTACTTACACTGGGTCACCCATCCACATATCAGTGGAACACACACACTCTCTTTGTCACTCACACACTGTGGGTGAACCTGTAAAGCATGTCTTTGGACTGTGGGAGGAAACCAGAGCACCCAGAGGAAACCCACACAGACACGAGGAGAACGTGCAAACTCCGCCCAGACTGAGCAGGGATCAAACCCATGTCCTCTCCATCATCCAGGTGCTGCACAGCAGCAGTGTTACTCGCTGTGCCACCGTGCAATTCTACTTTACCCTTGACCCAGCAACACCCGACCACTCTTACTTTTCAAAATTGTTATTATTATTGCCGCTACTACAAAGAGTGGTCTCAGTTTTGACACGTTTTACTGAATTTGCCACTGACCCGTGAACAACAAGACGTGACCCCCGTTAGTGCCCCCCCCCGGAGGCCGTCCCCAAAACCCTGGGTTCAAAGTATAAGCGCCGTGAAAAGGAAATGAATGCGGAGAACTTTGCAGATAAATCGAGCTGCGCACGTCTGGTCCCCGTAAGATTAATCGTGGGATCTCTGGGAGCGTCTGCAGCCGCCGCGTGGCCCCCACAACAGCTCCGTCTCGCACGAGGAAATAAAATAAATAACAAAGCGGGCTTTTGATGAATGGGGAGCCCCATTCGCCTGCTCATTACAAACCCGGAACATTCAGCGTACCTTTGGATCTGTTTGGAGGGAGGGGAAAAAAGGGGAAAAAAAAAAATAATAAAAAAAACCAACGTAGAGAATCGAATCACAAGAATAGAAATGGTCTTTTTTTCCAGGAAAGTGATTTTTTTTTTTTTTTTTTTTTTTTGTTCATACAAGGGCAACGACGGAGGGCTGGGGGTCACAGTCTGGTTGTCTGCTTCCTGCTTCTGATCCTTCTAGATCATCGAGAAGCTCAGGAGAAGCATTTAGCACTGATACAGTTGTAGGGCAGCAGGGGGCATAGTGGTTAAAGCCATCTGAATGTCAAAGAACCAAGGTTTGAATCTCTTTCCTGCTGCAGTACCAGTGAACAAGGTACATACACACAACCGATAGAGTAAAAATTACCCTGCTATATGAATAGGTAAATAATTGTGAGTAGCTTAGTCCATAAAACCAACACTGTTAAGTCCCCTTGGAAAAAATATCAGATAAATTATGTTTTTGTTAAATGTTAATAATGACGGTCCTTCAACTGAAATTACAGCTTTAACATTTTTTTTTTTCCTACCGAAATCTTAGATATGTGGTTGTTTTTCTTTTTTTTTGGTTCACCTTGTTTCTTATATGTCGTATATCGTTTCTGGATCTTTGGAGAAGCCAGAGCCAGATTAACTGCCTCTTCCTTGCCAATATAAAGCGTGGGGCACGGAGCCCATCAGCCGTAACATGTCACACGACTGAAGTGAAGAAGGCAATTTACTGCTGTGTGAGGGTACAGAACATATATATTTATGGGTCTTTGGCCATTATTCCCTTTCAAGTCGTGCCTTGAATTGTCTGAAAGCTTGTTTTCTCCTCTCCTTTCCCTGAGCCGGTCATGTGACCTTGGGAGGTCACGGTCACACGACCCTGCTGGGTCGCCGCGGTCCGTCACTTTATTTCCCGCAGGATTTGGAATCCCACGTTTTTTTTCGGTCGTTTGCGCCTTTCACATATGGTGGAACTCGGGGGGGGGGGGGGTCTAAATGTGCCATCAACATCACTGCCACCACCATCATTACCATGATTATCCAGCACGATGCAGCATTACTACACTAAAGCCCCTCCTATGGCCACCCACATTGATGGTTTCCCATCATGCCTTAGGACTGTCCATGCATTTTTCTTTTTTTAATTGCTTCCTGGCACTGAAATGATTAATTAAACTCATTGTTTGGATTGAAAGTAACATCAAGCAGCCCTTTCAGGCGTGAATAATTTGCTGATCGGGCTTCTTTCCAGACAGCAGCTGATTTTTTTTTAAAAATATATATTTTTTTTTATTTATTCACAGATCAGAATAGATTACCAGCCCACCAAAGGTAGCTTTTTTTTTTTTTTTTTAAAAAAAGGAAGAAACAGTTAACACTTTTGTTTCCATACAATGACGTTCATTAATCGGTGCAAGGCCAAGAAATGCCAAACGTTACAGATTTGCGGTTGCATGCCGACCGAGTCTCCATACAGGTTCGCGAGGTGAGGTACAAGTACGTCCCCGAATCGTTACGAGGGGGAGGTGTGTTTCTCAGTGAATAAATTTGTAACTTCGTGTTGCGCCGATGTTTTCCAGAAGCTGTGAAAGTCACAGCCCAAGTGGGAAAACGCTGTGTCTTCAGAGGCTCCTGATTGGCTGCGCTGGCTGCCAGGAGGTGCTGATTGGCTGAGAGAATTCTAAGTTGTGACACCATGCATAACTTCAATTATTCACTTTCACTGTGAGAAACTGTAATTATTTTCGGAGTCAGATACCTGTGTTTCCATGGTAAATGTACAAATTGTGTTCTTAAAGGAGAAGGTTGCTAATTTGCAAGGAAGCAGGTTTTTAGCTGTTACTTTGCACCTTTAGGACCTGGGTTCGAATCCCACTACTGCTGTGGCATATTTTATCAAGGTACTTGCCCTGAATTGGAACAGTAAAAATGACCTTGCTGTGTAAATGGGTCAATAAGTAGCTTAGTGTACAAAACTAATATGCATTGTATGTAGCTTTGGAGAAAATTTTCAGCAAATATGAATGTACATTGCATAATTTTATGTCAATATTTCATACGGTATCTCTTTCATAAAATTAATGCCTCAAATATCTACCAGCGTAAACTTTCCCCTTGCATCCTTTTTGGGCTCATGACCAGTTGACTGTGTGGAACACACATACTACTCCAGTTACTCTATAACACACACTAGTCCAGTTACCCACAACACACACACTAGTCCAGTTCCCCCACAGCACACACACACACACTACTCCACCGCTCCAGCCTCCCGCTCCTCCGCTCAGTGACTGCAGCGCGGCTCTTGTTTAGTATAAATGCAAACATGTCTTTGCACATGAATCACATCCAAACACGTTGTCAGTTTTAACCCCTCTCCCCCTCCCCCCGGCGGCAAATGCAAGTTGTGCCACTGGCAGGGTTTAATTATACCTCAAGAACACAATTGTACATCTGAATAATCAACACCGCGCTAATCAAATGCAATTAAGCAGGGGCTAAAAGCCAGATTTGGAGTCGCGCGACCATGTTTCTGCACCGTGCACGAGGCCCCTAATTGCGAGCGTGTGTGCGCGCTGTTGCGCCGCTCGGTTCGACGCGCTCGCTGACAGAGCGGTGATTTCGTTCTGCGGGAGGGTGTTTGATTGCATGTTTCTTCGGGATTTCATTATACGAAGCTGCCTTGAGCGCCTGCCGCCGAGCCGCCTGGCCTGCGAGGTGCGCTAACCGCCCGTCCGAGGGCACCGCTCGCGATGAAAGCCTGACGGAGACCATCTGTTATATTCCTTATTATTATTACTGTTGTTATTATTATTATTATTCCTTATTTAGCTGCCATGTTTGTCTGAGGCCACTCCGTGTTTGATGAGGAAATTACAGTGATTTACCCATGTATACAGCAGGCTATTCTTACTGTATCAATTCAGGGTAAGGACATTTATGGAGGGCGGGATTGGAACCAATAACCTTCACATTCCAAGCCACTATTTGTGTTTTTTTCTGACAGCTCAGGTAAAATCTCCTGTCACAGATCACACAATGGATTTTTTTTTTTTTTTAAGGCAACTGAGATTTCTGAAAGAAAAATATTGATGATAATCCTGCTCCGCTGACCCAAGGTATTGGTTCAGGTTGGTATCGGGTTGCGAGTTCCGCCAGGCATGATGGGAATCACTTCCTTTTAGTGCTTCTGGGTAGCGGGACACACAGGGAGCTTTTCAGGAAGATGACTGTGGCCCAGAGGAATGTAAGAAAACAAGAGCAGACGACAGGGATTCAATCATGTAAACCAACTAAGTGACAAAAAACACAGGGAAGAGTAAATAGAAAAAAAAAGCAAAGTGGGGGAGGAATAAATCAGCTGGAGGAAATGAAATTAAAACAGCAGGTGAACAGGTTTTAAAAGGGAATCAAGAGCGGACAGTGTCTTCGCAGCCTTGATGTTGTCGACTGCATAAACGGCCCTTTAGAAACCGTGAACCGCTTAAATAACAACGCAAAACTTGGGTCAGAGACACAAAAGTATAATTACGACTTTAAATATCTTTTAAATGCAAATATTTAAAAGCAGGTGGTGTAATAGAGCTGCTGCCTTGTGTTAAAAGGTTCGAATCCCACCTCCTGCCTTAGTATCCTTGATCAAGGTACTTACCCTGAACTAATACAATAATTTCCCAGCTGTATAAATATGTAGGTAAGGGTACATATCTAAATATATTTTAATATACAGCGAGTAGTGGTGCTGTTTCACAGCGCCTGGTGGCACAAGAGGATGTGGGTTCAATCCCTGCTCAGTCTGTGTGGAGTTTGCATATTCTCCCTGTGTCTGTGTGGATTTCCTCCGGGTGCTCTGGTTTCCTCCCGCACTCCAAAGACATGCTGTTCAGGTTCACCCATAGTGTGTGAGTGACAGAGAGAGTGTGTGTTCCATTGATGTATGGATGAGTGACCCAGTGTAAGTAGTGTATCTAGCAGTGAATAAGGTGTGTGGGCTAGTAACACTACTTAAAGTTCACTAGAAGTCGCTTTGGAGGAAAGCGTCTGCTAAATAAATAAATGTAAATACGGAGCAGATCTGATACTGTTTGCATCCTGGTAGTGGTCCTGTTCTGATCCCTCTGAGCTCTGATTTCATTTGGACCGTTAGGAGGAGCGGGTGTTCTTCAGTGCTCCCTGAAGTCTCACTTACACCTCCCCAGCACCAGGGGAGATGAGCTTTGTGCCGCCTGTCCCACCTGCTGCCATTAATGACATTAATAACATCTTGTGGAGCCGAATTACCCCTGCAAACACCTGCAGGAGCATCTGCTTGGCGCACCCCCCCTAAGCACGGACCTGGAGCATCCGGTCGATTAGAGAGCTTACTTCCCTGTATGAGCGCTGCATTGTGTTCGACGACTCTCCGGATAGGACAGTTTGCCTGGAAGTTGCGGCTTTAATGAGATTAATGAGCGCAACCCCGCCATCGAGAGGACAGCCGTGGCTTCAAAAGGTCGCCATTAAACGGATTATGGATTAATGCATCTTGTTTAGCTCGACGTCAAGTTTACTCCGGTGCGCGTTTTAGGCTTTGGCAGCTGTGAATATTTCAGTTTTCGGGGAGGGACCGTCACATGATGTTAGGTGCTGTCAACTGGAGGCCAGTCTCACGGTTGGCGACCGTGGGAGGAATAGCGTACCCAGCGTCAACATGGAGGGGGTGCCAGGGTGTGTCCATATTTTTTTCTTCTTGTTTCAATAGGTGGGTGTGTGCACTCTCAAAGGGCACCTCTAAATCTACCCGTGGGGTGCGCCAACCCCCTTGCACCCCACGCCAGGGGGGCACAGATGGGCCTGTGACTCTAAGAGGCCCCCCCTTGGGAGCGGAGCCCTTTGCTGCCATGGCTCCGCTGTCAGTTCGGCACGCACGCATCACCCCACGGCAGAGCGCCAAATTGTAGTTAGTTGGAACAGACACGCTACCGGAGAGGTGTCTCGGCCCGCCGTCCGCATGTCAGCGGCGCCTGTCTGAAAGCATGGTGAACATTGTCATCCCAGCTCCTCTCTGACACGTTTTTATCTCATGTCACGGAAGGGAGACGGACAGGTGGTAATTCCGCGGAGGCTGCGGGGAAGTAATTTGGGCGGATGAAAGATGGCGGATGGGGTGCGATCACAGCTGCGCGCGAACCGGGGACCAGTGAAAAGGAGCCGAAGTGCCTTTCCAGAGCTCAGCTGCAGCGTCGCACAATGACACTAATGGCTTCAAATTCAGACTGAAGGGTTTACTTTTTGTTTAGGCGCCATTCGTATATCCACTGACTCCTTGTGACGGTTGAGTTGTGAAATTTTCGAGATACACACATCTTTCTGATTTTTTTTCTTTTCTTTTCTTTATAACTTGCATTTTCTTCACTGATTGTCACTGTGCGTTGCAGAGTCATACGGCGCTTAACGTTTTGCTTAATTACTGACCGCATATACGATGGCGGTCCCATAAGATTATAACGGAGCTGGAAAATTCTTATCGACTAGCGACGTCGTAGCGCAACGTGTTACTCGTGTTCGTGGTGGTGATGCTGTAAACAAACCCACTGCGCTGCCAGTCGTATAAAGTATAGCACATAGTTACGTACAGTACATAATACTCAATGACAATAAAAACCTATGTAACTGGTTTATGTATTTACTGTACTTTTTTATCGTTATTTTACAATGTACTCTTTCTACTTGTAAAAAAAAAGTTTATTGTAAAGTGTGCCGTGTTCCACCGGCAGCAGCATCAAAAATCTTGTGTTTACCACATCTCTTGACTGCATCAAGGCTATACCACCTAGGTTTGTATAAGTACACACTATGATCGAGGCTATACCATCTAGGTTAGTATAAGTACACTCTGCAATCAAGGCTATACCATCTAGATGTGTATAAATACACTCTATGATCAAGGCTATACCATCTAGGTTTGTACAAGTACACTCTATGATGTTCGTACAACTACGAAATCGCCCAATGACACATTTCTCAGAACGTATCCCCATCGTTAAGCGACGTATGTCTGTATATATGCTGCTGTAGCCTTGTGCAGCTTCCTTTAGAAACAGTACTTTCTATCTGTTTTCTAATGTTTTTGGTTTGTTGTGGATCGAACATGGTCTGCGTTAACCTGCCGAGCCAAAACATGGAAATAAAGGGCTCAAAAACAGAATATGAGTTGAATGCCTTAATTCAACTCACTTCCATAATGTTTACAGCTCGTATCATGTGTTCCTGGGTGTTGGTGCTCAATAACAAGATGAGGATCATTGCATGCATTCATGGGATGAATCAAGCATCAACTGGCATTGAACAGGAGTTTGTAGACATGTTTTAATTTTCTGTTTAGTTTGAATTTTTAATGTGGCTTTACATTAATAAAAATATTTTATGATTTTTATCGTAGCTATATCCGTTTTTTTTTTTTTTTTTTAACAGAACTTAACCAGAGTGCAGAAATGGAGGGACATCTGTACTGTGTAACTTTTATTGATCATGAGTTTTGAGTGCGGACAGACTTCCAGTCCCTTAATATAAATGCTAAAATAAGTCTTAAGTATTTTTGCTTGAGGGGGGCACAGTGGGTTGGACTGGGTCCTGCTCTCTGCTGGGTCTGGGGTTCGAGTCCCACCTGGGGTGCCTTGCGATGGACTGGCGTCCCGTCCTGGGTGTGTCCCCTCCCCCTCCAGCCTTACGCCTGTGTTGCTGGGTTAGGCTCCAGTTCCTCGTGATCCCCGTATGGGACAAGCGGGTCAGAAAGTGTGTGTGTGTGTGTGTGTATTTTTGATTGATCATAGCTATGTTCAAGTTTTTTTTTTCCTTTTATAAGGATCTTACCTGCAAATAAATGGAGAGGCGTCTGTACAAAGAACCTCTAGCTTCATGAATAAATCGAGTTGCGGACTTCCCAGCTGCGTTCCTGAGCTAAGGCACCAGCGTACTACCATGTGTCGCTGCCATCCGACACAATGGTCAGTTCTGACTCCGCTGTCGCTGTTCTTTCCGTTTTTTCCCTTTGGCACTTTCAAATGAGCAATGCGCCTCGCTCATTTTACACCGCTCCCAGGCCCCAGCCAGTTGGAACTCCGCGGTAATATTCGCCGAAGAGTAATACTGTCACTGCAGAAAGCTTTTACTCGTCATATTTTCTGAGGATTGAAAGCAGGATCGATGCGTGCTGAGCTGGCTCTCTTACACCTATATAACCCACCTTTTCTTTTTTTATGGACTCCGAGATAAATGCCAACAGGTGCTGAGGTTCGAGGAAGGAGCCATTCACAGCGAAAGGAGGACCACAAAGACAAATCACAGCGCATATTTGTGTGGATCTCGCATCTGTAACATCCTGTTCCCGTAATGGATGGAGCCCAGGGATTAAATACGGTGCGGTTGTTCTCCTGCCTCCCCGTCGCTTGAATTAAGCGCCCCCTATTTCCGCGGGTTAATAACTCCCCAATCTGCGGACGACAGCCGGGTCGGCTAACGACAAAAGGCAAACAGGCGCCGGTTTCTCCATGGAAGATGGACGCGGAAGAAGGCTGGTCGTCGGGACAGGGGTTCGTGCCACTTCCTCTGCCGCAGAGACAAATATAACGGATAACGGCATTGACCTTTTCAGCCGAGCGGCACCTAATTCCGGCAGGCAAATGGCAGACCACGGGCGGCAGAGAGGGAAGGAGAGCGAGAAACATCGGGAGATGCAGGAACAAGCGCTAATAGATTTTAAAAAAAAAGAAAATTACATTATTCCGGAATGGCCGGCCTCTCTTATCTATTTGTGTGTCTTTAACTGAAGGCCCGATATCACCGACATCTATTTGCTGCTGTTTTGCTCTGCCCATTATGAGGCTATACAGAAATAGCTGGGATGTTACTGCCTTTTAAGTGCCTGACAGCCCAACCGCTGCATCTCAGAAAATGAACTGCTGTAGTTCTTCAAGGGGCCACCAGGTGGCACAGTGGTTTGAGCCACCACCTTGTAACTGCAGGGGCACCAAAGGTTTGAATCCCAACTCATGCTGATCAACGTACTAACTCTGAACGGATACAGTAAATGTAATGAAAATTAAGTAAAATGGAAGTAAAAATTACCCAGCTGTATAAATGGGTAAATCGCGGTAGGGAGCTTTATTTACAAGCCTTACACTGTAAGCCGCTTTGGAGAAAAGCGTCAGATAAACAAACAGTTGGCGTCGGTTCCTCATTTGGGGTGATTTCCTGTGTCCATGTTCTGTCGTGATTGGAAACCTAGTATTGCCACTGAACTTTGGAAGATTTTATTAATAAAAATCACAGCAATTTAAAAATATAAAGCATTGCAGTTTTTACTGCTTTCATATTTGGGGCCTCTGGGGATATAAAATCAGACCTGCACGATGATCAAAAAATTAAGTGAATCAGCTCCATGTGGACAGAGAGACAATAATAACCGGGACACCCGGTGGCAGAGGGGTTAGACAAGCCCCTTTCCAATCTGAGGACACGGGTTTGAATCCCCATCTTGATGCAGTAGAAATTACCCAGCTGTATGAATCAGTTTAAGTTCCTACGTAAAAAATCGACACATTGGAAAGGCAAACTGGAGAAGAGTGTCAGGTGATTTAATAAAAATACATGTGGGTCATATGTACCAGCTCAAGTGACCCTGGGTTATATCCCTGCTGCCGGCATCATTCTTTATGTATAAAAGGGAACGTGTTTGTTCGACTGTGATGTGCTGCTGACGTCCCGCCGCTGCGAATCCCAGTCTGGGGACAGAGGTGCTCTCACATGCCACGGTGTCACCTTGCTTCAGTCCCGGCTCACGCCGAGCGCTTCCCGTCGTCTCGCCCTCCGCGCACCCGACAGCCCCGGACATCTGCCGGTGTCACTCGGTCAACACTAATGCAGAGTTAAATATTTAAAACACATCTAATTGTGCTCGAGGGGAGCTTGGGAGAGGATCGGAACCAAACTGCTCAATTAACTCTGCAGCGCCAGGGGTCTTCATACATTTACATTTATTTATTTATCTGATGCTTTTCTCTAAGGCCTCTTATAATGTTTTAGCCATTTTTACATCTGGGTAATTTTTACTGGGCAATTCAAGGTAAGTAACTTGCTCAGGGGCACTACAGCAGGAGGTGGGATTCAGGTGCAGAAGTGGAGGCTCTAAGCACTATGCTACCAGCTGCCTGCCCACCCCAATTAATACAGCTGGGTAATTTTTACTGTGCTACTAAGGGGAAGTACCTCGCTCAAAGGTACAACAGCAGGAGGTGGGATTCAAACCCAGCTCCTTAAGATGCAAAGTGGGAGGGCCAACCACTACGCCACCTGCGACCCCCTAAAAAGGCGAATATGATCTTAAATGACGTGGTTTCGGCGGTCCGGATCCCCCGATCGACCCCAAACACATCGCGCAACGGGAGCGCGCAAACCGCACAGGCGCGCGTCCGCGAGCAGCCGCGATTTGGAAATGTAATTACATTTGCTGAAACTTTAATGTACACCCCCCCCCCCCTTTGTAGTTAAAGGAAAGAACATGGTCTCTCCTGCCATTCATTACTAATTTAGAGAGCTTTGATTGGTCCAGATTCTAATAGGGACGTATTAAATATTCAAGCGTTTAAAAAGAGGCTATTATCTGTCCTGAATCCTGCAGTTTTGCGGACTTTTTCTTATAAAAAACTTCGTCCTGAGGAGTCTGGAAGGACATCCGTGCGTTACACGCTGCTGACAGGCCAGACGACGCCGAAAACGGCGCGGAACGTAAAATCAGCGTGAAAACACCTCGACGCGCGACAGACGGGAATAACGGCGGCGTGGCGGGGTAGCAGGGCAGCGCGCGCCTCCGCGTGCTCACGTCACGTGCGCCCGGCTCCGGTCGTTCCTGGCGGGCCCGCCGCGAGGCGCCGCAACACGTGTCTGCCGCGTTCGCTGTCGTGTCGCGCTCTGAAGCGGAGATGCGGGAGGGCAGCGCGAGACTAAAGTGGGGAGAGATCTTCAGAGTTGAAAAGACGGGGTTGTGTGTGTGTGTGTGTGTGTGTGTGTGTGTGTGTGTGTGTGTGTGTGTGTGTTTGTGTGCGCGTGGTTCCGTACAGAAAAACTGCGCAGCGTTACGCCTGGCCGCCTGCTCCGCAGCTCTGATTGCCCATTGGTCCACGTGACGGACGCGCGTCTCTGACGCGCTTCCGCCTCATCAAGACAATTTGTTCAGCGCTCCTCCTGGGTCGACCTTATCTATCAGAGTTTAATTTCGTACAGATTCCTTTTTAATTAAAACACGTTTCTCTGAACTCCCCTCCCAGGGACTGGACCCCAGTCATCTGCTGAGCGGCACGGTGCGACCGCGAAAAGATAACCGGCGTGGCACGGTCCACTCCAGAGATTAATGGTGTGTTGCCAGTGTCCCCCCCGGGGCCCCAGTGATCTGTCACGTTAAATCCATGACTCCCGCCCTAATTACTGTCGAAATGGAGGAGAAATCCTCGACGCAGCCGAGCGGAGCAAAGTTGGGCCCGGCGTTACCGCCTCACCTCCCCTCACCTCGCACCCGCCCGTCTTGTGGGAGGGAAAAGAAAAAACGTGATTGTCTTCACTGGTCGGAAATGTTCTTGTCAGGCTCGTCGCCATTCGGAGCGCGTCTCCGTCAGTCTCGTTTACTACAAAGCTCCCGTCTTCGACCTCCTTTTCTCTGTATAGTTTCGGCGCAGTTTGGAATACCGACAACCTTCATTTCCATCTGATGCCACTGGTGAAAAGGATTACCGGAGTAATACCGCAGTCTGGTACCAATCGATAGCTGTCAAGTTTAATTAGGAGTGAAATGGGATGTAATCGGATGCAATGGTGTCGTGACCCAGTGTGCACATGATCGAGGGGGTCGCCGCTCCGAGATGGAACAGGTGCAGATCCGGTCAAAGGTGTGAGTTCGCTTGCTGGACGCAATTTTTCGCCACCGGTTTTGGGTTAACGAGATGCGGCAGGTAATCACCCAGAACCGAAAGCCTGCGAATTCTGTCTTGGCCCCGATGCACTGGAACACACTCCCTCTGTCCCTCAGAGCTGCTGAATCCCCCACAGCACTGAAGACTTTCAAAAACTGATCGCTTTCTGACCCGTTACTCTGCTGGTCTCCTGACGGCTGCACAAATTTACATCGCACAACCAGCTTCAGTCATTTGCATACGGTAAAACGTGTGAGTCTGCTCACTGGAAATTATTATTGTTATTATTACAATTTCACATTTGGTATTCAGTGAACAAGTCTGAGCAGGATATGAGCCAACATGTCTTCCCAGCCCTTCTGCAGCAGTTCCCAGAAATGTAGGGCACTGGTGGGTTGCTTTGCTTTCTCATCTATCCAGTTAGTACCTCACAGTTGTTGCCCAGGTTATCTACATGTACACACACTTTACACTGGTACTGCACCTACTACTGAACAACAAACTCCCTCAGCCCATGAAACAGTAATGAACCTACTGCATGCAAACAGCTCGGACCTCCCTCCCTCTACGAGAGCGTGGAAGGGTATGGAAGGCATTCATTCCGACCTGGTGCTTTAATTGCTTTTATTTTTGGACTGTAGGTAGATGTTACATTCAGCCCCACCGACCCCCCGTTTAAGAACAGGAAGTGATGCATGATAACTTGGAGGAGGATAAGTAGGACAGCAGAGATGCAAAAAGAGCAAGGACAGCAGTGGGGGCTGCAGAGAAAGTTGGGAAAGTTTACATGTGAAGTGAAGATGGAGTTTTAGGAAGCACCGTCTCTGGCCGCACTGAGGACTATGTGGTCTTGCCTGGGGGTAAAATCTGCCTCTTCTCATGTTTGCTCTTGGCTGAGAGGCATGGACTCGCTGCCATCGAACTTTATGTTCCAGGTCTTTGTTTTGGGGCTCCATGGCAACCAAACGTTTGCACCCAACCTGGGACTTCCTATTTGATGCATGAGATGCACAGTTCTTCTGTGGTTGATGGCGCCCATCACGGTCACCCTTCTGCCACCTCGGTCACAGCGCTGTGTTCCTGTAATTGTCCGAGCCCATCTTGGGAAAGGTCACCTGTCCCATCTCCGGAGGCGGAAAAAAGCAGAAACATTAAGTCAAATTATGATAAGTTAAATCAAACAAAAAAGGAGGGAAAAAGAAAAACAAATCTAAATTCATAACAGGAACAATAGAACCGTCAGTGGATGAGGTCGTTGGTACGATACGCCAGGTCGACTACAAGTAGGGGTTATGAGACGCCACTTAGCTTGTGTTTGAATAGCCTAATGGAAGCATTTGTCTTCTCACACTGAGGTCAGGAGATGCACAGAGGACTCTCCCCCCCGTTCTCTTTTATTGAAAGATCCTTTAACACTGATCTGACGACAGCTGGGGTGTCGCCCCTGGATACAAGCCTCACAGGGTGGCACATCATAAGGGATGAGGAACATCTCACACGTTCTCGCTCCCATCCACAAGATTTGACATGTATTTCACTGGGCTTTTATGTGGTAAGTGTGCCCACCTAAAATATGAAACAAGAAGAAACTTAATATTATAAGGTCTACCATTAAGGGAAATCCATCCATCCATCCATCAATAACCCCTTTTATAATGCAGTGTCATGGTGGTCCAGAGTCTATCTTGGAAGCATAGAGTGTAAAATGGTACACCCTAGACAGGATTCCTGTCCATCACAGTGTAATCGCACAAACAGAAAAAGCCCTTTAGAGTTACCAGTCCACCTGAAAAGCATGTTTTTGTAAAGTGGGAGGAAACCAGAGCACCTAGAGTAAACCCACAAAAATGAGGGTGGGGGTGGCATGCACACTCCACACAGACTAAGGTGAATTTCAACCACCTTCCAAACCCACAGCTAAGACCTTGAGTCTCCAGCACTATCCCCTGTGTCTCCATGCCACTCTTAGGGATATATTTACATTTATTCATTTACCTGATACTTTTCTCCAAAGCAACTTACAGTGTTGAGGTTACAATTATTTATTCATTTCTTCACCTAGGTAATTTTACTGGAGCAGTTTAGAGTAAATCCCTTGCTCTAGGACACTACAGCCAAAGGTGAGGCTCAAACCTGCCACCTTGGGAGCTAAAGGCAGCAGCTCTAACCACTATACTACCCACTGTCCCATGCAGAAGATGAATGTATGTAGGGTTTTCCTGTACATGCCCTGTTTCTCAAAGTTTTATATTATTGTTTTGACAGATAATAATTGGAGTTGTAATTGTTATGGTAAATAGGGGTTTATTTAAATGCAGGACTGTTTTTACTGTTTTTACTTCCAAAAAACTTCCTTACAGCAGCATTACTCTCTATCTATGTCACAGTAAATAACTGATTCTCTGCCATACTTTCAAGATGCATCTTTCTGAACAGGTGCGTTTGATACATTCTATTTTCTTTTTCCTGACTCCCCATATTGGCATTGCTTTGACTTTTCCCCGACATAAATTTGATTTATTTGTTTACATCCATTACCGAACAGGAGTGTTTTGTGATGCCGGGTAGCTTCTGTATAACTTTATTTCTGAAATTGTCTATTTCCAGGTCTCATCAAAGATTATTATAAAGATAAAAAAGAAAGACTGCAATATCATTAAGGCACAGATGCAAAAAAAAAAAAAAAAAAAAATAGAATAAAAGAAAAAACCTTTCAAGGGTAAAGAAATGTAGGCTGTAATTTCGTGGTTCAAAATTATAAATGCGACCGTACTTCTGCGTAGCACTCGGAGCGCAGAAGTCTTCTCGGAAATTACAGCGCAGGGCTTATCAAAATTCTGCACTAATGCAATGTCTCGCACAGTCCAATTGCATGCTGTGTAAAAGAAATGCCGGCTGCAGAACGCGGTTAACATTTCGCCTTTATAATCACCATCAAAAAAGGTATTTGTAAGTTATTGTGTTCAGTGTAAATTTTAGTGGCAAATAGTGAAATACACACACACACATTTTCTGAACTACTTGTCCCATATGGGTTCGCGGGGAACTGGAGCCTACCCGGCAACACAGGGCGTAAGGCCGGAGGAGGAGGGGACACACCCAGGACGGGACGCCAGTCTGCCGCAAAGCACTCCAAGCGGGACTCGAACCCCAGACCCACCAGAGAGCAGGACCCGGTCCAACCCACTGCGCCATCGCACCCCCCTCCATAGTGAAATACATGCATGTAAAAAATGATGTAATTGCATATTATGTCACTGGTGGCTGTGCCATTTTCAGTGGAAATGGGGGTAAGGTGTATGCGGTGCGGGGGGGCTGCACTGGTAGGGAGTAGGATCCTGTCTTCGTGTCTCCAGGTCGTGAGTGACAGACCTGCAGGCCGGCCGCTCATTTTCACCCCTCGGAATGCATCGGTGACTTTGTGCGGCTCAGAGGACGCTGTCACATTGCGTCGGTGACAATGCTGTGACGGCGGCAGCGGCGCGCGCCTTTCCGCTTCCGCGGGCCGCATTTTGTCCCCAGACGAATCCTTACCTCGCAGGGGTCAGTGATCGCCTGGCTTTCCCTCCTCGCAGTCACCTCAATGCGAGTCAATACTGCACATGTGCTCACAAAAAGATTGATGACTAACAATACCGTATGAACTGCTATTCCTCGCGACTGCCGAAGACCCCGAAGTGCCACAGCCTGCAACACCCGCAAATGAAAGAAGATGAAAAATGAGAACTAAGCATCTGGGAAAAATACAGTACAGGGCAATTAGAATACAGCTTCATGCATGCCAAGTGTTTTACCCTAAATTAATATTCATTACATGCAAATTTGCAGGAAGGTACCTTTAGTGCGCGTTTTTATGGGGTCCTACGCTATATAGCAAGACCATAGGGTACGACCTGCATCGTGGCAAAGCCCAGGTACCAGAAAGCTAATTAATTAACAAAGCTGCTCATCCATCATCGAGGAATGTTAAAATAAATAAATAAATAAATAACAACACTTGGGGCAAATTCACTTAGCAGAAGCATGCGCTTAATAACACATGCAGCATTTTGGCTGATGGCATTTGCAGGCAATTTCTCATTTTTAGTCAGTTTAACAGAGTGCAGTATGTAAATCAAGCCAGCTGTAATTAAGCTACCGGAATATCCCCCCGACAACCCTTCTGGCATGACTGGTTTTCAAACAGGGGATACTGACTTTACAAGCTCCTCCCCCTCATTGATAGGCATCTTTAAGAGCTATGCCCCGCCCCCTGCTGACGATCACCTTTCAGAGGCTGCCGTTTCAAAAAAATTGTCGATATTGTCTCCTCATTGGATGACAGAAGACACTTGCCAGTTAAATCCTGTTCCCCTCCTCATTATCCATCCGTCAAGGTCACATGCTTGTAGGTAAAATGTATTCATGGTAAAAGTCAAGGAAACGATCCCAGTAATATATTATGGCACGAATATTTTTTCCTCCTGAAATCTTCTAAATGCTCTTTCCATTCACATAGATGACAGTAGGGTTGAATCCCGCAAGGGTCACCGGTACTGCTCCCACGGGCAACATAACCTGAATTGCTCCAGTAAAAACCCAGCTGTTTAAATGGAGAGGAACCGCAAATAAATGACTGAGTGAAATTGCTCATATATAAAGTAATAATGATGCTTGATTGTCGGGTGTCGCTCATTTCAAGTCATGCAGGTTGGGACACGTTACATGTGCCAAGTACCTCATTACATTTTTCACTGATGAAACTACTCCAAAATAGATGCTTTGCGTTCAGTGGCTCATTTCTCCTGGGTACTGAGTTACTGTTTTGTAACGTCGTCCTCCAAATCTCCTCTGCGTGAAGGTTTAGTGTACTTTTTAAAGGAATTCATTTTCTCCCCTTGATTTACCCTGTTAAAGCAAAGGTGAGTGGAGACTGTAACTGGCAGGTGCTTTTTTTTTTTTTTAAACAATGTTCCGGAAGGTTCCTTGTTGCCAGGACTGCAAACTGAATAAAGAATGAGCTGACGTCTCCGAACAAGCCTCTTTCTTTTAAACGAATAAAAGGAAGCGGCACGTACCACCTGTACCCGTTTAGCCCAGGGAGCCACGGTCGATTATAACCCTCTAATTGTCTCGGCCACCTGTGAACTTTTTTTTGCCTTGTTGTGCAAAAGATGTACATGTTTGGCACCTCAGCTGAGGGGATCGATCTGCTTCTTTCCTCCGAGGAGGGCTTAAAGGAAAGGAAAAAGATGCGTGAAATGAATATGTTTGGATGGGAATGTAATAAAGGAGCCTGTCCCCCTGTAAACAGAACAGCTACTGCTTATTAGAGTACCGCTTATTGATTATTCCATTTATTTATTTATTTATTTATTTCGCTGAAAAATAAATCCAGTGTAGCAGCTCAGCTCGCCTTGACTCACTGACTGACATCCCTCCCCGCTCTCTGTCTCCTCAGTGAACAAGCACAAGCCCTGGATTGAGACGTCCTACCACGGCGTGATCACCGAGAACGCGGACACCGTCCTACTGGACCCTCCCCTGGTGGCCCTGGACAAGGATGCCCCCATTCCCTACGCAGGTAAAAGCCAGAGGCCTTTGTGTTTCCATACCTTGCAGTCTGGGGTCTTGGCTTGACACCGCTGTGTAGTCTTTGCTCCGTAAAGCAGACAACATGGGCTGTTTTGATCGGGTTTCTTCCTGTGAGGGTTGGACAGAGGGGCCAGTTGATGCGTGTCCAAGCGTTTGTCCTCTGTACAAAATCCTCCGGTTTGGCAGAGCCAGGCAGTCTGGTGCCCCGCTCCATCTGACCAGCTTACAGGTCGTCTCGCGTCCTTGCTGACAAAGTTGGATGACGGCCCTCTGTTTGTTTTCTTTGCTGTCGGGGACCGGGAAGCTTTGTGGGGCCATCTCTATCTGAGGACACAGCTCTGTCGATGGAGGGGAAAAAAAAAAGTGGCAGCGAGTTGACAGAAGGGCGAGACGGAGAGGCGGGGTGCCAGCAGCCGAGCGGGCAGACGGAGGGCCACCCATCGCGCGCCCTCCAGACTTCTGGAAAGTGCTCTCTGTTTGTCCCACATGTCTGCACAGACATTCGGAGAGCAGCGCTGAAGCTTTTCATAACCCATAGATAAACTTTGTGTGGATCCTCCACGCAGCCTCTTGCGCTTCTACTTATACCCAGTTGAGCAAGAAGTACAGGTGGGTGACAGACATTCTGTAATTAGCCAAAGTGATTTTTATTCAAATGCCTTTCAGCCATATGAGGAGGATTTATGCAGGTTGCATTTACACCTCATTAATTAGATTGACTGGAATTAATCCTTTCCCTGACAGCCGTGAAACACTGATGCTTATTTGCTGACTTGCGTTAAACAGGCCATTATGCCGTGTGTCTTCTTCGGCACGTCTGCAGTGCCAGTGCAGGAATTTCTCAGCCTCAGATGATGCCAAAAAAAAAAAAAAACAGGCTGTGTTGTGCAGTTTAAGGATTAAAAAGCAGTGAGAGCCTCAAGGAAGAATAATAGAAGGAAACCCAAAGGCGTGTAAGAGTGCAGTGTTTCAGGAGGCATGTGCAGTCGCGGAGAGCGGTGCTTAGTTCCCTGCAATAGATGGATATTGATACTGAATCACAAAGGGAGCCTTTGCTTGAATTATCGTTATGTTTATATAAAAGAAGCCACGGGTTTTGAAAAGATGCATCCAGCTGTTTTCATGATGGATGCATGCAGGTGTTACATGGCCGTGTATTAAACCCAGTCGGGGTCTTTGATTAGGTGAATGCATTAGGCATGCAGCTGTCTGCCTGTGCCGCTGGAGAGCCCCATCTGGGGGAAAGCGTTGCTGCACAGGAGTCATACTATTTGGGTATGAACTAGCACCACATACCTAGTGCTAAACCTGTGTTTCACGGGCGAGGCATGTGATGGGTGGGCCGAATGATGGGAGAATCCAGGGGTGGGTGGAGCAAAGGGTGGGCCAGTATTTCATGGGTGGAGCTAATGCTGGGCGGAGCTCTGGGGCTAACATCCCTCCAAAATGTTCTCCAAACTCTAGTGCCCCCTGTCCATTCGCACTCTGTTCAGTTGTCCACCCTGTCCTTCACATCTCCTGATACAAAGATCTGCTCTCCTTTACAGCCAACTGCTCACATCAAATAGCCACAGGTACAGCATGACATCTGGAAAAAAAAATAAATTAAATTTCATGTAATACAATATTCATAATATTGAACTAAATCCAACAATTTGACATTCTGTATTTAAGCTATCTCAGCTCTGAACTATTTGATCTAAAATGATCTGTATATTAATAACACAACAGACACCTGGTCTGGCTGCTAATTTTGCTAAATTGGCCTAATATCTGGTGTTGATTGAAGGAGCTATTTTTGTGTTTTTATGCCAGGTATATCCAATTAGGGGAAGTATCAAAATCTGGTCCTCTGTTATGAATCATATGAAACGGTGCGGAAGATAACTGTAACTGAGGCTTTTCCAAAAGCCCAGTCACTGGGTTGCCCAGCATGTGCTTTCATGAGAGGGAAACATCGAGCTTTAAAGCCGCATTTTCCTTTGCGGTCAAATTTCTTTCTGCCGGAATCCCATCCAGGGCACCCCGCCTGCCCTTCTTCCGCAGTCCTAACTGGACGAGTGATTACGGGAAAAGGACAGACGACGCGGTGTTTCTCTCAGTGCTTTCCAAAAGCGGCAGTTCCTCTACGTCGCCGGCGACTGTCGAGATGAAGCAAATGAGTTTCCTTTACACCCCGCTTCTCAATCAGCTCTCGGATCCCCCGGCTGCACCCCTAGAAGCTTTGTCCTCGGTCTCGCGGTTGTCCCCCAGTGCCCCATTAATTGCTGTGAGAACCAAGGTGGGAAACGCAGAGCGCCGGCTACGGCTGGCTTTGATGGGAAACAACAATGGGCCCGAAATCTTTCGCCATTAGCCGCAGCGCCGCGGTTTGGCGGCGGGTAGTTCCTTCAGCGGAGCGCTCTTAGTCAAGTGGCTCCCGGGGCGTCCATTTGACAATTTATCTTGAGTGCAATCGCGCCGTCACTTCGCCGTGACCTTCACGGAAACTGTCACACTTTGGTTTTCTCATGCCTGCTTTCACAAAGCAGCAAAAAGTCACTTTTTTTTAAAAAAATTCTTTTAAGATCAGATGATGGGGCGACATTAAAAATGCAGAAGAAAGCCCCATTCCGCAGAAAACGGCACCGCTCAAACTCATTCGTAAGGGTACAATCCGGAAGCCGCGCTCGGCATGAACCCGTGCCGCAGTGTTTATCTCCGCTCCTCCCGGTCACGGCGACTTCAACCGCTTTAAATGTTTGCACTTTTTCGCTGCTTTGTTTGGTTGGAAGATTAAAAGCGGTGGGGGGGTGAGGACTTGAAAGCGTCGCTAGATTAATTCTAGATTGAATCTTAAACCACATTTGCGAGGACTTGTGAAATGGCACATAGCCGCCGGGCTTATTGATTGGCCCTCGGCTTCCGGCCCCGCTGCACCGCTCACCGCGGGGAATCTTAATTTGATGCAACCTGCAACATTGCTCAACTCATTGCTAATTTATTTATTTCTGGATTGTCGATTTTCTTTTTCTTTTCCCCGCCCCTCCCAGCTGCCTTATACTAACTGTGCAAGAAAGTGGCAGCCGTTCTTTTTTTTTTAACGCCACTGAATGGCTGCATTTTACGATGGGCAAAGACACCAAACTTCTCAGGTGGACATATTTTCTTTTTCTTTAGATCAGAGCCCATTTTTCATCAATAATTAAGGATTTGTAAGTAAGGTGTATGGGAAGACCCTGGGAACAGGGCAGGGGACCACCCCCCTTGAGCAGTGGAGTTACAGGGTAAGTTCTTTTCAGTTATTTATGGTTTTAAGCCTTATTTTTTAGTGTTTTAAAGGTTCTGTCATGCAGTCTTTATATTAGTTGATCTTATTGATTTTTATTGTTTTATTTAAGATTTTATTATTGGCATGACAGTTTTTAGGATCTATTTATTGAAAAAAGATTTTAATGATCAGAAATGATGGATGGAGAAATTTTTACCCGTCGAGATGGACAGTCAGCGTGGAACCAGACACCTTCGGCGGGCTGGTGATCCATTCTGATCCGTGAAAAGAAAAAAATAATAATTAATTTTCTTCAAAAGGAAATCAAAACGACGCCTTCGTGAAAATAGCCGGGATTTTCCGTTAAAGATGAGATCATCCCGATATTTCCCGACGGCCCTTTCCTCCAATCTGTGCTTTAACTATTCTTCAAAAAGAGCGAAACAAACACAGTGCCGAGTGCTGACAGATATTTAAGGGCCGCTTTTTATACCTTGTCGAACACGTACCTTAATGAACACGTTTTGTAGTGTTTTGAGACAAAGACACGGTAGATCAAATGTAACCGTGTTGCGTAGGCTCCGGGAAGGTAGAGGTGCGTGTAAACAGTATGTTCTTCTGCGCGCGGTCTGACAGCACACGCTGACAGACTTGTTTTCATACTCGTGTTCTCTTGAAGCCCAAGCGAGATTCATAGTGACGCGTGTTTACATGGCGGAGTCATTCCAGGGCTGCCCGTGCATCGTGCCGACGGCTCCTTTTCATCTGATTTCGCTGCTAATACCCCCCCCCCCCCAACCCCCACGGCCTGCACCCGCCAGCTCGGTTTGTCTGGAGCCGTTATGTGTTAAACTTCACAAATGTGCCTATTTGTTCCGGGGGGAGTGTTTGAGCATCGTGAGCGCAGACACGCCTGTTGGCTTGATGCCCTTCTAACGAGTGTAACAAACGGTGTGTTTTTCCTCGCGGAATGAGTCCCGACACGGGTAAACGTCACGCTTACAGGTTTGTCTGTGTGAATAAGTAATAAGTAGAGTGCCAGAAAGAGCCATCTATTGAAGTCCAGGCGACGGGAGACATTTCCGATTATATCTGCCGTCACTGCGCAGTCTGCGAAGGAGCGCTCGGCGAGATAATGAATTATTTAATTTTTTTGTTTACTTAGCTTTAATTAACGACTGAAAAGAGCTGCGTGACAACAATGTAGAGGCAATGATTATGCTGAAATAATAAAAATATGTACAGATACAGGTAAGTGGAGCATAAAGACAAAAGACTGCTATATTTAGTAAGGGTGGTCATGGAGTGCCAAGTAGGGGATCGCATCTCTCCTATTCATTAGAATTATGACGCAGGACAGATGCTAAGTTTTGTAGAGGAAGACGGTTAGACGCTTAAGCCGAACTTGAGCTTCTGGTGCGGACTATAACAGTAACGCACGTTTTATTGGCAGAAACGCTCCATATATTCATGAAAAAGAAAACTTGGATTGTCATTCAAGAGGTTGAAAAAGACCAAGCAAATGTTCAGATTCATGTAAAAACAGCATAATGGCAAAAGGTCACAACAATTAATTACGGTTCAATGGCTAGGGTAAGAAATCTGAAAAAATGACACGCTGATACCCTTGGAAAAAGCAATTTCTTAAACCTCTCTCTGAACTTCACGCCGCCAATTAGGACTCTTCATATCCGACGACGCGGCTATCAGCTGGGTCCTCATATACGCAATTCAAGTCCGAGCCCTTGAAAAAGAAGTGGAAGTTGAATCCCGGCAAAGTTTGCCGTCCAAGTTTTGGCAGGGGTGACGCTGCGCTACTTTCCTCTGGCCGGTTTTCAGCCGCGAAACAATCCTAATGTCATTACGAGGCTCGGCGGCCGGCGGCAAACGCTCGGGCCAGAGCTCCCTGGTGAACACTCACATGATTACTCCTCTTAATGGGCCAGGAAGCATCCCGCTTCGCTGCGCTTTCCGACGGCAATGTAATTTCACCCTTGTAATCCACGGAATCAATATGGCACAGGTCAGGCGAAGGCATTAGGGCGCCGTGCCATCGGCACCATTTCGAGAGGAATATTCCCTTTTATGTTTTACGGGGGATGGAAACTGTCCCATTTTCTGGCGCTCTGAGCAGCAGAGGCTCTGGGAGGGACATCGCTCTCTTGGGATCCTTGGCCAAAGCCTGGCATTCTGGGAAAACGGCAGCTGACTGATGGCCAGGTCTTGCTGCTTCTAACCCAAGGTTGCTCAGGTCACCCGTAACAATAGCGTCTGTCTTTGGACTCCCCGGACACGCTCATGTCTCACTGCTCCTCATGGGTTAGACTGGCGGCCATCCCTCAGAAGGCTTTCCAGTCTCCCTGCTCTTCAGTTCTCTGTTATCCATCATTAGCGTGGTGGAGCGGTGCCGGCTGATCATTTTTAGTTGCGCCCCTTTCACCAACCACTGTAATCATTGTCAAGGCAGTAATTCAGCACCCCTCAACACCCCTCTAAGTCCGACATCTCATTATTCATGGCCACCTTTAGAAGATGGTTAACCAGTGAAGCCGCCCATTGAACCACACTCCAGACGCAGCGTTTCCTTGAGCGTTCGTTTCCTTGCTCTCCACAGGCATAGCGGTGCGGTACGTAAACCCACCGCGCCGGATGATGCATTGCTCAAGCACAGCCTGCACAATGTGTAACATTTAGATTTCTGTAGCCCGCATCCTGGGATTGATCGCGCTGCGAGCCGTTCGGCATCGCTCTCGCCTGATCCCAAGCTGCATGCACTTGGCATTTATATCTCCTCTATGAGTTACTGCGGGTTAGGCCTTCTGCCAGGCAGATAAATAAGAATAAAACACACAGCGGAGAAATCGGCGAGCTCACGACGCACTGGGGATACTGACAAGCCACTTAAGATGCTGGCCCTTGATACTGGCTTTTTTTTCTGCTCCTCCCGGCGGTGCGGTTGCGGTGGCCACTTGTGCCGGGGTGTGTGACTTGCGGGGAGGTGCTTTGTCACGAGTGCTGGCACGGCATCTCCTGGGCTCTGCTTCCCCACAGCCGACGGGACAGTGCTGCCACGGCGTGGAGGAGTGATACCGGCCTCTCCCTCACTCACTTATGCCCAAGAATCTCAATCCCTGTCTGGTGCCTCCGTGTGGGTCAGCTGTGAAAACGAGCCCCGAAAACAGATGGGTGACATGAGGGTCAACACAGGGTAATACCTGTAGACCCCGCCCCAGGTTCCACCACTGCCTCACTCAAGAAATGTGGCCCGGGATCACCCGCGAAGCTGTGGTGAATGGCACTATGAAATGACCTCATGACCCTAATTAGGTCTGGACCCAGGAAATTCTCATAGGTGTATGGCAAGACCCCCGAGGGAGGCATGGTATCGGAATGGCGTAGGACCATAGGAAAGATCAGTAGTGTAGTTGCTGGAGCTGTTGCTTTGCTATTGAAGGTCCCAGGTTCAAATCCCCCTTCGTATTGTAGTACCCTTGATCAAGGTATTTACCCAGGACCACACCCACACCCACACCCACACACACTTTCAGAACCGCTTGTCCCATACAGGGTTGCGGGGAACCGGAGCCAACCTGGTAACACAGGGCGTAAGACTGGAGGGGGAGGGGACACACCCAGGATGGGACGCCAGTCCGTCGCAAGGCACTCCAAGCAGGACTTGAACCCCAGACATACCGGAGAGCAGGACCGTGGTCCAACCCACTGCGGCACCGCACCCCCCTACCCAGGACTACTACAGGAAAAATTACCCAGTTGTGTAAATGGGGACATAATTGTAAGCAGCTTAATGTAATTTGCTTTAGATAAATAAGAGTGGCTTCTTATTGTTGAGGCAGAGTAAATCATGGTTTGGCTTTTGATGTTCCCTTGAACTCCCAAAATTCTGCATAAACCTTGCTGTTTTAAAAAAGTCAAAATTTAAGCATTTAATGCCACACATTTAATGTTTATACTGCTGTATCTGGACACAGAGGTTCAGCTCCCCCCTCCCCCCTTCTTCCCAATCCATTTAGATACTCATCACGATGAAGGTACTTTGAATTGATATATTCAAGATATTGATATTGTAAAAATTACCCAGCTGTATGAATGGATAAATCAGTGTAAGTCACTTTGGGGAAAAACATCAGCAAAACATAAATGTGGTAATCTTACCACGCTAATCATGCTTCCAATATTGCACAATATTCAGTGTACAAGCCAGCAGATATTACTTTCCATCCTCTTCATACTTTGTGGCAGCACTTAATGAAATGTTTTCTGAAGTTGTTTATTCTTTGTGTTAGTTACTAATAAATGCAGCCATAGCTGCAACTTGAGTCAGGCCTACTTAGTAATCATTTACCACGCTTTTCGGTGGGTGCAATTTGTATTTCTGCTAATTGGATCTTCTTTCTAATCATCCAACTGTTTTTATCAGCGATCAGCAATATGCTCGGAGGCTTTAGGAGCTCATTACTATTGGGAAACGGAACATGCTGGAATCCCGGCGGGTCAAGGCATGTTTACTTGGCCCTTCGGTGATTGTACGGCGCAGACAGCTGCCGGGATGTGGGTTTAACAGGGAAATTACTCCCGTTTAAACACAGCATCTACCGGATCTGGAATCCTTTGAAGGATCGATTGCATGTTGGAGACATCTTCGCGTCTCAAGAGCTCTGTTTCTCCATACTGTCTGCAAAGCTGATATTTGTATCTGTGTTCTCTACTCCTCTGCTACATACCCCACTGACCCTGCCTCCCAAAAAAGGGGGCAGTTGGTAGTGTAGCCGATAGAGTTGCTGCCTTTGGATCCAAAGGCCCATGGTTTGAATTCCCCCCCGCTGCTGTAATACCCTTAAACAAGGTACTTACCCTAAACTGTTCTAGTAAAAATTACCCAGATGGATAAATGTGAATGTCTTGTGTGGTGCAACAGTTCCTTACCAATTCTGCATTCTATAAAATATTTTTTTATGGTGTTTTTATAGTTGTGTACTTGCAAATCACTTGAAATATTTAGTCATTTTATTCAATAATTTGTGTTCCACTTTGCCAGTTTTTTCCCTGATTTTTTTTTTTTTTTCCCAATAAAATCTGAAGCATAGTTTTGAGATACACTGTTATACACAAGGAAGGGGGTGCAGTGGTGCAGTGGGTTGGACCACAGTCCTGTTCTCCGGTGGGTCTGGGGTTCGAGTCCCGCTTGGGGTGCCTTGCGACGGACTGGCGTCCCGTCCTGGGTGTGTCTCCTCCCCTTCCGGCCTTACGCCCTGTGTTACCGGGTTGGCTCCGGTTCCCCGTGACCCTATATGGGACAAGCGGTTCTGAAAATGTGTGTGTGTGTGTGTGTGTGTTATACACAAGGTTCATTTTTACTGTTTCAATTTGTGGTTAATGCTTTGATCAATAGTATGACATCATGGGTAGAGATTTGAACTTGGGACATTTAAGTTCAGGGCAGCGGCTCTAATCACAACACCACCTCCTCAGCTGGGTGCTGAACAGAGCACAGCCCGGCACCGGGGAAAATGATGAAAAGAATAAATCAGCAAAAACATAAACTGAACAGGAGCAAAAATAAAAAAAATTAACAAATGAAGTCGTCTACATTGTCTCTTGGCACAGCCGGACCGATATTGCTGCATTAAACCTTCTTAACGAACGCTTCCAAGACTTAGCGTCACTTGCGCTTCATTATTCTGTTATTTTTCCCTTATTGTTTCTGCTGCGGGTTTATCGTTTCCCGCGGCTGCCTGTAGTTTGTCACGTTGGCACGTACATGATTGCACCTTAGTTAGATGTATAAGCGGTGTATTCCAGCTGAGTTTTGCTGTCCCAAAACGGGGTATTAAAAGACAAATGTATGTACTTGGGTATAATGTATGTATTGTATCTGCTGGGCGTTATTGCACTCAGGATCCCCTGATTGTACTCACTGCTGAGAGATTACCCATCTCCAAAGAACATTTTTCTGTCGTCCTGCCATATTACTGAGAAAAGGGGCGCTCTCTGTGGAGCTAGTGGGTTAACTTGGGTTCGGGATGCCAGAAGGAAACGAATATAGTTTATAGCTCATAGTTTTTATTTATCTTCCCCTGTTCTTGAGACACTCTATGAACTCCCCAGGCACTCTGTAAATAACCCATGTTGATTAATTGGCCCTTGCAGTCAGTTTGATTGAAATGCAGTCCTAATTAACATATTATCATTTATAATCTCTCTGTATTTACGCAGCGTACTTTCATTTATATGCTGAAGTTATGTATTATAAAATGTGATTTATCCCTTCGAAGCTGTAGGGAAAAATTGCTCTTGTAAATCATGCTGCTGCGGCCCATAAACGGAGTGAAAGATTCACATCTGGCCGTCTGGGAAGCGATGGCATGTGACACGTGGCCTTCCTGACGGGCTGTTCTCCGACGGCCTACCGTCACTTTTTAGTGTGGGCGTGGGACTCGC
The DNA here is from genome assembly GCF_900964775.1 of Scleropages formosus. NCBI lineage: Eukaryota > Metazoa > Chordata > Actinopteri > Osteoglossiformes > Osteoglossidae > Scleropages > Scleropages formosus. The sequence continues at coordinate 27,067,727 of NC_041815.1, read as the reverse complement.
TGACCCGTCTCGCTCGGGTCCGAAGCCCATCCTCGCGTCGTTCATCCGTGACGAGCTGGAAGAATGGCGAGAAGGGTGGGGATCCGAGCGCTGCGAGCGGCTGGGCGTTCACCAGGCAGCGGTCACGCTTTTCTCGTACCTCCTTCTGATTGTAAAGCTCAAGGAAGTCAAAGAATAAAATGAGTCACCGCTGTCCTGCGGGGGGGGCAGTAATCGCGTGGGGCTGGATCGCTGCCCCCGCTTCGAGCCCCACAGCCTCTCAAAGTGTGTCCACCGGTCCCAGCTGAGAGGAGGGTAAAAGCACATCTTTTACAACATTAGGCCTGCAGAGCAGATAGCGAACGAAGGGAAGTGCTCATGAAGTCAATTCTTGTCTCTTCGGCACAATAACTGACAATTTGGACACTAAGGGATCAGATTGCCGCAAGTGGACCCTGTGGTTCCGGCGCTCTGTGCGTCATCAGGAGTACGACATCTCATCACTTGACTGGAGCCTTTCACCTGGATGGAGGCAGTGTGTTAGAACATAGTACATCCAGAGAGGTAAAAACTGTTTTCTGATTTTATAGTGACCCATTCTCTTTTATGGATTATTATTATTATTATTACTATTATAATTATAATTATTATTATTAGTAGTAGTAAATTCTTGATTATTCCAACTTTTGGTTGTTTAACATTCTGACATTCCCGGCATACCACATGACATCACCTACTTCAAGGCGCGCACATTCGGTCTGGTACAAAACCAGTTGATGGGAATGACGAGATAACGACTGGATAATGAGATTGACCGCTTAGGAATAAAGGAGGGCTAAAAGTGCATAGGGATTTAGGCTTTTATCCTGCACACAACATTTCCGTATTATTGAACTTTTTCAGTTAACCAACCTGGTGTCTGTCCTGTTTAGTTTGGATATTCAAAGCTTTATAATATCAATGTTAAACACCTACCATGCATTATTTTACATTTACATTTATTCATTTAGCAGACGCTTTTGTCCAAAGCGACGTACATCTCAGCAAAGGTACAATTTATGCATTACGTTAAGAGAAGGAGACATAGCTGCAGACATGAAAGTCTCAAGCAAACCTAGTTCATTGCCTACCATTTGCAGCACCGGGGTTCATCATTCAAGTAGGTGCATAAGACACAGGATAGACAAATCCCAATACCTTCCTACCAATTTTTTTTTAAAATATTATGAGATACACAAATGAGCAAGTAATTTTATTATTAATATAATAAAATCTATTACTATTACTTGCATCCTGCTGACACCTATGCTCAAAACGAATTACAGCGCTGGATACTCTTCCCTAAACAACTTAAGTATTTACCCCTTCACACTACACTCATCCAGGTTTGAATTCCCCATCCTGCTGTGGTACCTTGAGCAGGTTAGCCCAGTTACCCAGCTGTATTAATGGGTAAAACTCTGTAAATACCTTAACATTCCAAATGTTAAATGCCAACACGAAGAGGAAATTAAGAATGACCAATTCACCCGAGACACGTGTTGGGACTGCAGGAGAATGTCCACTCAAACTAGGGGAGGACATTCAGACTGAGCGAGATTTGAACCTACATCCAAACTCAAAGCCCAGGAGAAGGAAGGTACCAGTGCTACCTGTCCTACATAACAGCAAAGGGACAATAGAGCTATTTTGATGCCCTGCTGCTTCTGCTCACATGTGATAACATGACATCTTGAGTTTCCCACCTTCATGCTCGAGGTGTCATCGACGCCTGTATTGGGATGCCACGTTTGGCCGTGGGCGAGGCCAGAGTCTGGGTAGGGAACCGTGATGGGGAGAAGAGTGCCCACAGAGCGTGTAAGAGATAGGCCGACATGATTCAAAGACGAGAAGAAGAACGAAGATTGGCTGAAAAAGGGCAGTACGCAGATAAACGAAAAGCAGGTGGGGATTTTCAGACCTGGTGAGTGTTATCAGGGCAGCGATAAGCGCAGCCTCCTAGATAAATGTTGTCTGAATGATTCAGACTTTTAGCTTTCCATTCGGTTTAACACTTTTTTTTTTGAAGATTGTGCCCTTCCAACGTGAACGAGCTCAGGATCCAAGCGAGATCTTCGTCATTTTGAAGTCGTATTTTGCCGTGAAATGAATGATCCTGCGGCAAAAAGTCATTTGAAGTTGAGAACAACTAAGAGTGCAGTGCAGCTGCTGATTCCTCCCGTGGTCAATTTACTATGCAGCAAAAGGACGTTTAAAGCTTCGGTAAAACAGAAAGTAATTGAAAACTTTAGATTCTTCGGATCAGTGACAAACAGCAAGTGATGTAGTGTTCAAGAGAAGATGAGCGCTTGGCAGAGATGCAGAGAAAGATCTAGAAAAGGTCCTCAAATGTGCCCATGTGTCCACAAGAAGGATGATCACAATTTCTCAGTCAACGGTATCAAAATCAATGGCATTATCTAACAGTGGATGGATTTAAAAAATTGTACTTTGAAGAAAGACCGGAAAAACAAGGAATTACAGTTGACCTTTGAACAACGCAGGGGTTAAGGGCGCCGGCCCCCTGCGCAGTCGAAAATCCGGATATAACTTTTGACTTCCCAGAAACTTAACTACCAATAGCCTACTGTTGAGCGGAAGCCTTACCGATAACATAAATAGTTGATTAACACATTTTGTATGTTATGTGTATTATATACTGTATTCTAGCAAAGTAAGCTAGAGAAAAGAAAATGTTAAGAAAATCATAAGCAAGAGAAAATACATTTACAGTACTGTCTTTATTGATTTTGTAAGTTTACGTCATTTGTTTACAAGATGAATCGTCTGTCTGTTAGTAGCTACATCAATATTGTCATATGATACAAAACACTGTAGATGTTATACGTATTACATGTAAATTCTATGGTAGTAAATGATAAAATAGACTGGTATTTACATATATTTATGCATTTGTGACATACCTAACTTTTTCTTCAGTTTTTTGATATTTCGAGGCTACGTGGTTCGTCTGCAAATTTTTTTCAAATTGTCATAAATCTCCAAAAAAATTTTGCGAGATATTTCTTGAAAAACTGTACAGTGTTGGCGGAGATGTTTAAGGACAGCATGGATGGTCAGGAAAAGAAACAGATGGATGTTGGATCAAATCATTTAGATTACATTTAGATTAATTTATTTAGCAGACACTTTTCTCTAAAGTGACTTCGAATGAACTCTGTCATGTTATCAGCCCACAACCCCTTATTCACCGGGGTGACTTACACTGCTAGATATACTACTTACACTGGGACACTCATCCATCAAATCAAACTAGAACTGTCATTGGAGGCATAAATTGTGGAGTTAAGTTCATGGTACTTTAGAAATGGCACCAGAACGTTGAATACTCTTGAAAAGACAGTGATACTTGGAAAAGTTCGAGGCAAAAGAGAAAGTGGACAACCAGTGACCAGAAGGATAGACTCAGCCACAGTAACGATGGACGTACCCTGTTCAACACTGAAGACGCAAGTGAAGGACAGAACTTTCTGGATGTGCACTATCGATGTGGTCAACAAGAGTCTACATGGAGTCAACAGCACAAAAAGCAGCAAAACCACAGACACAGAAAACAACTCCTTGGTTCAAGTCTTATTTTCCTTCGTTCTTCTCGGTAGAAAGAAGGTTGATGAAAAGCTGCGTTACTTTCTAAGCAACCATCCATCTGGAAGTCACTCTGCAGGCTTTAAATATGGGAAAATGTCAATGAAATTAACTTATCTGATGCCACCATCGATGAATGGTACGTACACAGTATGTTAATCCAGCATTGACGTGATTAAATATTAAAATGGGGAGGAAAAAAGTTGGAATTACATTGGAGATGCCTTAAAGACCTTTTGTGCCTTTGAAAATAATTTAATGAGTTGAAAAAGATATGAAAGGCTAGAGGGGTATTTTTAATAAGCTAACAGATTTTAAACAGGTATCGCTGTGTCTATATTTCTTCAGAACCTGGGAGTTCAAAGCGGTTGCTCTAAAAAGCAATTTGGAAAGGAGCAGATTAAATTAATTCGCCGAGAGAGGGGGTAGCAAGCAATATTTCTGGTTGTTTCTTCTCGCCTGCTGTTTTCGACCTCTTCTGTTTGCAGGCGCCATCTCTGCAGGGCGCAAATCTGTGTGAGTTAGTGCGACATCCCGACCCCGCTAGTCTTCTTCTGCTCTCTCGGTCTTCGACGATCGATCACGGCCTCCTTTAAAAAGTTGAGTAAAAGTAATGTTCTAAGAATGCAGCACACCTATGGTAATTTTGTGGACCGTCTTCTGTTTTCCCAATATCGTTCGCAACCTGAACATCATTGTGCCTGGATGGAAACTTGAACCCAACCCAGGAAGAGCTTTACAGCTTCTCTCCTGAATCATTCGGTGAAATCATTATGTTTAATGCAGGGGGTAGTTATATGGAGGTCCAATTACCATTTAAATTACCATTATGTTTTAATTACCATTATCATTAAAACTGCCGTTTTAATTGTATTGATAATTTAATTAATTTAATGGAAATGGAATTTAATTAATTCAATGATAATGTCATTTAATTACCAGTTTAATTACTATTGCCATTAAAACTGCCAATTTAATTGTACTGGTAATATAATGGAAATGGAATTTAATTAATTTAATGATGATGGAATTTAATTATCATCTTAATTACCATTACCATTAAAATGTGTGCACAGACACACAATTGCACCTAAAATCCCCAGAACACCAAAATACAAACATTGGAATCAACAAACAGGTCACACCAACACCTTTATTATATATTTATGACAGAAATCACTGTACAGTAGCCCTTTATTAACCTTTTGGGGACAACAGCTGCTGTAGTGGTTAGCCTCATTACCTTGGACTCAAAGACCTGGGTTTGAATCCTGGCTCCTGTTGTAGTATGCTTGTCTAAGCAGTTTACCCTGAATTTATAGTGTAAAAATTACCCAGTTATATAAATCGGTTAAATCAATGTAAGATGGATGGGAGAAAAGTGTCTGATGAATAAAGTTTCCAAAGAGTGCAGTACATAATAGTGCCCAGCACATAAAGGTCTGAGTTGAGCTTATAAAGTTTGAACTGCTGGTTAAAGTGTCCAAGAAATCGGTACCGTTAAAAAAAAAAAAAAAAATCCCTCTTATATGGTGCCTAAAGGGTATCTATTTTCACATGCTATTATATCAAATTTTCCTTACACAAGACCCCATTTTTGGGATCACTATTTTTTCATTCATTGCACCAACTCATGTGAGAAATTTAAAGGTAACGGCAGGTAAGCACATGGGCTCAGACTACTGGTTCCCATTATTGCCCCTATGAATTAAAATGAGATCTTCTCCTGAACTTGGAGCACTCGAGAAAGCCGAGGGCGACGCGTAAAGCGCTCGTTCGCAGTCTCCCCAGGGCTTGATTATATAATTTCTCCTCCTTTTTGAGGCGCAAAGACAATTGGCAATATGAAAATGTCCTCTAATGCCTATGAAGTCGCGAGGAAGCGCGGCGTCACAGCCGAGCACGTGGACTCGTACCCGCGCGCGTTTAATTGTTCCTTTAGTTCCGTAATCATGTCGTTAACTGCAATCTGCTTCACTGGCAAATTGTGCCGATGAAGCAAATTGGCCTTTAAGTGAATTTTTCCGTGGCTCTAATTTCCGTCGCTGATGAGTCTGAGTTTTCGACATCCATGCTTTGTTTCGAACTTCGGTGGAAACTACGGGCGAGTGAAGTATTCTGTAAGGAATGTTCTTCGGAACAATAACTCGGCGCTTTCTTCTGGTATCAGCAAAACCGTTGTGTTTCGGGCGGCTTAGGCATGGGCGACCGGCTATCCAGGGTGAACCCTACTAGGCCTCGAACCCTTCAAGGAAAGACACGGGGTCAACATGATCCTGACTCGAACAAGCAGTTATTGGCAGTGACTGAGTGCTTGATTTCACTGCTATTGTGGCCTACTAGTAATAGTAGTAAACCATAGTAATTGAGGTCACACATAGTGGCACAGGACCACTCTAGTGCCTCACAGCTGTGTGTTTGAACATGGGCTCAAATAAAGTGTGTCTGTGCACACATTTTCATGGTACTGGTAATTAAGTGCCTGGGTGGTGTGAGAGAAGTTGGGTTCTATCCCCACTCAGTCTGTGTGGAGTTTGCATGTTCTCCCTGTGTCTGTGTGGGTTTCCTTTGGGTGCTCTGGTTTCCTCCCACAGTCCAAAGACATGCTGTTCAGGTTCCCCTGTAGTGTGTGAGTGACAGAGAGAGTGTGTGTGTTCCACTGATGTATGGATGGGTGACCCAGTGTAAGCAGTGTATCTAGCAGTGTAAATCACCATGGTGAATAAGGTGTGTGGGCTCATAACACTACATAGAGTTCATTGGAAGTCAGTTTGGACAAAAGCGTCTGCTAAATGAAGGAATGTAAATGCAAACCTCCATCTGTATAGTTTCCACATCCTCTGGCTTCCTCTTGTGTTGTGTGTTTTAATGCCCTTGTACAGATGAGATCTGAACCAGACTCCTTCAAGCCCAAATTTAGCAGCTCTAACCACTATGCCACCTACTGTCCTGCAGTCCAATCATGTGTTTCAGGTGGATTACACACACACACACACACACACACACTTTCTGAACTGCTTGTCCCATATGGGGTTGCGTGGAGCCAGAGCCTAACCCGGCAACTCAGGGAGCAAGGCTGGAGGGGACACACCCAGCACGGGACGCCAGTCCATCGCAAGGCACCCGAAGCGGGACTTGAACCCCAGACCCGCCGGAGAGCAGGACCTGGTCCAACCCCCTGCGCCGCCGCAGCACCCTCCCTCAGGTGCATTAGTGACTCTAAATTGCTTTTTGTGTGTGTGAGAGCGAATGAGTGTGTGTGATTGCTCTGTGATGGGCTAGTGTTCTGTCCAGGGTGTACCCTGCCTCACACCCTATGCTTCCAGGGTAGACTCTGCACCAGCGTAACCCTGCACTGGTCAAGTGGTTATTAATAATGGATGGATGTGCAGAGCGGTAGCAGTAGTTAATCCAGCACCGAGGAGTTCACCCGTATAGAAACAAAGGCCCCGGAACGGCGTCGCGCTACTTTAACGGTATTCCTCAGAACGGAGGTCTAACGAAAGAATTACAATGAGCGGAAAGTGCTGCGACATCAGTACCGCCGTGTGAAGCTGCATCCGGGAAGACATTGTTCTTCCTCACCCCTGGGAGCCCCGAGACTTTTTGCTGCTTGTTAGCTTGTCTGGCTGTTGCCTTTGCTTTGTCAGCGTTTGGCCCCCGGTGCACACTCTTACAGTGAACCTTATTTAGCGCTATTATGGTAATTCGATTTTAAAAAAAAAAAAAAAAAAAAAAAAGAGAGAGGGCTTTTCTTGTTCTAACTTCTTCATTTAAACAATCTGGCTGCGAAAGGCTGCCAGCGTAATTAATAGATGTGTTTAGGAAACATTAGGGACAAACAATGGGGCGTTCTTCATGCAGGAAACTTTAATTAAAAATTGCCAATGACAGATCGGTGCTTTTAGTTCTATTAAGTTAGTGTGGAGCGGACAGACCGTCTCTGCGGAGGGGTTCGCGGTGGAGCGGTGCGGGGGTTCGACTGGGCAGTACGGTAACGTGCGCCTGTGTGAAAGGAGCCAGGTGAGACGTGAGGTAAAACGATGACACCTGCAAGTCATTACCACACAAAGAGCGGGTGTTCTCTGTTGACCCGGAGTTTGTAGCGTCACTCCCACCCAGAGTCTCGAGTGTCTGGAACTGAAGACTGGATTTTTAGTGCTTGGCTTGCAGTGATAAAAATAATAATAATTTGTGCTGTGCTGAAATGACCTTCCCCTCTCACTCAGAACTGCTGAATCTTGTCAAAGGGGTCTGAAAACTCACTTCACCCATCATCTCTTAAGCTCATGTAAGGTGTAAATGTTCATGCTCTATAACTTTATGATCATACCCAGATAACTCTTTACGCAGCTACTCCTGTAATGCAAGGTAAATGTTAATATACCGTATATTTCAAAAACAATCCAAAAAAAATTATTATTAGGAGGGTGATCAGGAATCGTAGATATTTGGATAAAGTTTCATGCGACTACTCGTGTGATGAAAATTGGTCAATATGGTGAAAAGTAACTAACTGTACTTAAGAATCACATGTCTGCATCTATGTGTCTTTCTCCTAATGTAATGAACACATTGTATTTTCTGTGAGATGTACGTCGCTTTGGAGAAAAGTGACTACTTAATGAGTAAATGTAATGTGATGATGATGATGATGATGATAATAATAATAATAATAATAATAATAAGAAGAATTCTGAAAAATCTGTGGCTCAAGAAGATATACATCAGAAATTATACCACCATCAGAGAACAGTAGACAACATAACGTACGCATAATGAGATTTTCTACTTGCTGGGGGTGGGTGGTGTGGTTAGTGCTGTCAACTCAGAATTAATGTAACCAGATTTGAATCCCATCTCCTGTAGTATCCTTGATTAGGGAACCTACTTTCAACTGACAGGGTGAAAATTACTCTGTTGTATACATGGATAATTTATAGTAACAGTGGACAAGCCTCACGTTCTAAGGTACTTTGGAGAAGGGTGTCAGATAAGTGAACAAATGAAATTCAAACTGAAGAAGGTTCAAATTTTATTGGGGGGGAGACATGATTTCCTTGAAATACTTGCTTAATGTGCATCCACTTAATATCAGTAACAGCTTGTCCAGTGCGAGGTTGTCGTGGTAACTGGGGGAAGCAGATGCTGTGGTTGAGCTTATGCCTTACACTCCATGGTCCCGAGGGTTTGAACCCCACCCTTTGCTGCTGTGCCATTGGTTCGGGTTCTTACACTAAACTGATAGAGTAAAAATTACCTGTATAAATGGGTAAATAGATGTCAGTCTCTTCGAAGGGATACTTTAGGTAATTTGGAAATATACACGTACCCTCACGTATTGACATGAACTTTGGGTAATGACCGAAAGAATAAGACTGGGGATGCAAGCGGCTGAAATGGGTTTTCTCCGCAGGCTGTTGGGACTCGCTCTCTGTGGCAGGGTGAGGAGTTCGGCCGTCTGGGAGGAATTCGGAGTAGAGCCGCGACTCCTCCGCATTGAGAAGAGTCAGTTGAGGTGGTTCGGGCAAGGATGCCCCCTGGGCGCCTCCCTTTGGAGGTATAACGGGCACGGCCAACTGGGACGAGACCCCGAGGTCGGCCCAGGACCCGCTGGAGAGATTATTTCTCCCAGTTGGCCTGGGAGCACCTGGGGATCCTCTGGGTTGAGCTGGAGGAAGTTGCAAGGGACAGGGATGTCTGGGCTGCTCTGCTCTCCCTATTGCCATTGGGATCCTATGAGGACAAGCGCGGCAAGAGGATGGATGGATGGATGGATGGATGGATGGACGGATGGACAGAAGGAGGGAAATGTACATTCCATGGTTGCCTCCATTCATCTAAAATCTCGCTGTCTGGTATCACTATGTGTCCGAGTGGCACGACAGTAGAAACCTGGTCCCCGTGTTTGGTGTATAGTTGGAAACCCGGTGTATCACGTCTCGTTTCCATTTTTTTTGTTTATTTTTATTTCTTGTACCCTCAGCCACCCGCCCTCAATGTAGGGGGTGGACTAGAAGGAGACGCTTCAACTCCAGTTGCCCTTTTTAGCAAATCCCTGCTCTATGACAGCGACGGAGAGATCAGAAAAAGGGAGAAGCACTTGCTTTTAAGTTCAGCGCATCACATAATATTAGGACTGCGGAGAGCCGCTCGGCTGAATCGGAAATGGAGCGACTCCGCCGGCGTGAACAGGCCGCGCTCGGCGCCCCGTCGCCACAAAGAGCCACTTGCGCGACTTAAACAACCCTCTATTCCATTCACCGCCGCCTTTGATTCGCATGCATCCTTCCCGTGTACACTTAGCGCCTTTTAAAGGGAAAAGAAAGAGGCACGCGAGAGGAGCACGAACACGGAACGCGCCCCCCCCCGCCCACCCGCCCGCCCGGGAAGCCATTTTGTACTGCGGTGTTAACCTCTGCGTTCAAAGCTGCTCGAGCGAACCGCGCTCTGTGTTCTGGGGAGTCTTATCTAACCCGCCTTTCACTCCGGCACATTCCCTCCACCCGTTTGATCCAATTACGCCTTTGTCGTCTATACTCTTCACACTTGCTTTGTTACAGCGCCGTGAAGTATTGAGGTGAAATAAAATGTAAAAATTCTTACAATGGAGCATTTTCAGGTCTTCATCCAAAATCTAATATTAGATAAAGGGCATCTGAGTGAACAAATCACACCTGCTTTTCTTCCTTTTCTCACCAGCACTGTGTGGAAGAAGTATTTGCCCCTGTATTCTTAATTTACATTTATTTATTCAGCAGTTGCTTTGGAGAAAACCATCTCCCAATGAACTCTATGTAGCGTTATCAGCCCACACACCTTATTCACCGCGGTGACTTACACTACTAGATACACTGCTTACAACAGGTCACTCATCCACACATCAGTGGAACACACACACTCTCTCTGTCACTCACACACTATGGGTGAACCTGAACAGTATGTCTTTGGAGTGTGGGAGGAAACCAGAGCACCCCGTCAAAACCCACTCACACACAGGGAGAACATGCAAACTCCACACAGACTGACCAGGGACTGAACCCATGTCCTCTCGCACCACTTAGGTGCTGTGAGACAGCAGCGCTACTCGCTGTGTCACCGTACCCACTTAATAACATGTATCACCTTTAGCTGCAACGACTGCAAACCACATTCTTCCTGCAATTCAATATCAGTCTTTAACATCACTGTCCGCTTTTCGTACTGTTTTCACGGCACCGTAATCCTGCTGTAAAATGCACCATTATGCTACGATACAGCCTCTTAAATATAACACCAGTAAAATGATAGCAGCATTAAAGTAATTAATAGAGGAGGCTGGAGGGGAACGATGTTTGTACATCCAGTGCAACCCCTGAAGGGCAGCCATTGTACCACTTACTATAATACCATTAAGAGGATGTATTACTCTGCTATGATGCACATATTAATTGGAGTGGCAACACAAAGGGCATCCAAGATGTCACGATAATATTAGAGTACCTTGTTGGAGGGCGTCTGGAGTTTTATTTATATAGATGGCACTTTTCTCCAAAGCGGCTTAAGGTGATAAGCTACTTACACTGATTTACCCTTTCATGAAGCCAAGTCAGCAGCTGTAACCACTTCGCCGCCTGCTGCTAAGCATTTACAGAGCACAGACAGGCTCTTAGTCAAGTTCCTGCCACCATCGTTCAACTCGCCATTAAAATACGAGGCATTCATGCCAAACAAAACCCGGTGTAATGTTTCTCGGTGTTCTGACTGGTACGGAGAGGCGGGATTTGAACCGAGGCCCTTTGAAGCACTGCATCACTTTTAGCGCCAAAATAGTAATAAGCGGGTGCTGTAATAATAGTAATAATATAAGCACATATCACATGCTTATATCACAATACTTATTCACAGTTCCCACTTATTACCATTTTGGGGCCACATATACATGATATGTATGATATTTAATTTATTTATTGTGCAATATGTATGATAAACTAGTTTTACTGATTCCAGATTCTTCATTTTGGCATTGCAGTGATTTTTAGGTGTAACTTTATAGGGCTGCAACTGTGTTTTTGTCCCATAAGACATAATGGTAGTCTGACGCCCGTCTGACAGTCACCCGTCCGACAATGAGCTCTTGCCGAATGTGGCGCGGTTTGTCCACGGACCGAATAGCCGAAGCGACTCCTGCCCACAAAGGTCAGGGAGATTTCGGGAGGGGATGGTCTAAGGAAGGAGGGAGGCGGGGAAGGAGGTGTTTGTCGATCGTGGAGGACACCACCCCTCCGGAGACCGGCTGGCAGGACAGCAGGACACCATTCGGGACATCCTCTTCCACGAATAGAGCTGGAGAACGAGGGCCCACGCGGCTGTTAACTCCTTTCAGCCACTGGGGAAGGAGTCCCTTGCCGAACTCCCTCTGCCGACCCGATGGAAGCGTCTGGAAGGAGAGTGACAACGTACGCACACACGCTTCGGCACATCCACACCAACACGCGCGTTCATCCGCACGCCCCCACGCGGAAGGGGGACGGCAGCGGGGGAAGTGTCCCCTCTCCCCACCCCTTACCTCATTTACCGAACGGAAATCTGGCTCCATCCTCGAAATGCAGCGTCAGCTGAAAGGCACTTATTAACATTCCCTCGGTGCCACATGTGCGAGCGCAACGCGAGGCAGCCGTTTATTAGAGAAGCGAATCACGCGGCCAGGTGTTTATTCTCAGGGATCTGTCATTAAGCAGAGTCTCGCTCACGTGCCCACATCACTTATCTCTCCGCGGTCCTCGGCAGCACCACGTCTCCTCGGAGGGATCCCGTCTCTATTTAGACTCTCATTGTTCGGTAATTTGCAGTGAGAAGGCGATCATATTATCTTTTGGAATTAAATGATGACCATCGATTTTCCTCCCGGTGATACTTATTCGGGACCCGAGGACGGGTCGACGCTCTTAGTTAAAGGCGTCGCATCACACAAAAGCACTTTATTAATATGTGACGGAGCAGCGCCGTTTCTCCCACGGCCTGCAGTGCGTGGCCTCCCCTGAAATACTCTGGTATTCTCAAATAAGGGTCTGATTTTCGGTGCGAGGCATTGGAAGAGATGCTCATTTTCGGTTGTCTCCAGAGGGACGAATACCGTTTGGGAGGAAGAAACGGGCCCGGTCTACAGCGGTCCCCTCTTATCCGCGGTTTCGCTTACCCCAGTTTCGGTTACCAGCGGGCAATCGTGGTCCGAAAATATTGAATGGAAAATTCTAGAAACCAACCATTCGTAAGTTTTCAATTGCGCGCCGTTCTGAGTAGCGAGATGAAATCTCGCGCCGTCCCGCCCGGGACACGAACCATCCCTTTGTATGCTACCCACCCCAATCACTTAGTAGCGTCTTGGTGACTAGATTAATTGTCGCAGTATCGTAGTGCTTGTGTTTGCTTGTGTCCAACTAACCGTCTTTTTTTAAAAAAAAAAATCTTTATTTAAAAATCAATAGTTTTGAGGACCTGGGCATTGTTCCTTAGTTTTCTTTCTTCTTCTTCTGTATAGGAAAAAACATAGTATATATAGGGTTCGGTGCTCTCCGCGGTTTCAGGCGTCTACCGGGGGTCTTGGAACATATCTCCTGCGGATAAGGAGGGGCTACTGTACTGTACTTCGTAAATGTGAGCAGGAGTTTCTTAAAAAGGGAGCATATCTGGAGGGGGACTGGGGTCAGGGGGCATCGCGGTTAGGGCTGCGATCAAAAGGCACGGGTTCGAGTCTCACCTCCTGCCATAGTACCCTCAGTTGCAGTGGTTACCGGGAATTGACAGTCAAAAATTTTCCCTGCTGGATAAATGGGTACATTTTGTAAATATGTAAATATACAATGTGAACATTGCAAGTTGCCTTGGAGACAAGCATCAGCAAAATAAATAATCGCGAATGCTTTCCAGGAAAATAGCAGTTTGCCCTCTACTCTGTCTGTTCTTACAGATGTGATTTGGGCGAGATGCATCTGGCTGCCTCTGAGCCCCGTGAGCTGCGGCGCGTGAAATCTGCGCGGCGTTTGAGAAATGAACGCGCGCGGTGCTCAGACGGGGGCCGCCGTGCGGTCGGTGGCGGTCGTCGCGAGAGAAGGTCTGTTTTGGTTAATGCCTTTAATGGCGGACGAGCGTAATGTTTACCAGCCCCAACTGTGCGGGACAGTGCTGGAAAGAGTGGACGAGATCGACTTTTGACCTCTGGGTAAACTCCTCCACGAAAGCCCATCTCCTCCTCCCATCATTAATACCCGACCCCAATCGCCAAACCGAGGAGCGGGCTTCCAAAACCCGAGACAATCTGGCGTCCCGAAGGACCGCTCCCACCCCGGGACCACCCAAGTTTATTGGGCGACGCCGCAGAACATTCCGGAACGTTTCATTACATTTTCCCAGAATGTCACCCACGGATTAAGCCTCGGAGCCTGATCTCAGCGGGCCTTTAATCCTATAAAACAAGACTCGCTTCAGCAGCGCGGGCGCACTTTCCTTTCGGCCCAGGTGCGGTGATTAATGGCGAGTTACTCTGGCAGCACGAGGAGCTTTGAAAGCCTCCTGCCTACAAATAATATATAAATTCGGCGTGTGATCGGAGCGGCGCCTCCGCTTTGTTTCCAGGTGCTCTCGGCGACGAAATGAAGCGCCGGGAAGCGTTTGCGAGCGCGCTCCAGAAATCAGGAGCATGACAGGCGTGAACGGGGAGGGGACGGCGCAGCGCGGGAGCGGCGTTTGAAGCCCGGTTCTGAAGTCGTCTTCAAGCATGTTGAGTGTTGCCAAATGATATTTAAGTGCGGAGACTGAATCCGATCTCCGGCTCCCCATCTCCCTTTGACCGTTTCGGCGGGGTGTGCGAGTCCGGCTCGGCCGCAACGTCCTTGACAGTCCAATTAGAGACATTTGCATATCTTTCGGGCTGAATTAACGTTGTCCACGAAGGCGGAAAATGGGGGGTGGAGGAACATTGCAGGAGAGCTGTCAGTTTGCCTGTCAAACCGAGCCCCCCGAGGCCCCTCCTGTGGTGGGGGCAGCTGTGGCTCCATGGCAACCAGAGGTGCGCTGCAGCCAAGTGGACCAAAAGGGCCACCTGCATCCCCATCGCCGCCACCTTGTTGCCCAGCGACAGGCGTGAGGGAGGAGGCAGTACCACATATCTGACAGGTAACACTTACTCTGAATAGTCCCAACACTCTTCTGGTGTTGTGTAGGGGTGCCTGGCTAATTAGTGCCCCCACTGTGATTCCATGGTGCCAGAAATACATTTACATCTATTATCTGACCATTTCCTCCAACACAACTTACAGTAGTTATTTACACTGATTTACCCATCTATACAGCTAAGTTTTATTTATTTATTTTTTTTAAATATTAATGCTTGATAGGGGGTGCAGCAAGTTTGGTCTGTCCCTGCTTGGTTTGGGGTTCAAGTCCCACAGTGGGGTGCCTTGCAACAGGCTGGCGTCCCATTATGGGTGCATCCCCTCCCCTTCCAGTCTTGTTGGATGAGGCTCTAGCTCACCGTAACCCCACGTGGGATAAGCGGTTTCAGTCAGTGTGTGCAATTCTTGATCAAGGGTGTTACAGGAAGGGATGGTGTTTGAACCCATGTTCTTTGAGCGCAAGGGAGGAGTTCTAACCACTAAACCACCTACTGCCTTGGGCTGCAAATGATGTCTGGTCTCATTTGTCAGATAAATTTACAACAGCCCCCTCCCCCGCTGCTCTGTTCCTTAATTAAAGGATTAAGTCGAGATCTCCAGCACCACCATCTTTAATTACTCCAGTTGCTAATTGTTTGCCAATGAATGTGAGGTCATACCTTGCAGAATCAAAATAGAATGCATAAAAATTTACTATGGTATAAAGCATAGGCTTTTACTGGTCTCGCCTCCTGTCGATCAGACCTATTAGAGGAGAACGTTGTGAAAACGCAAAGTCGTTGTCGATATTTAACACCATGCTGCTGCACAAGGCAAATGGATCGCGTCCTGGCTGCTTGATGGAACTGGACCAGCAGAACAGCAAAGCAGCCATTGAAAATCATTGCTTTCTTTAAACCTTCCGGTTCCTGAATCAATAATGTACATTTTTTCCAATTATTAGCTTTTATATATCACTGTCAAGAAGGCAAGAGCTAGAAGGGCAGCTGGTAGCATAATGGTTGGAGTGGCTGTCTTTTCTCCTCAAGGTTGCAGGTTTGAATCCCTCCAGCTGTAGTACCCTTGAGTGAGGTACTTTAGCCTGAATTGTTTTAGTTAAGGCACCCAGCTCTATAAATGGATAACTAATTGTAAGAAAAGCATCAGCGACATGAATAACTAAGCCAGAGAAAAAATATGAGTGGAAGGAACAGCGATATAAAATAATTTCTCTTATAGAGGTTCAGCAGCAGCCCAAGGGAGCCTCAGCTGTCGTGACATCAGAGCACCTTTAGTGGGCGATGTGCTGCCGCTCTGAGGCCGGGAGGCAGTTTTCCGGTGTTTTCCACGGGTGCGGTTGCGTAATGCCCCGTCACGCTACTCCTGACAGCAGGGCTACCGTCAGGCTCTCGGGTTCGAGGAGGGCTGCCTGCGAGTGACAGACTGACACATATTAGCGAATGAGTACAAACGCGGCCTGACGGGAGCGTTCTCCCTGAAGAGGCGCGTCTGTCCATCACGCGGCGCCCCCTGCCCCTCATGAGAATAATTTAAAGTGATGGTAATTTAAAGGCCCGTCCAGAGCTTAGTTCCGGGCCTCTAATCAGAGATGCTGGTTTATAACTGGTTCTATTGACACGGCGCCTATGGAATCAACCTCTCCAGTTTTCATTTGTTTTAACCAAGACTAATGATCAATCATTGATCACTTAAGGCAAGACGGGTGACTGAAGGCAAGGCATGACTAATGGATCTCAGATTTTGCCCATCCGAAAGAAGTCGCCCTTTTTTGCCTGTCCCTCATTGACTTTTTTAACGAATTCCGTTCCCTTTTCGTGCCTCGTGGGCTTTCCTTTCAACACAGGGGGGGAAGTCGGGAAGCCGCCCGTCCCACGGTCCGACAGCAGGGATCAAGTTCCCACGAGCCACCCGTCGCCAAATAAAACGAGTGTTTTGAGAGGGAGACGCCCCCCCCGCATAAGTCACATCACAGGCGCACGTTGGGTTTGAGCGAGGACCGGCCGATCTCGTGGGGCCCCCGCGGTCCTTTACTGAGTCTCGGGCCTGTCATCTGTCTGCTTCCCCATCTCCTCTCGCGTCCTGACAGGTGGAACAAAGAGCATTGCAAGCACTCATGGGTAATTTTTCACGCTGGTCCTCGTGTTCAGTCAGAGAGCATTAGAAAACCAAGACGAAAAAAGGGGAGGAAAAAACGGACTCGGGCATTTATCATTTGATGTTCGATAAGTTAAAGAGTGGATAAGTCACAAGGGAGTAAATGATGTGAAAGGAAATATAAAAGATTATCTTGGGCATCTTGTGTCTGGTACATAACACTTAATATTAAAGTCACATGAACTCTGGCGCTTTGGCGGTATTTGACAGGACGCGGTGTGATCCATCATGGAATGAGTGGTCGACGCTGAGATGCATGCGCCGCAGGATCCACTTTTCATCACAAAAAAAGGACCGAGGACTGTGAACAAACCGAAGCCACTGACTGCGCTGCTCCACTGCCTGCTCCGTGGTACACAGTGAATCCCCCGGCGCTTCGCGTTATGAACAACCCAGTTACTAATTCCTGAAGAAACAAACCTTCTCCAGTTTGCTTTTAGCTGTATTTTATTAAAGATCCATTTTCTAAAATTTCCTCTTTTTTAAAACAGTGATAACGTGACGTGTATTTACACAACCAGCAGATAGATGGCAGTAAAGAGCACTCAAGCAAGGTAAGATTGTGGAACCACCTTAATTAATTTAAATGCACATGTATTCATTTAGCAGACGCTTTTCTCCAAAGCGACGTACATCTCATAGAAAATACGTTGTGTTCATTAAATTAGGAGAAAGAGACACTTAGATGCAGACGTGTGATTCTTAAGTGCAGTTAGTTTGTTTCTTTCCACCGTATGAACCAACTTTCATCACACGAGTAGCTGTGTAAAGGTTTATCTGAATATGCATGATTCCAAATCACCTTCCAAGTAATATATATATCTATATATTTGAGATACACATAAACATTTACAGAAGTAGCTCTGTAATGGACCCATTTCGCCCAAGATCTCTCCAGCTCATGTACGGTATAAATGTTCATGCACTGTAACTTCATGAACATCACCAGATAAAGCCTTTTATCAGCCACTACTCCGGCATTGTATTTGCTTGCTTGTGTATCTTAATATTATTAAAAAAAAAAAAAAAAAATTATTTGTCTATGCTGTGTTTTATGCACCTACTTGAACGATGAACCTCGGTGCAGCAAGTGGTAGGTAACAAATTAGGTTTACTTGAGACCTTCATGTCTGCAACTGTGTCTGCTTCCCTTAATGTAATGCATAAATTGTACTTTTGCTGAGATGTACGTCGCTTCGGACAAAAGCGTCTGCTAAATGAATAAATGTAAATGTAAAGGGTTATCCGGGACTGATCATAAAGTTATGGTGCATGAACATTTACACCTTACGTGAACTTAAGAGATGATGGGCGAAGTGAGTCTGGAAGAGGTGAGTTTTCAGACCCTCTTTAAATGCGGCCCGAGATTCAGCAGTTCTGAGTGAGAGGGGGATGTCGTTCCACCGCAACGGAGTCAGAACCGAGAACCTCCGTGCTTTGCCTTTCGTGCGCAGCACCACCAAGTGGGCAGAAGTAGATGAGCGTAGTGGTCTGGTTGGGGTGTGGCGGATGATCAGGTCCTGTAGATATCTGGGAGCAGTTCTACTGATGCGCTTGTAGACCATTCAACTCCGTTCCTCAGTGTTTACAGATCATGGCTGGTGTTGCTGCATTTGAGTGATCAAAAAAGGATGAACACTGCATATGTTTACCGGAAGAATTAGTCAGACATCAGCGCAAGAGTTTGTGGCAACAATCTATTTATATTTTGGGATTTTAGTTCATATAAAACAAAGTTTATAAACATATTAAACTTCCTTACAAAGATTTATTTTTAGTTTTACACACACACACACACATTTTCAGAACTGCTTGTCCCATACGGGGTCACGTGGAACCGGAGCCTACCCGGTAACACAGGGCGTAAGGCCAGAGGGGAAAGGGACACACCCAGGACGGGACGCCAGTCCGTCGCAAGGCACCCCAAGCGGGACTCGAACCCCAGACCCACCGGAGAGCAGGACTGTGGTCCAACCCACTGCGCCACCGCACCCCCTTTTAGTTTTACCTATATCCTAAATTTTTAGAGATCCTGAGAGATGTCTGTATTATTCAGGTGTTACTTATTGCGACTCAGTAGTAAAAGTGAAAATGGAGTTATGATTAAAAACACGTAATGAACGGGTTTATGGTAGCAGATGCTTATAAGCCGAGGAGCCACTTTACTAAGAAAATTCATCACTTTTCCAGCAGTTCACAGCACTCAGGGATGTAATCGTCTTTAGTGTTGTCCTCAGAACTGACACGACTGAAAGCCATTTCAGTAGAGCCTGATCACCTGTGCGTGCCTGCGTGCGTGGTTGTGTGCGTGTGTGTGTGTAACTCCGTGATTACTTATATGCACTAATTAAATGGAAAAGTTCAATATTTGCATCAGACGATTCTGCTTTTAATCAGTTTTTTTTTTTGTTTTTAAAAAGAGTTATCATTTTCAACCCACTTAAGTTATTTTAGACAACTGATAAGAACATTATGTCTTTTTTCGACGTTGTTCAAACTTCTACAAAGATTGTCTTGTTTTCCTTTTGTTAAATCTCAATGGAAAAACGTTTGCGATGAGTGTGTCGGTCAATCTCTGCAGTCAGTTATTGCGATTATTAATATTCAGTGAAGGCGGGGATGTCATGCATATCCTCACAGTCTTGAATACCTTCCTGGCCCTGTAGAAGTAGAGTTTGGGGCTGTTTCCTTGCAACCTGTTGGTTATTGGTTCGAACTCCCCTCTTGCTGTCGAGCC
This sequence comes from Scleropages formosus, assembly GCF_900964775.1. Taxonomy (NCBI): domain Eukaryota; kingdom Metazoa; phylum Chordata; class Actinopteri; order Osteoglossiformes; family Osteoglossidae; genus Scleropages; species Scleropages formosus. Next base: position 27,048,059 of record NC_041815.1, on the reverse strand, counting down.
CTTGAACAAGGTACGCACTATGAATTGATACGGTAAGAATACCGTGCTGTATAAATGGGTAAATAGTGAAAAACTGATTATCAACTGCTTTAAGTCAAAAAAACAAAGGTGGCTCCTGGGAACGGAAGGACACCTGTTGTCCCACTTGTCGGAACAAGGACTCCCAGTAGCAATATTACCGTTAAACAAAACAATCAAGCCAGGCAATGCAACTGATCTCCCATTTCCTCCCTTTTTTATACCCTTTTATTGTGGTAATAAAGGAAATGCAAAGAACTATATGTACGCTTCATTTGTTGGCGCCATTATCATTATACATCCTTGTAGTTTCCCTTGCTGTTATTAATATCTTCCACAGTTCATTTGTGTTTTTCCCCCCATGAGCTCGCTCGCTCTGTCCCAGGTCTTAGAAATATCAATACAGTGGCAATCTGTCTTATTTTCCTTTTCCTCTGGAGGAATACAGTGCGTCCTTTAATTATAACTACAGGGCTCCTTGGCGTGGGCTCAGCACCGTTCCCCACGCTGTTATTAAGGAGACTCATTATTGAGAAAGAGCAATATTCATTACTTCCAAAATGAGGCGTTAATATGATGCAACATAAAAGGCACTTAATGAGGTTTTTTTTTTTTTTTTTTTGGCTTTTAATTTCAAATTTAAAAATGCATGTTACAAATGATCACACATTTAATGGTGATGGGAAAACCAGGAACTGTAGACCATAGAAGAAAAGAAATCCTTGAGAATGACAACATTAAGCAGATTTTTTAATTTTGTGGATGATCAACACCATTCAACTTGGAATAAATTCTGCACTCGGCTCGGGTATTATAATTAAAATCCAGCTGTCTTCTGTGCTTTTAAAGAGGGTTTAAGCGAAATGAGTGGAGTTTTCATACTGAGCGGTGAACCTTCCATTGGCAGTTTTACCCTACAATTTCAATTGCATGTAAGCACAGAGGAATGTTTAAATGACGCCGAGCTATAATTTCACAAGGTAATCCGTTACAAGGTGAAAAGACAGTACATGAGCATGTTTTATAAATCAAATGTGGTAAATGCTGTTTTTCCATGTGATTTTCTTTAGCTATGACAGTTGGAGGGCCTGAAGTATCAATGGGTGGAATCACAGGAGTTATATCAGAAACAAAACTCAAAATTCATCAAATCAGAAGCTCAGCTCAAAAGTCTCACTTTAAAAAGAGTATTGATTGAGGAAGAGTAGCCACGCCCACTGCCCATTTCCCTATAATGAACCTTTACTGTGTGCGCAGTGGGTTGGACCGCAGTCCTGCTCTCCAGTGGGTCTGGGGTTCGAGTCCCGCTTGGGGTGCCTTGTGACGGACTGGCGTCCCGTCCTGGGTGTGTCCCCTCCCCCTCTGGCCTTACGCCCTGTGTTGCCGGGTAGGCTCCGGTTCCCCGTGACCCCGTTCTGAAAATGTGTGTGTGTGTGTGTGTGTGTGTGCGCCCATTGATCCTCAATTTGGGGGCGTGGCCTATGTATCTGTAGGTGGAATTATAGCATTTATATTCTTTTCCACTCTGTTCGGTTTAGAGAGAGAAATGGTATAATTAAGATGTCTAGGTACTTAGGCAGACGTACATATTGATAAATAACTATTTTAATAAGTCAGTTGGCAACAGTGGAGAGGAAAACAAAAATCTCCCGGCTGTGAAAGAAGGGGAGAAAAATAAACCTCTGGGGCTCCAAGTAAAAGTGGGAATCCATTCTTCTGTTGTTCTTTTCAAAAATATCAAAAACCCATCTCCAAAGTCCCTTCCTAAAATGAGTATGAATGAAGGAAGGGCACCCACACCCAGTAGCCATTGGTCCCTGGGATGGGAGCATGGCCTTGGCCATCACCCACCATACTCTTACTATCAGACAGCAGAAAAATGTGGAAAATGTCTTTCAACAGCAATGTCGTCTCAAAGGATTGCTTTGCCTCCACCGCATGAATGATGTTTGCCTTTAACTCCCTTTCCAGCAGTTATTTTTCACAAAGGCTTTGTTATCCACCATTATGACGACAGGTAGAGTGTGGAAGGTAGGTTGTGATCGCGGCCATGAGTCTGTGATGGCTTGAGTGTCTATTTGCGTGTGTTTGAAAGCATTGATGTGCTGGTCATTCTTCCTGGGCAGGAAGCAGAAACTAAAGTAAAGCCCACTCTTCAGGCCTCGGGTGGATTATAAAACTGCATAAACAAGCTTAATACATTGGTGTTTAATGAGATACGGTGGAATGAGATTACTCGGCTCTGCTTTTGTCAGTCTGTTTAAATACATCCCGTTCGCCAACAAGATGTTTTGTCCCGATTTTCTCCAAGAACTCTGCTTTCTGTTCTGCAGGCCAGCAGAGACAGTAATTGTGACCGTAAAATGCGGCGGCTCGGGAGTAAACGAGCAGTCAGGTCTGAAGCACATTTGAATTCTGCGCGACTCGACTTCAAATCATGAAAGTTTCCAGCACTCCGACGGAAACTCCGTTAGGGTCACAAGTGAAGGACGGAAAGTTCTGGAAACGGTACGAATCGACCAGTCAAAACCTCCCGATCAAGTACGAACGCGATGCTTCCCGCTTTAATAAGCAGACGTGCGAGTTCCCTCACGAGTGATCAGTTGCGTGCATCTCCGAGTGACCCTGTTTCGCCTTTTCCGCGAGGTTAAAATTGTTATTCGGTCTGCCAATATCTCGCTTTCCATATGGCTGGAAGCATTTTCGAGCAATCACGGCATAACCGCTGCGACAAACGTGTTCCTCACCAATATGTATATGCTGTGCATCTTATTACACAGTTATTAAACTGGAAGTCAGGTCTGAGATTTATGTAAATAGGCCACCCGAGCACCAAAGTAATCCTATCCTAATCCCGAACCCAACTGCACATGATTGAAAATTGTTATGACGCTACATAGCTAGTTAGCATTAGCTTCCGTGCAAGGGCATGGAGAGGACTCAACTGGTACTCGACTTGGACGCTTCCACCTGCCTTTCCATAACGGCAGCCGTGTGTCGGTGGTGTGAAAGGAATGAACCCAGCGGAGGCTGCTTATTTTTGGGTATTGATTCCGTGTTCTTTTTAATACTCTTATCCCTTTGTACTTGCCCATCTGATCCACCCATATAATTGATACTGACATGTGACATGTTGTAGTATCTCAGTGGGCGCCGGTGGATTTCGGGACCCTTTCATCTCGAAGAACCTTTCATCGTAATGAGGGGCCCGGGCGGCCCTTTTGTGGCGTTTGTTCAAGGAAACGACCCTCAAGGAGCGGGCAAAGTAATGCTCTCCGGCTCTCCATTAGCCGTGGCAGGACGAACCCGCCGAGAGCTCGCCGCTCCTCGGCTGAGATGTTTCTGAAAGCCTCGCCGCAAATAGGGAATTGCTCTGCCCCTCGCCGTGTCACAGCATATGCTGAAGGGGTGCGGGGGGGGTGGGGGTCGCAGGTCCCACCCGCTGCGGTAAAATACGGAGCGCCTCCGCAAAAAGAGCCCGGAAGGTCGCGAAACACAATGGAGCCCGGGACGAAGGCGATGGATGGTAGACATCGGTCGCCACTCAGGCATGGCTCGGGGTGGGTGGGTCTGTCAAGAAGCAGGTGGGTTGAAATAGCTGCTGTGTGCTGAAAGTGCCCTTGTGCAGAAAAGCTGCTTTTAGGAGCCGCACGCAACGCTGTGCTTTGGAAAAGGAGGCTCCAGGAAATGCCAAGGACTGCGCTCTTCAGCAGATCACTTTGTTTTCCATCCTAGCAGGCTGGAGATGTGTGAATTTAAACAGAGACAGGAGTCGATGGACAAATGCCTCATGTTTATGCTTCCAAGTGTCGCCGGGGCGATCCATCCCAGTCTGCTTTCCCCACAGCTGAATGACAGCTCTGACTTGTATCTCACCATATTTGCATGGTTGCACTGATGTACCACAACTCCCTTTGCCTCTGTTTTCACATCATTTCACACCTAGAGCAGCTGGTTGGGTAGCCTTTCAATCAAAGAGCACTGGTTCAGAGTTACATTAATTCATTTAGCTGACACTTTTCTCCAAAGCAACTTACAGTGTTAAGGTTACAATTATTTACCCATTTATATAGCTGGGTAATTTTACTAGAGCAATTTAGGGTAACTACCTTGCTCAAGGGTACTACAGCCAGAGGTGGGGAATCAAACCTGTGGGCTTTGGATCCAAAGGCAGTAGCGCTATCCACAACCTTACTGGCTGTCCCTAACCATCCCCAACTCTGCTCTAGAAACCTTGATCAGAGTACTTACCCTGAATCAAAACAGTAAAAATTACCCAGCTGATCAAATGCCTGAATCGGGCAGCACGGAAGCACAGCACCTGGGTGGTGTGAGAGGACGTAGGTTTGATCCCCATTCAGTCTGTGTGGAGTTTGCGTGTTCTCCCTGTGTCTGTGTGGGTTTCTTCCGTGTGCTCTGGTTTCCTCCCACAGTCCAAAGACATGCTGTTCAGGTTCCCTATAATGTGTGAGTGACAGAGAGAGTGAGTGTGTGTTGCACTGATGTATGGATGAGTGACCCATTGTAAGTAGTGTGTCTAGCAGCGTAAGTCACCGCGGTGAATAAGGTGTGTGAGCTGATGACACTACATAGAGTTCGTTGGAAGTCGCTTTGGACAAAAGTGTCTGCAAAATAAATAGATGTAAATCAGTGTAAGTAGCTTAGCGCAGAAACCTCATGTTCTAAGTCGCTTTGAAGAAAAGTGTCGGATAAATTAACAAAGAATATTTCACTCCAGCATTCCCCTGCCCTTCTGCACTACCCACTTTGGGACAGCTGATCATTCAGAAGGTGAGGAATATCTTGTTGGTGCTCTCCTCTTAGTTCTTACGGTTCCTCTTTATAAGCCTACTGTTTGGAAGCTATTAATTATGTCCTATGATATTCAAAGCATTTGGCCACCATGGACCAGATGAAACTCGCCAAACTAGCACAGCCACAACAACAACAACAGACTCTTAATTGTATTTGTATCATTGTTCCCTCATGAGGCACAAACTCAAGAAGTTCCCTGTTGAATCCTCTGGTGCTAATCTGAGGACACTTTTGTGTTTGTTTTCTTTGTCTTTTCTGTTTGGTTTGATCGTCCTCTTATGAAGTAAATCTGCGTAAATTAGCTGAGCTCAACTGGCAGATTCAGCTCATGATGCTCGCTTTTGTCTGATACATATCCCTAATGGGGTCCGTGCCCAACCTGTAGGAAAAATATGTAAATAATGCTCAATGTGCTGGGTGTTAGAGGAAGTCCAGGGGTTCGAGGGTGGCAACAGAGTTAGATTTTGACAGTGATAGTGACAAAACTAAAAGGAGAAGTAGGACACTGAAGTAAAGAGGCCTTGGATGGGTCACGGCAAACATGCAGAATATAGCATCCATCAAGAATTTTCTAGAAAATCCGTATCTGACCACGTATTGTATTTCTACACCTTGGGTGAAATAGCAGTTCATCGCTGTACACGACAGTATTGAAAAAAGAAAACGCATGAAAATCCCGGACATATTGTGCCGAATGCCCCTGAATGTTATTAGATGTATGTTATTTCGAGAAAAGCAAAATGCATCTGCTGAATGCGTAAATGTAAGCACATTGATCTGATATCTATAGCTAAAAATCAATGTGCATAAACTATACACGCACCCCCATACATACATAAAAGTGTGTGTGGAAGGCAGCTAGTGGTTTTAAATATTTAACCACATACATCCCCACACAGAACCAAACTTGTAATAACAGAGACCAACTATAGTACAGTCATCAGGAACGCGAACTTAAAATGTCGACCACGTTTCTTGGACGTCTCTGCTGCTGTGTTTCTGTTCATAAGAGGCCCTTGACACTTGTAAACCTTTATCTTCCAGGTTGTCTGTGGTCATACAGTCTTTTCTACATTAAAGGCATCATCAGGTGCTGTAGTGGTTAGTGCCATCATCTTGTGGTTGAAGGTCCTTGGTTTCAATCCCCACTCTCCAGTAAACTCTTGATCGAGGTACTCACTCTGAACTGGAGTCAGAGGTCGCGGGTTTGAATCACGCCTCCAGCTGTAGCACCCTTGAGCAAGGTACTTACCCCAGATTGCTTCAGTAAAATTACCCAACTGTAAAAAAAAATTGTATGTGGCTTAACATTGTAAGTTGCTTTGCAGAAAAGAATCTGATAAAGGAATAAATATAAATGTAACTGATACAGTAAAAATTACCTAAGCTGTCTAAATCATTGTAAGGAGCGTACTGTAAAAACACTATTAGTTGCTGTATCTCATTAATGACAGCCGTAACACAGTGTTTAATGCTACAGAATTTGGATCCAAAGGTTGCAGGTTCGATTCCCACTTCTGGCTGTAGTACCCTTGCGCAAGATACTTACCCTGAATTGCTCCAGTAAAAATTACCCAGCTGTATAAATGGGTAGATAATTGTAACCTTAACATTGTAAGTTGCTTTGGAGAAAAGTGAATGAACGTAATGATTATTATTAATAATAAAGGTTTGTCTTGGACAAACTCATTGTTAACCTCAGTTCAACGTGGCCAATTATGACGTCCCATATCCAAGTTAAACTCAATTAAGACAGCTGGTTTCTCTCTGTTTCTATTATACTTGGGTTGTGTATTTTGGGTATAGAACATCTAGCAGTTAAACCTCAGATGGTTGAATCATGACAACATGAGCAGATGGTGTTTGAGTCTCTTGTAAATTCCAGCAAGGCTTCGGAGAAAAGTAAACTGAGGAAAAAACAGATTTTTCCGGAAAATCCGGCGCTCCACCTCCCTGAATTCCGCCGGACGAGTAACACTGGATTAAATGTGATTTTCTGTGTCACACTCACACACCCTTTAAATGAGACAGGAGATGGACCTGGGAGGAGGGAGGTGGATTAAAACCGATTGCCCTCTCGGGATCCTTTATAATCACACCGCGGTGGCATCCCTGTCGTCCCGACAGCCGCCGGGGCCGATCCCTTGTGCGGTGTTAGAACTTCTGTACCTACAAAGCAATAGCGCACACACTTTTTTTTTTAGTGGAAGAAACTTATAGCAGAATTTTGTGTGTTTCTAATGATGTTCAATTTAATTTCTGCTTTGAAACTTTAAGGGAAATTAAGCAAATGGTGAAATTTACGGCCATCTGCGGAAGGCTCTTTATAAATCTATTTAATTGCATTAGGTAGTTACAGGCGTTTGATGTATGTGACGTGCTCTTGAACTTATATATCATCCTTCAGCGTCATTCTTGATGAGGCAATAAATTGAAAATAATAATGATGGGAATAATAAGCGGAAGACATCCGTCAGAGTTCTGACAGCCTTCACATTTGAGGGTGAAATGACCGCCTGCGTGCCCACGATAGAGCCTGCATCGGTGGTTCGGATGCGCATCCTGGAGGCACAGCACCCCTCGCAAGTGTGTCTCCACCTGGGCGGCCTGGAAAACACCTGTTCTGGACAGAAGGGTGAAAGCAAAGCAGCCCACCAGCATCCCGGATCTCTGGGAATAGAGCTGACATCGCGATGTGGTTGGTGAATCGGCAGGTAAACGTACAGTTTGAGGCCCAAAGACACTGTATTGCAGCACATTTCGGGAAAGTCCATGTTGTGCAGTGTTGGTATGAAGGTGTGAAGTATGTACACTGTGGTCAGTCCATGTACTGCACCCCCGGGATTATCAGGTGCACCTGGGAATGAGACGAGTACCAGGTGCGGCCAAAGGTATATAAGTACACAACTGCACTGAGAAGCCACGGGAAGCTACATGTTGCTGCTGAAGAGCTGATGGTTTTCCAGGATGAAGAAAAATTCAATGTTTTTCCCGAACGATTCCTAGATAAATGTTCCTTGGTTTATTAAGCTGCCGTCTCTCCTCTGCTTTGTGCTACAGTAAAACTCTGTACGTCCTCCCTGCACCATCTCACGCTTGTCACTTCTGGACCGGACACATCTCAGTGTCCCAAGTCCCCCGCATTTTGGAGACTGTATTATTTACTATTTATTAATTTTAGATGATGCCTTTCTCCAAGGCGGCTTACAGTGTGATACTTGTACATTAAGCTTAAGAAAATGATTTATCCATTTATACGGACGTTAATTTTGACTTTGTCGGTTGAGAGATTACATTCATCAAGGCTACTACAGCAGGAGGTGGGGTTCAAATCCAGGTTCGGAAAGCAACTGCTCTAACCGCAGCGCCACCTGCTGCCCTGTATTAACATATGAACTTACATGCAATGTTAGAGAGCGCATCTGTAGTGCCGATGTGGTGAAGGATTGTGGGAAATCACCTGCTCTCATCTCATGCACATCTCGGTTTGGCTTGGAAGCCGAGCAGCGGTTTGTAATTACCTGTGTTTTCTTCCTCCCATAAATACCGAAGAGCAGACACAATACACACACGGCCACATTCACACACACACACACACACCCCTCCTCCCTCACCCTCGTCTGGCACGCTTGTCCCTGGCAGCCTCCTGGAGACAGCGGATGCTATTTTGGACACTCTCATCTCGCCGACTCCCAGCTTGAAGAGCACGCAGCCTTCTCCCGGAATGCCTTTGCATTATTGATGGGCAGGGAGCTGCGCTCCGAATGAGTGGCCGAGGCGGAGTGGCACTTCTCTCCTCTTCTCGTGCCCGAAACAACGCCTCGCGCCCTCGCCCTCGCCCTTCACGCCTCCCTGGGCCGAACGTGGACGGTCGGCCCCCGAAGTGTCAAAACATCCCATAATCCTTATTTTTTAGTATTTTTAACCATAAAAACTGGATGTTGGCAATCATCGAACGCTGTTGTGAAGAAAATTAATGAACCTTCTGAACAGATTGAAATAAAATAAGCAAAAGAACTGAATATCTGCTGTGGATTTCTTAACCTTCCAGCAAAAGTTGTTTTCTTTTTTTTTTCTTTTTTCTGTTTTAAATTTTCTTAATGGCTGATAAATGTCTCCTTCAAAGATGCAGGTTTCCTGCGCGGACAAAAAAGGAACAAAAACTGCAAGGCTTCTGCTGCCAAAATGTTCCCGTAGATAAAATAATAAATGTGTCTGGAAGGATTCATTAGAAAAAAGTGACTTTAAACAGAAAATACAGTTGTCCCTGAGCTGCAAATGAATGGAACCAATGCAAATAAAAGGAACCTTTTATTTTATTATGAAACAAGACAGAGCTCCTCTCAAATGTGATCATCGCAATAAAAATTTCATCCTCTTTTGCAGTTTACTAATTCAAAGTTATATGCCAATGACAGACCTATGAACACTTGATAATTTTCCATCATTCCTCAACAAAAATATTAAATAGACAGAAAAAATATAGAAAAATACATAAATAAAAAAAGTTTTAATTTAATGATCTTGCTAAAATTAGTCCGATTTAACTGAGTTCATCAGTTGCCTGGGAACACCTGCTTCACTTTGACAGTTCGTTCAGCCAGATGTGATGATGTATTATTAATTATTCCTATTCAGCTGTCGACGCGGGTGTGATCGCCGAGGGCGGCCGTGATTGGCTGGTTGCACTCGAACCCTGCTTGCTTCGGCACGTCAGTCTGAAGCGACGTGGTGACATTTAGCCAAAGTGCATGGCACTCGGGGGCGGGGGATTAACCCACATCCCCTCCCGGACCCGTGGAATAAATCTTCCGCGTCAAAGAGGAGCAGCATTAGGAATGTTTTACATCTTCTGGCTTTGAAGGAAAGATCCTGGGCGCCCAAAGTGAGGCATCCCGCGTGGGGATTACCCCTTCTACACCCGGCGCTCGGGCCTCCGCTGCCGTCCGTCTTGAGATCGGAACCCGCGACTCTCCGTCGTTCAACCGAAGGCTGGTTGTCTTGCTGGACAGCTGCGCCTCATGTCACGGCCCTCTGCAGCTCTCAGAGTCCCCTCCGCCGGAGATCAACGACACTCCTCTTCTCTGGTCAAGCCGACCTTTATGTAATAGAGACTGTTTTTTTCTTCCTGCTTCTGCACGCAGGGCTCTGGACAGCTGTTGTATTGACCTCCTCAGCGGAGCACCCGTCGCTCTGTGAGGGACGAAATGTGACGGGTTCTTATTCTTCGAGTCCCCCCGTTCGTTTACAAGCACATTTATTCAACAGAGTAAAGTATATCAACAACAGACGAAGAGCTATAAACACAGACACTGGATTGTGTGTCCGATACCACAATGTTGCAGGTGACATTCAGATATCAAGTACAGAAGCTCTCCAACTAACGATAGTGTTACGTTCCGATAAACCCATCGTAAGTGGAAGAAGAGCACAGTTCCTCACCTACCGAACATCACCGCCTGGCCTACCCTACCTTAACCGTACTCGGAACGCTGACCATAACCTACAGCTGGGCGAATTTAAGCAGGAGACACACATGGGCGTTCAGTAGACCTGATGGGATGTGAAAACACAAAATAAAAAACACTTTCGACACAGTGTCGGTCACTTACACTTGTTGGTGTGGTCGCTACGGAGACTACGAGCGCGGTTGAGCGGATGCTGCGGCTCACTGCCATCGCCCAGCATCGGGAGAGAGAATCGTACCGCATATCGCAAGCGCGGGAACAGATCAAAATTCGAAGCACGGATTCTACCAAATGCGCATCGCTATCGTACCATCGTAACTTTGAAAAATCCTAAGTCGAACTATTGTAAGTAGTGGAGCATCTGTACATAGATAATCACAGCAGACGTTGGACTCATTCATGGAGCTATCAGGAGATCAGGAGAGAAGTGACTGAAAGAGATGGGTTTGAGATCCTTCTGGAATGTTCAGGTGGATTCAGCAGCTCCCAGGGATAGAGGGAGTGCGTTTTGGGACAGCTGGTAACCTAGTGGTTAGTGCTGCTGCCTTTAAATCCAGAGGCAGCAGGTCTGAATCCCACCTCCAGCTGTAGAACCTCCAAGCAAGGTACTTATCTGAAATTACTCAAATAAATATTACCCAGCTGTATAAATGGCTGAATAATTATAATTCGATTTGGAGAAAAGCGTTAGGTAAATGAATCGAAGTTCCACTGCATCGGGACTTACTTATCAGACACTTTTCTCCAAAGCAACATCCAATGAACTCTATGTAGTGTTATCAGCCCACATACCTTATTCACCGCAGTGACTTACATTGCTAGATACACTACTTACACTGGGTCGCTCATCCATACATCAGTGGAACACACACACACACACTCTCTCTCTCTCTCTCTCACTCACACACTATGGGGGAACCTGAACAGCATGTCTTTGGACTGTGGGAGGAAACCCACACAAAGAGGGAGAACATGCAAACTCCACAGAGACTGAGCAGGTATCAAACCCATGTCCTCTCACACCACCCTGGTGCTGTGAGACAGAAGCACTACTCGCTGTGCCACCTTGCCAACTTCTGATTTTGAATTCCTCGTGGGTGGGACCACCAAGCAGCCACAGGTGGAGGAGCGTAGCACTTTGCAGGGATGTATGGCGAGTCGGACCTTGACCACCACAGTTGATAAAAGGTTTATTTTTCTTCGTGTTTGTTTGCATCATCTATAAATGTGCTCACAGATGTGACTCCAGATGTGAATCCAGGCTCTTAGAGCAACTGGCATTTGATCCCTGAAAGAAAGTTCACACCTCAACAGCCTCGACTCGCTTGCGTCGAGGTCGAACATCTGCCGCTCCGAGTGCCGGGAGCCGCGAGCTTTTTATCCACCTCGTTTCACAAATTATAAAGGCAGCCTTTGCATTTTTTCCCAGTTTATTAGGTCTGCTGGCGATGAGCAGCATTGTGTGGTTCGAGAGTGTCACCATGGTGACTGCAGAAAATGTGTGTCTGTTCAGCGCGGTGCTTAGCATGGGTTTGGGGGGGTGCAGCCGCAGTCCTCAGCCCTGATTCAGGGGTGAGGGTCAGAGGTCCGACAGAGGAGGCGTGGTCAGGGTGGAGGTGCTCGCGTGAAACAACACAAAAACACACACAGGAAGCTGCGGCAGCAATTCAGGGTCATTAGTTGCATCCTAACCCTTCAGGGGTACTACAGCAAGAGGGGGTGTTCAAATCCACAACCTTAAGCTCTAACCACTCTGCCCCCTACTGCCACCTCGTTCAGATTCATTTTATTCTCAGCCCAAACTGATGTCTTATTCATTAATGAGGGAGCAGCGAATCTGAATAAGTGTCGATGCATGTTTTTCTAACTGGAGCATCATTCATAGTTCTTTCTTCACTGACTTTTTGGAGTTTGCTTCTGAAGCCAAGAACGTTTTTCTCTAAAAAGGGGACAGCTCTCGGGTGAGCACTTTTATTTCCAAAATGTGAGGGACAATGCATACCGTATGGAGATTAATGATAAATAATAAATTTTAAATATATGTTTTGTAAATGCCCTCCCCCAAGCAGTAATATCGTTAATGTTTTATCGTAGGCTTTTCCCCCGCAAAGACTTTTGCATATATCTTCAACCTAAATGAGTCGTTCCGGATTTTTTAAGTATCAGTGGATCCCCTCCGTATCCCAGGGTGCCCTCGTGAGCCTAGATGTCTGGAAGGCACAGGAAACTGTCCTCTGGTGCTCTCTGTGAGAATTAATTTGCCCCACCACCCATCACCTGGTGTGTTGCAGATGAGCTACCACCCCCTGTTGGCAGCCAGAAACTTGCAGTCCATTCACAGGTCTGTAGGGGGCGCTTCTAGGCGGGGCTGACAATGGATGGATGGATAGCCAGAATGACTCAAGTTGATGTTTGCTCCTGTACATCAGGGCCAAAGCAATAGAAATATTGGGACTGCCAGGTGACAGAATAAATTTGAACCATAGCCCGAGTTTTCGGACTCCCGTTCAGATGCGATAGATTAGCTGTTTGCGTTTATTTTGGCTTTTTGCCGAAGTGGATTATAACATTGAACTACATACACTCAGCTGGATGATTTTTACTGCATCGATTCCACATAAGTAGCTGGATTAAGGGTAGTAGAGCAGGAGGTGGGATTCAACCTTAGGTCCTTTGTGTTGAAGGTAGCAACTCTAACCACTACACCACCTGCTGCCTCTACCAGTTGCTGATTTTAGAGAAAAACAGAGAAAAATTCTGGGGAAAATCGGGACGAGGATGCCAGGAGTTTTGCCAAGGTTTTACTTTTCCTTCAAAAATCCCAAGTCTACATCCATCAGGAGAAGTCTGGGTTCGAAAAAGGGAAAATGCAGTGTGCTGGGAGGCTGTTTTCAATGCGAAGCACAATAATATAAACAGAGCTCATCAAGCTTTTACAGACACTCAGATGGACACACAACACCCCGGTTTGTGCTCTTAGGGTTATTTCCACCAGTGCGGGAATCATAACCACCACACCGTTGCTTCCACGATGTGGTGGTTGAATAGATCGGTCAACGGGAGGGTGGACGTTCGAAATCTGTTTTCAGATGCATTTGCAGGAAACGTCCACTCAGCGCCGTTGGCTCAGCGGTGATCATGAACCCCTCTGTTCATGTTTGTCGAATGTATTCTCCTGGAGTGAAAAGCTGTGCCTTTAATCCACACCTGTCGGTATAGAGAAACAGGAGAATAATCCTGAAGGTTACACAGGCTTCCCCCTGCTTAACAGCCATAAGTCATTTATTGTTTGTTTGTTCGACATCAATAACCGATTGTCCAATCCAGGGTCACAGTTGTGAGCGTATACTGTAAATACAGGGTGTGATGCAGGGTACAATCTGGGTGGGATGCCACTACATTGCAGTGGGATCAAACACATCCTTACACACACCACAGGCAGTTTGGAGTCACAAGTTCACCTGAAACAGATGTCTTTGTAGTGGAGGAAACCCACGGAAACACGGGCAGAACATTTCAACTCCACACACACCGAAGCGGATTCGATCCCACGTCCAGATGGGCAGCCCAGGCGATGTAACGCCCGAGCAAAACCAGCACAGTATCACCCCTCACAGACATGGGCCGTCTCAACAAAATCTCTTCAGCCGTCACACCTGCGCTCCCGAGATTTGATCTCCCTCGTCATGGTGATAAAACCTAATGACAATAAATTATCATTTGTATTGCACATAACGCCTCCGCCGTTGCTAATAATGACAAATTCGGCAACGCCTTGTCTGTCAAGTGCGCGCGGCGGCTCCTCATCCGGCCTCGTGAATTATTCATCGCGAGCCTTCCGCGAGTCGATCCCCTGCAGGTCTTTGCGCTGGCCCTTCCTTGTTGTCTAATCATCTTTGTTTGGAAGACTCGATGTAAATGTTCATTCGCCGCCCGGTCCGGCGCTATAATGCCCGGATTCGGAAGCGTTGCTTAGCACGGAGCTGAGTGGCGCACTCTTGCAGCCACTTGCCCATTTAGTGCTATTGTGTCCCTCGGCCGTTATTACAAGGTATACAGTCACCCGGCGTAATTGCGGGGAATGAATCCGCTTTAATGGAATTACCGGGGAATAATGGCGGTATCAGTCTAAAGCTTTCTATTATAAATCCAGATGGGGAGAAGGACGGAGCTAATCAAAGGCCTATTGTGATTGTAATAAGTAAGGACAGAAGCCCAGGGACGGGTCAAGGTTCTCCATGTGGTGTAATCCGCCACCGCTTGAAGTCAATGACTGTGCAGGGGTTTGTTGGACAATTTAAGAGGACCCCGTTCAATCTTAAGGGGGTTGGAAGACGTCTATATATAAGGGAGTATATGTGCTGTGTAATCTGCTTTCTGTCTTTAAAACTGGCGGAATGTTCCGGATCTTCTCCCCGCCATATACCACCTGAACAGTGATTCTTAACTGTAGTTAAGGTCTAGCCAGATACAGCAGCACAGGCAGTGTACTTATCCCACATTATCTGGTCTCATTCAGTACTGAAAACAAACCGAATATCAAAGAACCAGATCATGAAATCATTATATTATTTCTTATGGGGATAAAATTGCAAATCATTCCAAGCCCATCCCAAGTTCACCCCTAATTCGTTTAATCACCCTAAATGATACTTAATATCATGAGGAAAAAACTGTGTAATCCATTCAAATAGAATAAATAGCAATTTGTAACATCATAATTTATCAAATAATTTTGAAAAAAAAACTATTTCATACAATAAGCTTGGCCTCATAGTGTGCGTGGACTGGCTTTGAGGACTATTAAAGCTATATTTCACTTTTAAATAAATGGATAATTAGAAAATGAAAGTGCAATGGTGCGAAACAGAGGATGCAAACACAAACATCTAAGTAGGGAAGTGAGATCACAGAGTGCCAGACTGCAGCCGAGAGCGTGGGTACACCGTTCCCACAATGCATTGGGCCTCACAGTCTCTCTCACAGAACCATTTGGCAGAATCTTCTAATTTTGTCTCAGTTTATTGCGTCACATTGAATCCTGTGGGCTGGACCCAGTGTCGCAGGCCAGATAATTGAAAATATGGAGCAATTACTGATAAGTGGTATTAATAGTTCTGGTCTGGAAAAGTAAAAAACCAGATATAAGGAGACAGAATAATTGTTCTATATAATGTGTTGTGTTGACATGGGGATGCATGGTGGCGCGGCAGGTTTGGTTGGGGCCTACTCTCTGGTGGGTCTGGGGTTCACGTCCTGCTTGGGGTGCC
Organism: Scleropages formosus; assembly: GCF_900964775.1. Classification (NCBI taxonomy): domain Eukaryota; kingdom Metazoa; phylum Chordata; class Actinopteri; order Osteoglossiformes; family Osteoglossidae; genus Scleropages; species Scleropages formosus. The sequence continues at coordinate 27,032,488 of NC_041815.1, read as the reverse complement.
TTGCGATGGACTGGCGTCCCACCTTGGGTACGTCCCTTCACGCTCTCCATTGTGGGGCTAGGCTCTGGCTTGCTGCGACCCCGCTTGAGATGAGTGACTTCAGACTGTGTGTGTGTATATAGATGTATATATGTAACATTTTGCATGTCAGAAGAGATACAGGGAAGCCCTCCAGGTCTTGAGACCTGCTGTTCGATGCTATGTTATTGAGGTGACCGTGTGATCAATGGCTGGTAACGTCAACAAACTTCATCTTCTGCAAGAAAAGTTCCAGAACTGTGCTGCTCTTTCACGGTCCCCAGCAGACTGTAGCTGCATCTCAGCTGTTTCAGACCAGTCCTCACCTGGTCCACATGCCATGATCTAGCGGGAAGAGGGAGTGGAGGAGGCACTCGGGCCAGAAGGTACGGGGTTACTGAACACGTAACCCCCCGCCGAGCTTCTCCACACCGTTCACTGCTATGGGGGTCAATAGAGCGGGGGGTCTGCAGAAATGCTTTCAAACAGGTCTGTGGAGTAACAGGGTCTCCTCCGGCAGTGAGATGACGGTTAGGGACCACATTATATCTGCCTTGGAGTGTACCGAGTCACGAGGGAAATAGACCTCCCAGTATCACGGCTCCAGCCCACTGTATTTAGGACCTGGTTTCGTTTCACTGTTACATTTTATGTTTATTCATTTAGGTGACGCTTTTCTCCAAAGCGGCTTACAGTGTTAAAATACTTACAGTTATTTACCATTCATTAATACAGCTGGAGCCATTCAGGGTAAGTTCCTTGGTCAAGAGTAGGATAGCAGCAGGTGGGATTCTGACAGCAGATCCTCATTCATTCATTCAACACTTTTCTCCAAAGCAAAGTAGCATACACACACACACACACACACACACACACACACACACACACACACTTTCTGAACCGCTTGTCCTATAGGGGGTTGCGGGGAACCGGAGCCTACCCGGCAACACGGGGCGTAAGGCTAGAGGGGGAGGGGACACACCCAGGACGGGACACCAGTCCGTCGCAAGGCACCCCAAGCAGGACTCGAACCCCAGACCCACTGGAGAGCAGGACCCGGTCCAACCCACTGCGCCACTGTGCCTCCCAACAGCAATACAGCATTTTATTAATAATAATAATAACAATAACAATGAAGAGGTCCTGACACTCGACGGGTCATTCACCCATTTATACAGGTGGGTAGTGTTTACTTGTCTGAACTCAGGGTAATTACCTTGCTCAAGGGTACTGTAGCAGGATGTAGGATTGAGACCCTGGTCCTTCAAACGCAAGGCAGCAACTCTAATAACTATGCTACCAGCTGCCTGTGATTTCTGTTCTATGTTTCAGTTTATTATTGGCAAATGGACTTATAAATAATAAATTGCTCTTTGTGACAAGTATTAAGTACTTCATGTTTCGGAATGAGGAAACATATTGATAACATTAATTATGAGTGGTTGATATTTATGGTGTTCCCATGTCTTTGATTCGGGGGGCTGTAGGGTTTGTCCCAGGAGGTTTAAGTGGAAGTTTACAGTAGGCCTATGCTCTTATATTTGTGTGTGTGTGTGTTCGCACAAGAGCTCCGCATTGACTCTGATTAGCAGTGTTCGGCCTAAGAGACGTTTTGTTGGCAGTCGGCCGTCGGTTGGCACCTGGCTGTCACTGCTGGTTCCCCGTCTGTTTTACCTGTCAGATGTGAGATCTCCTAATGAAGACACACCAGAGGAGGTGAGGGAGAGAGACACAGATAGAACGAAACAGCACGGCAAGGGCAGAGCGAAACACACACACACCCTTGATATGCAGACATATACACGTGCACACAGACGAATACTCTCACATAGTCACGATCACTAACGGTGAACTCCTCATGTTACAAACATTTGAGTTACAAGATATACATATTTTCCACTTTGTTGGCTTGTTTTTAAGTGGATTATTTTTTGTCATTTTACTTTGTAGTCTTTCTGAAAAGGGGGGCGCAGTGGCGCAGTGGGTTGGACTGGGTCCTGCTTTCCAGTGTGTCTGGGGTTCGAGTCCCACTTGGGGTGCCTTGCGACGGACTGGCATCCCATCCGGGGTGTGTCCCCTCCCCCTCCAGCCTTATGCCCTGAGTTGCCAGGTTAGGCTCCGGTTCCCCTTGATCCCCATATGGGACAAGCGGTTCAGAAAGTGTGTGTGTGTGTGTTGGTTTGTTTCTGAGTAAAAGAAACTGCATTTCTGCATCCAGATGTTAGCTGGCAGTAAAACATACCCAAACAAGAGAGGAGTGTGGAACCGCCTTGATTCAACTCATTTCCCCAGCGTTTAGTTTCAAGTTTTATTTGTCACACGCACAACCATACTTAGTACGACGTGCAGTGAAATGCTTTTCCGACTGTCCGCGGTAGATAAATAAGGCACTACAAATAAGTAGAAATTAGGAACATGCTACAGGAATATGAGGAATATATAATGATGAAAATAGGGAAGAATAAATAATAAAATTAAGTGGGATACAACAGGACGTGTCCGGTGTTCCTGATTGTCGGCGATCAATTACAAGATCAGGAACGGTGCATACGTTTATGATCTATCAGTACAGGCCCACCAGAAAAAATATTTTATGCTCCCGATGCATCAGTGAACAGCTGGCAACAGAAAAGAAGTTTCTGGAAAGAAAATGTTTTCATTTTCATCCATTTCAATTAGTCCTAATGTAGCCTGAAGTTAATTTCAATGCTAAAAGTTTTTTTTTTTTTTAACCCAAACTCCAAGAATTTTTATTCACACACACTTTCAGAACCGCTCGTCCCACACGGGGTCACGGGGAACCGGAGCCTACCCGGTAACACAGGGCATAAGGCTGGAGAGGGAGGGGACACACCCAGGACGGGACACCAGTCTGTCGCAAGGCACCCCAAGCGGGACTCGAACCCCCAACCCACCGGAGAGCAGGACTGTGGTCCAACCCACCGCACCCCCCTTTGAATTTTTATTCATTATAGCTATTTTCAAGATTTTTACAAAAAAATAAATCCCTAAAGAAATTGGGGGAGATGTGTGTTCTCAAGCTTTTACGTATTGGGTAGATTGTAAATAAATCTGAAAGTGTTCAGAAGCTGACGAACACTGGACATTTCCGGAATGATTCAGTCAGCAATGAGCTTTGAGTAGAAGGTAATGCATTTTTTAATTTGGTCATTTTAAATTAATTTCACTTTTAATGTAGTTTGACGTGTGCACTTAGGATCTGGGAAATAATACATTAATAAAATAAATGCTATACTGCAAGGCACTGGCATCCTATCCATGGTGTACCCTGCCTCATACCCTGTGGTTCAGGGATGGGCTCCGGACCAACCTGACCCTGCACTGGACGATTGGTTATTGATAATGGATGGATGGAAGTGTTACAGAGTAATTTTTTAAATTATTATAACGCAATCCGAGGCGGTTGCACACGCCACTCCTTGAACTTACCGCTCACGTACGCTGACACACATACACACATATACACACACACACACACACTGCCGATAGGTCACAGAAACGCAGAGATAAACACACATGCAGGCGGAGATTAATAAACAAGACACAGTGACCTCACTGCCAAAAACACACACACACACACACACATATATATGCACAGTGACAAAAACACACAAAGGATCATACACAAACTCTCTCGCACACACAGACACACACATACACATACAACCGAATAATTTTCATTTTAAGAAGCGTGTAGGCAGCTTATCCGCGCTGCGGAATGTATTTATGGGGCGGCCCAGTGGCGAGGCGAGCCAGCGGGGCTCGTTCTGGGGGGGGCGGGCGGGTCGGCGTGTGCAAGCAAAGCGCTTTGTGATTAAAGACGCGCTTTGGTGAAAAGGTCAGGAGCGAGTTCTGCTTTGTGCACAGCGGGCCGCAGCCGCGGAGCAGCCCGCCGGGGGGCGGGGGATGGGGAATGGGGGTTGGCGCCGCCACCGCCGCCGCCGAGCGCCGGTCCCGCTCAGAATAGAGAAAGGGAGCAGGTGTAAACGTGGTGAGGTGCAGCTCCTCCTTTGTGAGGCGGCCAACCGAGTTTGGCAGGCGCCTGCCGCTAATTTAATCTGCTTCCCCCGCCACTCTGGGACTCGGCTTAATTGGGGATTTGGACTCTCTGGATTGAAAGTACCGCGTGTAAAGAGTTATTTATTGCAAGGAATAATTTTTTTTCTGGCTATTCATGGAAACTGCGGCATGTTGCCTACGCTCCTTTCGCAGCGTGAATTGTACAATGCGCCATAAACCCGTGAGCTTCTCACATTTGCAATGTGTGTTTTGAGGCAGCAGGGGGAGAACCGGTTAAAGTTCATATTCCCACTGCTGTAGTACCCTCCATCAAGGTGTTTGCCCTGAACTGTTGCAGTAAAAGTGAATAAATCTGTGTAAGTAGCTGAACAATGTAAGGGGACTTTGGATAAATGTGTAGATGTGTTTTTAGTGTCTTGGTTGGGAAATATCTGTGTCGTTAAACCTCTTTTCCGAGTGAGGCTGTACGCTGTGCATTTTTAAGGTGCTCCACCTTGCTTTCTCCTTTATTTTTATTATTTTGACATTTATACTATTAATTCTGTTGACTCCTGGCCCGGTGCCACGCTTCTAATCTGCCAGAGCCGGGTCTGTCAGAGCGAGATGCCACGGATTGTTCCGGAAGGCTGGAGTACACGGTGGCCCGGCGGGATGCCCACGACCCCCGCAAGCCCTCGCAATACGAGAGCTGCCAGCGGCGTCACGGGCTCGGCGTGGCTTCTGGGTCAAGAGTTCGAGCATCCCTCGCAGAGCCGGCTTTCAGTCGTCAGCCGAGGGGGTGGGGGGGACGGGACAGAACACCTGGCCGCTGCGCTGCGTTACGCCGCATTAACGGACACCCTTTCGGACGAGGTCATCTGGAGGAGAACCACAAACAGACCGACTCTGCGCTTGGCTCTTGTTAGCACAACTCCTCCATGTTCTGTCTTCCACTCTTAATTGTACAAAACAAGGTAAATACCTGTACCAGGGTGCGCAGGAAGCGCCGAACACGCACTGCATTTGTGAATGAAATTAATAACACACCGCAACTCTGCCAGGACAAACGGTTATTGGAACTAGATGGATTAATTTAATTATAAACTAAATTTACGTTTATTTATCTGATGCTTTCCTCCAAAGCGACTTACAATGTCAAACCCCTTACACTGATTTACTCGTTTATACAGTTGGGAAATTTTTGCTTTATCAGTGCAGGGTAAGTACTTTGATCGAGGGGAGTAAGGATTGGAATCCAGGTCCTTGAAAGCCAAGGCACTATTTCTAACTAATACATCACCTGCTGCCTCATATTCTATTAATAATTTTTGGCATTCAGTTGAAATTATTTTGTTCTTTTTTTAATACCTGGGGCAACAGGTGGCAAAGTGGTTAGAGCAACCACTGTGCATCCAGAGTAAAAAGGTTCAGATCCCCACTCTTTCTGTAGTTCCCTTAACCAAGATACTTACCCTAAATCAGTACGGTAAAAATTACCCTGGAGTATAAACAGAAAAATCAGTGCAACTAGTTCAGTATACAAACCTAACATTGTAGTTGTTTAGAATAAAGGTGTTGCACAGTTAGGTAAATAAATCCTCATAATAATCCATATGAATATGTTTCTCCCCACAAAGGTCCCCAGCTGAATGTTCTTTCAAGGTGGGTGAGCAGGGCTCTTTGGCCTGGGCTCCACCTCACAGGGGGGTCTCACCTGAACCAGGGGTGTATTGCAGCACCACATAGAAACTACCCTAACCAGAGAGCCTAAAGCTAAAAATTATACTGTCATCACACTCACTCTCACACCGTCTGAACCGCTTGTCCCATACGGGGCCTTGGGGAGCCGGAACCTAGCCCGGCAACACAGGGCGTAAGGCCGAATGGGGAGGGGACACACCCAGGACGGGACGCCAGTCCGTCACAAGGCACCCCAAGCGGGACTTGAACCCCAGACCCACCGGAGAGCAGGACCCGGGCCAACCCGCTGTGCCACCACACCCCCCTTACGCTGTCATGCATTCAGCAAATATAACTTTTCATGTCATTTTTTCAGGAGGTGTGGTGGTGCAATGGGTTTGGTTGAGTCCCACTCTCTGATGGGTCTGGGGTTCAAGTCCTGGTGGGAGTGCCTTGTGGTGGTCTGGTTTCCTGTCCTGGGTGTATGTCCCCCGCTCAGCTGCCTTGTGCCCTGTGTTACCAGGTTGGGCTCTGGTTGACTGCAACCCCACTTGGGACAAGCAGTTTGTGTGTGTGTGTGTGTGTGTGTGTGTGTGTGTGTGTGTGTGTGTGTGTGTGTGAGATTCTTTCATTAAAATACTTAATTTCTACCCCACTTCCCAAACAGCAAGGGGGCCTCGCAATGCGAAATAGCCGAGGCCTCATCTGAGCTCTCGGAGGGCCTGTGTGTAAGAAGGTATCATACGCTTGTGCGACCCTTTGTGTGTGCGTATTTGTGTATACACACACGTATCGCTAATAAGAGGCGCTTATTAGCCGCAGGTACCGTGTGCCGACAGTCCGGCGTCGCTCCAGCGCAGGCAGGTCTCCTCCCGCTCCAACACCAACATCTGCGTCCCATTTATATTTGACAGTTTTATATAATAGAAGCCACCCTTGGGTTTTATCACGGAGCCGTAAACTCTCACAGATACTTAAACACAATGAATATAAAGCAGCTGCTCTGACGGGGATTCGCACGTTGCTCCGTGCCTTCTTCTGGGGAAGGGAGACAAAGAGGGAACGACTCGTTTTTCATTTAATGACCTGCACGCGTTATTCTTTTACCTCCCGTGCGATAAACTCTCTTTCACACGGCGCATTCTTCTTATTATTAACCTTTATTTATGAGACTCCTTTCTACCGAACGTTACTCAACACAATGTAAGACAATTTATTTTCACACAGAACACAGACTCAGAGCTTTCATGGAGTTACAGCAAGACAAATATCACATGGAACATATATTCACAGGAAAAATAAAAGAAAAACAATAAATACAGAGATAATAGCAGGAATAAAAACAAATACAAGCTACGAGTGAGTCATTAACAATGTACTTTATATAATAAAACAATAAGTACCAATTTCACAATGATTTATCTATGAATACATATATATATGTTTTTATTGTACAAATTCAGAATCAGTTGGCTACTTACCTCATGGCTGCTGCAGTAGGAGTGGGATTTGAACCCAGAACCTTCAGGAATCGAGATGAAAACCCTAAAAACTTCATATCCTGCCTCCCTTCTGCCCCATTTGTGTGTTACATCTCAAAATTGTTACTTTTATTATAGTGACTGAAGCTGAATTTTTCATGGTATAAGTGTGTTATTCAGGGAGCTGAACCAGCACCATTGTGGTGACCACTCAAGTTCCTCATCCAACCTCATATATATATATTTTTTTTGCAATGCCTATAACCACTTGTCCTAAGTGGGATCATGGCAAGCTGGAGCCTACTTGGTAGCACTGGGCGCAGGACTGAGAGGGCCGGGACACACCCTGGACAGGATCCCAGTCTGCCGCAGGGCACCCCAGGCAAGGCTCGAACCCCAAACCCATCACACAGCAGGCACAGGTCAAACCCGCTGCGCAACTGCACCCGCCAACCTCATATTAATAGTAATTTTTTAATTTTTTTTTTTTAAAAAAGACATAGTATTAATCTGATACCTTTACAAAATTCACCAGTTTGTATCAACAGGGTAATCGGTTCAAGGTAGGTAGATTGATCAGGGGTACTACACATGGTGCATGGATTCAAATCCGGGACTTTTCGGATACAAAGCAATCGGTTTAAACCACTACATTACCCAATGTGAGCCAGCGGGCGGTCAAACTCGGACAGGACGTGGGGCATCAGGACGGACATCTCCCAGGAATCCAATCCTGCCCTGATTGAATTATGACGGCCAGCTGGCAGCTTTTAACTACTATTTGTAGAGAATGTAAGGGCAGCTGGCCTGAGGTCTTGAGGAGCTGTGTTTGGAGGGTAGTGATTGAGCATCGCTTGGAAAAGAAATGGTTTTGTTCAGCTTTGTCTTGCCTTAGCTCTTGCCTTTTGCACAGAAGGGCTGCTTTCTGTTGGCTTTTGGCTTCTAATAAAACCCCTTCTGGCTGAAGTTCTGCTGTCTTTGGCCTTAGTCCTGCCCTGTGGTCGTGGCCTCCTCCACCTCACAAACCATACCCTACAGCTGCGCAACCCTTACCTTATGGTAATTCACAGTGTTTTGAACACAGACATATAGTTTTACCCAGATTTGCCTCCTGTTCTTACCTGAAGGGCATACACCTGTCAGGACCGATTTACCACAATCTACCGCGTTCTCCAGTGAGCCTTGTGGCGATAAACATGGCGCCGTGCTGCGGCACTCGTGCATTTCAGCAGGTGGCGGGGTGCTTGAGGAAATACAGGTGCTGATTTCCGGAAGGGTGATGTGATTTATCTCGACGTGCTTCATTAAAAGCACCTACTGCAGCGCAGGCAGGTGACGCTACACCTGAGCGTCAGCGGCGCAGGAGGAGTCGCGAGCATCAGCGCTGGAGATGATGATGACATCATCGTTCCACTCGCTCAGCCGAAAGTGATAGGCCTCTGTAACTCGTCCCCCACCCTGTCACTCACAGATGGGGGGAATGGTGGCTCGCATCCTTCCGGCTTGAAACCCAGCATCTGTCGTATCGACAGCGGGGAAGAGAGAGGACCGATCCTTTACATAATTGAGGAGGTGGGGGTGGGGGGGCTCGGCGAAGCGCCGCAAGGTCGAACAAATCATGTCTCCGCCTCCCAGCATGCTGCGGGAGATGTGCGTTTCTAATTACAGCCGCCCCCGCTTCGCACCGCAACCCCACCGCCCCCCCGCCCGCCTCCTCCACCGACAACATGGAGAACACAGAGCGGATGGGTATTAATTCTCATCTGCGCAATGGACAGCCCCAGTAATGTCTTTCCCCTGCTAATTTCATGAAGAGCATAATTACAGGCTTTTCAATTTGCTCGGTGAAGTTTCCCATATCGGTGAAGTTGGGGGGGGACGAGAGGGGCGAGAGGGATGCGTCCAGCTTTGACGAACAAGTCGCAGTTCAGCACCAACGTGGCATCACGTGCAGAGGCAGAAGAGCAACACTGGTGTTATTTACCGTAGGAGATAAAAGACACACCGGTGGCTCATGTTGTATGTGATGGCTGTGTGTGTGAGACGTTCAGTTCAGTGTCGAGCTCAGCATCGTGGGTCCAAGGGCTTCTTTACCAATAGGCATATCACTGGCGATCACTGATTGGTTGGTCTATTTTTATTAATTTTAAGTCCTCAGCAACACTGGGACAGAAATAAAGCACTGACAAAACACATCCACACAGATAAACTCAAATACATCCCTATTTATTAATACAAATACATCCACATACATAAAGCAAGGTCAAAAAGTTACAATATTCCACAAATTTGGTCACACAGCATTAATAAGTTACAGAAGGTGTCGAGATATTGCAGAATTCCTCTCAACTGTCATGTACATCAGATGAAAATTTTTTCTAAGGAAGAAATTTATTGACTTTGGTCATGCATATATTTATGGATGGAACTTTCACCAAGAGCTCTTGACTGTTTTTGGGGTTCTGGTTGGTAACAAAACATTGTAAGTTGCTTTGAAGAATCAAGTAAATGTTACAATTTTTCTTATTTTTTATTTTTTTTTATTTATCTGATACTTTTCTCCAAAGTGAGTTACACTGCGAGGTTTCTGCACTCGGTACTTACACTGATTTACCAGTTTATACAGGGTAATTTCGGAATCCGACGTGACAGCTGCACCCGCTGTGGGAATACTGGACTGAAAAGAGTTTTAAAGATCAGATCTAAAGGATTAGAAAGCGACGTCTCTGACAGGAAGGTGACGGCTGCTGGCTGGAGGTGTCCAGGTGTTGCGTTGATCGCTATGAATCATGCATGTAATGAAATCTTGCCTTGGCCTTCGGAAGGCTGATGTGCGGCCCCCCCCCCCCCCGTAGAGAGATAGATCCACCGTTCAATTCGCAGGTCTGAGGTTTGCGCCAACGTTAGCGCGGTCGAGTTTAGTTCTCTGCGGGGAGTCGACTCGGTTTCCCCGGTTGAGCGGAGGGGGGGGGCTATGGGGATGTGCTCTGGAGCTCTCACTCTTCCCTTCATTCCCACCGAACCAAGTGGCTTTGGTGGGAAACCGATGGTGGTTTTGCCATTGAGGCCGCGGGGCTCATCCGTCATCCGTGGTCGAGACACGGATCCCTCACGTTGACGACTTATCAGTGTGTGTGGAAGTGAACGTGCACCACCGCTCCTGAAGTACAGCAGTGCACTTTTACACCACATTTACATTACATTTACATTCATTCATTTAGCTCTTGCTTTTATCCAAAGCAACTTACAGTGTTAAGCTACTTACAGTTATTTACCCATTTACACAGTGAGGTAATTTAACAGTGTAAGAGCAGGACTCCAACGTACGACACTGTTGGAGAGGTCAGCTGATCGGGTTCGAGCCACCGGTACCACACAAAGGAGCACTGATTTAGCACTCTTTCCACTTGCAAAGAGATCAAAATGGTTTAATGGTAGCTTGCTGGAGGTGTAGTACCTCGATCATGGTGCTTACCCTGAATTGGTACAGTAAAACCTACCCAGCTGTATAAATGGGGGTAAATCACTGTAAGTAGATCAGTTCAGTGCACTTCACATTGACAGGGATGTTCTGTAGGTGGCTGGTGTGACTCCGAAGGACACTGCCGAGAGCCTTCATTCCTTGAGTAGCCCCCCCTGCCTAGGTTCAGGTACGGCCCATGTCAGTGAACCGCTACGTCAGCTCCCTGCCCTGGCGCCCCCTCACTAGCGAGTTCTGGTCACCCTGAGATCGAGCCGTTTGGGAGGAGATGTGACAAACACCTCGACCCTTTAAAGAACCTGAATATTTTACCGTGTCTCTCGGAGCTGCTGCGTCCTCCTTGGTGCGTCACCTCACCGCCGACCCTGCAACGCCAGAGAGGCGCCAAGGAGAGCCTCGCTGTTCCCTCAAAGGACCTCGCTGCCACTAAAGAGGGAATAAATCTCCTTCTTTAATAAAAGATAAGGAGGGTTAATTACTTCATTACCCGCATCTAAATGACCGTGTCATTCCGTAACGTCAGCACCGCTAACACTGACCTTCTTGACCTTCTTGCCCTCCCACAGGAATTAATCCCAAAATGCACGTGTGCTGTAGAAGAGGTGGCAAAATATTTTTTGCATAACCTCCAGTCATTTCGCGGACCCCCACCCCGCCCCGCCCCGCCCACTCTCTCCCATCTGGCCCAACATTTTCAACGGTTTTATTTTGCCTGTAATAGATTTATGCTCGTTTCTGCCTGAACGGCGTTGCGAACACACTGTGCGGGACATCGGCCCCGGCATCTTACCGCGTCGGCCTTATCGCCTCCCTCGCACGCTGCGCACGTGGCGATCTTATTATTATTTTTCTATGCACCTCGCCACATTCCCTCCATTATGCAGCCCATTTAATTTCAATAAGTCATTGTGCAGGTGATATAAAAGGGGAAATTTAACCGGTGCCCCACACCGCACTCCACGTTGACTGCGGAGGGTAAATGATTATTTCGGTGCTCGGGGAAGAGGAGATGGGATTATAAGGGGGACGGGGAAAAGGGAGGGATGAGGGAACGAGAAAACGAACGGGGCCAAAGTAAAGTTGGTCTTATCAGGGGCGGCCAGCAGCGATACGCACACAAAGCGAGGCGCCAATCCAATTTACTCCTTCCTGTTAGCTTTAGCGCTATCGGTGCAATTAGCCGTCGCCGCCGCCGCGAGCCGCCATCAGAAACCCCCTTCAAGGAAGGAAGGTGGATGTAGATGTGGAGCTGCGGAGCAGCTGGTGGTTCGCGCCTCGATTGGTGGCGCTCTTCACGGCCCGTTCCGTCAGTTATTTTCCTTTGTTTTATAACTGATCCGTTCTCCTCTTCGAATGCGGCTGCCGTTGCTCAGCGCGATTCACGCGGCCTTCGCGATGGCATTGCTCAGGGTGCGGGCGAGGGGGTCGTCGCGGCCTTACGCTTACGGCAGTGTTCAAAAGTCTTAGGCACTTAGATGTTTCACAAAAATATTTGTTTTAAACGGTTTTTTAATGTCTTCTGCATTAGTGTCAATGGGAAAGAGCATATTTTAGATTTCCAAGCATTCCTTTTGCAAAAAGTTACAGTATTTAAGTAAGGGTTTTGTATGTCGTTAAAGTACACACGCACACTGTCTGAAACCACTTATCCCAGGTAGGGTTGCGCCAAACCGGAGCCCAACCTGGCAACACAAAGCGTAAGGTTGGAGGTGGAGCGGACACGCCCAGGACGGGACGCCGGTCCATCGCAAGGCACCCTAAGCAGGACTTGAAGCCCAGACCCGCCAGAGAGCAGGGCCCAGCCAAGCCTGCCGTGACCCCGCTCAGGACAAGCAGTTGTTGATGATGGATGGTTACTGAGCTTTGTAGGAAGTTTATAAATTAAGAGCATTATTTTTGGAATCATTCTCACTTTACAGCTTTTTTTCCCCAAGTGCCTAAAACTTTTACACAGTGAATTTTATCTATTTATCACATGCTTTTCTCCAAAGCGACTTCCAATAAACTTTATATAGTGTTACCAGCCCACACACCTTATTCACCACAGTGACTTGCACTGCTAGATACACTGCTTATAATGGGTCACTCATCTATACATCAGCAGAACACACACACACACTCTCTCTGTCGCACACACACTATGGGTGAACCTGAACAGCATGTCTTTGGACTGTGGGAGGAAACCCACGCAAACACGGGGAGAACACACAGACTCCACATAGACCGAGCGGGTATCACACCCACGTCCTCTCGCAACACCCAGGTGCTGCCAGACAGCAGTGCCACTCATTGTGCCACCATACTGCCTGCAGCCCAAGCTCTAAACGCTGTGGAAGTGAGTTGAACTGAGGTGGTCCTACACTCCTTTTCTGTTTGGGCCTCCTTTACTCTTACTATTCCCCTAGGATGGCATGTTAATAAGGGTTCGTGCCGCTCCAGACGCACATTCGACAAGGGTACGTCAACCGCTTTTCGCAATAATCTATATTCCGGTGATTATTCCTACAATGATTATTACTACACTTTTTGATGTACCCTCGAAACCAGTCAAGTGAAGGAAATGCTATTAAAAATGAATTAACGGGAAAGTGTTTGTGTTGAAAGCACATGCAATTGGGCTAGAACGGTGGCACAGCAAGTAGTGCTGCTGTCTTGCAGTGTGTGAGTGGAGAGAGAATGTGGGTTCAATCCACACAAACTAAGTGCGCATTCTCCTCATGTCTAATGTAAATGCTGGTGTTAGGAATCAATAACAAAATATGGAGCGCTGCAAGTTTTTACGATGAATAAACCAACGAGTACTGTAGGCAACATCTTCCCTTTCTTTAAAACTTTACATGACTTTTTAATTTTAATGATGCTCTTGGGTAATAAAAATAATAAAAGTGCTGCAGAGTATTTTTTTTATTATGATAGCCCTCTGAGATTGTAGCAGAATCTATCCTGCAAAATAATTTGAGGGACGTCTTTATTCCGAAGCTTTTTTTGGCCGTGCCTCCACTTCGGTGGTAAAAGGGACTTTGGATGTGAACAAAGGAACAAATTGAGTTACACACTCGGTGAGGTGTTTGCGAGTCGGGGCAGCTGTGCACTCACCTCGGGGTAGCCCAAGCAACGTGGCCTGCCTTGGGACCAGAAAAAATAAAAAGGTACTGGTGCTGATCTCACACGACAGCGAGGTGATGGATTTTTTGTGACCTTGTATATGTACATCCTTATACCCCGTGTGCCAGAACTACAGAGATTATGGCGTGTTGAGAGAGTAAGAAACCAAAGAGGAACGCACTTGCGGCAGGTTCTCGAGTCACGTTCTTTCCTCTGCTGTCCTCCACGTGAACCCCTCCTCTACCCCCAACCCCCCGAAACCCCCGCCACAGGTGAGATCTGCGCATTTAAGATCCACGGGCAGGATGCCCCATTCGAGGCGGTGGTGCTGAACAAGACTTCAGGCGAGGGTCTTCTGCGGGCCAAGAGGCCCATCGACTGCGAGGCACAGAAGGAGTACACTTTCATCATCCAGGCGTACGACTGTGGAGCGGGGCCCAGCGGAGCCAGCTGGAAGAAGTCTCACAAGTGAGTAGTGACCGGTTATCCCGGTCGGGGTCATGGAGGTCGATATGCAGAAAAGTTTGCCAATATATGTAGGGCAGCTGGTAGCATTAGAGCTGTTGCCTTTTGGTCCCAAAGGTAGCAGGGTCGAATACCACCTCCAGCTGTAGCACCCTTGAGTAAGGTACTTACCCTAAATTGCTCCGGTAAAAGTACATAGCTACAGGTGGTCCCCGACTGACGATGGGGTTATGTTCCGCGAAACCCATCGTAGGTCAAAAATATCGTAAGTCGAAAGTGCATTTAATACACCTAAACTACCGAACATCATAGCCTAGCATACGCGCGATGGCCATTATGGGCTTGCCGCCGCTGCCCAGCATCACGAGAGAGTATCGCACCACAAATTGCTTACCCAGGAAAAAATCAAAATTCGAAGTCTATCGCCAGCTCACCATCGTAAAGTCGAAAAATCCTAAGTCGAACCTCTGTAAGTCAAGGAGCATCTGTGTATAAATGGGCAAATAGTGAGTAGTTCAATATTGTAAGATGCTTTGGAGAAATGTATCTGCTAAATGAATATAATGGTATATAGTAATTGTAATAGCAATAGTAATAATGTGTATATATAATATATTCAGTCTGTTAAAGTCAGATATGGTGACATTGGACATTATCCATTAAAATTTGTAGAAATGTGTGAAGTTTGTTCGGGGGGGGGGCAAACTGTTGCAGACCAGTCTCAGTATTTCTATACTGTATCTGCATGGATGTATTTGATATATTAGAATTTTTTCTATACGCAGTCCTGTGCAGAGGTTTTTGCTAAGTGAGTACAAGTTAACGCAATCTCTGCAGGGAACAAATAAACTCTGACATATTTTTGCAAGGGAGGGGGTGGTGGCACAGCAGGTTTAGCCTATGCCTGCTCTCTGGTGGGTTTGGGGTTTGAGTCCTGCTTGGGGTACCTTGCGATGGACCGGCGTCCCACCCAGCCCCATGCCCCGCGTTGCCGGGTTAGGCTCCAGCTTGCCGCAACCCCACTGGGGACAAGTGGTTTCAGTCAATGTGTGTGTGATATTTCTGCAAAATTATATGGGATATATATTGTATACCATTGAGACCCTTTGTGTGATTTTCTTTTTTTTTTTTTTTTTGCTCACTTGAACCAAATTTATATTTAATGTTGTAAAATTGGCACGCATGTTAACTGTCATTTGTCACCATATGCCGATAAAACGCTGCATATTTTGATCAATGTAAAAAGAAAACAAAGCTGTTAGCAGCTCTAGCCCTTTAAACGATTCTGTTTCTGACTGTTTTGAATGTATTTCTTTTTCCTGAGCTGGGCTTTATGAAGATGTCAAGTCGCAGGTGCGAACGAGGCATGTGTGTGTGTGTGTGTGTGGGTGGTGTGAGCGCGTGCCGAGGAGAAGGGGCTGTGTGAACTTGTCCGAGGTGTGTTTTGGCTGCCGCTCATCGATCGGGCCCGGATGCGTATCATACCCAGGCCATTTAGCCCTCAACAGAGAGTCTTTCTCCACCGATTACTATCCCACACCTCCCTCCAGCGTGCGGCCGGCCGCTTGCCCACCCCCTCCTCCTGCTCCTCCTCCTCCTCGTCCCATCGCCTTGTCTTCAACCCTTCATCACATTCCCCGACTCGCCGCTCTCCTGCGCCCCATCAATAACCCCCCCGTGTGGGAGCGCGAGGCCGGTGTAATTCTCGCGGTGCGGCTTTGACAAACGGGTCGGTCCCGCCTTGTCACGCTCTCCTCGGAAGGGCTTGATAAACACCCCCCGCAGCTCCATACAGCCGCCTCGCTCACCTGCCCGGCACCCCGGGGCTTTTGTTGCAGCAGTTAGTCCTCCCGCAGCATCACAGGACCGTGTTTCGCACCTCTTTCCGGGAGATCAGGGCTCCTTTGATCACTCATCTCCACGGAGGAGCTTCAGGAGCCCATCGAGGTGGCACAACGAGTAGCGCTGCTGTCTCACAGCGCCTGGGTGGTGTGAGAGGATGTGGGTTTGACCCCTGCTCAGTCTGTGTGAGGGTTGCATGTTCTCCCTTTGTCTGTGTGGGTTTCCTCTGGGTGCTCTGGTTTCCTCCCACAGTCCAAAAAAAAATGCTGTTTGAGTTTGGCCATAGTGTGTGAGTGACACAGTGAGTGAGTGTGTGTGTGTTACACTGATGTACGGATGAGTGACCCAGTGTAAGTAGTGTATTTAGCAGTGTAAGTCACCGCGGTGAATAAGGTGTGTGGGCTGGTAACACTACATAGAGTTCATTGGAAGTTGCCTTGGAGAAAAGTGTCTGCTAAGTGTGTAAATATCTACATGGACCCTGGGAGGAGAAACATCTAGAGGTGGTCAATCCTTGTAGCCCCAACCACTTCATTAGCTCCCTGTCCATTGGTGTGGCAACAGATGCTGGAACAGGGCTGTACTGTGGTTTGGTGATCATGTCCAGCTGCCTTTAAGCTGTCCTCTATACACACACTCCAGGTCCCGTCCCAACATCAATCACAGGAGAAAGCGTCACCCTGACCCCTCGCCATCCATCGTGCTCTTTATTTACCTCTGGTTGTCCCAGACGGCTGTTTGTCTGCTGCGCCGACGACGTGGGAGCTGACCTCGGGAGTTCACCCATGACCGGTTCTCTGGGACCCCTGGAGAGCCGACGGCCGGGACGGTGCCGCAATGGGAGGGTGTGCTTTACCAGTAGGGTGTTGGAAGAGCGCCCACAGTGGTGAATAGCTGCAGTGTCAACATAGGACCAGATTCGACACACAGGCACACTCAATTTTAGATACACACAGATGTTCACACACCTACACGTACATACTCCTCAACTGTATGCATGCACGCAACACTCCAGCGCTAAACAAGCACATGCATTCACATATTTCTCATGCTTCCTGACAGACACACACACACACACACACACACACAGTGCTACATGCACGCAGCATACAGACACACATCAACACATGGACTCACGCAGTCAGAGGATGGGTGGTGGTGGGGGCGCTGTGGAGAGAGGTCCCTGCGGCCAGGGAGAAGAGGTAAATAGCTCTTGACAAGCACATAAGTGTCTCTCTCTGCTCCCCTTCATCTGCATACCCCCCCGGCGCAGCTCCGTCATCGCTCCCCCGCAGACACACGTGTGTCATGAATCAGCGCCTGGTACATCTGGCCACACAGAACCTCGGAGGAACGTCTTGCCAGACAGGGGAGGAGGGGGATCGATGCTCAGGAGGCTTTGACTTCATGAGGAGTTCCACTCGATTCCCTACTTCCCCCATGAGGCGTTTCTACACATTTCCGAAACCGATATGGATTCTGCGCACTTCTCCACACCTGCGCGCCGTCACACCAGATCCACCCCGGCCATCTTCTCTTTCGTCATAGTTTGGCTCATGCTGCGTTAAGTTCTCTGCCTCCATCACCCCCGTTTGTCCAAAAATGTGTCCAAACCATGTCCACTTGTCCAATGAATGCAAATTTACTTCCATTGTTTTCATTGAGCGGGGGGTGCGGTGGCGCAGTGGGTTGGACCACAGTCCTGCTCTTCGGTGGGTCTGGGGTTCAAGTCCCGCTTGGGGTGCCTTGCGACGGACTGGCGTCCCGTCCTGGGTGTGTCCCCTCCCCCTCCGGCCTTATGCCCTGTGTTACCGGGTGGGCTCCGGTTCCCCGTGACCCCATATGGGACAAGCGGTTCTGTAAATGTGTGTGTGTGTGTGTTTTCATTGACTTCTTTCTCTTTGCATTAAAGGTTCAGTTAATATAGAAACACTGACTACTATATTTACGTGTGTCTTGTTTGCAGCGTAATGGTTAGAGCTGCTGTGTTTAGACCCAAAGGTCACAGGTTTGAGTTTCACCACCAGCTGTAGTACCCTTGAGCAAGGTACTTACCCTCAATTGCTCCAGTAAAACTACTCAACTGTATAAACAGGTAAATAATTGTCGGCTGCTTTGGAGAAAAGTGTCAGCAAAATGAATAAATGTAAATGAGTCCTAATTAAATGTATAGTATGTAACAGCTACAAAGGACCTGGATGAGCTCAGGTGGACAGAAATACTGTATTATAGAGTAATTAATAAAGGGAAACTGCCCTATTATGATGACTGCTGAACTGTGTCCGTTTTAATGGGATTTGGTGAAATTTTACCATAAATGGGGGTCAATTTGGGGGCTCAGCAGTGTTAAAAATTCTTACGGTTTAATTTTATTGCAATGACGTCTTCAAGTTATGAGAATTCACCTTTGAAGGGTTTTTCGAGAAAAAAATCACTTTCCTAACATCGAACCCGCATCTTCTCGCATCACCCAGGCGCTGTGCCGACCTGCTGCCCTGCTGCTCTTCTGCTCTTCCCGAGCTACTTAAAGCAATAGTAACAAAAAGACCTTTTTCCCGGAAGATTCTCTATCCATACAGTCGCATCCTAGGCGGGAATGTATAGCAGCAGCTCACCTGTCACATACTTAGGCAGTAGAATAGGAGCCACATGTTTGTCCAGATGCGCTTGCGCAAACCCTGGCTCGGCTCGGCTCGGCTCGGCTCCTGGCACACGCATAACCCTCACGCCAGGCAGGAGATGGACAGAGAAGTACAAGCCCTGAGCTTTAATAAGACAAGACCGGCACTTGTGAAGAGTTTCCAGACCCCCAGATGGCCCATTGCTCGTCTGCCTTCTGTCACTGCTTGGCCAGCGCTCCTCACAGCCCTGGCGCGTGCGTGCGTGCATGCGTGTGTGTGTGTGTCTGTGTGTCTGTGTGTGTCTGTGTGTGTCTGTGTGTGTGTTTGCTTGCTTGTTAGGGAGCACATTCTTTCTCCACGCAGACGTACATCCTTGAGAAAGGCGAAGAGATGGAACACGCACGTCTTCCGCTCAATGTGAAAATTAACTTTGCACATTTTCCACCTCACACCCTCGGTGTGTTTTCCGGCCCGGAATTTCGCATCCCGACGCTTCTTTGCTTTGTTTAGATATTCCGAAGCGATTGCAGTTATTTTTTTCCAACACGGCGCTCTCATTGAAGGAAACGTGCACGCTTTTTTTAATTATCCCATTTCAGGGCTATAGTTATACTTTCATTGCTTTTTTCCCCATTTCCCCGTCTCAGGCATCCGCCCGTACAACTTCTGGAAGTTTCTAAGAGCCGAGAAGGTGTGTGCATCTGTTGTCCTTTGGGTTTCAGTCAAATGCTGGGAGTACGAAATGATTTATGTGCAGTCAGTAATGATTGAAGATCGTATTCACATAAACGTGTAAACAAAAAATGATCCATCGTGAAGCGGTTCGGCGCCACGGGGGGGTGGGGGGGGTCCCCCCAATCCTGGTATTGAGACTTGGCCCCAGGGTCCCTCCTTACTACCCAAACTGTGCTCCATTCTGACTCTCAATTGCCTCCTGCTGCCACTCTCTCTCTTTCTCTCTCTCTTTCTCTCTCTCTCTTTCTGCAGGGCGGTGGTGCACATCCAGGTGAACGATGTGAACGAGTTCCCGCCCGCGTTCCGGGAGCCCATGTACCACGCCGCGGTGACGGAGGGCAAGATCTACGACAGCATCCTGCAGGTGGAGGCGAGCGACCAGGACTGTTCGCCGCAATACAGCCAGATCTGCAACTACGACATCGTCACGCCGGACACCCCGTTTGCTATCGACCGCAACGGTCAGCAGCCCTCCTTCGTTTTCTCTTTCGTGTCGGATGTCCGGGGCTTTTTCCTCCCTCTATGTCCTTTCGTGTTCGTCCTGTTCTCGGACGTCGGCTTTCGGCCTCGCCGGTTTACGCCTTTTACCATCCGAGATGGACGGCGAGTCACAGGCCCCGTCCTTGTCATCGGGTCAGTGGGTTCCGCACCCCCCTGTGGCTGCTGTTCGAGGAAGTGGTCCACTGCTGATGGACAGCTGACTCTGTCTGACACCCTGATCCACATGGACAAGGTCGACTGCCGCCGAAGGCTCTCCCGCTCCGTAAACAAAATGACTCGCTCTTCCAGCCGACCGCTTGCACAGCTGCTGTTTACACCGCCGTCATCCTGGGAGAGTAGAAGGGTTGGATTCGGAGGATAAGCTTCTCCCCCGGGGCTTTCTGTATCTGGGCAGTGACCAGCACTTCCTGGGCTCAAGGGTGGGCGAAAACCATGTGGAATACACACAACTGCCAGGGAGTTCTTAATAAGGTACACACATGGGGTCCGAGTAGTGATGGACAACAGAATGAGGTATGAACAGAGTCCAGGAAGTGATGTGGAAAAAAATGAGATCCGAGCAGAGTATGGATAGTGGTGGAAGAAAGAATGAGGTAGAAACTGAAGGTGGATGGGGATGGAGGACAAAACGAGGTACGAACAGAGTCTAGAAAGTGAGGGAGGACAGAATGAGGTACAAATGCAGTATGGACAGTGATGGAGGCCAGAATGAGGTACTAATGGTGTAAGGATAGTGACAGAGGATAGAACGAGATAGAAATGGAGTACGGATAGTGATGGTGGACAAAATGAGGTACGAACAGAGTCTAGAAAGCGATGGAGGCCAGAATGAAGTACGAATGGAGCACGGATAGTGATAGAGGATAGAATGAGGTAGATGTGGTCCTGGTTGAGGACAGAGGTACAATTAAACACACATTTGACTAGAAACCTCCAGCCTTGGCGACATTCCCACTCTGGTCACAGGAGGCACTGCAGCCAATGTGTCGCCTTTATTAAATCTGAACATTTACACTGATGGGCGTGTAGGGCCAGCGGGGAAGGAGACGACGGTTCGGGGGGAATCGGAGCAGGAGCAGGCGGCTGTTCCACGAGCGCCAGCCGACGCCGTTTCCCACAGTTCCGCGCCATCTGCTGCGAGCCACGCGCGTGCGCGCGCATACACACGTTAACACACACACACACAAATACTGCGAGCTCCGAGAAGGCTCTGGCCCCTCCCCTACAATCTCATTTAGTGTTCATGTGGCTCGAGAGCATCTGTCGCCGTCGTGGAAAGAGGGGCTTCCGCTTCCGCCGAAAGGGGGTAAGAATGCAATTTAGCGCCCGAGCTCGGCTGTCAGCAGTCGCAGCACATTTCATCCGCTGACACGGATAACTTGATGTTCTAATTTAAAAGAGGGAAATTGCGTCTCCATCAAGCAGAAAGCGACTCACCAGCGCACGGAGGCAACAAGGGGTGAAATGGGAAGAGGACCCTCCGTTCGGTTCCGAGAAGCGCTGCGTCCGTCAAACCTGTCAGGCAATCAGAGCTTCGGCAATGCACGGCATGCTGGGTTTTATACATGTGGCGCTCTGGCCAGCTGGTGCTGTACTGGTTAAGGTCACTGATTTCTGTCAGGGGTTTGAAACCCGGGGACCTGGTCTGTCGAGGAGTCGAAAGAGGTCCGTGTTAAATATTTATTTTCGCCATCCGTGGCATAATTCCATGTAAAATAATAGTAATAATTTTCGGCGAGGTCCATAGCTTCGTTTGGAATGCTAAAGGGGTCTGTGGTCCAGAAAATATTCAGGAGATCTGAGTTAGATGATACAGTGGTTGAAGTTAGAAAAAACAAATAAACAAAAAAGAAATAAATATCTTCATTCCAGTTCTCACCCTATGAGATAAGGAAGACGTTTCCTTGAACACTGAGGATGAGTTGTGTCGAGAGCTTGGCGGAGCGCTGTGTCCAGACACTAACCCCATCATTCCTAATGAGTGCGGCTTCTGATGCCCCCCCCCCCCCCCCCAACACCATCCCATGGACAAGATTAAAAACAGTGTATTTAACCCTGGTTCCGGGTCTTTCCCCCCGGCTCCAAGCCGTTCACTCAACAGCCCTTCCCACTGCGCTCTTGTCATTCCAAGGCCTGTCAGCATCAAATATTTACCGCCACATTACCAGCCCTTTCCATTATATTACTTTTCTGCCAGAATAAAGCAGCTCAATGAGGTTATCAAGGTGTGCGCTTTCTTTTCTTCCCTGATGACTTTGTTCAGGCTGTCGGCGAATGCTATACATAACGCTCACCCAGCTGCTCAAGGCAACATCAGACAGTGCAGATTGTGCTCTTTGTTTCATGCAAAATGCAACGACCTGCCTTCTCCGCTCGTCTCCGAAATGCGAGTCAACGCAACGTCTTTATCCATCCGCTCCTTCAAGGAAACATCCGGAACACGGAGAAGCTCAACTACGACAAGCAGCAGCAGTACGAAATCATGGTGACGGCTTTCGACTGCGGCCAGAAGAGGGCGACGGAGAGCGCCGCGGTGCACATCGACGTCAAGCCCGTCTGCAAGCCCGGCTGGCAGGGTGAGTGGTCCGCCGCTTGACTTACGTCAGCCATCTTTTCAATACCCATCATGCATTTGCAGTGTGACCTTCTGCCTGGTCGTAGAATAATAGCTACAATAATGCCATATTCATCCGCTCAGTTGGACAGGGATGAGGAATAGTGGAATAATACAGATTACCAGGGTAGCCGACCTCTTGTATCCAGAAGGGGCACAGCGGGTGCCGGGCTGTGTGGCGGTTAGAGCCCCGCCTTGCCTTTGAAGAGCCTGGGTTTGAATCCCTGCTCCCGCTGTAGTTCCCTTGATCAAGGCACTTACCCTGAATTGATTCAGCGAGAGCAGCCTGCTGTATAAATGGCTAAATCACTGCAAAGTCAATTATCTACCATTATAAATCTCTTTGGACGAGGGCCTCAGATAAGTAATAGGTAGTAATAATAAGAGCTATCGCTCATGCAGTTGATCCATTTTTTCTTGGCTCTCGGCTTTTTTTCCCCCACACTGACCCGAAATTCTGGGTCTTGTGATTGCGATTTATAATAAGTGAGAGTCTGTAAGTAACCTGCCCCGTCTTTTGTTCAACAGTCACTAGTTGACTTTCGTTATCATGCCACTATTTATTGTTATTGTACCTCAAACCGCTACTTTTTATACGCTTTCCTCCTGGGTGACTCTCAATGCTAGGTTTGTACGCGAAGCCGATTACACTAATTTACCCGTGTATCCAGCAGGGTCCTTTTTAATGTATCAGTTCAGGGTGGGGTACCTTGATCAAGTGTGCTACAGCAGGAGCAGGGATTTAAACCCTTGACCTTCTGATCGCAAGGTGGTAGCTCTAATCGCTGCACTGACCAAGGTCTAATGCATCTATTTTAATTATGCCGACTGGCATTATTATGGCTGATTGTTTATATTTACACTGTTCGTGCTTTAATGTTTCACTTGGTCAAAACTGTCACATGCTGAGATGCTGCAGTTGTGTTTGTCCATCGTCGTACACTGCTTTTTAACGCAACGAGCAAAACATGGAGTAAGATGGTGTGACGCAGGGGCCGCGCCCCCCTTAACACTACTCCACGTCGACCGTGTCCCATGGGAGCTACCAGCACCAGCTGGTGTCTACATTTCCACATCTCGGACCGTCGCCCTCAGGAAGACCTCGCTGCGCTCTGTGAAAAGTATAGCGGACCGTCGTCTTCCTCTCGGGATCTGCGGCGCAGACGCCTCTTGCGCTGCCATCTGAACGACCCGCCGCTCGTTAAAGCGCCGTAACGCGCGCTTTCGAGGGCCTCGTTGTCACTGGGGAGCGACAGATGTTGCCAAACGGCTTTAACAGCGAGCACCTGTGTGACAGTTTAACAACAGGTGTGTGTGAATGTGAGTGTGTGCGTTTGCCCTGCAATGAACTGGTGTCCCATCCATCGTGTATCCTGCCTCACGCCCTGTGTTTCCGGAATACACTCTGGATCACCGAGACCCTCCACTGGACAAGTGGTTAAGCAGCGGGTGGATGGATGCACGCATTGAAGCGGTTTGACAGCCTTTTTATGAGCTGAAGTGCGTACGTATAAGTTTTTGGGGCGGCATGGTGGTGGTTCTTAGCTGGGTCCAGACATGGGTTCGAATCTGGCTCAGTCTCTCTGGCTTTTCCATGTTCTCTCTGTTCACATGAGTTTTGTACGGGTGCCCTGGTTTCCTCACACAGTCGAAAGACACGTTTCAGATGAAGTTGTGTCTCTAAATTCTCCTTTGCGTGCGTGAGTCAGCGAGTGTGTGCAATCACCCCGTGATGGACTGATGCCGTACCTCATGCCCTCTGTTTCTAGGCTACGTCGTGGATCTCCAGGACCCTGTATTGGATAAATTGTAATTGATGATGGACAGATGATGGACATAGGTATATGATCACTATGGAAACAGCTCTTACCGCGGTACCAAACTGTTCTGACCCCCTCTCTGTCATTGCCCCTCGAAAGAGAAAAAATAAAAAACCAGACATGAAAAGTTCAACCCTGAAGTACCATATCCTTTTCAAACAAATCTTACACACACACAACATAACCAGCAGGGAAGGCTGCTTTGTGTGCCGCGTGAAAGCAGAATAACTGCGGGAAAGTGAGCGGAGCCAAGGGGGAGTCGTGGCCCTTTATTGTGACCGTAGTGCCATTAATTTCTTTCCAGCGGCACAGAGTTAATCTCCCCCTTTGAAGCTGGTTTGTGCGGTTTATTTAAATTCATTCATTTATTTATTTATTTGTTTATTTGCAAATGAGGATTTAGACGCGTTATTACCAAGAGAGCAGTTGGCCCTGCAGGCCCTCATCCCCGTCTGCAAAGGGCAATCTGGCACCGCGCCCCTGCGGAGGGTGCTCTAAATGTCACCCGGCGCAGATTAAAAGCGGGTTGCCTCCATGCGGTACCACCGCCCCACCGGCGACACCACACCCGATAGGTTGTAAAGTGTGTCGGGTCGGTGGTCTCCACACGAGGGAGTGTGTCAGCGCCCGAGAAATTGACATTCACAGCCGGGTCGCGACCCTGCAGCATCTCTTATGTGGTTAGCGACTCTGTAGTCCCAGTGCCCCTCCGAGCCCTCAAATACGGCCGGCACCTCTCGTCACCTCCATCGCCATAGGTGACTGACCTAATGTTGGTGCAGCTCACCTGTCACCCTGGTTACACATCAGCCCAACTGATGACTCAGAGACGAGCAGTTGCATTGAAGCCGATGGCCTGGTTGGAGGTTAGAGCTGTCGTCTTGCACTTGAAGGATCTGGGATTGAATCCAACTTCCAGCTGTAGTACCCTTGATCAAGATACTTAATCTGAAATGGTACAGTAAAAATTACCCTGCTGGGTGAGTCATCGTAAGTAGCTCAGTGTTGAAGAGATGTTCCAAAAGCTAGTGTTTGGTAGAGCTCCAGGGAAACATCTAGAAAAAGTCACATGCACTGAAATTTCCTGTTGTGTCCAGAAGAATGAAGACACTGTATGGATGTGAAAGCTGGGCAGGAAAGACATGGACTCCTTTGACCTGTGATTCTGGAGGAGGCTTTGAAGGACACCACGGACAGCGAGGAAAACAAACAGGTGGACGTTGGATCAAATGAGGCCGGAATTCTCACTGGAAGTACAAATGACTGAGTTTGTCGCAGTTTGGAAGCATCGCAAGAAGGTTGGATTCCTCCAAAAAGAGGTGAAGCTTGGGGAAGATGGAGGAGATAGAAGAGAAGGACGAGCAGCAACCAGATGGATGGAGTTCAACCTCAGCAACAACAGACGCACCACTTTCCACACTAAGGACACAGGGGGAGGACAGAACTTTCTGGAGGATCTCTGAATTTCCACTCAACAGCACTCAGCAACAAGATTAGTATGCAAACCTAACACTCTAAGTTGCTTTGGAGAAAAGTTTAATAAATATATAAATTACAGAAGGAAAAAAAATGAGGTGATTTAAAGAGATGAGGACAGAATGGGGGAGAAGACACGTTTGAAATGGCACCAACAAAAGATCCAATGTGACGATTTCTGGCTTCGCTCTGTTTGTATGGATCAGTCAAGCAGGACAGAGTGGAGTGCACTGAGTCCTGCTGTCTCACACACACACACACACACACACTATTGAAATAGACCCATCACACTCAACAAGCACTTTTGCTTCCTTCAGAGTTGCTCCTCTAGTTTAACTCTCCATCCCCTTCTGGAACAGTGTCCTCCTTCCACCCATCAGCCTGCGCCGGACGGGTCATGGAAGGAGCCCTGCTTGGACGGAGGTCACTCGATCCCGCCCCTCCGCTCAAACCGAAACGTCACTCGGCGAGACGCCTTCCGAGAAACACCAAAGATCTGCAATCTCCTCGCGGCACGATTAAAGACAGAAAAGAGAACAAAAGTGACTCAAATCAAGTTGTGTGGGACTTGTCTAAAAGTTATAATCCATTAAATTGCTTTTTGTCTGTGGGCCAACCCTCGGGTTTCCACAGCTTTTGAGCGAGTGCGAAGGCGCACGCCGGGTTAACCGCAGCGCCGCTCGACTCAAAACAATTTTCAAAGAGCCGGTGCGATCGGAAGGCGAACGCGCCGCCTGCTTTCCGCAGAACCTCTTCAAAGCCGTGCAGATCGGAGGAGCTGATCGCCAATGAAGTCATTTCAGATAAGAGAGGGAGGAAGAATTAAAGAAACGGGGAGAAGAAATCGGTTTCCTTCCATCGGGTCCGTGTCCCCCGGACACTTTTGTTGTCCCGGGGGGTGGGTGCCGTGTTCCGCCTGAAGCAATCTCCGCTTCCTCCGACGCCTCTCGGTGTGTTTTGCTCAGATCCCCAGGCCAGATACGAGCCATCGGCAATCATGTGCGGCAAACGCACTTAACCACCCCGCCGAGGTCTGCAGCGAAACACCCAACATCCCCCCCTTGTGTTCCCCTCCCTCCGATTGAACCTCTGGACTCGTCCTCCAAAGAGGGCCAAGAACAAAAGCAACCAGCCTTCCCGTGCACCTTGGGGTTCAAACCAGCAACCCAAGATGCACGGGACTGAAACAGGCCAACGATGCCGGGGTAACCTTTTCAGCGTCATTACACAGCGTCTCCCCGTGTTACGAAAGTTCGAGTTAAAAGGCACATTTCATTTTTATTTATAAATAAATAAAATATATTTAAAAAAATATTTACTAATTTTTCATAGGATTTTCTTTGCTTGCCTGTTTTCTGAAATTTCCATTGTACTGCCTGAATTCAGCTCAGTTACACAGTGTTTGCAACTCTTCTGTGATCTGGTTTCCCTACATGTGAGCGATCAATACCGGTACATTTTTGTGGGATCAGTCGCTTAACAATCGGCCATAATTTGGAATTAGTGGAAGCAAAGGATTTTAGTTTGAGTGCTTTTAACTTTGTTTTAACTTTAATGCAATTGACCGTTAATAAAGATGTTAAAATAAAAAGTTAGAGTATGTCTCAGTGCATAATAGCTTTATCCGAGACTTTTACGGAATCTAACTCTTGAACAAGCAGAGGAACCTCTGTCCTTTTAACCGTTTCTCCCTGCCAGCTGACAGATGTGGTAACCTGGAGGATGAACTCAGTGGAGCGGGACAGCGTTCCCGTGGCAGCACCGGTGTGTTTTGTCGGTCCCGAACCCCATGTAGCTCAGCTTAGCCCCTTAGTCCTGGTCCCTCCCCACAATGCAATGCAACAGTGCCAAGACCACAAGTCCTACCGTACAGCGCAACGGGACCCTGATGGAATCAGGATGTCTTTCTGTGCGTGACCGCAACGGGGCCCAGACTCACTCCCATAATGCCATGCGGCAATTTGAGGACCAGGAATCGATTTGCACAGATGAGGGAGCACCGGTTTCCCTAAAACAAAGCTGTGCTGAGTGTAGGTGGCGCAGCAGGCTTGGCTGGGTCCTGTTCTCTGGTGGGTCTGGGGTTTGAGTCCCGCTTGGAGTGTCTTGTGATAGACTGGCATCCCATCCTGAGTGTGTCCCCTCCCCCTCGAGCCTTGCACCCTGTTTTGCCGGGTTAGGCTCCGACTCACCGCAAGTCCGCTTGGGACAAGCGGTTTCAGTCAGCGCGTGTGTGTGCGCGCACTAAGTGTCCTCTCAGGTCACTCTTTCCTCGGCGCATGTGAAATATGCTGCGGGGAGGAAAAGGCGATGATGCAACCATTCCCGTTCACCGGCAAAGAGTCAATCCAGCGCAGCCGCATGTGTTGACCGTCCGACCGCCTCCCGGCAGCGCAGCCTCCTGAATCAAAGCGGAGTGGATGTAACTCCTGGAGCCTCCAGCTCGCAATTTACACTCACATAACATCAGTTTCCCAGCAGAAAACCTCCAGATTATGGTGCTGTAAGTATGACTCTTCAAAGAACATAAATGTTGAGTTTTTTAAACCAGGGATCATCGTTAGTAATGAGTCTATCCAGTTTAGGGAATGTAGACTTTCCGTTAAAAAAAGCGAAATCCAGTTCATCTTTTCATCCGACTTTGTCCCTTGTTGAACCTGCCCATTATTCAGAACAATGACAAAACTGCCGGGGCCTTTGATTCCTTTTCTGAACCTAAATTTTCGCTGCAACGAAACAGCCGAGCCTGCTGAGTACGCAAACGCTGGCACTGAGCATGATGGGAGTTTCTCGCTCATAGTTACATGTACATTTTTAGCTGACACTGTTCTGCCCTCAGCGCAACATACTGTGCATTAATTTACCCATTTACATAGCATGGTAATTTTTACTCAATCGGTTCACCGTGGGTATCCTGATTAAGGGCACTGCAGCACGAAGCAGGATTCAAACCTGGGTCCCTGAGTGAAAGGTCCCACCTGCGACCACTACGT
Organism: Scleropages formosus; assembly: GCF_900964775.1. Classification (NCBI taxonomy): domain Eukaryota; kingdom Metazoa; phylum Chordata; class Actinopteri; order Osteoglossiformes; family Osteoglossidae; genus Scleropages; species Scleropages formosus. The sequence continues at coordinate 27,003,639 of NC_041815.1, read as the reverse complement.
CACCTGCTGATCCCAGTTTAACAAGATTAAGAAGAGCACCACTCCTAATAGGGCCAAAGGGAAGAGGGGTGCGATTGTGGGATGGGGAGCAGCTCTCTGGCTCCTCTTGGTATTACATATCCGCACTCTCCGAACTCACACACGCATCTTCGGTGACTCCGGCGGACTGTTTTACCGCATGCATTGTTCTGTCTAATGAGCTTTTCCAGAAGAGTAACTCGAATGAGAAAACTGCGGCTTCTGTAAGCGGTGCAGGGATAAACACAGGGACCCTCAGTACCCAGCATGCTCTAGCAGGGGTAACCTTAGTGCACGGATGGCGGTGCGATGCCGAAGGCCACGCGTGCGTGACAGCAGTCGGGCGACGCGTCCTCTCGTTTCCATCGGGGACGCATCCGGATGCTCGCGCGAACCCTACGTACCAGCGTAAACGTGTGGCTCCGCACGCTGTCCCTGTGCAAAATAAATCCCTCCATTCACTTTGTTATAGTTCTCAGGATGTATGACAGTAATAAGGCGGCCAGTAGCCGCACGGGTACTGCTGCAGTACAGGACCGAGGACAAATAGTGCTGCAGGTACCGTGGCGTAAGATGAGGCCGAGCATCCACGTGCAGTTGTCATAGTGATGGCAAAATCGCGATCGACATTGAGAGTGTAAATGTCAGTGGGTGTTACAGATGGCGGGGAGCAGGGCTTTCGGCGCCTTCACCATGCCGACCAGAAGCCCTCGAGAAGAAACAGACCTTCATCGTGACTGGAGAAGGAAACCTTTCTTCTTGGCCGTGCAGCTCGGGTTTTTTAATCTTCCCCTACTACGTGTTAATTCTCGGCCCGAGTAAGGCTGCTATCGCAAATTATAGTGGTGATACCACGGTGTATTGTGGGGAGTGTCCACCTCCATGGCCACACGCTGGCCAGGCGCTCCTGGGAGCGGGAATATCTTTTGCTGCAATCCGGATGAGCGCAGCATCCTGCCGTGTTTCTTAAGTACAAGTTAAATTATTTATACGGGCAACAAATGGAGCATTTAGTCGCAGTCTGTCTGCAGGACCGCCAGGTCGATGGGTGAACCCCCAGCTTTTGGGTGCTTATTCCCAATAATTTACATGGTGGGACAAATACAGCTTGTCCTCACGTCTGGACAGCTGTGGGAAAGGGGGTCTAGTAAAGCAACTGACCAGAATCATACACGTGATTTTTTAAAATTTATTTTTTAATTTTTTTAAGAAATAATTTTTTGACGCACGCGAGAGGGACCACAGAGGCCACAAAGAGCGGCACCATTCGAAGCTTGTGGCGCTGCGCTCCGTAGCAATTCCGCATTTAATAAATACATTTCTTGTGTTGTTTAGAGTTTTGTCCTTGCAAATTGTTTGAAATATTGAGATATTCACTTTTTAGCAAACTTTAATTTTCCCCAATTGTGAAACTGCGAGGGAGGAAAATTACCATTGATCTTAATGAGGGAGATGGCTGGTGCCAAGACTTATTTCGATTCCTTCCAATTCTACATTTCCAAAAAAAAATTTGTCGCGTGGTATGAGAGTCGTGTGCTTGAAAATCACTTGAGATAGTAAAATAAAGTGATTTTGAAACTTCTGGGAGATACGGTAAATCCACAACTTTACGAATTTTGGACATAAGTGACAAAATTTCGGTTCATGCGTCGGTACTTCCCCATCAATTTCCCACATCGGTGTGTGTACTTTGTCAGTCATACTGCGAACATCCCGCATATCTAATACGTAGATTATATCGTGGAGGAGGTGGGTCATTGTTTCATTTATTCGTTTTCATTAAGCGCTTGTCCTGCTCAGGGTCGTGGAGGTCCAGAGCCTATCACACAATCACTGGACACGAGGCTGCGGGTGTACATCCTGGACCGGATGGCAGTCCATCACAGAGTAGCAACGCACACACACAAACTCACTGATAAATTAAATGTTGTGTTGTATATTTTGTTCTCTTCTTGGAAATCTATGTCGTTTGGAGAAAAGCGCCTGCTAAATGAATACATGTAAATGTAAGAGTTTGCATGCTCTCCCCGTGTCTGCGTGGGGCTCCTCCGGGTCCTCTGGTTTCCTCCCACACTCCAAAGACATGCTGTTCAGGTTCACCCGTACTGTGTGAGTGACAAAGAGAGTGTGTGTGTTCCACTGATGTATGGATGAGTGACCCATTGTAAGTAGTGTATCTAGCAGTGTAAGTCACCGCGGTGAATAAGGTGTGTGGGCTGATAACACTCCACAGAGTTCATTGGAAGTCAGTTTGGAGAAAAGTGTCTACTAAATAAATATATATAATACACGCAGTGAAATTTGTCATGTTTTCACGTAAACACGGGTGTCGTGCATCACCATATATCATTCAACATACTTTTGGCTTCACATAAATGCTATTTTAGGTACACTTGGATGGAACGGATATTCAGTAAAATGAAACACCTCCACCTCCCAATTAGTGTGTTGAGTGCATGATATACGGTATAGTTACAATATAATGTCGTGATACACAGGAGCGGCGGAGTGCGGTGGCGCAGCGGGTTTGGCCTGTGCCTGCTCTCGGGTGGGTCTGGGGTTCAGGTCCTGCTTGGGGTACCCTGCGATGGATTGGCGTCCCCTCCTGGGTGTGTCCCCTCCCTCTCCAGCCCTGTGCCCGGCTTGCCACGACCCCACTTTGGATCAGCGGTTTCAGTCAATGTGTGTGTGTGTGTGTCTGTGCCCACTGGAGTGTCTAGTCACTAGAGCTCTTGTTATATGTGGGTGGGCTGTAATACCCGGGTAAGGATGAAGGAAGGAAAACGCAGCCTGCCAAATTTTGCAGGGGAAGCGTTCGTTCACACGGGGCCGAGCTCGGACCTGCGGTCGAGTGCCAATCGCGCCTCGCCCGGCTCCCATTTTCACGCACTCCATCTGTAGATGGGACAATGCGAGTCTAATTAAAATGTGCGAGGCGTTGTCCTGCCTTTGAATCCTTCCCCATGGCATGCGCCGTTTCCCCACGCCACTCCATGGGTGCGAGCCAGTAATTTGGCCAAGGTTTGCAGATGGGGGTCTAATTGTGCGGCTGCGGTGCTGCTCCACAGAGCAAGATGTTCAGCTTCCTGGATGCGCAACCTTGGCTGCCTGCGGCCGATTAAACGCCTCTGTCTGCTTTCAGGCTGGAACAAGCGGGTGGACTACGAGCCAGGCACCGGCAGCAAGCAGCTGTTTCCCAAGATGCACCTGGAGACGTGCGACGGGCCGCTGTCCTCGGTGCGTGCCACCGTGGAGCTGCAGACCAGCCACATCGGCAAGGGCTGCGACCGGGAGACGTACTCGGAGCAGTCTCTGCAGAAGCTCTGCGGTGAGTCCCGGGGATCGGCACCGGATGCAAATGAGTGACCGCTGTGACCCGCTCCGTTCACCACTGTTCCTCCCGCAACACGGCACTATAACCTGAACCAGAAAAAGGAATTTAAAGTGTAAATTATACAAGCGCCAGTGCAGATATCTGTACGTATCGAACCCCGTAACGTCTGAAAGATTTATAACCCTGATGGTTTGCCCCGGGTTGTGTCGGTCGCTGATTTCCAGCCTATACGGGTTTGTTATGTGTGGCGCACTGTGTCACACAAGGACCCATGGTGTTTGATGGTCTGAACGCACGGTCCATCGACTACCTGAGAGCCACCTGCGAGTGAACACATTGCCCCCGAGACAAAAGTAGCCCCACCGCATGCCCAGACCTCGCTTCCTAGCCAACGCAAGGCCCGGATTCCGGAGCCGTGCTGCGTGCGATCACATGCGGTGCCTCGGCGAACCCGCGGGGAAGTCGCAACGGTGTTTATGCTAAATACCCACCATAATGCCCCCGCAGATGATCGAGCGAAGGGAGGCCTAAAGTGTCTCAGTAAGAGCCCTAAATGTCTCCAGATACCCTCCTCTAAATGCATGTCTTTTCCCACTAATTCCGCACGCGTGCTTTACCGCTAAAGAGCCTTCCACAGCTCCATAATCATTATCTAATACAAAACAGAATAAATTATAATTGCTTTTTTAAAGCACAATCAATTTAAGATAATGTGCAAAGACGGAGAGAGACGGGACGCATAGGAATCGGCCGAGAAAGAGCGCAGGATTTCCTCCTGCATTTATCTGCCGGAGCGCTCGGCGAGAACGTAATTAAGTCAATAGCTGTCTCCTGCCATAAATAACGCGAGCGAAAAAGTGCTCGGAGCTGGAATGGAAAGAAAAGCAAACATTTGCAGCCCAGAGGAGCGCGTTTCGCTTTTACGGCAGAGCGTCGTCCACTTTGCCAAGTTCCCACTTTCGCGTTCTCCCACTCAGTTCTCATCGGCTGAGTTAGTCTGGACTCATAATACACATGATAATATTCATAGTATAACCTCCCTCCGGCATGTGTTGTGCGTGGAGAGAAGTTTCGGACCTCGGAGAGGGGCAGAAAATCCAAAGGCGTCCTTCCAAAAGCCGCGTCGCACGTCTTTCGCTTCTTCCCAGAATGCGTGCCGACACTAAGAAAATAATAAGTTTTTCAAGAAGTGCCCACAAGAATCAAGAAAAAGGACAACTGAGTAGGTGGCAGAGTGAGACAGGAGACAGGCTAAAGTGATTTCATTTAAGTCAGACAAATCTGTTTTTCTCGGCAAAGCCTCTCGGCTTCAAATCTCATCGCATCGCACTTCCAGCAGCCCACGTGCGCGTGCATTGTGGGTGTAAAATCTATAGGCCAATTTCAGAACGGAGTCACACATCACCTGGCCATCGCTAGGCTGCCTTTGTTGCCATGGTTATGGTACACGATGCCTCGGCCGAAGACCGGTGAGGGGTGCATTCGGAAGTTTGTGCTGGATATCGATACTTGCGCACATGATGATTTATGGTCAAACGCAGCGATCTTACGGTCATTTTTATTTTAATGTGGTCACAAATGTAGCACAGCGTTTAGCAAGAGATGCTGGTGTTTCGTAGCTCAAGTGTTGCCACCCTGGGGTTGCCGTGGCGATCATTTCAGGAGCATCGTCGGGAAGCACGGACCTGCTCCCCGCCCCCAGCGCCTCCACCAATTGGACGGCATCCCTGCTGACAGACAGCGGGCGCGACAGCGACCTCATCTTCCGCTTCGATGGGCGCCAGGCGGCCAAGATCCCAGATGGGGTGGTGCCGCAGAACCTGACGGACCAGTTCACCATCGCCACCTGGATGAAGCACGGGCCGAGTCCCGGCCTGCGGGCCGAGAAGGAGACGCTACTCTGCAACTCGGACAAAACCGGTAAGTGGGAGGGAGGGGCCGGGGTGTGGCCAGCTCTAAGGGGGCGGGGCCAGCACATCTGTTAACTTTATATTATTACATAACTATTCTCGATGCAAACTTTTACTTACTTTAAAGCAAAACGTGCAACGTACAGATGCGCTTCTTTGTACACCCACTGCTTTACCGAAAGAGCAAAGACGTCCCTCATCGGGGTGTCTGGCATCTGGGTGTCGATGATGGGATGTGCCAGCGTCCCGGGTCTCCCAGCATCCCGGGTCTCCCGTCCTCGTGAGGTTTTCTAACCGCTCCCATGGGATGGGGGCGAAGCAGGAAGCAGCTCGGCAGAACGTGGCCCATCCATCACGCCCAGCAAAGTGAAATAAGAGCAGAAACACAAACACCAGACATGCAAATGCAAGCAGACCCTCCGTATTTAATTATAAGGGAGCGAACGCAGCTTTCTTTGTGCCGCTGCTGCAGTGTTGGCGCGAGCGAACCCTTTGTCTTAAACACGCGACACGTCACACTCCGCTAAACGATCCAGAAGAATTAGCGAAACAGAAAACCGTATGTTCCTTTCAATGCACTGTTATTATTCTTTATATAGCTGACGCTTTTGCCCAGTGTCGGGATTGTACATTACATTAGTGCTTTCGAGAGTACAAGGTAGCAATCATACGGTGACAGTCTGAGATGAAGTACAACACGGCGGTTAACAGCCTAGGGAAAAAGAGAAAAATTACAACATCAGAATGTAACAAGATCAAACTATTACAACATAAACTATTAGCGAGAGCACAGTGAGACTGACAGATTAAGTAAAGGCCAGCGAGAGACACAATGAAGTGCAGAGGCTAAATGGTGCCGAGGTGCCCTGACGTCTTGGAAGGTCAGGAGACCTGGAGAAGACATGGTGTTAAGTGGAAGCGCATTCTGATGATTGGGAGCTTGGAGAGGAGCAGGAGATCCTTTCTAGGGCATTTGGGGGGAAAGAGGAGGTTGTCAAGAGGGAGTGTTGAAGAATATGTCTAATAAGCTATAACTATGCATAACGTTGTGCTGCCAAATAGTATAAGAGGCTTCATAAGCTATATGATTAAGTATGCTTAATGCGTGGCTGAAAGGCCATGAGCTATAACCTATTAGTCTGGCACCGTACAGAAGGAAAACAGCTTCTTGCGAAGCTGCTTACCTCAAACCCGCTGCTGTAGACTGTGAACGCGTAGCTCGAGTAAAAGAACAGCCGGAATACAGCTGGTCCCCTACTGATCAACTTTACCGCGTTAGTTCCTTAACTCAAAAAAGTTTGTAAGCTGAATTGTAACGCAGAGTGGGCCAGGGGTGCGTCGTCGATTCCGTATGCAGGTACTTGCGTAATGTGCACTGGTTTCCTATAGCTGCCCGGATCAAATTTGAGATCCTGGTTATTCCCTACAAATGCATCAGTAGATCTGCTCCCAGATATCTACAGGACTTGATCATCCACTACACCCCAACCAGACTGCTTCGCTCTTCCGCATCTGGCCGCTTGGTGGTCCCACACACGAAAGGTGAAGCACGGAGGTTCTCGGTTCTGTTGCGGTGGAGCAACCTCCCCCTTTCACTCAGAACTGCTGAATCTCTGTCCACATTTAAAACGGGTCTTAAAACTCACCTCTTCCAGACCCACTTCTCCCATGATCTCTTAAGTTCATGTAAGGTGTAAATGTTGATGCACCATAACTTTAAGATCATGCGGAATCATCGATATTCCGACAGTTTTATGCAGCTACTCGTGTGATAAACATTGGTTCATACGGTGGAAAGAAACAAACTAACTGTACTATGGGCAGCAGGGTGGCACAGTGAGCAGTGCTGCTGTTTCACAGCACCTGCGTGGTGCAAGAGGACGTAGGTTTGATCCCTGCTCAGTCTGTGTGGAGTTTGCATGTTCTCCTTGTGTCTGTGTGGGTTTACTCTGGGTGCTCTGGTTTCCTCCCACAGTCCAAAGACATGCTGTTGAGGTTCCCCCACAGTGTGTGAGTGACAGAGAGAGAGAGTGTGTGTGTTCCACTGATGTATGGATGAGTGACCCACTGTAAGTAGTGTATCTAGCAGTGTAAGTCACCATGGTAAATAAGGTGTGTGGGTTGATAACACTACACAGAGTCCATTGGAAGTTGCTTTGGAGAAAAGAATCTGCTAAAAATGTGAATATACTTAAGAATCACACTTCTGCAACTAAGTCTCTCTTTCTCCTAGTGTAATGAGCACATTGTATTTTCTGTGAAATACACATCACTTTGGAGAAAAGCTTCTGCTAAATGAATAAATGTAAAACGGTGATATTGGACTTACTGCACTCACGTTGAGAATCGCCCGTCTGCGTTTGTTTATCTCTGTCTGTTGTGAGATGCACTTTTGCTTGCCCCATGTTGTACAGGTCTTTGGAGAAAAGTGTCTGTTCAGCGAACAAATGTAAATGTCAATCTGGACAGCTAACAGCTCCAGCAGAGGGGTTTGTTGTACGGGAGCAGAGCAGTGCGGCAAAATAATTGTCTCACGCTCAGGGACTGTCTCGGGTGAGCCGGGATGCCTCGTGCACAAGGCTGGGCGTCCTGAGTCCTCTGGCATATGTATTACTGACACTTTGTAAATAAGAAAGCAAACTAAAGACCAGGGTATTTGTGCTCATCTGTGGCTCCATGATCCCTTATTTTGCCCCACATAGAAAAAAAAAAAGAAATCACTACTACGGAAAAAGTGTAATAATAAGAAAGAAAAATATATGAAATATTAAATTTTAAAAAGCAGTGTATGTTATTTACCTTGAAGTGCAGACAAGTGCACATCACCTCGGAGCTGGAGGTATTATATGGAGGTGGAGGCTGCGCTTCAATGACCAGCTCAAAACTGGTGGACGGAGAAGCCATAGGATCATCTACAGCTTGTTCAGCTTCTGTTTGCTTCTGGGATCTTTTTCAAGAACTCGAAAACTCACTATTCGCAATCGTGATCTGTCGCAAAACTTTGGCCCGCAACTCAAATCAGTTTGCTAGGTCTCCATGAAAAAAAATACAAAATACTTCCCAGAAAGGTTCATAACAGCAAATGGTTCATAACTCAAATGTAAATAAGTCGGGGACCCTCCGTGTTTAGAAAGAAGAAGAATGAGAGGAAGAAAAGAAGTGTGATGAATGATTTAGGTGAACGGAGACTTGCCTGCATAAGGTGGGTCCTCCTAGATAGATCTTTGGAGAATATTGCGCTGCTATTTCTCAGAAAATGAAGATTGATCGTATTGGAGCACAAATGATAGAATCACTGGATGACTGGAGGGGTCATGGTGGATGTTAGAGATGAGGCACTGAAGGGGTCTGTAGATCTGAATGAGAATCTGGTGCCAATGAGGAGGCAGAGCGCAGCAGAGACCGGAGCAGAACAGCAGCGTGTGTCCAATAGATCAGAGTGTCTTAAACACACTGCGTCGTCCCTTGTCTGTGTGTAGAGATGAACCGCCACCACTACGCCCTCTACGTGCACAACTGCCGGCTCGTCTTCCTGCTGAGGAGGGACTTCACACAGGTCGACACCTTCCGGCCGGCCGAGTTCCACTGGAAGCTGGAGCAGGTAAGTAGACCTCCGAAATACTACAGGGTCAAGATTGTTGCAGAATAAAATAAAAAATCTGTGCATTAGTATCCTTCCTATTAGAAGAGCTGGAAGGGATTCTGACTCCCTCTGGGGTCAGTGTGACTCAGCCGGTGGTCATCAGGGGGTGGTGGAGGGCACTAGCAAGGTCTGAACATCTGCCAAACATGACCATCTTTTTCCTAATTGCATGAAGGCAGCTGGGGGGGTGATCGAACGCACCTGCAAATCAGGACGGTAGCCCCTAAGGTGGAGGGCTGGTTGATACGACAGGGGTTCGAGCAGTTAGCCAATGGCTCTCCTGTCTCTATTGCAGTTTGTGTTCGACGTGTGCGTCACTTGTCCTTGAGTCTTCGTTGTCATTTGTAGATCCAGGAGTGGTCAAAAGGGGGAGCTAGACAAAAGAATCTGAGAAGATGGAAAATAATTCAGACTTGGGGGCATATGGTTGTAATTAGCTTCTATATCCCCCCTCCCGGTCCCCCCCTCTCACTCTCTTTACACAAAATCGAGCTTTTAATACATTAGACCTACACAACCTGACAAAAAAAACTGCTTATCTTTCAGTTATCGTTGCTTTTTAATTACTTTCTGCCAAATCCAATCAGCAGCTGGTGGTTTTCTGGAAATGCTGAGACTGTAATCCGGAGATGGGAGGTGCTCGTCCTCTAGGGTGATGGCTTAGTGTTAAATGAGGGATCTGCCAGAGGCTAGGCCACAATTCGGTACACAGTGGAGCCACCCCCCAGCCCCAGCCATATCTACTACTGGGTGACCACCAATCCCAAACGTATCTACTACTGGGTGACCACCAACCCAATCATATCCTCTATTGGGTGACCACCAGTCCCAATCATATCTACCACTGGGTCACCACCAGAACACAATCGTGGGCCATACACTATTTGGTCATCACCAGGCTACAGGCTGGCCGCAAATGAAGCAGAACTGAACCACTATAATAATCAGGTCACGCTGCAGTGACCATAATGCCACAGTCTGGCAAATATCGCACCACTAGACAGTGATTAGGCCACCACAATCTCACCACGTCTCCACTATCTGACCCTAGTGGACGGCAACTGGGTCACCACAATGCCACAGTCTAGCTACTGTGAGACCACCATTTAACCACAACTGAAACTCAAGTTTATTTCTTAGCATTTAAGTATTTACTTATTTTTATTGCTTTACTTTTTATATATTGCAGGTGTGATGTCCACATGGTGTGTAAAGCCTTAAACACAGCACTCAGACTAAAATGTCTGTTGTTTTGCACATGGTTCTGTACATGAACAGTTTGTTTAATTTAATCATGCAGGTGTTATTGAATTTTTTTCTATTAATAAGTACTGGTTAACAAAATCCACTGGGCCTCCAACAGGCCACAATCAGGGTACTATTGGGCCAACAGTGGGGCATAAACAAGTCCAGCACCAGGCTGCTGTGAAACCCACTGTTCTTTGGCATGATCTCCATCCTGCTCCTCTACACAGTACATCCCCTACAGTCAGGTGAGCAGTCGCGTGCGGCGGTGTTGGGGAGGCGTGGCTTCCTGCAACAGGCAGGTGTGTTTGTTCGTAGCAGTCAGCTGTCCCGCTTCAGGTCTCCAGAGGAGGACAGGCTCCCCGGGGACTCGACTGTAAGCCTGGGGGCGGGGGCGGAGCAACGAAAGCACACAGTGAGAGAAACTACCCACTAGTTTACACAGCATGGTATTCGTACCATGTCATTTCAGGCTGAGGACCTCAATCAGAGGTACTATGACAGGAATAGGGATTTGAACCCAGGACCATCAGATTGTAAGGTAACAGTCCTGACCGCTATATTTATTCATTTTCCGTTGCTTTCCTCCAGGGGAACTTACACTGTTATGTTAGTATACTGACCTATGTACAGTGATTTACCTATTTATATGGCAGGTAATTTTTACTGTATCAACTCAGCATAAGTACCTTGATGAATGGTACTACAGCAGATCTGGGATTTGAACCCAAGTCCTTCCGACTGCAAATTGACAGCGCTGACCACTGCGCCCCCTGCAGCTCCCATATTGTAATACATTCACACATTCACTTCCACTGCTGAAACATTCATAACAGCGTCACTCTGTCGCTCCTTCCAAGTGGTTTATGGACGACTGTGTTCAGCACAGCCTGTCGAGCTGCACTGCAGAATTAAACTAAGTTTCTTCGCCGCGCAGAGGTTCAACTGGCAGGAAAGTCGGCACGATGCTCAATCTGTCACCGAGTGGCCCTCACAACCCCGGCCACCTGTGCTCCATCGCCGCCTCGCAGGCAGACAGTAAATGAGACAAAGGATGCCTGTAGCTCAGCCGGTGGGACAGAGCGGACCACCACTGGTGTTTTTCCGTCTCGCAGAATGAAAACGGCGAAGCGGAATAAGACCGGCGCCGGACGCAGCTGGGCCTGGCACTTAAACGCTTCCTTGAGCAAATTAGTGCCGCCACTTGATTGGTGACCGGAGCCAAAGCTGCGGAGAAGAACCAAAAAAGTTGCCCTGTGGCTACGGGAGACGGTGATGTCAGCCAGATACCTGTGAAACGAAGCTTCTCTATCGACAGAAAGATCCGGAAACTGGTTTTATCTCACCCAGTTGAAACACGGTGGCACTATTTTGGGCCCCGAGCTCCCCAAAAAGCAGGAGACCTATGGACTCGTCATTGATCGGCATCTCTCTTTGTTTCCCCATCTGTCATTGATCCGCGGTCCGCGTCTTGCCGCTTAAATATTCATCACGATCCGACTGCGCCTTCGATATCTCAGAAATGACACACATTATTGCGCCCGCATGTTTATCTTCACAGAGGCCAAGGGCTCCTATTTAACACGGAGCGCTTTGGCTGCGACACTGTGGAGCGGCGCAGCTGTATCTTATTACGCTTTAATGCGTACGTTCAGCTCCATGACTGATGATTATTCCATATGATGACTGTTTGTGCGTTTCAGGGAGATCAAAACACCATTATCATCTCGCACTGTTTACCATCACCGTCCCTTTCAGTGCTGCAATTACACATATTTTGAATGAGCACTGCAATACCACGGTGCAGCAAAACGACATATGGGTGTATAAATAGTTAAACATGTAAGCTGTGTGCGAGCGAAGCTGTGGATGAAACAGACCGACAAGCGGCTTTGGGAGAGTTTGCGAGAGCGGGGAAGCGTTACATCAGTGCGGTGTGTTTACTAGAGTTACATCAGCGGATGAGGGGAGTCTAGTTGGAAGGAGCGACAGAGTGGCGCTGTTATGAATGTTTCAGCAGTGGAAATGAATGTGTGAATGCATTACTATATGGGAGCTGCAGGGGGCGCAGTGGTCAGCGTTGTCAATTTGCAGTCGGAAGGACTTGGGCTCGAATCCCAGATCTGCCGTAGTACCATTGATCAACGTACTTACGCTGAGTCGATACAGTAAAAATTACCCCGCCATATAAACAGGTAAATCACTGTACGTAAGTCAGTATACTAACATAACAGTGTAAGTTCCCCTGGAGAAAAGCAACGGAAAATGAATAAATATAGCGGTCAGGACTGTTACCTTACAATCTGATGACCCTGGGTTCAAATCCCTATTCCTGTCCTAGTACCTCTGATTGAGGTACTCAGCCTGAAATGACATAGTACAAATACCATGCTTTGTAAATTGATAGATAATCGTGGTTGCTGGTTTGCACTGTTAGTCTCCTTGGACATAGGTGTGAGATAAATAAACGAGATGTTAATAGATGATACCTATTTCAAATAAAAGAAACTGTTAATACAGTGAATAAATAATAATAATAATAATAATAAATTTGATACATAATTTTGCTATTTCAAATTCCAAGTCTTCAGCAATATTTTTTAAGAAATCTCAGGCACGAAGATGCAGGTCTGAGTCACCAAAAGCCATCTCATTAAACATGCCAGTTAATAGAAGCACCAAAGCGTTCAAGTCCCAAATAAACATAAAATCAAATCACAAAATCAATCATTTTCCTGTCTGCTATTTTTCATGCTGTTTCATTTCTCCTTTCAACTTTAAATCTGAAGTTGTTGCGGAAGAAACAAATATTTCCCAGCCTTTGTTTTTTTTTTTTTTATCTATCAGATCTGTCTTCTGTATGTTTTACGATTTCTTCTATGCTGTATTTTCCTAGCCCACGCTTTTGTTTGTTTGTCAATAAATCTTCAGTCTGGCTCCCATAAATAAAACCTGGCTGTTGAGGTCTGCTCTGGCAGGTGCATAAAAATCATATATAGATGTTTGCTTTTCATGCACTCGCTTCCCAGGCTTCTTTTCTCCAGATATTCTCGAAATTCCCTTGAATGGGATGTGAAATTCCTCGGAAGCGGAAGAAAAGTTGGCAAAGGCCCTCGGAGGTCTACACCTCATGGTCTGTCTCATTCAGACAGGCCAGTTTAATGAGGTCTTCTGCTCCTCCTTATGGGACAGTAGCTTTGTCGATGAACAACTCTGAATCTCCACCAGGTGGGGTAATGGTTAGTGTAGTTACCTAACAGTCAGATGACCTGGGATCAGATCCTGCTCCCACTCCATTACTCTTAATCAAGGCACTTACCCTGAACGGATACCATGAAAATTACCTTGCTATATAAACGAGTAAATTGCCAGTAGCGTAGTGTATAAACAGCATAGGTAACCTTGGAGAACAGTGTCAGCAATATGAATAAATAATAACCTAAATCGGCTTGTCCTACAATTTTACTGCTGCCTTCTTTTTATTCTGCTTAGATTGCAGCTGGAAATCACTGCAACACATCCCTCCCACACATGGCATCATGGCATCCATACACAACGTCCCACACACACACACACACACACACACACACACACACACACACACACACACACACACACACACACAGCCATGTGACCGATTAGCGCTACATTCTCTCTTATCCGACTCACGCTGTAATTGGTCACATTAAATATTAATAATAAAAACATATTATTATTATTCATTCAGCTGATGTGTCCCCAAAGCAATTTACAAATTTAAATTACAGGATTACTCACTGGCTACTTTACAGTTACCTATGTGAAACGACCATGTCTAAGTAAAAACGTTTAAGAACTACATCAAAATTACGTTTATTTTAACGTTATTCATGTAGCTTCACAGATATTAATTACCACAATACTGTAGCTAAAAGACCAGGAAACGTTATAAAAACGACAGCGGCAACGGAAACAACAGCGCGCGCTTGTAGCGCGTGCAGACGAAAGCACGTGATTCGAAGCGTCACTGTAATTGGGTAATAATGAGAGCTCTGGGCGGAGCGCATTGGAAGGTTCAAAAAGTAAATTAGCATTGTTTCAGCCTTGTAGGTATATTGATACATGTTAGCTGGGCTTTAATACGAAAAATGTTTTCGTTGTTATAACTAACTATAAGGATGTTTTTATAAAAAAAAAAAAAAAAAAAAAAAAAAAAAAAAAATACACTTCTGCTGAAACGCTGCACCCAGCTTTATAGATAGTCATTTTGGTGTAACTCCCTCTGATGGTGTCACCCGGTACGGTCCGAACCCCCGCACCTCCTGGCGACGCCACTCTTCTTACGAACCCAAACCGCTCCGAGATGAGTTCGGCCCCCAGTCGGGCGAGGAGAACGCGGTCGGTGTTCCGTAGCGACGCTGCGCTTCGGCGCCCGAGGCCCTCGCCGCACCTCAGACGTGTTATAACTCTTGTTTAAGGCGCCGTAGATTTTAACGCTCGTGATTTTTCATTTGTGTCAGAGCGACGCTGACAACCAGGCGCCGCCTGTTATGCTTCGGATTACCTTCACAGATCCCACATTGTCTGTTTTTTATGCTCCATTTTATCATAGCCCAGACAGCAGACACAATATAAGATGATTTAAAAAGGATAAAAAAATGAATCAGAGTGATTTAATCTCGGAGCGATTTCTTATTTGTTTCGCAGACTTCCTGCCTCCCTCTCGGTATCAGTCACGGTAAATCAGGGCGGCAGACGTCGTGAATTAAATGCCCTCTGCTACTTTGCATAGCGTGACGGATCGCAGCAACGCCGTACGGTCCTGCTGAATATCAAAAGCGCCGCTTAACGAGTCCCGCAGCTTTCATTCGTCTCGAGCCAAGCTCCGCCTCCTCTATCAGCCGCTCATTCGCGTCTGCCTAGAGTAATGAGGGCTGTGGTTTTTTCGGAAGTGAGGGGCGGAGCCACGTATTGGCCAGAGTTGCGGTTTCCCTCCGCCGAGGGGGCGTGGCTCAGTGAGATTGAGGGGTGTGGCCTGTATGGTAATGAGGCAACGAGAGGGAGGGATTCAGCCGAGATCCAGTTCGCCGAGCGCCACGGGATTGGAAACGGCGCAGGGTCGAGACCCTTGTGCCAAAGCTCCTCTGGAAAATGAGCACATTTAGTGAAGATCGACTGCGGGGATGTGGCTTGCTGTTCCTCTGTGTGTGTGTGTGTGTGTTTGTTTTTGTGTTTGTATGTGTATAGGGGGCGTCAGTAGGCGACAGGTGCCTTCTTGATCGCGGCTGCTCTTTGGAAGCAAAACTTGGCGATGGGCAGTGCTGCCCCCCTCTGGCCGAGCGAGGCATTGCTCCGCACCTGTCCATCGCATCTCCTGTGGTCAAGCATCAGACAACCTTCATCACTAACAATAGCCCTCTCTGGGACAACGAGCTCCTCAGTGAACGGATACACACACTCACACACAACAAAGGGTCTTCATTAGTGACTATGTGGGGGTCAAACTCCAGTAAGAGGAAAGAACAAGGGCACTTTTGCATAAAGGAGCTCTGTCACATTGTCCTTCTCTGTTCTGCATGTAAAGGAACACGACTGAAGTCGCCGCTTCATTATTCTTGCTGCAATTTCAGCTTTTTAATGACTCATGATGATATATTAGTCAGCGTTTTACGGCTTGCGCGCGCAGCCTTTGTAGGCATTTGCATTGTCGGCGCGCTTGGGTATAGAAAATTTGTTTTTTTTTTTTTTTTCCATTATGTTTACATAACCTAACTTGGTAGATGATGCCCTCCTCCCCCCCACTCATTCGATGAAATATGTGATGAAAGTAAGCTGCTGGGGTGGCGCGGTGGCGCAGCGGGCTTGGCTGAGTCCTGCTTTCTGACAGGTCTGGGGTTCGAGTCCCGCTTGTGGTGCCTTGTAATGTACTGGCGTCCCCTCCCCCTCCAGCCTTGTGCCCTGTGTTGTCGGGTTAGGCTCCGGCTTGCCGCAACCCCGCTGAGGATAAGCAGCTCCAGCCAACTTGTGTGTGTGAGTAAGATGCTTCGAAATAAGATTAAAAAAAACAGTTTATGGCACTGTGGTAAAAGGTACAACACATTGTGGGCAACAAGGGGAGTCCTCTGTAAACCCAGTTCCTAACCCTAATCTCTAACCACTCATTCCCAATATTTATCCCTAAACCCAAACCCTTTTCCACTCACCCCCTATACCTAACCCTGCCCCTTAACCCTAAAGCTAAGCACTGCAAGAATGAGCCTGACCTCTACCCCACACACACATTGACTGAAACCGCTTGTCCTGAGTGGGGTTGTGGCGAGCCGGAGCCTAACCCGGCAACACAGGGTGTAGGGCTGGAGGGGCAAGGGACACACCCAGGATGGGACACCAGTCCATCATTAGGCACCCCAAACAGGACTCGAACCCCTAGATCCACCAGCAAGCTTGCCAGACCCAAACCCGCTGTGCCACCGCACCCCCCACCCCCAAAACAAAGTGTCTCCCTGACTGCTGCCATTCTTCAGCTTCATCACCCCTGGCAGGGCGGCCACCTCAGCAGCTCCATTTAGCCGTATTGATTCGGCAATCAGGCTCACACTTAGGCCTGGAAGGAAAAGCACTCCTCTCCGCTTAGTTTTTCCCAAGGAATGCGGGGTGCCGGAGATGTGTGGGCCGCCTTTCTTCTATCTAATTCGAGCAATTCTGTCGCCGTAATGTTGTTTGGAATGGATAATGCTGCTCAAACAGCCATTAGTCAAACGGCTTTTACAGAAACTTGCTCTCTCTTTGAGTAGGCTGTGAAAATGGCCCTTTTTTTTGGCGAAAGGCAATCAATTCACCCCATTAATCCTCCATTCAGAATACAAACTATTGATAAGTGACACGTATCCGAGCAGCCAGAGCTCGAGCCGCTTGTTTTCCCGCTGGCTGTTAATCAAGTATGTTAACCCGCGCACATTTTGTCAAGGAAAGGAGTCTGGTATCGATTCGCACCCATGCAAACGAGGAAGTTTGTTTGCATGCTCCGAGTGTAAGTGACGGGAAAATCGAACGGAACAAAAGGCACGAGGGGTAAGATGAAGAGGAGGGATGGATCGGCGTGCGGCCGCGACGTGTGCCGACACCCGGGAGGCCGGCGATTTCAGACGGGGGAGGTATCGACTCCGCCGTGGTCCCCGCCGCACGTCTCCAAGCCCAGGTGGTGCTCTCCAGCACATCCGTGGCTCATTGTAAGGCACGCAGCCATTACATCACCACTAACTGTATTGCTTATCGTCATCTGCGTGCTCATTACGTCACTAAATCCAATATATATTATAAATCTTGCAGCCGTTGTGCTGTTTATCGCAGACGATGCGGTCACCATATCACGACTAACTTCATTTCCTGTACTAGGCCCTTCAGTCACTGCATCACCGTTCCGCCAATTACACTGACAGATGCTGCATTTAGCAACAATATGTGCGCTGAGGAACATTATCTTTATTGTGCTTATGTAAGTGAAATGTCATATTGGATTATGTTTCAGTCCCCTTTACTGTGGCAACGTCAAAACACATTCCTGGCATCCTCTGTGAGGCTATAACTCCTTAGTGTCTGTACTCCTTAGTGAGCTCACTTCTTCCCATTTAATGATCCGTTGACATCCACTCCCTTCTTTGTGGTATAATGTACCATCTCCTGTTCTTTGCGAGACGTCACCATGCCCTCCTTTTGTGATTTTTCGGAAATGCAAATGACAGTTCAAGTGGCTTCCAGCGCTTAAATGTCTAAATCTTAAGAAAGTAAATGAGACCTGTCATTGCATCTGCAAGTCCACCTGCCTGTCCATCTACCATTGAACCTACCTTTTCAGCATCATTTTCCAACTGTATGAATAAGGTCAATGATCCCATAATTAGTCGGAACTGCGAGATCTATGTTGCCCGAATCATACGAGCTGCAGAAAATGCAAATCACCGCCCCTACAGAACTTCATGGAGGGGTGGGTGGGGGGGTGACTTAGCTCAAAAAGAGAAGGCCGCCTGTGGCTGATTTTTATTCTTCCCGAAGGTACGTCTTGTTGGGTTTCTTCATACACTGGTGTCTAATCTATCTAGGTTCCGGCCATTCATTTCTGGATATTATGTTTTGCTCTGCTTAGCAGTGCAACTTAAGATCTTGGTAAAATCTATAACCGAGGGCGGCATTAGCTGTCTGATGTCTCCCCCTTTCGCAATCAGATTTTCCTGTCCACAAAGGACTTAAAGAGATAAAATAGTATTCAAAGTTTTCACAGCTTTTATTACAGCTAAGGGTGATGTTTAATATTCCCCTTCTTGGGCATATTGTTATACTAATATGCATTCAGTGTTTTTGGACATCGTGCTCACTAAGAGTTTTGCCTGTCAATAGGCGTGGAGGTTTAATGTAAATTGAGTTATGCTCGTTTTGGCTACCGAATATTGCTCTGTGGGTATTTCGCAAGGTGAAACCACCAAAATCCAATTCTCGCCTTCACTCATAAAATTAAGATAAATGTTCTCGCAAGTTGCTCCGAATAGTGTCGAGTTTCTTCATAAATGTGCCGAAATTGGCGAAAGTGCACCTGGCACTTTTATATTCGATAAACAGCCCAACATCAGGATTTATTGTGTCTCTGTAATGACGCCCGCGGCGGCGGCGGAGTGGACGAGCATCTCTGAATTCCGATGCACGGTAAATTGGCTCTGACACCTGGCTGCTCCATGGAATTGACTTCCGCCAGCCTCGATAAGGCCTCCGCTCTGTTGGACAACCCGGTGGTAGATGTACTGTGACCACAACCGCTTGCTCTGAGGTTCCCATGATCCTCCCCTGTCTTTTAGCCCCTCCCACACCCTCCCTCCCCTCAACCCCTCCAAGTAAGCCATAAGTTCTTCGATGGATTCTCCCAAAGCCAACTTGCTCCATTAGAAGTTACAGATGCTTCAGAGCCTCATGTCCGGCCACTGGGAGGTAACGGTCCCGTTGTCATCTCTTCTGTGAATGGTTCGCGGCCCATTCCCGTCCCAGCAGATTTTAGCCCTTGTTGAGGTGACCGGTGAGAAACCGACCAAACTAGCTCCAGCTTTGGCTCCAACCCAATGCAATAGCTAATTATGATGAATTGATCAAATGAGAGCCGAATGACTAATCCTCGCATTCATCAAGGCCATCAATCAAAGACAGAGGAGGCAAGGGCATTGTGGGAAAGTTCATCGGTGTGAATTATACGCCATTACGGCCGTTTTTTTTCTACTCGTCAAGCTTGTCCTTCGCGTATTTCAATAGGAATGTGATTATGGCCGCTGCTTTCCTTCTATAAACCATCCTACCAGCCCAGCGACCGAAGGCTTTAAATCAAATGTGAGCGAGACCGCCCCTCACCCTCCCGACACTACCCTTTTATTCCGGGTCCGTCCCCCGAGCCCCCCCACCCGACATCGTGCCAAATTTATGGTTTCATTGCAAGAATAAAAGCAGGAGGGGGAAAAAAAAAACTTAATTCATTTTGTAGCACCGCGAGACTTCCAAATCAGTTCAGTTGCAATCTGCTGCTGGTGCTTAATGGATTTACATTAATAATGTAGCACAAGAACAATGGCGTGTACAGGAGGGCTTGATGTACAACACAGTCTGCCTCTGACGTCCTTCGGGGGGCTTGAATAATGACCCCTGGAAGAGTGCTTGTGGGGGGACCGCCATCGCCACCCCTCCACCTCCACACATCGCAATCATCCTCCTCACCTAGCCTTACCTTTCACTCTGCCCGGCGTGGAAACGAATACGAGATTAACGCCCACCCATCCGCAGGGCCTCGCGTCAGTAATTGAAAATATTTATCCCAACTTGCATCCGGAGGGAGACATCTCTCTCTCTCCATTTCTCTCCTTCTCTCTCTCTCTTTCTGCATCCTTCCTCCTCTCAGGTTAGGAGATGCAAATAATTCAGAGCGGGCCGTGTTTAGAGTCCCGTAAAATGAGTTACTCGCACTCATTAGGCCCTCGCTTCATTGTTTCGTTGCGTCGACGGCGAGACGGAGAGCCGCATCCGCGGGCCCGAGAGAAATCAGGAGATCGACCGCAGATTTGTGATTATTGCCACACTAATGTGTCTGCCTCAAGGTGCGAATTCCACCCCCGCCCAAACCACCCCCGCTTTTGCGTTGATTGGCTCGGAGAGGGGAAAAAAAATTACTCGGAAAACTCCAGGGCTTTTCTCGCCAAGTAAACAGTCAAAAAGCAACGTGGGACCATACCAATAACATAGCATAATTATAACGGCGTGGTGTGTTTTCTTAAATAAATAGACTCCTTACTTATAGCCCAATGTTTAACAAACATCTTTGCTGATTAAGAAAAAAAGGGGGTGAATCGCGGATCATTTGCATTCCGGCAGAATTTCACACAAACTCTCAATTAGGAAGCGGCAACGAGGTCATTTCGACATACACTTCTGTTCCTCGGAGAGCGGCGTGAAATTGCTGACCTAATTAGTCTCCGTGCCAGTAGGTAATTTATAGTCACCTCGAAGCGCATTCGCCACAACGGCGCCACCCCTGGGCTCGCTGCTCTCGTCAAGATTGCGTGCGAGGGCAGCAAGTCCCCCCCTCGGGCCCCTCAATGCAGTCCTGCCTGAGGTAAACAGCCCGGAGAACTCCGCCTCTGCTATGGACCGGAGAAGATCGTCCGCCAAAAACTCCACCCGCACCCGAATTAATGAACGCCTTCGCAGCTTTGGATATGAACTCAAATCGTTCTAATTTTCAGGAGATGGGTGAGTTTCACAGCGGTGTTTCACTGTCCGCCACCAGCACTATCCAACCGCCATCGATGAAACGCTGTCGTCGCACCAGTAGGACATCTTCACTCCGGTTTAAAAATCACACTCCAGTGCGGCAACAGTTTCAAATAACAGATTTTTTTTTTTTTTTTTTTTGTCTGAACATTTTTCAACATCTTCTCCTCCTAAGTGTGGAAATCCCTTGATGGAGTACCTGTGAAGATATAATAATCTTATGTTTCTCTATAAATTGCACGTTTTTGTTAGTGTTTGCTTTGCAGTATCATGTTTTGGACAACAAAATTCAAACGCTCAGAACTACTGTGTGTCTGATACATGCATCTGCCCCTTATATGATCAAAGACTTGGGTTCAAACCTGTGCTGTACCTTTGGCACCCATGATCACGGCACGGTGGCATAGCCAGTCGCGCTGCTGTCTCACAGCGCCAGGGTGGTGCGAGAGGACGTGGGTTTGATCCCTGCTTAGTCTGTGTAGAGTTCACATGTTCTCCCTGTGTCTGAGTGGGTTTACTCTGGGTGCTCTGGTTTCCTCCCACAGTCCAAAGACATGCTGTTCAGGTTCCCCCATAGTGAGTGAGTGACAGAGAGAGAGTGTGTTCCACTGATCTGTGGATGAGTGACCCAGGGTAAGTAGTGTATCTAGCAGTGTAAGTCACTGCGGTGAATAAGGTGTGTGGGCTCATAACACTACATAGAGTTCATTGGAAGTCGCGTTGGAGAAAAGTGGCTGCTAAATAAATATAAAGGAAATGATGAAGGTATGTAGTCTGAACTGATGCTGTAAAAATGGGTAAATTGGTGTAAGTAGCTTGGTGTACAAACCATACATTGTAAGTAACCTTAATGAAAGGCATCATTTAAATTTAGTTAACAATAATGTTACACTATACACTTTTACAGAAAGCAAAATAGTTCAGATGTCTATGGAGAAGCAATTATACTAGATGAAGGAATAATTAGTAGCAGAAGTACATAAATAATTGGCAATAATTGCCTTTCCCAGTGACCTTGGTCTTAGTCTCAGGTTCAGAGCGCTGTCTACGGGCTTCAGAGCTCGTCCTCGTAGAGCCACGTCGGTATTCATGAGGAGCTCCAGTCCCCTCCTGCCGCGCCTGCTCCTCTAATGCGCGTATTTTTCGACTCCACTTTGTTTGTTTTCCTCCAGCGAAAAGATGGAATGACTTCAATCCCACACAGGAAACAGACACGACTTTTTTTTTTTCATTTATTCCCTGTTCCCTATCTCAGCCTCCCGCTCTCTCTCTGTCCCCCTCCTTTCATCCAACATCACCTTGAAGTCACCTTGTTCCGGGGGCTCATCAATCTCCGCTTTCAGAATGAATCAGTCCAGTGACGCCCCCCCACCCCACCCCTGATCCTCCTCGTTTGACAAGCACTACTATTAATAGCCTCCTGTTTTTAACATCTTTTTTTTTATTATTATTTCTCCGCTACGGCGATTTGTTTTGAAAGCCGGGCCAACACGTAGCGAGGGCTTTTAAGTGCGACGGGGAAGACAGTATTGCAGGAACCTTTCCTTTTAGTACTTTCTTCTCGAAAGGATTTCAATACAGGAAGAGCGAGACGGTACAAATGAAAAGAATAAAAGGGATGCGCTCGTGGTTTTGTTGTGTTGTTCACGGCGTGCCCAGGAGAAGATGAGGCGCCTTTGATGTATCTTGCTGAAGCAGATCCTTCTCTTTCATGATCAGGGTCCAGGGGGCTTGTGGTGTGGCGCCTTCCTTCATTTTTTATTTATATATCTCATCATATATTTTTCTTTCATATCGTCCTGTGAGAGGAAGGTGGGGAGTTTTTGCACCTGTCGACACTGCGAGTACCCGTGAGAAGAATGTCACATCCTGACCTTTCACCTCTGGCTCGAGTGTGTGTTGCTAGCAAGTCAAATCAAATCCAGGGACTGGCAGCCAATCACAGCTATGGATGAGCTCCAGCAGCCAATCAGAGCTCTACTCTGACTCCAAGGGCCAATCAGACTGAGGCGTTGTGATTCTCCATTACTTAAATTTCGCTGACACTTTTCTTCAAAGCTGCTTCCAGTACTAAGCTACTTACAGTGATTTACCCTTTTATTCAGCAGGGTGATTCTTTTACTGGATCAATTTAGCGTAAGCAGTTAAAAGCGCAGAAGAACTGAAGCAGGAGGGGGATTTTAACCTGCAACCTACACTGCCTGCATCCCCATGTTTCTGGGTTGTCATGCAGTGGAGTGGCTAGAGCACGAACTGTCATTCTGTCATTATTTATTTTCTTCTCCTCGGTTTCGTATCAGAAGCTAAATGACGAAAAAATAGTATAATTCTTTCAAACTCAGCGACAGGATCAGCCAATCTAACGTGAATTAATTGTATTACAAAGGGCTTTCGCTACAATTAGTTTTTTTGACATTAATTCTTTTATGCAAAATTGTCTGACAGTTGGGAATAATTAGTTTGGTTCCTCATGTCACCCGATTTAATTGTGTGTGGGCTCATGCTTGGCTGTTCCTGTCTGACGTCGGGTTCGACATGACTTGAGTAAAGTTGCCGCGTGACTGACAGCCCACGGCCTCGTTCTGTCGCTGTTCTGAGGAAGCAGAACGAACAGTCGGAGAACAAAGCAACGCAAAGACCCCTGGGAGATCACCGCATTCCTACTTACGGAGTTGCTCGGCATGGCAGCGGTGCATTAGAGGAATTATTATTATTTGTTATTGTTATTTATCTGAAATTGCTCTCCAGTTCAACTTACAGCATTAGGTTTGTTTACGAAGCCACTTACACTGATACACACAGCTGGGTAATTTTTACTGTATCAATTCAGGTTAAATATGCTGATCAACAATACTACAGTGGGGGGGGAGGATTCAAAAGCAACATCTTTCTGATATTAAATTAATTTTACTGTTGATAAAGACATTGTTCTCCAAAGTGACATACAATTCAAAGTAAATGAAAATGCATGAGCAAGAAAGAAAGAGCTTTAGTTACAGACAGATGACTTTCAAAGTCCAGTTTGATCTGATACAACCGTTTCTTTTTGGCACAACTTGCTTGAGCGGCTGTGGGAGATCATATGACGGAAATGTCAGAAGATCAGGAAAGAAGTATGTCGGAAAGAGAGGGGTTTTCACACCATTCTTGAATTCAGGGTGGGATTCAGCAGCTCTGAGGGGGAGAGGAAGCCTATTCCGCCACATGGGAACCAAACTGAGAACTGACAGACTTTGGATTTTGCACCCCTTGTGAGTGAGACCACAAGCAGGCAGAGGTGGAGGAGCACATTACTCTTGCTGGGGGTGTAGGAAAGGATCAGGAGCTGTAGGTATCAGGGTGCAGATCTGTTGACCGTCTTGTTGACCCTTTCCAGTCCCTTGAACTTGACTTGGGCAGCTACAGGAATCCAACGTTGATTGCAAGACAGCAGCCGTAACTACTACGCCACCTGCAGCTAGCAAATGGAAAGTTTAACGGTTCACTCATTCCCAGCTATTCCCAAGACACGCATCCATGTTCCATTATTTTCTATCTGCAATTCTGACCACGGATTTTAAAAAATGGATTTAAGAGCCACGAGTGAGGTGTTGTGCAGCAGCGATACCATGTTCAGCACAGCTGATGAAGCTGAGGCCTTACAGGGACACAAAAAGAAGAGAAAATCCGGAAGTTCTATTTACGTTCATTCATTTCGCAGACGCTTTTCTTCAAAGCGACTTTCGGTGTTAATCTACTTGCAATTATTTATCCGTTTATACAGCTGGGTAATTTTTACTGGAGCAATTAAGGGTAAGTACCTTGCTCAAGGGTACTACAGCTGGAAGTGAGATTCGGAACAGAATTTTCCATTTCTGTTTTCTCTCAGGCGGTATGAGAGGTAACAGGAGTGCGAAACAACAAGACCTGTGATGGGGGGGCGACGTCAGTCATGCGGAAAACGAGCCGGGGAAGACTCCGCACGCAGGGGGAGTAGGGGGACAGCGGGTCCGAGAACAGCAGTGTGGACGAGGAAACGTGCGTCTCACACCAGGAGCCTTCGTTCCTTCACGACACCCCATGGCCTCCTCATCTCCACCCGAGCCCCTCCTGGGTCCGAGTCCTAGCGTTCGTCCCTCAGCCGAATCGGAGGAGCACCCGAACTCCAGCATGTCTAGCGCCGACGCGTTTCTGTGTCAGGCCTCGGCGGTCATTAGCTCCCAAGGTCACGCAATCGATTCCGCTCCACGTCTGGAAATTGGTTTTGTTCACTCAGCAAAGCGTATGGAGGAGAAGCGCCGCAGAGACGCGAGCGGACAGACAGAGAAAAACTAGGAGTACCAATCAGCAGCCGCTAAGTGGCACATGGGCAGCCTGGACAGGGCCATAGGAACTCCACGATTCCGCTTCATTTGGACGGAAGGAGAGACAAGGTCTCCCTTTAAGAGTCAGGACACAGATGCCCTCGGCATGCTTCTGGTTCAGGCAGAAGCTTGAGTTCGGGAACCGGGAGGTCGTGTGTTGATTTATGCATCTTCTGGTCTAGTTAAAGAGTTAAAGAGTGGTAAAGGTGCCGAACTGTGGGGTTCGAATGTGTGCCATGTACATAAGTGACCCCAGCCGACCCCTGCCCGAAAATATGCTTACGAGTCCAGCCAAGCATTCCGAACCGCGTACACGTATTCATTTCATTGACTGTTTTTCTCAAAACACTAAACTGCATTGAATTATTTACGCATTTATGCAGCTGAGTAATTTTTACTGTATCAGGTCTGGATAGCCACCTTGATCGATGGTTCTACAACAGGAGGTGGGATTCAGTCCTAACCCCTTGGACTGCATTGCAGCAGCTCTGACCACCACGCCACCCGCTGTCCCGATAATTTCCCTCCTGAAGGCATCGGCTCCGCGCAGCACGTCTGAGGCTCACACACACCTGCTTATTAATCCAGGCGGAACCTGTGGCCGACTGCCGCATTAATTGCTTGTTTATTTAAATGATGGGAGACACAATTAAAGCAGGATGTGGCAGAGCTGTAGGGAGCTGATCCTGGTTGGGGGCATTGGGGTGTTGGGGGCTGGATCTGGGAAGCTCACACCATCTGCCGTGATTCCACGAGTCAAATGAAGACGAGGAAGTGAACAACGTCGCCAAGGGGTTAAAACGCCAGTGTGTTTCGTATTAAATACTGTATGCAGTTAATTTAAGAAGAAAGGGCAGCTGGTAGTGCAATGATTAGTGCTGCTGCCTTTGTACTCAAAGGTTGTAGGTTCAAATCCCGCCTCTTTGAGCAAGGTACTTACCCTAAATTACTACAGTAAAAATTACCCAGGTGTATTAAAGGGGGTAAATAACTGTAGGTAGTGTAGTACTGTAACTTGCTTTGATGAAAAGCATCAGCTAAATGACTCAATATTAGAATGTATATGTGTATATGACAGCAGGGGATGCAGCGGTCAGGGCTGTTGGCTCAGCCTCAAAGGACAAAGGTTTGAGTCCCCCTCCAGTAGTGGTAAGTGAAGTATTCACCCCGAACTAATACAGTAAAAGTCACCCTGCTCTCTAAAAGAGTAAATCAGTACAAGTAGCTGAGTGTACTACCATAACACTGTATGTCACCATGAAAAAATCATCAGGGTACGAAATACATGTAAATGTAATATAGAGAATAACTGTATCCTTGGCACGGGCTGAGGGACAGTGATGCAGGGAGGACCCGGAACGCCTTTCGTTTCATCAAAAGGCAAAGCTGGTTAATCTTGCTTCAGTTAATTGAGCACGCACGCACGCACACACACACACAGAGTCGAATGTTCAGCGGAGATCCTCATCTCACATCCAGTCTCCGAACAGCGTGTCTTGTATTGCTGCTCAGCGAAGCGCAGAGATGAAAGGCTGAATGAATTATCCCACGAGGGGAGGCAGTGTTTTTGCATGTTCTCCGTAAGTTGTCAGGCCCTGGGGGGGGGTGCTGCCGGGGGGGCTGCCGGAGGGGGGTGGGGCTTGTCTTTGGGCCGTGTTGGGGAGGGGTGGTTCCTGTCAAAGAGGGAGAAGAGAACATCCCTCTTTGCTCGCTGTCCCCAGGCAAGTGACAATTTGCTTTCATCCACCTCTGCCAATGCTGAGAGCTTGGCGTGTGTGTGTGTGTGTGTGTGTGTGTGTGTGTGTGTGTGATGACAGGTAGAAGTCTCCAAACCCTGCAGTGCAGGAAAAAGCACTTGCCCATCTGCCGTGACAGCGGGAGCAGCCATTAGTTGCCCATTTGTCATGACACAGGTCCCGGGTTCGACCGCATCCTCAGACAGCCCGTCAGCGGGGGAGCAATTAAGCACATATTTGTGTTGGTAAAAATATGGGCAAATGGTACAACAAGCGATTTCAACCCTCTCCATGCATCTCCTGGATAAGACAGGTTCGCTGCTTTTTAAAAAAAAAAAAGAAACCATTCTCACCCCATTGCATTATGGGAGTGTTGGCTCTTCTTCAGATGGCCGTGTCCTCCTCTCCGCAGATCTGTGACAAGGAGTGGCACTACTATGTGATCAACGTGGAGTTCCCTTTGGTGACACTCTACGTGGACGGCGTGACCTACGAACCTTACCTGGTGACTGATGACTGGCCCATACACCCATCGCAGATCGACGTTCAGCTCACGGTGGGCGCCTGCTGGCAAGGTGGGTACGGTGTGTGCGTGTGTGCGTGTGCGTGTGTGCGTGTGTGTCGGTGCCGCACGTGTCCGAGCCCCTGGCTGCATTCCACTCTTTGAACCCGAGTTACCATGACGATAAAAGGAGAAGCGGCAGAGCAGGAGGCGGACGGCCTTTCGCTTCCCGAGACGTGTCGAGCAGCGGAAAGTGCCGGAACGCCGACGTGCATCAAAGCGAGCGCCTTCCGGGGGCCACGGTCCGAGCCCCGGGGCTGCGCAGAGTTCAGAAGGGAGACGCGGGCAGCTTTTCGAAAAGAAACCTAACGAGGACATTACAGCGAGGAGGACGGCACGACTTCGTCTTTATGAACCCGATAAGAGAACCGTCATGGCGAGGGGTGTAGAGCCCGGCAAAGATCTAGATTATTCTGCCGGTAATACGGTTGAGCGCTTCGGGTCGGTGCCATCGGTATCGCTGTTATCCACAACCCTTTGTTTTTCTCCCATCCTTTGTTCTTTCATTTTTTGTAGAATCGGTCGCCGAGCGACGGGGACGCAAAGTAAGGATTAGAAGGCCGGAATAAAAGACGAGTTCAGCGGCTATTACATCGTTTTGAAGCTGTGCTAAGCCGCTCCAAAGTGCCCCCGATAACTTTGCGCGCTAATAGAGCGCTCGATTGCCTCTCCAAAAGCCGCCTTTTGCCTCCGCTTAATCCGACGCATAATGGCGCACAGAAGCTCTTCCCAACTTCTGGACCTTGCTGTTTCCTTTTGAAAAGCGGGTTGAGAATCCCCGCCCCCCAACAACGCTCCAAAAACACCAGCACCCCCAACCCCCCGCAGGCGGCAAAACACGCAAACGATTTGTTTGCCGCCTTTATCTTTCACAAACAGTAATTAGCGTTACTTTGCGCGCTCTACCTACAATTACCACGCGGACCATTAGGGGAGGAAAGAAGGCGACGGCTGAGTAGACAAAGCACGCGCGCACGTGTGTGTGTGTGTGTTTTTGTGTTTGGATGAGCGCGTGTGGGCGGGAGATAACCGAAATAGGGGATTTCGGCAGTGACTACGCCGGTGGATTCTCTGCTCGGCAACCGGGCCTCCTGGGACCCGACGATGGACCGCAATCCCGGTTCTCTCAGACAGCGGTTAAGGAGTCTCCAGAGCAAGTGCCCTTTAATTGAGACTAATAGCCCCCCAATTACATCATTAGAGGTCTGACTGAACAAGGTGCAGAATTATCTCCGGCTCTCCGGGATAAATGTTGCCGATTTTTCAGTCGGTTTCCCCTAAACAGCAAAGAGGCCCCTATTAGAGGCAGCCATTGGAAATCGACTCTATGCACTCATGCGCTGAAGCCCTGAGACATGTCCTCTAGGGTCCACTGTTGACCTATGATCCCAAGTGTCAGATAATAACAGGTGAGCTCCGACATGGAGTGGGATCCGAAGATTCACCGCAGTATAAATATCTAAAGTGGTCTTCACTTCCCTGTTCGTCACGCTCAACATTTCTTCTCCATCTTTCTTTGGGTTTCCATGGAGCCAAAGGTTGCAGGATCAAATCCCATTTCCCAGTTCCAGCTGTAGTACCCTTGAGCAAGGTACTTACCCTAAATTGCTCCAGTAAAAATTACCCAACTGTATAAATGGGTAAATAATTGTAGGTCATATTGAAACTCCTTTTGGAGAAAAGTATCAGTTAAAGTTACAAATGTCTGGTATGTAAAGAAAAAAATGGCACCATAGTACAACAGCCAATAGCTATTTGAGCTATAAACATTCAAGTAAAATGTGTTGGTTCATCTGGAGTCGGCATCCTCTTGTTCCACGGACCACTGTGGTTCGTGGGACAAGAAGATGCCGACTCCAGATGTTTGAGTTAAGTAGTCTTCACTGGACTTTCTCTGTCTCGCTATCAAGCAGGGGCTTTAAAGGGGAGTTATGGCAACTAGGTGTATGTGTTAGGGTGGCATGGTTACCAGCATGGTAAGCAGCTGCAGGTTTTGGTGTCTGCATGACGTTCTATATATGGTGATGTTTTTGCTCCGTTCTGTATGTGCGGATGCTCTGTTTTCCCATGTGACGCAACCTCATCCCTGGTTTAGAATTTAAAAATATGAGGATGTGTCCTTTCCCGCGCTTTGGCGGTCATGACGGTCGCGGCACGTCTCCATTTGATTAAGAACATCTGTCGGGGAATAGCCGAAAATTCGGCGCCGGAGAAGCCGAGGCGGGTCGAGGGGCGGGCGCGTCCCTCGCTGTGTCGCCGCAGTGAATGTTAACGGGGACCATTAACCGCTCCGGAGCTGCCAGTCAGAAAGGCGAAAGCAGGAGGTAATATGTGTTAACGGCCCAGGTTGGATGGGTCTGCGGATGCGGGAGCGTAAGCGGCAATTACTGGCACTTAACGGAATGCCATCGGTGCACAGCGCGGCGAGCCGAGCGGACAGGCCGGACGCCGGTGTGACGCGGAGTAAAAAAGCTGTCGTGTGGAGCGGGGATGGAGGTGGGCCCGTGTGGAGTGGAGTGAAGTGGAGTGGAGGGAGTAACCTTGCTGTCCGCTGTGTCGCTCTGCAGGGGGTGAGGTGATGAAGCCACGATTCACCCAGTACTTCCGCGGGAGCCTCTCGGGCCTCACGATCCGTCCAGGAAGGATAGAGAGCCAGAAGGTCATCTCCTGTCTGCAGGCTTGCAAGGAGGGCCTGGACATCAACTCCCTGGAGGGCCTGGGCAAAGGCATCAAGGTACCATCATGAAGCAGGCACCTTTAGCTTGAAGAGTACTGCAGTGGTACCACAGTACAAAACCCAGTTTGTACCATGTAAGTGACCAAACTGCAGTACTGCGATACACAACCCAGCCGCAGTACTGCGGTACCAACCCCCTACTGTAGTACCACTGTACACAACCCAGTTTCAATACTAGGGTAAAAAAATCTCAGTTTGGGACTACCGTCCACAACAGAACTGTAGTACCGTGGTACAAACATCCTCTGTAATACCATTGTGCACAACTCACTTGTAGTCCTGTGGTACAAAAGCCCATTGTAGAACCATTGTACACAACTCCATTGCTGTACTGGAGTACAAATACAGTGTCGAACTACTATACACAACCCAGCTATGGTACTATGGTTAAACCCTCACGGCAGAATCGGTATCCAACTCCAGTGAAGTAGCATGGTATAAAACCCAGCTGTACCATGTTGACAACCCAACTGTAGTAGCAAGGTAAAAAAAAAAAGCCTAATGAAGAATTACTGTACACAACCCGAGGGTGGTACCACGGTTGAAACTCCCACTGTAGCACCATAGTACACAACCCAGCTGTAGTACTATGGTACAAAACCCATTATAGGAGCAAAGTACTAAATCACGGATGTAAAAAAAATCACGGTAACACCGTGGTATGAGAATCCTACTTGATCACCATGGTACCATACAATACAACATGGTAATACCTGCCATTATATGTATTATGATACTACAGAGCATAATAATTTCCTTGCTCTCGAGCACAATCTCCATTTCATGTCACTTCATATTAAAGTTATTATTTCCGTACAGAAGCTCTCGAGTGCCGAGATATCGATGCGAAATGACAGAGTTGCGCAACAGCGCAGGCACCGCACTTCCTGAACGCGCAAGAGCCGAGCCCCTTCGGAAAGTTCTAGAAGTAAGAAGCATTACGGGTCATCGTACCACGCTGTTCTGTGGTACAAAACAACCCTTTTACTTGTACACTGGGCTGACCCACATGGCAGGAAGGAGGGAGGTAGTTGTGTTAAATGAAACTGCGGCAGGACGCTCCATTAGACCGCACTCGGGGGAAACGCGCTGCTGAGGCTCCCTGGGAAATGACGGCACCGCTGAAGGAGACCGAAATGGACCCTCGGTCCAGCTGGCTGCGGGGGCGAAGGCGACGGCCGAGAAACGTGTTTGTCAACACAGATCCTTTCAGAGCACTTTGCCAGTGAAGGGCTTTCGCCCGAGAGGCACTTTTTTTACCGCTGAGTTTTTACACTGCTTTTTACCCACAGAGCCGGCGTCCTACCGCTGGGCCAAAAACATCTCCATCCCACTTTGTGTGGATTATTAAAAAGTAATCTGCAGCATTTTATTATTATTTATTCATTTAGATGATGCTTTTCTCTAGAACAGCTCAGAATGTTAGGGGTGTATGCAAACCTGGGTCCTTTCGCTTGCAATGTGATTCTAACAACTACGCCACCTGCTGCCCTACAACCGTACAAATACAGTATTTCATACAGAATGCATATATATTTCATTGTAAGATACACACACACACAGTTTCTGAATTGCTTGTCCCATACAGGGTCACAGGGAATCAGAGCCTAACCCAGCAACTCAGGGTGTAAGGCTGGAGGGGGAGGGGGGCACACCCAGGACGGGACACCAGTCCGTCGCAAGGCACCCCAAGCGGGACTCGAACCCCAGACCCACTGGAGAGCAGGACCCAGTCCGACCCACTGCACCACCACGCCCCCTACAAGAAAATACATTTATATACAAATTTATATATGCACGTTCAATATAGTCATTTATGTATTAACATATGTATAACATGTACGTATTACTAAATTATTTATGTTTTATCATCTTAAGATATTTCATAATTTCTCCAGTAAGAGCATTGGTAGGGTTACTCCACTGTTCTTTTTCAATATTATGCATGTTGTACTTGCACATATGTTTCTCTCATGGTCTGAATATTGCGCAGCTGTTCCCACCAGGGGCTCCAGAATGGTGGTAAAAGGCGTCTACTGAGATTTTACACTATATTTTACCTCCGTTGCCTCCCTCTACAGTTGGGCCAAAAGCATTTAATTTCTGTATTTTTTTTATAAAAAGAAGTCATTTGTAATCTGAAACTTTTCTTGATTTACAAAATTATTCATCCATTTATGTAGCTGGACATTGTTGCATCAGTACCATGATCAAAGGTACTACGGCTGGATAAGGGATGGTAGCTCTAACCGCTACGCCACCTGCTGACCCGCAATACCTGTGTTGCACACTTTTATAACCTTTGTTCTCATGCTGGAGTCCAGCTGCATTGCAGTTTGTTACACCCACCCCCCCCCCCATTGAGGGGGAAGGAAAAAAACGTAATGAGAAAAGTAACACTCGGCCGAATAACACTCGATGGAAGTTTGCGGGGAAAAAAAGGACCCCGAGATCGTGACCACCTCACGTTCCAACGCTCACCGTCATCAGGCTTCTCATCTGCAGAGGAGGAAATCACATTCTTACTGCGGCGCCGAACCGCGGTACGCCCCGGGCTGTTGTGTCTCCCCCCGCGGAGAGGAGTCGGCCACGTTAACGGGGACCCGAGGAATGAAAATTACATTTCGTACGCCTGGCCAGCGGACGCAGCGCTGGCTGCTTTTAAATGCAAAGCGAGAAAGGAGCCGTTTGAAGTGCGGCTGGTGCAAGTGGGTTATAAACAGGTTATAAATATATATGTATGTATATATCCCACTTAGAAACTGTGCGGCTGAGGTCAGGTTACACACTGAAGTATAACCAAGTAAAAACGTCTTTTTTTGCCAGTGTGAAAAGTTCAGTTGTCCAATACTATTGTGCCGCGAGTGACGCGCAAGGCCGCGTTTCCGTTGCATCACGTTTCAGCAGGAACGCGGCGGCGCGTCGTACGCGGCTCCCCCTAGTGGACGAGCGGGATAGTCATCGACAGCGATGTGCGAGCTGGTGATTAATTGCCCAGAGGGCAGCGGTGCGTTTGGGGTCAGCGGGGTGGGAGGGGCTGGCGTTTCACATGCTTCGGGGTGGACAAGCTCTGGTGTGTAACCCCCACAACACACACACACACCCCATCACAGCTCCTCAGTTGTCTCTTGCCTATGGCGGATCCATCCCCCTTCTACATGGGGAAAGTAATGGGCATTTTCGTAGACTCCAGGGCGCAATCTGGAGCTTCTGACGCCACCGTAGCGGTAGGCACTTCACGCCGTCGCTGAGCGATGGCGTCTTGTTGGTAGAGAGGCGAACAGCAATACAATCCGCACGCGTGGTTCGTGGGAGAGGCGGGATGGGAGCCGAGATGCGGTTACCACAGTGAGCGATGCTCTTGACCATCTCACTGGAGCCCCTGGTGGAAATAGCTGTGCAATAGTGAGAAAACCGGAGGAAAGATCTGTGCACGTACAACACGCATAACACGGAGATGGAACGACGGAGTAACTGTACGAATCTGCTCTAAGGTGTTCGCGGCCCTGGTTCAGGTACAAACCCAATTCTGTAAGTCGCATCAGAGATGCTGGGCAAAGCAGAAAAAAAAAGACAAAAGAAAAATCACGATCGAATGTTAATAGCGAGCGTTTGCACGAATAATAATAACTGAAGAAAAATCTCGGCAGAACATTTGTCATGATTTGCGCTGGAGGCAGCAGCAGGTGCTGTGGTTAGTGCTGTCATCGTGTAATCCGATGGTTGTGGGTTCAAGTCCGACCCTTGATTAAGGTGCTTGATACAATAAAAATTACCCAGGTGTGTAAATGGGTAAATCAGTGTAAGTATCGTGGTGTACAAACCCGACAGTGTAAGTTGCCTTGGAGAAAAGTGTCGGATGAATAACGATGAAAAATCGAGACTGAAGGTCTAGAGCAAGAGTTGTGCCTGTAAATGGTCACTTTGTGTCAAACAAAGTCCATGATTTGTCCCCCCTTTTTTTGGTACATTTCCATCTGCATCCTTGCAACCTGTTATTCAAACATCTCTCCTTTCCGACTGGTCCCTTTCCTGGTCCAGTTCCACTTCAACCCCGCCCAGTCCATCCTGGTCATGGAAGGCGACGACCTGGAGAACATCAATGCGGCGCTGAGGAAGGTCTCCTACATCAACTCCCGGCAGTTCCCCACGCCCGGCGTACGACACCTCCGCGTCTCCACTTCCGTGCAGTAAGTCTGTGTTGTCCTGTCTCCTCCACCCGCTCCGCCACTTACCTTCCCATCGATACTCAGGGATAGCTCCTCGGGTTTACTTTATTTATTTATTTACCTCTCCTTTCATTCCGCCAAAGGCGACGGCTCGCCGAACACTCTTTACACGTGGCTCCGTGTTAATATTCATGCCAGGTTCTAAATATGCATGCTTCCCGGCGGCGTCACCCTAGGGGGTCGGGGGGGTGGAACATTCTTTACCCCCGACAGAGTTTGATACAGGGTTCAGGGTGGAGTCGCTTCAAGAACGCCAGCGCGAAGAGATGGGATCATAAATAAGTGCATTTTTCTCGTTTAGCTTCAGGTATCGCCTTTCAAAAAGTTGTCCCCCCCGTGTCTATTTTTTTAGGTCAGCTACTTTCATGTGCCTTAGAGCTTTGGCAGCTAGTGAAGGATGAGGCTGGTGGGCTCAGCAGGCCCCTTCCTCTACTTGGAAGTCTCCACCCACTTTGGAAATAGTCTCCACCCCCTTTGATAAGCTCCACCCCTCATCCAGAGAAAGAGATTCTCATCTCATCCTCCTCCCTGCTCATCCCAGTCCAGAAAAACCTAGAATAATGGTGGTCGTGGCGCCTCCGGTTGGCCGTGACCATCTCCCCGGTGGGCTTGGGGAGCATCCTTCCAACACCCTGTTCGGAGGTGGGGGGTGAGCGAATGCCAAGCGGCTTCACGCTTAAGGGTTCGAGATAAGGCGTCTGAGCTGCAGCAGTGTTTTCTGCTACCTGACAGATAAGCGTTTGATTGGTAGTGTAGGTTTCGCTTAACTGGGCCCACGACCGCCCTCCACTGTCCGAGATCACGGGTTCAAGAACTTCCTTCTGGACTTTCCGTACAGCAATCTCCCAAACGCTGTAGTGGAATCTCCTCAGTGAATTAGGGTGCGACGAAGGGTCCCGAGCTCGCAGCAGTAACCGGGTACGAATCGGGCATTACAGCTGAACAATAAATAATTAAGAAGGTGAGACAAATGAAACGGGACCCTCCCCCCCGATCGATACTTCACCGCTCTTCACGCCCGTGATACACAGAGGAGCCTAGTGGTTTTTAATGGACTTTGAGAGCTCTGCAGAGATTTAGACAGATGGTTAAGTTTGGAGGTTTTCCTCAGCGGCACCCAAGGCCGGTGGCTTGCAGCCTGGGGGGGTGGGGGTGGGGGGTTGGGGGGGGGCCTCCGCAGCCGTGTGCGCGGCGTCTGTCCAATCAGACGCAATTAGCGCTGCAATGTTGGTTTCTTCTCGGCGATCCCCCGTTAATGAGCCTCGCGGCACATGATTCACAGTGGCTCGAGTGCGGGGAGGACACACTGGAGGTGGGGTCGGGCCCTTTCGCGGAGGACCGAAGGACGTGTGCGTGAACGCGAACGGTACCCCGAGAGTCCCGAGATGACCTGTTTGCTTTATAGCACTCCACTTGCGTGCGCATCGTCATAATCAGAATCGCTAAATGTCTGCGAAAAATAATTTGTTGCTGACTGTCCCTTAATAACAGCAATTACTGAGAACGTCAGAAAAGCAAGAAAGCCGCATCCGT